>NC_080797.1:55078784-56296284 GCF_028018385.1 Neofelis nebulosa | reverse complement strand
GGCACTAGACTCATAATTAGGGTTCCACCCTCATGGCCTAATTACCTCCACAGAGTTCACAGCAGCTAAGACCATCCCCATGGGGATTAGGGTTTCAACATATGAATTCCTGGGGGGGATATAAATATATGGTCCATAGAGTGACCTTTTGTGTCTTGCTTCTTTCACTTAGGATAATGTTTTCAAGGTTCTCCCATGTTGAAGCATGTCAGTACTTAACTCCTTTTTATGGCTGAATACTATTCTATTGTGTGGTTTGTAGCACATTTTGTTTATCCATTCATGTGTTGATGGCCATTTGAGTTGTTTCCACCTTTTGACCTTTGTGAATAGTTCTGGTATGAACATTTATGACTTATTTGAGCCTAAAGGATTTGCTGGATCAGATACTAATTCTATGTTTAACTTTTGTTGTTTTTGTTGTTTTAGAGAGAGAGGGTGAATGGGGGAGGGGCAGAGTGAGATAGATAGATGATAGATAGATAGATAGATAGAAGGAAGGAAGGAAGGAAAGAAAGAAAGAAAGAAAGAAAGAAAGAAAGAAAGAAAGAAAGAAAGAAAGAAAGAAAGAAAGAAAGAAAGATATGTAGAGAACCTTAACCTTGATCCCCTGACCCTGGGATCATGACCTGAGCTGAAATCAAGAGTTGGACACTCAACCAACTGAGCCACACAGGTGCCTCTACATTTAACTTTTTGAAGACTCTTCAAACTGCTTTTCACAATGACTGCTTCCTTTTTACATTCCAGCAGCAGTGATTCCTGTTTCTCTACCTCCTCACCAATACTTGTTATTTTCCTTCTATCATCATCATCATCATCATCATCATCATCATCATCACCATCCTGATAGGTGTGAAGTGGTATCTCATTGTGGTTTGGGTTTGTGTGTGCCTAATGACTAATGGTGTTAAGCATCTTTTCGTATGCTTATTGGCAATTTGTAAATCTTCTTTGGAGAAACATCTATTCAAGTCCTTTGTCCATTTAAAAAAATGGATTGTTTGTCTTTTTGTTGTTAACTTAATTTTTGAAAAACATTTTCATTGGGTATAGAACTCTAGGTTCATAGTTTGTTTTTCTTTCATTGGTTTAAAGACGTTTATCCATTATCTTGTTTTGTTTCTGAAAAAGAACAAAACAAAACAACAACAACAAAAAATCCTAATGTCATCCTTTGTCCTTCTGTGTGTGTAATGTATCTTTTTCCTCTGGTTGCTTTTAAGATTTTTCTCGTTATCATTGGTTTTGGTCAGTTAAATGAAGATGCGCTTTGGTATTGTTTTCTTTGTATTTTTAGTGCTTGCAGCTTGTTGAATATTGTGGATCTTGATCTTAATTTTTTACAAGTTACACCAAATTTGGAAATTTTTCAGCCATTTTTTCTTTTAAAATGTTTTTCTTATTTTAGAGAAGAGAGTGATCTAGTCCCTGGTACTCTATTCTGTCTGGGAGTGGGAGTCTCATGTGTGTAGTTTTGAGAGTCATAGTTTCATAAGACATAATAAGAAAATCAGTGGCCTCTTACCCTCTACTCTGCCCCCTTTTTCTGCTCTCTGGGCATCCTCTTGCCTCTTTGGCTTTTTTGTTCAGAATTACTTATATATTTCTAAACAACATGCTTATGTTTACACACCTCCCCCCCCCCCCCCCCCCCCACCTTAAATGCTGTCTGTTTCTGGAGATAATGACCTCCCTCCTCCACATTTCACTACCCCTTTTCTCCCTACATCCTGCCAGTATGATTACGTCATCATTTCCGGTCAGAACAATATTCAGAGTTGATAATATTATGACTGTCATTTTGTTTATAGCTATGCCATGTAATCAGTTACAGGTATGGTTTTTTTGTTTTTTTTTTTCCAAACAAATGTAGACTTTATTTTTTTTTATTTTTATTTCTTTAAATATTTTTTTTTAATTTATTTTTTAATATATGAAATTTACTGTCAAATTGGTTTCCATACAACACCCAGTGCTCATCCCAAAAGGTGCCCTCCTCAATACCCATCACCCACCCTGCCCTCCCTCCCACCCCCCATCAACCCTCAGTTTGTTCTCAGTTTTTAATAGTCTCTTATGCTTTGGCTCTCTCCCACTCTAACCTCTTTTATTTTTTTTTCCTTCCCCTCCCTCATGGATTTCTGTTACGTTTCTCAGGATCCACATAAGAGTGAAACCATATGGTATCTGTCTTTCTCTGTATGGCTTATTTCACTTAGCATCACACTCTCCAGTTCCATCCACGTTGCTACAAAAGGCCATATTTCATTCTTTCTCATTGCCACGTAGTATTCCATGGTGTATATAAACCACAATTTCTTTATCCATTTATCAGTTGATGGACATTTAGGCTCTTTCCACAATCTGGCTATTGTTGAGAGCGCTGCTATAAACATTGGGGTACAAGTGCCCCTATGCATCAGGACTCCTGTATCCCTTGGATAAATTCCTAGCAGTGCTATTGCTGGGTCATAGGGTAGGTCTATTTTTAATTTTCTGAGGAACCTCCACACTGCTTTCCAGAGCAGCTGCACCAATTTGCATTCCCACCAACAGTGCAAGAGGGTTCCCGCTTCTCCACATCCTCTCCAGCATCTATAGTCTCCTGATTTGTTCATTTTGGCCACTCTGACTGGCGTGAGGTGATATCTGAGTGTGGTTTTGATTTGTATTTCCCTGATAAGGAGCGACGTTGAGCATCTTTTCATGTGCCTGTTGGCCATCCGGATGTCTTCTTTAGAGAAGTGTCTATTCATGTTTTCTGCCCATTTCTTCACTGGGTTATTTGTTTTTCGGGTGTGGAGTTTGATGAGCTCTTTATAGATTTTGGATACTAGCCCTTTGTCCGATATGTCATTTCCAAATATCTTTTCCCATTCCGTTGGTTGCCTTTTAGTTTTGTTGGTTGTTTCCTTTGCTGTGCAGAAGCTTTTTATCTTCATAAGGTCCCAGTAATTCACTTTTGCTTTTAATTCCCTTGCCTTTGGGGATGTGTCAAGTAAGAGATTGCTACGGCTGAGGTCAGAGAGGTCTTTTCCTGCTTTCTCCTCTAAAGTTTTGATGGTTTCCTGTCTCACATTCAGGTCCTTTATCCATTTTGAGTTTATTTTTGTGAATGGTGTGAGAAAGTGGTCTAGTTTCAACCTTCTGCATGTTGCTGTCCAGTTCTCCCAGCACCATTTGTTAAAGAGACTGTCTTTTTTCCATTGGATGTTCTTTCCTGCTTTGTCAAAGATTAGTTGGCCACACGTTTGTGGGTCTAGTTCTGGGGTTTCTATTCTATTCCATTGGTCTATGTGTCTGTTTTTGTGCCAATGCCATGCTGTCTTGATGATGACAGCTTTGTAGTAGAGGCTAAAGTCTGGGATTGTGATGCCTCCTGCTTTGGTCTTCTTCTTCAAAATTACTTTGGCTATTCGGGGCCTTTTGTGGTTCCATATGAATTTTAGAATTGCTTGTTCCAGTTTCGAGAAGAATGCTGGTGCAATTTTGATTGGGATTGCATTGAATGTGTAGATAGCTTTGGGTAGTATTGACATTTTGACAATATTTATTCTTCCAATCCATGAGCAGGGAATGTCTTTCCATTCTTTATATCTTCTTCAATTACCTGCATAAGCTTTCTATAGTTTTCAGCATACAGATCTTTTACATCTTTGGTTAGACTTACTCCTAGGTATTTTATGCTTCTTGGTGCAATTGTGAATGGGATCAGTTTCTTTATTTGTCTTTGTGTTGCTTCATTGTTAGTGTATAAGAATGCAACTGATTTCTGTACATTGATTTTGTATCCTGCAACTTTGCTGAATTCATGTATCAGTTCTAGCAGACTTTTGGGGGAGTCTATCGGATTTTCCGTGTACAATATCATGTCATCTGCAAAAAGCGAAAGCTTGACTTCATCTTTGCCAATTTTGATGCCTTTGATTTCCTTTTGTTGTCTGATTGCTGATGCTAGGACTTCCAGCACTATGTTAAACAACAGCGGTGAGAGTGGGCATCCCTGTCGTGTTCCTGATCTCAGGGAAAAAGCTCTCAGTTTTTCCCCGTTGAGGATGATGTTAGCTGTGGGCTTTTCATAAATGGCTTTTATGATGTTTAAGTATGTTCCTTCTATCCCGACTTTCTCAAGGGTTTTTATTAAGAAAGGGTGCTGGATTTTGTCAAAGGCCTTTTCTGCATCGATTGACAGGATCATATGGTTCTTCTTTTTTTTTTTGTTAATGTGATGTATCACATTGATTGATTTGCGAATGTTGAACCAGCCCTGCATCCCAGAAATGAATCCCACTTGATCATGGTGAATAATTCTTTTTATATGCTGTTGAATTCGATTTGCTAGTATCTTATTGAGAATTTTTGCATCCATATTCATCAGGGATATTGGCCTGTAGTTCTCTTTTTTTACTGGGTCTCTGTCTGGTTTAGGAACCAAAGTAATACTGGCTTCATAGAATGAGTCTGGAAGTTTTCCTTCCCTTTCTATTTCTTGGAATAGCTTGAGAAGGATAGGTATTATCTCTGCTTTAAACGTCTGGTAGAACTCCCCTGGGAAGCCATCTGGTCCTGGACTCTTATTTGTTGGGAGATTTTTGATAACTGATTCAATTTCTTTACTGGTTATGGATCTGTTCAAGCTTTCTATTTCCTCCTGATTGAGTTTTGGAAGAGTGTGGGTGTTTAGGAATTTGTCCATTTCTTCCAGGTTGTCCAATTTGTTGGCATATAATTTTTCATAGTATTCCCTGATAATTGTTTGTATCTCTGAGGGATTGGTTGTAATAATTCCATTTTCATTCATGATTTTATCTATTTGGGTCATCTCCCTTTTCTTTTTGAGAAGCCTGGCTAGAGGTTTGTCAATTTTGTTTATTTTTTCAAAAAACCAACTCTTGGTTTCGTTGATCTGCTCTACAGTTTTTTTAGATTCTATATTGTTTATTTCTGCTCTGATCTTTATGATTCCTCTTCTTCTGCTGGGTTTAGGCTGCCTTTGCTGTTCTGCTTCTATTTCCTTTAGGTGTGCTGTTAGATTTTGTATTTGGGATTTTTTGTTTCTTGAGATAGGCCTGGATTGCAATGTATTTTCCTCTCAGGACTGCCTTCGCTGCGTCCCAAAGCGTTTGGATTGTTGTATTTTCATTTTTGTTTGTTTCCATATATTTTTTTAATTTCTTCTCTAATGGCCTGGTTGACCCACTCATTCGTTAGTAGGGTGTTCTTTAACCTCCATGCTTTTGGAGGTTTTCCAGACTTTTTCCTGTGGTTGATTTCAAGCTTCATAGCACTGTGGTCTGAAAGTATGCATGGTATAATTTCAATTCTTTTATACTTATGAAGGACTGTTTTGTGACCCAGTATATGATCTATCTTGGAGAATGTTCCATGTGCACTCGAGAAGAAAGTATATTCTGTTGCTTTGGGATGCAGAGTTCTAAATATATCTGTCAAGTCCATCTGATCCAATGTGTCATTCAGGGCCCTTGTTTCTTTATTGACCGTGTGTCTAGATGATCTATCCATTTCTGTAAGTGGAGTGTTAAAGTCCCCTGCAGTTACCACATTCTTATCAATAAGGTTGCTTATGTTTATGAGTAATTGTTTTATATATTTGGGGGCTCTGGTATTCGGCGCAGAGACATTTATAATTGTTAGCTCTTCCTGGTGGATAGACCCTGTAATTATTATATAATGCCCTTCTTCATTTCTTGTTACAGCCTTTAATTTAAAGTCTAGTTTGTCTGATATAAGTATGGCTACTCCAGCTTTCTTTTGGCTTCCAGTAGCATGATAAATAGTTCTCCATCCCCTCACTCTCAATCTAAAGGTGTCCTCAGATCTAAAATGAGTCTCTTGTAGACAGCAAATAGATGGGTCTTGTTTTTTTATCCATTCTGATACCCTATGTCTTTTGGTTGGTGCATTTAATCCATTTACATTCAGTGTTATTATAGAAAGATATGGGTTTAGAGTCATTGTGATGTCTGTATGTTTTATGCTTGTAGCATTGTCTCTGGTACTTTGTCTCACAGGATCCCCCTTAGGATCTCTTGTAGGGCTGGTTTCGTGGTGACAAATTCCTTCAGTTTTTGTTTGTTTGGGAAGACCTTTATCTCTCCTTCTATTCTAAATGACAGACTTGCGGATAAAGGATTCTCGGCTGCATATTTTTTCTGTTCAGCACACTGAAGATATCGTGCCAATCCTTTCTGGCCTGCCAAGTTTCAAAAGAGAGATCAGTCACGAGTCTTATAGGTCTCCCTTTGTATGTGAGGGCACGTTTATCCCTTGCTGCTTTCAGAATTTTCTCTTTATCCTTGTATTTTGCCAGTTTCACTATGATATGTCGTGCAGAAGATCGATTCAAGTTACGTCTGAAGGGAGTTCTCTGTGCCTCTTGGATTTCAATGCCTTTTTCCTTCCCTAGTTCAGGGAAGTTCTCAGCTATAATTTCTTCAAGTACCCCTTCAGCACCTTTCCCTCTCTCTTCCTCCTCTGGGATACCAATTATGCATATATTATTTGTTTTTAGTGTATCACTTAGTTCTCTAATTTTTCCCTCATACTCCTGGATTTTTTTATCTCTCTTTCTCTCAGCTTCCTCTTTTTCCATAACTTTATCTTCTAGTCCACCTATTCTGTCCTCTGCCTCTTCAATCCGAGCTTTCGTCGTTTCCATTTTGTTTTGCATTTCGTTTAAAGCGCTTTTCAGCTCCTCGTGACTGTTCCTTAGTCCCTTGATCTCTGTAGCAAGAGATTCTCTGCTGTCCTGTATACTGTTTTCAAGCCCAGCGATTAATTTTATGACTATTATTCTAAATTAACTTTCTGTTATATTATTTAAATCCTTTTTGATCAGTTCATTAGCTGTTGTTATTTCCTGGAGATTCTTATGAGGGGAATTCTTCTGTTTCGTCATTTTGGATAGTCCCTGGAGTGGTGCGGACCTGCAGGGCACTTCCCCTGTGCTGTGGTGTTTAACTGGAGTTGGTGGGCGGGGCCGCAGTCAGACCTGATGTCTGCCCCCAGCCCACCGCTGGGGCCACAGTCAGACTGGTGTGTGCCTTCTCTTCCCCTCTCCTAGGGGCGGGATTCACTGTGGGGTGGCGTGGCCCATCTGGGCTACTTGCACACTGCCAGGCTTGTGGTGCTGGGGATCTGGCGTATTAGCTGGGGTGGGTAGGCAAGGTGCACGGGAGCAGGAGGGGCAGGCTTAGCTCGCTTCTCCTTAGGTGATCCACTTCAGGAGGGGCCCTGTGGCAGCGGGAGGGAGTCAGATCCGCTGCCAGAGGTTTGGCTCCGCAGAAGCACAGAGTTGGGTGTTTGTGCAGAGTGAGCAAGTTCCCTGGCAGGAACTGGTTCCCTTTGGGATTTTGGCTGGGGGATGGGCGGGGGAGATGGCGCTGGCGAGTGCCTTTGTTCCCCGCCAAGCTGAGCTCTGCCGTCGGGGGCTCAGCAGCTCTCCCTCCCTTTGTCCTCCAGCCTTCCCGCTTTCTGAGCAGAGCTGTTAACTTATGACCTCCCAGACGCTAAGTCCCGCTTGCTGTCGGAACACAGTCCGTCCGGCCCCTCCACTTTTGCCAGCCAGACTCGGGGGCTCTGCTTGGCCGGGGAGCCGCCCCTCCGCCCCGGCTCCCTCCCGCCGGTCCGTGGAGCGCGCACCGCCTCGCCGCCCTTCCTACCCTCTTCCGTGGGCCTCTCGTCTGCGCTTGGCTCTGGAGACTCCGTTCTGCTAATCCTCTGGCGGTTTTCTGGGTTCTTTAGGCAGGTGTAGGTGGAATCTAAGTGATCAGCAGGACGCGCGGTGAGCCCAGCGTCCTCCTACGCCGCCATCTTCCCAGGATCTACCACAGGTATGGTTTTTGATACTATTTTTCATTTTGTTCTTAGAGTTATTGTCTTATATTTGTATTTACATGTTTTCCCAAGTCCCTATTACTAATTCAGCCCCAAACTCTCTACCTCTTCAGCTGACTAACACATGAAGCATCCCATTGGTTGTATAGTGTCCATCCACTGAAGCCTGAAGCCACTTGTTCCCATTTTGGATAGTGATCCTCTAGGCCTGCCCCACAGCTGTCATTCTGGGGTCCCATCCAGAGGACTGTGTTGGCTTCTTTTTTTTTAATTTAAATTTTAGTTAGTCAGCATACAGTGCAATATTGGTTTCAGGGGTAGAATTCATCACTTACATACAACATGCAGTACTCATCACAGGTGCCCTGCTTAATCTCCATCACCCATCTAGCCCATCTCCTACTCATCTGCCTCCATCAACCCTCAGTTTGTTCTCTACAGTTAAGGGTCTCTTGTGGTTTGTTTCTCTCTCTTCTCTTCCCCTCCTTCCCGTATGTTCTTCTGTTTTTTTCCTTAAATTCCACATCTGAGGGAAATCATAGGTATTTGTCTTTCACTGATTGACTTATTTCACTTAGCGTAATACATTCTAGCTCCATCTATGACATTGCAAATGGCAAGAGTTCATTCTTTTTGATGGCTGAGTAATATTCCATTACATATATGTATACATATACATATATATATTTAAATATTTTTTTTACTGTTTATTCGTTTTTTTGATAGAGACAGAGAGTGAGTGGGGGAGGGGAAGAAAGAGAGGGAGACAGAATCTGAAGCAAGCTCCAGGCTCTGAACTAACAGCACAGAGCCCGACATGGGGCTTGAACTCATGGACCATGACATCATGACCTGAGCTGAAGTCGGACACAACCGACTGAGCCACCCACGCGCCCCTATATATATATATATCTTCTTAATCCGTTCATCAGCTGATGGACATTTGGGCTCTCTCCATAGTTTGGCTATTGTTGATCATATTGCTATAAACATTGGGGTGCATGTAGCCCTTCAAATCTGTATTTTTGTATCCTTTGGGTAAATACCTAATAGTGCAATTGCTGGATCATAGGGTAGTTCTATATTTAGTTTCTTGAGGAAACTCCCTACTGTTCTCCAGTGTGGCTGCACTAGTTTGCGTTGCTACCAACAGTGCAAGAGTGTTCCCCTTTCTCCACATCCTCACCAACACCTGTTGTATCTTGTTAATTTTAGTCATGCTGACAGGAGTGAGTTGCTATCTCATCATGGTTTTGATTTGTATTTCCCTGATGATGTTTCCCTGATGATGAGTGATGTTGAGCATCTTTTCATGTGTCTGTTAGCCATCTGTGTGTCTTCTTTGGAAAAAGGTCTATTCATGTCTTCTGCCCATTTCTTTTTTTTTTTTTAATTTTTTTTTTCAACGTTTTTTATTTATTTTTGGACAGAGAGAGACAGAGCATGAACGGGGGAGGGGCAGAGAGAGAGGGAGACACAGAATCGGAAACAGGCTCCAGGCTCCGAGCCATCAGCCCAGAGCCTGACGCGGGGCTCGAACTCACAGACCGCGAGATCGTGACCTGGCTGAAGTCGGACGCTTAACTGACTGCGCCACCCAGGCGCCCCTCTTCTGCCCATTTCTTAACTGGGGTTGTTTGTATTTTGGGGGTTGGGTTTGATACGTTCTTTACAGATTTTGAGTACTAACCGTTTATCAGGTATGTCATTTGTAAATTTCTTATCCCATTTGGTAGGCTGCCTTTTAGTTTTTTTGATTGTTTCCTTCGCTGTGCAGAAGCTCTTTATCTTGGTGAAATCCTGATAGTTCATGTTTGGTTTTGTTGCCCTTATCTCCAGCAATGTGTCTAGTAAGAAGATGCTACAGTTGTGGTCAAAGACGTTGCTGCCTGTGTTCTCCTCTAGAATTTTTATGTTTTCCTGTCACATTTAGGACTTTCATCCATTTTTAATTTATTTTTGTTTATGGTGTAAGAAGTTTCATTCTACTGCATGCTGCCATCCAATTTTCCCAGCACCATTTGTTGAAGAGATTGTCTTTTTTTTCCATTGGATATTCTTTCTGCTTTCTCGAAGGTGAGTTGACCATATAGTTGTGGGTTCATTTCTGGGTTTTCTATTCTGTTCCATTAATCTATGTGTCTGTTTTTGTGCCAGTACCATACTGTCTTGATGACTATAGCTTTGCAGTACAGCTTGAAATCCAGAATCGTGATACCTCCAGCTTTAATTTTCTTTTTCAGGATTGCTTTGGCTATTTGGGGTCTTTTGTGGTTCCATACAAATTTTAGGACTTTTTGTTCTAGCTCTATGAAAAATGCTGTTGGTATTTGGATAGGGACTACATTAAATGTGTAGATTACTTTGGGTAGTATAGACATTTTCACAATGTTTGTTCTTCCAATCCATGAGCATGGATAACTTTTCCTTTTCTTTGTGTCCCCTTCAAATTCTTTCATTAGTGTTCTATAGTTTTCAGAGTATGGATTGTGTTTTCTTCTCTCTCTCGGGTTTCTGTCTTTGGTTTCCTGCAACCTGTTTTTGAGGAAGGAAGCTGGATGAGGAGATAGCAGAACATCTTGGTTCACAAAGAACTGTCTTTTGATGGAGACCTGTGTAATTATGTGTGAGTTGGTCTAGTCACTCCTTCTTTTTACTCAACTGCTACCAAAGAGTTAAAGATAAGCAGCTGCAGAAATGTGCATCCCTCACACTGCCCTTCCATCATGAGGTGTGGTTGTCAAGATGGTGTGTGCACACTTTCACTCAGCTTTACCTCTTCTGAGATTCCCTGTTGTCACTTAAAGTTTAGGAAATGCCAAAAGCCCACCTCAACCTGCCAGCTGGGTTGATCCAAACAGTCAATAATTTGTCCGTTTCTAATAAATTATGTATGTGTATGTGTATATGTATACACTTACATATATATATATATACTTACATATATGTATATACTTACATATGTATATACTTATATATGTATATACTTACATATATGTAAAACTTACATATATATATGTAAGTTTTCATGGGATGAGAACTTCTTGAATGAGGGAAAGCTTAAAGATCTGTTCCATAGCAACAATCCAAGAATAGCCCAGTCTCAGTGAGAGGAGAAGGAGCACCGAGAAAATCAATACACATCAACACACCCCGGGGACACCACTGACAGTGAAAGCTTTCTGGTTGCATTGCAGCCCCCGTCCTCATGTATCTTTGCACAATTTCTACTTTTCTGCAGGTGATCTGGGAGACTTTGCCACTCAGAGATCATGGCACAAACAGTTACTAAAATCACAGCGTCAAAATAGTCTCTTGATCATTTCTCGGTGGCAGTGGGCTTCCAGTAGACTTAGCTCCTCCCCTTGGCCTCTGCACTTATTTCATGCACGAAAGTGGCTTCAAACTCTGTGTGCATAAATGAAGTGACCAACTTCAGAAAAGTGGTCTCAAAGTGTCCGTTTTCCCACCTCCCCTATGCTTGTCCTCTTCTAATCGTTCTGTCTTCCTGTTTCTTATATTTCAGGGTAGGAAAAGGACCTGTGCTGAGAAGATGAGTCTCAAGGTTGATTTGGAAACAAACTTTGCTGAATGTGTCTTAAATGCAGGAAAGATCATCCTTGGGGATACACAAAGGAAAGAAATGAATCCTGAATTGCGGAAAAAACAGAGGAAAAACATCTTGAAAGCAATATGTGCTCTGCTGAATTCTGGTGGCGGAGTGGTCAAAGCTGAGATTGAGAACAAAGACTACAATTATGAAATCCATGGAGTAGGCCTGACGATGCCTTCAATTTTTAAAGGCTATTTAGATGAGATGCAGCAGGGAGAACTCTTTTTGATTTTTGTGAGATCCTGGAACGCAGATGCCTCTGGTGTACGAATTGCTACCTTGTGCTCCAATTTGTGCTATAGATACAGAGCATCTACTGATGTCATGGATTCTAAGGAAGCATTGGCATTCCTCAAAGGGAAAACTCAGACTCTTAGGAATACTGATTCCAGTTCATTAAGTCCACACAAAGTTCAGGTTGGTGTGCGAAACGAGTATAACATAAGGGCCTCAGCTGCTGCTGTATTCGCTAGAACTCAGCTTCAGTACCTAGAAAAGCTCAACTTTACTAATTCCCTCCACGTTGAATTTAAAATGTTCTCAACAGAGGAGTCACAGTGCTTTCACCAGAGTCTCCCTAGTTGTGTTTCTGCATTTGCAAACACTGAAGGAGGGTATATATTTTTTGGTGTGCATGATGAGACCCATGAAGTCATTGGATGTGAAAAGGAGAAAATAGATCTTGACATGTTGAAGGCTTGTATTGATTCCTGTATTAGGAATCTCCCTGTCCATCATTTCTGTACACAGAAGCATGAGATAAAATATGCTGTCAAATTCCTTGAAGTACACAATCAGGGGACCCTTCATGGATATGTCTGTGCAGTCAAGGTGGAACAATTTTGCTGTGCAGTGTTTTCCAAGATGCCCAGTTCCTGGCAGGTGAAGGACAATTGTGTGAAACAGCTGGACGCGAAGCAATGGATAGCTTGGATGATGGAAGCCGACCCAGGTCAGGGAGCAGAATCCACAATGATTATAATGTTCATTTGGGGGGACAGAAGGGGAGAGGTGAGGGAGGAACTAGGGTATTATTTCAAGATCTAGGCAAAGAAAAGCACTGTCTTAATTGCACATGCCTGATTTGTGATTTCCGATAGATACAGTTGGTAGGTCACTGCACTTCACTCCCTCTGCCTATCTTGAATACCTTGCATTCAGCAAAAAGATGTTGCCCTGGGCTAATAGACCTACCAGAGGTTGGTGCAGGGGGCTGTCTGAGCTAGTAATTTTTATTTTCACTCCCTTTCTTGTGTTCATTTTGAAGTCTCTTCTTTACCTTTCTGAATATGAACTCCTTTAATTATTCAGGAAATTCTTTTTCACGTGCACATATGTGTCATCTTTAACCCAACTGTCACTTTCCGTTCTTGGTCCCTGGAATAAATATTCTCCCTTTCTCATCGCCCCTCTTCCATTCTGAACCCAAACACAAATAGTCCGTGGCTAGCTCTCTCCTTTCCTACTTTTCCTTTTCAAAGTGAACATGTGCTACTCACCAAGAATGATAAGCCAGAGTAGTGTTGGTGATGTACATCCCACTTGGAAAAAGAAAGTCCAAGATGAAATTAGACAAAATAAATTAATGGTAACATCTTCAAAAGTCCACAAAAATAAAGAACATTTCAGAGTCTTCTCAGAAATATGTATCCATTGAACTTCATTCCTTCTTTTTAAAAAATTTTTATTTATTTATTTTGAGAGGGATAGAGAGAGCACATGAGCGGGGGAGAGAGGTGAGGTGGGGGGGAGAGAGAGAGAGAGGGAGAGAGAGAGAGAATCTCAAGCAGGCTCCATGCTCAGTGTGAAGCCTAATGTGGGGCTCAATCTCATGACCATGAGATCATGGCCTGAGTCGAAATCAAGAGTTGGATGCTTAACCAGCTGAGCCACCCAGCACCCCAAACTTTATACTTTCTAATTGTATTTTTAAAATGTAAGCATTCTAAAAAATAAAACATGAGTTTCAATAGAATACAATTAAAATGAAAACTATTGCTCCATATAGTACCTCACCCTGCCCAAGATATCAATAAACTTTCTTGAGTTGACTCAGAATGTATACACAAGGATCTGTGGGCCAAGGCTTTGGGTTCTAAGACAAAGTGAAAGACTACAACACAGCTTAGCTATAATTTGGAGTCTGCATTTTTGCATATTGAACTGTTACTTCTTACTTCCTAAGATCTTTCCAGATTTTCTGAGATGGTCCTTGCATTGAGTTTGTCATCCACTACACCCCGCAGCAGGACTGTGTGCACTCATAAGAATTTTGAATGTCTGGAAGCACAGCAAAAACGTTACTTTCCAGGTAATTCATGTCTGGTTGCTTTGGAACATGTTGGTTGTTCATTCATATGAAAAAAACCCTGGACTCCTATTTATATTATAGAAAAAAAATCAATTCCAGAAGGTTTAAGGACTTAAATGTCAGAAACAAACCCTTGAAACTTTAGTAGATGTACACAAATAATTTTGCATCATTGAGGTAGGACAGGATTTCCTACACTAGACCTAAAAATTTTAACCTTAAACAAGAAGATTGATAAATTTCACCACACTAAAATTAAGAACTTATGTTACTCAAAAGATACCTTAAAGAGAGTGAAAGAATCCATGACAAACTTGAAGAAGATTATGAAATCCATGCAGTTGACAAAGGACTGGTATCAAGAATATATAAAGAACTTACAAAACTTGTTAAAAGCACAAACCACCCCATAGACAAATACACAGTAGTTATAAAGATGTATTTCTCCGAAAAGGAAACACCCATGTCCAATAAACTTAGGAAGGGCTGTTCAAGCTATCGGGATGAGTGAAATGCACTTCAAAACCACAAGTAGATACTATCCTACACTATTTAACTGAAATAACAGATGTTGGAGACGTTCTGGGTAATCAGAATCTTTTTTTTTAGCGAGATACAGAAAGAATGTGAGCGGGGAGAAGAGCAAAGGGAGAGAGAGAATCCCAAGCAGGCTCCATGCTCAGCATGTAGCCCAATGCGGGGCTCAGTCCCACCACCCTGGGATCATGACCCACGCAGAAATCAAGAGTTGGATGCTCAACCAATTGAGACACTCCAGCGCCCCTAATCAGGATTTTTGTACATTGCTGCTATGAATTAAATTGGGTTGATCCCTTTAGACTAAATTGGTCATTTGGATATTATGCCAGTCAGTAACTTTTTCTAGTTTCTAGGGAAGCATGTGTACATATGCATCAAGAGATGTCTAAAATTGGAGAGATCCCCGTTACTGCTCTAGGTTACTATTCGTATTGTAGTATATTCACCTAGTGGAATACTATTCAGCAGTGAAAATGAATGTACTACAAATATATGCAAGCATAAGGCTGAATCTGAGTGACATAAGTCTGTCTTGTCATGACGTTACTCATAGATTTACCCAATTCTTTTATTGATTGTGTAGTGTTTCGTAGTATCCCTAAACATAGATGTTACTAATTTTAGCTGCTTTTATTGTAAAATATACTATACGTACAGAAAGTACGTTGGGTGTAGAGATTACTTAACTAAATTCAAACTTTAAAAAAGAATAATTAGTACACAGCAAAACCTGTGTAACCATCACCTAGGTCAAAAAATAGAACTTTGCAAACTACCCTGCTACCCACTTCTTTAACCAGTCCTTTCTTTGATGGAATTTTATATGACACCTAATTTTTTTCTATTTTCAACAATGCTACAATATACATTTTTCTAAAAATGCCTTGAGGTGTTCCTTAAAGATAAATTCCAAGTAGTAACAATTGCTTGTACCCTTCAGTGAACGTTGCCAAATCGT
This sequence comes from Neofelis nebulosa, assembly GCF_028018385.1. Classification (NCBI taxonomy): domain Eukaryota; kingdom Metazoa; phylum Chordata; class Mammalia; order Carnivora; family Felidae; genus Neofelis; species Neofelis nebulosa. Next base: position 56,281,002 of record NC_080797.1, on the reverse strand, counting down.
AATTCAAAACATAGACCAGAATCCACCAAATGGTATTATCATGGCATTTCTCTTCTAGAAGAAGCTTGGAATCATTTTGTTCCACCTAAAAGAAAAGGACACGTGGAGATTATTGTGATGGCAACCACATGAAATTGATAAATGACTTTGGGAAGAATTGTCATTTTTACAACAATGAATTTCCTCATAGGTGAACATGGGATGTTTGGCCATTTATTAAAGTCTTCTTTTACTATATTTCATCAAACCCAAGGAAACAATATTGTATTATTATTTTATTTACCACGAATAAAGAAAATATTGCCAATTTAAATTAGAAGATGTATCTTGATTTCAGAGATATTAAAGTACACTTATAATCAGTGAAATAGGTTACATCTCTTGATTGTTTCGGTTTTATCTATATTGTTGCTATATATGTCAAATTTTATTCCTAGAATGATAAGTCAGCCAGAGAAAGACAAATACCATATGACTTCACTCCTGTGTGGAATTTAAGCAAGAAAGCAAACAAAGAAAAAAAAGAGGCAAACCAAAAAACAGACTCTTAACTATAGAGAGCAAACTGGTGACTATGAGAGGGGAGGGGTGGGGGATGGGTGGAATAGGTGATGGGCGTTAAGAGTCACTTATCATGATGAGCATTGAGTAATGTATAGAATTGCGAAATCACTGTATTGCACACCCGAAACTAGTGTAATACTATATTCTAACTACCCTAGAATTAAAAAGTTTAAATTTATTACTAGAAGGAGATCCTTATATGATAATAATTTCTGATTGTGAATTGCTGGCATTTAGGAAAGCTCTTAGCTTTAAAATATACATTATACCATTTCCAAACATTTTACTTAATAATCGTATTAATGTAAAACCAAAGGTAGTTTTGAACTAACCTTTCCTATGTTTATATGTTATTCCTTTACTTAGTTGAAATCATTGCTCAATAATTTGTAAATGATGTTAGATTAAAATAGGAGGAGGAGGAGGAGCCCTTAGTTTAGTCCATGGTATAGAAAATAACTTTAGTATTTGTCTGAGCCCAGACCAATGGTACTGGTGTGTCCAGATTACTTCCTGGATACTTGATGTACCACAGGTATCTTAAACTGAACATTTCCAAAATCAGTCTTCCATGCTGACAATCTTCTACTTGTTCTGTATATTCTGAATATTAATCTGTATGAAATATTCTTTTTCTGCCATTTCTTCCACATTGTGTCTATGAATTGGAGAGTCCATCCTCCATCCAGCCAATCACAGAAATCTGGATTCATGCTTGTGTCTTCCATCTACCCTGAATTTAAAATTTAAATTTTGTGTTTATTTTTTTCCTGGGGAGAAGGTTCATAGATTTTGTTAGAGTCCCGATTTGGGCTTGTGATGCCAAAAGTTTCAAGAACCCTTTTTATACATATAAAACACCTAAATCTTTTTTTAAAATACTTATAAAAATTAATTTTTAAAATTTACATATATAAAATGGGATTTTTTCTTAAAGAATTCTAAAGGTATAGATTCATGTAACCACCACCAGAGTAAAGACACAGAATAGTTCCATCACCCAAAAAAGGCCCCTTCATTCTGCCCCTTTGTGGTCAAAATTCTCCAATCCCTAACCCTTAGCAGCCGTTGATCTATTTTCCATCCCTATAATTTTGCCTTTCACAAAATGTCGTGTAGGACACCTCATATAGTTTATAACCGATGATAGGTGTTTCTTCCTGATTTATGGAGACATAATTGGCATATAACATCATCTACATAAGGTGTACAGCATGGGGTTTTTTCCCCTATTTTTAAAAAAATCTTTCATTTTTTAAAGTAATCTCTACACCCCACACGGGGCTCAAACTCACACCCCCAAGATCAAGAGTTGCATGCTACACCACCTGAGCCAGCTGGGAGCCCCCAAAATGATTTTTTTCAAACCTGTACATATTACACAATGATGACCACAATAAAGTTAGCTAACATACCCATCACTTCACATAATTACCATACGTGTGTGTGTGTGTGTGTGTGTTGAGAACATTTACGTTCTCTCTTAGCAACTTTCACATATATCACACAGTATTGTTAACCCTAGTCAGCGTTGCCAGGTGCTAAGATAGCACCATAAGGCCTTTTTCTCCATCCTCATTTCCTCCTTTGTGCCTTTCACTTTAGACATCACAACACAAACTTCTTGGAGGTGCTTGCATGAGTTTCTTGTCTTGTGCTTTACTCATGAGTCCCCTGTTGCCTATCTCTCCATTCTCGCATCCTTCAGAGGGCTAACTCACAGCCATCCCTTAAGCAGCTCCGGTGTCTCCTTCTTCAGAAAGACTTTCACATTTTCTTTTTTCCTGAGGGCTCCCTCTCCTTGGTGATTGCATAATGATCTGTGCACTTCTTGCCCATTGCATTTACCAGTTTGTATAATTATTGTTTGTCTCTGTTATGCCAGTCACTTATCATCTCCATTGGACTGGGAATTGTTTTATTTCCTATCACTAATGCATCCTTATGCTGACACGTGGTTGGGCCCAAATGTGGATTGAATCTATTACGGATAATGATGATTCTAGCTTGTTTGCAGATTCTCGAATTTATTCCAATTCTTTTCCTGTTTAGTATTACCAGACAGAATGGTGTATACACCAGAAAGCATCTACAAGGAGCTGTTCTCAACACATAAAGGACTCAAAAACTTAATAAATAAGGAAATGCGCTCTTTCTCTCAAGGAATATTGATATTCTCTCGAAGCTGGGCTGTGGACGTGGGTCTGCAAGAGAAGCAGGGAGTCATCTGTGATGCTCTTCTGCTTTCCCAGAACAACACCCCACGCCTCTACACTATCCTCAGTGAGTGGGACCCAAGCTGGAAGGGCTACTCTAGGACAGTCGCCCGCGTCTTAAAACAGACGCTGGTGAACACAGGTGGCTACACTGGGAAATTGTGTGTCACTCCCTTGACCTTCCTACTGAATCCTGATAATACAGCAACGACTCTTCATGATTTGGATTTGCAAATTTACCCCAACTCCTATAACCTTAGGACCACCCAGCACATGGAAGCTCTGTTACAGTCCCTTGTGATAGTCTTGCTCGGATTCCGATCTTTCTTAAGTGAAGAGCTGGGCTCTGAGGTTTTCAGCCTCCTCACAGATAAACAGTATGAGTTGCTTTCAAAGAACATTCGCATGACTAAAGAGCTGTTTGTTCATGGCTTACCTGGATCAGGGAAGACCATCCTGGCTCTTAGGATAATGGAGAAGATCAGGAATGTGTTTCACTGTCAACCAGATGATATTCTTTACATCTGTGAAAATCAGCCTCTGAAGAATTTTGTGAGGTATGCAGCCTAACTATAATGATTTTTTAAAAATAATTTTGACTGGTGTGGTTTTAAGTTTGCATGTGAAAAGTCATATTGTAATGACTAGGTCCAGATGTGTTTAAGAGTATAATTGGCTTCCTTTGTTTGAGTGGGGTAACTTGACTGTGTTTCTCTACATTTTCAGCCAGAGACATGTCTGCCAGGCAGTGACCCGGAAAACCTTCATGAAAAATGACTTCCAAAAGATTAAGCACATCATCATCGATGAAGCTCAGAATTTTCGCACTGAGGATGGAGACTGGTATGAGAAGGCAAAAGCCATCACTCAGAGAAAAAAGGATTGCCCAGGAATTCTCTGGATCTTTCTAGACTACTTTCAGACTACCCACTTGAGCTGCAGTGGCCTCCCTGCTCTCACAGCCCAGTATCCAAGAGAAGAGCTCACCAGAGTGATCCGTAATGCAGATCCAATAGCCAAATACCTACAAGAAGTAATGCAGGAGGTCAGAGAAAATCCTCCATGTAACATCCCGCCTGCGTCCCTGGAGATGGTTCATAAAGCTGAATGGGCTCAGGGTATTCCGGGCTACGTGGAGATTATGGAGTACTTGGACATGGAAGATATGGTGTTCCAAGTAGCAAAGAAATGCCACTTTCTCTTTAGGAATGGTTATTCTCCCAAGGACATTGCCGTGCTTTTCAGCAAAGCAAGTGAAGTGGAAATATATAAAGATAAGCTTCTAAGAGCAATGAGGAAAAGAAATACATCTCAGCTCGATGGGGAATCTGATCTTTTAGTACAGATCCAAGATGCATCGGATATCATGGCCAATCACATTGTGTTGGACAGTGTCCGTCGATTTTCAGGCCTGGAAAGAAACATCGTGTTTGGGTTCAACCTAACAGCTGAGCCAGATATTTTCCATAATCTTCTGCTCTGTCTGGCTTCCAGGGCAAAGAAACATCTCTATATTCTGAAGGTTCCTATTTGACAGGAAGATCCCAGGCTAAGAAACAATTAGGTAGCTCTCATCTCTAGTTAACCATGAAACTATTTGATCTAAACATTGAATTATCGAGTATTTTATGAGCCCTCACTCTGAGCCATGTACTCTGCTAGGTGCTGGGGATCAGGGGTAGGGTATCAAACTAGGCAGACAAGATTTCTTCTTTAGGGCAGAGGTAAATCACAGACAAGTAAACAAATACAAGTACAAGACATTTCAGATAGGGGCACCTGGTTGGCTCAGTCAGTTAAGCCTCCAACTGTTGATTTTGGCTCAGGTCATGTTGTCATGGTTTGTGAGATGGAGCCCTCCTGTCAGGCTCCATGATGACAGCACAGAGCCTGCTTGGGATTCTCTCTCTCCCTCTCTCTGCCCCTACCTCATGTTCACTCTCCCCCACTCCTCTCTTTCAAAATAAATAAATAAATATAAAAAAAGAAATTTCAGATAGTAATTAGGGTCATCAGAATAGTAATTAGAGGGCCCTGAGATGCAGACATTGTGTGTGTGTGTGTGTGTGTGTGTGTGTGTGTGTGAACACATAGGCAGGTATAGAGGGAAGAGCTGGTTATTCATGGTGGCTGAGGAAGCACTCAATGAGGGAAGGAGTCACAGGAATATCTTTGAGCCATATGTGCCAGGCAGACTCAGATATTGTGACTTTTAAAAAAATATTTTCACTATTTTCAATACAGCAATGGTGCAGAAATGCTTGATATCATGTACTGGGAGAGTATGAAGGACACAGAGAGGTCATGTGTCTGGCCTTTTATGGGCCAGGAATAGTTGTGGAATATTTCAAAATATAAGATCAGAAAGTACAAACTGCAATTTTTTAGAAACCACATTACATGATTCTTTTCCATTAAGTTTTTTTTAATGTTTATTTATTTTTGAGAGAGAGAGAGAGAGAGAGAGCACAGGCTAAGGGCAGAGAGAGAGAGCGACACACAGCATCTGAAGCAGGATCCAGGGTCTGAACTGCCAGCACAGAACCCGATGCAGGGCTTGAACTAGTGAACTGTGAGATTGTGACCTGAGCTGAGGTCCACTGCTTAACCGGCTGAGCCAACCAGGCGTCCCTATGCCTTTCCATTTTTATTCTGTTAGTGATGGTAGTAATTCTGATCACTATCTTTGAAAACATTTTGTGTGCCTTTTGGTTATTTGGGATCTTGGCTCCTTAGCTCTGCTTTAATATTATTCCCATGGAGAAAATAGGTTACTGCATGAACCTATTCCCCAGGGAGACACAATTCCCCAGGGAGACAGGTTGCATTTTATTTCTTAATTTTAAAATAAAAGGGCCTTAAGAAGATGAATGTACTGGACTTAAAAGGTCCATTTTGCTTTTAATTTAATCTAATAGCCAATGAAATTATAAAGTAAATATACAATATTTTTATTCTGCAGAATCTTGAGGATTTCAGCTAGTTTCTCAAAGGCTATTGCTATAGAAGAATTTAGGAAGTCTTTAAATTCAATGAAACAAGCCTTGAAAGACAAAGTGAGGAAGCAGCCAAAAGAGACAAAGAGGGATCTTGCTAAGGACACAGATTGTGAAACAATACAGAATAAAAAATAAATTAGAAGCAACAAGAAATTGAAAACCCTGTTCCTGACATAGAGGAAGTCTTGAGATAATCACACAAATGGAGAGAAATTAGACAAATATTACTGTAGTTATCAAGAAGATCTATCTAGAGTGTGAGGATCCAGTAAGAATGGATGTGGAGTAGAAAAATCAATAAGTGGAACAATAAAAATGTTCTAAGATATAATATGGGAAAATTATAAAATATATCTTCAGATTGAAAGATTTCTTAACAATCACAGCAGACAAATCCAATTGTCTGATCCTTCTGGCTTCTGATTTCTCTGGAGCAATATTCAAAGCAACAAGACAATGGGCATGCTGTATTTCAATTACATTTGATCTCTTTTATTGGCTTATTGGTTCTCTTTGTATTGTTATTTTAGTGGTAGCTTTAGGGTTTACAGTATGTATCTTTAACTTATCACAGTCTTCTTTCAAGTGATATGATACCATTTCATATGATGTATCAGAACTTTACAACACTATCCTTCCATTTCTCTCCAGGTTTTGTGCTTTGTCCAGATACATTGTACTTCTATAAAAACCATAATATGTTGATGTTATTTTGCCTTAAACAGCCACTTGTCCTTTAAAGAAGTTTAAATAATATGAAAAAAAATTCCTTATCCTTACCCATGCCGTTACCATTCCCGGTGGTGTTCATTCCTTTGTGTCTTGCATCATATTCCTTCTGCTCAAAGGAATTTCTTTAACATTTTTATAGTGTAGGTGAGTTATTGATAAATTTGTTCAAATTGTGTGCGCATGGAAAAAGTACTTTACCTCTGCTTTTGAAACATAGCTTTGTTGGATAGAGGCCTAGGTTGGTAGTTTTGTCTTTCAGTAACTTACATATATTCCTTCATTGTCTTTCATCTTACATCATTTCCAAAAATACGCTGTAATCTGCATCTTTGTTCCTCTGTACACAATGTGGTATTTTCTCTGACTTCTCTTAAGATTTTCTCTTTAGTCTTGGTTTAAGCAATTTAATTATAATAATGTTTGGTAGTTAATAAATTTCTTGGTGAAGGAGACAAAATGACACATGGAAGTTTTTTTGTGTGTCTCACATCCATGAAATACAGCCAGACCAACACTAAACCATCCTGCACACCTAGAAAACTGAGGATTAACACAATAATCTGCACAATCTGAACCACAGAATTCAGCAGGTATGTGGCGCAGAGAGGTGAACTGGGGGAAAGAGAAGCCACGGAGGGCAGGGAGCCACTTTTGCATGCAGAAAGAGGACAGAGATGGGGTGGGAGAAGAATATGGGAAAAGCACTCCCCCCCCCCCCGAAAGCAGCTGGAGAGAAAGTGGAAAAGTGGAAACAGCCGCAGGGACTGAACAAAAAAGGGAGAAAGGAGAAAGGAGAGGGTTTAAATTCTATTAAGATTCTAAAAACAGGGGTAGTGCAGAGCCTGGAACTCTGCCACTCAATACCTGGTGTTGCTGTCATGGGAAGGGCAAATCTCCAGGAGCAGAGAGCAAGGTCCTCAGGGTCATCAGGCCTCATGGAGGAGAGATGGTTCTGATGGAAGGACATATGGTAGATGTAGGGTAGCCAACCCACAAAGTTCCCAGTGGACCCCAGAGAACAACTACATTCGGTGGTGCTGGAACAAGGACATTAAATGGCAAGTCTGGTGCCAGATGTGTGTTGTGATGTACCATAATCCCTGAATCGCTGCCACTCCATGATCACGTGAACTTTCTCTGGGGTGGGTTGGCACCCAGCCACAGTCTCTGGGCATCAGCAGCAGCATGGTCTTGAGAATGTTCCTGGGGACAGGTGGGCACCTGGCCCTTGCTGAGACCCTCCTCCCAAAGGTCTGAGCGGGGCAAGACTGCAGTCCCTCAGAAGTGAGGGGATGGGAAACAGCTGCATCTGAGATAAAACTCAGGAGGGATGTGCTGCCTGGCAAGCTGATGGCTTAGTCATGGACAGTAAAAGTGGGGAGCGGATGGAAGCTGGAGACAAAGGAGGGATACACGATTGCTGGTCAGAGCACAGAGTTCTAATGGTAGAGACTGGGAAGCTGGGTGATGCCATTTTCACCCCTCCCGTGCATGTGCATACACACCCCTAGACTCCACAACAATCTACCCCAGTAAGCTAAGCAGCACCATCTGGTGGAGAATGGAGCCATTACAGTAAGCCCTGCCCATCTGGGCCAACCTCACTATTCAGGAACACCACAAGTCTCTCCATCCTTTCATTTTATTCTATTTCATTGTATTCATTTTTTTTCAAATTTCCAATCATTTTCCTTTTTTCCTTTCTTTTCTCATCTTTCCCTTTCTTCTGTAATCTATCAAGCTCCTTTCAACAACCACACCAGAACACACCTAGGATATAGCATCCTTTATTTGATTTTTTATGTGTTGTTTTTAATTTTTTAATTTTAAGTTTTTAACTTATTAATTCCTTTTCTTCTTTCAAAATGACAAAATGAAGGAATTCAGCCCAAAAGAAAGAACAGGAAGAAATGACAGCCAGGGTCTTAACACAGATACAAGCAAGATGTCTGAACCAGAATTTAGAATTTAATAATAATACTAGCTGGGGTTGAAAACAGATTAGAATTCCTTTCTGCAGAGATAAAACCTAGTCAGGATGAAATAAAAAATGCTATAACTGAACTGTAATCTCGAATGGATGCCACAGTGGCAAGGACAGATGAGGCAGAGCAGCGAATCCGAGATATAGAGGACAAACTTATGGAGAACAATGAAGCATAAAAAAAAGAGGGAGACTAAGACAAAAGAGCACGATTTAGGAATTAGAGAAATCAGCAACTCATTAAAAAGGAACAATATCATAATCACAGGGGTCCCAGAAGATGAAGAAAGCAAAGGGTGTAGAAGGATTAGGTGAGCAAATCCTAGCAGAAAACTTTCCTAATCTGGGGAAGACACAGACATCAAAATCCAGAAAGCACAGAGGACTCCCATTAGATTCAACAAAAGCTGACCATCAACAAGGCATATCATAGTCAAATTCACAAAATACTCAGGCAAGGAAAGACTCATGAAAGCAGGAAGGGAAAAAAGTCTTTAACCTACAAGGGAAGACAGATCAGGTTTGCAGCAGACCTATCCACAGAAACATGGCAAGCCATAAATGAGTGGCAGGATATTGTCAATGTGCTGAATTGGAAAAATATGCAGGCAAGAATTCTTTATCCAGCAAGGCTGCCATTCAAACTAGAAAGAGAGATAAAAAGTTTCCCAGACAAACAGAAATTGAAGGAGTTCATAACCACTAAACCCACCCTGCAAGAGATTTTAAGGGGGACTCTTTGAGAGGAGAAAAGACAAGGAAGAAAGACCAAAAACCACAAGACTAGAAAGGACCAGAGAACACCACCAGAAACTCCACCTCTACAGGCAACATAATGACAATAAATTCATATCTTCCAATACTCACTCTAAATGTCAATGGACTAAATGTTCAAATTAAAAGACATAGGGTAACAGAATGGATAAAAAATGCTGTTTGCAAGAGACCTACTTTAGACCTAAAGACACCTTCAGATTGAAAGTAAGGGGATGATCATGCTAATGGTCACCAAAATAAAGCCGAAGTAGCCATACTTACATCAGACAATCTAGACTTTAAAATAAAGACTGTATCAAGAAATGGAGAAGAGCATTATATCATAATTAAGGGTTCTATCCACCAAGAAGTCCTAACAATTGAAAACATTTATGCGCCAAATGTGGTAGCACCCAAATACATAAATCAATTAATAACAAACATAAAGAAACTCATTGGTAATAATACCACAATAGTAGGGGACTTCAACACCCCACTCACAGCAATGGACAGGTCATCTAATCAAAACATCAACAAGGAAACAATGGCTTTGAATGACACACTGAACCATATGGACTTAACAGATGTATTCACAACATTTCATCCTAAAGCAGCATAATATACATTCTTCTCCAGTGCACATGGAACGTTGTCCAGAATAGACCACATACTGGGACACAAATCAGCCCTCAGCAAGTACAAAAAGATTGAGATCATACCGTGCATATTTTCAGACTACAACGCTATGAAATTCGAAATCAACCACAAGAAAAAATTTGGAAAGGTAACAAATGCTTGGAGACTAAAGAACATCCTACTAAAGAATGAATGGGCTAACCAAGAAGTTAAAGAGGAAATTAAAAAGTATATGGAATTCAATGAAAATAATAATACCACAACCCAAAACCTCTGGGATGCAGCAAAGGCCATCATAAGAGGAGAGTATATAGCAATCCAGGCCTTCCTAAAGAAGGACAAAAGATCTCAGATATACAACCTAACCTTATGCCTTAAGGAGCTGGAAAAAGAACAGCAAATAAAACCTCAAACCAACAGAAGACAGGAAATAATAAATATTAGAGCAGAAATCAATGCTATTGAAACAAAAACAAAACCAGTAGAACAGAGCAAAAGCTGGTCCTTTGAAAGAAATAACAAAATTGATAAATCCCTAGCTACTTTGGTCAAAAAGAAAAAGGAAAGGACCCAAATAAATAAAATCAAGAATGAAAGAGGAGGGATCATAACCAACACAACAGAAATACAAACAATAAGAGAATATTAAGAGCAATTATACACCAATAAAATGGGCAATCTGGAAGAAATGCACAAATTCCTAGAAACATATAAACTACCAAAACTGAAACAGGAAGAAATAGAAAATTTGGACTGATGCATAACCAGTAAAGAAATCAAGTTAGTAATCAAAGATATCCCAAAAAACAAGAGTCCAAGGGCCAGATGGCTTTCCAGAGGAATTCTACCAAACATTTAAAGAAGAGTTAAAACCTATTCTCTTGAAGCTGTTCCAAAAAACAGAAATGGAAGGAAAACTTCCAAACTCTTTCTATGAAGCCAGCATTACCTTGATTCCAAAGCCAGACAAAGACCCCCACTAAAAAGAACTATAGACCAATTTCCCTGATGAACATGGACACAAAAACCTCAACAAGATACCAGCCAACTGAATCAATTAAGAAAATTATTCACCACGACCAAGTAGGATTTATACCTGGGATGCAGGGCTGGTTCAATATCTGCAAAACAATAAATGTGATACAGCACATCAATAAAAGAAAGGACAAGAGCCACATGATCCTCTCAATACATGCAGAGAAAGCATTTGGCAAATACAACATCCTTTCGTGATAAAACCCTCAAGAAAGTAGGGATAGAAGGATCATATCTCAAGATCATAAAAGCCATATATGAAAGACCCACCACTAATATCATCCTCAATGGGGAAAAACTGAGAACTTTCCCCCTAAGGTCAGGAACAAGACAGGGATGTCCACTCTCGCCACTGTTATTCAATATAGTATTGGAAGTCTTAGACTCAGCAATCAGACAACACAAAGAAATAACAGGCATCCAAATTGGCCAGGAGGAGGTCAAATTTTCACTCTTCGCAGATGACATGATACTGTATATGGAAAACCCAAAAGATTCCACCAAAAAGCTGCTATAACCGATCCATGAATTCAGCAAAGTGGCAGGATATAAAACCAATGCACAGAAATTGCTTGCATTCCTATACACCAATATGAGGCAACAGAAACAGAAATCAAGGAATCAGTCCCATTTACAATTGCACCAAAAACCATAAAATACCTAGGAATATATATAACCAAAGAGGTGAAAAATCTATACACTGAAACCTATAGAAAGTTTATGAAAGAAACAGAAGAAGACACAAAAAATGGAAAAATATTCCATGCTCCTGGATAGGAAGAACAAATATTGTTAAAATGCCAATACTACCCAAAGCAATCTACATATTCAATGCAATACCTATCAAAATAACACCAGCATTCTTCACAGAGCTAGAACAAACAATCCTAAAATTTGTATGGAACCAGAAAAGACCCCAAATAGCCATAGCAATCTTGAAAAAGATTGGAAAGGGCTTGAAAAAGCTGGAGGCATCACAATCCCAGGCTTCAGTATGTATTACAAAGCTGTAGTCATCAAGACAGTATGGTACTGGCACAAAAACAGACACTCAGATCAATGGAACAGAATGGAGAACCCGCATATGGACCCAGAAAGGTATGGCCAACTAATCTTTGACAAAGCAGGAAAGAATATCCAATGGAATAAAGGCAGTCTCTTCAGCAAGTGGTGCTGGGAAAACTGGACAGCGACATGTAGAATAATGAACCTCAACCACTTTCTTACACCACACACAAAAAAAACTCAAAATGAATGAAAGACCTAAACATAAGACAGGAAGCCATCAAAATCCTCAAGGAGAAAGCAGGCAAAAACCTCTTTGACCTTGGCCACAGCAACTTCTTACTCAACATGTCTCCAGAGGCAAGGGAAACAAAAGCAAAAATGAACTATTGGGACCTTGGCTAAATAAAAACCTTCTGCACAACAAAGGAAACAATCAGCAAAACTAAAAGGCAACTGAAGGAATGGGAGAAGATATTTGCAAATGACGTATCACATAAAGGGTTAGTATCCAAAATCTAGAAAGAACTTATCAAACTCAACAACCAAAAAACAAATAATCCAGCGAAGAAATGGGCGAAAGATATGAATAGACACTTCTCCAAAGAAGACATCCTGATGGTCAACCGACACATGAAAAAATGCTCAGCATCACTCAGCATCAGGGAAATGCAAATCAAAACCACAATGAGATACCACCTCACACCTGTCAGAATGGCTCACATTAACAACTCAGGCAACAACAGATGTTGGTGAGGATGTGGAGAAAGAGGATCTCTTTTGCACTGCTGGTGGGAATGCAAATTGATGCAGCCATTCTGGAAAACAGAATGGAGGTTCCTCAAAAAATTAAAGATAGAACTACCCTATGACCCAGCAATTGCACTACTAGGTATTTATCCAGGGATACAGATATCCTGTTTCAAAGGGACACATGCACTCTAATGTGTATAGCAGCACTATCAACAGTAGCCAAAGTATGGAAAGACCCCAAGTGTCCATCGATGGATGAATGGATCAAGAAAATGTGGTATAGGGGGCACCTGGGTGGCTTAGTCAATTGAGTGTCCGACTTTGGCTCACGTCATGATCTCGCGGTCCATGAGTTCAAACCCCATGTCAGGCTCTGTACTGCCAGCTCAGAGCCTGGAGCCTTCTTTGGATTCTGTGTCTCCCTCTCTCTCTGCCCCTCCCCTGCTCGCACTCTGTCTCTCTCTCCCTCAAAATAAATAAAATATTGAAAAAATTAAAAAGAAAAGAAAATGTGGTATATGTATATATATATATATACATATATATATATATATGTATATATATATATATATATACAATGGAGTATTAGTAATCCAAAAGTATGAAATCTTGCCATTCGCAACTATGTGGATGGAACTAAAGGGTATTACGCTAAGCGAAAGTTGTCAGTCAGAGAAAGACAAATATCATATGACTTCACTCATATGAGGAGTTTAAGATACAAAACAGATGAACATAAGGGAAGGGAAGCAAAAATAATATAAAAACATGGATGGGACAAAACATAAGAGACTCTTAAATATAGAGAACAAACAGATAGTTGCTGGAGGGCTTGTGGGAAGGGCGATGGGGCTAAATGAGTAAGGGGCTTAAGGAATCTAGTCCTGAAATCATTGTTGCACCATGTGCTAACTGACTTGGATGTAAATTATAAAAAGTAAATAAATTATAGAAAAAAATAAAATATTACTATGTAGTCACCCTCAAAAATAAGTAATGCACCTCTCTCTGGACCAAAAAAAAAAAAAAAACAAAAAAACAAAAACAAAAACAAAAACAAAAAAAACACAACAACCCATAAGGCATTTGCAGAAGGAGGAAAGAGGGGGTAAACTATAGTAATGAACAGTGGCTGACACTGCCACAAGGCCATGTAAGCCTTGTTGCAAACTCAGGGTTGAATCTCCAAGCCAGAAATTGTTGCTGGAAGGCTGAGGCCAATTCTGTCTGGTCCACACTTGGTTAGACCTAGGCCTAGAATTTAAATAGCTATACTCAGGCTTTCTCGCTGTTGGCACTATTGGAAATTTGGGCTGGATAATTCTTTGCTGTGGGGGGCTTTCTGGGGATTATAACATGTTTAGCCGCAACTTACCCACCCCCCAGTTACAATAAGCAGAAACATCTCTAGACATTGCCAAGTGTTCTCTGGGGGGCAAAAGCACTGCCACCATACCTCCTTTGAGTAAAATAGTTTCCAGAAGTGTGGGCAGAATATGCAAGTCAAACAAGTAACATACTACAGTCAAGATTCAGAACATTAAAGATCGTTTTAATCCAAAAGAGAAAAGACTTGGGATCATTTACTAAAAGAAGAATGAAGTTTATAGTACCTATTTCATTAGCAAGACTGGATGCAAAAATAATATGGGCAGTAGGTTCAAACTGCTATGGAACAACAATTTTGAACCTAGACTTCTCTCCCCAAATTATCATTCAAGGTTGAAGGCACAATAAATACATCTTCAGACTTGCAACAACTGGGGATTTTTTTTTTTATCAGTCATGGCCCATATCTGAAAGGGATACTGAAGAATGTACCCAGCACAAGAAAAATGAACTAAGGAGAAGGTTGTGGTTTTAAGAAAGAAGGGTGAACAAGGAAATCCAACATGGCGGAGAAGTAGGGGGACCCGATGTTCCCTGGCCCCTCAAACACAGCAGTGTTGATTGAGGCCCAAGGACTTTGAGTTCCAAGAGTCCAGGCTGCAGAGTGACAAAGACATCTCCGGGGGCCCACAGGGACAACCTGGTGGGCCATAGGTGCGTGATCACAAACTGGGAGAGATAAAACTGGCCATGGAGGCACAGATGGTAGGGATCCCCTTGTGTGGAGAGACAAAGGGAAGAGAAAGAGTGGCTGCGGAAGCATAGGACTGTATCTGGACGAGACAAAAACCACATACTGGGATGGACAAAGATCCAGTCTCCAACTGCGGAGTTTTCTCTGGACTGGGGCTTGGTGCCCTGTTTGTGCACCAGGGGAAAGGGGAGCCAGCCCGGTCTTGGTAACTAGTTCAGGGGTGTAGTCCACAGTGGGAGAAAGCAATCCTCTCCCTCAAGTGCTGTGGGAAGAAGGTATATAACCACTTAAAGGACAAAGACCCTGCCTGCGCCCGCCAGCCAGAGGCCATATATCGGTGGTGGGGAGCAGCACTTCCCCATAACCAGGGCGCACAGAGCGGGACCCTTTAGGACTTCGGGGTTTAAATCCCAGCTGACAGCCAGGGAGGTGCAGGAGTCGTGGGAGCGGAACAAACCACCTCATTCCCACTCCTGGCACTGCAAGGACAGCTTGAACAGAGTGGTTTGGGACACCCGGTCCGGGGAGGAGAGACTGGGGTGTTGCCATTTTTCTCCCCATCACCAACAAGGTGGGGCTTCAGGGAACAGACAGTGGGCCCACAGTGGAGGTAGGACCTGCCTACACGAATCCACACCCCTCCACACCCGGTAACTCGTATCTAGAGGAGTGGAATTGACATTTATGAACCAGACAGCCCCTCCTCCAGATCAGTGCTGCCATCGGTTCCAAGTCACCCAGCGGTTTTGCATTTCCTGATTTAATTCTTGGACAATTCTTATTATATATATATATATATATATATATATATATTTTTTTTTTTTTTTTTTTTTTTTTTTTCCTTCCTTTTCTCATTTCCTCCCTCTGCTAGTCTGGTTACTCTGCTTGTTGGTTTGTACTCTGCTTGTTGGTTTGTTTAAGCAGACATATTTACTCTATTCTTTTTATACCTGTTCTATAACCCCTTTATTTTCCTCTTTCTCTCTCTGGATTAAGTCATATAGTTTCTCTGGTCAATTTTTATTCTTTCTTTTTCTCCACTCCTGTCATTTCTCTCTTTGTATGGGATATAGCCTCTTCCATTAACAATGCCCCCACTCCATCATTCTGCTGTAGCTGGTGTTTTTGCTTTTTCTGTTTTTGGTTTGTTTTCTTTTCCAGAGCTACATCAACGAACAAATCAAAGTATACCTGGTGGATGACCTAAAACATAACTACGAGTAGGGAGATAAAGCAACCAGTGTCACAACAACAGAGAGCAAGTAACACACTCCAAAAAATGCGTCCTGAAGAGCCAGGGCCTGGACAATGTAAGAAAGAAGGGAACATATAAATCAGTAAAACATAAATTTAATCTATGTGTATTATTTTCTAATTGCCAAATAATTCAATAGCCTTCATATATGCAAACTACATCTATTAGAATATATAATGAAAGGAAAAAATCCTATAGTAATTCCAAAAAAGGATCAATTAAAAATAACTGCAGGAGGAAATATACAAACTCCCTAGGAATAAAGCCATCATATGAAACTGAAGAACCCAAAAGAGAACTTAAACTGATGAAAAGCAGACTGTTTTTGGATAAGAAGACTCAAAACCATAAATACATCCATTTTCACCAAGTAATCTATAAATTCAATGTCATTCCAGTAAAATACTAATAGATCCTTCCCTGAAGCATCATAATGATTTTATAGTCATTGAAAGATAAAAAGCAAGAATATCCAGGAAAAATTCTAAAACAGAAGAAATCTGAGGGTAATCAGCATTACCAAATGTTAAAGCATATTATAAAGCTACAGTGATTAAAACAATGTGGTTCTGCTGTTTGGCAGATCAATGGAAGAGACTAGAATGTCCAAAAATGAATTCAAATATGCGTGGGAATGTAGCAAATGCTAAAGGTGGTGTTTAGATGAGCTGGGAAATAATGGATTATTCAATAAATGATGTTAAAT
Source organism: Neofelis nebulosa (assembly GCF_028018385.1). Taxonomy (NCBI): domain Eukaryota; kingdom Metazoa; phylum Chordata; class Mammalia; order Carnivora; family Felidae; genus Neofelis; species Neofelis nebulosa. Next base: position 56,264,278 of record NC_080797.1, on the reverse strand, counting down.
GACTTGGGGACCTATCTGAAAAACGTTAAGTTTGTGTCGTACTGGACAACAAAATAAATTTCAGATGGACTCATACCTATGGAATATGGAATCACAGATGTACATGGAGAAAAAGTAGGACATTTATCTTTAAATGTTAGTGTAGGGAAGGACTAAATAGAGCCATCAATCAGAAATCATCAGAGAACACGTTTGACTATTTTTGTAAACAAATATTGATTATTTTAGAGGTGCCTCACTGGCTCAGTCAGAAGAGCATGTGATTCTTGATCTTGGGGCCATGAGTTCGAGCCCCACATTGGGTATAGAGATTAGAAATAAATACATTTTAAACAAATATATTGACTATTTTAAACAGAATTATCTTTGTAGCAAAAACACCACAACTAGGTCAAGAAACAAACAACTGGGAAGGTATTTGCAATGAAATTCAAAGACAAATAGTTAACTCCTTATTTTTAAAAAAGTGTCTACAAATTAAAGAGAAAAATAAATTCTAATCTCCTAAAAGGAAAACGGGCAAAGGATGTGAATGTAGAACACAGAAAAGAGATTTAAAACAATTCCGTGACATCTGGAAACTTCAGTCATGATATAAAAGTATCAATTAAAAACTACAAGACAGGGGAGCCTGGGTGTCCCAGTCAGTTGAGCATCCAACGCTTGAGTTCAGCTCTGGCCATGATCACATGGTTCATGAGCCCACACTGAGCTCTGTGATGAGAGCGCAGAACCTGCTTGGGATTCTCTCTCTCTTCCTCTCTCTCTCTCACTGCCCCTCCCCCACTGGCACACGCGCGCGCATGTGTGTACGCACACACACACACACACACGCTTGCTCTCTCTCAAAAAACTTTAATAAAAAAACCACAAGCCATTACTCATTTTCACTCATTAGGTTGAAAAATCATTGAATTCAAACCTAATGATTTTACTGTTTGACAGGGGGAAAGCCTTATCACTCATTGCCATAAAGTAGTACAACTCCTATCAAGAACAATCTGGTAAAAGCTCAGAAAATTTTTAATGTTCAAATCCCTTTATCTAGCAATTCCTCTTTTAGGAATTTATTCTACATAATGTTCAAACATGTGTGAAATGATTTCTGTACAGTTAATTGAAGTTCGTTTTATTTCATTTCTTTTTTTTTTTAAGTAGGCTCCACGCCCAATGTGGGGCTTGACTTCAAAACCCTGAGATCTAGAGTCACATGCTCTAGCAACTGAGCCAGCTCAGCACCCCAAGTTCACTTTATTTCTAATAGCAGAAGACGGCAAAATAATAGATACCCATCTTACAGGATCAACTTGATTAACTTATGGCATATCAACACACTATAATACTATGAAGCTATACAGAACCAGAGATCTCTATATGTATTAACAAGACCAATTCTATATTGCATGTTGAACAAAGCAACATGTTGAAAAATGCCTCCCTTTTGCCTATAGAATTGGTAAAGTATGTGCTTGTAAATGCATTAAATATCTTTTCAGGCATAATAAGAAATTGGTAATAGTGTTTGCTCTAAGGAAGGACAAATGAGCATCAGTGAGACACAGTTGAGTAAACAACAGTTTTTGCATTGTGTGGCTTTTGGATGTTTTTTAAAAGTTTATTTATTTATTTTGAGAGAGAGAGAGAGAGAGCACAAATGGAGAAGGGGCAGATGGAGAGAGAGAATCCCAAGCAGGCTCCGCACCACCAGGGTAGAGTCCAATGTAGGGCTCGAACTCATGAACCCACGAAATTGGGGCCCTGAGCCAAAGGCAGCAGCTTAACTGACTGAGCCACCCAGGCGTCCGGCTTTTTTTCATACAAATGTAACAATTTTGGGTATTTACTGATGTGATTTTGCCCTGTGTGTTTGTGTTTGTGTGTGTGTATGTCCGTGTTAATTTTTGATGTAACAGTATTAGGACTTACTTTCTTAGTTTTATATAGGGAGTGGGGAGGGATAAATTTGGAAAAATACAAAAAGTTAAAAAATAATATAATAAAGCTTTCCCAACTAGGATTTGTAAGTATTCACATTTTTTTCATAATTGCTTCAATCTTTAAAAAAAATTTTTAATGTTTATTTTTGAGACAGAAAGAGACAGAGCATGAACAGGGGAGGGTCAGAGAGAGAGGGAGACACAAAATCTGAAGCAGGCTCCAAGCTCCACGCTGTCAGCACAGAGCCGGACGTGGGGCTTGAACTCACGGACCGTGAGATCATGACCTGAGCCGAAGTCCGACGCTCAACTGACTGAGCCACAAGGCACCCCTCAATATTTATTTTTAATAAAAGAAATAAAATGCCTTCACAAACTTTTAATTCCTCTTTCTTCTCTTTTCCATCTAATTTCTCTCCTCTTTCCCCAGCAGCAAAAGCCATCGTGATTTCAGTGGGCATCCTTTCAAGCTATCTGTTAATTGTTTTACATATGCACAGTGGTGGAGGATGAAGGAAGGTGGAGGGCAAGGCTCTGGGAAATCATGTGACTGTGGCATTTAGGCTCTGTGGGAACAATAATAATCATAAAAATTGAAGAGTAGAGTGGCTTTTTCCTTTTCTGTTTTTATTTTCAATTTAATTCATTTCTGTCTTTATTTTTAATTAATTAATTTTTAAATTCACATCCCTGTTAGTTAGCATCTACACAACAATGATTTCAGGAGTAGATTCCTTAATGTCCCTTACCCATATAGCCCATCCTCGCTCCCACAACCCCTCCAGCAACCCTCTGTTTGTTCTCTATATTTGAGTCTCTTATGCTTTGTCCCCCTTCCTGTTTTGGTATTATTTTTGCCTCTCTTCCCTTATGTTCATCTGTTTTGAATCTTAAAGTCCTCATATGAGTGAAATCATATGATATTTGTCTTTCGCTGACTAACTTCGCTTAGCATAATACCCTCTAGTTCCATCCATGTAGTTAAAAATGGCAAGATTTCATTCTTTCTGATGGCTGAGTAAAACTCCATTGTATATAGATACCACATCTTTGTCCATTCATCCATCGATGGACTTTTGGGCTCTTTCCATACTTTGGCTATTGACGATAGTGTTGCTATACACATTGGGATGCATGTGCCCCTTCAAAACAGCATACCTGTATCCCTTGGATAAATACCTAGTAGTGCAATTGCTTGGTTGTAGAGTAGTTCTATTTTTAATTTTTAAAGGACTCTCCATACTGTTTTCCAGAAACAATCAGCAATATGGATGAATTTGCATTCCCACCAGCAGTGCAAAAGAGATCCTCTTTCTCCACATCCTCGCCAACATCTGTTGTTGCCTGAGTTGTTAATGTGAGCCATTCTGACAGGTGTGAGGTGGTATCTCATTGTGGTTTTGATTTGGATTTCCCTGATGCTGAGTGATGTTGAGCATTTTTTCATGTGTCAGTTGACCATCAGGATGTCTTCTTTGGAGAAGTGTCTATTCATATCTTTTGCCCATTTCTTCGCTGGATTATTTGTTTTTTGGTTGTTGAGTTTGGTAAGTTCTTTCTAGAGTTTGGATACTAATCCTTTATGTGATACGTCATTTGCAAATATCTTCTCCCATTCCTTCAGTTGCCTTTTAGTTTTGCTGATTGTTTCCTTTGTTGTGTTTTGCCAAGGTTCCAATAGTTCAGTTTTGCTTTTGTTTCCCTTGCCTCTGGAGACATGTTGAGTAAGAAGTTGCTGTGGCCAAGGTCAAAGAGGTTTTTGCCTGCTTTCTCCTCGAGGATTTTGATGGCTTCCTGTCTTACGTTTAGGTCTTTCATCCATTTTGAGTTTATTTTTGTGTGTGGTGTAAGAAAGTGGTCCAGGTTCATTTTTCTGCATATCGCTGTCCAGTTTTCCCAGTACCATTTGCTTAATAGACTGCCTTCATTCCATTGGATATTCTTTCCTGCTTTGTCAAAGATTAGTTGGCCATAGGTTTGTGGGTCCATTACTGGGTTCTCTATTCTGTTCCCCTGATCTGAGTGTCTGTTTTTATGCTATTAAATTTTTTTTTTAATGTTTATTTATTTTTGAGAGAGAGAAACAGAGTGCCAGCGGGGAGGGGCAGAGAGAGAGGGAAACACAGAAACCTAAGCTTCAGGAGTAGAATTTAGTGATTCATCACTTCCATATAAACCCAGTGTTCATCCCAACATCCCATTTATGCTCCTCCCCCACCTCTCCTCCCCTCCAGGAACCGGCAGTCTGTTCCCTGTATTTTACAGTCTCTTATGGTTTGCCTCCCTCTGTTTTTATCTTATTTTTGCTTCCCTTCCCCTTCTGTTTTGTTTCTTAAATTTTTCCTAGGAGTGAAATCATATAGTATTTGCCTTTCTCTGACTGACTTATTTGGCTTAGCATTATATACTCTAGTTCCACCCACGTGGAGGAAGCAATGTTATTTAAAAAGGTGTGTTACTCTGGGGCATCTGGGTGTCTTAGTCAGATGAGCACTCCACTCTTGATCTCGGACTTGGGCTTGTCAATTCGAGCCCCACATTGAGTGAAGAGATTACTTAAAAAAAAAAAAAAAAAAAAGATGCGTGTGACTATCTGAGAGGCAGCAGGAGATTTCTCCTTTTCTATTTGCTTCTCTGTATTTTCTATGTTGTGTACGGTAAGAATAAAGGCCAATAAAAAAAAAACAAAACAAAGAAAGAGTTGGCGAAGCTGGGGCTACCTTCCCTGTGTCAGTGTTCCTGACCTGCAGGCAGAGGTCCCGTGGGCATCCGCATTTGCCTGGTGGGTTTGGCCCTTCCCGCCCTTGGGCGGCTGGTGGAAATTTGCAGAGCCTGCAGTCTGTTAGCCAATGGACCTTACAGGCTTGCCCTGCCAGTGTTATTTGTTTCACCAAGCTGCCAAGTGTCAGGCTCCTGGCGGGGTGATTCTACACGGACTTTTCAAGCCCTCCTCGCATTCCCTCCCCTAAAAACTCAGATGTGTCTGGAGAAGGGGTGAGATCTGCCCTGAATGCTCAGAGAGGAGGAAGGGGTGAGGAAGGGGCTGCTTCGAGGAGGCAGATTCGGGCATACACATCCCTCTGGGTGTAAGGAGCACCTTGGGGCCGTGTGAGATGATTAGTCCAGACCAGACTCCAATGGCTTCTCCCAGGGGATACAACACTCCAGCCACTTTGCTTGTCCCAGGTCCCCTTTTTGTGGTATTGTGGTAATCAAGTTTCTTCAGCTCAACACAGCCAAGACTTGTCACCAGAACCCACAGCCTTTGAAATGCACGGAAGTCATGTTTTAAAACAAGATCTGGGAGGAGCGCCTGGGTGGCTCAGGCGATTAGGTGCCAGACTCTTTATTTTGGCTCAGGTCATGATCTATCTCACAGTTGGTGAGTTCTAGCCCCTGGTGGGGCTCTGCACTGATAGTGTGGAGACCGCTTGGGACTCTCTCTACTGTCTCTCTGCGCCTCTCCCGTGCGCGCTCTCTCTCTAAAGAAGTAAATAAACATAAAAATCTAATAAAAAAAAAAACAGAATCAGAGAGAAAGAGAGAGGGAGAGGGCTGAGGGATTGGGGACGGATAGACAGACAGAAAGAGATGCCTGAGGAACCCTCAACTAGTGAAGTCTCCCTACCCTCAGTTGCAGACCTGTGAGAGAAGCTCCAGATGATGCCAATCCCAACTTTCAAGCCACCCCAAGCTGAAAGTGAATGAAGCAGAGATAAGTGTTCCCCTCTCTGGCCCGTCCACATTCCAGACCCTCTGGTCCATGACTATAAAGAATGGTTATTTATGCAACTTGAATTTCAGGATAATTGGTTATAAACCTGTAGTGACTGGTACAATACCATGTATATTCTTCTCTGACCCTTTTTTCAGGTTGTCTTTTCCCATCAACATTATGTTCCTGAGATTCATATTCAGTAGGGAGGTGCACCTAACGTTTTGAACCCAAGTAGCATCTCCCAGATCCACATTGTGTCACAGAATGTATACACGCTCTCCTTCTCTAAGGACTTTCCAAATTTGATATCTTTAGACTTTTACATTTCTTTCAATCATTATAGTTTTTACAGTTTTTTGGTTACAGTGCTGCAAATATCTATACGTCAGTTTAGATACAATGACATCTCCATGAGATTATGATTTCCAACCCGTCAACATAATATAGGTCTCCATATTTATTTACATTTTCTGCAATGTCTTACAATGCAGTTATAGACAATTTTCTGTAAAGATCTTACAATCTTTTGCTAGATATTCCTGTGTCCTTAATTTTCAAAGCAGTTTTAGGTGGTATCTTTAAACAATCGTTTTTTCCTACCTGTTTGATAATATAACTACAATTGCTTCCCACTCATAGATCTCTGGTTCCAACAAATTGACATGTTTTCTCATTGTACTATGATTTCTGCACTTTTTACCATAGCCAGTCAAATCACCTTCCTTTCAAAACTTTATGCCTTTTAAGAATTGATTCTTACCCAAATGGATTAGCTATGACCTCTAAAGCAACAGAAAATAGAAGTAATGATAGTAGTCACTTTAATTATGTTCTTGACCTTAAGGGGACATCTCTGGGTTTGTTCCACTATGGAAAATGTTTGCTGTATGTTTCGTTGTAAATCCTCTTTGTCCATTTCCAAAAGTTTGCTAATATTTCTAATTTAGTAAGAGTTTTTATCATGAATGTATATTAAACATTTTTTTCCATGAAACCATTAAAAATTTTTTCCACATAGTTAACTTCACACCAGCTACAAAAATCATGAAATGAAGAACCAGTCATGAAACTGCAAATTCAAAGCCACTGGAGTGATAAGCAGGTTTCCCCAGAGGATGGTTAGAACAATGATCCACAATCTCATGAATTCATATTTCAGTAGTAAACATGGCACGTATTTAAAATAACAAATATAGGACAGCAGTAGAGAAACTATAGCATAAACAGCACGAAGTATATATATTTGTTAAGACAGATGACATTTCTAGGCACAGTTTTAGGCAGTAAAGAGGACAGAGACACATAGGTTAGTGTGCATGGGTCTCCACAAAAATAGAATCTGCATAAATTGCATTGTTAGCCATACAGTTATATGTCACTTACCAGTCAGTACCTTGCATGTTTAATAAAACACAGCTACATGGTAATCCATATGTATCCTTTACATTTCAAAGGGGCGCCAGGGTGGTGCAGTGGGTTGAAGGACCTATTTTGCTCATGTCATGATCTCAGGATCCTTGGGTTTGAACTCCCCCTTGGGCTCTTTACTGACAGCTCAGAGCCTGAAGCCTGCTTCAGATTCTGTCTCCCTCTCTCTCTGCCCCTTCCCCATTCACGCTCTGTCTCTGTCTCTCAAAAATAATTGTTGAAAAAAATTGGCTTCAAAATCGTTCTTGAAAATCTTTCAAAAAATGAGATAAAATAAAATTTACATGTTGAACTTAGAAACAGCTAAATGATTGTACAGGAAATCTAATTAACTAGCCCTGCGGAGTACTTTATGCTCTATGTGTGTATGTGTATATTTCTCTCTCAAATGAACAATGGATTTGTAGTTAATAGTTGTGCTTGTAAGAAAGCATCAAACAAACCTAAAGCTGCAAACACATAATGTTTTTTTAATGTTTATTTTGAGGGAGAGAGAGGGAGAGAGAGAGAGAATGAGCAGGGGAGGGGCAGAGAGAGAGGGATAGGGGATCCCAGGCAGGCTCTGTGCTGACAGAAGATTGCCTGATGTTGGGCTCAAACTCAGGAACTGTGAGATCATGACCTGAGCCCAAGTCTGACACTTAACCTGGGTGACTGAGCCACTCAAGTGCCCCAAGACATAATGTTAATGTAGGTGAAAATTCTCTTGTGTTTAATGAATGAGTACTGAACTTTATCAAAACCTTTTTCATCATCTACTCAAATGATCATATGATTTTTCTCTTTTGATTTCACATTAATTACACTGATTGATATTCTAATGCTAGAATCAACAGTAAATTCCTAATTTAAGCCATCCTGGTCATGATGTATTATCATTTTACATACTGCTGGATTTGGTTTGCTAAACTTTTGTTTAGAATTTTCTCATTTAGGTGATGATGCTCTACAATTGTTTTTTCATGCTTTACCTCTCCAATTGGTTATTAAAGTTCTAGTAGCCTCACAAAATCATTTAGGGAATGTTTTCTCTATTCTCTTCCACAGTGGCAAGGTCATCAAAGGCAGAGGCTGGGGAACTGTTCCAGATTAAAGGAGATTTAAAAACAAGTAAACTAAATGTAATGCATGATCCTAGATTGAATCCTAGACCAGAATTTTTTTTCTTTTGCCATGCAGCATTTATTGGACAAGGATAAAATTCAAATAAGGTCTACAGATTACATAACAGCATTGTATCAGCATTAATTTCTGCTTTTTAATATTGTACTGTGAGTATCCTTAGTTTTAAGAATTACCTGCTGACATATTAGAGGTGAAAGACTCTCATGTCTACAACTCATTTTCAAATGTTCCAGAGAAAAATTGGCAGTAGGAGGAGACACAGGGACAAGGAGAGAGAAGGCCATCAGGATAATCTACGGTCCACGGACTCTGGTCACAGTGACATCTAGTAACTAAATTTAAATGTTCGCCTTTCACTATGTACAAACCTTTACAAGTTTTGCTATAGGTAGGACCTGATGTTCCTTGCAAGTTGGGAAATAAAAGAAGAGACCTTTCTTCATGAGATGCAGAGGTGCATGGAGGGGACAAAGCTTGGAAAGGTGTCATGTCAATCCAGGCTGTCCCCACAGAGGTCTTAGTACAACAGTGCAGAGCAGAAAGAGATAGGAGACTACCAGAAGAGATCTGTAGAATGTGGAAGCATTTCTGGCATTCTCAGAACTCTTAATGGAGGGAAACTAGATAAAAGACCAAACCTTCTGTATTTACGCACAATGAGAGCTCAATCTTAGTTGGGCATGAGGGATCTCAGAGCTGGAGAATAATTTTTTCTGCTGCAAAGTAAAAGACAATAAACCAAATACTTTGTCCCTCCCTTCACTTTGTGTCAAATCTAGAGGAAAGAGAGAGTAAAAACAGGTGTTACGGAGTTTGGGGTCAGGTAGATTCCCCAGTGTGTGAAGGGAAACCTCATCCTGGTTTTCAGAACTACATGAAATACATTGTAAATGTGATCCATGCCTTGAAGAGGGAAGCAGATACGAAGGGATGAGATCGTCACAGCCTTATACACGGGAGAATAAAAGGAGGTTGTAGCAAAGTGGGATGTGGTAGACATGGGGATGCACCACGCAACCCCCCTTCAAGGAAAGACTTGCTACCCAGATTCACAGAGGGCCATCAGCACAGCCTCTAAATGCCACCTCCTGGAAGACTGGCCTCAGTTGGGGGTGAGCCGCATTGTCTGTGGTCATGAACAACTCCTAGGCTCACAACTCTCACCTGGCTCCTGGAAAATGAGATATGTGACAACATAAAGGCCCAGCCATTCAGCTCAACGCAAGACTGTTCCACATTGTATACAGTATATATATTAATATATATTATATTATTATTATATTATATATATTATATATATATAATTATTATAATTATATTAATATATATATATAATTGTGCTCTGTTGGGCACAATTCACTCCACAGCATCTGCCGAGTTGGCTGAGGTGGTGTTGAGAGTTGCATCACAGTTCACCTTTTTTTCTCTGCCCAATTCTGCTTCCTTCTATTTTTTCTTTTCATGGTTTCCATCTGTCCTAAACATCTTGCACCTGAAACTCGATCTCAGCATCTGTTTCTGGAGAATTCAGCCTGCAGCATGGGCAGACTCTGTAGCCACAGGAAAAAGAAATAGTGTGGCAGACATAGTGGATTATGGACATAGATATTTTCCTCCCTGGAGTGAGAGAAACAAGGAAGACAGGACCCTGGTTTAGCATGAAGGGAGGTGAGGAGAAGGTTGGCATAGGTTTGGATGTTGGTTCTGATGCTTTCAAAGAAATCCCAAATAGACAATGGCATAAAGAGAGCAGAAGCTTATTTCTCATAGAAAAGTTGAAAAATGGTGGGTTAGCGCTCCTCTGAGAAGTCATCAAAATCCAAGACTCCTTCCATCCTGTTGCTCTGCCTCACTCCACATGCTTCACGTTCTAATCAATTAGGCTATGTTGTGGTGCAGGGGCACATCCTCCCCCAATCTCAATGGCTCACAACAAACCTGTTGTTTCTTGCCTATAGCGCATGTCTACTGGGGGTTCCCATTGGCTTGGCTCCACATCCCCCTCATGTGGAGATCCAGGCTGCCAGAAGATTCCCTGGGATATCACCAGGGTTCTGCCAGAAGGAAACAAGAGCAAGGAGAAGTAGCACACATCCCTTCTATCGGCATTTAATTGGCCACAGCAAATTATATGACCAGGCTTGATTCCAGTGGGCCAATAAATGTAATCCTGACTGAGGGAGGGGCAGAAAATATTTTGGAAATATATACAAAATATCACATGTATGTGCCCACAAAGATTCACTTCTCTCTCTTTCCAATTCAAGATATAGCCCCACCACCACCACCTTTAAGGACACAACTCAAAAATTCCATCCTAATGGGATGTCCCATCATAAACAATGCCCAAATCCTGTGATAGTCTGGATAGGACTATCACTGGATGTCTATGAATTATACATACAAATTAATATATATACTCTATACAATGTGGAACAGTAATGGGACAACCCCAACACCTCCCCCCAATGTAGACAGGGGGAGAATGGGAAGGACAGAATAGTCGCTGGTGCACAGAAATTCTTAAATCCTCCAGGGGAGACTTTGTAGGGACTCCTTTCCTGGTGTTGGGAGTGTTCCCTAATCAGTTTTACTCCCCAGTAAGTGGTTCCTCCATGCATTTTTCCCTGTGGTACCTCGTTTCACCCTTATGGTTCCTTCTTTTCTATCACCTTCTTCAGCCACATTTAAGTGGGAATTGGGAGTCACACCCTCTTTGGATGCTGAGCATCTTTCTCCACACACCACTTGCCCACAGAATGGGTCTAATGGGTTCTTTTAAGTCTCAAAGAGTCAAGGTTTTTACTTTTTCAGCCAAGATTAGGGCTCTTTGGCAATTTAGCTCTGTCAACAATATTCTGTTGTTTGAATCTCTTTGACCCCATTCACTCCCTGTGCCAATACCTACATTGATTTTCGAGTTACACTTCTCTCTGTAGATATAATTACATATATTACCTTGAACTTCACAGCCTTCCATAGGAGACCGTGCATTCAGGCTCTTTTCTCTGAGCCGTTTGGTCCACTGAAAGGATTTGTTTGCTGTCAACTAAGTTGACTCAGAGGCTTCAGTCAGAGGCTGAATGGCCACTGCCATCTTGACCAACCCCAGAAGCGTCTCAGATTTCTTTATTAGTTGGAGATGAGACACATTTGCAACTGTCTACCTCCAAATGTCCATAAATGTCTATATTCTCTATTTTCTTTCCTTCTTGCTTGTAACAAAGTAAAACAAGTAAATGCTTTCCTAAGCACACTAGGGTTTTTTTCCATCCCTGTTAAGTTATTCAAGAGCAACCAAGGAGAATTACTAACACCTGTTTCCTGATCTCTTGCCCAAAGTGCAGAGACCTACTTAACCCATTAACTTTATTCTAAGGTATTGAAGATGACTGTTTTATCAAATATTTAACTATTACATGGCATAGGTTGCCATCTTCCCAGGCTGCAGTCATACTTTTTCACTGCACACAGCTTGGCCCTGGAAACGAAGCCACATATTTTAGTGTTTTGTTATTGTTGTTTTGCAGGATTCCCCCTAAGCACCAATTTCTGTATCAGTCTGAGCAAGCCAGGTTTTGCTGTAGTAACTAATTATCCCAAACGTTTCAGCGACTTGAAACACCAAAAGGAAATTTGGCTGTATACTTCCTTTTTTTTTTTATGCCCAAACTCATCAAATTCTATGCTTTAAACATGTGCAGTTTAACGTTTGTTAATTATCCCTCAAGACAGCTATCTTTATTTTTTTTTTAATTTTTTTTTTAACGTTTTATTTATTTTTGAGACAGAGAGAGACACAGCATGAGCGGGGGAGGGGCAGAGAGGGAGGGAGACACAGAATCGGAAACAGGCTCCAGGCTCGGAGCTGTCAGCACAGAGCCCGACGCGGGGCTCGAACTCACGGACCGCGAGATCGTGACCTGGCTGAAGTCGGACGCTTAACCGACTGCGCCACCCAGGCGCCCCAAGACAGCTATCTTTAAAAAGGAAACATGAAGAAATAGACCGTGGGCTCCCTGTGGGTGACTCTCACTGAAGGTGAGATCCTCCCTTTGAGACTGACGCACCCAGAACCCCCAAAGCCAAGTCCACCCCGATCCTCACTCAACGCATCGCCCTGGGCGTCGGGGACCTGACACTCGCGCCACCCGCAAGTCCAGTCCCTCTCCGCGCCCCCTGTGGTTCCACTGCGGGCTGCGTGGGGACTCAGGAGCCGCACCGCTGCGGAATCCCCGACCGCACCTGCTCCCTCGGCAGGCTGGGACCCCGCGGGCTGGGACTCGCGTAGCCGCAGAGATTGGTGTGCGGGAGGGGAAGAACCGGCCGCCGTGCAGCCCGAGTGCTTTTAAATTCCCCGCGGAGAAACAGAGACGGGGCCTGAGGTCCCGCCCTTTTCTGAAAGCGCAGATTCCGCCAAGTGCAGTAGCCCTAGGTCGCCTCCTCCTCGGAGTGGCTGCCACCGCAGGCGAGGGGCGGCCACGCAAACTGAGGGTCAGTCCCGGAAACTGAGGCTCAGATCAGGAAAGAGACTGGACGACACCACGAGTGGCCACCCCGGGGAGGATGAAGGTAAGAATGATTCTTACAGGGGCACGTGGGTGGCTCAGAGGTTAAGCGTGGGACTGGGCTCAGGACAAGATCTCTGGGCTCAGGGTGAGTGGGTTCCAGCCCCGCCTGGGACTGTGCGCTGACTGTGCGGAGCCTGCTTGGATTTTCTCTCTCTCCCTCTCTCTCTGCGCCTCCCTCTCTCGTGCTCTCTCTCTCTCTCAAGATAAATAAACTTAAAAAAAAATTTTTTTTAAGAATGATTCGTTACATTTTTATTATGAAATATTTCAGATGTACAAAAAGGCTACGGTCACCTGTGTACTATGACCCGTCCTAAAAAAGGATACATTACTACAGCTGAAGAGTCCTGTATATTCCCTCCACGCCTCTTTTCCACCCTCCCTCCCCTCCCCTCTGAAGACCATCTCCCCTCCTCTCCCTCCCTCTTCTTTCTCCATTCACAAGCCATCCTTCTTATTCAGTGGAGATAGTATCTGACCTAGTAGCCAAGTGTAGTTATTTTGGAAGTTCCAAAGCGATCCAAACGTCTGGCACGTGACTTCCTTGCTTCTTGAGTTCACCCCACGGAAAATCAAGGACAAGATACATAATCCGTTTGTATGCCTCAACTCCATGAAACAGTTTTATCAAAGGGGATACCTTGGGGCTCCTGGGTGGCTCAGTGGGTTAAGCATCAGACTTCAGTTCAGGTCATGATCTCACAGTTCATGAGTTCCAGCCCCTAGTGGGTCTCTGTGCTGACAGCTCAGAGCCTGGAGCCTGCTTCCATTTCTGTGTTTCCCTCTCTCTCTGTTCCCCTCCCCACCCCCACCCCACCCCCCTGCCCACTCATTCTCTGTCTCTCTGTGTCTCTCAAAAATGCATAAATATTTTAAAAAATTAAAAAGATTCTGTGTCTCCCTCTCTCTCTCTCTCTGCCCTTCCCCTGCTTGTGCTCTCTCTTTCTCAAAAATAAACATTGAATTTTTAAAAAAAAATTAAAAAGAAACAAAACAAAAGGGATACCTTAATTAGAAGCATTACATCCAATTCTCTTGTATTTATTTTACCAAATGATACTAAAGTCTTCTAAATCTCCACCGAAGTATTAGTAAGACAGAGTTGGAGGGTTTGGGTAAAAATGGCTGAATATTTAGCTTCGATATGCAGGACTGAGAAGGACCAGGGTCTGTGCTCCCGGCTGCACAGCAAACCGACTTTCAGCCTGCCCACAGTGTTGCTTAACCTGTACAGGAATCCACAGAACACCGCCCAAACCACGGACCGACTGCACTGTCACAGGAGTGACGTGCAGGCACTAGAACCCCAGGATGACTTCTCGGAGGAAGTGTTCCCGGAGCTGCAGGAGAAGTAGGCAGAGATGGAAGAGATAAATGTGTGCTGAGGGGCAGGGGGAGGGGACCACCTCAAGGGCTATGTCTAGGTGAAGTTTCCACGGCTAGAGGACGAGGCAGCACAGACAGGGGCTGAAGTCAATAACCGCTGGTTCAACTGGCTGCCCATGCTTCATGGGGAGCTGTCTCCTGTCAAGGACTTCCTGGGAGTCTCCCTGTGGGCAGTATGGGGGCGGGGGGCATGTGCCCACAGTGGCTTCTGCAACTTCAGGCACCTGTGGCCCACCCAGCTCCCAGAACCTGTATGGGAGGGGACCCAGGCACAGACTAGCCTTGAGACCATCCCAAGACCAGTGCCTAAGTCTGAACTCCCAAACCAGCTGGAACTCCAAACCCCCCGACCCAAGATCAATCTGGATCTCCAATCCAGAGATCAGTCCCTGTGCACCTGTCCTGGTACCACCCAGGAACTCTGGCCCCCCTCAAGGTCCCATACTGACCACTGTCCCTGAGAAAGAAACGGATAAGTGCATGGCTGCTTCTGAGACTCTGGCTGCCTTGATCTCCACCCCTAATAGGACAAATGTTCCTGGCCCTCCTGAGAGCTCCCTTAACTCCCCTGTGCCACCCTCCCCAGCTCCAGGGCTCCAGGATGTAATCTGTTCAACACAGGGAACTTCTCTTACCATCCCTCTCCCAGTTTTGTACTGAGGGTTTAAAAAAAGAGGATTAGTAAAGAAGACATTCTCACATTTTTAAAGTGCTACTAATTTCTGGCCTAAAGTTCATTTAAATATATTGTCTCCTTATCAGCAATAAGATCATACTTCCAAAGTCAGATTTTCCTATTTCTCAATTCAAAAGTTTTTAGAGAGAGAAATGCTTTACATTAGATGGAATGTTGTTTAAATTTTATTCTTATTTCTACATTTGTGTCTACATCATGTGGAAACATTTTGTTTCTGTATTTCTTGTTTCTACATCATGTTTATTCTATTCTGAGTGTAATACTTACCTTTAAATATTTTTTCTCAATTTTAACTTTTTTCAAGTAGAAAACATTATAAAATTCAGGCTTCTGAAGATTAAATTAGCTAATGCATTTAATGTATTTGTGTAAGTTTCAGAGAGTCATGTTTATAGGGTGACCAGTGAGCTTATCTCCTTATTTTCTCCATGCCTACTGAGTGTTTCTTAAAGAGTTGACATATTTAAAGGATTGGAGATTTTGGCTTAATTTCCTTTTTTTTTTTTTTTCTTCCTGGAAATCTTAGAGTCCCCTCTATTAGATTCATATAAGCACTTAGTAATATGTCAAAACTGACCAATATAGGACCACAGGATTTGAGGATATTCATGCCTCTTTATTTTCTAATATCTTCTGAAGCTAGACTATTTTCAGAGGAAACTACTTCCCTTAGCTATCCTTAGCATATCCTTAGCACTTCGCAAGGAACAAACAGCTTTCTCAACTATAATACTTCATTTCAGAAATGTTGGGGTCCCCACTGGGGCATAGAATTCCCCAGGATTCCTGATTGCATTTATCAGTTCCCTAGCAGTATAGGAAAACTCAGTCCATCAGGTCTCAATATTCTTAAAGCAAGACACTCCCTCACTTTGATCAAATTAAATGTGGAAATACTGAAGGGGATAGAAATATACTCGGAACAAACTACATACTGTATGATTCCAACCATTCTGGAAAAGGCAAAATAATGGAGATAGTGAAAAGACCAATGGTTGTTCACAGTTTGGGAGGAGGAAGTGCTGTGGGGAAGAAGAGGTGGGATACAGGGATTTTTAGGACAGTGAAACTGTTCTGCATGATACTCTAATGGTGGATACGTGTCATTATACCTCTGTCAAAACCCCGCGGAATGTCCAGCACAGAGAGCGGACCCTAATGTAAACTATGGACCTTACTTAGCAATAATGAATCAATATTGGTTCAGCCCTTATAAAAAATGTACCACACTAAGGCAAGGTGTTATTAATAGGGGAAACTGGAGGGGGAGCAAGGAGGCATATGGGAACTCTTGGTACTTTCTGCTCAATACTTTCCTAGAACTACTTTGAAACATAATGTATTAATTTTGAAAGCTCCAGGTAGAGGGGCACCTGGGTGACTCCTCAGTTAAGCATCCAACTGTGACTCAGGTCACAATCTCACAGATGGTGATTTCCAGCTTAGGGCGGGGCTCTGTGCTGACAGCTCAGTCTGGAGCTTGCTTCAGATTCTGTGTCTCCCTCTCTCTCTGCCCCTCCCTCACTCCTGCGCTCTCTCTCTCTCTCTCTCTCTCTCTCTGGAAAATAAAGCAAACTTTAAATGTTTTTAATAAATAAATATTTAAAAATATAGAAAAATTAAAATATAAAACTCCAGTTGGAAAAAGAACAGGAGATATGAAGAGACATTTCATCAAAGAAGATGTACATGGCAAATAAACACACGAAAAGACATTCAACATCACCAGCCATTGGGAAGTGCAAACTAATGCCACAGTTGGCTATCACTGTTGCACCTATACGAATGGCTAAGGTAAGCAGCATCAGCACTAACAGCTAGTGAAGGCACAGAGGAACCAGATCTCTCATACATCACTCATGGGAATGTGAAATGGCACAACCACTCGGGACAAGGCTCTTTGTTTGAAAACTGTGCATTTATTTATTTATTTATTTATGAGAGAAAGAGAGGAGTGCGTGCAGAATGAGGGAGGGACAGAGAAAGAGAGACAGAGGGAGACAGTGAATCCAAAGCAGGCTCTGAGCTGTCAGCAGGGAGTCTGATGCAGGACACGAACTCAGAAACTGCAAGATCATGACCTGAGCTGAAATCAGATGCTCAACTGACTAAGCCACCGAGGTGGCCCCAGAAAAGTTTCTGGAAAAATGAAGTATGGGCTTACCATAGAACCCAGCAATGGCACTCCTGGGTATTTATCCCAGAGAAATGAAAATCTATGCCCACCCGAACCCTGTGCATAATTCTTTACAGCAGCTCTACCTGTAATAGATTCAAACTAGGAGGAATCAAAGTGTCCCTCAATAGGTGAATAGTTCAACAAAGTCTGGTGCATCCATACCATGAAATACCACACAAAAGTAAAAAGGAACAAACTATTGATGGACACAACAACTGGAGAAATCCTGAAGGCATTATACTGAGTGAGAAGTCACATACTTTATGAATCAGTTCATATAACATTCTTGAAATTACACACTTCTAGAGACAGAAAAAAGATGAGTGGTTCAGGGTTTAGCGATGGTGGGACAGGGAGATGGATGTATATGAGTATCAAGGAGTAGCCTAAGGGAGATCTTTGTGGTGGAATTGTTCTTGATGAGGGCAGTAGGTACCCAAATTCACAATAAACCTATACCATTGTACCAATGGCAATTTCCTGGTGTGGCACATTGAACTATAACGACAGAAGATGTAACTATTGGAAGAATCTAAAAGGCACACAGGACCTCTCTCCACGATCTCTGAAACTTCCTGTGAATATGTACTTATTTCCAAATAAAAAGTTCTTTTAAAGACAAGTATAAGTGGAAAGGATATATTTGCAACACAGAAATGACGGTATTAGCATCAGAATATACAAGGAATGCCTACAAATAAAAAGATTAAGACAAGCAATCCAATAAGGAGCATGGGAAAAGATTTGAACAAACTGCAGAGGAAACACAACTGGCCAATGAATATAAGAGAAGATGCTCAGCCTCGGAGGAACTGGAGAAATGGAAGGGAAGACCGAGGAGTCGTCATTTTATTCCCTTCAGATTGGCAAACGTTTGTAAACCCGGCAACATGAAATGTTGACCAAGATGTAGGGAAGTTGGAACCCTGATTCATTATTGGTAGCAGTATAAAATGGTGCAACATTGTGGAGAGAAGTTGGTAGTAAACTCAACATGTACATAAGCTTTGACCCATCAGTTACACACTTTGGTTTATACTTTTCCTGTTGGTTTATACCTTAGTAAAAAACAAAAACAAAAACACACCCATGTCAATATTGTGCATGTGGAGACAAGAGCAGTCATTTTAGCACTGTGTGGAACACCAAATTCTGGAAATAGCTTAACCATCCATCAATAATATACAATATATATACAATAATATTTATTGGGGGAATATTAGGAATGAGTTTAAGAGAATTAACTAGGGGCGCCTGGGTGGCTCCGTGGGTTAAGCATCCGACTTAGGCTCAGGTCATGATCTCACGGTCCGTGAGTTCGAGCCCCGCGTCGGGCTCTGTGCTGACAGCTCGGAGCCTGGAGCCTGTTTCAGATTCTGTGTCTCCCTCTCTCTCTGCCCCTCCCCTGTTCATGCTCTGCCTCTCTCTGTCTCAAAAATAAATAAACGTTAAAAAAAAAGGGAATAAACTATATAACACACACATTGACATAGATGTGAGAAACAATAGGGGCGCCTGGGTGGCGCAGTCGGTTAAGCGTCCAACTTCAGCCAGGTCACGATCTCGCGGTCCGTGAGTTCGAGCCCCGCGTCAGGCTCTGGGCTGATGGCTCGGAGCCTGGAGCCTGTTTCCGATTCTGTGTCTCCCTCTCTCTCTGCCCCTCCCCCGTTCATGCTCTGTCTCTCTCTGTCCCAAAAATAAATAAAAAACGTTGAAAAAAAATTAAAAAAAAAAAAAAGATGTGAGAAACAATATTGAGTTCAATCGAGTCGCAGAAGTGTACACATAGAATTATAGCTTTTTTTGGTGGGGGAGAGAGAGAGCGGAGGAGAGGGGCAGAGGGAGAGAGAGGATCTTAGGCAGGCTCCACACTGATCTTGGAGCCAAGGCTCAGTGCGGAGCCTTGTGGGCTCCACCTGGGGCTCACCAAGGGGTTCACCAAGGAGCTCGATCCCACAACCCTGGGATCACGACCTGAGCCAAAATCAGGAGTTGGATGCACAACTGACCGAGCCACCCAGGCGCCCCAGATTATGCCATTTATCTCAGCCTAACATGCACATGCGACAATGTTCATATCACTCCTGGATATGTGTATGTAAAACAGCGTGTTAAAAACGCGATAAAGGGGCGCCTGGGTGGCTCAGTCAGTGGAGCGTCCGACTTCGGCTCAGGTCATGATCTCATAGTTCATGAGTTTGAGCCCCGCATCCGGCTCTGTGCTGGCAGCTCAGAGCCTGGAGCCTGCTTTGGATTCTGTGTCTCCCTCTCTCTCTGCCCCTTCCCAGTTCATGCTCTGTCTCTCTCTATCTCTCAAAGGTGAATAAACGTTTAAAAAAATAATTTAAAAAAGGCAATAAAGACATGAAGTAAACTCAGAATATTCGTTACCTTTGGGAGGAGAGAAACATGAAACTGGAGATGGAAGGCAAAGAGAACCTCACATTTATCGACAATATTTTATTTTTCAAATTTTAAAAAGGCTTGAAGTAACTATGGTAAAATGCCAACAGTTGTCCATTTGGGGCAAGAGGGTAACAAAAGGCGGGTAACGAAAGAAATGTTTGTTATAATATCTTTGTACTTAACAGGAGTTTATCTTCCTTGCTCTTATGAAACATACACCACACAAACTCAAAGTGGGATTATCCCAGAATACAAGATGGTACAAGAAAACCATTAATAATGTAAAATATCACATGAACAAAAGTCAAAATTGTCTCACATACAAAAATCTGTTTGATAATAGTCAGAAGGTGTTCTAGAACAGCATTATTTTAGAATAGTAACAGGAAGATTTTTTTTTTACTTTGAGAAAGATTTGAGGCAACATCTGTCTACACACACACACACACACACACACCTCTGACCCTGGAGACAAGGGCTTGGGGTGTGGCAGTCAGAGTGAGTGTGCGTGTGTGTGTATGAATGAACATATGCAGGTTGGAAATGGTGATGTGAGGAGGGGTCCATGGTGAGGGGAAGTAGGGTTATGAGAGACTCTGAGAAAATACAATCCACAAAGAAACAAAAAACAGACACAGGACAGAGGAGACCCACACCTTCATACTGGCTCTGACTGTTCCCCAGCATCTTGCTATGCTGTCTTGTATTTCACAAAGACCCAAGTCAGAAAAGTTATGGTCCAGGGAGCCAGGGTTGATAAGTCAGTTAAATGTACGACTTCAGCTGAGGACATGATCTCAGGGTTCGTGAGTTCCAGGCCCCCACAAGGGCTCTCTCCTGTCAGTTCTGAGCCTGCTTTGGATCCTCTGTCTCCCTCTCTCTCTGTCCCTCCCCCACCCATCCTCTCCCTGTCCCCTCCAAATAAATAACCATTTAAAAAATTTTTTTTAATATATGAAATTTATTGTCAAATTGGTTTCCATACAACACCCAGTGCTCATCCCAAAAGATGCCCTCTTCAATGCCCATCACCTACCCTCCCCTTCCTCCCACCCCCCATCAACCCTCAGTTTGTTCTCAGTTTTTAAGAGTCTCCCATTTTTAAATTTTTAAAAATGTTTATTTACTTTTGAAAGAGAGAGAGACAGACAGACAAAGCGGGAGCAGGGGAGGGGTAGAGAGAGAGGGAAAAACAGAATCTGAAGCAGCAGGCTCCAGGCTCTGAGTTGTCAGCACAAGCCCGATGTGGGGCTCAAACCCACAAACCGTGAGATCATGACCTGAACTGAAGTTGGACACTTAACCGACTGAGCCACCAAGGCGCCCCCACATGAAACTATTTTTTACTGTTTATTTTTTTGAGAGAGAGAAAGAGAGAGCGTGTGCAAGCAGTGGAGGGGCAGAGAGAGGGGGGGAGAGAGAGAGAGAATCCGCACTGTCAGCTCAGAGCCTGATACAGGGCTCCAATTCCAGACCGTGAGATCATGACCTGAGCCGAAATCAAGAGTTTGCTGCTTAACCAACTGAGCCACCCAGGCACCGCCCCCCCCCCCCATCAAACTATTATTAAGGAGGAACCCCTGGGAAGTGGAATTGGAGACGAAGAAGATAGGGAGAGAGGAATTATTTTGTCAAATAAGCCTGAGTTGCTCGGGAAATGTGTCATGCAATAAAGAAAAGCAATGCTGGGGGCACCTGGGTGGCTCAGTTGGGTGAGCATCTGACTTTGGCTCAGGTCATGATCTGACAGTGAGTTCCAGTCCCGCTTCTGGCTCTCTGTTGTCAGCGCAGAACCTGCTTCTGATCCTCTGTCCTCCTGTCTCTCTGCCCCTACCCTGCTTGCCCTCTCTCAAAAATAAACATTAGAAAAAAAGAAGAAAGAAGAGTGATGCTAGAGCCAGTTAGGGAATCAAGCAGTGCATCTCACGGACTTTCTCACTTAATTTTTCTAGTAGGCTCTGTAATTCCAACAGCTGTAGTTAAGCCCCGTTGAACTTTCTCCTGGATTTCCTTTTCTTGATTGGGCTCCTAATGCTGCTGATCTTAGATTTGATTATGGTTTTTTTACTTACCACTCTGATCTGCCACTTCCTTCCACAACCCGCAGAAGTTACAGTTCCTTTGAGCTCTGGTTTGCTTGGTTTCTTTTGGGTGTCCATTTTAGAGATTGCAAGAATATTATAACATGGATTTAGCAATCATTTTTTTAACACTGAGAAAAGGTGTTGTGCACTAGAGGGAATTGAGTTTGAGATGTCACGAGCCAGATAATTAATTCCCAATCTTAACTGTTCATTGGAAACTTTCACAACCTTTTTTAAAAAAATGCAGATTCAAGAGCTCCTCCCACAGACATGTGGAATTCAACAATGAATCAATGAGTCAATAGTACTTTAAAGGTGATTCTATGGTCAGTCAGGCTTCGTTGTTGTTGTGTTTTTTGTTTTTTTTAAATTTTTTTTTCAACTTTTTTTTTTTTTTTTTTTTAATTTTTGGGACAGAGAGAGACAGAGTATGAACGGGGGAGGGGCAGAGAGAGAGGGAGACACAGAATCGGAAGCAGGCTCCAGGCTCTGAGCCATCAGCCCAGAGCCTGACGCGGGGCTCGAACTCACGGACCGCGAGATCGTGACCTGGCTGAAGTCGGACGCTTAACCGACTGCGCCACCCAGGCGCCCCGTTTTTTTTTTTTTTTAATGAAATTTTCTTTTACTAGACTCCCATTTCCTTTTTAAAAAAAATTTAATGTTTATTTATTTTTGAGAGAGAGATACAGAGGATGAGTGTGGGAGGGTCAGAGAGAGGGAAACACAGAATCCTAAGCAGGGCTCCAGGCTCTGAGCTGTCAGCACAGAGCCAGGGGTGGGGCCCAAACTCAGGAACCTTGATATCATGACCCTATCCGAGGTCTGATGCTCAACCAACTGAGCCACACAGGCGCCCCTCCCATTTCTTCTTCTTTTTTTTTTTTTTTTTTTAAGTTTATTTATTTTCAGAGAGAGAGAGAGAGCGTGAGCAGGGCAGGGACAAACAGTGGAGAGAGAGAATCCCAAGTAGGCTGGTCACTGCAAGCACAGAGCCCAAGCAGGGCTCATTCCCACAAACTGTGATATAATGAACCCAGGTGAAATCGAGGGTAGGATGCTTAACCGACTGGGCCACCCAGGCACCCCCCAGACTCCCATTTCCTATCTCTCATTACCACAGTCTACTGGCTCACTATTCATGGTGGATTGCCATAGAAATTACTAGTATTAGTAATTAGTATTAGATTGTCACAAAAACCCAATTTGTACCAAATCTGGCCAGTGTCATTACTTCATGATATTGCCTACATGTGGCAAGCAGAGGGGTAGTTATCTGATTGAGAAAAGTAATACAATACACAAATTAGCTTAGAGTCACAGCATTTCAAAAAATCATGCTTGAGAAGTATCCACTGAGAAAAACCCACAAGAGCCCAGGGGATGTCTTAATAGCCACTGCTCACAGAGGCTACTAAGTGTTGTGTCACACCCTGTCCCAATAAGCATTTCTAGTACCCCCTCAGCCCTAGGAAGAAACTAAGCTTCCCAAGGGTTAAGTAACATTGTTGATAAAGTAATTTCTCATAATCACCTAATCACCATCTGACCGTGTGCCTGGCTCTGAGAATTTAGCGGGGGTTCGATAGCTACTGTCTGTTGACTCTTGGGTTTGTACCAAGCACATGAAACAAAGCATTTAATCTTTACAACAACCATCTGAGGGATATACTGTTGTTTTTTTGCATTTTATACAGAAAATTCGGTTAAGCCGCCCAGATTACATTTGGGTGCTTGAGTCTGAAATTTGAACCTTGTCATGTCTGACTCTGAAACCCATGCAAGTGCACTAGTTACATCTGGGGAAATAAAGATATGTAAGTGACCATCCTTACTCTCAAGGAGCTCCCAGTCTGATTGGAAGAGAAGGGTGTATACATCTATTTCAGGACAGAAAGAAAAGACTTGGAGAAGGGGTCAATAGTTCTCAACCCTGGTGGCATATAAGAATCATCTGGACGACTTTTAATAAATACCGATGCTCAAGCCCATGCCTAGAGATGCTTATTTAATTGGGTGTTTGCCCTCATCACTGGTATATTTTAAAGCCCCTTTGCCCCCGTACAAACGATTTTCAGGAGTAGCCAGGGCTGAGAACCACTGAGTTAGACCTTCTACTTTAAGCCAGAGTGAGTTATTGAAGTAGACTAAGAACTGATAGACTCTCAAATTCAATATATAAAACAATTATTTTTATTTGTATTGTTTTGTTTATAATATTTATTTTGGAGAGAGAGACAGAGCGTGAGCAAGGGAGGGACAGAGAGAGGGAGACACAGAATCTGAAGCAGGCTCCAGGTTCCGAGCTGCCAGCATAGAGAAGGGTGCAGGGCTTGAACTCACGAAGTGCAAGATCATGACCTGAGCCAAAGTCGGATGCTTAACCAACTGAGCCACCCAGGTGCTCCTGAAATAATTATTTTTAAAATGAATTATTTTATCAGATTATATAATGTATACATACAGTTTAAAAAGTTAAATCGTACTGAGGCTTATGACTAAAATATAGCAGTTCCCTGTTTTTTCCATTCCCCTAATCCCTCCTCACTTGACTCTTTAAATTAATTTTAGAGAATTCACACACCTCCCATTATCCAAATGTTAATGCAGTGGTGTCTTTTGCTTCATCAGAAAAGAATTACTTGCTGAACTTTATTTCTCCCACCCAAAGTACCCAAATATCCCCAAGAAACGGTAAAAGGGAGGAAATGTCAAGTAACAGAAGCAGGAAGAGGCAGGGAGGGGAGAAGTTCTTCTGTTCAGTCCATGGTCAGTAAAGCTGACCATTAGGTTTCAGACTGGCCTGTCTGATCCTCTCCCATCTCTTGGAAAGGTGATGGGCTTTATGTGAAATTATAGCCAAAGGAATATTTCCACACTTTCTTTTGCATTCATGCCTGCCCAGCATCAATAAAGTTTTCTGAAACCTTTCTAGAAATTAAAAGCAATCTGGAGGGGCACCTGGGTGTCTCAGTCGGTTAAGCGTCCAACTTCAGCTCAGGTTACAATCTCACTGTTTGTGGGTTCCAGCCCTGCATCAGGCTCTGCTGACAGCCTGATTCAGATTCTGTGTCTCCCTCTCTCTCTGCCCCTCCCCAGCTCATGCTCTGTCTCTCTCTGCCTCTCAAACACAAATAAAAGTTGAAAAGCAATCTGGAAGCTGGAATATTTCCAAAGCAACTTAAAAATCCTTACAAACAGGAAAGCAAGTTTGCATTGAAGAGCACGGCATTGGCTTAGCTGTTTGGGGAGCTGACCAGAGAAAGGGAACTGTGTTTTATTTCTACTTCACATACAGTGGAAAGAAAACATGATAGGAGAGTATTACGTAGATCTTGTTATGCTGACAGCTACTTCTCTGGCACAGTTTAGAATGACTTTGGCACTATCCTCAAAAAGTTTTTAAGCTAGAGAATGGCTGCAAAAGGAGAGACCAAATTTAGGTCAGGGGGATGGCGAACGTTTAATTTGAGGAGTTGGCCTTTTGAACAAAGACTTGATCGACAAGCTAGGATTTCAGCAGGTAGAGGGGCAGACAAGGCTTTGAAGGCAGAGAAGAGAAGCACAGCCAGAAGCCAGGAGTGGGTAGGGATGGCATGGGTGGTAGAGTTGCCATCCAGGCTCCCTGTTGATTAAAATTAACACCAAATCATAATGGAAGAGCTCAGGGATGTGCAAAGGCCTCTTACAGACAGACCATTTCCCAGGCCAGCAGCAGAGGATAAGCAGTTTTGAGCCTAGGTGAACATATGAACAGGTAGAGGATGAACATGAGCAATCTGTGTGTGTGTGTGTGTGTGTGTGTGTGTGTGTTGGGAGGAGTAAGGGGAGGGTTGGTGGTCAACCTGAAAACTTTGGAAACTAGGAGAGAAGAAAAATAAATTTGCTTTATTTTGTAAACCTGACCTGTCTGAGTCCTTGTCGTGGAAATATCCCTATTTTAGAGATGACTGCACTAGTCGAATATTGCCTAGACTCTTCACACATTTGAATGGGATCCCCATTGCTGCAAAGCTATGCTCATAATTTGGCTTCCAATGTTGCCATTGAATATATGGATTAGCAAAAGCATCTGGCCCACTTACTACTACAGTACTCACTATAAACTGACAGGGTGACATTTTCATGTGTGTGTTGGTCTTTTGTGAGCTTGACTGGCATCAAACCATCTCCAAGAGACCAATCCATGCTTAGTGCAAAGAGGAAATCAAGTTGTGGGCCCATGAAGCTCGAGACCCATAGCCAGTATGAGGTACTCAATAAGGTGCTGCCCCTGAGATACCCGGTTAAAGTAAGTAGCCTGGGGGGCATCCTCCCTCCCACTCCCAAAATGGGTCAGCAAGGCTGGGCTGCCTTAGACGCCTTGGGAGAGGAGGTATAACAAAGGACGCATTAGGAGAGGAAGTCAGGGTGTGTCATGGAAAGCCTTGAGAATTGGTTTGGCTTCTAGCCTGCAGGGCCTCCCTACAGATACATTGGCAGGGAATGCCACACAGTTAGTTCCCCATTTAAGGAGAACCGCTGGTGCCTGAAAGATGGACTGGATAGGAAAACCAGAGGCAGGGGACCAATCATCAGTCTGCCATAGTGTATAGGAGGAGGAAAAGGACAGTAACAGCATACAGAGTGAAAGGTCACTCCCAAGAGACATTTCTTGGCTCCACACGGTACTTACTGTGCCTTGACTTTCTCACTTGCAATATGTGAGAAGGAGTAGCTGCCACCTCCCCCAGAGAAGAGACTCTGCTCTTTCTGGCACCTGTATTGTTAAAATAATTTTCAAAAAGCTGCCCTCTTTTCATAAAGCACGTAGAGGTGTTTAATGGCTCATGAGGCAAAACGGAGCTCATGTGCTTCTTCTGACAGTGCACATTCTGGACTCAGCCCAAACGCAATCTTCCTCTCCAGGCCTGAAAACTGTTGAATACGGTCTAAGATGATGTGACTGCCCCAAACACCGGAGGCCTGGCTGAACACAACCTTCGTTGCTCCAGGGGTTACAAATAATTCCACTGCTTTTAGCAGTGCAGGCTCATAGCGTCCTCTGTCCTCCCTTTTCCTGCACAGAACAGCTATGTCTTTGGGCAGGTAGCCACATTGGAACAGGTGGTGACACCTTTCCGCCACGTGTTTCACAATTTGTTCCATAGTGAGGCCAGTCTCTGTGTCATCCACCCCAGGCAGACCCTGGGCACATACTGCTTCCTTGTAGGCAGTTTCCCTGAACAATGGCAGTGTGTCTGGGGACCTGCCAGAGGGCAGATTTGCTCTGATCCCTTCTCATTTCTTCTTTCGTGACCGTTGCTATTTCCAGAGCACAGTGGATCCCATTGGTGATTGTTTTTCGAGGAAACTGAGCAGATGAAGGGGGGAGGCCATTAATATCTGCATGATGGACTTGGAAAGGGTCCAGAAAAACCCAGAGAATCCCATGATGAAGGTTTTCACTCCCAGCTCCCCTCACCTTTGGAAGGGTGATGCTCCTGGCCTTCAAGTACTAGTCTCCATATTTACTGCAGAAATTCTCAGTCTCATCCATCACTATGTGTTTAACCTCTAGGAACTCCCCTTGTAAGAAGGTTTTCTGAGTCACAACTCTGCAGGTGGTTTGTTGGCTAGAGGATGAAAGAGAGAATAAGGTTTCAGGCATATATACAAAGGGAACACCATATGCATCACTATCTACATCGGAATTAGAAGCTCGTTCTCATCTGGAGACTGATTCATTGACTCAGTGGTGTCCTAAACACTACAAAACTACTCTACTTACAAGTTACCTGATAGAATACATAAACTGCAAACTCTACTCTTTGGGGTTATCTAATTAAATCTGCACATGAAAATTTTTGAAATGAACCCAGGTAGGAGATTTCATTTCTATTACTAGTCCATTTCTGCTGCTTGACAATCCCTAAAGACAGGCTCATTACATTGACAGCAAATCTCAAAAGCAATTTCCACTTGTTACTATCATTGCTTAACTTTCTTCCTTTTTAGAGCAGGCGAGCAGGTCCCTGGAGGCATAATTTTTATGTGCAAAAGAGGTATGGGCTAGGATGAATTCCTATCTAAAGCAAATCCTATTTCCCCACTTACTGGTAGTACAAAACCAAAGCCTTTTTAGATTTTGGTAAGGAAAACATCAGGAAGTTGCTGAGTTCCATGACATGTCAAGTAAGATAGAAAATCTACAGGGCTATGCCTCTCTGGGACTGCTACTCTGTTTACTTAGCTCAATTTTCCTTTGTAGTATGTTTTAGTGTACTAGAGGAGGAGGAACAAATTAGAGGAGGCAAGAAACAGCCAATTTCGTTATATAGATAGATATAGGTAATTTTTTCAAAGTAAAGTTGGTTGTTTCTTTCCTCTAATTTAGATCCAAATAACATCATTCATTCCTATAGATTTCCTGATTTACATATGCAGTCCTTGGGGATTTACTCCCCCTATGCCCTGAATCACAGCTACTTACGTTCTCATGTACCTGTTTCGACTGTGTAGACTTCTTGAAGTAAAGCACCGATTCTTAGCCCCCTCATATTAGGGGTTCAATAAACAGCTTGTTGAATTTGCTTTTTGACTGGGATATTTTTAATCTTACCCATACAGCACAGCCCTTAGCACAGTTTACAAGATCCTCCATAATTCGGAATCTACTTCCTTTCTAACTTCAACACCTGCTACATACCTCTACTCCCTCCCTACTCCAGTAAGACCTACCATTCTGATTCTCTCATGTGCTTTTGCACTTGCTGTGTGCCCTTTGCCTAAAAAGCCCTCCACTTCTCCTACTGACTTCTTAAGAGTGTGCCAAAGGATCCTTCACCCAGGACTATTTGCTGGCCAACCTCCAACCTAAGTTAAAATAAGCATATCCTTATTATCATATTAATTATGCAACATT
The DNA here is from genome assembly GCF_028018385.1 of Neofelis nebulosa. NCBI lineage: Eukaryota > Metazoa > Chordata > Mammalia > Carnivora > Felidae > Neofelis > Neofelis nebulosa. The sequence continues at coordinate 56,235,843 of NC_080797.1, read as the reverse complement.
CAATTTGCTTATTTTTTTCTTATCTCCCTTATTGGATCTTCAGGGCCCCATCTTCAATATGTTTTTCCCTGGTAACACTAAATGTACACATTCCTAGCATATAAGTGGGGCCCCAAAAGATTTATTGGGTACATAAGTAAACCAAACCAAAAATTAAAGTGAGTTTGCCCTCATTTGCTAGATTGTATAACAACCAATTTTTTTTTTTTACTACACTGAAAGGTAAAGACTTAAATCAGAGGCAAATTTGCATGTTTTCTGCAATTGTCGATTCAGAATAAGTCAAACAAATGAAAACAGTTTATAAACAAAATGAAATGGGTATTTAAATTCAAGTTCCTGTTAGGTATAATGTCTAATTAACTGAAATACTCTATGACTTTGAAGCATTAAATATCAAGCAAAATGTATATTTAAAACAAAACAGGCTTATTTCCACTTTTCTTAAAGTTAAGGCCAGAGATTGTAGGGAAAAAAATGTTTCTAGTTAAAGAAATTTAAAGTGATATATAGTTGGCTAATTTGTAATGAGATGTTTAAACCTGAGCATTACATAGTACCCATTTGTAGCTCAACTACCTGATCATTTGGAGATGTGTATAGGGTTTGGGCTCTCACATTTATGCAGCTAAGGCCTCACAACATCTTAAACTAGAAATGCAGATTCCTCTTGAGATACTGTCGAAAAGACTGACTAAATATGTTTATCATGTTGAGTCAGTGGCCCTCTTACATCACATAATCCTTTAAAGAGTCACTTTCACAAACATAAAGGATCTCTTTTGGTTTGCAGTGCAACAAATGCTTAATTTTCTCCACGATCTTTATGGCTAGGGCTGTCTTCCTGGTTCCTGGAAGGCAGTGTATAAACAATTCTCACGGCTCCTGAAGGCTTTCTGAAAGCAACTCACATTGCTCCTCTATGAGCAAGTTGAAAAATTCACAGCCCAGCTGGTCACTCAGAAGAGATTGGAACACAGTGAGACTATGATAAAGGCTGGCAACAAGTCTTCCATTTCATCCTTGGCAGCAAGCCTGTAGGACTGGGGGTAGTGAACAGGGATTTCATTGGGGCTGCACTGTGTGCTGGACAGGTGCATCAACCTTGGGATAGCACACACTTTCCCTGTGTAACTACCAACGGTTCCCAGTTTCTGCTTTAACTGATGAACAGTGTTTCGGCCATATTCAAGCCCTCCAATCCAACCGGGGCGTATTAAGATCGTATAGAGTACCAGGGGACTGTTAACTGCTATTAGAAGAGCGTCGCACAGGACATCCCGGTCTTTCCTTAAGCCAACATCACTGGCCCAGCTTCTAGAAAATATCACAATCCCCTGAGAACAAGGATATATCTGTGTCTTCATTAATTCCTTGAGTGCTTTATGATCTGAGAAGAGTTTCTTACAGAGGGATACTGGTTTAAACTGTATCTCTTCCTGTGTCACTGAAAATGCAAGAAATAGAAATTACAAACTAAAATTTACAAAAGCATATTGTAAGTATTCCTGCAACATCATAGGAAGAAAGGAATCTAGCCATGGAACTATGGGTTTCCTCGTCTACAAAGAAAGCACCCCCTCTTTATTTTGATGTAGCCCAATAATTTATTTTTGCCTTTGTTTCCCTTGGCTCAGGAGACATATCTAGAAAGACCTGGTAATCACAATACTGGGTATTTACCCAAAGAATATGAAAACGCTAATTCAAAGGGATATAGGCACCCCTATGTTTATTATTGCAGCGTTACTTACAATAGCCAAACTATGGAAGCAGCCCAAATGTCCATTGATAGTTGAATGGATAAAGATGTGAGAAATATATATATATATATATATATATATATATATATATATACACATGGAAATATATATATACACATGGAGATATATATATATATATATATATATATATATATATATATATAGAATATTTTTGGCCATAGAATGAAATCTTGCCATTTGCAATGACATGGATGGATCTAGAGAGTATTATGCTAAGTGAAATAAGTCAGTTAAAGAAATAAAAATACCATATGATTTCAGTCATATGTGGAATTTAATAAACAAAACAAATGAACAAAGAGGGGAAAAGACACAAACCAAAAAACAGACTTTTAACTATAGAGAACAATCAGATGGTTATCCCAGGAGAGGTGGGTGGAGGCATGGATATGAAGGGGATTAAGAGTACACTTATCTTGGGGTGCCTGGGTGGCTCAGTCAGTTGAGCACGAACTTTGGCTCAGGTTATGATCTCACAGCTTGTGAGTTCGAGCTCTGCATTGAGCTCTGTGCTGACAGCTCAGAGCCTGGAGCCTGCTTTGGATTCTGTCTCTCTCTCTTGCCCTTCCCACACTTGCATTTTTTTAAAAACGTGTTTTTTAAACATTAAAAAAAGAATACACTTATCATTTTTTAAAAATTTTAACATTTATTGATTTTTGGAGAGACTGGGTGTGAGTGGGGGAGGGGCAGAGAGAGAGGGAGACACAGAATCTGAGGCAGGCTTCAGGCTGTCAGCACAGAGCCTGAGGCAGGGCTCGAACTCACAGACCACAAGATCATGACCTAAGCTGAAGTCCGGTGCTTAACTGACTGAAGCCACCCAGGCGCCCCAAGAGTACACTTATCTTTTTTTTTTTTAATTTTTTTTTTCAACGTTTTTAATTTATTTTTGGGACAGAGAGAGACAGAGCATGAACGGGGGAGGGGCAGAGACAGAGGGAGACACAGAAGCGGAAACAGGCTCCAGGCTCTGAGCCATCAGCCCAGAGCCTGACGCGGGGCTCGAACTCACGGACCGCGAGATCGTGACCTGGCTGAAGTCGGACGCTTAACCGACTGCGCCACCCAGGCGCCCCAAGAGTACACTTATCTTGATGAGCACTGAGTAATATATGGAACTGCTGAATCACTGTATTGTACACCTGAAACTAATGTAACACTGTAATTAGCTACTCTGGAATTAAAATTTTAAATTAACTCAATAATTTTTAAAAAGAGAAAGCACCCCCTCTTCACAGGCCAGGACTACAAATTTCCTATTTCTGGCAGCTCTTGTGCAGGAGAAGGCAATAGGGAGGAGTCTTCACAGAATAGAATAGCCTCCTGGTACCTTCTCCTCAACCCCAAGTGGTCCACTACTGTTAGGAAGGTATTTCTTCCGGCTAAGGGGTGTGTGTGTGTGTGTGTGTGTGTGTGTGTGTGTGTGTGTACCTGGTGCTTTAGGGATCCAAGAACTTTCCTTCAGGACATTGATTCTTAACTTGTGGCAGTTTTGCCCCTGGGGGACATTTGGCAATATCTGGAATATTTTTTGTCATAGCTGGAGAAGGTGCTACCAGCGTCTAGTGAGTAGAGGGCAGAAATGCTGCTAAATATCCAACAAAGTCACAGGGCAGCCCCCCTCAACAAAAATTATCGAGCTCGAATATCAATAGTGCCAAGATTGAGAAGCTCTGCCTTAGGAAGAGTCCAGGTGACCCCATGGTTCACCTCTCTCTTTTATTTTTAAAATTTTTTTTTCACTGTTTATTTTTGAATGAGAGAGACAGAGAGTGAGCAGCAGAAAGAGAAGGAGACACAGAATCCGAAGCAGGCTCCAGGCTCTGAGCAGTCAGCACAGAGCCTGACGGGGGGCTCGAACTTACAGACCGTGAGATCATGACCTGAGCCAAAGTCAGATGCTTAACCTATTAAGCCACCCAGGCACTCCAGTTCACCTCTTTCTGATTGGAAAGCCAGGGGCAGCTGTGGTATAGACTTAAAGAATTTAAGGGGCGCCTGGGTGGCGCAGTCGGTTAAGCGTCCGACTTCAGCCAGGTCACGATTTCGCGGTCTGTGAGTTCGAGCCCCGCGTCGGGCTCTGGGCTGATGGCTCGGAGCCTGGAGCCTGTTTCCGATTCTGTGTCTCCCTCTGTCTCTGCCCCTCCCCCGTTCATGCTCTGTCTCTCTCTGTCCCAAAAATAAATAAAAAACGTTGAAAAAAAAAAAAAGAATTTAAGAGAATTCCTATATTTTCTCAAATTTGGAAAACAAAAGCCATACGTGACTGGAAGCCCCAAAGCACACAGAAATAGTGTGGATACAATAACTGAGAAACAAGAGTCCATCGTATATATTATTTCAGGACCATTATGTCTACATTTGACCTCCTTTAAGGACTAATTGCCTTGGACTAATTGCTACCAATTCCTCCCAATTTATTATTTTTTGTAAACCCTATGTTCAATGTGGGGCTCAAACTCATGACCCCAAGATCAAGAGTTTCACGCTCTACCAACTGAGCCAGGCAGGCACTCCCCAACTTTATTATTATTATTATTATTGTTACTATTTTAACTTTAATTTAATTTTGTTTTTTTAGGGTTCATGTCCAGCGTGGAGCCCAATGCAGGACTTGAATTCACAACCCTGAATCAAGACCTAGGCTGAGGTCAAGAGTCAGATGCTTAACCAACTGAGCCACCCAGACGCGCCCCCATTCTCCAACTCAGTTTTAGAAAGCAAAGTCCCTTCAGCTATAATGAAGAAGGAATACCTGGAAACAGACATTGTTGTAGAGGTCTCTTAAATTCCAGGACTTTTTTGGGAGATGATGGGCTTCCTAGGGCTGATGGAGCTGGTGAACTCAGGTGAAAGCTGTAGTCAGTGGCCAGACTGGAAATTGCTAAACAAACACACGGCAAGTTGTTTCAGATGAAAAAAGAAAACTCTTTTTCATTGCCCTTACTACTGTTGACGTGAGATGTGCAGCGTGCCTGAGCCACTCACGCTTTCTACGCCTCAAACAGTTCACATATGTTAGGAAATGAAGACTGGGGACTCTTGGAGTGTCACGCATCTTCTAAGTCACTATGTGGCTCATTTTGGGCAAGTCATTTCCTCTCTCTCGTGCGAACGTGAGCTGGTGGCCCCTAACGTTTCCTTCTAGCTCTGATATTCTGATTCTGGGTCACCCCTAAAAGGAAAGGCTGCTGGTGGCTGATCAGAAAAAGGTTAGCACAGTATTTTTTTTTTTATTTTGTTATAGTTTGTTTAAACCCCCATTCAAGGTTTAGTTGGATCAGAAAGCGGCAGGATCTCTAGATTGGGGTGTGTGTCTATAAGAAAAGTAAACTCAAATTTAGGACAGGAGAATGATTTAGCAAAATCACTCGAGTCTTGATCCCAGCTTCTCTTATCAAATTTGGAACATATTGACCATGAAGACAAACTGAACTGTAAGTCCTTTATGGGTTGATTAGAAATCACCAGGGCTGATTCTGAGCCAAATTGTAAGGGAGGTGAAAACACTATGAGTCCTTCTTCCCCTCCCCCATCCCCTGCTCAGCATCTCCTTTTACATCGGGTTTTCCCCATTTGGTAGTGCCCCAAGCCCACTGGTTGAAGACATTAGCTCTTAATGTTACAGAAACCATTCAAATTTGTCAACAAGCTTCCCTTAAAGGAATTAGTGGAGGGGCACCTGGGTGGCTCAGTTGGTTGGGCAACCAACTTCGGCTCAGGTCATGATCAGCCGGCTGGTGGGTTTAAGCCCCACATCAGGCTCTGTGCTGACAGCTCAGAGCCTGGAGCCTGCTTTTGGATTCTATGTCTCCCTCTCTCTCTGCCCCTCCCCCACTCATGCACGCTCTCTCTCTCTCTCTCTCTCTCTCTAAGAATAAATAAATATTAAAAGAAATTTTTTAAAAAAAGAATCAGTATGGGGCGCCTGGGTGGCGCAGTCGGTTAAGCGTCCGACTTCAGCCAGGTCACGATCTCGCGGTCCGTGAGTTCGAGCCCCGCGTCAGGCTCTGGGCTGATGGCTCAGAGCCTGGAGCCTGTTTCCACTTCTGTGCCTCCCTCTCTCTCTGCCCCTCCCCCGTTCATGCTCTGTCTCTCTCTGTCCCAAAAATAAATAAAAAACGTTGAAAAAAAAAATTTAAAAAAAGAATCAGTGAATTCATCCTTAAACAGTGTTTCTCCCAAATACTGACTTCAGAGTGACCCTGTTGATTAATGTTTTTGACTAGAAAACCAGCCTACAAAATTCTTTCAACAGGCAGTTACCGTGCATAAGGGAACTTTCACTAATTCATAGCTGATCGGATAAACTTCCAAAAGTGGACCAAAATCCAAGCATTTCTTGACCTCAAAGAGTTTATATTCTGGGTCTCTGGAGCTGAAAATATTTTTTTAGGATTGTATTTTTAAGTAATCTCCACACCTGCCGTGGGGCCTAAACTCACAAACCCAAGATCAAGAGTTACACACTCCACTGACTGAGCCAGCCAGGCACTCTGGAACTGAAAATATTTTCAAAAGAACGCTGTAAAGGGAGAATATTTGTAAGCAAAATTGCTTTCTATCCTTCAACGAAATTACCTGACCAAATACCCATGGAAGACACAGAAGGCGTTCCTCCCTGGCTGACTAGATTATGACTTCTCTTCTGCTTTACCTGACTGAATATCCAGCATCATGGCCACCCAGTGCTCCACCGTCAGCCTTGTGACAGAATTGTCCCTCATGATCCAGGAATCCGGGGCCTCTGTGAATACTACACAGCAGAAGGGCCCCATGTGAACCACATAGACATAGCCGTACAGGACATCGTTTTGGTACACATTCAAGGTTTTGGTTGTGAAATGCACCTTTGGCTTCTCACAGCAGAAGTGGAAGGTTGGCAATTTTTCTACACAGCTTTCTATTTCCCTTTTTAGTAAGTCAGGGTTCACTTTTTCTCTCTGACAGCCAAACACTTCTTTGTTCTTATCATCTACTCCAATAATTAGGTATCCCCCGAGGGTGTTGGCCAACGCAGAAACGTAATGAGGCAGCATTTCTTTAATCCGAGGGACAATCTTTCTGGTGGTGAACCTTTTAAGCTCCACACGTGTTGACTCCGTAACATTGAGTCTCTCCTTATACAGGAGCCTGTCCTTTTGTTTTTTTAATTTTTTTTTTAATTTTTTTTAATGTTTATTTATTTTTGAGAGAGAGACAGAGCATGAGCAGGGGAGGAACAGAGAGAGAAGGAGACACAGAATCTGAAACAGGCTCCAGGCTCTGAGCTGTCAGCACAGAGCCCTACACGGGGCTCGAACTCACAAACCATGAGATCATGACCTGAGCCGAAGCTGGATGCTCAACCGACTGAGCCACCCAGGCGCCCCAGGAACCTGTCCTTTTGAAACAGTTCTGAGGCAGACACCCTCCTATCTTCCTCTTCCTGAATGTATCCATAAGGAACTTTCTGAGAACTCCACTCCTTCACCCTTGATCTTCTTCTTTGGGCTCTAGACTGCTTCTCTCTGAGAAGCTCCAAGGCACTGCTGGCGCTCAGGTTGACAGTGGAAGTCACAGCTCTCTGGTAGAGATTGGAACGCAAGCTGCAAATCCTTAGGGGGAGGCTGGAGACATCTGGGCTCCAGGACTTTACAAAAATCAGGAGATTGTGCCCCTGCTGCATGTAGTCAAGGTATTTCTGTGAACCTGAAGGAAGGAGCTTCTGAAAAGAAGTTTCCAGGTCCTGCCCCAGCCCATGGCATCGTTAACTGTAGGTTTTATCATCAATCTCTGCTTTGATCACACCCCCTCCAGAATTTAACAGCGCACAGGTAGCTTGGATGATTTTCGCATTCTCCATTCTTTTCAGATAGCTACTGGCCATCTTCTTCCTGCTCTCTTCTCCAAAAGTCATCCTGCCCACGTGTACAACTGTCTTGGGATAGAGCATTTCCATGTCGGTCTGGACGCCATCCAGCCCAGCAGTCCCTCTGTGCTCCAAACAATAACAGAAAGGGGTTCCAGGAAATGACTTGGACAGAAATGTGGTTTCTACATTAACAAGAATCCTGGAGATTACAATGTTTTCTTTGAATTTACAGATTACTGGAGATACAGTTTAACATTGGAAACACTCTTTGATATTACTATTTTCTAACAACGTTGCAAGCTCCCAAGCCTTTCCAGCATGAACAGGTATAGGTAAAGATGAATGTTTAATATTTTGCCATAACAGAAAGATTCCATTGCTGAAACTGTTAGTTGTTTTTCATTTAAAGTCAGGAAGCAACAACAGTGAGCCCAGAGATAAAGGGCACGGATTGGCACAGGAGCCAAAGCAAGCTATACAGAATATGCAGAGGCAGAAGTTGAGCCAAAAGTTGCTCCTATTTATAATTCAAAGGGAAAGGAAGGCAATAGAGAACTAAGGGAGAATAGTTCTGGGGTATATGTGATGTGGTCTTACTATAAAAACAAACATAAAAGTTGGTGTTCTTTATGCACTATTTTATACATTTAAAACATTTGACTCCTGGAAGAATGTCTATTGATACCAAATGCAGAAACCGTTATAGCTTCTCAAACCTTCTTCTAAAAATACGTTTCTTCATACACAGTGTGAAGTAGGAGCAGGAGTGTTCTTTCTCTTCTAAATAGTTCTACCCTGTGCTGGGGGAGCCTCCAAGGCTCAGAAGAAAACGTGAGCCTTTGGAACATAGTCCTTAAACTATGGTCGATTTCCCTTTTTGCTTCACGGACCAGAGAGCAGCCATCCAATTTGAACTCAGGGCTCTGAAGCAAATGTTTCACAAACGGCCTTGTTAGCTCTTATTTTTTTTTATTTTTTTTTAACATTTTTTATTTATTTTTGGGACAGAGAGAGACAGAGCATGAACGGGGGAGGGGCAGAGAGAGAGGGAGACACAGAATCGGAAACAGGCTCCAGGCTCCGAGCCATCGGCCCAGAGCCTGACGCGGGGCTCGAACTCACGGACCGCGAGATCGTGACCTGGCTGAAGTCGGACGCTTAACCGACTGCGCCACCCAGGCGCCCCTTGTTAGCTCTTATTAATTGCAAAGCAAAATATTTACTAAACCAAATCAAAATTCTTCCTCTAGGAGAAGAGAACCATTTCTTCTGTGTGATCTCCTCCAAGTAGAGGCCATATGGGTGTTGTTTATGCCCAGCAAGAGGGGAAAAAAGCAGGCATCCGCAGGATGGGTACCCTCCTCTGCCATTTGTTTGCTCTTGGCTGCCTTCTCACTTCCTCCAGGCAAACCAGAATCAGCCTGATGAATTGTTTTTTTCATATGTGAGCATCTTCTGTAGGTAAATGTAAACATATGGCTCCTAGAGAAATTTCTGTTCATATAATAGAATCACAGAAGTGTTGGAAGTGTTGGCCCTTTCTAGCTTTGAGACCTCAGTTATGCTAACCAAAGCCTCAGATTCCTTCTGTGTAAATTAGAGATAATAATAGTGTCTTCTTTGTACAATTCTTGTGAGAATGAAATGTAGCCTGGGGCTACATGTCACAATAAAAACTGCTATTTAGTGATTGGCTTCTTTGGGCCAGATATGCAACTCTGATTGTCTCAAATTGCCCTTATGACAACTTGTAAGACATGCATTATTTTCATCATCTTATAAATGAAGAAACTGAATTCAGGGAAGTAAAGCTCAAGGCTACACACCTAGTAAGTAACAGAGCTGGGATCTGAACCCCTGTCTCTTGCAAAACTCATTTACTATCATTCTGCCATGCAGCCTTACTGTTAGCCAGAATAAGATACACGTCCTGCTCACAATCTAGAGAGGAAAAACATGTATTAACTCATTGCAATTCAACAGATATAATAACATCAGTTGAGCACTTTACCTGCTATGCATTCTCTGTGTGCTCATTCAACTCTTATAACAGCTTGCAAATATAGTCACATGCATGACCATTATACCTAGTGCCACTCTGGAGAGCTAATAACATATGAACAGTGTGCTCTGGGTGTTCTGAGGAGTGACAGTAACTATGCTTGTGAGTATAAGATTTCATAAATGAGATGGTACATGAGTTGCAACCTGCAAGTAAGAATGCACCAGGTTGAGGGGCACCTGGGTGGCTCAATCAGTTGTGTCCAACTCTTGATTTGGGCTCAGGTCACAATCTCACAGTTTGTGGGATCGAGCCACACGTCAGGCTCTGTGCTCACAGCAAGAAGCCTGCTTGGGATTCTCTCTCTCCACCTCTCTTTCTGCCCCTCCCCTACTCGTGCACTGTCTCTCAAAATGAATAAACATTAAAAAAAAAAAAAAAAAAAGAATGCACGAGGTTGAGAGGGAGAGATGGGGAAGGAAAGGGAAACCAGGTAGAAGAATTGCACACGAAAAGACCCATTGTCTTCACTGTCTAACGTCCCCTGTCCTGAAACTACAATGGAAATCCTTAATAGGTCTGGTACAGAGACACTCCATTTCTCTTCATTCTTCCCTTTTATTTCTCGAACTTCAATCTAAAATGGAACCAGAGGGGGCCACCTGGGTGGCTCAGTTGGTTAAGTGTCTGACTTTGGCTCAGGTCATGATCTCACAGTTCATGAGTTCAGGCCTCACATCTGGCTTTCTGCTGTCAGCACGGAGTCTGCTGTGGAGGCCACTTCAGAGTCTCTGTCTCCCTCTCTCTGCCCCTCCCCTGTTCTCTCTTTCTCTAAAAAATAAATAAACATACATACATACAAATAAATAAATAAATAAATAAATAAAATAAAATAAAATAAAATGGAACCAGAGGAGAGAAAATGAAATCTCACACAAGGGCCCTCAGGAAAATAAAAAGACTGAGAGACTCATTTCTCATAAATGCCTGATTTACAGAAAACTGATACTTGATATATTTTTGAGAGAGAGAGAGACAGAGACTGTGTGTACAGGGGCACACATGTGCAAACAGGGGAGGGGCAGAGGGAGAGGGAGGTAGAGAATCCCAAGCAGGCTCCATGCTCAGCCCCACACTGGGCTCGATCTCCTAAGTCGTGAGATCAAGACCTGAGCCCAATTCAAGAGTCAAGGCACTCAACATATTGAGCCACCCTGGAATTTTCTTAAATAATAGTGAGTTGGTCAGGGGTTAAGTTTTACTTATGGTTCCCAGAGGCACAAACAAGAAATAACCCAGGTCAGGTTGGTCTTGCAAAAGAAGCTAAATTGAAGTTTGTTTGTATGACCAGACTGGTTGGTCTGGTCTGGTTTGCTTGGTGAATTTTCAAATCTGGCCTCCCTTTGTTTTTTATTTTAACAGACTCTAAACTGAGCTCTCTCCTCCTTACATTCCCTACCCAAATATGCAGCCTATCCCAAACTCTCAAGGGACTCAATGTAACTTGCTAATGTTTGCAAGTCTTGAACTGCAACTCCTCTGCTCTTCCTAAATAAGCTCATCTTTTTGACAATTTTGCACTTGTCTCAGTCTTCCTTTTTATTTAGGTTTACACCTTCTACCCATCCCTTTCTGACACTCATCACATTCCTCACGCTGCTTTTCATATGCCACCTCTCAATTTCCACTTCCACAATCCTAATTTAGGTTCTTCTTAGCCCTCACCTATGCCAATCACTTGCTATAGTTTCCCTTTCTTTCACTTCGCCCTCTTTTGATCTATTTAAAAACACATTTGCATACATAGTTGTCAAAAGTACAGCTCTGATCACTGATCTACTCCCACTCTGAAATCTTCAAGTCTCCCACTTTCTCCAGAGTAATCTACACAGCCAGTAAGCCACCATCTTTGATGAAGTCTTGATTTGTCTTTCAAATTTCCCACCACCTCCTTTCTTTAACACTAATAGCGGTCCTCAGACTTTGGTATGAATCAGAATCATCCCTGGGGCACCTTTCAATAATACATCTGCCTGGGATCCAACGCTAGAATTTCTGATTAGATAGTCTGGGTTGTGCTCCAGGCTTTTTGGGGGTTTTGTTGTCTTTGATGCTAGAAGACATATATACTAAGTATCCCCTGGTGTTTTCTAACTCACCGAATTTAGAAACACTACATTTTTTCGACTTTACTTACATTTCCAAGTTCCTCCATGCTTTCTCATTTAATTCGGGCGTCAAATTATTCCTTCTGCCAGAATCTCCTAATTTTCAAAACCCATCCATCTTTCCAGACTCAGATCAAATGCCACCTCTTCCAGGAAGTCTTTCCAGTTCTCCTGCGCATTTCTTTGATATTTAGCTGCACTTTTCTTGTGGAAAGCTGATCTAGGAAGCGTCCAAGCGCCCGATCAACGAAAGAGTTCACAGAATGGAAAGGGACACATTCCTCCGAGCCCCCAGCCCTCAGCCCTCCCGCGGGAATCGGACAAGTGCAGTAAATCCTATTGGATCACTATCTGAATCGATAATTCTTCCCGGAAATCCCGGGCACAACTCTTTCAGATGCCCTCCCCGGTTGTAAAACAAAGGACCGGCAACTGGCAAAAGACGTCCCAAAGTCCAAGGGCAGGGAGTTGAGAGGCAGGCAGGAATCGCTCAAAGGCTGAAAAAGCACTAGCCTGAAGACGAAGACCCCACACTAAGAAGCAACCGAAAAGGCGCTTCCGCCCTCCATCCCGCTCCACGCCTCAGTGTCGTCTGGCCCTCCGATTGGCTGCTCCTCGCACCACCCCCCCCGGCAAAGGCTGTGACCCACGTGACTCAATGGCGGCCGGAGGATTGGTTGTCCGGATGGGGCTGTTCTGGGCGAGGAGGTCTCGCGAGCGGCAGCAAAGCTAGGCTACCAGCAAGCGAGAAGCAGGAGTGAGTTGTAGCCAAGAGCCGAAAGGCCGGGTGTCTGCTGCTGTCAGTCTCCGCGGGCCTGAGCAAACCTCCCGAGATAGGGCGTAGGAGCTTGAGGAGTTCGGAGAGCGGGCTGTGGACTCGTGCCTGGGTCTTTGGTTTGAGCCCTGGCTTCGGCCTTACTCGTATTTCCCTGCAAGTACGGCCCCTCTCAGTCTTTCCTGAAGTCGGTGCGGTTTGGACTTTATTATTATTATTTTGTTGAGAGTCCATTGTATGGAAGCACCGGTTGACCTGCGCAGCGCGCCGTGGAGACCGCCATGAGGTAGAAGGTAGGGGAGGGAGGGCTTAGAGATGCTTGTATGGTTACCTGCGTGCAGTACTGGAGGTAAGTTGGCTTTTTAAATTGTGCTGATGACTTTGTAATCTAGGTTTAGGAGGAAGGGGCGCCCAGTGACCGAATTAAACGTTCATTTATTGAGCCTCGTCCTATGTACCAGGCACTGTTCCGAGTGCGATGGATGCAAAGGCCAGGAAGACACTGGCCTGGTTCTTGAGGCAGTCCGTGCCATGGGGCCGATGGCAGAGATGGAAGGAGGGGTATGTGCATGGGTAAATAAGTAGCGTGTGGTGGCGTGCTGTGGTGGGGAAAAGTGCTGTGTAAGTGAGACGAGAGGATGACAGAGACCACTTAGAGAAGGTGACGTTTGAGTAAGGTTACTAAAATTAGAAGTTCTCCAGGTTGAAAGGGTTGGGGGAGGCACTCCAGATGGAGCAAAGTGTACTGAGGAAAAGAGCTAGGAATGTGTGCGTGCTGTGAATGGCGGGAGCACACTTGGAGCTCCGCTCCCAAGTTTCGTGCTTTTAGACAAAGTTATTTAAGTTCTCTCAGCCTCTGTTTTCCTCGTTTTTAATGTGTACTTCACCGGTGTAGGAAGATGAACTAAAGACTCCAGCGTAGCCCCTGTAAAACAGGCACTTTGTTAGTCCCCTCGCCCCCCGCCCCTTTTTAATGGAGTTTAATTGCTGAATGGTTAACACAGACCAACAGCTGTCAATTTTTAACTAAGGAGTATCGATCTATTGACATTTATAGATGGCTGAAGGAAGCATGTGCTGTCTCCAGAATTGTTACTTAGGTACTGACAACACCATGCTGAAAGGCTGGGGAGGGTGACATTGTGATCCAAGTACTTTTCCACGTCAGTGACAACATACCACCAGAAGGTGTCATTTAGAATAAATGAAATGCAGTCAGCTTTCTTACTCAGAAATTGATTATCCAGGTTTTGAATTACTTACACTTTGCATTGCTTTTTTTTTTAAACATTTTTTTAAATTTTCTTTTTTTTTTTTTTAAATTTTTGTATTTATTTTTGAGACAGAGAGAGACAGAACATGAGCAGGGAAGGGGCAGAGAGAGAGGGAGACAGAATCTGAATCAGGCTCCAGGCTCTGGGCTGTCAGCACAGAGCCCGACGCGGGGCTCGAACTCACAGACTCTGAGATCATGACCTGAGCCAAAGTCGGATGCTCAACCGACTGAGCCACCCAGGCGCCCCTTGCATTGCTTCTTTTATCTTTCCTATGGCCTGGAGAAAAATGAAATTATATTTAACTGGTAGTGGAAAAATGTAAATCTGATCATCAAACCTCTGTTCTCTTTCCAGCTCCACTGTTAGTTAATTTGTTGTGAACCTTTGGCAAAACGTAGCCTCTCTGGATCTTGGACTTTTAAGATAGAAGATTCCAGTATAAAGATTTTATGATTATACTTTTTCTCTTTGTTAGGAGCAGAATTATAAATCAAACTGTATATTAAATGAGCTGGAGTTTATAATGGAATGTAGTAGAAAATCTTTTCTAAAGCTTTTGCTTTAGGACAATAAATCTCTTCACAGACATCCCTGAAATTTTATCATGCCTAGTGTTTGGGCTCATTAAAAAAAAAGTTGGGGGGCACCTGGGTGACTCAGTCATTTAAGCATCCAACCCTTGATTTTGGCTCCAGTCATAATCTCACAGTTGGTGGGATGGAGCCCTGCATCCGCCGGGCTCTGCACTGACAGCCTGGAGCCTGCTTGGGATTCTCTCTCCCTCTCTCAAAAATAAATAAACATTAAAAAAAATTTTTTTTAATCATAAATGCTTCTCCACTCTCCTGTATTTCAAAAGCAAAAAAGTTCCTCCAAGTTTGCATTTTTGTACAGACTTGCTTAAAGCAAAACATAATGGAAAATAAAGTATTTGTTGAAAACCCATGGTTGAAACTTATCTATAAAGAAGCCTTTATTTTTTTCATAGGTTAACCTAAGTTTTCTTGGATGTGGAGAGTGTTGGGCTGCTCTTAGGTATAGAAAGATGTGAAATGGAATGATGCGATGATGAGTGAAGTATAGTCTGACCTGGTATTGCCACTGCTTCAGTGTTGGCCTTGACCAGGGTATGATCCCTTAATCTTCTCTCTGAGCTGATTCTGGTTGTGGTTTTTCCACATTGGTATGTTTTAATCTATTTGCATACTGATTTTATTATGTATGTTTCTTTGATATTCTTTTGAATTGCTGATACTTTGCTGTTTTCCTTCTTAGGTTGAGGTGAAAAATCTGGCTTTTGATATCTTCGTGGAGGACTACATTATTTCAATCCTGAATCTGGTTCAGTTTTCTTATTGACTTATTATGATATTAAAAATGCTTAATTAACTATGGTGTTTGTTTTCGTAAAACCTTGCGCTCTAACAAGAACTTTCACAAATATCTATTACATTTTTCTTATGGTACACAAAAGTTAATATTTTCAAATCCATAGGTTAATCCATTTCAAAATTGAATCAACTTTGTGCTATCAGAGAATGTGCTTTGAATTGCTAAATGAGTGAAAATATTGGAAAACACTTATCTCAGCAGAGGCACTTAAATTATTTTCATCCTTCCTCTACCCATATATTTTCACCAACCTGACCATCCAGTGGCATGAATTTTACTACACAGAACTGAAGTGTTTCTGTAGTATTTCTAAGACAGGGTATTTCACACAAAGCTGAATTCTTGCTGTTGGAGTAGAGGATTTTTTCTCCAAGTATTAGATTAGCAATAAACACACACACACACACACACACACACACACACACACACACACACAAGATGTCAATACAAAAATACCTCAAAGTCAAAGGTGGTCTGAATTTAAACACCTCAGTAATCTTTAAGTTTCCACATAATCATGACAACTTGGAACAGCTCTTTGCCAAAAACATTTATTCTTAAAATTTGTTTCAGCATTTCACAGAAACTTACTAATAGCCAGAATAATTTGTGCCCATTTTGCAGACTCTTAACAGCAAGAAGAAAGAGCTTATTAAAAGATTCTTTTGCACAAAGTTAGATCAGTATTTTAGTTCATCTCTTAATTAGATTTGCTTTCACACTGAAATCTTCAGACAACAATATACACTCAACCCCTACTTTTCTTTAACCAGTTTCCCATCTGTATGGCTCATTAAGGGATCTTCTTTAAAAGTTGATAAACTATAACAGGTGTTACTTAAGTGGATCACAGTATATGGAAGGCGCTTTTTGTTCTTCTAAAGTGTTTCTAAGTATGTCTATAAAGAGCAGGTCTATGTTTCACATTGTTTGCAAACTGATAAAATATCTTCTTCATAGGCAGATAAATGCTTTCTTTTCTCAAGAAGAAGGCTGCTACCTATTCACTACCCACTTTATGAGGTCTAACTTGGGTTTTTCCTGAGAGCTTCTATACCTCTTGTTCTTCAAGGAAAAGCTTCTGTACTAACTATCCCCTTTTATCCACGTCCTGTACATTGACCTTCATGTCTCCTGTCAGTCCTGATTCTCATTCTAACAAGCTTGGTAAACTCTAAGTAGGAATCTAGAGAGCAAGTTAAAAGGTTAAGATCAATGGATACATCTTTTTAAAGAAATCCATATACAGTTGACCCTTGAACAACACAAATTTGAACTGTGTAGGTCTACTTATATTCGGATTTCTTATAGTACAGTACTGTAAAAAGTATAAATTTTTTTTTAACTTTTATTCATTTCTCAGAGACAGAGCATGAGCAGGGAAGGGGCAGGGAGAGAGGGAGACACAGAATCTGAAGCAGGCTCCAGGTTCTGAGCTGTCAGCACAGAGCCCGATGCGGGGCTGGAACTCACAAACTGCGAGATCATGACCTGAGCTGCAGTCGGATGCTCAACCGACTGAGCCACCCAGGCACCCCCAAAAAAGTACAGTATAAAGGTACTTTCTCTTAATCTTAGTATTTTCCCTATCTTATTTTACTGCAAGAATACGGTATATAATACATCTAACATACAAAATGTGTGTTAATTGACTATTTGTGAGGCTTCGGGTCAACAGTAGGCTATTAGTAGTTCAGTTTTGGGGGATTCAAAAGTTATATGTAGGGGGCCGGTGAACACATGTTCAGGGGTCAACTCTAGTTATTTAAAGTCCATATAATTATGAGTGGAGGATGAGAAGTATCAAACGATGCTACATACTGTGCTGAAAATCAGTCCTGTGGCCTTATAGTGCAGTAATTATGTTGTGAGATAAAATGCTAATCCCTTTCAGTTCTCAGGGGAGTACAGTTTAATTAGATGTTGTACTTCTGTTGGATAACCTGTTATGGGACAAGCTTGGTGACTCCTGACATAATTAAACACACAGCGATAACAAAACACATAGCCAGAGGTGGCAAGAACAGTATCATTCACCCGGGTTTTACGACACAGTGGGCACACAGTCTTCATTTTGGGTAACAGAGGAGAATCAGAATTGTAGTCCAGGTGTACAGGTGGTGGCGGAGTAGGTAGGGCAGTCAGCGATTTGACGGTTTCTTGATTTTCAGATGAGTACCACCACTCAAGGAATTGCAGAAAGAATACTCCCACAGAAAGGCCAGTAGAGAGGGATAAGGCAGCACCTCCCACAGCTTTCTTCAGAGCTGACTTTATCTTCTCACCAACACTGGTGGGAGAACAAAACGAGGAGACAAAAGGAGAAACTGCTTATGTAGGTATCATCACAGAATGGGTACTAAAATTATAGTTCTTACACTCTTCATCAGAATCACCGATTCAGTTTGGGGATTCAATAGTTGCTAGATTGGCACTGTCTCCTTAGTATCTGTTCTAAATGATTTCTTTTTTCTGACCTACAGTCTTTTGGGAGTATAGGAGCTAAACTTTGTATTTAATGACTAGGGTCTTCTTTGTTTTTGTGTTTTAAGAAAGAAATTAGACTGATTATGTAGATTGTGTGTGTGTAAGATAGTATATCCAGAAAAAGGAACAACGCTCTTAACAAAAAATAACTTAGCAATATTGAGGAATATGAACTTGTAGGACACCACAAACACTAACTAGAAGCAGTATAGTATTGTGGTTAAGACACAGTCTTGAGAACTGTTGATCAGGCTTGGATCTCAGTTCTGCCACCTTCCAGCCATGTGGTCTTGGCAAAGGACTTCAGTATCAGGGCTCAGTTTCCTCAGCTGTTAAATGGAACAATGAATTTATTTCATTCAGTTGTGATGAGGATTGAGGTAACGTACGTAAAGCAAACACCTAGCACAGGGCCTGACGCACGCAGCAAGCGTGCACAAAAATGTAGCTAGTGTGTGGGGCGCCTGGGTGGTGCAGTCGGTTAAGCGTCCGACTTCAGCCAGGTCATGATCTCGCGGTCCGTGAGTTTGAGCCCCGCGTCAGGCTCTGGGCTGATGGCTCAGAGCCTGGAGCCTGTTTCCGATTCTGTGTCTCCCTCTCTCTCTGCCACTCCCCCGTTCATGCTCTGTCTCTCTCTGTCCCAAAAATAAATAAAAAACGTTGAAAAAAAAAATGTAGCTAGTGTGATCAGGAAGTTTACCAGGAAGTTTACCACTCTTGTTCTATGGACACGAGAATTTGTCTGCGTTTACAAAATACCTCAAAGTGAACAGAGGAAGGTGGATTTAATAAAATTGGTTCTGATTTTAGAATATGTTAATGAAATATTTGGGGGAATGTTAAAGCCTTACCTCTTGGCTGGTTGCTGCATCATGCTGGCTTCAGCTGGTCTGTGCTCCAGAGCTTGTATATCCTGAACTGTAAGTCGACCTAACCGAACACCAGCCAGCCTCAGCAGTGGTGAGTGATGCTGAGCCTTTCCTAGGATGTATTGAAGTTGTTGTACAAAAAACCAGCCTTCCCATGCCATGTTAACAAATGGGTAGGCTGCCAGGAAGGCTCTATAAAACTGTTTCCAACGGGAAGAAGGGGGATGAATAGAATATTCATCCTCTTCTCTCAGGCTAGAAACCAGCTTCTCTAGCTTCACTTTCAGGTAGGGAAGAAGAACCAGGAACATAATTGACTTCCAAAGCTGCTGCTTTGGGAGACCAGCAATGGCCAACCTCTGAAGCTTGTGTGTGTCCTCCATTACAATGCGCTTTAAGCCATAAAAATTTTCAGAGAATGAGGCACTGGTTTTGGACAAATAATGCTGCTGGAGCAGAAGATCTAGCAGGGTGAAGATTTCATCAAACCACCTCCAAAAGAAGCCATAGTGGGCAGGATTGGATTCTGCAAGAACCTAAAGCAAAGTAAATTAATAAAATGAAATTCATTCCATTTCACAATTACTATGCATTGTATTTGCATTTCCCCTTTTTTCTTCTAAATTCTATACTTTAGGCTTAAATGAGCACTTCTTTTGGGGTCTGCCCTATCCTCCCTGAAGTGCTGGGTTATTCAGTACAGGGCTCTACACATAACATGGACTCAATAACCGTTAAACCATAGGATGTGAATTATAATTATTGGTTTGGTTTTTACCCAGATCCTAAAAACTCTCAGAGAATTGACACCTTACCTTGACCACATGCTGAAGAGCAGGTCTCACTGCTGTCATTAAACTCTCCTGTGCTACCACCTCAAAGATGGATGGCTGGTCATCCACCACAGAAGCAGTTGTGATGTGAGCCCCGTGCTCAGCCATAATTTCCTGTGGGCACTGGGTTTCACTTTGCCCACAAACTCTTTAGTAAGCATGAACTTGTTTTCCTTATCAAATGGGTGCTCAGTCTTAAAGGTAATCTTTCTGCAAGAGACCCAAAACTCCTTTTTCACGGAAGTGGGGGAAAAAGACCTCTTCTGGAGGCAGAAGGGAGGGGTCTCAAACTAAGGAGGTTAAGAACGAAGTTAAGGCGGACGCGGGTGGAAGTGGTCTGTGGGGTAGGGGTGACCTGTCAAATGCTGTACCTCACAGGGCAGAGCATGCCTATGGGGACAGGGATGGGCGAAGGAGTGATATCTTCTGGAGCTGCAGCCCTGGAGGCTGCGAATCAGGGACTCTAACTCGTGAGGGCTCAAGAGCCAGCTAGCTCTGAGGGGTTAGAGGTGCCAGTGCGGACTCGGTACGCGAAGACCGGCTCCAGCCGTTGGCTGCGAAGTACCCCCGCCAGGGACCGTCCTTGCGCGCTGACCCCCGGCGAGGCGCGAAGGACCCACGATTCCACGTTTGTAGAGAGGCCCCCGCTTTATGACAGGAGCCGCACCCGGAAATAGAAGCCACTGGGGACTGGGATGGCTGGCGGACGGGAGGCGCTCTAGCCCCGAACGTGGCCCGGAAACCGGAACGAGCAAACTCTATGACCCCACCGGAGCTTCCGCTTCCGCTTCCGCTCCCGCTGAAATTAAAGAAGTGATTTGGGGAGGTCTGGCTTGGAATTGGATTCTCAGCTCGATTTACTTTTCTTAGCTAGGTTTGCATCGCATCCCCGATGGGAAGCCACACCTCTGAATCTCTCTGCAGAGGTCTTTTTGGAAAGGTGTTTGGGGCGCCGCGCGACGTCTGGCACCCAGAGCCAGGAGTCCGAGCCTGCTGCTGAGGCCTGTGTTCCTTTGGGCGATTTAGTTAAGGGTGGGGGGACGAATGGGAATGTGGACACACGGAAGTTCTCTCTGTGTGCGCCGGGCGTGGTGATTAATTTATAGTCGGCCCTCCCAGGAGGGATTTGCAGCTGGAGATAGAAGTCTTTAGCCTTATTGCCGCTAATTTGAAAAAAAGAAAAAAGATGAGAATGAGAAAGGTTCCTGATGTTCCTCCGAACTTGGAACGGTCACTTTCCATTCTAGCCGGTAGGTTAACTGTCTTGTAGGCGTAGTTACGTTCAAGCATAACTAGGCACTTGCCACACTTGATGAAAATGGTTCCTACTCTCCTATACAGTTGGATGTGTCACAGCGATGTGAATACAGGACTAAGAGGAATCCTGATGAGTTGTAACTAGAATCAACTGGAGACGCTTGGAAGATGGTACTTTTCACTGTATACCAAACTTAGTGTAATTTACAATTAGCAAAGGGCTTTTACATCATATGCAACTTACCCTCTCTTGAGTTGCTTTTTCACGTTTAACCATTCCTCTTTCTTCAACCCCTCCCCACTTCTGTGCTAAATAGATAGGAATAGAATGTATTCACTGCTTTAGAGGACCTTGTGGTATAAAGATAATTGGTTTGCATAATGAGAACTCTCAAAAACAAGATTTGGGTTTAATTGTTTCAATAAAATCTTGCAAGTTAACCTTAATTATAGTTCTAAAAGGTTTTTTTTACTCCACCAAATAACCTGCCAGCGAAAATCACATTGATACAAGATATTTTACTTTAGGGAATTTTAAGGACTAGAGATAATGTATCTGTATAAAGCACCCGACACGTATTAGGTGTTCTAACAATGGTAGCCCTTATTTGCAGGCTTCTCTTTTTTCTTTTCTTTTAAGTTTGTTTATTTTGAAAGAGAGGGAGGGAGAGAGAGAATCCCAAGTAGGCTCCACACTTTTAGCACAGAGGCTGAAGCAGGGCTCAATCTCACGAACCAAGAGATCATGTCTTGAGCCAAAATCAAGAGTCAGGTGCTTAACTGACTGAGCCACCCAGGCGACCCATATGCAGGCTTTTCTTAATTAAACAACAAAAAGACAAAGTTGAGACGGCATCTACTATGACAAGTGGGAAATTGGCTAAACATTTGTATCAATTTTAGGGTTCTTTGGTTACTAGCAAAAGAAATAGCCCACTATTTAAACTAAAAAAAATATTGGAAATATATAGAGTAGTTAACAAAATGAGGAAAGCCAGCTCTAAAAGGACAGGAACTACAGTCCTATTGGATGTCTCTAGCAAGAATTAGTAAAGTCTCACCCAGGCAGCATTGTTAAAATGAATGAGCTTCAACAAATTTCTGCCACTGTACTTAGAATGCAAACTGTATTGCCCTACCTTAGTTCAGATGTCTTCTCCACTCTGTTTCAGGGAAGAGGGCAAGACATCTTGATTAACGGTCTTTGAAAATACCCCAAAAGTAAATTGAAATTGCACAAGGAAAAGGCAGTCAAAAATAGTTAGTGTCAATTATTACAGCCAACAAATAACCACCTCATCATAAATCCCACCCTCATGTTTATAATGTAATAATAGATAAGACACATAAAAAGTGCACTTATGTGAAGAGGTATTCAGAGCCATCAGACAGGCTAATATGACGTGAGTTTAGAGGAAGAGATAACTATCAGCTGGGAGGAATACACACTGCTAACCAGTTTAAACAGAACACCCTTATTGGCCTGCATAACCAAAGGCAAGAACATTGTTTCTAACCTCATATTTTATTTCCACTTCCCTTTGCCAGTTGCTCTTTAATGCAATGATGTAACCTGGTACATTCTGTACCTCATATCATAACAGATGTCCACTGAGAAAGTTTTATGAATCAGGTGGACGTCAAAAGATAAGTACATTTGGGGCAAGTATTAGTAGTGGTGACAGAACTTTTGAGGCTAAGGGAGCAGCATGGAGTGGATAGGAGGAACAAATTGTTGCTTGCTTTAACTGTAGAGGCACAAATAGGAATAGTAGAGAGTATGTTGAAAATAGATTTAGACGGATTATGGAAGGTCTTAAATGCTAGTTTTAGTACTCTGCCTGTGGATGGTAATTTATTTAATAAATATTCAGTAACTTTAAAGTTTATTTGTATTTATTTTGAGAGATACAGAGAGCAAGAAGGGAGGGGCAGAGAGAGGAAGACAATAACAAGCAGGCTCCACGCACTGTCTGCACAGAGCCTGATGTGGGGCTCAAACTCACGAACAGTGAGATCGTGACCTGAGCCAAAATCAAGAGTCGGATGCTTAACCTACTGAGCCAGCCAGGTGCCCAATATTGAGCAACTTTTATGTGTCAGGCGTTATGTTGGGTGATGGGTATAAAGTAGTAATAAAAACAAATTGTATCTGCCTTCATGGAATTTACAGTCTAGTCGAGGAGGGAGATAATAAATAAATTAAGATACAATTTGTAAATAGAATGAGAGGGCTGGGATGGTGTGGTGGTGTGGGCTGGGAGTGCAGAACCTTCTAGAATGGGTAAACAGAGTGCCTTTCTGAGGAGATTGCAATTAAACCAAGACCTAAATTATAAGCCAGCCATGTGAGGAGTTGCGGGAGGAGGGGGTAGTATTAGGTAGAAGGAGCGGTATTTGTGAAGGCCCTAGGATGGGAAAGAGTTTAGCATATTTGAGGGCTGCAATAGCTAGCAAAAGGAAAAATGAAGAGTAACTGAAAGGCATAAAATGATGTTAGAGAGGTAGAGGCCAAACCATGCAATGACTCTGGCCATGAGAAAGAGACTGGATTTTAGCCCAAGTGCAATGGGAATTCATGGAAGAATGCCAGAATCACGATGAGGTTTGTATTTTTAAGATGACCCTGTAATGATTATGTGCTTATGTTTACTTTATGAAAATTCATCTGAGCTTTACATTTATAATGTGTGCACTTTTTGTAAAATGTTTGTTATACTTCAAAATAAGTGCAATTAAAACCTAAGGGCACTTGGGTGGCTCAGTCAGTTAAGCGTCCAACTTCAGCTCAAGTCATAATCTCACAGTTCATGAGTTCCAGCCCCACGTCGGGCTCTGTGCTGACAGCTCAGAGCCTGAAGCCTCCTTCAGTTTCTGTGTCTCCCTCTCTCTCTGTCCCTCGCCTGCTTGCACTCTGTCTCTGTCTCTCGAAAACAAGTAAACTTAAAAAACAAAACAAAACAGAACAAAACTGGCTGCTGTGTGGATAATGGTTGGGAGAAAAGTTGAGGTTTCTAGTATTCCAGGCAAGAGGTGATGGTGGCTTGTATTAATGAGGTGGAATAGAGGGGATTGGATGAATTAAAGATTTATTTTGAAGGTAGATTGACAACTTGGAGATGGATTGGATGTGACAATTAAAGGAGAGAAATCAAGGATGACCCCAGGTTTCTGGCTTGAGGAATGTAGTGTAATTTATCAAGATGATCACGCAGTAAATACATACATAGTATGTGCAGCCATAGTTCTAAGTGCTTTACATATATTAATTCCCTTCATCCTTATAACAATATTTTGATTAAATATTACTATCTCCCCATTTTATAGATGAGAAAACTAAAGAGCATAGAGCTTCGGGGAACTGGGGGAAGGATAGGTTTTGGACATATTAAGCATAAAGGAGCTGTTGAAAGGTTTTGAATAGAAGAGGCATATGAATCAAAGTCTCTAAGATTTTTCTGGTGGCTTCTTCGTTATGAATCCACCTCTGATTTTTGGGAGTTGTAACTGGAACCAGGTTTTACAGCAACCCTCATCCCATGATTTGCTTAATTTGGGTGGGCCATAAATATAGAATTTTCCATAAGTGTGGTTGGCAATTTGGTGGTGAAAAGTTGGGAAAAGGTCAAGGCTAGAGATAGAGATTTTGAAGTCCTATGGGTAGGAAAGATCATTGAACTCATGGTATTGCTAAAAATAGTGTAAAGAAAATGTATCAATTTGCAAATGACATATCGGACAAAGGGCTAGTATCCAAAATCTATAAAGAGCTCACCAAACTCCACACCCAAAAAACAAATAACGCAGTGAAGAAATGGGCAGAAAACATGAATAGACACTTCTCTAAAGAAGACATCCGGATGGCCAACAGGCACATGAAAAGATGTTCAACGTCGCTCCTTAACAGGGAAATACAAATCAAAACCACACTCAGATATCACCTCACGCCAGTCAGAGTGGCCAAAATGAACAAATCAGGAGACTATAGATGCTGGAGAGGATGTGGAGAAGCGGGAACCCTCTTGCACTGTTGGTGGGAATGCAAATTGGTGCAGCCGCTCTGGAAAGCAGTGTGGAGTTTCCTCAGAAAATTAAAAATAGACCTACCCTATGACCCAGCAATAGCACTGCTAGGAATTTGTCCAAGGGATACAGGAGTCCTGATGCATAGGGGCACTTGTACCCCAATGTTTATAGCAGCACTCTCAACAATAGCCAGATTGTGGAAAGAGCCTAAATGTCCATCAACTGATGAATGGATAAAGAAATTGTGGTTTATATACACCATGGAATACTACATGGCAATGAGAAAGAATGAAATATGGCCTTTTGTAGCAACGTGGATGGAACTGGAAAGTGTGATGCTAAGTGAAATAAGCCATACAGAGAAAGACAGCTACCATATGGTTTCACTCTTATGTGGATCCTGAGAAACTTAACAGAAACCCATGGGGGAGGGGAAGGAAAAAAAAAAAAAAGAGGTTAGAGTGGGAGAGAGCCAAAGCATAAGAGACTGTTAAAAACTGAGAACAAACTGAGGGTTGATGGGGGGTGGGAGGGAGGGGAGGGTGGGTGATGGGTATTGAGGAGGGCACCTTTTGGGATGAGCACTGGGTGTTGTATGGAAACCAATTTGACAATAAATTTCATATATTAGTAAAAAAAAATAAAATAAAAGAAAAAAAAGAAAATGTATCAATATAGAACTTAAAAAAATCCTCACTATTCTCTCTTTCCAGTATCCTATATATCTTCTCTTTTCAGCCACATTTTCTTATGGAGTTATTTGTAACTCCTGTTTTCATTTCCTCACCTCCATTATCCTCAAACTTCTGCAGCATGGCTTTTGCCTTCTGTTTCTACTGACGGTCCCAGCAATGATGACCTTTTACATTGCTAAATCCTTGGACGCTTTTCAGTCCTTCCTCCTCCTCTCTCTAGCAAGTGATACTGTTGATCATTCATACATTTACACATTCAACAAATTTTGGAGAGGGGAGGGGGGCTAGGTCGCAGAGATAGAAGAGCGAATAGGTTAGTATGTTCCTACTTTCATAGAACTCTAAAAACATCCTAAAAAGTTATAGCCACCAGCTTTTCCTTCTCCTTTTCTACTTCGCAGTCTCCTTTGCATTTTGGTTTCCTCAGCTACTGCGCCAGGCACTCTCACTCTCCACATTAATAAAAATTAAAGACTTACTATTTTTGAAGCAGTTTTAGGTTCACAGCAAAATTAAGAAACAGGTACAGAGATTTCTAGGTCTCGGTTTCCAAAAGTAACTTACTATTGTGTAAGCACTCCTATTACAAGCCAGGTGCTTTACCTACTTTATCCCACTGAAACTTCCCAAGC
This sequence comes from Neofelis nebulosa, assembly GCF_028018385.1. Lineage (NCBI taxonomy): Eukaryota > Metazoa > Chordata > Mammalia > Carnivora > Felidae > Neofelis > Neofelis nebulosa. Next base: position 56,209,789 of record NC_080797.1, on the reverse strand, counting down.
CAAGAAGAGATAGATTGTTGGCTCCTTTTCACAGACAAGACTAAGGTTAAGGAGACATTAAGGAACTTTCCCAGTCATTCTCAAGACAGGGGTTTGAAATCAGAAATTCAGATCCGATGCCATCTCATCCTGCTTTCCAACAGGATATTTCACCGTTTCTATGGGAGAGTTTTTAGAGAACTGTGCGAGGAAACAAATCCAGAGAACGACAGTTTGTTTAATACATCCCTCTGTATAGCCACTGAACTCCCTCTTGGGTCCAGTATCCAGTCTCCGGGGAAAGCCTGTCCGTCTCCAAGGCGACAGAGCTCGCCGCCTTTCTGGTTCTGCCGCGCGCGGGGATGACGGTGCGCGGCGAGGTTCTCTGACGTCAGAGTTTCCTGTCCACCATCTTTGTCTCTGGCAAAGTGGGTTTTGCGCAGTGGCTTAGACCTGGAGAAGGAATCGTGACGTGCAGGAAACCATTACAACACCACTCGGGCCGTGCTCTCTGGCTGCTGCCGCCACCCCCGCCCTTGCCTCCGGTGAGTTCAAGGCGGCTAACTTCGGGGTGCGTCCGTCACTGCTGGGGGGAGACCCCAGGTTGACTTGGACACTGGCGGGGGGAAGAGGAAACCCTAGGAGCGTGACCGTTGAGTATGAAGTGAGCCGTCGGGTGTGACCGTTGTGAGGAAGAGGGTTGGAGAAAGGGACTCCACCGCTCTGGCGGGGCGAGGGAATCCTCGGGTGTGGCCGCTGGGAGTTGGGGGGCACCTGAGGGAAGATACGTTCGAGGTCGGGGGGTTGGGGCCAGAGGCCAGGGGTGTGGCCGGTAGAGGCTGGAGGCCAAAGGGGAGAACCTTCCTTCCTCCCGCTTGGCGTCTTTCACTCAGAGGTGGGACGTGTCCAGCTTAGCAGAAGGGGAAAGGGATTCCCCCCACAGGTTTGTCCATTGATGGGCGAACCTCTCCCGTCTCCCGTAATGTGAGGATAAGCGACACCTCTCTCCCACCTTGTAATGGAGGAACATATCCCTAGAATCCTGACCACCTGGGGCAGAAGAGGAATTCCTGACACTTGGGGGGAAGGGAGGAGAAACGTTCAGACCCGATGTGAGGTGGGGGAAGCAAGTAGGGATAAATCTTAGCCCCGAATTTTTTCTTTCTGGGCTTAGCAGGAATGATCTGGTTTGAGAAAGGCTGTAGATTAAGCCAGAGGTAAAGAAACTGGAACAGCCTGTTATTTCCATATTCTTTGAATCGAAAGAATTTATTCACGCTGTTTGTTTTAGGAGCAGTCTTCTATGGGGGTGGGGGGCGGCGGGGATGTTAATGATCTCACCTGGCTGTTTCATTATGGAGCTGAGCACATAAAGTGTTGCTGCTTCATTAAACGGATTTTTAAAAGAAGTGTGTCTTAAATGCCAGAAACTGTTAATCATTGTGGTTTAAAAGAAGTAAAGCACAGTAAGTTTAGAAAAGGCCGTATGACCACGAGGGTGGTCTCAATGAGGAACAATTTAAGTGACTAATTACCTGCTTGGTATGCCTGTATTGCTTAGCCTCAGGGTACACTTCTAAAATAATAATAGAAAGCAGCAGATGAAGGAGATGCAGCTGTACAAGAAAACGTGTAACACATTCCAATGATGACTAAGCGTGGTGGTGAGGTGAGAACTGTTTGCAGGTATCTTGACAGTTTAAACTCCCAGTGAAGCAAAAGGATAGCGTGTTCTGCGGACAGCCTCGCTGGAAGTTGGGTGGTAAAATTAACACAAAGCTAACATTCTGTGAATTAAGAGACAGACTCAAGAAAGCCCAGTTCTTCCATCTTTTTTTCCCCTTAAACATCTATATTTTATTTTATTTTTTAATTTATTCAAAAAAAGGTGTTTTTGTTTGTTTGTTTGTTTGTTTTTTTTAAGTTATTTATGTATTTTGAGACAGAGAGAGGGAGACAGAGAATCCCAAGCAGCCTCCGCAGTGGCGGAGCCTGATGTGGGGCTCAAACTCACAAACCGTGAGATCATGGCCTGAGCTGAAATCAAAAGTCGGACGCTTAACCAACTGAGCCACCCAGGCACCCCACTATCCATATTTTAAAATATTACATTTTATGCACGGATTTGACCCAAGCTGGACAAGGAGTGAATTAGATATGATACGTTCTCCTTTACTTCTTTCTTTACTTCTAGGCTTAAATTTTCCAGAGTTTTGGTATTTCAGTTAAGAATCGGATGTAAAGGGGGCCTGGCAGGCTTCAGTAGGGCATGCTACTCTTGCCCCATGCTGGGTGTAGAGATTACTTAAAAAAAAGAATTGGATGTAAACCTTTTGAACTTCTTACTGTATAATATTAACACATTACTTTGTAGTCTGACATTTTTTTAATGTTTATTTTTGAGAGAGAGTGGGGGAGGGGCAGAGAGGGGGGGGGCCAGAGGGTCCAACGTGGCCTCCACCCTGACAGCAAGTCCGATATAGAACTCGAACTCACAAACCATGAGTGAGATCACGACCTGAGCCAAAGTCTGATGCTCAGCTGACTGAGCTACCCAGGCGTACTGGTAGTCTGACGTATTTAAGTAGAAGTCACATCTTGTGTCTATTGTAATTAGATGTCTTATGATTTCTTATGAGCTAAATGATAATGGAAGACACTATTATCTTTGCATTGAAATTTCTGATTATTGAGACATTGAAATATCTCAGCACCTTTCACACTTGTAATAAAAGATGGCCGAATGGCCTTTCTGCTCTATAATTAGGTTAACTCCTGCCGTTTTTTTTTGCTGTGAGCACCAAACTGTAAAGCCCAGCTCTGTGTGAAAAGAAGGGACTTAGTGGCCTCACCAAGTCTAAGTTAGCCGCCATTTCCCAGAGAGCCATTTGAAATTGAGACCCTATTAATTTTTTTCTGGCCTTATTTTCTTTAGGGGGACTGTAAGGAGGGAGGAATAGAAGAGAAGGGACTTGGGGCACCTGGGTGGCTCAGTCGGTTAAGCGACCGACTTCGGCTCAGGTCATGATCTCACAGTTCGTGAGTTCAAGTCAGGCTCTTTGCTGACACTTCGGAGCCTGGAGCCTGCTTCGGATTCTGTGTCTCCCTCTCTCTCTGCTCCTCCTCTGCTCGTGCTCTGTCTCTCAATAATAAATAAACGTTAAAAAAAATAAAATAAAAAAAAAAAGAGAAGGGTCTTTCACAACCTATATTTGGGAGAAACTAGGTTATGTTAAATCCAGATATGTAATCCTGTGCAGGGAAGCTTTCTCTGAAATGCAGTGACACCACACTCCAGGCTAGGTCAAGTAAGAATGGTTGTGTGCTTTCCCTGTGATAGCTTCCTTGTTCAGCAATATCCCTAGGCCAAACCACAGGCCTTCAGAACAGTCAGTGACTTGTGGAGTTTGATCTGGTGGAAAGGTAGTGTGAGTTCAAACTCCATAATGCCTTTGCTTTTTCCTGGAGTTCTCCTGTAGGAACAAAAAAAAGGGTGGTTTTTTTTGTTTTGTTTTTTTGTTTTTTTTTTTTCGGGAAGAGCTTGGTTTTTGAGGCTCTTCAGTGAATATTTGATTTTTTTTTCCCTATTTTTTTCAGCTCTATCTTGGCTTCTTTTTCTTTGGCTTCTAATGCAGGCTACATTTTTCACCATCTTGTATTTTGGAGAATCTGCTTATGTTCATCCCTGGCTTGTGATTATCTCCTTTAAAAAATACATATGTAATTTTTTTGAAGTGTAATTCACATAACAAAATTAACCATTTTAAAGTGAATAGTGACATGTAGTACAATCCCAGTGTTGTGCAACTACCACCTCTTTCCACTTGTTTTTGTTTAGACTATTTTCATTTTTCTTGGAGTTTTCTTTTGGCTTAAGGCAGGAACTGACTTAATACAATGTGTCCCTGCCAGTATGGGTAAGAGATGTTTCATTACTGTTTTTTCCAACAGCAGGAACTAAGAGTGATAGGTTTTTCCTTTCTTTAAGAGCAGAGATTCTTAATTTAGGATCTAAGATTACTTGACTCTCTTCCCTGAAATTTTGTGGGTGGGTATGTTATTCTCTAGTTAAGAACACAGTGCTCACAACGAATAGGGAAATATATTCCTTGACAATGAAATTTAAGGGAGGTAGTTAAATGTGTGGGTCATTAATAAAGGTAGAACTTCAGACTAGGTTAGTTTTATGTTTAACAGACTGTGGTTAAAACTGTTCAGAATTTAATATGTGGGGCACCTGGGTGGCTTAGTTGGTTGAGCGTTGACTCTTGGTCTCAGCTCAGGTCGTGATCTCATGGGTCATGGGATCGAGCCCCACATCAGGCTCTGTGCTGACAGTGCAGAGCCTGCTTGGAATTCTCTCTTTCCCACTCTCTGTCCCTCCCCTGCTCATGGTCACACACTGTCTCTCAAAATAAATAAGGAAAACTCAAAAAGAAAAAAAAAAGAATTTAATATGTTTGGTGTGCCTGGGTGGCTCAGTGAGTTAAGCGGTCAACTTTTGATCTCAGCTCTTGATCTCAGGGTCATGAGTTCGAGACCCTTGGTAGGCTCCAGGCTGGGCAAGAAGGTTACTTAAAAAAAATTTTTTTTTAAAATATGTGTATATGAATATGAGATCTTGAGAAAACAACAATTTTTGTGCCCCTTTTCAAAGAAACCGGGCAAGGGGGTGGGGGGATGGGGGGGCATCTGGATGGCTCTGTCGGTTAAGCATCTGACTTTGGCTCCCATCATGATTTGTGAGTTTAAGCCCCGCAGCGGGCTCTCTGCTGTTAGCATGAGTGCTCTCTCTCGCTCTCGCTCTCTCTCTCTCAAAAATAAATAAAATGTTAAAAAGCAAAAACAAGCAGTATGAAAAGTTCCAAGCAGATTTTGTTTGTAAATCCTAAACAAGTTTTAAGTTTTGGTGATCTTATTGGACTTAATAGGCATAGTAACATCTTAAGCCATAATGGCCTTGAGCTATGGCTCTCCTGTTAGGCTCTAGTGATCGTTTCTGTATAGCCGTTTCTCTCTTTTTATGTGTAAGTTATTATGTGATAATTTCAGATTTATTCCAGGTCTTTTATGTGAAGGACTCCCTTTCTTCAATTTGCCCATTTCAAAATTAGTGTACATTGTAAATGGATTAAATGATTATAACATTCTTCAAATTTTTTCTAGAAAGGCATTATGAAAATACTGCAGAAGGCAAGCCCCTGTTACAGGTTAATTTTTAATTATAACAACTATCGGGGCACCTGGGTGGCTCAGTGGTTGAGTGTCCGACTCCGGCTCAGGTCATGATCTCGTGGTCCGTGAGTTCGAGCCCCGCGTTGGGCTCTGTGCTGACCGCTCAGAACCTGGAGCCTGTTTCAGATTCTGTGTCTCCCTCTCTCTCTGACCCTCCCCCATTCATGCTCTGTCTCTCTCTGTCTCAAAAATAATTAAACGTTAAAAAAAATTTTTTTTTTAAACAACTATCAAAACGGGAATTTCTTTTTTTTTCAAAACAATTTTTTAAGTTTTATTTACTTATTTTGAGAGAGAGCACACGCAAGAAAGCGCGAAAGCATGAGCAGAGGAGGGGCAGAGAGAGGTAAAGAGAGAATTCCAAGCAGGCTCCACACTGACAGACGCTCAACTGACTGAGCCACCCAGGTGCCCCTAAAATGGGAATTTCTGTATTCTATAATGTTTGTGAGTTCTAGCTCGCGTCTTTTAACAAGGGAATTCAGTGAAATTCTGATACAACCTATAGTGCTCTTGCATAAGGATCAGGACTGTAAATAATAGCCACTTGGAAAGATCTCAGCTGAGTCTAATTTCCTTTAGGTTGTTCAAGTGGCACATTTTAGAGATCAAATTTGAGCCAGGCTGTTTTCATTATTTCATGTTTATTTGGCTCTTTTTCCTTTTCCTTAATTACATCGATTTGTTTAGTGCTTAGGTCTTTTCTCTCTGATCCATATTTACTGTTGTTTGCCATATGTGGTATTGCTCAAGTTTGCCAAATTTATGATCACTCATGTTGTGGCATGACAGTAATGAGCAGGTGCCAGGCATCAGTCCTAAATTTGGTAGTAAGTATTGTTGATGATGGTAAGGAAGAAGATACATGTTTTTGAGTGCAGAAGGGATATTATTAAAAGAAAATTTTAATACATTTAAAGATACCAAGTACTTTGGACGAAGTCTTGAGTTTCTCAAATCAGAAAACATTGTCTCATTATTTAGGGAGAAATGTGACCAGTCCATGCCATTTTTGTTTTACTAGTAAAACCATGTGTCAGCTGGATTGATTTCCTGGGAATTGGAACCGAAGTATTAAACTTGAGGCTGAGATCCGTGATCTTTTAAATTTTAACGCCAGTTCTGGTTCTCTTTTGTATGCAATAGTGACTGAATAAATCTCTCTCTCTCTCTCTTTTTTTTTTCTGGCCTTATTTTTAACTGTAAAGTGATATTATTCTTTTGGAATACAAAAGAATTATTGAAGAATGTTATTCTTTTGGAATATTCTTTTGGGCTAAGTGTAGATTGTTGGAAATATGAAAACTGTAATTAAAAAAATCCATGCATGAGGCATGTTTGCCTCTAGATATTTGTTGTGAAAGAATATTGTCCTATTAATTTAGTCTTTTTTTTCTTAGATTCCTTTTCTCAAGTGTAATAGTGAATAGGTTGGCACAACTGTTTTCTCTTTCTACTTTGACCTTAACATTGCTTCAGGATATGTGTTTTCAGGATATGTCCCTTGAGGTAGGGAGTAAATCGCATTTTCCTGAATGGAAAGTAATTGGGAGATCTTTCAAAACAAACTTTTTTTTATCTTAAATATTTGAGTGCCTAATTGAAGATGTATTTACAAAAAGGTCTAGCTTTAGATCTTCGAGGTGTTGAGATAATTATGGATAAAATTACAAAGCCATAATAGGTTCATATTATCAGTCCATTCCATTTAGCCTGTTATTTTGCCCCAGTTCCTTGAGGCAAGAGTTACATTCTTAATTATCTTTGCATCTCTTGAATCACCAATAACGGTGGTAAGGAAGAAAATACTCAATTTTGAGTACAGAAATTATTATAAATGTTCTTAAAAGTAGTTGAATTCCTTGCTGGACATCAATAATTTGGATAAAGGAATTTTTTTCTCTTGTTGTAGGTGCACATTAAAGATCCAAAACCATGACTGACTCCAAGTACTTCACAACCAATAAAAAAGGTAAGCATGAAAACTTGATTAAAGAACTTTTAAGTTTGAATTCCTTCAAAAATTGTGGTTTAAGATCGTCCCACCTAGAATGTTTCTGACCTCTTTAGACATGCATATTGTGGACTATCTCATTGGGGATCTACTATTTGTACAGAAAAGTGTATTTGAATAAATTATTAAAGGATGGGCTTTTAAATATAGATAGAGCTGGGATGCACTTCATTTTGGCTTGGAGGTTCTGTTTTGGTGAAAGGATGAAATCCAATTTTAATTTGTCGAAGATGGGTAGGTCTGAGGAAGGCAGAAAGGGAAGCAGCAGCACATTTATTCTCTTTTAGTTTTTACTTGGAAATATTAAAGCAGGGGCACCTGGGTGGCTCAGTTGGTTGAGCGTCCGACTTCGGCTCAGGTCATGATCTCGCAGTTTGTGGGTTTGAGCCCCGAGTTTGTGGGCTCTGCTGATAGCTCGGAGCCTGGAGCCTGCTTCAGATTCTGTGTCTCCTCCTCTCTCTGCCCCTCCCATGCTTATGCTCTGTCTCTGTCTCTCAATAATAAATAAACGTTAAAAAAAATATATTTTTAAATATTAAAGCAATACAGATCACGTAAAAAGTAAAAAAGAAATTTCTCTTTCTCCTTATTCTTGTTCCTTAGGTGAACTCAGGGTGTATCCTTAGTTTTTTTCTGTGCATATAAATGCAAGTATTAATACATATGTTTAAAAAATTTTTATCTTTAACAAACTTCATGCAAACAGTACATAGAAACTTGATATTTTCATATCCCTCCATATAGATCTACCTCATTCTTTTAATTTTTTTTTAATGTTTATTTATTTTTGAGAGAGAGAGAGAGAGAGAGACAGAGCACCAGTGGGGGAGGGGCAGAGAGCGAGGGAGACACAGAATCCGAAGCAGGCTCCAGGCTCTGAGCTGTCAGTACGGAACGTGACATGGGGCTCGAACCCACAAGCTGTGAGATCATGACCTGAGCTGAAGTCGGACACTCAACTGACTGAGCCACCCAGGCGCCCCAGATCTACCTCATTCTTTATTTGGGCTTTGTCTAAATATGTTCTTTATACTTAAAACCGGGAACCTTTAGAATCAATTCCATGATTTTTAGGTTATAGACTGTGGATTACTTGAATAGCTTTGAATTTATTAACCTCATTGTCTTTGTAATCAGAAATGTAATGCTGATTTTTACATTTGTGGGGTAGGAACTAAGGATTCTTGGGAAAATCCAAACTCCTCATCTTTTGTAAAATTGTTCCTAAATAATAGCTCATTTCTAGTGTGATAGATGGCCCTCCTATCAAAAACAGACTAGTTTCATTCTTCTCAACCTGTTGTTGAGAAGCTGAGATTTACTTTTCTTCAGGATTAGGATTCTGTGCTTTGTATTTAGCAGTCTTTATATTTACTGAAGCATTCTAACCATGACACAACTATCATTCCTCTTATTCCTCAACAACTTTTCTCCTCAAATGGACCTTTTCTCCTCTCTTCCAGTGGATGAAATATAACTTCTCTGCCTCAGAATTTATCTTTCTTGTTTCCATTGTAATTTACTGGCCTCGGCCTCCTGACTGTCTTCAGATTTAACTAAGTTTAGTCTTGAAGAACCAAGGGTCCTTCTATCTTGTCTGATTCATTGCGTGTATTTATTCCGAAAATATTTATTGAGTGTCCACTGTGGAGTTTCTTTTCTGCAAGAGACAGAGCGCAAGTAGGGAAAGGGCAGAGAGAGAGGGAGACATGGATCCGAAGCAGGCTCCAGGCTCTCTGAGCCGTCAGCACAGAGCCTGACGCAGGGCTCAAACTCATGAACCTTGAGATCATGACCTGAGCCGAAGTCTGATGCTTAACTGACTGAGCCACCCAAGCGCCCCATAACACTATGGAGTTTCTGATTAAATATCCTAATTTCTTTCAAGTCAGAGTAGATGCAAAGGACACTGAATATCCTTTGGTTTCTAAAAATCATTTCCAACTAAAAGGAATCGGGACTCTTTGGAAAAGGAATCAGGACTTTTTGGAGAAATAACTGATTCCAGGGTGCATCAAGGGAAAGTACAAGATGAACATGAACATCTTATGCCAGAAAGCAAAAAAAAAAATTGATGGGACATATCAAGGAGCAGCATGGTTTGAAGGGGCTTCCACTTGCCAAATTTGAGATAATTTGAGCATTAAAAAAAGTGATCATTAGGGGCACCTGGGTGAATCAGTCAGTTAAGTGTCCAACTCTTGATTTCGGCTTAGGTCATGATCTCAAGGTTTGTGAGTTCGAGCCCTACATTGGGCTCTGCACTGACAGTGTGGATCATGCTTGAGATTCTCTCTCTCCCTCTCTCTCTCTGCCCCTCTCCTGCCCACTTACTCTCTGTCTCAAAAGTAAATATTAAAAAAAAAAAATTACCATAGTAGTAGATTATAACCCACTGAATAACATATACACGCATAAATCATAGTTTTAACTGATTTAGGCAAGAGTCATCAATGAATACTAAAGCAACTACCAGGTGAAAGCTTGATGAGGAACAAGATATTTAAATAGTCTTGAAGTTTCCTTTCACAAATTACTAATCACAAAGGAAAAAATAGTAACTTTACAGGGTCGGGACTTGGTATTTACCAACTTAACCACATAGTTGATGTTAACATCACCTATAATGGGATGCATTAACATTATTTGCCTCTTGATGTCATTCACTGAGAAAAACATACCATCCCGTAAGAATTATGCCTGTCAAAATGCATAACCTCAATGTAATCATGAGGGAACATCCATGATAAACCCCGTACCGAGGGCATTCTGTAAAATAACTGGCCTAAACCTTTAATAAATGTCATTATCATGAAAGACAAAGGCTAAGGAACTGTTTCAGATTAAAGAAGACTAAAGAGATACTATAGTAAAATATAACATAGTGATCATTGGATCCTGGCCTGAGGGGGGATGGTGGTAAAATTACTATGAAGGAGGTTATCAAAACTTTTGAGTTGAGTCCATAGATTAGATGATGATGATGTGTCAATGTTAAATTTCCTGATTTTGATCATAGCATTATGGTTATATAAGATAATCATTTTTGGAAATTGTACATTGATGTACTTAGAGCTAAAGAGACAGGATGGCTGCAGTTTACTATTATTGTTTACTATTATTCAGGAAGAAACATGTAAATATATAGAACATATGATAAAGCAAATGTGGCACAATGTTAACAATTGGGGACTCTTGCAACTTTTAAGATTGAAATGATTTTTTTTTTTTTCTTCTATTGAGAGAGGGAGAGCGAGAATCCCAAGCAGGCTTTGCACTGTCAGCGCAGACTCGACCTGGGGCTCAATCTCACAAACCATGAGATCCTTACCTGAGCCAAAATCAAGAGCCAGATGCCTAACTGACTGAGCCTGGTGCCCCTGAAAAAATGTTTTTGTTTTGTTTTGTTTTGTTTTTTAATTTTAAAATAGGAGGGCACACTGTGGTGGTCTAGAGTGAGCAAACAGCATATCTGCTTGATACGCTGTTTTCAGGAAAGTGCAAGCATATCTGGCCTCTTCTGGTCATTTGGAGTTATGTCAGGGTAAACAAACTCTTCTATTACAATACAGAGAACTACATAGTGAGTTTCTTAATTTTATCAACTGCTAGTCCGTGACTTTCAATCTTTCCTACACATTGGAATTTCTCAGGGAAGTGTAGAACAATACTAATATCTAGGACCCTCCACCTGAGATACCCTGACTTCATTGGTCTGGGCTATGGCCTGGGTGTGGGGATTTTTTTAAGCACCCCACATTTTTCTCCTGTGTAGCCACGATTGAGAACCATTGCTGGCTGTTAGCAGTGGTTGGTAGATTTGATTAGTGGGAGGAGGAAGAGAAAAATAGAAGAACTTGTATGTATGAGATAATTTGTGCCCTCTTTGGCTCTCACCCAACTTCTTCCCTCTCTTTATTTTCTATACTTCACAAAAACTATTAGCACTTTGTCATTCATTATCAGCTTTTTTTCTGATTGTCTTACCATTCTGAAATGGTATTTATTTCTTCTTTTGTTAACATTTTGTGTGCTTTATGACCAAGGTATTGTCTATGTTGACATAAAAATGTATAATTAAAAAACTCCCCTAACTCTTCAAACCTTCTTTTGTAATGAGTCCTGGTAACCTTTTTTTATTCAGGGATTTGTAAAAGTTTGAGACCTACAGATTGAATCACGGCTGGGTAAATACCACATTTTAAAAAATGGATAGACTGTGTTCCTTTTACTTCCTGCAACACCCACCAGAGCTGCCACTGGAACATATTCTTTAAGTTTATGCTAGGATTGGAATAGTTTCAGTTACATCCTGTTTTGATCCTTCAGCTCCTGCTGCTATTCACAGTTCAGACTTTTGAAACCCTGTGGCTTGTCCTTTACTGTTCCTAGAAGTAAATGATGGGAACCCTGAGAGCTGGATTTGGCAGCTGAGGACTTGATGGAGAGGAGCATGACTCTAAAGGGCCCAGCTTTCCTGACTGCTATTTTTGCAGTTGTTGATTAAATAAAGCTGATTTTTGTAGCATTAATCTGTTTGCCTTGTTGGTAGTGGATTTTAATGTCACAAGCCTTTTTAGTGGTCAACTTTTATGTTTCTTACCAGTTTCATCCTTCCCATTGAGAGGCTTTAATAGATCACAGAATTTGCTGTCCCCACTGTTCCTGTACTGATGAATGAAGTCTGGTTAAAATGAACATCAAGCACAGTCCTAGAAATGGAGGAAAATGAGGCAGTGTTGTTGAAGAGTTTAAGAGTACAGATGGAAGGTTGAACGGGGAGTAGCCAATTTCTCTTTCATAGGCTTAGTGGTATATTTTCTTCTTTCTTTTAAAACCGGTGGAAGATTGTTACCTTTTCTTTCAGCGCCAGTTTTCTGAAGATAGGTGAGCCTGGTCCTTAAGATAGTGATGATATCCCTGGCATTTCCCAGGGTGGGGCCTGAGTACTCATTCAGGATTGTGCCTTTAGAAATGGTTCTGGTTTGTACCATTCTTGAAGCTTCAAGATTATCATTTTTGTTAGATCAGTTGAATAGGATGGGGCCTTTAAAGCCTGTCAGCTTCTTAAAGTGCTAATTAGAGCAGTGATTCTCAGCCCTGGTTGTGCATTAAAATCACTTGGAGAGGGGCACCTGGGTGGCTCAGTCGGTTGAGCGTCTGACTTCGGCCCAGGTCATGATCTCACGGTTCGTGAGTTCAAGCCCCACATCAGGCTCTGTGCTGACAGCCTGGAGCCTGCTTTGGATTCTGTGTCTCCCTCTCTCTCTGCCCCTCCCTAGCTCATGCTCACTTGCTTGCTCTGTCAAAAATAAACTTTAAAAAAAAAAAAAAAGAATCACTTGGAGAAACTTTAAAAAATATGAACCTAAGAGTTCTGTTTGACATGCTGATTTATTTGCCCCAGAATAGAGCCTGAGCATTGTTATTTTTATTTATTTTTATTTTTTTAGTGCTTATTTATTTGTGAGAGAGCGCATGTATGCACACACAAGTGAGTAGGAGAGGGACAGAGGGAGAGGGAGACACAGTCTGGAGCAGGCTCCAGGCTCTGAGTTGTCAGCACAGAGCCTGACGTGGAGCTCAAACTCACAGACTGCGAGATCATGACTTGAACTGAAGTTGGACGCCCAACCGACTGAGCCACGCAGGCAGCCCGTTATTATTTTTAAATACCTCCCAAGTAATTTAGTGTCTAGCCAAGGTTGAAAACCTCTGGATTCAGCAGTCAGGAGACACAGTTCTAAGGGCAGCTCTGTCACTGACTCACTCTGATCTTTGAGCCTTAGTTTTTTATCTGTGAAGTTGAGAGTGGGTGAATGAGCTGATATCTAGTGTCTCTTTGGCTTGAAAACAGATTTGTGAACCTGTTCCCGTGCCTACATTTATTGTTTCCCTTGGGACCTTGAAATTCTGATGGAAGATCATCCCTCAGACGCCGTTCTCTCCCCTGTATAGTAAGATATGAGATTTGCTTTTTCCCCACTCCCACACTTCTAAGATCTGGATTGCAGCTTCCTCTCTGGCATAACCTAAATGATGGTATCTTTATCAATGGTCAATTAATATTCTAGGGATTTGAATTGTACCTATCCTGTAATTTTTAAATTCTCTACTTCAGTTGCTGCCCTGTCTCTGGTCAGCTGTCATGTTATTTATTACAGAGTGTAGTATTTTGCTCTAGTTTTCTGGTCCTAGGATCTTACCAATTTGTTCTCTTTTCTTGTAGGAGAAATCTTTGAATTGAAGGCTGAACTCAACAATGAAAAGAAAGAAAAGAGGAAGGAGGCTGTGAAGAAGGTGATTGCTGCCATGACTGTGGGGAAGGATGTTAGGTAAGGGTCATCACTCCTGCTGTCGGTCACTTTAGACCCATACCCTATTTTATGGCTTTTACTGCTTTTCATTTAACTGTTGTAAACAAAGAACCTATAAGAATGGGTTTGTCCCACTGAAAATCACAAGGAAGTATAGTTACTTTTACGTGAACTCTGTGACTTTTTTTTGAAGAATGAAACCAGTTTGATTTTCTTGCGTCCAGATCTAGCATAAAACCTCCTGAGAGCTGGCACAGTTACAGATCTGTTGCTGAAGTAGTTTTAGGAGATGATAAAAATGTACCGGGAAGCAGAAGCTCATATGTTCTTTAATTGGCTCGAGCCAATGTTCTTAACTCTACAACTCTAGAATCAGTTGCTGAATTCAAGATGAAAATCAACGTTAACAAAGTCTGTTTTCTCACCCTCCCTGCTCTCCCCGTAATTCAGCCAGACCATTTGGAAATAGGTACAGATTATCCACAAGCCCCTGAGGATTCCCAAAATCCTTTCGGGGGATTTATGAGGTCAAGGCTATTATAGTAATACTTAGGTGTTATTTGCCTTTTCACTGTGTTGACATTTGCACTGCTGATGCCTTAGTGCAAATCAAGGTAGCAGTGCCAAACTGTGATAGTAGTCATTGTATTCTTCATCACCACTTACTTCCAGGAAAAAGGGCAGTTTCACTTAGGGCTATTCTTCATTGAAGCATTAAAAATGTATTTTATTAAGCCTTGAAATATGAGTCAGGTCTTTTTAATATTCCATGCGATAAAATAGCAATTATGCATAAAGCACTTCTGCATAACATAGTGTGATTGGTTGACCTGGAAAAAAGCCAATTGTTTGAACTGGGAATACCATTTTTAAGTAAAAGAATGATTGACAGACAAATTATAGTTAATCAGATCTTCAGTATTTGGGAGACATTTTATCAAAAATGAACAAAGTGAACCTGTCACTTCTAGAGAAAAAAACTGACAGATCCATTTTGAGCTTTAAAGTAAAAATTAGATTGTTGGAAAACTTGTATCTCTCATTATGAGCTTGACAGCATCCCAATACTTAGAGACTTTTCTGATGAGATTGGTGGTGAAATGAATTAATGTATTATTTACTGTTCTCTGATGAAATGTGTCATTGGGAGGATCTGCATAACTCAACCAATATTTTCTAAATGACCAGTGCATAGATCATAGAAGTGTCCATGGGTAAAAGATCCATTCACATTAAGTGAAAGAAGATAGATCTTATTGCAAGCAAGTTTAAAAAGTTTGATATGGTTTCAGATTCCACATTGTAGCTGACTTTTAAGCTGATTAATGTGTGTGCTGAAAAAGACAAAAGAGAAAAAGCCTTTGTCTAGCTTCAATGTATCAAAGAATATCCAGTTATCTGAAAAAGCTGTTAAAATACTCCTCTCTTTTCCAATTAATATATGTGTATGATTTGCTTCTTACACTTCAGTCAAAACAACATTCTACAGGGGTGCCTGGGTGGCTCAGGCGGTTAGGTGTGCAACTCTTGATTTTGGTCAGGTCATGATCTCACAGTTTGTGAGTTCAAGCCCCGTGTCGGGCTCTGTGCTGACAGCTCAGAGCCTGGAGCCTGCTTCGGATTCTGTGTCTCCCTCTCTCTGCCCCCTGCCCTGCTCACACTCTGTCTCTGTCTCTCAAAAAGGGAGTAAACATTAAAAAAAAAAAAAAAAAAAAATTAAAAGCAACATTTCTAAAAGGTATGTCCTAAAATATTATATGTGAAATTATATGATGTCTAGGATTTGGTTAAAAATAATCCAGAGTTGGGGCGCCTGGGTGGCGCAGTCGGTTAAGCGTCCGATTTCAGCCAGGTCACGATCTCGCGGTCCGTGAGTTCGAGCCCCGCGTCAGGCTCTGGGCTGATGGCTCGGAGCCTGGAGCGTGTTTCCGATTCTGTGTCTCCCTCTCTCTCTGCCCCTCCCCCGTTCATGCTCTGTCTCTGTCTGTCCCAAAAATAAATAAAAAACATTTAAAAAAAAAATTAAAAAAAAAAAAAAATAATCCAGAGCAACTAGATGGGATAGGGACAGGGAGGGAAGGAGAATGGATTGAGGACATGTATTAATACTTGTTTATAGCTGGGTGATGGATATATTGGGTTCATTATACTGCTGTTTCTATTTGTTAGGAATTTTTGTAATGAAAAGTTTCGTAAAAACTCTATTTTTAGAGACTTTCTTGAGACCCAGGGTTATAGTTTCTTTAGAAATTCATCTCAGTGAGATAATTATTATTGCCGTGGGGACATTTGTCCTTGCATCAGATCACTTTGTAAAATAAGGCCATTTCTTCAGGTTCTATCCATTGGCTTGACACCAACATCTTTTCATTTTTCTTTTCTCTTTTCTCCTCTTAGCTCTCTCTTTCCAGATGTAGTGAACTGTATGCAAACCGACAATCTGGAATTAAAGAAGCTCGTGTACCTTTATTTGATGAACTACGCCAAGAGTCAGCCAGACATGGCCATCATGGCTGTCAACAGCTTTGTGAAGGTAACATTTCCCCCAGGGACTCAAGACCAGTCTCTTCTGTCTTAAGTAACCTTTTCAGAAGTGTTTCTTGATATAGTTAATGTCTGCATTGCAAATAAGCAACCTCTGTTCCAAAAGAGGGCCTCTGGAGAAGTACTGGCACTGACTAGGAATGTTCGTGTTTTTAAGCCTTCTTTATGCCAGCATTTGTCATCCAATTCAGACCATATGGAGAGCTTTCAGTTAGCTGGTCTTGGTGTCCTTGCCAGATGGAAGAAGAAAAGCAGGTGAAGAAGCCTTAATGTTTTACCTACCCAGGCTGACAAAGCTTAGGTATATCATTGCAGTTTCAGTAACCTGGGCTTTATCTAGTTTCCCTTTGTAAAAATTATGCTTATGAGTTAGAAGTAGTAGAAACCACAGGAACTACTACCTCTGTTTTGTCTTACTTAATAGGTCTTAACACTGGATTAATTTTTTTATTATGGAAACTTTCAAACATAATGAAGTAGAGGAAATAGTATTATAAATTCCTACCCATCTTGTAGTTGCAGTAGTTAATAACCCATGACCAGTCGTGTTTTATTTATTCTCCCATACATGTTTTCCTGACTCCTCCTCATTTTCCTACTAGATAATTTTAACGTAAATCCCAAACATGATAAAGATGAAAAATAATTTCATCCTTACATTTGTCAGAATAAGATCTCTTTTTTAAACATAACTACAATTTTCACATCTTAAAAAATTGACCATTAAGAAATTTCTTATTATTAAACATGCAGTCATAGTTTTCCTATCATTAGATTTGATGGACATAATGAGGCTGTACCTATTAAAAAGTACATATTTTAATATTTTATATATATATGTATACATATATATATATATATATATATGTATATATATATATATGGTTTTTTGCTGTTTTTTCCCCTTTGTTGGGAATTTAGTCTGCATTAAAAAAAAGACAGTATTTCTAAAATTAGCTTTTATTAAACTGTTCTGAAAAATAAACTACATGCTTTCTTATGGAATTTTTGTTCTTTACCTGTGTTTAGCTACATTGTACAAAATCAGAGAACATAACATTCTGTCTGGTGGTTCATAGGTGGACTACATCATTGGGAAGATAATTTAGTTTACTTGTTTTGTACTTTGGTGTATACAAGGTTTAGAGTGTTTAAAGAAATTTTTTAGCATAGTGCAATTTAAGGAGTATTCTATTTGTACTGTATTTGGAAGCATTTGCTAATAAAGGAGAATGTAGGAGTGCCTGGCTGGCTCAGTTGGTAGAATATGCAACTCTTGAACTTGGGTCCATGAGTTTGAGCCCCATGTTGGGTGTAGAGTTCACTTAAAAATAAATAAGTAAATAAATCCCTCATTTGGGGAAAAAAAAAGGAGAATGTATGTTAATGGGGATCTTGGACGGCTCTCTCTGCTGTTTAACTCCAGGAACTTGGGGCAGGCCCAAACCAGTTTCTCTCTCCTTTGCTTTCTTGGCTGTAGGCCCCAGAAAGTCCCAACCTATTTTCTCTCTACTTGATACTTGCAGACTGGCTCTGGAGTGGAACACATCTTTTCAATTCCTCATTTTTTTCCTGTTGTTAAGGCAGGTCCACTAATAGCCATGGGGATGGTATTACCAGCTCACTAAGGTGCTGCCCTTCTGGGCATTTCTTCACTGTGTTTATAAAACAATTAAATGATTTTCTAAGCTAAACTCTTAAATAGGCAACTAAGGTTTGTACTTAGGAAACAATAGCATGGGATGATTTATGTTCTGATATAGAATGTAACTGGAAGCTTACATTAAGGAAATATTTTTTTGTGGTTTGTATAAACTAGACTATTTACTTTTAGTTACCATGTACACCTACAGTTGTCAATGATTTTTTTTTTTTTTTTTTTTAAAGGACTGTGAAGATCCTAATCCTCTCATTCGGGCCTTGGCAGTCAGGACCATGGGGTGCATCCGGGTGGACAAGATTACAGAATATCTGTGTGAGCCCCTCCGCAAGTGTTTGAAGGATGAAGATCCCTATGTTCGGAAAACAGCAGCAGTCTGTGTGGCAAAACTCCATGATATCAATGCCCAAATGGTAGAGGATCAGGGATTTCTGGATTCTCTGCGGGATCTCATAGCAGATTCAAATCCAATGGTAATAAACTTCTGCTTTTATAAAGAGAATAGTGCTTAAAATGGGTCCCTTTTAAAAAAGCATGTTTAAAACAAATCTTATGTTTGGGACATTGAAACCTAGGTTAGCTATGGGAAGTATGAATTCTGTGTGTCCCTCAGATTATCTGTCTCACACTGTAGGTGTTTCTGAGGTGAAAACCAACTACTAAAATACCAGGGTCTTAAAGCAAACCTTTGCATCATACCTATCCCTGTATTTGCTCAGCAACCGGTTCTTTCATCATTTTTTTAAGAGGATTTTACCTTAAATTGATAGCAGTTTTTTAAAGATGATTTCTTCAGATGTTTGTGGTCTTTTCTAGCAGTGTGGCAGTAGAAACAAAGTTATATTTATTGGTTAGTGATTTTTATGCATTCTTCTACAGGAAAATTCTAGGACAAGATTCTCTTTTGACAACTAACGTTTTAAACATTTGGTAGCTAGGAGTGCCTGGGTGGCTCAGTCGGTTGAGCGTCAGACTCTTGGTTTCAGCTCAGGTCATGATCTCATAGGTTGGTGAGCTCGAGCCCCACATCAGACTCTGTGCTGATGGTGCAGAGCCTGCTTGGGATTCTTTCTCTCCCTCTCTATCTGCCCCTCCCACGCTTATGCTTGTTTGTGCATGCGTTCTCTCTCTTTCTCTCTCTCTCTCAATAAATAAATAAATAAACTTAACCAAAAAAAAACCTTTAGACATTTAGGAGCTGGAAAACAACTTAACACCTTAAAGTTTGGAGTACTTTTATTTCTCATATTAACATTTTTAACTTTGTCCATATAATGAAGGGGAGAAAGTCCCAAGTGGTATGTTGACTCTGCTGGTTACTGGAGCTCATTTGAATTCAATGATTGGTCAAAGTATCATTGCTGAGAAGATGAAGGAATATCGCCACCTTTTCTCCCCTTTTTGCCTAATACAATATTTACTTAGAGGTGAATAATTGTGAGTTAATCAAATGAGTAATCTTTGAATATTTTTCTTGTTGTTGAACTTTCTGGAATTTGCCTTGAAATAGACATTGCCTCTCACTTGCAAATTACCCACTCAGATCTCTGCTTTGATATTTCATTTGGTTCATCTTATTCTTTGAATAGCCTTGGCTTCTGTTTATTCTCCTTCAAGTTTAGTATCAAGGTCAAAGGATGAAGCAAGCCCCACTTTTTTTTTAGGGTACTATGGTACTTACTATCATCAGGAATCTTTTTAGCCACCTTCTAGGTACAGAAGTGGGTGCAGATATGGATGTGCTTAAACTATGACTTCTGATAGGATGTCACCATCAGTAAGAATATTCAGCCTTTCCTTTTTTCCACCTCAAGTAAGATCTTGTGACTTCTCCCCTGCTTTTTTTTATTCCATACAGGAAGAAATTTATAGGGGCGTCTGGGTGCCTCAGTTGGTTCAGCGTCCAGCTCTTGATTTTGGCTCAGGTCATGTGATATCACGGTTCGTGGGTTTGAGCCCCATGTTAGGCCCTGCGCTGACAGTTCAGAGCCTGCTTGGGATTCTCTCTGCCCCTGTCCTGCATGTGTGCTCTCCCTCAAATAAGTTTAAAAAAAAAAAAAAAAAAAGAAATTTACAA
Organism: Neofelis nebulosa; assembly: GCF_028018385.1. NCBI lineage: Eukaryota > Metazoa > Chordata > Mammalia > Carnivora > Felidae > Neofelis > Neofelis nebulosa. The sequence goes on along the minus strand of NC_080797.1, from coordinate 56,189,963 downwards.
GGCATTAGTATCTATGTTATAGACTGTGTAGTTGGTCCTAAGTTGTATTTTAGTGTTGTTTCTGAGTCACGGTTACTCTGAGCAGCTGTACTGGAAATTTTCTACCTGAGGACAAATGAGAAGATGAAAAGTATTTGGCTTCCGTGCTCCCAGTTTCAGGCATCCAGATGAATAGGGTATTGTGCACTCATGGAAACTTGTTAAATAGTGGGGCTAGGAATGTGGAGTGGAGTGAGGTGAAAATGAATTCTAACTCATTTAGGCAATTCCATTTTGGGGAGAAAAAGGCATTTTTACACTAATGTAAATTCTTGAAAGTAGAACCTACAAAATTAGATGATTAGGGATAGGGAGTAACTGATGGTTTAGTAAAGGCTTGCTTTTTCTTTTTTCTGCTCTTTTCTTTTTTTTTGTACCCAAGCACTTAGAACTTAAAACTTTATCCAGATCAGTTGAGAGGGTGGAATGATTCTGGAACAAGCCTAATTTAACTTAAGTTTTCATTATGGAGGAAGGGCTGGTTTTGGCCAGATCCTACTCTCAAGTAACATGTATGCCATTTATTTATTTATTTATACTTTATATTATGGGAATTTTCAAACATATTCAAAATTAAAGTGACTAAATGAAAATGAGATAAGTGAAATGAATCCATTTACCATCATCAGATTCGGTAATTATCAGCATGTGCTAGGCTTGTTTTACCTGTTTTCCCCCATGCCATACCTACCTATATAAGTAATATAAACAGGCAACACATCAGTGGGTCTCTGTTTGAATTTAATATAACATTATATTAAACTATACTACTCTTAATAAAATTTCCTAATCTGTTTTTACTACAGCTTATCAGGAGGTGATTTCAGGGGATTTTCACAAGTTACCTTTGAGGAAATATTTAGAGAAAATTTAAGGTCACCTGGTAGATTTTGAGAAACTTTCAGGAGCCACTTTTGTTTACTGTGTCTTTATTGCCGATTTTCCTAGAGCAGGTGTCAGCATTAATTATCATTGGACCTATCGCTCTCTAAATAGAAAATCTTTTTGATTCTCGTCACATTTCTCAGCAGCAGAACTTTTCCCTTGATATTGTTCAATGGAGTGCTAGCAAGGCTCACAGGGTGCAAAATTTAAAATGGTACTCACATTCAGGTGCCAACTCCATACCTGCAGAAGCCTGAAAGTGGAGTGTCTCCTTAAGCTTGTGCCTTACTTGCCTTACTCTTGTTCTGATCTTGTTTTACATACTCTTATTCAAATCATTTTTTGAGCTCTTCATGCTTGTTTTAGTGAAGAACTGAAAAGTTTGTGTTAAGATAGCCAACAGACACCCATGCCTACCTTTGATCTTGAACCCATACTTTTCATCTCAATCGATGTCCTGCTTTTTGCCAAAAAGTATTACAACCGGCATTTAGACCACTGATTTTCCTTTTTTATCAGCTGGGTCAAATACTGTTGATAGGAAACAGGTGAGTACATGAATGTAAGGTTTAATAGCTCAAACATCTGAGAGATTCCAAAGGATTCTGATGACCATACATTCTTAGGAAAAGGGAAATTTAAACTTAAATGCATTCTATACCAGATACATGCTTTTACTTACAATTTATTGCTTCGTTCTCTTATCTTCCCAACGCAGTAGAGGTTATTCCATGTTGAGATCAAGAAGTGTACACTCAGGAAATTATCCCAGAGTCCTACAGCTAGTGGTAATATAGCCAGGATTCTAACCTAGTTCTGAGTCCCAATACCCGTTATTGGTCACTGTCTTCATAGAGGTATGTCTATAATAGAATTTAAATGTGTGTATTCACACGTACACATTTAGAACTGTTTTATTGTCTCAAAATGGTTAAAATTTTGAATATATGAAGGCCTTTAATTATCTGAGACCTGTTTTACTGTGGAAATCCTCTCAAGCTCCTTACTCTGATGCTTGAGTCCTCTTCTGCTCTGGAGGGTATTTTGTTGCACTGTTTCAGAAGTTGTTCCACACGGTGGCAGCACTGCACCAGAAAATACTAGAATCTCTTGCAAAAAAAAAAAAAAATAACGTTTCCAGGGGGTTCTGCTTTAGTAATTTTCTTATAGCTCACTTCAGAAGGGCATCCTAAAGGTGAAAGCACCTGCAGAAATGACTTGGAAATCAGAGAGTAAAATGTTGATCAAGATCTGAATACTTTTGGGGTTATGTTGATTTCCAAGCTCATTCCTGGGAGTAGGGTACCTTGCTGCAAGTAATAGATTTGTTTTCATTTCTTGTCTTTCTGGGGGGGATCACATGCACTTCCTTTTCCTATAGTTATCCAATTTATAACAGTTAAAGCAGACTTTCTAGTGAAATACTATTTGAAAGAGAAAAGATAGACTTTGAAGTAAAAAAATTCTCTTAAATTCTAGCTCAACGTCACTGAGTTTCTTCTTCTGTTGAATGAGGGGCGCCATTGTAGAAAGGCGTTAGGAGTATTTATTGAGCTGTGGTATAAAAAGTGCATATTCAAGGGGCACCTGGGTGGCTCAGTTGCTTAAGCATCCAACTTCAGCTCAGGTAATGATCTCACGGTTCATGAGTTTGAGCCCCGCGTCAGGCTCTATGCAGACAGCTCAGAGCCCGGAGCCTACTTAAGATTCTGTGTCTCCTTCTCTCTTTGCCCCTTCCCTGCTCACACTCTGTCTCTCTCCCTCTCAAAAATAAATAAACATTAAAAAAAAAATTAAATAAAAAAAAGCACATGTTCAAGTGCTTGGCTTATGGGAGCTCATGAGAATGATGGCTGCTGCTCCTGTAACTATGAAATAGACATTAGACAGGGTTAACGTTATTGCTACAATATTAACTTAAAAGGTCCTGGTGCCGATGATAGCTGTACAAACTCATATAGTACAGTCTTTTCTGAGAGAATTAGAGCCAAACTTATTTTCAGATGCAGATTTTATTATTCATTATTTTGAAAGCAAACCTGTATTCAGAATGAGCAACCACTTTGGAGCTACAGGAGAATAGCTCCCATGACTTCTTCACAGATGTCAGAATTTTTTAATTTAATTTTATTTTTTTACATTTTATTTTATTTTGAGAGGCAGAGAGAGACAGAGCACAAGTAGGGGAGGGGCAGAGAGAGAAGGAGACACAGAATCCGAAGCAGGCTCCAGGCTTTGAGCTGTCAGCACAGAGCCCAACATGTGGCTTGAACTCACAAATTGTGAGATCATGACCTGAGCCGAAGTCAGGTGCTCAACCGACTGAGCCACCCAGGCACGCCCACAGATGTCAGAATTTTTAGAATTTCCACCAAATGTATATTTACAAGAAAAAAATGCACTTTTGGGTGATAGTGATTGTTTTGTAGCTTTTTTCCCGTACATTAGGATTTTCCCTCCTTTACTATGGTTTTTATTTTTTCCTCCAAGGCATTTGAGATATTCTGACTTCAGTTAGCATGTTCATGCTAGAGTCTGCCACTCCTGAGACTCCCAACAACCTCATCGCATGGTTGCTTTTGTTTGTGAACTTGGCTCTCCTGAGCCCCATTGGCTTAGGACTTTGCCCCTTTAATGTCTTCTAAACTTTCTCCATTCTGCTTCCATCAGTCACCCTGAGAACTGCCCTGGGAAGCCCCACTTCCCTCTGTCCTGTCCTCTCTGCCAAAGCACAAATTACTGAATAAGTAGGAAACCTATTTCTGTTTGATGAGTGTTCTGCACGAGCAGTATGTTCTCAGAATAGCCTCAGCTTGGCCCAGAATAGCCTTTAGCAAAGGTTCTGGTTAAAACTGCTAGCATCTTGGGGCACCTGGGTGGCTTGGTCAGTTAAGTGTCTGACTTTCAGTTTTGGCTCAGGTCGTGATCTCACAGTTTGGTGAGTTCGAGCCCCGCATCAGGCTCTGTGTTGACAGTGTGGAGCCTGCTTGGGATTCTCTCTTTCTCTCTCCTTCACTGTCCTCTTCCCCTGCTCACAATGTCTCTGTCTCTCTAAATAAATAAATAAACCAGTTAGCTTCTTTTAATTAGAAATTATTCTAGAAAGCTATCTTATAAAGAGGCCTTATAAAAATTTTATAAAGAGGCTTTAACTGGGTTCATTCACATATATCATGCAAGTGAAAGACAAACAGAACCCACATTCCGAGGATCGACATAGGATGAGAAGCCTCCAATGATCCGGTGCCAGCTCACAGGTCAAATGGCAGTCACATCTTTTTGGTGACCATCACCAGCATGTAGAAGCAGCATGGTATTATGGCAGTGGATCTCAACTGGGAGCGATTTTGCTCCCCAGGGTACATTTGGCAATATCTAGGGCACTTTTCATTGTCACAGCTAACCGGAGGGATGTTGCTAGTATCGAGTGGGTAGAGTCCAGGGCTACTTCAGACATCCTGCAGTGTACAGGACAGCCCCCTAGAGCAACCAGTTATTCATCCCCAAATGTCAGTAGTGCTAAGTTTGCAAAAATTTGGATTATAGAAATAATAGAAATAGCATATAACCACATAGGGCCAGAGTGGCTGCTGTTTTGAGTCCTGGTGTGGCTGCTTAATAAAAATGTTGCCCTTAGCAAGTTATTTAAAATGAGCTTCAGTTTCCTTGTCTTTAAAAAGGTAATAATGCTTATTTTACCCAATTATTTTGAATATGAAGGAATAATAAGGAATAATTTAAAAATTTAAATAATGCCTGGGGCACCTGGGTGGCTCATTGGCTCAGGTCTTGATCTCAAGGTTCGTGAGTTCGAGCCCCGCATTAGGTTCTCTGCTGTCAGTGCAGAGCCCACTTGGGATCCTCTGTCTCCCTCTCTCTGCCCCTCCCCCACTTGTGCACACTCTCGTACTCTCACTCTCTCAGTCTCTCCCAAAAATGAACAGTAGGGGCGCCTAGGTGGCTCAGTCAGTTAAGCATCGGACTGCAGTTGAGGTCATGATCTCACAGTTTGGTTCCTGAGTTTGAGCCCTGTGTCGGGCTCTGTGCTGACAGCTCAGAGCCTAGAGCCTGCTTCAGATTCTGTGTCTCCCTCTCTCTCTGCCCCTTGCCTACTCATGCGTTCTCTCTCTCTCTCTCTCTCTCTCTCTCAAAAATAAACATTAAAGTTTTATTTAAAAAAACATCAAAAAATTTTAAATAATGCCTGATATGTAGCAAATATTTAATAAAACTGTAGCTATTGAGGAACAGACCTAATATTGCATACTTTCTGATTATTATAATTTCTATTTAGGCCTTAGAAAGTTGTGATTTGTTGTCAGTCAGTCTGAGATGGTACATATTGAAAAACTCAAGTCTCTAGATCACTTTGTAAATTTGAGGATTTTTATCAGAATATAAATGATGCCCTTGTGGGCTATGTTGTCTTTCAAAGATCAGTCTAGAGCACACAGAAAAACTTCATGACTTCATTTAATTTAGTATTTTCTATGATTTCTGTTATCCCTAAATGTATATTAATAAGTAGAGTTTTAAAGTACAATTTCATACGTAAGTAAAATGAGAAATACATAATGTTCTTCGTGCTAAAAGTCCATAAAGGAGTTCCGGAGCTGGTAGAATTTTAGGTGCATGTGAGAGTGCCTGTAGGTGGTAGGCACTTAATAAGAGTAATGTGGGAGGTAATATCTTCAGTCTGTCTGGGTTCCCCATGTGAGTAATGTTGTATTTGGTACCAAAAGAGGAGCGATTTCTGCAGGAATGGAGTAAGTAGAATCATTAGAGACTGCTTTGATATAAGGCCGATTGCCCAGCTCTTGAATCTCCCACTGGTTGATCTGAGTGTTGTTCTGTCTCTGCTTATAGAGGAAGTAAATGATTTTTGTTTCCTGTGTAATAAACTCTGGAAATCTTTCTGTGATTCTCACTTCTTTTTAAATCAGTTTTCTATCAGTTGTTACTAACTTATAGGTTATTTTTTTTATTCTTTTTACATTTTTTTAAGTTTATTTATTTTGAGGGAGGGAGAGAGAAACCCAAGCAGGCTCCATGCAGAGCCTGATCTCACAACTGTGAGATCATAACCTGAGCCAAAATCACGAGTAGGACCCTTAACCAACGGAGCCATTCAAGTACCCCTGGGTTGTTGTTGTTGTTGTTGTTCTTCTTCTTCTTCTTCCTTTTTTTTTTTTTTTTTTTAATAAGCTCATTTAGGGGGGATAATTTTAGAATAACAGAAAAGTTGCAAAGATAGTACAGAAAGTTCTCATATACTCTTCAGTCACTTTCACTTAATGTTAACACCTTACATAACCATGGCACATTTGTCAAAACTAAGAAATTAGCATTGGTACATTATTATTAACTAAAGTACAGATTTTATTTGAATTTCACCTGTTTCAACACAAATGTCCTTTTGCTATTCTAGGATTCAATCCAAAATACCAAATTGTATTTAATCACTTCTTTTTATAAAGAGTTGACTCACTCTGTATGAAAGTGTCTCAAAAACAGAAAAGTGCTTTGTAATTATGAAATGGTATCTTTTCCTCCCCCCAGTACTGGATAGCATAGTGGTTAAGACTCAGACTCTTAAGCCAGACAGACTTGGGTTTGTATGCTGGTTCTATCATTTCTTGGCTCCCTGGATTTCTTTCCATCCTTATCTACATAGTAGAGGTGATAAATAAAATTTTTCTCGTAGGGTTGTTGTGAACATTAAGGAGAGAGAGCTTGCAGAGCCCTTAATCCTGAACCTGGCAGAGAGAGCCCTCCATAATATAACTGCCATTTATGGTCCATATTGTATAGTCACTGTGCTGCTGGAGATTAATAAGTTTAAAGGGGTTGATTTTTCAATTGCACATTTATTCTTAAGAGATTTAGTTCTTGGGGCGCCTGGGTGGCGCAGTTGGTTAAGCGTCCGACTTCAGCCAGGTCACGATCTCGCGGTCCGTGAGTTCGAGCCCCGCGTCAGGCTCTGGGCTGACAGCTCGGAGCCTGGAGCCTGTTTCCGATTCTGTGTCTCCCTCTCTCTCTGCCCCTCCCCCGTTCATGCTCTGTCTCTCTCTGTCCCCAAAAAAAAAAAAAAAGATTTAGTTCTTTTGTATATGTTATTTATTTAAAAGCAGGCATTGTTTTTAGGGTAATTCTGGGGGCAGCTTACCCACAAACGAAGCTAGGTCTGTTTACAGTGTTACTACACCATTGCAGAATTACTTTTAAAAGGTAATTTTTCCAGGAAATCCCTTTAAAGCAGTTCATCAGCAAGTTCGTGAAAAGTGGATCTGTTGTACATAGTAATACTGAAAGATCACAGCTCATTCCTTTCTCAGTGTTCCCTTCAGGATGATCTCAAGGCTTTTAATGTGGCAGGGGGTTACTTTGTTCTCATAGGGAGATAACTGGTATGGTCATACATTTTTGGTTTGTGTTGCAGCTTGCTCTACTGTAATTTCAGGGTCTGTGGGCCCACTAACCCTGATTGTTAGGAGTGCCTTTTGTCTATTTGTAGATACCTATTTGTGATGTGAGAATATTTGCATTTTGTCAGACCATATCTTAAGCCACTTTAAGTAATGAATTCTATTGAGTCTTATTTGTGAATCTTAATTGTTACCATGTATACAGACTTCCTTGTCATCATGAGCTGTGTTGACTCAACCAGGCAGACGTGTTGACTCAAGTTCCTTATTCATGGGAAGATGAAGGGGGAAAAATGGCACATTTTAGGATGTAATACAGTTGGCATATTATCTATTGGCATTCTGGACAGTGTGTTGGGTAAAAGTACGAGCTCTAAGTTTTATGTGAGGGGGAAAAAATTAACTGGTACCACATAGTCATTGTGTCCTTAAGGAGATGATCAGGACTGAAACATGCTTGGAAGAAATACATGTTGCCTTGTGCTTTCACATGTCAGTTGAAGCAACTCTATAAAGGAGAAAGCAAGATTATGTATATTTCAGCATAATAGATTTTGGTTAGTTATTATGCTTTCACTTGATTTCAGTCTTTAGGGGCACCAACCAAAAGGGTTGTAAATTGAACAGGAAAACTGAAGTATAAACCTGGATAGAGAGTATGTGACCTTGAAGGTCATTGCTGGAAATGGAAGTCCTCTAAATAGTACTTGAGTTAATAGGGAGAAGTCACGGTACTGGAAAGTGATGTCTTTCTTGGGTTCTGAGGCTATGGAAATGAAAGTGCAGGATGAAAGTCATTCAAAGGGACAGGGACATGTGTGAGAGATTTCTCGTAAAGGGGCTTCTGTCTGTGACACTCCAGTCCCACAGGAGATCTGGATTTCCCTTCTAGATTTCTTTTTTTACAGGATCATTTTTATTTTAACCCTACCTGCAGCTCTAGCTTGCTCCTTTTAAAAAAAAAAATGAGGTCAAATTTATGTCCTTATAATTGATGCATATCAGATAGGGGTAGCTTATAAATCAGATTTTATAGCTGGATAGTAAATCCTGCCTCTTTAAGTGCTGTCAGGATATGATTATCTCTGAAATATATGAAGTAGAAGAATACATTTTTCTCCTTGTATAAATCTCCTTGTATAAAGGCGTGTCACCTTTGCCTGGACATAATGCTTTGATTGTATTATCCTCCCCCACCTCTGATGTTTCTTTCCATTTCTCCCAGCTGAAGTTCACAGCTCCTGGAAATTCTGCAAATGCTGAACGCAGAGTGTTTATTACTCAGAAACTGGAAGCAGACACAAACCTTGAGTTCATATTCAAGCACTATCCCTTGCTAGCTGTGTCAACGAAACAAGTCACTAACTTCTCTAAATTGATTTATAAATTCATTTTTAAAGCCTGTTTCCTTATCTGTAATAGGTGGATTTTGATAGCTACTACCTCAGAGTTGCTGTGAGGATTAATGGCACATAGTAAGTGCTCAAAACATTTCAGTAGTTACTGTCTTTTTTTCTCTTTGCGCAGCCTTATCTATTAGGTATGGTATAAAGTAAGTTAAAACACAATTTGCTTACCTTAAAAAAAGCTCTGCTGGCTCCAAGGGTCCATAAGGAACTATCACACTGAAGAGAAGTCTGTAGTTAAGGCAGAGAAAGATGTGTCTAGTATGGAGTGTGATTTTATATGTATCTATATGTTTTGTATATAAATGTGTATATGGATGTTTGTGTTTAACATCTGTATCTATAAAGTATACACATTACATTACGGGGTGGGGTAGGGAGAAGTGTTTAGTTGCAGTCATCCCAAGAAACACCATAGTTGGGAGGCAAGATGAATAAAAAAATTTTTTTACACTATGTATGTGTTCCTTTGTAACCTATATGCCAACTTTTTATAAATCCGCTAATGTACTGAGAAAACTCATTTAAGGAACCCTATTTATAATTATATTTTTAAAGCAAAGCTTCTTTAGAAATTCCTTTCTAGGTTGTCTTGCTGGTTCAGTTGGCGGAGCATGCAACTCTTGATCTCAGGGTTGTGAGTTCAAGCCCCATGTTGGGTGTAGAGATTACTTAAAAATAAAATCTTAAAAAAATATAAAGGAAAAAAAGAAACTCCTTTTTTGGGAACTGTAGTTTTTTTTAAGATTATAGTTAAAAGGCTGTTCTCTTCCTGGCAGTGTTTCCTAAGAGAAGTGCCAGTTTTCCAGGGGAGAAATATTATGCATGTTAGTCTTAGTTCAAATTCAAAGTGATAGTTCAAGTGAAAGAGACCTAACCTTTGGGGTTTTTTTTTGTTTTGTTTTGTTTTGGTTTTTTTAACGTTTATTTATTTTTGAGACAGAGCATGAACGGGGGAGGGTCACAGAGAGAAGGAGACACAGAATCTGAAACAGGCTCCAGGCTCTGAGCCGTCAGCAGAGAGCCCGACGTGGGGCTCGAACTCATGGACTGCGAGATCCTGACCTGAGCCAAGTCGGACCCTTAACCGACTGAGCCACCCAGGCGCCCCCTAACCTTTGTTTTAATACATGGGTATATTAAGGCAGTTACTCCAAGGGTTAGATTTTTTTCTTTATTATGTTGAATTACTGTTTGGAGAAGTCTTTCTGGAAAGAGGAAGTAGATCTTAAATTCTAATCAGTTATTTTTAAAGTTTATTTTTACAAATAGACAATATATGTGCTGTGTAAATAGTACAAAATTCCAAACAAGCAGAGTATAAACATCAACAAGTGAATTGTCCTGTTACCGTAACCACCCAGCTGCTGTCCTGAAGTCAGTCTTTTTTCTTTGTCTACTTTAGAGTTGGTGTGACTAGCTTAAGTTTCCTTTAGAGTGGGAGAAATGTGGCTTAATGACCAGAAGACTACTACTCAGTCCCTACAGGCCCACCGTAGTATGTTTCTGAAATCATAACAGCCTGTGAAGATTAGGAGTTGAGAGTGGAAAGACAGAACAGAGGAACTTGGAGAAGTTTTAGAGGAACTGTGGAATTTTGTTATTGGGGATGCATTTTTCTCTAGTTGGCCATTGGCTCAGTGACTGTTTGGCAGTAATCTCTTTTCTCAATGCAGGCCTTTCTAAATGTAATCCTATAATCTGGTCTCTCTGGATCTTTTAATGAGATTTACTTTTCCCTATTTCCTTTTTTTGTTTTAATGTGATAATGAGTGGAAATTGCCTTATTTTGCCACCATAACATATACTTCATTAGCCGCATTATACACTTGGTTTAATTTCCAATTGCCTATGATAATGACAGGGGAATTCTAATTGTTCGTTCTGTTCAGCATCCTTCTGTTCTCTTTCCTCCATTGCTTTTTTTTTCTGACCTTTTCTTTTTCTACATTTCCTATTAACAGACTTTATATTTAACATGTAATTTTTCTAACTTCAAAAGGATTTAATAGCAAAAATGGTAAATTGTGGTAGGACATCTTATCTTGGACAGCTGGTAACCAAGATTGGGCATGTGTTGTCAGTAACAATTTGAAAACAGGCATTTGGTCTTCTGATATGACATTTTGATCCTTTATAATATAATGTCAGTCCAAGTGTAGAATACATGAGAAATCTCTTTTCCCTGCATGTACAGCACCTGAGATGATGGAGAGGATTAGTATTTCACTCTTCATGCGTTTTGTTTTTCCCTAAATCCCATGCTTGATGATAGCAGACAAAAATTAAGTCAGAAAAGAACTTCATACCTGCTACCATGTGGTATGTGGACTAGACAATTCTTCCTGATTTGTCTTAATAGCAGTAAAATCATATCATATCCATAATCATACTTACAAGTGAGCCTTTGATTTTTCATCTTGGAATTTTGTAATCACTAAATTATAGCTGAAGAGGATTCCATTCATGGCATCATACCTTTTATGTAATTATGAATGTTGTCAGACTTACGTTATGTGATTAAAAAATCATGTTGTCTAGACATTTATATTCTAGGATAAATGCTGGGATAGCCCGCAAACTACTCAGATAAGGTGGATGGTAAAATCAATAGCTGAGGGACATAGTTCAGCGTCCGACTCTTGATCTCGGCTCAAGACATGATCTCACAGTTCTTGGGTTTGAGCCCCGCATCGGCCTCTGCACTGATGGCATGGAGCCTGCTTGGGATTCTGACTCTCCGCCTCTCCCCTTTTTCTTGCTGGCAAAAGGATACAACTCTTAGTTTCTTAAGCTTTTAACAAGGGACTTCAGTGAGAACTAAGAATGAGTTGACGTTTGAACAATTTTAATATATATGACTGAAGCTGCTATCTCTTATCTCATTGATACTTAGAGAATATTTGGATTCAGTCTTTACCTTGCTTGTTTTTAGTAACACCTGGGAGCCTCACTGAAAAATGGGGTTATAGGGGTGCCTGGCTGGCTCTGTTGGTAGAGCATGCAACTCTTGATCTCAGGATTGTGAGTTTGAGCCCCACGTTGGCCATACAGATTACTTTAAAAAAATGTGGTTTTAGGAGCGCCAGGGAGTCTACATCAGTTGAGCATCCGACTTTGGCTCAGGTCATGATCTCGTGTTTCTTGAATTTGAGCCCTACATCGGGCTCTGTGCTGACAGCTCAAAGCCTAGAGCCTGCTTCAGATTCTGTGTCCCTCTGTCTATGCCCCTCACCTGTTTGCATTCTCTCTCTCTCTCTCAAAAATAAACATTAAAAAAAAATTTTTTTTTAAAGTGTGGTTTTAAATTCACTTGTATAGGGCCATAGTATAGTTTCTTGTGTGTTTTTATTTTTGTGTGTTTTTGCAATTTTTAAAATACTTTAAATATTCACTGGCAGGGCTCCTGGGTGGCTCAGTTGGTTGAGCGGCCGACTTCGGCTCAGGTCATGATCTCGCGGTCCGTGAGTTTGAGCCCCGCATCGGGCTCTGTGCTGACAGCTCAGAGCCTGGAGCCTGTTTCAGATTCTGTGTCTCCCTCTCTCTGACCCTCCCCTGTTCATGCTCTGTCTCTCTCTGTCTCAAAAATAAATAAACGTTAAAAAAACATTAAAAAAAAAAATATTCACTGGCTGTAGACTTATTAGTTATATCAGGAATAATCTGTAATTTTGATAAAGGTTCACTTTTTTTTCTTGAAACTAGTATGGATTCCCAGATCTGTAAGTCAGGATACAAGTGTACTTTCTTATATTTGGTAGCAATTTTTCATATGTCATACTGCCTGAAAAGGTTACATTTGAGGCACCATATTTCTTTGAGTCTGAGATGGCATTGATTATAAGATGTGCTATTTTTTGTATTACCTACAAAGAAATATATTTCCTATTAAACTAACATGCTTTTGGTTATTAAATGCATCTTAATTTCAGAGATGTTGATGTGAAAAACTGTGCAACTAAGTCTTGAAGAGTTATGGTAATAGTACCACCTTAAATTTGCATAAGGCTTTATAGAAAGCACATATGTATATCATATATCTGATTGAGCCTCAAACTAAAACTAATCTGTGAGGTGGATTAAATTATCCCCAATTTTCAGATGAGGACCATCTCCAGACATGATCAATAGTGAACTAGGGTTTCAAGCTCATAATTTCTTACTCTGAGACTCATGATATGATTGACAGTATCACCTCCTCACTCCCCCTTACATGCATACCCATACAGCTCTATAATTAGCCTAGATTTTTCTGTCTGTTGCCTGCCTAATGTACATGTTTCATGTTTAAACTTCATTGATCTTATAACTGTTCATGTGTCTTGATTGTATTGATAGTGTTGAATACTATTGAAATTGTTAATGTTCTAACAGTAAATCATGTGTGACTTGTGTGACTGTCTGCTAATACGTGAATTGTTTTAATTCTGGGTTCCTGACCACTAAGAAGCTCTATATACCATCATTGGTGGTGTAATATGTTTTGAAAGCAGTCTATCTGTTTCTAGCTGACTGGGTAAAATGTTCAGGAATGGTTATGAGTTGAGATCTATGAAGTGGTCCAGAGAATATTATTTATTTATAATTGTACTGTTCTTGGTAAATCCAGGTCATGTCTGTTTCTTTCCCAGGTGGTGGCTAATGCTGTAGCAGCATTATCTGAAATCAGTGAATCTCACCCAAACAGCAACCTACTCGATCTGAACCCACAGAACATTAATAAGCTGCTGACAGCCCTGAATGAATGCACTGAATGGGGCCAGATTTTCATCTTGGACTGCCTTTCTAATTACAACCCTAAAGATGACCGGGAAGCTCAGAGGTCAGTCTGTTTTCCTGGATAGTATCTGGGAGACTTGCCTGCTTGAATAAGTTCTGTCTATATTAGAATAAGGGTCTCTTATGTTGGCAGAGATCAGTGGCTTGTGGGGCAGATACTGCTATCCTCATGGTATTTTGTCACTGGATTTAGGAACATTATAGGTGGTGGAGTGAACCATGCACAAATAACTCTTCCTAAGGGATGTGTATTTTTCTTTTATTTAAAAAAATTTTTCTTTTAATGTTTATTTTTTGAGAGACAGAGACAGAGTGTGAGCAGGGGAGGGGCAGAGAGAGAGAGGGATTCACAGAATCTGAAGCAGGCTCCAGGCTCTGAGCTGTCAGCACAGAGGCTGGCATGGGGCTCGAACCCACAAGCTGTGAGATCATGACCTGAGCTGAAGTCAGACGCTTAACTGACTGAGCCACTCAGGTGCCCCAAGATGTGTGTTTTCCATTTCTTGTTTGAATACTGTAGTTACCCTCTGCTGAAATCTCCCTCATCATGGTTCCACATACAGCAGTTTCTGGCCATTTGGTACACAAAGGTTTTTGAGTGTCTCTCACCATAGTGACAAACTTTTCATTTTATGAGATACATAGTAAGTGGCTGGATACCAGTTACTAAGCTGAACTATACCTATCATTCAGTAATAGAGAAAATGTATTCAAGTCTGCAAAATATGTGATGTCTTCCATTAGATACAGAAATCACGTCAGTCTGAATTTAGAGAAGATTTTGGAAGGTGCACTTGGATTGTTGTGCTCAGCCCTTTACCAAGTTCACTGTTGTAAATTTTCTTTGACTATCACAAATTGACTACTAAATTTTGTATGCACCTACACACAGTTTACAGGATTGGCATTATCACCAATTTTTATTGAGTGTTTTGTGCATATAGGCACTATAGTAGGTAAAGTACTTCTGAAGAAATGGTGGCTCTTTGACATATTTTAATTATGTAGATAAGAACCTTCCTTGCCTGGATGAATCTCAAGCTACCATAATGTAAGTGCTCTTCACTTGTCTGGGAAATTGTTCCCTCTGAACCTGATTAAAACTCACCCTGATCGTTTCTTTCCATCCTCTAAAGTACAAGTATCTTATGGAAAGAACTTCATGTAAAATTTTATTTTTTGTTGATCAGTGACATCTCACACTTCTTGTTCATTCACTTAGCAAGTATTTATTGAGGCTATGATGCCTGCCAGGCATTGTTATAGGCGCTGAGGATACACTGTCACCAGAATCGTAGCCCTCGTGGAACATTTATCCTGAGAGATGGTGCAGAAGTATATAATAATATAATATAATATAATATAATATAATATAATATAATATAATATAATATAAATCAGAGCCTGATAAGTACTAATGAGAAAGATAAAGTAGGGAGGAGATCTAAAAAATGCTGGGCATTTGCGGACGAGGAATTGTGTTTTATCAAAGGGTGGTCAAGAAAGGCCTTGCTGAGAAGGTGGCTTTTGTGTAAAGACCCAAGAGCTGAGGGAGGTCAGAGAGTCAGCCAATTAGATATAGGAGGAAGGGAGAGGATCCCAACTTAATTACCTTGAATCCTTAACTGCATATAATCAGCTCACCTCTCATGTTGACCAAGAGCTATCAAAATTAGGTTAATTTCTGAAGAACCCTCAACAGAAAATTAAATACTCAAGATTTAGTGAAGCCTTTAAGCATAGGTAGCAGGGGCTAGGAGAATGGGGGAAAGGTATGGGAGAATATTGCAGTGGTGTTCTGTAACTTACAAACTTTTTCAGTGATTTCCTTAATCATGAAGGCAAGGAGTTGAATAGTTTTCCTGGTCAACTCCCTTCCTTCTGCATCATATAATGACACCTTCAGTGACAGATGGTTGGCATCTCTCACTATGAAGTAACTCTTAAAACTTAATTTGACATCCTATAAGTTGAGGAGAAATAGTCTGTGAGGCAGGAAGCCCTTATGGAATATGGGGAGACCGACGACCATAAAACAGGAAGGTAAGTGGTGTGAGCCTCAAGTATTTTGGGTATTGCTTAGTTTCCTTGCAGTTTGAGCATCCCTTATTGCTGGTTTCCTGAGGTCTTCTGATATCTCTGCCTGTAGTTTGCCTGTAGTTTGCTGCAGTATAGGATCCCAGTTCTGTTTACACATGGAGCTTTGACTTTCCTGATTCTCTAGTTTCTTGATACTGGGGCCATGGTACTCTGACACATTACATCATGGACTGGATTGAACAAAGAAATTTTAATTCAAGATATTAATTTTCCTTTTTTCTCCTCAGCATCTGTGAGCGTGTGACTCCCCGGCTATCTCATGCCAACTCGGCAGTGGTGCTTTCAGCAGTAAAAGTCCTGATGAAGTTTCTGGAGTTGTTACCCAAGGACTCTGACTACTACAATATGCTGCTGAAGAAGTTGGCCCCTCCGCTTGTCACTTTGCTGTCTGGGGAGCCAGAGGTGCAGTACGTCGCCCTGAGGAATATCAATCTAATTGTCCAGAAAAGGTTGGGAAACCAAGAATTGGTGATTAAAGTGTTTGTGATTTTGAATTAAGCTTAATAATATCAATATTAGAGTGTTAAGTTTTATTGATTTTTATTTTTAAAAAGTTTATTTTTATTTTTTTAAAGATCACACTTTTTTTTTTAATTTTTTTTAACGTTTATTTATTTTTGAGACAGAGAGAGACAGAGTATGGATGGGGGAGGATCAGAGAGAGAGGGAGACCCAGAATCCGAAACAGGCTCCAGGCTCTGAGCTGTCAGCACAGAGCCCGATGCGGGGCTCGAGCTCATGAGCAGTGAGATCATGACCTGAGCCGAAGTTGGACGCTTAACCGACCGAGCCACCCAGGCACCCCTATTTATTTATTTTTGAGAGAGAGTATGTGTGCAGGGGGGGCAGAGAGAAAGGGAGAGAGAGAATCCCAAGCAGGCTCCACTCTGTCAACTCAGAGCCCAGCACAGGGCTTGATCCCATGAACCGTGAGGTCACGACCTGATCCGATATCAAGAGTCGTATGTCAACTGATTGAGCCACCCAGGCGCCCCTAAGTTGTTGCTGCTGTTGTTGTTTTAATGTTTGTTTATTTTTGATAGAGCACAAGCGGGGCGGGGAGGGGCAGAGAGAGAGAGAGATGGAGACAGAATCTGAAGCAAGCTCCAGGCTCTGAGCTGTCAGCGCAGAGGCGGATATGGGCCTCAAACCCACAAACTGTGAGATCATGACCTGGGCCAAAGTTGGATGCTTAACCAGCTGAGCCACCCAGGCACCCCCCCCCCCCCCACTAAGTTCTTTTTAATGTATGGAAATGAAAATGTTGAATGGCCAAGCAGCTTGTCCAGGGTGAGGAGGCTAATAGTTGTTTTTGGAGTGTCCCTGTGATAAATACATAGTGCTGCTCTCCAATGTAGTTGTTTTCTGAAGGGCCTCTTAATAGTATACCAGCTTGTGCCTGCTTCATACAGTTCAGGCTGTAGTTTAGAGCCAGATTGTTCTTCCAGCAGTTCTTAGCAGTATGTACCCTAACCCTTAAAAAATTTCTACCAAAAGGGGAACTGGTTAGAGGGATGTACAGGAAGTTTGTCAGGTTTTGGGGATGGGGAGGAGTGAGTAGAGAGCAGAGAGACACAGATTAGATATTAATACAGACTTAAAAGGACATGTCAATATATGCCTCACCTTCCTTATCTTGTGTTTCTGTGTACCGCAGGCCTGAAATCTTGAAGCAGGAAATCAAAGTCTTCTTTGTGAAGTACAATGATCCCATCTATGTTAAACTAGAGAAATTGGACATCATGATTCGTTTGGCATCCCAAGCCAACATTGCTCAGGTCAGACGTAAAGCAGACTCAGGTTTATAAATCACGTAGATCTTAAGGTCTGGCCTTCAGAAAAAGCAAGGCCGTGAAATTGCTTTTTGAGAATCCTTAATGATTTTCTACTTCCTGGATTTTTAACAGGTTCTGGCAGAATTAAAGGAATATGCCACAGAGGTGGATGTTGACTTTGTTCGCAAAGCTGTGCGGGCCATTGGGCGGTGTGCCATCAAAGTGGAGGCAAGTGTCTAGTGTAGTTGTGATCACATTACAGGATTCGGAGTGTTCTCTTCACTCCTTTCTTTAAAATGGGTTTCTTAAGTTTATTAAAATAATAAAGCACATAGGTAAAATTCCCAGAGGGAATCATTTTTATCTCTTTGTAGTTTCAGTTATTTTGACTACTCCCATGTTTCTAAATAATATGCTAATGGTATTTATTGATTTACCAGTTATACACATTATCTGTTAACTTTGTGCTGTAAGTACCATTCTTCATGTACCCCACTGTTCCTACTTGAACCATCCTATTCTCCAATACTTATATCATGAGGTTTTTTGCTCCTGTATTGATTATCTTTGTAAATTGAGATAATATGCCTTCATTTATTTTTCTATTGACTAAAAGTTAGAAAACTCACCGTGCATATTATGACCAAATATTTAGGGCCAGTAGAATACAAATGATTGTATTTTCTTTCCTGTAGAGACTTTTTTTTTTTCTGGAGTTTCTATAATGGCCTTTCTTTTTTTCTTGCATTATATGTCTTCATTGCATCCCTATCTTCTTCCATCCAAACTTTTCAAGCATAGTATCAAATGTGTGTAAGCCTTTTTTTGTCCTAATCCCTTGTCTCTTCAGTCCTCTGTCCTCTCACTTGCCCCAGTCTGGCTTACTGCTTTTTTGGCCTTTGCACAGCCATCATTCCATATAGCTTCTCTTCATACCTCCTTGTTGTTATTAGTCTTCTTTAATAGCATTCCTTTTTGTGTGATTGCCATAGCTTCTTGAGTCTCTGACAATATGAATTACAGTGTTTTGTTTCTACAGTTTAAATTTAATTGTCTGGAGTATTGTATGGTGACCGTTGCAGGTCTATATATAATTTTTTTTTTTAATGTTTATTTATTTCTGAGACAGGGAGAGACAGAGCATGAGTGGGTGAGGGGCAGAGAGAGAGGGAGACACAGAATCAGAAGGAGGCTTCAGGCCCCGAGTTGTCAGCACAGAGCCGGACGCGGGGCTCGAACTCACAAACCGTGAGATCATGACCTGAGCCGAAGTCGGACGCTCAACTGACTGAGCCACCCAGGCGCCCCCTATATATAATTTTTTAATTGAGGTGTATACCATGCTTATAGTAATTTACAGCCCATTTAAATTGTTTAAGAATGAGATAACAGAAAAGATCATCAGGACTTCTGTGAGCACAGGCAGGGCTGCTGATGAACAGGTTTCTGCTTTAGGGCAGGGAGTTGATTTTTACTTGGAAGTCCTCTGAAAGAGCCTCTCTGTGACCCGAGAGGGGGGACTGATTTTTAGCTTGGTTGCAGCCTTCCAGTAGGTGTTAATGGGCTATAGCTTATATTGTTCTCCATATTGTCCTCCATTTGTTTTTCATCATTCAGGAATTTGTTGAAATTAATGAAAACGTCTGTTCACTATGATGTAGTGGATTCGGAACTCCGTATTTGTTCTTGCTACTTGACTCTATGCAGTTCTGCTTAGAGTCAGAGGATTGGACCATCTGATTTCTCAAGGATACTAAAATAATTTGCACAGTATGTCCAGTGCTTCATGGGAACAGAAGGAAACAGATGCTGTGTCAGAGAAGCATCTATGAAAGCCACGTTCCTAATTAGCCTTCCTTTTATTAAGACAGTGCTGCTTTGTGCAGTTACCATTGATAAATCATTTAACCAGAAGTTAATTACTTCTGGTTCTGATCGCTTAGTTCAGATATTTAATGCACTCTGTTACTCCACTGAGAAATAGGAAGTCTATTTATTGGATCTTGATACATCTCTTTTGTCACCATTCTTCACATTCTTTTCTTACTGAAGTATAGCCACCCATTTACTGTTAGATAATTTTCGGAGATTTTGGTAGCATTAAGAGTCATTTTGTGCTTTTCATTGCCAGTCTGTCATCACCTTATTCACTTCTTTTGCAAAGCTCTAGAGTCATACAAAATTATCTCTCATTCCAAAGTTAAAAGAGATTTTCTATCACTGAAATTACTAGAAAGTGTTCTCCATCTGTATTCCTAGAGACTGTTAATGCCATGTATTGTGTAATGGGAAAGTAGTCCATAATCTGGAAGGGATAAACTTCTGATGGCTTTCACTTCTTCCTTTGACTTGGGATGCCCAGGTAGGAATATGAGAGCATGTGAGGAATGAACTTTGGAAACGTAAGATCAGCCTTCTAGCAAGTGCTCTCTTATCTCAGGTTGCCTGGATTTGCTGGAGCACTTTTTCTAGACCTGATTCAGTCACGAAGGTTATCAGTTGGAAAGAGGTGCCTAGCCCGAACACACTTATTAGGGCCAGAGAAGAAATGATGGTCTGTTTCTAATAAAGCATTCACGGGAAGGGGGAAGAGCCAGTGAGGGAATTATAATAGACTTTCTGTATAGCCTCTGAACCAAGCTGCTGCTTGCATTCAAGAATGCCGCTGCATTCTCTCGGGGCCTCTTACCTTTTTTAATGTGTAGTTGGTTTCAGAGATATGACAAATGAGAAATAAATGAATATTAGTTTAATGCTAAGCTGCGAGAGAAGGGCCTACCTAGCAAGTTTAGGGTGTCTTTAAGAGTTAGAGTTGTATTTTTATAACTGTAAAGATCGGTGTTTCTATGTTGCTGTAAGTATTCTGAAGTGAAAAAATATGTATAATTTTGTTATTAAGTTGGTTAGGTTAAAGATTAAGCAGTAAGCTGCTCAATCAATAAATAGCATTAGAAAGGCAGTCCAATAGTACTGGTTTTTTCCATATCTTTTGTCTATCTTTTGCCTATCTTTTGCCTGATTTTTTAGTAGATTTTACTCCACTCCTCCCCCAGCTTTATTGGGGTGTGATTGACAAAGTTATATATATTTACAGGGTATACCTGTTTCTTCAAGGAAGAGATAAACCCCTGGTCCTTCTTAGTCAATTGATTTTATTTGTTTCAGAGAGATTAAGGTACTAAGTTCTCACTTCCCAGTCTTCTGTTCTGTGGTGTTTACTACAGATCAGGGTAAGATACTGATATGTGTCTCATCCCTTAATTTAAAAACAAACAAATGTATTTTTCCTGCTAGGAAAACCATATGTGTTTGCTACATAAAATTATATAAGCTAATTTAAATGAAAATAAAACACTGTTTTCTCCTACCCCTGTTCTACCCTCCCAGAGATGATATGGACATGATTTTAAATCTTTGTCTATATAGTCTTTCATACACCGGTGTACTTTTTACAAAAATGAGATGATTCTAAAAATGCTATTTACTTTTGTGGTCTGCCTTTTTTATTGAATTAGGCATGGACATTTTTCTGTGTTATTAGCATTTTATATCATTTTTAGTGGATTATAGACATGATGTGTGATTGCTTCTAATTTATTTAGCCTTTCTCTTATTGTAAGACCTTAAAGTTCCTGCTCTTTTTCCAAATAATGACATAAAGAGGATCTTATAACCAAGTTTCTGATCTCTAGTGGAGGTGAACATTGTTTCATTTATTAGCCATTTGAAATCACTTGTTCATGTCCTGTGACATGTCCTTTTTCCAATGAGTTATCTTTTCCACAATGATTTTTTAAAAATCTCTTATAATTAAAGATATTAATCCTTCACTTTGTAGCAGTTGTTTTCCCAATTTGTTTTCCTTTTGATTTCATTTGAAGTTGCGATTCACAGAAGTTTACGTTTCCTTGTGTAGTGAGTTCTGTTTTGTTGTCAGGGGTTCTTTAGTGGTACACCTAGAAGATTGTGCTTCACCTCAAACTTCTATAAAACCCACTGTTATTTTCTACTTTTATGGCAAAGATTTTATTTTTTACATTTAACAATATTTTCAATAATTAAAACAGAAGGAATTTTGGTGAAAAATATGAGGGTGAGGATCAAACACCAGACCAAACCATCTTTTCCTTACTGTTAGGAAATGTTGTCTTATACTAAATTTTGTAAGTGTATATTCTGTATTTCTCTGTTTCTGGACTTTTTTTATCTGAACAGTGATTGGATGTTTAATCTTGTTCTTCTGCCATACTGCTTTAATGGTAGTAGGTGTTTTGTTTTGTGTTTTCCTCTTTAATCAAAAGCAATATGGTTGAGATGACAATTTGCTCAAAAATTACTGTTCCAGAGGCGCCTGGGTGGCTCAGTCAGTTAAGTGTCCAATTTTGGCTTAGGTCATGATCTTACATTTTGTGGATTTGAGTCCCGCGTTTGGCTCTGTGCTGATGGTTCAGGGCCTGGAGCCTGCTTCAGATTCTGTGTCTCCCTCTCTCTCTGTTCCTCCGCCGCTCGCTCTCTCTCTCTCTCTCTCTCTCAAAAATAAAGATTAAAAAAAAATTACTGTTCCAGACTTAAATATTTCTCAGATATTGATGCATCATGGGAAATAGCCTTTTGTCTTTATTATAATAATGATACAAAGGGCTCACTAAATGTTAACTTCATATCAAACTCTGTGTTAAACACTTCATTTGTGTTATTTATGATAATTTAAAAAATTTTTAATGTTTATTTTTGAGAGAGAGAGAGAGAGAGCATGAGTGGTGGAGGATCGGAGAGAGAGGGAGACACAGAATCTGAAGCAGGCCCCAGGCTCTGAGCTGTCAGCACAGAGCCCGACTCAGGGATCGAACCCATGAACCGTGAGATCATGACCTGAGCCGAAGTCAGACACTTAACCAACTGAGCCACCCAGGCGCCCCAATGTTATTTATGATAATTTAGAACTTATAGCAGTCTATATCCTACATACTCTATAATTTATCACAACTTATATGTGATAAATTTTTCTAATTTTGCTGTTGCAGTAACCACACAGGAATTACTGGCTGAAAAGGAATAAAATAGAATCCAAAAATGGAAAAAATACATAAAAGATGGCAGAATCATTTCATGGTGCAACAGAATCATCACATAGCCTTAAGATGCAGTTTTGTTTTTATTAAATTGCTTGGAGTGGTTTAACTTCGTACCTTTAAAAGATTATATTCCAAAGTTTTCAGGCATACACTAAAGTGAAATTGATTAATGAGCTGTCATGTACACATCATCCATTTTGAACAAGTATCAACATGTTGCTGTTTTTATCTTCTCCCTTATTCTTCAAGGGAATGAAGTGCTATTGTATTTTTGTTTTTTAAGTAGGCTTCACGCCCAACACAGAGCCCAACCTTGAACTCACAACCCTGAGATCATGACCTGAGCTGAGATCAAGAGTCAGACACCTGGGGCACCTGGGTGGCTCAGTCGGCTGAGCGTCCAACTTGGGCTCAGGTCATGATATTGTGGTTCGTGGGTTTGAGCTCTGCGTCAGGCTGTGTGCTGACAGCTCGGAACCTGGAGCCTGCTTCAGACCCTGTCTTCCTCCCCCTGCGCTCCTCCCCCACTCGTGCTCTGTTTCTCTCTCTCAAAAATAAACATTAAAAATAATAATAATAATAATAATAAAATAAAGAGGCCCCTAACCAACTGAGCCACTCAGGTGCCCCAGTGCTACTGTATTTTTTTTTTTAATTTTTTTATTCTTTCTTTATTTTTGAGAGAGAGACAGATTGCGAGTGGAGGAGGAACCGAGAGAGAGGGAGACACAGAATCCAAAGCAGGATCCAGGCTCTGAGCTGTCAGCACAGAGCCCACCATGGGGCTGAGTCCCAAAGATCACGAAGCTGAGCCAAAGTCGGATGCCCAACCGACTGAGCCACCCAGGTGCCCCAAGTACTATTGTATTTTAATATAGATCCCAGATATGATCTTACAAAAGTAGTCTAATGTGTATATCTAATAGAGTATGTCCCTAAAAAAATACATTGTCATGATACCATTACTATACCCAACAACTAACAATAATCCTTTATCTCATTGAATACCCAGAACATGTTCAATTTTCCCTAGTTGTCTTTTTATAGTTGGCTTGTTCAAATCAAAATCTAAAGAAGATTCACATGTTGCATTTGGTTACTATGTTTCTTAAGTCTTACTTCCTTGAGGTGCCATATATTGAAGTGATTATATCATTAGGTTTATACAGTTTTCCAGAGTCTGGATTTTGCTGGTGTAGTTTAGTGATGTTGTTTATCTCATTCTGTCATCCCCTATAAATAATTAAATCTAGAGGGTTGGTAATGTTCATGTTCAGTGTTAGGCAAAAGTATCTCCTTTGATGCTGTGTACTTTCTATTGCATCTTATCAAGAGGCATCTAATGGAGTGACCCATCAGAGTGCATCATGAGATATGATAAATTTTAGGCTTTGATTTTTAGGGTCTCTTGTCCGAAACCTTTCCCTTTTTAAAAACTATGACCTAGGGACGCCTGGGTGGCTCAGCACGTTAAGCGTCCAGCTTCAGCTCAGGTCATGATCTCACAGTTTGTGGGTTCGAGCCCCACGTCGGGCTCTGTGCTGTCAGTTCAGAGCCTGGAGCCTGCTTCGGATTCCGTGTCTCCCTCTCTCTCTGACCCTCCCCCACTCATGCTCTGTCTCTATCAAAAAATAAATAAACGCTAAAAAAATTTTAAAAACTATGAGCTAGAGTTTTAGTACATTAGTTTTATCACTTGTATTCTCCCATATTCCCTTCATTAATAAAAGGTTAATAGATCCAATTCTATTTTATAAATGAACTAAAGGCTGTGGAAAATTGCAGTTTACTGAGGCCATAGACTTTCAGTTAGATAGTTCAAAAGATCGCAAATTTTCCTTAAGAGTTTTTTGAGCCACAGATAACTTGGAAAATATAATGAAAGCTATGAATCCTCTCCCTGGAAAATATGCTTATATGCACATATGCAATTTGGCAGTTTCATTTCAGGAAGTTTGTTTTATTGGTTGATTTTAATTTTAAGTAATCTGTACACTCAGCATGGGCCTTGAACTCATTACCCTGAGATCAAGAGTTGCATGCTCCTCCTCTAGCTGAGCCAGCCAGGCACCCCTCATTTCAAGAGGTTTAAAGCCATGAATTCCAGATAAAAATCTACCTTGGCTTATTCTTTCCTCCTACCTTGACATATTCTTTCTTCTCATTTCTATTCTCGTGGCTATCCAAGATGATACAACTATCATTTGATCCAACTCATTTGTCAAGTATATTTTTGCAATGAATAAAATTTGGGGTTTATCTGGAAATTCTGTGTATCTCCATCAGATAGCCTAGCCTGTAGTGTAGCTTGGTCAAATTAGGTGCCTGATCTTTTAGTTTAGCTTAGTTGGTGCACATGTATGTCACAAAGCTATTTTTATATTGAGGTTGCATTATTGGAGAGATCGTCTGACTTGTCATTTATTGTGTTCCTCTTCATAGCAATCTGCAGAGCGCTGTGTGAGCACATTGCTTGATCTCATCCAGACCAAAGTAAATTATGTGGTCCAAGAGGCAATTGTTGTCATCAGGGACATCTTTCGGAAATACCCCAACAAGTATGTACAAATACTTCTACCCTCTTCTTCCAACCATATAGGAAATGTGTAAGGCACTTTGAAATTGGCTAGGTATAAATTATTCTTTGTAATGTAACTGGTCATAATAGGATATTTTGTTAAAAATCCTATTAAAATGGATACCTTATGAAAAACAACTTTTGTTTATTTAAAATTTTTTTAATGTTCATTTTTGAGAGACAGAGAGAGAGGGAGACAGAATCTGAAGCAGGCTCCAGGCTCAGCACAGAGCCCGACGCAGGGCTCGAACTCACAAACCGTGAGATCATGACCTGATCTGAAGTCAGATGCTTAACCGACTGAGCCACCTAGGCGCCCGAGCCTGTGCATTCTCTTAACCAAAAGCCTTTATAGTTTGGTGGTTTGGTTTAGGGTACCTTGTTGGTCATTTTTTTTTTTAGCCTTCATTGTTAAATACACTTCTCAGTTGTGCCCTCAATAACTATAGTTGATTTTGCTACATCAGGTATGAAAGCATCATTGCCACTCTTTGTGAGAACTTAGACTCGCTGGATGAACCAGATGCTCGAGCAGCTATGATTTGGATTGTGGGAGAATATGCTGAGAGAATTGACAATGCAGATGAGTTACTGGAGAGCTTCCTGGAAGGTTTTCATGATGAAAGCACCCAGGTAAGTTCTCACCTGTGTCCTGTGTCAGATCTTTTGGGGAAATTTTCAGGGAAAGTAAAGGTTGAGCACTTACGTGTGTGTGTGTGTGTGTGTGTGTGTGTGTGTGTGTGTGTGTGTGTGTGTTGAGAATTGGTGACCTTTTCAATTGTGCTGATTTCTTATGGAGCAAATCTGCCTTAGACCAGTGGTTCTCAAACTTTAGTGAACCTAGAGTTTGTTAAAGCACAGGTTAGGTTGCTGGCCCCACCCTTGGAGTTTCTGACTCAGTGGGTCTGAGATGGGCTTAAGCATTCTCATTTCTTACCAGGTTCAGGGTGCTGCTGCTGCTAGTGGTCCAGAACCACACTTTAACAACTAATGGCTGAGAGCAGTAATTAGCACTTTTTAATTTTCTGTCACCGGAAGATGATGACCTATTCCTGTTCATAATGGTTGTGGCTCATTCCAGCAGGTGTTTTCGCTTAGAGCTGGGGTGAGGGCTGGCATGTGCAGTTTGAAAAGATTCTCTGGATAGCTAGATTTCTTCCCATCTTCTGTCTCTCCTCTACCAAAATGGAGAGACCTGACCTTGGAACTGTGGGCACAGAGAAGCAGATAAATTATAAAACCCTTTTCCCCTGGCATTTGCACTCATTGCAAATTGAAGGTCATGTATGTAATCCACCATAGTAATTTTAATAGACCTTTACAAGGAACACATACAAGCCTATAGCTTTGTGTATGGTTCAGCAGCCCATATTTTTTTTTTACATTAAAAAAAATTTTTTTTAATGTTTATTTATTTTTGAGAGAGAGAAACAGTGTGAGTGAGGGAGGGGCAGAGAGATGGGGAGACAGTCTGAAGCAGGCTCCAGGCTCTGAGCTGGCAGCACAGAGCCTGATGCGGGGCTCCAACTCATGGACCACAAGATCATGACCAGAGCTTAACCAACTGAGCCACCGTGGCACCCTTCAGCAGCCCATTTTTAATTAGCTGTGATCTGGCATAGTTTTACTGTTTTTTGGCTCTTGCCCTAGTATGACAGATAATTCCCTAATTTCTCCCCAAGTTGTATCTTTTGGTGGAAATGAATATAAAGGATTTAATAAATAAGCAATTTTTTGTGCCAAAAATGCAATTTAGGGACAAGAGGCTAGTGAGTTTGGGTTGTTGTTTTTTTAATTAATTTATTTTTGAGAGAGAGAGAGAATGAGCAGGGAGAGGGGCAGAGAGAGAGAGGGAAAAAGAGAACCCCAAGTAGGCTCTGTACTGCCAGTGTGGAGTCCAATGCTGGGCTCAAATTCACAAACCTTGAGATCATGACCTGAGCCAAAACCAAGAGTCTGATGCTCCACTGGCTGAGGCACCCAGGCTTAGAAAGACCAGGTAGTAATTCGTAGATGGGTAAGCACTACTTTGGAAATAATGGTAGGGAGTAATGTAAATGCCTTTCACTTTCTCTGTTAAATTACATCCCCATAGGTGCAGCTCACTCTGCTTACTGCCATAGTGAAGCTGTTTCTCAAGAAACCATCAGAAACACAGGAGCTGGTACAGCAAGTCTTGAGTTTGGCAACACAGGTATGAAATCTAGAAAAAGCATGGGTTTGATTTGTCTGCTTTTATATTGAGGAAATCATGAAACTCTGAGAAGATTCAATTTGGGGGGATTTGTTTATTTATTTTTACTTATTTATTCAGTTATTATTTTAAGTAGGCCCTATGCCCAAGTTGGGGCTTGAACTCACAACCCCAAGGTCAAGAGTCACATGCCCCACTGACTAAGCCAGTGTGGCACCCCTCATTTGGGAAGATTTTAATTGGAAAGGGCGCAGTCTTTAGATCCTGTTAAAATATAAAAATAGTGCCTCTTATACATATAACATCGAATATAGTTCGGTGCCTTTTAAATGAACTGGCTCCAGTTTCTGTTGAACTTAGATGGGCTTAACTTAGATATTTTACTTTTAATGAATGACCTACAGTGTGAAAATGACATCGAGTCTCACAGTACTGGGTGACTCACTTAAGTGTCACTCCTTCTGGGTGACTTAATTTCACCTTCTAAATGAAAGTACAATGATTTAATATTGGTAAATGCCTCAACAAAGGTCTCCGATATTGTTCTTTCTACCTTCTAGAATTGGTTGCCTTTCTCTTTAAGTAATTTCAAAGTGCTTATGCTGCCTCCTTAATTATTCGATATTTTTGGTCCTCCCTAGGATGAGTTTGATTTCAGAAATGTGGCAACTGGAGGCCACAGATGTATTGTCACCATTTTAGGTCCACAGAAATCAAAACAATTATTTTATCTAGTGTAACTAGTATAGCAATCATCAATTCATCATAATTTCGTTATGTTCTTAATTGAATTTGAGAACTGGCTGGCTATAGCAGGCTGTCAGAAGTTCAGGTGTGTGTTGACACATGGAATCAGATTTAGATACTCAGTTTACCATTTTTCTTATTCATCTCTGTATAGTGGTAGATAATCAAAATTTGAAATCTTTTCATAGTACTTTTATCTGTTATCTTTCCTATTATTAATTTTACATCTTTTAATATATATCTGTAAGCATTCTTTGAAATGTTTCTTTAAAAAAAAATTCCCTTTTAAACATCTTCCTTTGCCTGAAGCAAAGCAATTTCTATAACCATCAAGGCAGTGGTTATTTAATTCCTGTATTGAATTGAGCATTCTAGGCTTTTTTTTTTTTTAATTTTTTAATCTTTATTTTTGAGAGAGAGAAATAAAAAGCGTGAATGGGAGAGGGGCAGACAGAAAGAGAGAGAGGGAAACACAGAAGCTAAAGCAGGCTCCAGGCTCTAAGGTGTCAGCACAGAGCCCGATGCAGGGCTATAACTCAAGGATCTCTTGGTGGAAATGAATATAAAGGATTTAATAAATAAGCAATTTATAAATAAATAAATAAGCAATTTATAAATAAATAAGCATCTGAGCCAAAGTCAGCCACTTAGCCAACAAAGCCACCCCAGTGCCCGAGCCTTCTAGACTTCTTAGTGTAGACCCTTGATCACCCACTTGTATCTGTGTTAAGGTGGATTTACAACAAGTTTCTAAAGAGAATTTGGGCCTTGCTCTCTCTCTGCTTATCTCTAGATAGGGATAGTCTTAAAATCAAGCAAGTGTCCTTGGTAGGTTCCATTGTAGTCACCGGTTCTCAACCCTATCTCCATCTCCATTGTCTGTTGAAGGCCTATGGGTCTGTATTTCAAAGGCGTCACAAGAGAGCTGTATTTTGGATTCTTGTCAGATTATCTCCTGTTATTTATCAAAATTTGCCTGAGATAAAATGTTTAGGGAGGATTGCTTAAATAATACAAGGACTCTCTGTTCTTACAGATAAAATTTGCCACTGAATCAAGCCAGACTGGTAGAGAGCTGGGTATCTAGACTGCATTGTACCTGACCCTTAATTAAGTTACATTTACTAAATTATACCGATACATTCATCTAATAGTAGGGTTGTCATGAGAAACTATCCTATTTGGATCTGTTGTCAAAGTCATTTGTTATTCCATTATATGTTTTTTTTTCTTTATGAGGTTCCATCAAACAAATTCCTAACCAGTTTTGGATTCTCCTAAGCATTGGTAGGTATGTAGTTAACTGACCCTCTGAATGGCTTATGTAACTAGATTTCGTGTTCATATGAGTTGGAAACTTTAGAGTCAAATTTAAGGATCTCTTGTAGAAAATGTGTAGGTCATTGTGGCATGCATTTTTCTGTTTCTAGTTCTGATTTATGCTCTCTAGTCCTGGATGCATTTTTGGAAGCTTTGCTAAGTCCTTTTCTGGGACTAGGGCAGGGTATAAGTAGACCATCAGATATTCCTGATTGAGACTTTTTGTACAAGGACTAGTATAAAATCTTTAATAATAACCATTTTTGTTGTGCTTACTATGTACCAGGCATTCTTGTAAGGACTTTACACATTAATTTAATCTCAGTAATGGTTGATACTGTTATTATTCCTATTTTATAGATGAGGAAACTGAGACATAGGCCCAGTTAAGTATGTGGCAGAGTGAGGAGTCAAACCCAGGTAGCCTGGCTCCAGAGTCTTTGCTCTTATCTATCATGCTGTGCTGCTTCTCTAGCCTGAAGGTCAGGGATGACTTTGAGACTGCGTACTCCTCGCTTTACCTCTCTGAAGCACTATTGTGCATAAGCCAGTACATGCAAGTGAACTTAGTGGTTTTAAGATCATTGTAGGTGATTATTTCATATTTGGTTGTAAATAATCATTAAGCAGTTTTTCTAGCCAACCCTTTTCTGTCCAGTTAATGAGATCTGAGGAGTTAGCATAAAAGAACAGCACATTGGTATATAAGTCTTTTCCACTGGAAGTTTTTTTCTCTGTTTTGTGCCCTCCACCCCTACCCTCCAAGTTTGTGAAATAAGAACCTAATAACTTGTTAGGTACCAATATTAGGAACCTAATAACTTATTAGGTACCAATTTCAGTTGAGGGCAGAGTGATCTGCTAAGTTGTGTTAATTAAGTTTATTTATTTTTAATTTTTTTTAAGTTGATTTATTTATTATTTTTTTTTTTTTTAATTTTTTTTTCAACGTTTTTTATTTATTTTTGGGACAGAGAGAGACAGAGCATGAACGGGGGAGGGGCAGAGAGAGAGGGAGACACAGAATCGGAAACAGGCTCCAGGCTCCGAGCCATCAGCCCAGAGCCTGACGCGGGGCTCGAACTCACGGACCGCGAGATCGTGACCTGGCTGAAGTCGGACACTTAACCGACTGCGCCACCCAGGCGCCCCTAAGTTGATTTATTTTGAGAGAAGGACAAAGCCTGAGTCCGGGAGGGACAGAGACAGAGGGGGTGAGAGAGAATCCTAGGCAGGCTCTGCACTTCTAGTGCAGAGCCTGATGCTGGGATTGAACTCACAAAACATGAGATCATGATCTGAGCCGAAGTCAGATGCTTAAACAACTGAGCCACCCAAGCATCCCTAAGTTGTGTTCATTTGAATTGGGTGATGGGAGTTCTATTTCTGCTACATCCCTGGTTCGAGACGTGCCTGAGCAAATTTCTTTTTAATACTGTTCCTTTCCCATTTCAACAATAGAGTTAATTAATACTGGGTTCTTTTGTGTGTGTGTTTTTTAACCTGTGCTGATAATTCAGTGAAGTAATGTGAAATATTTATGCTTCTAACTTTATTTTTATTAAATAAAAACATTTTTTATGTTAATTTTTGAGAGAGAGAGAGGCAGAGTGCAAGTGGGGAGGGAGCAGAGAGAGGGAAACACAGAATTCGAAACAGGCTCCAGGCTCTGAGCTGTTAGCACAGAGCCCGATGTGGGGCTCGAACTCAAGAACGATGAGATCCGAAGCCGGCCGAAGTCAGCCTCTCAATTGACTGAGCCACCCAGGTGCCTCTGTGCTTCTAACTTTAAATAAAATGGTGGTTAATTAGAAATATTATTACAGGAAAAGAAAATGAACCCTAGAATCCAAGGCTTCATTTCAAAGGTTTGTCTTCTCTGCTTTGGTAGTTATAGAGCAATCAGTTAAGAATACACACAGAAGTGTCCAGACTTTAATAATTACCCTGTATAGTATATTCAAGAAAAATTAAGATGAAGACTTCGCTATGAGCTAGAGAACACCATCATCAAAATCACCGGTGCTGTGGGGCGCATGGGTGGCGCAGTCGGTTAAGCATCCGACTTCAGCCAGGTCACGATCTCGCGGTCTGTGAGTTCGAGCCCCGCGTCAGGCTCTGGGCTGATGGCTCAGAGCCTGGAGCCTGTTTCCGATTCTGTGTCTCCCTCTCTCTCTGCCCCTCCCCCGTTCATGCTATGTCTCTCTCTGTCCCAAAAAAAAAAAAAAAAAAAAAAAAAAAAGTTGAAAGAAAAAAAAAAAAATCACCGGTGCTGCTTGCTGGAAATGTAAATTCCTGGGCCTGATCCTGACATAATGAAAATTTCTGTGATGTGGCCCTAGAATCTGCTACTGAATGACTTTCCTGGTATGTTACAATGTTGATGCATAGTACAGTTTACTGTTTTAGAGCATGCCTGGTAAGAATTATTTTGGAAGCTCTTAAATTTTTAGAAATGTACTATTTTTCTGGGGCACCTGGGTGGCTCAGTCAGTTAAGCATCCAACTTTGGGTCAGGTCATGATCTCACGGTTCATGAGTTTGAGTCCCGCATCAGGCTCTGTATTTACAGCTCAGAGCCTGGAGCTGGCTTCAGATTGTTGTCTCCCTCTCTCTCTGCCCCTCCCCCACTCATGCTTTGTCTCTGTCTCTGTCTCTCAAAAATAAACAAACATTAAAAAAAAAAAAACAGTCATACTCCTGGTAATAAAAAATGTGGTATTCACACATACATACTCACACACACAATAGAATGTTACTCTGCCATGAGAAAGAAGGAAATCCTATGGTTTGCAACAACATGGATGGACCCCACAGGCACTATGCTAAGGAAGATAAGTCAGGTAAAGAAAGCCAATACTGTTGGTTTCACTTATACGTGCAACATAAAAATGCCAAATTCATAGAAACAGAGTAGGATGGTGGTTACCAGGAGCTGGGGGGTGATGGAGAATGGGGAGATAGTGGTCAAGGATACAAGCCTCCAGTTAGAAGATGGATAAGTTCTAGGGATCTAATGCTCATCATAATGATTATAGTTACTACTGTGTTATATACTTGAAAGTTGCTAAAAGAATAGATCCTAAATGTTCTCACTACAAGAAAGAAATGGTAATTAAGTGACATGATGAATATATTAGTTAATGCTACACCAGTAATTATTTTGCAATATATAAGCATACCAAACAACATATTGTATATCTGAAATTTATTTATTTTTTATTTTTTTATTTATTTTTGGGACAGAGAGAGACAGAGCATGAACGGGGGAGGGGCAGAGAGAGAGGGAGACACAGAATCGGAAACAGGCTCCAGGCTCCGAGCCATCAGCCCAGAGCCTGACGCGGGGCTCGAACTCACGGACCGCGAGATCGTGACCTGGCTGAAGTCGGACGCTTAACCGACTGCGCCACCCAGGCGCCCCTGAAATTTAAACAATGTTATATGTCAGTTTTATCTCAATAAAGATGACTAAAAAAAAAAAAAAAAAAGAAAGAAATGTACTATTTTCCCAGATCCTGGCCAGGAACTAGGGGGGCTAACAGAAAAGCAGGTCCAAAACCAAATTTTCCGAATCACCAAACAGGGAATGGCACCTTAAAATCATAAAAAGTTTTGATTTTTATGTCACATGTCTTGACTGGGCCTGATTTATTGTGGCCTCCATATAAATAGTGAGGCAGTGTTGACCAGCTTACAGTAAGCCTAACAAATCAGCCCTCAGAATAGCAACATTCGAACAGTGAAGATCCTTGCCTGTTCTTTAGCTTCAGGCTTTGGAAAATTTGCACTCATTTCTCATAGGACCATATTTTTAAAGTGTGTGTCTATAAAGATTTACGGTGCATATACCCTTTAATTCAGGGATTCTGTATGCAGCATTTTGCCTTATTGCCGTGTTTTGAATTTGTGGAGTATAGGGGGACTCCAAACTTCTATCATAGATGTACATAGTTTTGTGAATCCCCACAGGAATTAATTAATTAATTTTGTATTTGGTTAAGTATGTACATAATGGAAGAGAGAAATAATTTGAAGTAAAAAGTAGTTTTCATCCATACATTATTAAATTGTATTATTGTTTAATACCTCAACAATATTACTAATCTATGAAGACAGAAGACTGAATTTTCCTGGGCAAGTGATGTGCAGTATTCATTTTAATTGTGTATAATAAAAAGCATAATTAGTATACAAATTTTAAATGGTGTGCTTTGGGGATTGAATATATAAATTAAGATTTAACTTTTATGTATCAACAAAAGCTGGGGTGGGGATTGCTTTCCTGACCTGATACGTCAAAAAACTGGTAGTCTATTCTTTTAAAAAATCAACTTGTTTCGGGTGCCTGGGTGGCTCAGTCAGTTAAAGCGTCAGACTTCAGCTCAAGTCATGATCTCTCAGTTCGGTTCGTGCGTTAAGCCTCACATCAGGCTCTCTGCTGTCAGTGGGGAGCCTGCTTTGGATCTTCTATTTCTCTGCCCCTCCCCAGCTCATGTGCGTGTGGGCACTCTCTCTTAAAAATAAACATTAAAAAAAGTCAACTTACTTATGTTTTGTGATGTTCAAACTTTGTTTCCAAGTAAAATAAGTAAGGAGATCTCAGCCTATTTATAAACCAATTACTGGACTTCTCAAAAACAAAACAACTTATGTAAATTGAATATTATCACTGTTTCCCTTTTTTAACCCTGGCATTTCAAACACTACAAACATTTTTATATGCTATGTAACACAACCTATGAATGTGATCAATATTCTCTTGAGTTATATTTACCATTTTGATATTCTGTTAACTAACTTGCCGTATTGCAGTGTTCCTTATGCTTTTTAAAGTTTTTATTTGTTTGAGAGTGAGTGGGCGGGGAGGGGCAGAGAGAGGGAGACACAGAATCTGAAGCAGACTCCAGGCTCTGAGCTATTAGCACAGAGGCTAGTGTGGGGCTCAAACTCAAGAACCATGAGATCATGACCTGACCCTGACCCAAAGTCGGACGCTCATTAACCAGCTGAGCCACCCAGGGGCACACCCTTACGCTTTCTTGTTTTTAACCAGTGGTCTACTGTGGCACAAGTTAAACAATACATGACTAAGAATAACCATAGGAAACCATGTAGTCAAAACCATTGGGTCACTGCTAGTATTTATTAAGCAGGGTGTTAAGTGCCTTAAGTGGCTAACTCATGAACCAATTTATCTGCTTACTTAGAAACTCACGTGGAAGCCCTCAAATTGGCCTAGTTTTGAAGAAAATATTTTTGTATGTGTATTTTAAATACAGATACTGAAACAGCGACTTACTGTTGTGGCACTAAAACAGCTGGAATGCCATCATATAGACATACTCTGAGAGGTAGATACCAGGATATTTATCGCTACTTTGTGATGTTCACATAAATGAATGCATGAATGGCAGGAAGGAGAGAGAAAGAGGCAACAACCTAAATGTCCATTGATAGGGCACTAGTAAATAATGTTGCAGTGCTGTATATACTGGGGAAGTTTGCAGGTGTATATGCCAGTGTGGAAAATACCTTGCAGAGGAGTATATATAATGTGAAATTGGTTTTATATAAAATGGATATATATATGCTTAGGAGCTCTCTGGAAGGACACATAACCACACTGTTAAAATGGCTATCCTGGGGATGTAAAGTGGGGAAGGGTTGGATGTTTGGGGAGATTTAAAATTTTTATTTATTTTTATTAAAATATATACATATTTTTAAAGATTTTGTCCTTGACACACAAAAAAATTATTTTTTTAAAGATTTTGTTTTTACACACCTAGTGTGGGGCTTGAATGCACAACCCCATCATCAAGAGTCATGTGCTGTACCAACTGAGTCAGTCAGGTGCCCCAGAGACTTATTTTTGTACTACAAACTTTTTTTTTTTTTTTTTTGAGAGAGCAAGCATGAGTAGGGGAAAGGGGCAGAGGGAGAGAGAGAGAGAATCCCAAGCAGGCTTCATACCTAGTGGGGAGCCTGACAGGGGGTTCAATCCCATGACCCTGGGATTATGACCTGAGCAGAAATCAAGAGTCAGACGCTCAACTGGCAGCTACCCAGGCACTCCGATATGTTACAAACTTCTAATTGTGATGTGGCATTGATGAATTTTTTTTTAGCCATGAGTATGAATAAAAATTATTTTAAAACTACCACAGAAAAAACAAGACCACTAAATTAAAAGGTCACCCCTTTGGGAAATGTTTAGTTCCATGCTCTCCTTAACAGTCATTTATTATTTTAGATAGTAGTACCTCTCATACTATATTGTAATAATTAGTATTCTGGACTTGTTAAAGTCAGGCACTATGTGTCTTATCTCTTTATTTCCAGGGCCTAGCCAGTGTCTCCATAGGAGATACTTAATAAATATTTGAATGAAGAAAGAAGGTATGGGTGAAATATTTTTAAAATCAATTTCATGAATAATTCTGCTGATGTTTATAGCAGTTAAAAAACATTTTTGGGGGAGGCACCCGAGTGGCTCAGTCGGTTAAGTGTCCAACTTTGGCTCAGGTCATGATATCATGGTTCGTGAGTCCGAGCCCTGCATCAGGCTCTGTGCTGACAGCTCAGAGCCTGGAGCCTGCTTCGGGTTCTGTGTCTCCCTCCCCCTCTATCTCTGCCCCTCCCCTGCTCACACGCATGTACCCTTGCTCACTCTCTCAAAAATAAACGTTAAAAAAAATTTTTTTTAAAGAATTATTTTGATGTTCCAAGGCTGTCTCAAGGAGTTAATTTCTATCAGATTAAACTCTTATTTTCCATTTCCCATCTTCCCTTGAATTTTAGTCTTAGAACTAACCCATCTCGATTTATATTTAAATTCTTTGGAACATTAGAGATTACAGAATTATGACTGTATTAAAACTGTGTTGAGTTTAAATATCTTAACAGCCAACTTTATAAATCACTACAGCATTGCCTTAATATAAATCTAACAGGTTGGGTTTCTGTATGGAGAAAACTTCCATTTAAACCTTCTTGCCCTTGCCTTTCATTAGGATTCTGATAATCCTGACCTTCGAGACCGGGGCTATATTTATTGGCGCCTTCTCTCAACGGACCCTGTCACAGCCAAAGAAGTAGTCTTGTCTGAGAAGCCACTGATCTCTGAGGAGACAGATCTTATTGAGCCAACTCTGCTGGATGAGCTAATATGCCACATTGGATCTTTGGCCTCGGTATACCATAAGCCTCCCAATGCTTTTGTGGAAGGAAGTCATGGAATCCATCGCAAACACTTGCCAATACATCATGGGAGGTAAGCAGGTGAACTAGGTTTTGAGTGAGAAGTAACTCTTTTAGACAGAGTTGGTCTTCCTCCTGTTGTTATAGCCTAGAAAAGAACTTGGTATGCATTTTGCAAACTTACTATAATGCCCTGGGGTCTCCATCTGAATACCAGTGACCACATACGTAATAGGTGAAGGGCTCTTCTGTGTTCTAATTTGGGAAGTAGATAAGATAACAGCTTTAGAAAATGATGAAGACCTTTTTTTTTTTTAACTTTTTAGTTTATTTTTTGAGAGAGAGACATGAGTGGGAGACATAAGCATGAGTGGGAGAGGGTAGAGACAGAGGGAGAAAGAGAGAGAATCCCAAGCAGGTTCCACACTGTCAGCAGAGAGTCCAATGTGGGGTCCAAACTCACGAAAAACTGCGAGATATGACCTGAGCCCAAATCAAGAGGTGGGCTCTTAACCAACTGAGCCACCCAGGGGCCCCATTGGTGAAGACCTTCTAAACTGATAAATTTGAAAGTTGTTTATGTCCCCAGATGAGGCTAGAAATCTTTTCAAGGCTGAAAATTTGGAAAAAAAGACTATACGTACCTTTAGCTATCTTATTGCTTTAGTGTAACTTTGGTAGAAGCTTATGGATAAAGTTAGCAGATACTGCTTTTGTGCTATAAAGCTATTAGTGAAATAATATTTACAGGATTGTTTTATAAGAGCAGCCTAGATTCCTTCCTTCTACTGGCTTTGGGCTCTGTTCTTTTTCTGGCTCCTTAAGGTATAAGGTTAGGTTTGGGATTTTTCTTGCTTCTTGGGGTAGGCCTATACAGCTATAATCTTCCCTCTTAGAACAGCTTTTGCTGCATCCCCAAGATTTTGGTATGCAAAATGAAAACAACTGTGTTTTCATTTTCATTTGTCACCTTGTTTTTGATTTCCTTTTTGATTA
This sequence comes from Neofelis nebulosa, assembly GCF_028018385.1. Taxonomy (NCBI): domain Eukaryota; kingdom Metazoa; phylum Chordata; class Mammalia; order Carnivora; family Felidae; genus Neofelis; species Neofelis nebulosa. The sequence continues at coordinate 56,152,441 of NC_080797.1, read as the reverse complement.
CTTGGTTAACCCATTCATTGTTTAGGAGCATGTTATTTAGCCTCCATGTATTTATGTTCTTTTCCAGCTTTTTTTCTTGTGATTGATTTCTAGTTTCATACCTTGTGGTCAGAAAAGATGCATATGATTTCAGTTTTTTTGAATTTAGGCCTAACGTGATATATTCTGGAGAACACTTGACAAAAATGTGTATTCTGCTGTTTTGGTATATTCTGAATGGAATGTTCTGCATATATCTGTTAAAAAGCATTCAGTCTAAAAAAGAGGTTAGAGTGGGAGAGAGCCAAAGCATAAGAGACTCTTAAAAACTGAGAACAAACTGAGGGTTGATGGGGGGTGGGAGGGAGGGGAGGTAATGGGTATTGACGAGGGCATCTTTTGGGATGAGGTCTGGGTGTTGTATGGAAACCAGTTTGACAATAAATTTCATATACTAAAAAAAAAGCATTCGGTCCTATGTGTCATTCAAAGCTCCTGATTGATTTTCTACCTGGATGATATATCCACTGATGTAAGCAGGGTGTTGTTCCTTGCTGTTATTGAACTACTGTCAGTTTCTTCCTTAATGTGTGTTAATAGTTGCTTTATGTATTTAGGTGCTGCCATGTTGGGTGCATAAATATTTACAATTGTAATATCCTCTTGTTGGATAGTTTCCTTTATCATTAGGCAGTGCCCATTTTTGTCTCTTGTCATGATCTTTGTTTTAATGTCTATTTTGTCCATTGTAAGTATGGCTACCCCATCTTTATTTTTGCTTCCATTTGCATGGTAAATGTTTTTGCATCCCTTCATTTTCAGGCTGCACATCTTTAGGTCTGAAGTGAGTCCCTTATGGGCAGCATATAGGTGGCTCTTGCTTTTTTTGTCCTTTCAGTCACCCTGTGTTGTTTTGATTAGAGCATTTAGACAGAGTTGGATGCAGCAGTGCTGTTCTAAGAGGGAAAATTATAGCAATACCTTCCTGAGACTTAACTCAGGAAGCAAGTAAAATCTCTACTTAACCTTACACCTAAAGGAGCTAGGAAAAAAAAAAAAAAAGCACAAAGCTGGTAGAAGGAAGGAAATAGTAAAGATAGAGCAAAAAGAAATAGAGACTTAAAAAAAAACAACAACCAAAAAAGAATCGATCCAGGAAACTAGGAGATGGTTGTTTGAAAAGATCAATAAAATCGATAAACCTTCAGTCAGACTCATCAAGAAAAGGAAGAGAAAGGACTCAAATCAGGAATGAAGGAGAAATAACTGACACCACAGAAATAAAAAGCATTAGAAGAGAATAGTATGAAAAATTATATGCCAACAAATTAGACAATCTAGAAGAAATGTATTAGTTCCTAGAAACCTGTAACCTTCCAAAACTGAATGAGGAAGAAATAAAAAATTTAAACAGACCCCTTACTAGCAATGAAATTGAAACAGTAATCAAAAAATTCCCAACAAACAAAAATTCAGAACCAGATGGATTCACAGGTGAATTCTGCCAAATAGTTAATACTTACTCTTCTTAAACTATTCCCAAAAATAGAAGAAAAAGGAAAGTTTCCAAATTCGTTCTATAAGGCCAGCATTACCCTGATACCAAAACCAGAAGAAGACACTACAAAAAAAGAAAACTACAGGCCAGTATCTCTGATGAACATAGATGCAGACATCCTCAACAACCTACTAACAAACTGAATCCAACAATACATTAAAAAATGATTCATCTTGATCAAGCGGGAATTTTTCCAGGGATGCAAGGATAGTTCAGTATTTGTGAATACTGAATACAAATGAATTAACATAATGCATCACATTAACAAGAAAAAGGATAAAAACCATATGATCACCTCAGTAGATACAGAAGAAGCATTTGACAAGATACAATATCCATTCCTGATAAAAACTCTCAACAAAGTAGGTTTAGAGGGAACATACTTCAACATAAAGGCCGTATATGAAAAACCTGTGGCTAACATCATACTCAGTGGTGAAAAACAAAGCTTTTCCTCTAAGATTAGGAACAAGACAAGGATATCCATTCTCTCCACTTTCCTGGGTACAGCAGTCAGACAAGAAAAAGAAATGAAAGGCATCCGAGTTAGGAAGAAGTAAAACTTTGAGTGTTTGCAACTGACATGCTATATATAGAAAACACTAAAGACTCCACCAAAAAACTAGTAGAATAAATGGACTCAGTAAAATTGTAGGATATAAAATTAATATATAGAAATCTGTTTTGTTTCTATACACTAATAAGTAAGTGGCAGAAAGTTAAATTAAGACAATATCATTTACAATTGTACCAAACCATAATATACCTAGGCATAAACTTAACCAAGGAGGTGAAATACTTGTACTCTGGAAACTATAAAATGCTGATGAAAGAAATTAAGGACAGCAAAAACATGGGAAGATATTCCATGCTTTTGGATTGGAAGAACCCATATTATTAAAATGTCCATACCACCCAAAGCAATCTACAGATTTAATGTAATCCCTGTCAGAATACCAACTGCATTTTTCACAGAACTAGAACAAACAATCCTAAAATATGTATGGAACCACCAAAGACCCTGAATAGCCAAAGCAGTCTTGAAAAATAAGAACAAAGTTGGAGGTATATTTCCAAATATACTACACAGCTGTAGTAATTAGATAGTGTGGCACTGGCGCAAAAATAGGCACATAGATCAATGGAACTGATTAGATGGTCCAGGAATAAACCCATGGTTTTGTGTTGGAAAACTGTATAGCTACATGTAAAAGAATGAAATGACCTCTTTCTTATACAAAAATAAACCCAAAATGGATTAAAGACCTAAATATGAGACCTGAAACCATAAAATTCCTGGAAGAAAACAGGCAGTAATTTCTGTGACCGAAGGAAACATTTTTCTAGATCTGTCTCCTCAGGTGAGGGAAACAAAAGCAAAATTAAACCATGGGGACTACACCTAAATAAAAGTCTTCTGGACAGCAAAGGAAACCATCAACAAAACAAAAAGGGAACCTACTAAATGCGAGAAGATATTTGCAAATGATATATCCAATAAGGGGTTAATATCCAAAGTATATAAAGAACTTACACAACTCAACAGCAAAAAACACAATCCAATTTAAAAATGGACACAGGACTTAGACATTTCTACAAAGAAAAGATGGCCAACAAACACATGAAAAGATGCTCAACTTCACTAATTAGAGAAATGTGAATTAAAACCACAGTGAGAGGGGCACCCGGGTGGCTCAGTCAAACTTCAGCTCTTGATTTCGGCTCAGGTCGTTATCTCACAGTTTGTGAGATTGAGCTCCACATTGAGCTCCATGCTAACAGCATGGAGCCTACTTGGGATTCTCTCTGTCTCTGTCTCTGTCTCTCTCTCTCTCTCTCTCTCTCTCTCTGTCTCTCAAAATAATATTAAAAAAAATAAAACTACAATGAGATATTACTATATACCTTCAGAATGGCTAAAATCAAAAATGTAAGAAATAAGTGTTGGTAGGATGTGGAGAAAAAGGAAATCTTGTGCATTGTTGGTGGGGATGCACACTGGTGCAGCCACTGTGGAAAACAGTGTGGAGGCTCCCCAGAAAGTTAATAGAATTACCATATGATCCATTAATTCCCTATTGGGTATTTACCCAAAGAAAACGAAAACAGTAATTCGAAAAGACACATGCACCCCTATGTTTATTGCAGCATTATTTACAATAGCCATGATATGGAAGCAACCTAAGTGTCCATCTATAGATGAATGGATAAAGAAGATGTGGTATATATACACTATGGAATAATATTCAGCCATAAAAAAGAATGAAATCTTGCAGTTTGCAACAATATGGATGGACCTAGAAGGTATAATGCTAAGTAAAATAAATCACTCAGAGAAAGACAAATACCAATGATTTCACTCATATATGGAATTTAAGGAGCCAAACAAATGAACAAACCAAAAAGAAACAAGGAACAGACTCTTTTTTTTTTTTTTTTAACATTTATTTATTTTTGGGAGACTGAGAAAGAAAGCATGAGCAGGGGAGAGGCAGAGAGAGAGGGAGACACAGAATCTGAAGCAGGCTCCAGGCTCTGGGTTGTCAGCACAGAGCCCAACACGGGGCTCGAACCCACAAACCATGAGACCATGACCTGAGCCAAAGTCCGATTCTTAACCAACTGAGCCACTCAAGTGCCCAGAACAGACTCTTAAATATAGAGAATAATGTGATTGCCAGAGGGGTGGTGGGTAGGGGGATGGGCAACATAAAAATATACTTGATGAGCAATGGATTAATGTATAGAATTGTTGAATCATTATATTGTACACCTAAAACTAATACAACACTGTATGTTAATTACACTTGAATTAAAAGAATAATAGCCTAGATTCAGTGTAGACAGTTTTTCAGTTACCTGTACTCTTTTTTGCCAAATTGATCATAATATCAAGGGAATTCTATTATGAACAGCTTCTCTGGTAGCATGGAACTCTTTCTTGCTTTTTATTGATCTCAAAATTTTAATTTTAATTTAATAAATTTAATAAACTCTTAGAATGGATATCTTGGAGTTTTTTCAGAATCTCTTTCCTTCCTTAATCATAATAAACCTTAAACCTAAGTTTGATCCCAGATTGACTAAAAGTGATTAATGTGTGTCTTGTACCATTTTCTAATACATATTGTTGTTTAAGTGGTTCAGAGTAGCCAGAGTGTAGGATTTATTGTTTTACAAATTAGCGTAGTCAACATTTTCAGCTCTGTTTAAACAGACTGTGCACACAGATAAACAAAAAGGAAAGGTCAACATCCAAGCAAATCTTTAATTAATATTCATTAGTCTGACTCTTTGGTTTTAGGGCAGGTGCTATGATTTTCACCCAGAGGAGCTGTAGCTTCCTAAGGATTAGGCCTTGTAACAGTAGGGTGTTTTGCCTCTAGGCAAATATATTTAACCTTCTCTAGATGTGATCATTTGACTTTTAAGTTCATGCATCTCATCCATCTCCTAGTCTGTTCTTTAAGTTTGGGTAATAAATAGGGATTTTGTTTTTAACTTGCCTCTGTAACCATATTTATATGCCATTTAAATTACCTGTCTCCTGATAACTTAAAAAAAATTTTTTTTTAATGTTTTTATTTATTTTTGAAGGAGAGAGACCGCATGAGCAGGGGAGGAGCAGAGAGAGAAGGAGACACAGAATCCGAAGCAGTCTCCAGCTCTGAGCTGTCAGCACAGAACCTGATGCGGGGCTCTAACTCATGAACTCATGAACTGTGAGATCATGACCTGAGCCAAAGTCGGACGCTTAACCGACTGAGCCACCCAGGGGCCCCTCTCCTGATAACTTTTGACCCTTGGATGGGGAAAGTGAAACAAATCAAGAAATAAAAACAACCCTTTCTAGAACACAAGAACCAATATTTAAACCATAAAAAGGAACACAATCTCTTACATAAGGTCTTTATCTGATTGATAGTCTTTAATTTGTTACCTTCACAATTCCTTATGTGGTTGCTTTTTAGGTAATTTTTTTTGTCCATTTGTGCTTGTATTGTTTTTTTTTAAAGGAAACACAAATGCATAAAAATCCCTTTTGAAATAAATAGGGATGATATAGGGCGCCTGGGTGGCTTAGTTGGTTGAGCGTCTGACTTTGGCTCAGGTCATGATCTCACAGTTCTTGAGTTTGAGCCCTGCATCGGGCTCTGTGCTGACAGCTCAGGGCCTGGAGCCTGCTTCAAGTCCCATTTCTCCCTCTCTCTGCCCCTCCCTCGCTCACACTTCACCTGTCTCTCTCTCTTTCAAAAATAAATAAACATTAAAAACATATTTTTAAATAGGGATGATATATTGCTGCAAATGGCATATCCATAATAGTACTGACATTACCTAGCTCTCTTCTGCATCACGCAGTTAAGAAGTGATATGCCTCTGACATGAAATACAGCTACACTGTAAAACCTTATCCTGCCTCTTCTAGAGATCTAAAAATGGTTACTAAACTAAATCTTTTAAAATCACTTGGGAAAGGGAAAAGTGCTTTTGAGTTGGGTATTGCTTATTAAACTTGGCTTCTCAGGGCTGTGGGAGAGATGTGAGATGGTAAATAGTAGTCTAATTTAGAAAAATCTCACCTTAAAAAATACTGCTTTGGTGACAGTTAAGCAGTTATTTCCCAGGAGTTCATGATGGGAAACATTTTCACGTTTATTTTCTTGTGTTTGTCATTTAGAATGCATAATGATTTACCATTTTCTTGTAGAAGCCATAGGAGTATTTACGTCTTTTCATCTAATGCACTTTACCTTCTCATGGAAGGAATTTTTGTGCGTTGTTACCTATTCTGCCTTCTATTTAGAGGTACTGATAATATGACAGAACACTTCTTAAATGGCACATGTCATAAGATGATAGAATTTCATGTTCAGAAATATATTTTATAGAGATTTCATATATTTCTTGGCAGGTGTATATGAAATCGCTTCCCTTTTTGACTTCCTTATTAATTTTTGGCTATTTTTGCCTCTCTTCCCCCAGTCTAGATACTTTTTATCTTGGTTTCCTTGACACTTTTTGCTCCTAAGTCATCTTTCTTAGATTGGTTTTCTGTATTTTATCTTTGCCATTCTGTGTTCATTCTTTTCTCGGATTATTAATCTTGATGGTGTTGCAAGACTCATTCTGAACCTTCTCTGTTTGTGCTTCTCTTTATTCCTTTAGGAAACTGATCTAAACATAGGTACCGCTGATCTATTACAAGGCTTTACGGTTTACACCATGTTTTCATTTCATCCTCCCTAAAATAGATCCTTGTGTTTTGATGACATTGTTATCATTTTATTGATGAGGAAAGTTTGTCTCAGAGAAGTTGTCACTTGCCCAAGATCACACAGCTGGTAATTATTGGAGCCAATACTTGATCTTTGTCTTCTTAATCTAGACCATCTACTCTTTACACCACACCCCGTGGTACTCTCTTACAGTCTCTTCTCCTAAGCTATCTGTTAGACTTCTTGACTTATTTTTCTTACTTGAAACTTAACAATGGAACCACATTTATATTTCCCATCATCCCTTCAGATTTCTCTGTAATTATGAGGAGCATCACTAGTTTTTTGCTTCTTAGTTTTTGTTTATTCTCCAAATTTGATTATTCGTTCTTCTTTCTTGTATGTTCAAGAAAATATTGTTAAAGGAATTTTTACAGTGTTTTTTTTTCCTTTGTATTATGTAAATCTTAGAAAACATGCAAGGTAGGGTGGTATAGCAAACTCATGTCTCCTTGTCCCTCAGCCTCCACAGTTACCACTATATTGCCAATCTTGTTTCATGCATTACCCCCACAATTTTTTATTTTTTGAGGGAGCTGGAGTATTTTAAGTCAAATTCCAGACCTCCTATCATTTCACCCATAAGTACATTACTGGTAGCTCTAATAGATAAGGATTTTTTTTTAATGACATTAAATTATCAAGCCTCACAAAGTACAATTAATATTGAATAAGCAGTCTGAACTACTTTCAGACTTTCTTAATTGTAATTCTCTATTGTCTTTTAAAATTTATCTAGGATTGACTTTATTGTTCCCTTAAATGTTTGGAAGAATTCACAGTGAAACCATCTCAGCCTAGAATTTTCTTCCTGGGATTTTCCCCACTTTTTAAATAGATAAATCATGTATAGTAATCTTAAAAAAAATTTTTTTTAATGTTTATTTTGAGAGAGAGAGCATGCAATTGGGGGAGGGGCAGAGAGAGAGGGAGACACAGAATCCAAAACAGTTTCCAGGCTCTGAGCCGTCAACACAGAGCCTGATGCGGGTTCGAACTCATGAACCATGAGATCATGACCTGAGCTGAAGTTGGGCACTTTACCGACTGAGCCACCCGGGCACCCCTCATTTATAGTAATTTTAATGCTGTGCTAACCTTTAGTGTATAGCTCAACACATTTTTACATTTGTATACAATCATAACCACCACCCTGATCAGATATTTCCAGCATCTTAGAAGATTTCTCATGCCCCTTTGCCATTAATACCCACTCTCCAGAGATAACCATTGTTTTAACTTATATCACGGCAGTTTTGCTTCTTTTTTTTTTTTAGGTTTATTTACTTTGAGAGCGAGAGACAGAGCAGGGCAGAGAGAGCATCCCAAGCAGGCTCTGTGGTGTCAGCGTGGAGTCCGACACAGGACTCAAACTCATGAACCATGAGATCATGACATGAGCCGAAATCAAGAGTCGGATGCTTAACTGACTGAGCCACCCTGGAGCCCTTGCTTATTCTTGAACATGATATAAGTCAGTTGTATGTATGTTGGGGCTCTTATGGATAATGCTGCTATGAACATTCTAATGTATGTCTTGATAGACTTATGTACTTACTTCTCCTGTATATATACCTAGGAATGGAATTGCTGGGTCATAGAAGATGACCCAGTGGCTATACAAGATACTGCCAGTTTTCCTGAGTGATCAGGAAATACACTCCTTCTAGCAGTGTATAAGAGTTCTGGGTGATCCACATCCTCAGAAGCACTTGGGATTGTCAGTTATTTTAATTTTTGCCATTCTGGCAGATGTGTGGCAAGGCCTTGTTTTAGTTTTCATTTGCATTTTCCTGTTGAGTAGAGATGGCTTAAGTCCCTCTTCATGTTTATAGACATGATCCGCTTTTGGTAGAGGACCCTCTACTTTAGGTAGTAGATCCTCTTTTGTGACATGCCTGATCTTCTTATTTTTTAATGAGTTCTCTTTGTAGGAATTCTTTATGTAATGATTGAATGACTTGTAGGAATCTTTTATGTGATTTGAATACACGTCTTTTGTCAGATATATGTATTGCAAACATCTTTCTGTAGTCTGTGAGACAAAGACTCGTTTTTTGTAAATGGTGTTGTTTGAAGAAAAGATGCTCTCAATTTTAATGAAGTCCAGGTCATCACTTTTTTTTTTTCCTTTTTATACTTAATGTTTTCTGTAGAAACATTTGTCCACTTCAAGGCCATCAAGGTCCTCTCCTCGGTTTTGCGCTTCACATTTATGTTTGCTATGTCTCTTTAATTTTTATTTTGTGAGATAATAGGAGTCAAGGCTCATTTTTTCCTCACACAGCTATCCAGTTGACCCAACATCACCTAGTCTCGGCGCTCGCCACTTTTTATTTTCGTGCGTGGTGGCTGTAGCAGTTTAGATTACTCTTCGCTGATCCCCATGCTCATTCTCCCATCTTCGGTCCATTTTCCATACAGCTGTTAGTGTTTCTATAATATTTTTAGTTCTTTGTTCAACAAATCAAAGTGATTCTGTATTGCCTATCACAAAAAATTAACTTCCCAGGCTAGTTTCCAAAGTTTTATCTCCCTCATTTTCTCTTTCCCAAAATCTTAATCCCAATCTCTTGTCCTGCCAGTACAATTTTTTCACCACCTCTGTTGTCAGATTGCTCATTTCTGTGCTTTTGCACTAACCATTCCTTCCTTTTAGGAAGGTCTCTCTCTAGTAGTTCCCCATAACTGTTCTGTTCTTCAAAAGCTAGTCATAACATCATTCTCAGAAGCTTTTAGAATCAGCTGCACCTGGTTTTGTCTCTCTATCCTATCAGTATGCAGGCACTCCTACGGTACTCGGTTTTACCTGTTACACAGTAAGTGTGCTTTTCAGTCATTTTGTAAATGCTGCTTTTTGTTGTTGTTTGAGTGTAAGTTATTTGTGGGCAGGAAATATATTTTCCTTTTTTAAACATACTGCCCTGGAGGGCGCCTGGGTGACTCAGTCGGTTGAGTGTCTGACTCTTGATTTCGGCCCACATCATAATCGTATAGTTCATGGGTTCAATCCCCACATTGAGCTCTGTGCGCTGGCAGCACCGAGCCTGCTTGGAACTCTCAGTCTGCCTCTTTCTCTGCCCCTACCCTGCTCGTGCTCTCTCTTTCAAATAAGCAAACTTAAAAAAAAATGGGAAAACCCTGGTGTTTTTATTACGGTGCTACATCTTAGAGTAGGTGCTCAATTAAAATTGACTGATGAGGTTCTGTAGTATACATTTAGTTTCATTTTAGCAGCTATATTTTGTTTTTTTTTAATTTTTTAATGTTTTATTTATTTATTTATTTATTTTAATATATGAAATTTATTGTCAAATTGGTTTCCATACAACACCCAGTGCTCATCCCAAAAGGTGCCCTCCTCAATACCCATCGCCCACCCTCCCCTCCCTCCCACCCCCCATCAACCCTCAGTTTGTTCTCAGTTTTTAACAGTCTCTTATGCTTTGGCTCTCTCCCACTCTAACCTCTTTTTTTTTTTTTTTCCTTCCCCTCCCCCATGGGTTTCTGTTAAGTTTCTCAGGATCCACATAAGAGTGAAACCATATGGTATCTGTCTTTCTCTGTATGGCTTATTTCACTTAGCATCACACTCTCCAGTTCCATCCATGTTGCTACAAAAGGCCATATTTCATTTTTTCTCATTGCCACGTAGTATTCCATTGTGTATATAAACCACAATTTCTTTATCCATTCATCAGTTGATGGACATTTAGGCTCTTTCCATAATTTGGCTATTGTTGAGAGTGCTGCTATAAACATTGGGGTACAAGTGCCCCTATGCATCAGCACTCCTGTATCCCTTGGGTAAATTCCTAGCAATGCTATTGCTGGGTCATAGGGTAGGTCTATTTTTAATTTTCTGAGGAACCTCCACACTGCTTTCCAGAGTGGCTGCACCAATTTGCATTCCCACCAACAGTGCAAGAGGGTTCCCGCTTCTCCACATCCTCTCCAGCATCTATAGTCTCCTGATTTGTTCATTTTGGCCACTCTGACTGGCGTGAGGTGATATCTGAGTGTGGTTTTGATTTGTATTTCCCTGATAAAGAGCGACGTTGATAGCAGCTATATTTCGATAAAAAGTAAGAATTGCTGTCATCTTTTCATGTGTATTAACGAATTATTATAAAGTAAGAGGTTTTTTTCCCCCCTCTTGTGTTTTACAGATTTGACGTTCATTCGTTGCCTTGTTATTATGTCCCAGGTGAAACTGACTTTTCTCTTTCCTCCTCTTTGTGTGTGTGACTGCAGCACTGATGCGGGTGACAGCCCTGTTGGCACCACCACTGCCACCAACCTGGAACAGCCTCAGGTTATCCCCTCTCAAGGTGACCTTCTAGGAGACCTTTTAAACCTTGACCTTGGTCCCCCCGTCAATGTGCCACAGGTGTCCTCCATGCAGATGGGAGCAGTGGATCTCTTGGGAGGAGGTCTAGATAGTCTGGTGAGTATCTTTCTTCTGTCTTTCTTTTGGTTATTTTTAATTCTTGATGTGCTAAAAAGCTTTAGGACTATTCAGCTTTTTAAATTTTTTTTTTTCAACGTTTTTTATTTATTTTTGGGACAGAGAGAGACAGAGCATGAACGGGGGAGGGGCAGAGAGAGGGAGACACAGAATCGGAAACAGGCTCCAGGCTCCGAGCCATCAGCCCAGAGCCTGACGCGGGGCTCGAACTCACGGACCGCGAGATCGTGACCTGGCTGAAGTCGGACGCTTAACCGACTGCGCCACCCAGGCGCCCCAGGACTATTCAGCTTTTTAGAACTAGACCTTTCCTTGATGAGCAGAGCAACGTCCTTTGATAAAGGACAGAATTATTTGTCTTCAGAGAATTAATTGATACTAATTAATTGGTATGGGGCACATTTACAAATGCACAGGATGGTTTTGTTGCCCTGCCTCTAAATAGAACTTGTGATGTTTAGCCAACCTGTTGTTCAGCAATCTTAATATTTAGTATCCTTTCCAGAGCTTATTACTGTTCCTGCTTCTTAACTCTGGATAGCCCCTATAATTCCTTTTTCCCTGAACAGCATATAAATGATCTCAGAGAGATTATCTTATCTTGAGTCTTTCAAACCTTTGGCTTTTTTATATTTTATTGGCTTATGCCCTAATTCTGAAAGGCTTTGAGGCAGCCATTTGAGCCATTTGTGTAAAAACGTACCTTGATTACAGTTGGGAAGTACTGCTTGATTGGTTCTTTTTATCCACCCTGCCCTTCCTCCCACCCATACTTCCAATTTAATTAGCTTCCAGGATTCTAATAATAAAAGGCTCCAACGTCCAGAGTATCTGTGACTATGTGCTAATGCTAGTTTTAGTGGGAACTAAAATTAGTTTTTCTTGCTGTACAAGATAAATGAGAAATATTAAGGATAACCTTCCGTCTGTGTAGCAAAGACTAGAAAAATAACAGGTCACATCACATGGCTCCCTGGAAACTAGGTTTTTAACTGAGGTAGAATTAGAGGGACTCTTTTAGCCAGACATTTGCACGTTTGTATGTAAAGACACCCAAACAAACTTATTTCCCAACATGAGAAATTGGAAGACATGCCATAGATAAGAAAATATATGTTCTCAGAGATTGCATAATGCATTATGTCTGGGATTTATGCCAGCCAGTACAGGTGCATTTAATTTTTGGCTGGCAGAGGATCTGAGAAAATTATTGTTTATTTATTGTTTTTCCTTATTGTTTTTCTTGGCAAAGTAAGCATTTGCTTTTCATAATTCATATTTTTAATGAGTAGAGTTGACTGATTATGTAAAAATAGCTTTCTCGTGTGATCATTCTGCATGGCTGTATAGCCTCCGTGTAGACTCAGAAGAGTCTATGGAGTCTCAGGAGACTGAACAGTGAATACTGAAATAATAATGGAGACTTCCAGGAATCCCACATAAACATTGAAATAGCTCTTCCTGTTCTGTTGACAAATCACCCGCAGGTTATGTGTTATGTCCTTCTTAAGTGTATGCCTTACAGCCCTACTTATTAATTTACCTGATGGGTGACAACATAATGGACTCATTGAACCTAAGAATGACAAATTAAGCTTGAAGGATGGAGGGGAGAAAGAGGCCCTATATTTTAATGTTGTCTGGCTCTGGCTCAGGATTTTCTGTTCTTCTTGACCCACTTTAGTGGAGAAAGAAACAGACATGTTATTTCGGTGTGGCTTGTATTAGCAGTTGCTGGCCCTTAATGCCAGTGAGTTTGCTCCTTATATTTTGCTTAGCTATCCACAAGTGTTACTTCAAATAGAAAAAATGTTGCATTTTTTAGGTTGTAGTAGCTGAAGTCACACATGGGCCTTTTTTTTTTTTTTCTTGGTAAAGGATGTTCTTTTGGGGGTGGGGAGTATGTTTCTCCATTTGGATTTGTAAATCCATAGCCTTTGCTATGTAGGCCCAGTCATGTTCCTATGTAACTCTATTATTTTACCTCTTGCTGACTTCAGTATTCAAAATGGTATATACTTGGTGTTATAGCCCTAGAAAGTCATGTGGTTTTCAACTTATTCTGTAATATAAATTTATCTCAGAAATTAAGGGGTAAAAGTTTTGCTTTGTCTGTATGGGGTTAAATATGTATTCACTTAGAGAATTAATATCCTTTTAAGAGACTATCACAAAGAAGGCCTAAACCCAGCTGTGTGGAAGATGAATTTCCAAGACAGCCTATGCCATGATATTTTTTAAATGCTTTATTGTTCTTGTGTAAATTATCTAATTTAAAGGGAAAATAGTCCTCAGAGTTTTTACTTAATCTGTATAGATAGTGCTGTTTCTTGAATGAATCTTTTCCTTATGGTAATGCTTCTCAAACTATAATGTAAATCTGTATAAATCTTATAAATCTCCTAGACATCTTGTATAAGGTAGATTCCGATTTAGTTGGTCTGGGTTAAGACCTAGAAGTCTGCATTTGTAACACGCTCCCTGGTCCATGAGTCAGATTTTGAATAGTGAAGCCATAGAATTTCTGTAACCACTTTGAACCACTTCAGTTTGGTGCTTGAACCACAGCTGTTGGTAAACCCAGATGCCTTTTGCTCTTGACCTTATTAGTAAACACACTCCTGGAAAGAGGGCTTCTCGAGAATTCTGCCCCAAATTGAGGGAGAGAAACTCTTGAAATTAACTTCTTAAAGGACCTTCTTTTACTGTCTCAGATGAATAATGTTGCTAGGAGTGGTAGAATTTGACCCAGTGTAAAATTAGGCCTAGGTTAGAGTTATGTGTTCCCCTGGCAAGCAGCTCTTGTTACCTTAGTCAGCAAGGCCTCTACAGTGTTTCTGCCGCTTTTATCATTGCTGACTAATAGAACCCTACCCGTAGGGGTCAGTGCTGTGCTGCTTATGAAGCATGACAGTTACTAACCTTTCATTTAGCTTTGGGGTTCTCAACTCCACCTGCATTAGTCCCACATTAGTACCATATTAAAAAAATACCATCAGTCTTTGGGCTCAATCCTAGAGTAATTAAGGAGAATTTCTGGGAGATAGGACCTAGACATTGGTAATTTTGGAAAGATGCCCAAGTTATTTTAATTTTGTATCCAAGGTTCAGAACATTGAACCAAAGGAAGTTGCAAATGGAGTTAGGTAGAGATGTTAAAATTGATCTCTAAGCCAAGACATTGGTTTTGATAGAAGATTTATATTCTGGTGGGCCTCTTCAGTACCTCCTACAAAAACAGACCTCTCTGACTTTACCTCTGTTCCTTCCCCCCATGACATTTTTCTGTTGTGATTTGCAATTAGGTGGTCAAGCCTACCAGAAATTGGCCAGGAGTTGAATTTGATCAATTTAGATTTAGTTATTCAGTCCCAGCATTCTTTTTACTTTTACTCACTTTGCATAATTGGAGACTGGAAATTGTTTTTGTATTTTGGATTGTCTCCCATTTTTCTGCCCTTCTGTCTTATAACTTGATATTCACTAGAGAATGTTCTTCTCTTTTCATATTCTTGTGATCCTCCCATTAGATCTTGTTTTACCTTCTTTCATTATCGCATTTATAAAATTTTGAGATTTAGGGAATAGAGGCTTTTTCTAGAATTGTTGTTAAGGAAATATTTATCTGTTTATCATTGTTATTATTCTTATTTGCCATAACACCTGAAGACTTCAGCCTTCTTCCATCAATAACAGTGACTCCTAACAGCTGTGATTTTTAAACTGAAAAAAGAGTGAGTGGGGATATTGTTCTGATATAGAGAAAATACACAGGGGTGCCAGGGTGTCGGTTGAGCATCCAACTTCAGCTTAGGTCATGATCTCGCAATTCATGAGTTCAAGCCCCATGTTGGGCTCGCTGCTGTCAGCGCAGAGATCACTTTGGATCCTTTGTCCCCCCCCCCCCCCCACAGCCACCCCCGCCCTTCCCCAGCTTGCCCTCACTCTCTCTTTCAAAAAGAAACATTCAAAACACACACACACCCCATGTCTCCTAGTTGATATATATATATATATATTTAGGAGGCAGGCATCTTTGAAAATCATTGATTTAGGCAGAGCTGCAGATTTAAAAAATGGAATGCTTTTTCATCATCGGACTCGAGTCAAAATGGATTTCCTCCATACTCTTTTCGGTCTCCTTACTGAAATAACCCCATTTTTAGTTTCTGCCTGCCTTAGCATATTCTCTTTTGCTTGAACTCTGCAGATAGTTTCCTCCTTCCGTTAATATAAACTTAACTGTCACCTTGATGTTGGATGAATTGTATTGAAACTTCCATAGTTGATATAAAGCAGGATAGTATACTATCTAAATGTAGGCTTACAAAAGTAGTACTTGAGTCTTTGTTTCTTAGTTTCAGAAATCGTGTATGGGTCTTTTGTGCCTCTAATACGAAACCTAAGAAAGTGCTCATTCTGGGTAGCGTGATTTTTCTGACAGTCCAAATCCGGGTTTGGTGTAGTGTGGGAGATGACCTGACGCCCATACTCATAACTCCTGCATACGTGTTATAAACGTACAGCATTCGCTGATAGGTCTGATATCTCTGAGATCACTGAAGTAATAATAATTGAATCTTGATTTTTGTTGTTGTTGCCTTTACTTTCAGGCTGTCAGCATAGACCTTGGCTAAATTATAGCCTTTTATTCATCCAAGGTGCCATGCACTATTCTATTTAGATAAATAGCGCTATTGTACATGAAGAACGGAAAGGAAGCATTATCCAGAGTGCCCTTTCTCTTTGCTGACAAAGGTTTTCCTGCCAGAGAAATGTCCATTCAGTGTGCCCAGCTGGAGTATTGTGGGATAGAGGAGAAATGGCCTTTTCCTAACTCCAGTGTATGTTTTTCAAATCCTCCCACTCTATGTTGTTGTTTTTTTCCAGTATAATTAACATGCAGCGTTATATCAGTGTCAGGTGTACAATAGAGTGACTCAGCAATTCTCTACATTCCTCGGTGCTCACCATGATAAGTGTGCCCTCCCACCCTTTCTTTTATTTTTACCTTTCAGAAATTTTAAG
Organism: Neofelis nebulosa; assembly: GCF_028018385.1. Lineage (NCBI taxonomy): Eukaryota > Metazoa > Chordata > Mammalia > Carnivora > Felidae > Neofelis > Neofelis nebulosa. The sequence goes on along the minus strand of NC_080797.1, from coordinate 56,136,129 downwards.
TCGGGAACTATTTTAGTGATAATTTTAGGTTTTTTTAGCCCACAGGACTAAACCACTACATACTAGCTTTGCATCTTCCTATTTCTTCCTCTGGAAAATATTTGCAGTGATTAAAGAGCTTAAGTTTTAGAGTTGGTGCTGTTGTGGAGAGAGGTTTTTGAATTTTAGCCCAGTTTGCCTGGTAAATCTTCAGTGTGACTTCTGTAACCCCATTGTCTTTTTTTTTTTTTTTTTAATATTTATTTATTTTTGGGAGACAGAGAGAGTGCAAGCAGGGGAGGGTCAGAGAGAGAGGTCGACACAGAATCTGAAGCAGGCTCCAGGCTCGGAGCTGTCAGCACAGAGCCCGATACGGGGCTTGAACCCACGAAGTACGGGATCATGCCCTGGGCTGAAGTCGGACACCTAACCAACTGAGCCACCCAGGTGCCCCAACCCCACTGTCTTTTTATCAATGTGTAGATTTGACCAAGGCTGGCCTCAGGCAATTTGGGGGAATAATTACGCAATACTGAGTTCCTATTTCTGTTCTGGTTTCCTGTGCTGCAACTCTTATAATTTCTAAACCTCAGAATAACTCTGCAAGGAAATTGGTATTGAACCCCATTTTATAGAAAACTGAAGGTGTCATAGCAAGTAAGTCTCAGAGTCAAGATTTGAACCCAAGACTATCCTGTGATTCTTCTAGTTTGTTGTCATCTTCTAAAATAGAGTGTGGTCTCACCTAACTTTGGTACTTGTCAAACTGGAGTACACATGGTCTATGGAGTACTCAGCAGAGTGCAGATGCATTTATAGCTGCAGAATAAACTTGGCTCATTGTCTTGCAGTGTCATTCTTATTTGATGGTAAGGAATATAAACACAGACTAAACACCGCTGTGTAAAGGCTTAGACTGTAAAATTGCATGAATGTTTAAGATAAAACACAAGGCTTGTTTGCCCTATGCCTCTTCTCGCTGTACATCCCAGGTGTTGAGTTTGGGCTAGCGTGCCACTAGGAGGCACATGAAAGCTTGAGAAAGACTGTAGAAGTGTATTCATTTGTGAAAACAGGGACCAAATAAGTTCATACATCTGTTTTGCAGCAAAAGGAACAAGATTGTTCATCTTACCCTCTTTGTAAGCAGAGCCACAAAATGCTGTCTTCTCATCTCTTTGCCAGTGAACTGTGATATAAACCACTAGTGCTATCAAAGCAAATAAATGATGCACAGGGCATTCTGCTGAAAACTTGCTGTCAGAACTGCTCTGACAATAATACACTTCCTCTCTAGAAAGGACTTTGGCCTTAGGATGGGGACTGGGTCCTTTTTTTCCCTAATTGGTTCTGTTCATGTGTGTCAGAAATGTCGATGCCGATAGGATGCTCTAGGCCAGTTGATGAAACAGTTTTGTCAGGCTTCTGTCCATTTTGTGATAATTTTCTCCAATAAAATGATTCATTTCAAAATTGTCCTCCCAAGAAGTAATCTTGCTAGTATTCCTGTTTATATGGTTAGTAGAACATTCATTCCCTGAATAAATATTTGAGTGCTGATTCTATATCAGACTTCATTCTATGTACTGGGAACATAGTTGTGTCTAGCCCTTGCAAGCATACGTTCCGGTGTGGGGAAGAGAGATGACAAACAACTCTATAGGTAGGTAGTGAGGACGGCAAAGGAAAATGAGACAGGAGGAAGAGCTTCTCCTGTGGAGTTTTACTATACTCCTCATTGGGTTCTGTTGGAGCTAAGAGACTGCTAGTGACACATTCTGTTCCTTGTCCCACCTCAGGAAGTGTTCTGTTACATCCCCCTACTTTGCTGTTGATAATCAAAGCCCTTTTTTTCTGTCAAGCTAAAGAGTCATCTGATGATTTTGTGGGATCTCAACTAATTTTCACTATTTCACATTTGGTCCATTCTTAGCTGTCAGTTTGTTTCATAGCTTTTGCATGGTTACAGATCCTTTTCACCAGTTTTAGTTGTATTTTATGATACTTTTCTGAATAGCTTTTTGAAGATCAAATTAATATTTGCAGCCAAACAGCTGAAAATTACACTTTTACCTAGGAGATGTTGAGTGCCTTCTAAAATCTAAAACCCTAATAGGAAAAACATAGACTAATGTTTTTAACACCAATAGGATTTTGGTACAAATTTTATTATTTGTGATGGAAAGCACTGTATGCTATTTTTACATCATTCTATTTTGACTCCTTAATAATAACAGAGCTATCAGTAAGCATTCCTTTAGACTCCCTTTAATTAAATCAGTTCTGAAAAGCATTAAATGAAAAAGGTAATAACTCTAGACAGAAGCAAAGAAATTTGTGAGCTTAAGATCTGCACTTCTAATTAAGAGAATGTCTTGAGACACTCAGCACCACAGGTTTAGAAGAGGTCAGTATATTTTGGACTGGCCAGATACACGTACCTGAAAGGAGCTAACCAAGATTGGCCATTGTGATCATTATTTGTGGAACTTTTTCTTCTTTCTTTCTTTCTTTCTTTCTTTCTTTCTTTCTTTCTTTCTTTCTTTCTTTCTTTCTTTCGTCTATTTGGTGGCCATCTCAGCTGATAACCCTTTTTTTTTTTTTAATATTTATTTATTTTTGACAGAGAGAGACAGAGACAGAGTGTGAGCAGGGAAGGGGCAGAGAGAGAGGGAGACAGAATCGGAAGCAGGCTCCAGGCTCCTAGTTGTTAGCACAGAGCCCGATGCGGGGCTCGAACCCATGAACCATGAGATCATGACCTGAGCCAAAGTCAGACACTCAAGTCACCCAGGGGCCCCTGATAACCCTTTTATAAAAAGACTTCTTTTCTTTTCTTGGAGTCGGGTAGACTTGTTGCCTTTAGAACCTTAGTCCTGAGTTCTCCCTCTGTATTTCTGCTATTTAGCATTTTGCCATTGGATGAGGGTGTTTTCTTTTGGTATCTAGCTGAACTAGAGTTGTGGGCAGACTCAGCTAAAACTTTTGGCTCAACCTGGTTCTGTTGCAGAGATCGTGTAACAATGCTGAAATCCCTTTAGCCCATAAGTTACAGTAAATCACCATGAACTCATTGCTTTCCATCCAGTTAACATTGCAAGGATACATTATTATATAGTTCAGCATGAACTGAGCCCAGTTCAGCACTACTTCAGGGATGGTAAAGTGGCCAGTATTAGCAGTGGCCAAATGTTAATATTATTTTCAGTGCCATTTAATGACTATCGCCACTATGATTTAGATAGGGGACGGGGGGAACCAAACCACTATGGCTTGGTTCACTAACCATACCACCATTTGGACTTGGGTATCAGCTTCAGACCTTTCAGAAAATTCTCACTTTTCAACATTTGAAATATTGTTTTGCCAAAATTGACACTTCTCCTTTCTTCATCTTCATCTATCCTGGTTTAGCTGGCATTATTTCCTTCATGGAGATTCTGGGAACTGTGGGAAGTGGTTAGCTCCAAGAGACACTTAAAACACAGTATCTAGACACCTGAGATGGGGATTAAAGCCATGCTCTGCACACCTAACCCTTTTCACTCGGCTCCCACCAGCTCATTGGATAACAGATATTACTAAATTTTTACAAGTCCTAGTTTGGCTGATTTTGTACCCTACCTGATAAGTATAGCCGGACTAAGATGAATCTAGTCTGACTCCAGATAATACCAACAACTGAACTGAAATGGTTGATGGCTAGTTGAGGCCAACATGAGAACTTTTCTGAGTTTTTTTCAGTTTTCCAGCTGCTTTTTCTTAATATTTGCAATCATCCTGCTTGTCACTGTAGACAAGAGAGGCCACTCACTGGGTAATTGGTCCCATCCTTGCTGACATGTCTTTATTAGTCACTCCTGCCCATGACTGTGCTATCACCTTTGTCATGTTTTCCAAGAGGAGGATGATAACCTCCCTAGGAACTTTTTCAGTCAAAAGGAAAGATGCTGAATAAAGTCTGAGTAGATTACAGTTTTGCTAGTCAGAAAACGTATTGAAGCTATCCTTTCCCTTTGCTCTCTGGACATAACAGTACTGTTAGGTGAACCTTTACATATTTGGCTATGTGTCTCTTGATACCCTTTGGGTCCTGTCTCTTAAGATCAGATTTCCTGATTCTTGGTTGAAGCTGTGTTGTATCTGATATATTGAACATAAACATGGGAGTATTGGAATTGCTTTTCAGTTTCTTTAATGGTTTTGAATAAAATTGACAAGCAGTGTGGTGGGGAGAGTACATTCAGATCTTATCTGGCTAAGATAATGTTCATATAACACTCAAAGATAATAAGAATGAAATCTAAGAAAATAAAGGCTGTAAATGGGCTTTATTTCCTTTGGAAATAATACCACCAGTGAGTGCCTTTTATCAATGTCTTTTATTGAATTTAGCATATTGGATAAAACCACTGTTTCTCTTCCAGTGTGTGGTTTCTTCCTTGCCAAGTGCCAACCAGGTCCGTAAAGAATTCGCTCTTTTAAGCTTGGATTGTACGCCTGGCCAGAGGGGAGGAGAATGGTTGGGGGGAAGAAGGGATAATAAGCCCATCAGAAAGTCAAACCAGATCAAAGCAGCAGGACAAATGAGACATTGTACATCCATCCCATCCTTATTAAGAGTTTTTTTTTCCTTTCTGCTCAAGTTGTAACTTTCTTTTTATTCAGGAGTTAGCTCCAAAGTAATTTTGAACGGATCAATCTTTTCTGATTCCAAATATTAGTTAATTCTTTAAGGCATTGGTTTTCAACCTTGTCTATACATTAGAATCACTAGGAGAGCCTTTCAAAATTCTGATGCCCGGGCTCCACCCCAGCACAATTAAATCACTACCTTGGGGGGGGGGGGGGTGAAACTTGGGCATAGTGTTTTTTTAAATGCCTCCCCACTATACACACACAGGTGGTTGACTGAATTGTGTATCTAAGGTTGAAAGCCATAGTTGATAGAACCCAATTGAAGTACTCTTGAAAAGTTTATATCTTATTCCATAAACCTCCTGTAATCAGCCTGCCTTTGCAAACTTATTTTCTATGGCTGTTTTTTTGTTTTGTTTTGTTTTTTTATATACACATATCTACCCTGTGCTCAGTCTAATTGGACTACTCATTCTTTTTGATCCTACTATTATTCATGCTCTTTCAGCCTTTGTTCATGCTATTTGGGAAATAACCTCCCCATTTTTACTTTTTATAATCCCACATTACCACCTCTTTGAAGCTTTTCATTATCCTTCAGCCAAAAGGAGGCTCTTCCCTTCAGTACTTATCTTTTTTGCTTTAGTATATTCTGTATGGTTTTGCATTCATGTTCTATTTCTCCTGCCAGTTTGCAACATCTGGGTTTTATTCATCTATGTATTCCCCTCACTGCCTGGCATCTTTACATTCCCCATAGTGCCTTGTATCCGGTTGACATTATAGGAGTGTTTGTTTGAATAAAAGGTGGTTTTCAGATGTCATGCTACAGATGTGTGCTATTCCAGAACCAGGGAGAAAGCAGGTGTGTAATATCTTTTCTCTTTACTTTAGACTTTCCCAGTTATTTGAATTCTTAGTTGTGATGACCTTTTTATTTATTTACACATGTTGATTTTTGGCTTGTATTCAACCATTAAGTAATTTTCAGGAACCACGTTCTAGAAATGGCTCTTTGAGGTTTGGAGTGCTCTGTAACTTAGTGCAGAGGATGCTTAGTAATGCTAGTTCTGAAGCACCTGCCTTTTCTGTCACGGTAGAAACAGAATTTTGTCATATGTCTCCAGGTTTTTCAATGTAGAGTATTTTTTAGATTTTGGCAACACTGTTTCATGTATTTTTTCACTGCGAAGATAAATACTCTTTCTCAAATCCTGAAAACCAGTACAGTTTTGTTTTTTAACATAACCACACACAAAGATTTCCAAGTTTCTACCACTAAATGACAGATAATAAAGGAAACAGTGTTTTGTAGAGTAGACAAGGCATTTGGTGATTCAGAGAAGAACTTCAAATGTACAATGAGAACTAGGGAAGAGGCAAATGTGGAACCGTAGCCAAAAAAGGTGGTGCTTGCTTTTTAAACAGCGCTGGTGTGTGTGCGTGTGCGTGTGTGTGCGTGCGTGTGCGTGTGTGTTTCTTCATGCCAGCTATTTTCAGCTTCTGTTCTTCTTTAATGCTTTTGTCGTGGAAGACTGACTTCAGGGTGCATTATATCAGAGCCCTGAGGGGAGAAAAGGCCAGATTAAGACCATGTGGAATTATTTTCCTGTCACCTAGCTAATTAAGTCCATCTAATTCTCCAATAGTTAGCATCCTTTTAAATGATCTCCAAATAAATCACAGCATTTCTCCTTAGTAGTGTCAACTGTGAAAGAGATTTGAAGCACTGCATGCCTTCCTACTTCCTCCCCAGATAGGATATCTTCCTCTCCCAGCTGTTTTCTTTCTTAGGAAAGTTCTAAACTCTAAAAATCACTCTTGTTCCACCTGTAATTTTTGAAGCTTGAAATTGCTCAATACTGGTTTGGTTCCCACTTTCTCAGTGGAACAGCAGGTTTTGTAGATCAAAGCACATTTTAGTTTTTCTTTGCTTTTCTTTTTTTTTCTCCCTTAAATTTCCTTTTAAGGAAAAAATAAAACACATTCAAAACATTACTCCTTGGAGATAGAGCTTCTTGGAATATGTAAATTCTTTAAGTCCTGTTTCGGTTTGTGCCTATGTACCCCAGTGGGAAGATTGGATCTGAAACATCCCTGAGATGTCCCAGCTCCATCTTCTTTCCAAGTTTTCTCAGAACTCCCACACACCGTCAATGCCACTACGCGGTTCCCCTAGGACATATTTTCTTTGCAATCTAGAATTTCTTTAGGCTTTGGGAGTCAAGTTGAATAGCATGTATTCCTAGCAACTTGGTAGAGCTATTTACAGATTCTAAATGGGCATCTAGTACTTAGCTAAATGAACTCTACCTCTCTCTCCTCTCTCTCCTTCTCTCTTTCAGCTTGGCAGTGACCTTGGCGGGGGCATTGGAGGAAGTCCGGCAGTAAGTGCCATCCGTTTTTTTCACCATGGGATGCGCTGCCCCCTGTTTGATGCCTTTCCTATGCACACATTCTCAGGCCAGCCACCGCTGCTATCTAGCATTGTACACCAGAACCTCTGTAGAAGCATATGAAGAGTAGAAAGTGGCATAGGGTTACTTGGAATCTTCGGAGGTGTACACCACATGTGGTGTAGGGACATCTTTAGGGATTGGCGCTCTGGTGTCTACAGAGGTCTTTGTCTTCCTGACATTAAAGAGCTAAAGGAAATGGAACCTGCCATCTTGACTAGAGAATGTTCTTACTCTTTAGCATCATCTAGAAAGAACTTGAGAGAGTCAGCTGGACTCAGAGGGAGATTCTCCTCGTAAGTGACTGAGTTTGGGGGTATGAATATCCATCTCCCCCAGGAGAGTTTCCTACCAGATATTTATGCCTAAATGGGAAAGTAAGACTTGTCTGCACCCAAGTGGAACTAGAACTGCTTTCTAAGTTGGATGCTTCTTCTTTCTATAGAAACAGCCTCCCCCTTCATTAGGGTGCCCGTAGGCCTTTTGCACAGAATCATGGAAGCTAAAATTGGAAACAAACAGAAAAGATCTTGGATCACTCTGTTCCTGATCCTACTGTTTTAGTCTCTCTTGATAGAACTTCTAAAGAGTGTTTGTATATCATCAGTGATGAAAAAATAACTGTGATGATTAAAAGGATAAAGAATATACTAATTCAGCTCCTAAGAATATTATAATTATGATGTATTCTTGTTGTTTTATCAATACTACTAAAATATAGAGCAACAGGCTAAGGGCTATTAATGTGTTCTTCCTGGTCCCCCCTGCCCCTTCCCTTTTTCCCTGCAGGTGGGACAGTCGTTCATCCCATCATCAGTGCCTGCAACCTTCGCTCCTTCACCTACTCCTGCTGTGGTCAGCAGTGGTTTGAATGACCTGTTTGAACTCTCCACAGGGATAGGCATGGCACCTGGTGGATATGTGGCTCCTAAGGCTGTAAGTAAAGCAATACTTTCGTAATGAACAAGACCTGAATAACTTGGCATTTTTTGTTACTTCCACTGATAATAAATCCGAAGTTTGGGCACTTGTCCTAGGGGATTTAAGAGGAAGATAAAAAGTGGTCTAAAATTTGGCAATAAGAAGCACTGTAGCATCCTCATTAACCATTTTTATAATTAGACTTAAAATTAGAAGTATTAAATATTTGTGTTTTGTTCTTGTGTAGAAATGTTGTCTGGTTTGTCAATGCTGATGTCAGTCTAGTATAAATCCAGTTAACAATGCAACAGCAGGGTCAGGGAGGGTAGAATACACTAGAGGGGTACATATACACTAGAGGGGTAATGTTTTTACTTGTCATCCTTTCCATTCCCTGTTTCAGTTGGTATTACAGATGGATTCTACTACACTGTTGCTCACATGCAGCCTTCCTGGGTTTTAGTGTACCTTTTTAGAGTGCTGATTTGGGTTTCTGTCATTGGTGCTTTTCTAGTCTCAGCCTTGCTTAATGTCATGCTCAGACTGAAATTCAAAAAGGGAAACTCACTGTAAGTGAAGCTTACTTCACCCTTTGGTGAAGTACCATCCAGCTAGGCTCAGTCTCTTGTAATTGCCTTTCTGAGGGACAACCTGCCTGTCTGTTTCCTAAATTCTCTACCTGCTCACCTGACTCGTGGAGGATCCCTGCTACAGAAATATAGACCAGTTGTCCATTCCAGGGGTCATAACTTGATCTACGCAGCAGCTGAAGAGAGAAGCCAAAAATAGGATTTAAAACTGAACCGTAATATTTTGGCACAATACAGTAGCTTTGTTGTGAGGTTTCTGTGTTGGATATTATCCCATAGACTTTTCATTGTTGATTAAAAGATTATCTAATGCATTTTTTTTACTAACATCAAAGTAATACATACAAATGACAAATGTAAATAATGCGGAAATAACAGATGGAAAATTAAGTCTTTCTGCCCCCACTTTCTCATAGATAGCCCCTATTAACTTTTGTGTGTTCTATAAGAACATATACCTATGTCTGTGTCCTTTAACTACTAATGTCAATGGAATATACTGTTTTCCATCTTGTTTTTTCCCTGCTGTATTCTTTTGAATGTCTGTATCCACTGTATTGATGTACCACAACTTACTTAATCATTCCCCTGTTGATGGACATACAGGTTATTCCCTTAGTCCTACCACACTCCTCCCTCTTTCTTTGTCATTATAGCACTGCAGCAAACATCTTTGTGTATGTATAGTGTGGTATATATATAAATATTAAAATAGACATTCTCTGGGGCGCCTGGTTGGCTCAGTCAATTGAGCATCTGACTCTTGATTTCAGCTTAGGTCGTGATCTCACGGTTTGTGGGGGTGAGCCCTGTCCAGCTCTGTTTTGACAGTGGAGCTTGCTTAGGATTCTCTCTCGCCCTCTCTCTCTCTCTCTCTCTCTCTGCCCCACCCCACTTGCACTCTCTCCCTCTCTCTCAAAAAATAAATAAACATTAAAAAATAAAATAAGTATTCTCAACTTACCTTCTAAAAGGAGACTTCAAATTACATTCCCAGCAGCACAATGCAAAGTGCCAGGTTGTTTATATTCTCCATTAAGGGTTATTGACTTTTAGGATTTTTGACCCTCTGATAGATGAAAAATATCTTATGGTTGTTTTGTTTTATTTTCTTCTTCTTTATTTCTTTAGTGTGGCTGAATATGTTCCCAAGTTTATTCACTACCCACTGATGCTTTGGTATTTAATCTTTGGTGGTCAGAACAATTCATGAATTTTCTGATTTTTTTTTTTTTTTTCTTAATTAACTCTTACAGTCCAGGGGTTTCTGGGGCCAGGGGTGGGTTATGGATGAATTATATAGAAAGGATAGACATTCAAATTATTTAAACAACATCTAAGTACTATTTACCAGAAGCTATAGCAAGAGTTAAAAATCTACGTAAGACATGGTCTTTGTCCTTAAGATTACTGATAATAGTTTTGGTGATGATTAAAAGAAAAGTCTTCAAAGATACAGACATACTATTTTCATTAGTAGATTCAGTTTCTTCACTTTTAAGCCTGTTACCAAAAGTGCCAATAAAAAAAACCAAACACATTATACTCATTGGAGTTTTTCTTTTCCTTGTCTATGGAGTTGGTAGCAGTACTGAAGCAGTAAAATGACCAAGTTGAACAGAAATGGAGAAGTAGCCAGGGTTACTCATACTGTGTGTGTGTGTGTGTGTGTGTGTGTGTGTGTGTGTGTGTGTGTGTGTGTTTGGTTTGGTTCTTTAATTGAGGATGATCTCAAAATTCAGAAAATATGACATTATCCGGAGCCTTTTGGATCTAACTTGATATTTATGGTATAAAAATCACCATAATTTCCTAAAGAAGCGAAATCTTAATTTAATCTTTATATATTCAAAACAAAGAGCATGAAGATAAATCTTGTGTGGTTCCATTGAGCTTTATACTGTCTTTTAGGTCTGGCTGCCTGCAGTAAAAGCTAAAGGGTTGGAGATTTCTGGAACATTTACTCACCGCCAAGGACACATCTATATGGAAATGAACTTCACCAACAAAGCTCTGCAGCATATGACAGATTTTGCAATCCAGTTTAACAAGAATAGGTAAGAAGTCTGAGTCCTTGGCTCAATCACTAAACAGCATTGTGCCTTATGTCCAACAAGAGAATGTTCCGTTTAACAATACGTTAGATATGCATGTCAGAAGGGCGCCTGGGTGGCTCAGTTGGTTAAGCAGCTGACTGCCAGCTCAGGTCATGATCTCGTGGTTCATGGGTTCAAGCCCCACATCAGGCTTTGTGCTGACAGCTTGGAGCCTGGAGCCTGCTTTGGATTCTATATCTCGCTCTTTTTGCCCCTTCCCTGCTCGTACTCTGTCTCTGTCTCTCTCTCTCTCTCTCTCTCTCAAAAATAAATAAACATTAAAAAACCAACTCTCATGTAGGCAAATGTTGAGTGTAGAGTGAGTGCTGGCTCTTGTGTGTCTGTTCACTTGTCAGCTTCAACTCTGGAAGCCCTGAGGAATTTTCTTGAGAAATTTATTCATATGGAATAAGGAAATCAGAACTTACTGTCTTCTTAAAGGATTCTAGGACTAGAATGTTTTTAATAAACCATTTACCAAAAAAAAAAAAAAAAAAAAAATTCTAATTGAAATCCATTTATTCATTCAACAAATAATTGTTAAGCATCTATGTGCCAGACATTCCTAGGTGCTGGTGCTAAAGTAGTGAACAAAACAAATGTCTGTCCAAATCCCACATTTTGGTGGGAAAAATGAACATACTTTGATTTATGTAAGATATTTGAAAGATAATAAACCTGTTAGCTGAATATATAGGCTGACAATCTGCTTTGCCTTAATAAGGAAGAGAACATGAAAATGTAAAATATTGATGTCCTGTAGTTCTGAAACATCACTGTTCATTATTAAATATTGTGGTTCAGGAAACTGCCTGCTAGACTTTGATGGCAGATTCATAAATACAAGATATTCAAACTTGTTTCTAACAAAGTAGTAATTGGACCCCATAAAGCAGATTTAATAAAATTTGTTGATGGCAGCTTGCATCGGCGACTGTCTTATTTACTTCTAAGCATTTGGAAATAACTTCTATACCCTAGATTTGAAAGTTGGCACATTAGAAATCACTTAAGTGTCTAGAGAGAAAACTTTCTCAGGTTAGTTCTGTTTCCAGCTATTTTCAGGGAGCTGGCCAGGTTAAAAGCCAAGGCTGATGGACAGATCTGTTGTAATAATGGCAGTCTGCATAGCCTATCTTCATACTCATATCTATTTGTGTTTGCTTTTTTTTTAAGTCTGATATTGAGAAAATCTTATATCTTTGTTGATGGCTCTGCTTCTTTTTTTTTAATAAAATTCCGTTAGTCCCTGTTTTCTGTGAAGATAGTCTCTTGATTTCCTACTGTAACTTATATCTATTCTGCCCCCCACATTGCCTAATGTCAATAGTACTATCTCTCTTTGGATTTACTTTTGTACCTGAAGTATACTTAAAATTCTACTACTTGATTTGTCATCTTTGAAGTCCATTTATGACAGATGAGAGTTGAGGCCAAGAGTTTATTTTTCTTTTTTCTACACACTTACCCCTCTCCCCCCACCCTTTTTTTTTTGTTTTAACCTTTATCCCCATCTTTGTTTTGGCTTGGATTTGTGCTTACTGCCAGTCCTTTTATTTAAGTTGTCCTTTCTTGAAGACATGTCCTTTCTTGAGGTATGTTCCTCAAAGGGGGCTCATGTAAACAGCAGTCCTGTGAATTAGACAGTCTTTTGTGGTTAAAACTATGACCTTTATCCTTGAAAGTCCTTGACTCAAATTCTTTGTTTCACTCCCTTGTCTTTTGTCATTGAATATTCCTGTGGAAAAGTCTATGGCCAGCCTCATTTTTCCCCATGTTAGTGTGTAAGTGATGACATCATTTTGCCTGGCTGCCCAAAATTTTGAGGTCCAATAATTTTATTAGGATATTCCCAATATTAACCAATCTTTGTCAGTTTTTCCTGGAATAAGGTGTGCCTATTCCATGTGTACATCCAAGTCCTTTACTTCAAGAAAATTTTTAGGGTTATATGTTTAAATTTTTATACTGTTCCATTGTTTAGATTTTCCTTTTTGGAGAACTATGTTTTTATTAACTCTTTTTTGTCTATCTTTTATAAATGCTTTTTTCCTAATTTTTTCTTCTGTATAAATATATATATATATATATATATATATATATATATATATTTCATGACTTTTTTTTATTCATAACCCGAACGCTATTATCGTACCAAAATTTTCTTTATATCATTAAATTCTTTAATATTATTAAACATCCAATCAGTGGGTTTTTATGGTGGTGTAATGTTCTTGCACAGTTTGCTTTGTCTGAACAGGGTTCCTAATAAGGTCCCCATACATGCCAATTGGTTGATTGTGTCTTGTCTCTCCAGACCTATAGGTTTCTCTTCTCTCTTTTTTTCTTGAATCTATTTGTAGAAGAAATTACATATTTTTATTTGTGGAGTTTTCCACAATCTAGGTTTTGCTGATACATCTGTAAATTGGAGGCAGATATATAGGCTTGATCAGATTTAGACTTGATCTTCTGGCAAGATTGCTACATGGATGGCGGTGATTTTATTCTCTATGTCTCTTACTGTGTTTACCATCGTGTCTCTTGTTCTTTGTAACTCTCCCTAGCACTGTAATTGTATTTTTTTCTGTAATTTTTTATAAGTGATGAAGTCGTCTCCATCTTTTCTTTTGCTTAGCATAATGCTTTGTGGTGTATCAGTAGTCTGTCCATTTTATTGCTGAGTGGTATCCATTGAGGAGTGTACCACAATTTGTTTACCTTTTACCAGTTGGTGGAATTTAGGGTTGTTTCCAGTTTTATATTTTATGATTAAGGTTGCTTTGACTATTTCATATACAAGACTTTGGTGGATGTATGTTTTCAGTTTTCCTGGGGAATTACCTAGCAGTGGTATTGCAGGGTCATATGGTAAGTGTGAGAATTTTAGCTATTCTATATCCTTACCAATTTTAGCCATTCTTACGGATTTATAGTAACTTGCATATAATTTATTTCTCATTTTAATTTTCATTCCCCTGGCCCCATCGATTGAGTGTCTGACTCTTGATCTCAGTTCAGGTCTTGAGCGTATTGACCATTCTTATCTTCTTTAGTGAAATATCTGCTCAGATCTTTCTTTTTTAGTTGTTTTATTATCAAGTAGTATAAGTCTTTGTATATTCTAGATACAAGTCCTTTATCAGATATATGTCTTGCATATACTTTTTGTGGCTTTATTTTCTTAACTGTCTTTCAAAAAGCAAAAGTTTTTTATTGCTTATACTTTTTGTGTTTTTAAGAAATCTTTGTCTGATCCATGGTTACAAAGGTGGTTTCTTTCTGTGTTTTTTTTTTTCATAGAAATGTTCTAGATTTAGCTTCTACATTAACTTCTGTTATCCATTTTGAGATAATTTTTAATGGTGTAAAAGTAAGAGTCAAAGTAAACTTTGTTTTCCATAATAACCCTTGAAATCAGATACTATAAACTGTCTTTGTTCTTTTTCAAAACTGTTTTGGCTATTCTAGGTCCTTTGCCTGCTGGGATTTTGATTGAGAGTGCAGTAAATATGCAGATCAGTTTGGCAGAGAATTGACTTCAAACAGTATTGAGTTCTAATCCATCAGCTTGCTTTATGTATTTACTTAGATCGTCTTTAATGTCTGTCTGCACTGTTTATAATTTCTCATGTATACCTCTTGCACATCTGTTGTCAGATTTAAGTATTTCATGGTTTTGATGTCGTAAATAGCATTCTTTTCATCTTAATATTTGTTTCTTACTGGTATATAGAAGTAGAATTGATTTTTGTATATTGAAGTCATATCTTGCAACTTTGTTACACTTTTTTTTATTCTTTTCTGAGTTTTATTGACTCTCCTTTACCTTCTCCTGCTGTCTGGCCATCTCTTCCCCAGGTGCTTCCTTCACTGTTGTGCCCTCCTTTGGTAGCTGCAGTTGCTTTATTAAGTCTGTTTTCCCCTTAACTTCCTGTATAAATGTTTCATAATTTCCATTGTTTTTACGGCAAATCATTTTCAAGTATGTTTTGTTTGTCAATAAGGAAGTTTGTACTGCTGTTTTTCCACTTTTATGTAATAGTGTCTTTGAATGTGTGCTGTGCTTACACCATTTTGATACTCCTTTTTTAATGAGTTGGAACTTGTAAGACTAGCTTAGCAGGAGACTCCTGTAGATGAGGAAGATAAGCCAGGGTCATTTTTTAGGCTTTGCTGCTCAGAGACTCTCCCTCTTTACTGCTGTGTGGCTACAACTCCTTTACCTCTCAGAACCTGACTTTATTAAAGTATACTTTTTATTTCAATCCTGAGCTCTACAGATTTCCTTATTGGTCTCTACCTCTGTCTTCTAAGGTATCTGTTTCCCCTTTAGAAGGTAGTGCTTTTTTTTTTTTTTTTTTTTTTATGTTTATTCATTTTTGAGGAAGAGAGCATGAGCAGGGAAGGGGGAGAGAGAGAGAAAGGGACAGAGGATCTGAAGCAGGCTCTGCCCTGACAGTAGCAAGCCCAATGGGGGACTCGAACTCACGAACCTGGAGATCATGACCTGAGCCAAAGTAGGAAGCTCAACCAGCTGAGCCACCCAAGTGCCCCTGAAGGTGTTGCTTTTTTGAGCTCTATCACCTCCAGGCCCCGCTGGGGATTTTCCACCTTCTTTCTTCATCTCACCTCTGTGTTGTTTCCTGTTTGATCTTTGGCCTACTCACAGCACTTGGCACCAGAATGGGTGGGGGGGGTCTCTTCTGAGAATGGGTATTTCCCATCAGTATGTGAGGCCTGCTACCTGCCACTAGTTGCCTCTGAACTCGTTGTGCGTTTGCACTGCACCTTTCTCTCTCTCACTGGTTCTGCTCATCTTGTGTGCTTTGGCCACACTTTAATATAATTGGGAATTTGTAGGTTTTCTCTAGCTTATAATTTTGCAGAAGATGAAGCTGTAGATTAGTAAGGAATTTTTTCCTCCTTTGTTTCTTCTATATCATTTCTAAGAAGAGCATTTAGAAGATTAGGTTGATGGCATGTTTCTATCCTGATACTGCTTTCTTGACAGAGTTTGCTGACCATGAGAGCAAGATCATAAGAGCAGAATGGCTTTTTGATCTACAAATGTTACACCAAAATGAGTGATGTGTATTCTCAGGATCACTTTATTATTACATTTTGATATTCTAAAGCATAGTTTAGGAAAAAGAGAGTGTTTCTTCTGCCATCCTGTGACTCTTGAAAGATGTTAACTATGTAAGCTCTGTATTTATTTTATATAATCTTAAGTGTTCTTTCCCCTAAGAATTATCTAAGAAAAGATATTAAAAAAAAAAAAGAGAAACAGAGACTTATTAAATCTGTCCCTCTGGTTGTGTGAAAACATAAGAAACTAACAAAGTAATTCTGTACTTATGTTTTCTCCTTCCTCAAATCCATTTCATGGGAAACAAGGGCTATATTGTAATCAGTGTTATAGGAAATTAGAATTGAGCACCTTGGTTCCTGCTATTCCTTCCATTTAATTTTTTTTTTTTTTTTTAATTATGTTTTCAAGGCATCTGGGTGGCTCAGTTGGTTAAGTGTCTGACTCTTGATTTTGTCTCAGGTCATGACCTCATAATTCATGAGATTGAGCCCCACATCAGGCTCTGTGCTGACAGCATGGAGCCTGCTTGGGATTCTCTCTGCCCCTCCCCTGCTGTCTCTCTCTCTCTCTCTCTCAAAATAAATAAATAAATAAATAAACATAAAATTAAAAATATGTTTTCTTGATATGGAGTAAAGAGCCACTGGAACCCAAAGATGTGCCTAAATCCTGCCTCCTGGTTAACCTCTGGGATTTCTTCATTCTCTTTCCTAGCTTTGGTGTCATCCCCAGCACTCCTCTGGCCATCCATACACCACTGATGCCAAACCAGAGCATTGATGTCTCCCTGCCTCTCAACACCTTGGGCCCAGTCATGAAAATGGAGCCTCTGAATAACCTCCAGGTTAGAGTTTTACTTCACTCAGGGATGAACTTGATTATCTTCCCAATTTTATTTCATTTATATATAACACAACTCCTCTCTCTTCCTTATATTAGGTTTGGTAATGGAATATTCAGGTCTGAAACAACTATGGAGAAGAGTTTTATTTTTTATTTAAAAGAAAAATGCGTCAGAGCAGTGCCTGGCTGACTCAGTCAGTAGAACATGCAACTCTTGATCTTGGGGTCATGAGTTCAAGCTCCACATTGGGCATAGAGTTTATTTTGTTTTATTTTTTTTTTAATTTTTTTTTTTTAACGTTTATTTATTTTTGAGACAGAGAGAGACAGAGCATGAATGGGGGAGGGTCAGAGAGAGGGAGACACAGAATCGGAAACAGGCTCCAGGCTCCGAGCTGTCAGCACAGAGCCCGACGCGGGGCTCGAACTCACGGACCGCGAGATCATGACCTGAGCTGAAGTCGGCCACCCAACCGACTGAGCCACCCAGGTGCCCCTGGAGTTTAAACATAAAAACAGATTTTTTTAAAAAGTCCTACATTGATATAGGAAGTTATTCATTATTTTGCTCAACAAACATTTAGAAACTTTTTAAGATCTTATTTACAAACTTTTTTTCTTAAGACTTTTGTAGTGAATTTGTCATTTATATGAGAAAAAATTTCAGTAGAGATTTATATAGAGGTTATCTTTGAGCACACAACCAAAATATAGTTATCTGGATTTAAAGACACCCCCCCCCCCATTAGCACATAACTATGCTAAGTAGCATCTTACAGAAGCTCAGAACTTTATCAGGTCTACAAGAGCCTCTCAATCTTGAAAATATTGAATTTTTTAGAATGCTTAGTACTAGCTGAGAGTTTCATTCAGTTTTCATCTGTTTTGAATTTCTCTTTGAAATATAAGCCTTCTGGAGTTCAAGAAACATGAAGGCACAGTAGTAAGCTTGTAAGCTAAAGTGTGGCAGTGTTGAAGGGTTATTAATACAGATATAAGCCCTAGGTGTTGGGGATTTGTAAATGCCCACAAGGACAAGAGAGACAGTCTTGGGCCCACCAGAGATGGGGAACTCTAGCTGATCTCTGCACAGAGCTGATACCCTGGAAGGGGAACTCCCTCAGTGAAAGGGGACTGGGAAAAGTGTTTCCACTAAGGCAGGTGATGGAAAAGTATCTCTCTGACCAGCGTTCTGGGTGCCCTCTTATGACAAATCCATGGCCCAGTATTTTGCTATACATGGCGTAATATACGGGCGTGTAGTCCAAATATAAAAGCTATTTGGTGAAGTGTTCTCCAAACCAATAAATGAATGTAACATTGGCCCAGGACTGGTGAAACCCAGGGTACCTGGAACAAGCAAATACAAAGCAATCATTTTGCAAGAGCTCTAAACTTCAGGGCCATCAGGACTCCCACCTGAAAAGAAACTGTCTATTGACAATGAGTTCACAAATTGAACCATAAAAAGAGGGAAAGGTGTACTGTGAGAGACAGAAGTCACAACAAAGCAGAGGACAAGTATTCCTCTTCCACCAAGAACTTGAAATGAATAGTCTGGATGAGACTAAAAATATAAAATATGTTGGAAATGATGAAAGAAAAATATCAACCTTCCACTTCCCAGTCAGGACAGGTGAGATAGCATTGCTCAGTGTTTCTGGAAACACCAGTGTGAGACCTACTACTGAGACACCAGCAGCAGAATTACTTGGAGTTAAAACCCATGTTCTTCTGTAATTTAAATACCAGCGCACCAAGCCTGTTCGCAGGTTCACTACCTCAGTGCCACAGTTAGTTGATGCCTCTTTCTCAGCAAAGGGTATAATGATTCAGAGCAAAGATGAGTGAGTCATGATAGAACTTGGCTCAGACTAGAAGAACAAAACAAGACTTACCGTGCAGATGGAGCTGGCTGTTACTATGACGAGAGCAGTGTGTTAAGGGGCTTTTCCAGCACAGAATCCTGAAGTAAGGAACTAACCCAAATCTCCATCTGCTCCCTTTCCATTGAAACCTAACCTCCTGTTGGCCCATAGAGCCTCCAGCATAATATTTGAGGACAGTCGGCAAGAATGCTTTACTTTAGGAGTAGGATAGGGAATTTGGGTCACAGAAACCAGGGCAAATTTTCTGCTCTTAGAACAAAAAGGAAACAATAAAGAAATGAATGTCAGTTTACTTTCCTTTTTGTATTTCCATTTTTCATTCAGTGAAATGAACATCTGGAATAACGAACCCTCATAAGAGCAGTTGATTCTTAGTCCAAATCCCTCCCTCAAAAGTGTTGATTAGGACTTATAAGTATTTGTTTTTGCAAACCTGAAGTTATAAGAAGCAAACATTTAAAAAGTTTCCATCTAAGTAGAGTATAACAAATCATCTCAGCTTTCTCTAGGAGAAAAGAAAAAAACTTACATCTGTAGTCAAGTACTTATTGTTGGAGTTTTCTCCATGGTTCTCTTCCTTCACGGATGTCATAATTATCGCTGTTTTCTCATTAATTGGCATTTCCCAGTGGAGAAGATAAGTAAAAACTTAAAAGAGAAAAACTTTTTTCCCTATGAGCAGCTCTATTTAATGTCTGCTGGTGGGAGTTGAAAGTTATGGCTAGTTTTAAGGTGGGTGGGTTTCTGTAGATTTCAGCTTCCATTCTGCCCTTGTCCCAATATAAACAAAAAGAATCCAGTATTAACTCCAACAAATTTAGATCATGAAGATCTAGGATAAAGCCAGATAAAAATTGATTGACATTTAAACATTATATTTGCATAAGTGTTTAAATTCAAGAACTCATGTAGGAAAATTAGTACTTTTCTACACTTTAGACTATAAAATCAGAAAGAAAAAATGGGGTTGGAGGAAACGAAATTTTGAATGCAGTGTGGGTTTAACTATTTTGGCTGATTTGATATCAATATATAGGACAAATAAACCCAGCTGCCAGAACTTAATGTAGCACTTAGTACAAAAACTTTTCATTGTAATGCTCATCAGACTACTTACTTACAGCCTGTCTGAAACACTATTGAAAGGTTGAAAAGACACTGTTACTGTTCCCTCCTAAAATATAAAATAGATTATACCTTAGAGACAAGAATTAAATACCTAGTAGAGGTGTGAGCCTAGAAAATGTCTCCTACTGCACTGATGTTGTTAAAACCTTCATGAATCCAACTTATAAGTATTACACAAAGTAAAGTTTAGCTTGCCTCTGCTGGGATTCTTTTGAGTTTATTTATATCATACAATTATATTCTTTGAAAAAGAGACTTGGGACGCGTGGGTGGCTCAGTCGGTTGGGCGTCCGACTTCGGCTCTGGTCATGATCTCACGGTCTGTGGGTTCAAGCCCCGCATCGGGCTCTGTGCTGACAGCTCAGAGCCTGGAGCCTGTTTCCAGTCCTGTGTCTCCCTCTCTCTCTGCCCCTCCCCCACTCTCACTTTGTCTCACTCTGTCTCTCAAAAATAAATAAATATATAAAAAAAAATAAAAAGAGAGACTTGATTCCCTCTATTTAAATGAAACCAAAACACTAGCAAATGTCTAAATGAATTATTTCTAAATGAGTCTTCTCTGACATCCTTGACCTTCATTTCATCTGTGTTAGTTGCTTAGAAACATTTTCCCAATATACTTCTTCAAACTTGACACCTGGCAGGCTACTGCTTCAAGTCAGTGTCTGCAAAAAGACAATAGACTTACAGCGTCACATGTATTCATTCTGGTCTTTGCACAGATGCTGCAGAGTTCTCACAGCTGCTTGGCTTCCCTTCCCACTGGGCTATAAACTCTTATGGGATCATTGGTAGCACCATTCTTTCAAGTTTTAATTTTGTCAGGGTTATAAAAACAGTTTAAAGAGTCAACCGGTTCTATAGTTAATTAAGAAAAACCCAGTCTCCAGCCTTCTTGCCCCGACATGACCCCCCAATTTCTCTTTCCACAGAGTCCATCCCTCTCGCCTCTTTCAGTTGATACCTTTTGCATTTACTTCTGTATGTCTGAATAACATGCTTGTATTGTGACTTCTGAATTTTTCCGTTTTAGGTGTTCCTGTACATCTTTCCCCACTCACTGACATTATCTTCATGCCAATTTCCTCTCCTTCTATTTTCCCTCCTATTCTGCTAGCTCAGAATTTGCTTTAATCAGAGCCCAGTGTTTACATTATTATTGCTGTACTTCAGAGCAGAGCTATAAAGGATAATTATTTTTCTCTCCATAAAACTTTTTGTAAGTAGTTAGTTGCATGCTTACCTGTTAATACCTGTCTCTTCTTGTTTGCTTAATTTTTAAGTTTATGTATTTTGAGAGAGCCTGTGCATGAGCAGGGGGAGGGGCAGAGAGAGAGGGGGAGAGAGAGAATCCCAAGTAGGCTCTGTGCAAAGCAGATCCCAGCGTGGGGCTTGATCCCACAAACCTTGAGATCATGACCTGAGCCAAAATCAGGAGTCAGATACTCAACTGACTGAGCCAACCAGGTGCCCCAGTTTTTTGTGTTTTTAACTATAATTCAGTCCCAACTTCCAATGAAGTCAGAGCCTTCAAACACAGTTTATCACGGGGCGCCTGGGTGGCGCAGTCGGTTAAGCATCCGACTTCAGCCAGGTCACGATCTCGCGGTCCGTGAGTTCGAGCCCCGCGTCGGGCTCTGGGCTGATGGCTCGGAGCCTGGAGCCTGTTTCCGATTCTGTGTCTCCCTCTCTCTGCCCCTCCCCCGTTCATGCTCTGTCTGTCTCTCTCTGTCCCAAAAATAAATAAAAAACGTTAAAAAAAAAAACAAAAAAACAAAAACACAGTTTATCACTTTTCACTTTATTGAGGGTCCCCTCTGGAGTTTTCTGACTTGCTCCATTCTGGACTGGTTTTCTTTTATGTGTGAAACATGGCTGTGATCCTGGGAACTCCCTTCATCACTATTCCACGGTTCATTGCCTTCACCTCTCTTCTATGTTGGGTCTCCTTACTGTATTTTTCTTTTCTTTGTTTACTCCCTCATTTTGATGGAAAACATCCTCCAGTATCTTCCGAGAATGGTACATGGAGAATAAAGGTTTTAAAGTTTCACGTGTTTTACGGTGTCTTTATACTTTTTGACAATTACTGTATAACATTCTAGGTTACAAATCACTTTCCTCCTAGTGTGATGCCATTCTAATTTTGCGCTTTTGTTTCTTATTGACAACTTATATTATTCTTTATCCGTCATGTTCTGAAAGTTAACAGTGATGTGCCTGAAGAGGTATGAGTCCCTTTTCACCCATTGTACCAGGTACTCATTGGGCTTTTTCGAAGTGGAAACTTGAGGCCCAAATTCTGGGTGGTTTTTTGTTTGTTTGTTTGTTTGTTTTTTAACTTTTATAGATCTCCCATTATTTGCTTGCCATTTAGATGTTGACCCTTCAGGGAAAATCCCTGTTTTTCCCTCCTATTTTCCATCTCTTTCTCATTTTGCTTTACTTTCTAAAAACTTTTTATGGAAAATTGTTAACATTACAAAAGTAAACGGAATAGTGTAATGATATGTATGCCATACCTGTCATTCAGTAATTATCAATCCGCGGTTAATATTGTTTCATCTATACCCCTATCCCCAGCCCTACTCCATATTATTTTGAGAAAATATCGACATAGCATTTCATTTGTAAATATTTCAGTATATAACTTTAAAAAAAAGAGTCTCTTTTTAAAAAATATAACCACAGTAACTTGTTCACATTAAAAAATTAACAAGAATTCCTTAACATCAAATACCCAGTGTTCAGGTTTCTAATTATCTCAGCACCTTAACCTTTTTGTTTTTCTCATTACTGTTTGTTTGAATCAGTAAAGTGCACATATTATGATGGCTTGATATCTCATAACTCTCTTTAATGTGTACTTATTTTGAGAGAGAGAGAGAGCAAACAGGGGAGGGGCAAAGAGTGAGGGAGACACAGAATCCGAAGCAGGCTCCAGGCTCTGAGCTGTCAGCACAGAGCCTGACACGGGGCTCAAACTTACAAGCCACGAGATCATGACTTGAGCCGAAGTTGGATGCTTAACCACCCAGTCCATCCCAAGCTACCCAGGCCCTCCTCTCATAACTCTCTTTAGCTACAGTGTTCAGTAAGGTAGCCACTAGCCACATGTGGCTTTTTAAATAGAAATAAAATTAAATAAAATAAAATTTTCATTTCCTCAGATGTATTAGCCACATTTCAAATGCACGTGTGGCTAGTGGTTACTAGGTTGGGCATTGCAAAAACAGAACTTTCCCATCTTTGCAGAAAGTTTTCTTGGTCAGTGCTGATCTGTGGGTTCCCTCTCTTTTTTTTTTATCTTTGGTTTTCAGCAGTTTAACCATTACGTACCTAAGTGTTTTCCTTATATTTATCTGGTTAGGGGTAAATTGATTGTCTTGGGTCTGTAAGTTGATTGTTTCTCCCAAATTTGCCATCATTTCTTCAAAGTTTTCCTGCCCCATTGTGTGTCTCCTCCCTCTGGCACTCCAGCTACACAAATGTTAGACCACTTAATATCGTCCCTCAGATCATTGAGGCTGTTCTTTTTATCATTTTTCTCTGTTCTTCAGATTGAATAATTCCTACTGATCTGTTTTCAAGTCTATTCACTCTTTCTTCTGTAGGCTACAATCTTCTATTACTTCATGCAGTATAATTTTCTTCTCAGATAACATACTTTTTAATTCTAGGATTTCCATTTGGTTCTTGGCTAAAATTCCCCATTTGTCCACTCAGAAGTACAACTGGAGAAGCCTGTTTCACACCATACCCTCCTTCATCCCATCTCTACCCTTTGGCCATCCCTTGGGCCTAAGGGTATGCTAACTGACCCTCAGCAAAAGTGATAGAAGTTCTCAAACAGGCCCTGGAAACAGTGTTGGGTCTGTCTGCCAGGAAATTCTGTGTGTTCTATCTGCGCATATCTCTTTGGTCCTGAGAATTCTTCTATCCATTGGTTGCAGGGAGGCCACAGGAGGATCAGAGTATGGCTTTCTAAACCAGGAGATCCAGGGCTGGACCACCAGTTTATTCATCACTGAGGGCAGCTGGAATCCTCTATGTCAGTACTTCCACATCTTTTTTCTTGGGCTGGCTTAATTCTTCCCGAAATTATCTTTGACTCTCTTGTCTAGAATATAAAGGCTTTCTGCCAGCATTCTGGAAGCTAAATTAGGAAAGATGGCTGAAGAGTCTCAGCATTCATTATGCATAAATTCGCTGAATTCATCACCCCTATTAAAGAATTAATCTTTAGTTTTTCGCAAGGGTTGAGGGCCTAAGGTAGCTTAGAATGGTGGTGGGGATCTCAGACTCCCAACAGCACCTTAAGCCTGTTTCTTTTAACACCGTCTATCCACAGTCCCCTCCATACATTTCTAGAGGTGTTGCCAGTCCTGAGCCTTTGAGAATTCTGTGGTGGTGTTGCTAATGCATGTATTTTACACTACCGAGATTTTATTGCTCCCCAGTCTTTATAATTTATACCTTTAATTTTTTTCTTTAATTATGACAGAATTTCTTCCAGGAGAAAGAAAATTTGTAATTTTCAGTCTGTTGTCTTTACCTGAAAGTCTGATAACACCTTTATAAAAATTCTTCTTTCTATAGTAGTTACAATTAGGAGCCTTGGAGGTAAACCTATATATGGTTTTTGTTATCAACCTATTGCTTTTAAACCCTACATAAGCATTGTTTGATAGCAGAATGAATACTAATTAGGGAAAATGTCTCTGGTTTTTTTTCTTTGAATGTCTCTTCTAAAACAACTTCTATTCATTTTACCCTTGGAGTGATTAGGGGAAGAGCCTAGCTCCAGAGAACACAATCTTACAGTCCTATTTATTCATATCTTTAAGATCTTTGTCAGCCAAAAGGGTTTTTTTGTTTTTTTTTTTTTTTGCGCCAGTGTATGGCCCTGAGAAAATTCTGTCCCTTGCTACTCCTACATTGCAGTTCCAGCCTGTGAGACAATCAGTTGCAGATGGTGCCTGTCCCTGATATTTCATGGCTTACATATGTCAGTTCACACTCAGAAAGCCCATAGCTGTAGCTATTGTACCAAA
Source organism: Neofelis nebulosa (assembly GCF_028018385.1). NCBI lineage: Eukaryota > Metazoa > Chordata > Mammalia > Carnivora > Felidae > Neofelis > Neofelis nebulosa. The sequence continues at coordinate 56,111,440 of NC_080797.1, read as the reverse complement.
AAAACTGGTAAATGCTTCCAAATGGAAGACCTTTTCAGCAGCTTCCATCAAATGAAGCTAACCAGCTTGGCATTTGCTGATTTTTCTTGACTGTCGTGCAAGCCAAACAAGTTCAGTGTTAAAAAACTTCTTTGGTCTTCCAGGATCCACAGTTGAGGACTCTGCACGCTGATTGCTTTTATGGGACTACATGCTGCTTGAATAGCTGTTGAGTCCTTGAAGTGGTGGATTTTATGGGAACTATAAGAGGTTCCCAGGCCGGACAGATAGATCCAATGCTGAAAATAACCTCTGTAGACAGGACGGAACCTGAAATGTTCCATTAACAATATGTAGGTCATGGAGTCTTGGTTATGAAAGATGAAAACATTTTACTACCAAAGAGAAGAGAAAATTACTTTCTGTGATTGCTGCTTCAAATTTTTTTTCTAATCTTTACTTATTTTTGAGAGAGAGAGACAGAGTGCGAGCGGGGGAGGAACAGAGAGAGAGGAAGACACAGAATCCGAAGCAGGCTCCAGGCTCTGAGCTGTCAGCACAGAGCCCAACACGGGTGTCAAACTCACAAACCGTGAGATCATGACCTGAGCCAAAGTCGGATGCTTAACTGACTGAGTCACCCAGGTGCCCCTTTGCTGCTTCAAATTTGATTCATTTTTCATGTCTCATCTGAGAAATTAGACTATCTTTCATACTAGATACTGCTTTTTTACTAGGTTATCCTTACTGAGAATACTCCTTATCCTTTTCATCAAGATAATCAAGACTCTACTAGGCAATATTTTTTGTCTTTCTAAAATAATCAGCACTCAACAACTGGCTTATGGGACTCTCTTTTAGGATATACTTATTAATAGCAACTGCCCTGCTTGAATAACCACCCATAAGCAGTAGCCAGGAATTCTGTACCCAGATAAGCAGAGGTGGTCCAAAGCATCATAAATCTGGCATCAGTGGCAGGACACAGTTGTTCCTGAAATTCAGAATTCAGTTCTGAAAACACCCAGGCTTGTGACCTAGTTCCTCATAAAGAAGGGTCTCTCAGATCAGATTACTCAAGTAGCTGAAGCCCATGCTGCAAATCTTCAGCAAAAAATGAATTTTATAACGTAGTTCTAAAGTGGTAATAAAAATGATTTGTGGGTTTTCATCTATTAAAATCCCAGCCATCTTTATATCATGATGGTAAGTTAGGAGTTGATGATGAAAAATGGAATCAATTTTGTGGCTTTGGTTTGATAAATAATTAGAAAGTAGATTTAACAATGTGATCTTTATGCAGTAGGGGACTTTGAATTCTGAGTAAAAAGTAGGCACCTCTTTCTAGTCCCTGTGTTCTCATTATGGCTGATAATTTATGCAAAGCCATACAGTACGTTGTGGGTTGGAATTAAAGAGAGTTTACTCTGATTTTTCTGAGCTGGATTGAAGCCCACTCAAGAGCCATATCCTGCCCTCATTCATATTTACTCTCTTATATTTTGCCATAACATCATGTTCATTGAGATAAAAGAATTTGCTTTATTTACAATTTTTATGTAGGAGTTAAGCATTGGCTTCATGGTATTGAGGTCCATGTACCTTGAAAATAAAACTTCAAACTATTTCTGATGGAGTTTACCCTATATTAGCAGTAATGGTATCAACATCTACATGAATACTGGTAGTGATTTACTACCCTAGAATGGCCCATTCCATCTTAAGCTAGAAAGTTATTTATATTGACTAAAACGTGTCTTCCTTTAAATTCTGTCTGTAGATCCTAGTTCTGCAGCTTGTGGTTTTATAGAACAAGTTTCTGTCTGAATCAAGGTTCATAGGGCCTGAAAATCTGTCAGTCTGAATTCATTTCCCTTTCAGTCCACTTCAGGAAAGCCTAAATTTATGGAAGGACATTTATTTGTGTGCACTGCAAGTAGATGCCAGTTTTCTTCTAATTTTAAGTAGAAAAATTGGTTAGAAATAGAGACACTGGTGAATGTGCTTAGAATCAGTTACAGTTTGGAGACCAAGGGAAATAGTATTTAGCCATTTTTGAAAAGTGTGTGAGTAAATGGTGGTCCTTGGTTTGATAACATTCCTTTCCAGAAGCCATTAAAGGAGTTGGAAGGCTGAAAGCACAAAACTTCTCAATTCCATAGCTCATGCTCTTCACAATAATTTCTGTCCTTCTATGTGTGACCTGTTTCCCCAGTAAAACTGCTCAGAGCCAGCATCTGTGCATGGTGGCCTGTCCATGTGTCCAGTCATCTTGAAAACTATATGCCCTCCTTTTGTCCATGTTAAGATTAGATAATATACCGGGGCAGAACATATGCACACCTGTGAACCCCTTTGATTTCTGACTTGCTGCTAACTAATCTGAGACTGTATGTTTATTATCTAGAACCTAGTTTCATTCTAGATCAGTTTTACCCCAAGATTTAAAACTGAGTAATGTTCGGGGCTCCTGCGTGGCTCAATGAGTTGAGCATCCGACTTCAGCTCAGGTCATGATCTCACGATCCGTGGTTTAGAGCCCCACATGGGGCTCTGTGCTGACAGCTCAGAGTCTGGAGCCTGCTTTGAATTCTGTGTCTCCCTTTCTCTCTCTGCTCCTCCCCCACTCATATTCATTCTCTCTCTCTCTCTCTCTCTCTCTCTCTCTCTCTCAATAAAGTAGATAAACATTAACAAAAAAATTTTTTTTTAATGAGTATTGTTCATTCATTGAGGTCTGTGCATTTCCATTGGGTCTTCTGTCTTATGACATATCAGACTGGGGTGTGGAATATCTAATACTTTAACTGGTGGTTTACTAGTCCTGTTTTCACCATTTTGTGATTCAGTACAGTATGTATTAAATGTATTTTTTAAATTGAACAGTAAGCCCTACATAGCAAGCAGTTCATGCTGTTACAGCAAATAGTATTCCGAGATGCAACAGCTACAACCAAGGTCACATCAGCTAGACCTAGCAAACAAAGGAGGGAGAGAGATGGGTACCTTTAGGTTTAGAACCTATATAGATCTGGCAGAATGTTTAAGGTAAGACTTTAGGATTTGGGGAACTGTCAGGCAGGCTGAAAGGCCTGTGAGAATGTTGCTAGCTGTTTCTGGCAACTGAAACTGAATAGAGTCATTCTGTTGTAGGCTGCTGGAGGAAGAGAGAATTTGGGGTTTGTAATAGAGGTTTCTGGATAGTAACCAGATTGGTCAGTATAGTATGGCAGGTGAGTTCTGTGTTGGCAGAAAGAGATCACGTACACATTTGCTATAAGTTTCTGATTTATTTTGCCTGACATCTAAAACTTCTTTAAAATAAGGAAGCTAGGGAGCACCTGGGTGGTTCAGTCGGTTGAGTGTCCTGAATTCAACTCAGGTCATGATCTCATGGTTCGTCAAGTTCAAGCCCCGCATCAGTCTCTGCTGTCAGCATGGAGCCCTCTTTGGATCCTCTGTCCCCCTGTCTCTCTGTGCCTCCCTCCCCCCGCCTCAAAAATAAATAAGCTTTAAAAAAAAAAAACAAAAACGAGGAAGCTACCAGAGCTTCAGTGTATCTTAGCATTATTTTCCCTTATCCAGGTTCCTTGTGCACAGCTGCCCTCTCCAGTGACCTTCTCCATATAGGTGTGGTCCTATCAGAGTTTCAGTAGCGGCTTAATTTTTGCCATACCATTGCCCTGTTCTACTCAGGTATACATTGCCTGTCTGAAAGAACTTGTGTTGATATTTTTTTCTAAGCAGAAAAGCCAAAAGCCCAGCAGTTGTCTCTAGGGCCCTGTGTGATCTAGCCCTGCCTTTCCTCATTGACTGCGTCTGGGACACCTTTCAATTTTAATCAGAGGACTACAAGTACAAATTCATTTTCTTCCAAGTAGGCAAAGCAAACATTAGAAGCTATTGCTTCTTTACTCTGTTCATCAATATTTGAAAGGGCAAAATCACAGCACGTTAATGGACCCCAATTCCAAGGTTGGAGATAACTAGGAAAATAGAACGTATTTCTATTCAAATATTTGGAGAACGTTTTCTGTTGCTAACCTATGTCTGTGTGCCACTTTAAAATAAATTGCCACTACACAGCTACTTATTAAACTGTTATCCTAATTGCCTAAGACTATTTTGGATAATATTTTCAGAGTAACTTTGGAGGCTCAAGGGTGCTCTGTAAGTGTCTTAGAGCCTCAGAGAAAACCAAAATCATTTGGATGCCTGGTAAGAATTAGAGCTGAGCAATTCCCTTTTTACTGTAAGACTAGAAAGAAACCTGTCTTTTTCATAATTGTGATAGACACAAAGCTAGAAGGAGACAAATTTTAAGAGCGGAAAATGATTATCTTTTGCCAGTGGATATTCATTGTATCTCATTGCTCAATTCTTTGCGAGGTAACAATTTATTCAAATACTCAAAACAGTCTAGGGGTGGTTAGGGGTGGCTCAGTTGAGCATCGGACTCCTGAGTTTAGCTCAGGTCATGAACTCACGATCTATCCATACCACTTTACAATCTATCTTTCTTTCTTTCTTTCTTTCTTTCTTTCTTTCTTTCTTTCTTTCTTTCTTTCTTTCTTTCTTTCTCTTTCTTCTTTTTTTTTTTTTTTTAAGTTTATTTTGAGGGGCAGAGAGAGGGAGGGAGAGAGAGAATCCCAAGCAGGCTGCACACCCAGTGTGAGCCTGACCCAGGCCTCAATCTCATGACCATGGGATTATGACCTGAGCCGAAATCAAGAGTCAGACACTCCACTGACAGAGCCACCCAGGCGCCCCACATGCCACTTTACAATCTTAACCTTCTCTTTGGTGTTCTAGAGATACTAAGTTGGCCTGCATTCTAATTCGTGGTATAAACTTTTTGGGAGTTTTTTTGAGATGGAAATTAAGCAGATCTCATGACAGGATGGAGACCATAGGAGGAGTCAGGGTCCTTTTGGTTTCTTTTCACCTCCTCTCAAAACGGCCTACTAAGAGAGCTTGGCTCTTAGGATCTCCTTGCCTTTCTAAAACCCAGTGATTATAAGGCTCTTATAGTAGAGGGTTTACAGTTTAAGAGATCATCTGGGGGTCTGTTCAGAGCTTTCCTTTCCCTTCTAAGAGCTCTTTGGTCATGGAACCTTCAAATGCTGAAGTGCCATGTTGTTGCCCAGGAGTAAATTACAGACATGGAGCCACTGCTTATATCAGGAGGAGGGGAACCTGTCGAATTTTCTCTGTACAGAGTCCCACTGTCCACGCACTCTTAACAATGAGAAAATCCTATCTGTTTGAGAGTGAACAAGTCTGGCTTTTATCTACGATAGGCAGCAGGTTGGTACCGTTCGAGGGCTTCTCGGCTGCTGTGTAATCCCGTCTGATTTGTTGGTGGAGTGAGAAAGAATATATAGAGATTCCAACAAGATTGGAATCTCAGTCTTGGAAGTAAACTAAAGATGCTGGTCAAGTTCAAATATGATTAGCATCAGAAGGAAAGTAAATTGACACTTTTGGTGGCAGGTTTCGTGATTACTTCTGCTCTGTTTTTAGCTGTAATTTCTTTTAAACTTTAAACTTCAGTTTCTCAGGATTCTCAACTTATTGGTCCACAGGATTTGAGATGGAAGACCATATTTCATACTACAGATGGTAGATATTTGGGGGGCATTGACCAGAGATGCAGAAGTACAGGTGGGAAGTCCAGCAGCTAGCAGATTGAGTCTCAGATGACATACATCACACAGTTGGAGTATGTGCCATTAAAAACCTGTCACTCAGAGCCATTCCCTCAGGATCTGTTGACTAGGTGGTGTGGCACTTAAAACACATCTGAATCATCATTCCTCAGAGAACTGGAGATGGTTGGCGTCACTGCCTGGTCCTAGCTTGGACCAGCCTGCAAATACTCTTTCCAAAATCTAAATGGAGAGGAGGAATGAAAGAAAAAAAAATATTCTTCAGAGACTTGGAAAGGTCACAAGTGACGTCATGAAAGAGTAGATGATATACTCTTCAGAGGTGAGCTGTGTGCCACTTGCCTGGGTTTTTCTTGTGGCCCTGCCTCCTGCGGTTATCTCTGGTGAGAGGCTGCATTTACCAGAGTTCAGACTGAGTTCATCTCGTACCTTTTTATAGTACTTTTGAGTACACTGGAACGAGGTTAGAATATTAATTTAGCCTGCTTGTCTCCAGCTGTGCACCATAAAGAGGCTTCAGCTACCGCAGCAGGCTTCCTATACTACGGAAGGAAACTAATTGCTACTTACAGGCCGAAGCTGACAGGCTGCACTTTCCCCGGCAGCCACTGAAAGTAACTTTTGAAAATCATTATTATTATTAAACATTTATAGCCCGCTTTTGTGTTTTCCAACTGCCTCATAATCATTTCTTTTTGCTCCTCCTATTGATGTCCCTGAAAGGCAAGTTGATATTGTTATGGTCACACGCTGCACGTGACAGGGCAGAGGCACAGAAGATTAGGTAATCTGCTCTTTGGTGCCATCTGTGATCTGTTTTAGGCGTCCTCAGAGCAGCTTGAGGTATGCACTCTGTTCCTTTGTCCGTTGAATCCATTTCCTCACTGCTTGCTTTTTACATAGCGTGTGAGTATTCATGGCTTTTATACTTTTTTGACTGACACTTACAGTAAGAAATACAGTTTCTGTACACACACACACACACACACACACACACACTGCATACGTAAAACCAAAACAGTTTTGGGAAACTGTTCATAAGATGCACTATCATATTTTCCATCCTGTTTTATTTTTTAATTTATTTTAGATACATTTTTATTTTGAGAGAGAAAGCCAGCGTGTGAGCGGAGGAGGGGCAGAGAGGAAGAGAGAGAGAGAGAGAGAGAATCGATCTCAAGCAGGCTCCATGCTCAGTGCAGAGACTGACACGGGGCTCGATCTCACAGCTGTGAATCATGACCTGAGCTTAAATCAAGAGTCTAACATTTAACTGACTGAGCCATCCAGGCGCCGCTGTTTTATTATTTTATACAAGTTTCAACCCACTATCTTAATCTTAAGAAGCATCATTTGGTCATGATCCACAATTTTTAAACACACTGCTAGGAGGTACTTGAAGAATACACATGGGACATTTTCTGGAGCATCAGTTTTACTCAAAAGTAAAGGGAGAAAACCCATTTTCATATTAAAACATACAGATGCATTATGGAATAGTGTGGAACTTCAGAGAAATTTTGTTCTTATGATGGGCTACTTCATCATCTACCCCCAATCCTCACCCTTCCTTCTACTTCCACCCTGGTATATATGTCCATACTTTCCTCTTCTGTTAAGGGAAATAACACTATAAAAAACTTGAGAAGTACTGTCCTTTTGGAAACTTTAGACCAAGTTTATATCTTGTCTAAACCTGAATGGTTTTCAGGTACTTTGAGTAGTACATTTTACAGTTGGTATTCTTATTGAGTACTCACTCTGTACCAGTCACTGTTCTAGAAACTGAGAGCAGTTTCGTAAATAAGACAAAACCCCTCCTCTCATAGCATTTCCATTCTGCTGCAGGGCGGAGTATGTGTGGCACGGGGACAGGCAGTGAGTAAAACAACAAATAAGTAAAATAGTAAGTCAGATGAAGGCATTGGAGAAAAATAAAGCAGAGATTGGGATAGGCAGTCCTGGGGTGGTGTAATTACACCTTGGTGGTGTAATTTTATAAATACATTGATCATGGAAGACCTACGTGGAAAGATAATATTTGATTAAAGCAAAGACCTAAAGGAGGCGGGAATAAGCCATGCAGATTTTTGGAGGAAGAGAATTCCAGACAGAAGATACAGCAAATGCACAAAGCCATAAGATAGGAGAGTGCCTGTTCTGTGCCAGAGAAAACAGCAGGCCCCTGTGGCTGACATGGAGCTAGCAAGGAGAGAGTCACAGCACATAATATCAGAGAGGTAATAGGCATCAGATTATAGGCATTCGTAACTTTGGTTTTTATCCTTAGTGAGATGGGAAGTCATTGGAGGTTTGAGCAGAGAGGTATTTATGAGCTGACCCACATTTTAAGAACTCTCTGGCTGCTGTGTTGAGAATAGACTGGGGTGTTACAGGGGGTGGAGGAGGCAGGTGCAGAAACAGGGAGACTGTTAGAAGGCTTTGTGGTATTTATTTACTGTTTAGGGATAGGGAGGGGAGATCAAGAAATTGGTTTTAGACATGTTCAGTTTGAGATAATTAGTTATCCAAGTAAAGATACTAAGGCAGTTGGGATATATATGTTGTAACTGATTTCCCATACGCAAGCTAGGTATTGATATTAAAGCTCTCGGAAAGTAGTTCTTCAGCTTGTCAGGATTATGCCTTCCTATTCTGTATATGTTGGGATGGTGAATTTCAAAATAAGAAAGCTCTCTAAAGCAATCAGTATTATCCTCTTTAAGGTTCTATTTAAGAGTAGCTGCTATCCGGATTGGAACTGAGCTGGCTTCATACTGTGTTTTTCCCTTGATTCTTTTTGGCCTCAATGCCTAAAGAGTGATTGGCATGTCATCCTTGGAGAATCTAGTATTTGGGTTGTGATTTACTCCCTATGTTATTCTTAGCATATAGATGTTCTTCTAGCTCAGTGATTTCAAACAAAAAGCTTTTATCTATCATCCACCTGTCCCTGCCTCACTGAGTACCAGTATACCTAACAATAGATGTTAATGGGATTATGTTAGGCATACAGATGATAATAGAGGTAGAAAAAGTTGGGAAATGAATGTTTCATTCCATTTGCTCAACATCTTCCCCTTAATTTCATGCAACAAATATTTATTGAGCCGTGGGCATGTCAATGATAGAGCCCCTGCCCTCAAGGAGCTTATTATATTATGAGGGAGGCAGATGTAAACCGTTACGTTATGGTGGAAGTGTATGCACTGGGTGTGTGGAGAGGGATTAGAGTTTTCCTGAGAAATCTTAAACTTGAACTGAATCTTCAGATTAAATAGGTATTGGGACACCTGGGTGGCTCAGTTGGTTAAGCATCGGACTTTGCTCAGGTCATGATCTCACGGTTCTTGAGTTTGAGCCCTTAATCGGGTTAGTACAAGCCCCACTTCTCTTTCTCCCTCTCTGCCCCTCCCTCATTTGCACCCTCTCTCTCAAAACAACAACAACAACAACAACAACAAAAGATATTTTTCAGACAGCTGAAGCTTCAGGGGAATATATTAAGCAGGAAGAACAATATGTAAAAAGGCACAGAGCTATGAGTTTCAGTGTTTGGAGAACAAGAAGTAATTTTGATATGGTTAAAGTTAAGGAAATAGGCTGGAGAGGAGGTAGGCAGGGGTCAGATCCAAGAGAACCATATACTCTTGAATGGATGCAGTAGCCAAGAGTAAAACTGGGAGCTACCAAATACAGAGTCTGAAAAGCTAATGTAAGAGGGGAAGTGCCTCCTCCAGAGTGACCTGTGCTGTGGATCCCATAAAGAGAGATTTTACTAAGGGCACAGTAGCAAGAAGAATCATTAAGCTAACAGTTTGCTAATACGCCTTTTTTTTTTTTTTTTTTTATCTCTTCTGATCTCTTTTTAGCATAGCGGTAGTACTACATTTGAGCATTTGTAAGTTTTCACTTGAGTCTAGTATGGTTATCCTTTATATGAAAATTCTGAATAAAAAGGCAAAAAAGAGGATGAAAGAAGAGGGAATTTTTCTTTCACAGACACTTGTTAGCTTACTTACTGTAAGCCAGGCACCATTCTAAGTGCTTCATCAGTACTCACTCACTATTCTCTTAACAATCCATGCATTCAGCACCATTATCTTCATCTGCGGACAGGACACTGAGCTGAGTACTCCTTGCCCAAAGTCACAACAGCTAGTAAATGTGACAGAGTCAGAATTTGAAATCAGGTGGTCAGGTCTGGTTCCCAAGTCCACGTTCTGAACCACCACTGGTGTCTGCTGCCTCTGATCTGGGTGTCCCAGCTTCTCAGAATTATTCTAGAGCAGAAGTCCCAGGATAGTATTCAGGGTGTCCTGAAATCCCTGAAATTGTATGTCAAAATGTTGCGTGTATGTTTTTCAGGAAGAGGCTCCGTGACTTTTATCTGTTGTCAAGGGGGTCCCCGAGGTAGAATGGTTTAGCACTACTGACCTAGAGGAGCTTTTCATGTCTTTTCCATTGTTAAAAGGCTCCAATTAGAAGGATTCCTCAGAAGAATAAGATACTTGCAATCTTATTCAGACTCCTTAGGTGACACTGTTTGAAATTAATTGCTTCTCTGCTTGGTCTTCCTAGGAACTTTTTCCAAACTAGACCACACCAGGCTCCAGATTTAGATTGTTATTTACATAGGATGAAGCCTTGGCTTCTGTTTTGAAAAATCTCTCCAGATGATTCTAATATGTCTTTGGTTAAGAACCACTAATGTTATCCCCTGGAGGACAAAGATTATATTTTCTGTATTCTTCCTTCTATTTCAAATGCTTGGGATATAGTAAACACTAATAAAGGTTTGAATGAGTGGCACATTGTGAAATATGACTGCTTTATATTCAAAGATGATAGTAATGATAATCACTCACATTTCTCATAAGACTTTTCTATAACCCACACTAGCCCACCTCAGTTTTCCCTTCTAAATAAATACCATTTACAGAGCCCGGCACTACCTCAGGATCTTCTTGATGCCCTTATTTGAAGTAAGAGTTCTCTCATTGCTGAGTACCGGATGATTTAGAAAATACCTCTTTCCCAGCAGCCCACAACTGGTATAAATCTTTTCAAGTGGTACTCCAGTACATGTAAATGTCTGTGGTCCTCTTTCCTGAGGTTAGTTACTCTGCTTACATTTACTAGACTCTAGCTTTTTTAGAATCCTGCTGTCTCAGCATTTGGGGCATCAGATTATGTGATATAGGTCAGAAACTCCTAGGGGATTGGTAATTGAAAAGCACAAGTTACAAAGAAAGTAATTTGATGGGTTCTTCTGGGAGAGAGAGAAGAGAGACAGTGTCAAGTAGACATAACCAAATTATGGAGACGAAGTAAAGGTATTATTTACGCTGGGGGAGTTGAGTTGATGATAAACGTCAAAGAACTGGAAAAACTTGAAAAGAAGATATCTATCTGTATCTCGTGGCCAAAGTTTTGATAAAGAGCTAGATACGCTGTTGAAGTTTGGACATTTGCCCCAAAGGGGTGAAGGAGGGGTGCTAGATAAGCCCCCCCCCCTTTTTTTTTTTTTTACTTTATTTGTTTAGAGCAAAAGGAAAGAGAAATAGGCATGGTTACTGATTATAGGACTTACCCAGAGAACTGTTTTCCTGCCGTGCCAAGAGCATAGATGGGAAAGTTACTAGTGACTGAAACCAGTGGGAAGTGGTGGTTTAGAGCAGTTCTCCTCCTCCTCTCCCATCTTACAGTATGTGGTTTTTGTCATCTGCTGCAGTGGAACCTGCCTGTTTCTGAATATATACACCAATCAGTGTCACCCCTGAATAAAAGTACTTATTGTAGCTTTTTAGAAATATAAACAGCATGCTCTGAATTGAACAACAGGCTGTGGTAGAATTCACAGCCTCCCTAAATCAGGAGCTTGTATTGTGACAAGAAAACTCATTTCTTTGCTTGCTGTAAGTCTTTTCCTTTTTCTAGTCCTCAGATTTAGCAGTGTTTGACCAGCAAGCTTTTTCCAACCATAGGGCTTAAGAAAGAAGATTTTATAAAAGAAAAACTTTAAAACTTGTATTTAGAAAGGTGATGGGGGGTGGGTAGTGCTGTCTGGCACCAGTTACTTTGGAAAGAGGAAAAAGTAAAGGTTTGGAGTCAGATTTGCATTTGAGCCTGCTACGTCTGTGCACTAGCAGTGTGACCCTGGATGTTACTTAATCTTTCGGAACCTCAGTTCCTCATCTGTCAGATGTGAGCAGGGAGTGACACCTACTTTGGGATAATAACAATGAGGATTAGAAATAATACCATTAATAGTACTTAGTAAGTGGGAACAGAAGCTACTACTGTTAATAACCATGGAAACAAACAATAACTGAATAGTTTATTCTGGGTACAGAACTTAACACCTTCAATTTATCCCTCCAGGGCTCCTTCTGGAAAGAGGTAGAGTTGTGGGTTGTCCAGGGCTCTGACAGTGGAATGAGTAAGGGATGTGCTTTGCAGTGTATGGGCTGGTATGTCTTGATTTGGGAAGTCCTGCACTGTCTGTAAGAGGAAGGAAATAGAGTGATATATTTCTAGACACATACTGTTCCTTCCCTCCTACCTGGCTTCCTATGATGTCCTGATTTTCCCTCGATACTTTCTTGGCAGGTGGCTGTGAAAAACAATATTGATGTCTTCTACTTCAGCTGCCTCATCCCACTCAATGTGCTTTTTGTAGAAGATGGCAAAATGGGTAAGTACGTCCTCCTGTCCTTCTGCCAAATATACCTTTGCCCTTCCTCTGAATGTCAGAGTATACCCCAGAAGCTTTTTTAAGATTAAAAAAAAAAAAGGTGGGGGAGGGAGGGTAAGTCTGTTTTAAAGGCCTAATGCTTACTAATTATATTTATTCTCCTGAGTCACAGTTGATCTTGCTTTGCTGTCGGTCTCTCTATCATAGTGCCGGTTTTCTGAATAATCCGGTCACTCCAGCACAGAGTAAGTGGTTTGGTGACAAGGAGATGTGGATTTGAATCTCACTTTCGCTGTTGGTTAGCTGTGTGGTTGTGGCAAGGTGCTTAACTTTCCTGAGTTTCAGTTTTCAAGTTTGCAAAGCGGAAGTAGTTATTGTAAAGACTTGATGAGATAATATATGCAGATTTAGCACTTAGCCCTATACTAAGTTCTTACTGTCTCAAAATAAGAATTCAGTAATTTGCAATAAACCATTAGTACTCCTCATGTGGTTGTTGACATTTCTGTCTTCCCTTACTTAAGAAACCACCACCTAATAACACTCACTTATACTGGTACATATTAATTGTATTGGTACTTAATTGATTTGATTCTTAAAATGGCTCTTTGGGTAGGCAGGACAGATGTAATTATGTATGATGAGATTAAGGGTCAGAAAGATCACAAGACTTACGCAAAGTCATGAAACAGGAGAACAGTGGAGCCAGCGCTGAATCCTGGATGTAGACTTTTTTCCAGTAATGTGAGATTGATCGGTGTGGAGTATTTGCACAGCTGAGGACTGGCTCTGGGTCTTGGCCACTCCTGGCTGTGTTGTAAGAGCCAGCACTCCTGAAGAGAAGTGGTTAAGGCATCAGAAATCGGAATATTGGCAGACTGCACATCCTCCCCTTCCCTCTGCTTCCCCACACAGAGCGCCAGGTCTTCCTCGCAACATGGAAGGATATTCCCAACGAAAATGAACTTCAGTTTCAGATTAAGGAATGTCATTTAAATGCTGGTGAGTAATGACTCTGAATTTCTTGTGCAGCTTAGTAAATCAAATTAGGTACTTGAAAAATTTGTTTTTAATTACCTCTGCTTTCCACATCTACTTGTTTCTGGTGGCTATATGCTAGGTATTTGACTTTGTAAACTTCTCTTTAAAAACTTGAGATGTTTTTATGCAGGGTACTACATTATTCACAAGCTAACAGATTTCACAAACTAGAATGGGTCCATCCACCCAGTTCCTTAGCAGTTGAACATGTGTTAGTCATGTCTCTTGCACATCCCCCTGTAAGCCTCAAGTAATTGAAGTGGCATTTGAGGATATACACTCTCCCAAGGATTAAAAGGACTGTTTCTCCTTTTGTATCAACCTTCAGTATTAGAAGAAAGGTGACTTTCTAAGATCCTTATGCAGAATCTTGTGATTGTAATTAAACAAAAATACATCATAACTGATTAAATTAGCTTTTTTTTCTTGAGTTGTATCAACTTTCATATGATGATATTAACCTCTATAATCACCATTAAAAAGCCCCAGGCCCTTCTGTAGTTAATTTTATTACTGCAATAGAACATCAAAGCAGGAACCCAAAGAGGAGAAACCATACAGCTGTATTATTCCCTAGGTCTTGATAGGACTTGTCTCATGGAAGTTTCCTGAGGAGTTAGAAGGGGCCCTGAGCTTTGCAGTGTCCTGCCTTGGTCCCAGGCGCTCTTTTTTTTTTTTTTTTTTTAATGTTTATTTATTTAGAGAGAGAGAGAACAAATGAGCAGGGGAGGTACAGAGAGAGGGGGAGAGAGAGAATCCCAAGCAGGCTCCGCACTACCAGCACAGAGCCCGATGCAGGGCTCAAACTCATGAACTGTGAGATCGTGACCTGAGCCGAAACCAAGAGTCGGATGCTTAATCGACTGAGCCACCCAGATGCCCTGGCAGTCGCTCTTTTTTGAGGTTAGCACAAAGCTTTCTAAGTTTGAATGAAAATGAGGCTTGGTGCTTGGTACCTTCTCCTCCTCCTTTTATCTATTTCCTCCTCATTTGTCAATGGTTTGCACATGGGGTTTTCAGTGGCTGTCCCACCATAACTGCAGCACAGCAGTGGGAGAAAGGGGCAGTATGGGAGTACAGAGAAGGGTGAGAAACTGTCTTCTCTCATTCCTACCTTTTCTTTTTAACTTTTGTCTTTTGGGGCTCTATGATATATGTATTCATCCTCTGTGTTCAGACAGATCTTCTCTTATGGGGCTGCTCCTGAACCTTTGAAGAAGTGTCTGAGGAGATAGTCTTCTATAATTTCCATTGTAATAACTATGTAGTTGATTCTCTTCAGGAACACCACAACATCTGCCTTCTTCCTAATGTAGTCTTGATCTAGGTTTCTCACCCTGACTGGTTATGTATGTATTAAACAAAACTAAAGTTTTTGCTACATTTTCTTTTTTTTTTTTTTTTAATTTTTTTTTTAACGTTTTATTTATTTTTGAGACAGGGAGAGACAGAGCATGAACAGGGGAGGGTCAGAGAGAGGGAGACACAGAATCGGAAACAGGCTCCAGGCTCTGAGCAGTCAGCACAGAGCCCGACGCGGGGCTCGAACTCACGAACCGCGAGATCATGACCCGAGCCGAAGTCGGCCGCTTAACCGACTGAGCCACCCAGGCGCCCCAAGTTTTTGCTACATTTTCATAAAAAGTCATAATCCAGAGGCACCTGGGTGGCTCAGTTGGTCAAGCGTCTGACTTCAGTTCAGGTCACGATCTCTCCATTCCCAAATTCGAGCCCCACATCAGGCTCTGTGCAGACAGCTCGGAGTCCGGAGCCTGCTTCGGATTCTGTGTCTCCCTCCTCCTCTGCTCCTCTCCTGTTCATGCTCTGTCTCTCAAAAATAAATAAATGTTTAAAAAAATTGTTTTAAAATTCATAATCCAGTTGAGGTGCTTTTGGTGCCATATTCTAGGTAGATGACGGTGTTACCTGTCCTCTCTGAGGCTCACGGTCAGCTACCACAAGCCTCATTTCATGAGTGTAGGAGCTTGGGTAGCCTTCCATGGCAGAAGCTGTGCTGCAGGAAGCTGTCAGGTGCAGAATCCACAGTGGCTCATGGTGAGAACCAAAGCAGATCATGTTAGAGAAGCACTCGTACCCAGCTTAGAAGACACCCTTTGTTCAAGTCACTCTTGCGGTAGTTGGTCCTATGGCAGCATTTCATATATTATTGTCCTGAGAACATTTGTCTCTCAAAGAAAAAAGGGGGTTCTGTGGTTACAGCTGCAAAAGGCAGTGCATGATGGGCCTCTACTAGAAGTTGCCATTGCATGTGAGCACACATAAAAGCTGAGGAGCCCACCATTGTGGAAACCTGTTTAACTCAAGGTTAACTGAATTTATTGACCATGGAATTTAAAATCACAACACGCTTATTAACATCCTGTGGAACACAAGTGTTCCTTTTTTTTTTTTTTTTTTTTTTTGAGATTTAATTTTAATCTCTACACCCAGTATAGAGGTTCGAACTCACAACCCCGAGATCAAGAGTCACCTGCTCCACAGACCGAGCCAGCCAGACGCCCCAACACCAGTGTTCCTTGAGCATGATCTGGGAAACACTGGCCTATAGGGAACAAAGGAAGGCCAGAGTAATTGGAAAGGTTTGGTTTCAGACATCCAGTATGAAAGGGAAATGGTTTTTCAAAAAAAAAAGAAAAAGAAGTTTGGATGACTGATGGTTTTAGTCTGGCCTGCCAAAATAAAAGATCCCCCTACATCCAGATTGGAGTTCTGAACCCTTACTGCACTTTAGTGTACATTTATGATCTTGCCAAGGAAGAGATGTCTGGCCTTTCTCCCAGTGGGGCTATGTCCTCTGCTGTAGCCTGGCACAATTTCTCAGAGCAAATTCAGTTTTGATCAATTCTGCCATGGCTTCATGCCAGTTCCTCACTGCCTTGGGTGCTCCAAATACCAGCGAATAGGTTTTTCAGTGACATACTGCCTTATGGCAGCACAGCATATGGAGTGGAAGGAAAAACAGCCACTTTTGTTTTCTTCAGGAGGCCAAGGCCATCATTTTCCCACACTAAATCACTGCTAATCTGCAAGACCACTTCCTGCAACTAATCCTTTCTAGCTTTTCCTCTGCATCCACCCCAAAGTCTGGAGTGGCCTGGCCTTTACATTTCCCTCCAGTCCTGAGGGCTCTATTAACAGTATGTTTCCAGGTTTAGTGCCTTCTGATTCAACACCCTGGGTCTAGCTGGGAGCTAAAAATACCATCCTTTCCAGCTGATCTGCCCTAATCACAATAGCACCAACACTTTAAATAGCTTTTCTGTGCCAGAGTAGACATTTGACAGATGGAACTAACACTCTGAGGGCTACAGGAAGTCACAGGCTTAAAGGACTTAGCAACCTGGCCTTCAGTTTTCACTTTTGCTCTTCCATTTCTTTCCATAGAAAATAAACAGGAAACCTCTTCCCTTCCTAAGCCTTAAAAATTATAATCAGATCTTAATAGAAAGGTGTATATGATAAGGGGCTTGTGGGACCACTAGTTGTGTAAATACTAGAAAATGTTAAATCACGAAGGCACTAATGTATGGGTTTCCCTGCTTCCTAGCACTTGTCATCTCTCCTGGTGTCAAGAGTTTGCATGAATCTGTTCTGCAGCTTACCATTAGCTACATGTCAGGGTTAGTGTATGTCTGGGATCACTATCTTAATTGCACAAGAACTAGTTGCAGTGCTTCGAGAAAGGAGCCTTTCTAGCAAGCAGTCTACAAACCTGTTTTTTTTAATTGTTTATTATATTTTTAAAAGCTCAGCAGCATATTGTATCTGTATTCACTAGTTAGGCACTACAGTAGGGGACAGATCTTTCTTCTGGTGGGATACTTAGGTAGGGGTGAGTTCTGTTTCTCTGTTTTGTTGTCGCTCTCCCTGTCCTTTGGAACATGTCAGAAATGGAAATGCTTCGCTGGCCATCACTTAAGTAGAGTTTGGTTGCTCAAATGGTAAAATGTGTTTTTTTCAGCAGTCGTAGTTTAGGACTCAGTTGGCCCCAAATGTAAATTTCCCCTTCCCACTCTCAAATATAAGTACCATCTCCACTCTTCCTGGTGCTGGAAGAGATGTGACCTTAGCTAAAGTAGGAAAATGAAGATCATATCCACACCTCCTCAGATTTTAGGCCCCAGATTCAGCCAACTTTGGGGAAGAAGACAAATGAACAAGAAGAAACCACATCTGAAAGCAAGTATAAACCTATTTGATATCTTTTTTAGTCTATCCTTTAGGGCAGATCTCCTTGTCTTTACAACTCCTCCTAACATTCTCAGACTCTCAGAGTGGTGGTAAGATTACATCTTATTTCCCAGAAGTTCAGGTGTGTTAACACACACACACACACACACACACACACACACACACACACATATATACACAAATGATACCTTGTCAAGAAATGTATCCCAGTCTGGCTGGGAAGCCTCCTCACATCTGGCTCCCATTGCTATTCTTTTTTTTTTTTTTTTTTTTAACATGTATTTATTTTTGAGAGACAGAGAGAGACAGAGCATGAGCCAGGGAGGGGCAGAGAGAGAGGAGACACAGAATCCAAAGCAGGCTGCAGGCTCTGAGAAAGCTGTCAGCACAGAGCCTGATGCGGGGCTCGAGCCCACAAACTGTGAGATCATGACCTGAGCCGAAGTCGGATGCTCAACCGACTGAGCCACCCAGGCGCCCTTCCCGTTGCTATTCTTAATAAGTACATTTAGTACAGTCCGATTTTTCTTTCCTCTATCTGTCTTCAAGCTCAAACCTAATATGTAAGATTTATAAAACTTGACTCACGCATACCTATGTTCTAAACCCCTCCCTGCAGTTGGTCTTCTGGTAGAAATTATAAAATTATATACAGCCATTCAGTAGGAGCAGAGCCAGGTTTCTGGCCAGAATGTTTCCTAAATGTATTAACGTTACCTTCATTCAACTTGTTTATTCTGCCTGGCTGTTTGCCACGTTTTTTAATTCTGGAAGGCTGAGTGTGTTTGTGTATTTGTGTGCTTCCATTTCTTACCCTGTCATCTCTTACGTAAGTGGTGAAATCATGAGAAGTCTGTAGGAACCTGGGCCTTGCTATATATACAGTCTAGAACACATTTTTGCCCATGCAGCAAAGTGCCTCTTCAGTAAAAGCTCCTGTGTGTGTTTTCTGTTTCCTTGGAAATGGGCAAGAGCCTTGAAAGTTAGGAATAGCTTTTACAACTTAAAACAAGCCCCCCTGTCTTAAAACAGGACATTTCTGTCAAAATACATTAGCCAAACTCCAGCTGGTGATGTTGCCTAGCAACTCAGTGTAAGCTGCAAGAGCCCTTCATTATGGGAACCAAGGTGGCAGAACTGCCTGACCCTCAAGAAGGTGATTAAAAAGCACGTTGAGGCCCCCTCCTCTAATAGTATTGCACATAATTACCATGAGATACACTTTTTAGCTCCCCAGAGATAGCCGGTTCTTAAGTTATAACTGCTTTGCTTGGTGTTAGTGAAAACTTGGAGGTAAAAGGGGAAGAGTTAAGTAACAACTAAATATGGTGCAAATGTTTAATGAATGGGCTTTAATGCCTCCTTCACTGAGCTCTCATTGGTTTGAATGTGGGAGAAAGACATGAGAGTAAGAACTACTTCCAAGATTAGCCCACATCTAAGTAGGTGGTTTTTAATGCCTATGGCTGTGTGTGTGTGTGTGTGTGTGTGTGTGTGTGTGTGTGTGTGTGTGTGTAAATCGGCCTCTCTAGCACCAGTCAGAGGCTCATTCGCCGGTATTGATGGCAAGTACCCATTGTGCCCCAGATACCATGGGACAATGATGAGAAACTCCAGGATCCCTGTGCTCAGAGAGCTTCTTCTCTAGGGAGAGCAGAGAGGCCAGCCATCGTTGCATTTTTTTTCCTAGAGAGCACAACAGAATAGGACAGATGTTTATGTGGAGAATTCCTGAAGTCAGCATGAGTAATATGAATTCTCATCAGAAACAAACGTAATAAACTCTCAACAAAGAAGCAGCATTTATTCGTCTCTGTTCTTAGGAGTTTCTTTCTCTGATGCTTCACCATCTCTCCTTTTGGCAGTCAGAGAACAAGGAGATTGAAATGACCTTTAATTCTGGACCTTCATGTCTCTGGGATGTGGCAGTCACAGGGAAGACCACAAACACCAACCAGGTCTTACCCTGGGCCGGGGGCCACAGACGCCTCTGCTGTGCTGAGCAGCCACAGTCCCGGGTATAGGGCCAGGTGGCCGTCCTCTTAGCATGACTTCAGTCTTTCTCACAGTCTTTGGTTGAGACTTTTTTTTTATTAATTTGGAGACTTGAGAAATCATTTGCCGGCTTAAAAAAAAAAATTCTGAAACATCCAGGTTAATACATTTGACTTGCAGGATTTCTACAACTCTGGGCCCTTTTCTGATCCTGGCAGTTGAGGCCAGAGTGGCTCACAGTGAAGTAGTAGCGATTTGGGAAGTAAGTGTGGATTTGATCATCAGTCTGTGTATCCCTGTAGATCTGGGATCAGTGTTCCAGAAGTGGATACCAACATGGCAGGCACTATAGCAGTACCTTTACACCTGCTGTCTTTGTCCTCTTCAGAACGTTTTTATCTGTCTAGCCCCTGGTTTCAGATTACCAACTCTCTGACCCACCATAATCTCCACAGGTAATCTTTACACTAATGTTTAGGTGCACCTTACTCTGTTTTTCTCTCCTGGAATCTGTTAGGCACTTCAAGAGCCTCTTCCTCACGCACTGCTGTTGTGGGTGAAGGGCTTTCTGAAATGTGTGCCTGCGTGAGTATGACCGTGCTTCTCAGGAGACTATACTTGTGGCTCATGAGGATGTCAGAAAAGTTAGCATGCATTTGTTATTTTAACTGAAGGTTAACATTTTGAATTTTTAATCTGTGTTTCTAGACACTGTTTCCAGCAAATTGCAAAACAACAACGTTTATACTATCGCCAAGAGGAATGTGGAAGGGCAGGACATGCTGTACCAATCCCTGAAGCTCACTAATGGCATTTGGATTTTGGCTGAGCTACGTATCCAGCCAGGAAACCCAAATTATACGGTAAGGCCTTTCTGAAAATAGGTGAGATGGGTTCAAGGAGGGAGGTAAGAGCCCTTTCATTTCTTCTTAGCACCACGGAAAGACCTGGTGGAGGCGCTGCAGACCCCAGACATCCAAAACAAGCAGTCAGTCAAGAAGCCCCCATTCACCTCGTTGGAGGACCTTGTCTCTTCAGTGTCTGTCTGCCCCATCCAGTAGGCACGGTGGCTCTGGCAGCAGGGAGTGTGTGGACTTGCTCTGGAACGTGCAGGGTTCCTCACGATACTTCTCTAGCATTTCTGTGCATGTGGTGCTGTCACAAGCTGCTAAGAGGGCTGTTTACATAGCTCATGTCAAGAAGGCCTTCTTTCCTGCCCTTGGAGTTCATGACTTAAGACTGTCAGAGTCAAAGACACATGAGCCTTATAAGCCTTTGTTTTCACAGCACCGTGTGTCCTGAAATGCCCGCTGAGAAAGGTGAGGCGAAACTGGGGCACACCTTTGGAAGACTGCAAGGGGACTTTAGTTTGGAAAACTCCTTTGGTTCCATAACTGGACTAAAATTAAAATTCTGGCAGTATTTTTAGAGCAGGAGTGATTGCCTTGAACAACAAAGACTGACCCCTGAGGCACTGGACATTGTTTGCTGTTATGACATGTAATCTCCCACCAGGATGCTGCTTGTCATCTGCATTTTGTAAAACGAAAGCTTCTGGGATGGGGAAAATATCTCAATCTTATGTTGTCTTTGAGGTTTCTGTAGGCTGTTTTGAAGGAAGGGACAGGAAAGTGACAGAAGAGAATATGGTTCAATACTGAAAAAGCTGAATAGGAGATTAAGAGGCCATTTTAGCCACTGAGTGAGAAAAGTCTGTGACCGCACTCCTTAATTTTAACAGCCAAGTCTGTTTTCATTAGCATACATCAAGGGAATAGTACCACCCGGAACTGAGAATTCTTGTGTTTTCCCTACTAGTTCCCTCCTTTGAAGCAGCTGGAAGCACACGTGTGTGTGTGTGTGTGTGTGTGTGTGTGTGTGTGTGCGCGCGCGTGCGCGCGCACATGCACGCACGCACACACTCCTCAGTTCTGTCAAGCTAGATTTTTGTGAGTGGGAAACTTCAGGCTTCCTCCATGAAGTAGACACTCCTTCCACCCACCTTCTCCTCCACCAGTCTCATCTTTTTTGGAAAGAAACTACCCCATCGTTTACTTTGAGTTCCCTAAGAAAGGAAAAAACCCTTCTGTGCTGTTGCTGAAAGGGCAGGTCTAAACTGTCGAATCAGGTCTTGTAAAATAACTCTATTTTCTTCCTTAGAAATGTGCTCTTAAGAGAGGGGCGCCTGGGTGGCTCAGTTGGTTAAGCGTCTGACTTGATTTCAGCTCAGGTCATGATCTCCTGGTTCGTGGGATTAAGTCCCACATGGGGCTCTGTGCTGACATTGCAGAGCCTGCTTGGGATTCTGTCTCTTCCCGTCTCTGACTGCCCCTCCCCTGCTCTCACTCAGTCTCTCAAAACATATAACTAAGCATTGAAAAATAATAATGTGCTCAGAGAGTGTGTGTGTTTTGTTTATCTATTTTATTGTGTACAGGCTTTCATCTCAGCTATGTTAAAGAAGCGTGGTCACTCCTTGTTTGCAGATAAGGAAACCAAAGTTAAGAGTGTTTATCAACTTGTCCAAGATCATGTAATTTGTTGGTAGTTGTGTTATGCTTAGAATTCAGGTTATATCTTGACCCTTACACCATCTTCACTGTGAGGATAGTGAGAATTTGGAGAAGGACCTCTTAATGTCACTGTCTTAAACATTGCTTATTTAAAATTTTCTAACTTTTTTATTTTGAAATAAGTTGAGACTGACAAACTTTGAAAATGGTACCGGGTTCCCACATGTCTTTCACCCAGTTTTCCCTACTGGTAACATCTTATATGCCCATAGTACATTCTCAAACAGGTTATTGATATTGGTACAATACTATTAACTAAACTGTAGCCCTTACTCAGATTTCACCAGGTCATACATTATTCTGTTACTGTTGATGCGGGTGGTTGGCAAGTGTACAGCACTGTGCACTCTTACTACATGTATGTAGATTGGTATAGTCATCATCACAGGCAGGACATCGAACTGTTGCGTCACTGCAAAAAAGTTCCGTTCTTGCTCTCCCTTTATAGCCAGATTCTCATCCAGCCCTGTGCCCTGGCAACCACTGATGTTCTCTCCATTACTGTAATTTTGTCATTTTGGGAGTGTACTATAAATTTAAATTCTTAAAATATGAAATCTTTTGACGTTTTGTTTTTGTTTTTGTTTTTGTTTTTGCTTTTCGGTTAGCACAATACCCTTGACATTCATCCAGGTTGTTAATGTGTAACAGTAGTTTGTTCGTTATGACTGAGTAGTAGTCCACCATATGGATGTACCACTGCTTATCCATTCACCTGTTGAAGGACATTTCCTCCCCTATTTTTTCATTTTAACAGTTTTTATTTAAAGTCATGTATAAGATTATTTTATTCCTACATCTTCCCAATTATTTCTTTTTTATATTTGCCCTTTTCCTTTCCTACTTGCAAGATTTGGCTTTATGTTCAAGGATCTTCTTGCAGTCTTTGCAGTTTTAGTCTAGTAATAACCACCTTGCCAGGCTGGATGCCCACATGGACAGTTGTGCCTTTCGCCCTCTCTCGCTGTACTCGTTCAGTGTAGATGACGTATTTCTTCCTGTAAACCTGGACTACGTTGCCAATTTGCTGACCTCTGTAGTGCCCTCGCACAACCTGTACTTACTTCCTCATCCTTTTGGATGGGCGTGGATCGAACATTGTACTTCTGTCTCAGCTGTTTGGAAAGAGGGGAAGACAAAATCTTCCTGCAAATGCGGGAGGGTACATTGACATGCCTTTTACGGTGCTTCCTCTGGTCAGAAGTCACAAAGGGATTGAACTTCGTTTTGGCCACTGGAGCTTCAGCAGTGGCCACAGAAGGGAAGAGCCTCCTATATATTTTTTTTAATTTTAAAATACAGATTTATGTGCGGTTGTAAGAAATAATCCAGTGGGATTTTGTCCTCATTGTGCCTTTTTATAGCCACACCCACCTCCCTTCTTTCCTTGTATTTATAAATGGTAAATTTGTTTATACTTCCTTGCCCTCTTTCCTGTTTTCCATCCATCTGGTGTCTAGGTTCCTTCTGCCCACAGAACAATCCAAATTTTCCATCACAACATGTGACACAGACCTAATCCATTCCCCTAAATGGCGCTGCAGACTTCAAAGTCCCTGGGGTCTGTTTTCTTCCTTCCATCACCCTAACACCTATTACACTATTGATCTGTCTCAGCAAGGTATTAAGGAGGAAGAAAATCTGGTTGAGCCAGTACTAATGCTAGAGGACCGATGGTCCCTAAGCCTCCCCCCTGCCCCTTACTGTATTTCATTAGGAAAGATGTTTATCCTGTAAGGATGAGGCCCTGTCACTCTAAGTAGCTACATCTTATCGGGAAAGGTAACTTGTCCCTGGTAAAAAAGTATGTGTTCCAGACTGTAAACCAGAAGTAGATGTGTTAAATACCTGGCTTACTGAGGCATAAGAGGTGATTCTTCTTTCCTCACTGGGTCTGGATGTGTGACATTCCAGAGTGGTTGGTATTAAAGATGTGTCACATAAGTAGGCCAGCAGTTCAAAAGTTAAAACCCTGGTAAGGTCTCTTTTCCCTTAGTAACCCAAAACAAGACCCAGAGTCGCACCTTTATTTTATAAGTCAAATTATTTGGTTTTATTAATTGTTTTTTTTATGTATGTTTCCCTTGTACTTCAGGATTTAGGAAAATCTTTTTTTTTTTTTTTTTTTTTTTTAATTCATTCTAGCTTGTCTTAGTTGGAAGAGCTAACAAAGGGGAAGACCCCTTTGTTAGAGGTCGGCATGGCTTGGAGAGGGGAGTATGATATAAGGAGAGAAAGATTGATTTCCTCATCCAACCCCCTCTGCAAAGAGCAGCTGAAACTTAGAGTCCAGGCCTGATCTGTCCATGATTACTCCTCCCCTCCCCCCAGTGCTAGCTTGGCAGATCGGGCTTTTGTAGAGGAAGGCAACATTTCCTTACCAGTAATGAACAACAACAACAAAAAAAGAGTCTCCAAATGGTACATCTTACAAAGGTGTGGAAAAAATATTTGGGGAGAGAGGAACCACCCCTCTGTAGTCTGAGAGTTAACTCCCTTAGGCTGGTCGTCCTCTTTTTAGCTTCCTCTCCTCCTCTTCTGAACCCACCTACTTTCCCACGAGAATTTTCCACGACACTGGCAGTGGAGAGGCTGTGGAGGAGGAGGTAGAAAATTGCCTCTATAGTCAGGGAAATGCCTAGAGCTGCAACTTTGACCAAAGTAGGGAGCTGTTTTCTATGCATAATGACATTCTTAAATTAGTCGGGGTTGTTTTTTGGTTTTGGGTTGTTTTTTGGTTTTGTTTTTGTTTTTACATTTGTCAGAATTGCCTTCCTGATTAATGTCAAACAGCAACTTTGAAAGTGCCTTAGAGACCGAATATTAAAGCTGTAAATAAATAGAGCCTCTTTTGATGTTCTTTTGTTTGGCTGGTTTTTGGGTTTTACCTTTTTTTTTTTTTTTTTTTTTTTTTTTTAAAGTAATCTCTGTGCCCAAGGTGGGCCTCAAACTCACAACCCTGAGATCAAGAGTCACATGCTCTACTGACTGAGTCAGCCAGGTGCCCTGGTTTTTGCATTTTTTTAATTTGCATTTTTAAACTTTTGAGGATGTACGTTTTTTTTCAAGAAATTCAGGGTTGCAACAACATGGATGGAACTAGAGTATATTAGGCTGAGCAAAATAAGTCAGTCAGAGAAAGACAAATACTATCTGATTTCACTCACATATGAAATTTAAGAAACAAAACAGGTGAACCTAGGGGAAGGGAAGGAAAAATAAGATAAAAACAGGGAGGCAAACCATAAGAGACTTGTAAATACAGAGAACAAACAGGGTTGCTGGAGGGGAGGTGGATGGGGGATGATGGGCTGACTGGGTGATGGGCATTAAGGAGGGCACTTGTTGGGATGAGCACTGGGTGTTATATGTAAGTGATGAATCACTGGATTCTACTCCTGAAACTAATACTACACTGTATGTCAACTAACTTGAGTTTAAATTAAAAAAAAAAACAAAAAGAAATTCAGGGTTGACCAATATCTTCCTGATATTTTTGCTAAATATATTGTCACCTTTTGTACTATGTGAAATTGCCCAGTGTCTCTGAGAATAAAGAGGTAAAGGAATGTAAAATCTCATAGTGCTATATGGGTAAAGACAGGTTTTACTTACATACCCTAATAGATGAAAACAATGGTGTCAGTAATGCAGAAAGCAAATGTTCAATTTTCTGGTTCTAAATGCAATTTGCATGCTTCTGTTATATTACTGTTAATAATATTTTGGTTACTGTGATACAGTCAAGGATTTCAAATCTGAGAGGGAGGGAGAGAGAATCTTCAGCAGGCCCCATGCTCAGCACAGAGCCCGACATGGGGCTCGATCCCATGACCTGAGCCGAAACCAACAGTCAGACGCTCAACCGACTGAGTCACCCAGACGCCCTAATCTGGGTTTAAGTTTTGTGCTTATTGACCCACTAAATGAAAATCTCAGTGTTCAACATTGAAATTGTTTTATTAAAGTTTTCGTTTTAATTTGATGATTGTGAGACTAGAAGAAGAGAAGTGGTAGACGAGTGGCATCAGGAGTGTCTTTGCCTGTTTAGGGAGGCAGCAAATGAGGAAACTGGTGCCGTAAATTGCTGTCTGGTTATACTAAGTCAGTGTCTCTTGGTGTTCACATTTGCCTTCCATAACAGTGTTTTTGCTGTCCTCCGTGTAATACAAAAAGGACTAGTACCTTGGATATCTGTCCTCTCTTATGCTTTTATTTTGCTTGATCGTACATCTTGAATTGGAACTGAGATAACCATCCTTGTCTGAGTGAGAAACTGGGGCAGGCAGCCGAAATGACCCCAACAAGTTAGACTTTCACCCTTCCCTTTTCATTTGGTAATAATCCCTGTGACCCTTAGCAGAGCATTGGAGTAGCTGTTCCCCCACAGTCAGAGGTTTTGATGTTTTTAGTATGGATGATTCCTAACCTCACAGACCCACAGAGAATGTAGGTGGAAACACAGCACAAGTTGACATTGATTAAATTGAAATTTTAAAACCCACAGAACTTAACAGAACCTCTCTTGGTTTGGCCTCTCAGTGAAAGAGGCTCTTCTCTCTTTGCATCAGAAAGAGATTTCCTTGAACTGAGTACTGGCTACCTTTCAAGCCAATGCCAACCTCCATGCTAATCCTCTTCTCCTTTTCTCCCTAACAGCTGTCGCTGAAGTGTAGAGCTCCTGAAGTCTCTCAGTACATCTATCAGGTCTACGACAGCATTTTGAAAAACTAATAGACTGGTCCGGCGCCCTCCGGCCATCCTGTGATTGGTGCAAGCCAAGAACTCTTAACTGGAAGAAATTGTGTTGCCGTGTAGAATCTGAACCCAAACACACTGAGGCCACCCACCAAGGTAGTGACTAGTCTAACCTGTGCTAACATTAGGGCACAACCTGTTGGATAGTTGTAGCTTCCTGTGAACATTTGTAACCACTGCTTCGATCACTTCCCTCCTCTTGCCACTCGCCACCGCTATCTGTCCTTACTTGTGAGCTTCTCCATAGTGTGCCAGTGGCTGGCATTTTTGAGTGTAGTTTGATATTTTGTAATTGAGAGCTCATTTCAAAAGCAGAAAAAGACAAAAAATATTAAAGCAAGGAAAAGTGTCACTGAAACATAAACTGCACTTTATTGTTTTATATTTTTGTACATATGAGAAATGGAGGGCATAGTGTACCTGGTAGAAAGTGTTAAAACACCTGACTGCCATTAACCACACAGTCCTGGAGAAAGAAATGCAGTTATTTGCATCCCCTGTTAGGGGTTCTCTTATCTGTGGCAACCTTGCCCCTGCTCATTTGGGTTTTCACTTTCTTCTCTCTCCAAAGTCCCTCCCTTTCTTTATGATTTCCAACCCCCCCCCGCCCCCCCACACCCCTTATTATCATCTCATCTGATTGCTCTGCAGTTGGGAATGGTGGTCTTCCTTGAATGGTGTTTCAGGGTGCCGGAAATAGGGCCTGTTGGCACTAAAGCTGAGAGACGTTAGAGCGTCCTACATTCCTTTCCCTCGATCTAACCCGTTAACACTGATCAAGGAATTTGAGTAGAGATGGGGATCAGGAACCAAACTGTGCTTCCCCCTCTCCCTGCCCTGGATTTAATTTAATTCTCAGCTCCAATTCAGATCTAAAATCCTAGTTTTAGAGTTGAAACAGACTTTAAATAATAACTTATCCAACCCTGTTTTTCCTAAAATGGAAAAAGACAAAGATGTAGACTGCCTGAGGCCTTTTAGCTGTTGAGTCGCAGAGCGGGAGGACTGGGTCTCCTAAATCCCCATCAGTGTTGTTGGAGACTGCAAGAGCCGCTCACTCATTTTTCTTTCCTCAACGCCTTTCTCTTACCTTTTCTGTCCTGCTTCTTCGTGGCTCTTCTCCTACTCCATGCTGATTTTGGCCCTCCATTCACTGGCATCAGGTGGCAGCAGAGTGTCTCTTCAAGTTACCGGGAGGTAAATCCAGATGCCAGAATGAGAGGGTAGCTGAGTGTTCCCACACGTGCTCCTAGAGCCACAGTTCTTGAGGCCAGCAGGGTGGGTGCAGAGATGAAGTGAGCTTAGAGAGGTCATGGACTCGCTCTATCCTTTAACAGTCTGCTCTGCCCTTTACTTATGTTAATTAGGCTTCACAGGCAGTTGACACCACCTCAAGAGGGATGGTCAGTTGTTGTCATCTCTCCGAAGACTGGGAGATACGAAATCCCCTAACACGTTGGGCGTGTTTTGTCCAAGAGTGCTTTGTGCCCAAAGCACCAACTCTTTAGCTGTGTTCACACTATTACATCTGTGGGCACTTGTCACACTGCCTGGTGCCCAGTGCTCAGGGTCCGGGAACAAGACCGCTCTTCTCCGATGCCCTGTTCAAGTCAGAGGCACTTTGGGGCCCAAAGGCCTCATGTTGAACTCAGACCTCAGAGTGAGTCCAAGGGGAGAAATCCTAGAAAACAGCAGAAACTACCCTACAGCCCTGTCATGTCTGAAGTGACCCTGATTCATACGAGGTACAAAGCTTTGGGGGGGTGGGTCCCCCAAAGCAATTTCCTAAACCTTGAGACTCTCCAAGAGAAGAATTACTGGGGTCGGGGGCCCTTGTCCTGCACTCACCACCCAAGGCACGTGGAGGATAGGAAGTAGCACAGGGGACGTATGTGGGAGGTGGGTAGGTTGGCTGTGTGTCAGGTGGAAAAGCAGGTCGATAAGTTTCCTTGTTGGGAGATCATGGAGTCGGATGGACACAGGCAGTGAAGAAGGTTCACACTACAAATACCAAGTTCTTATCTCCGAGCAAACCGTGGTTGCACAGGGAAATGTACGTGTCAGCTAAACAGACAGCACACAGTTTTATACCAGAGTATGTCCCTCTGCCTCTGAAACGAGGCTTCTCTCACCTTCCCCAGCAGTGGTGGGTAACAGCTGCTGTTCTCAGCTCACCTGACTGAGCCAATCCCGGAATCCTTCGCTCCTTGGGGAGGCTGCCTCCTGTCGCAGCCCCGAGCGTTCAGGGAGGGATCCTGCTCCGTGGAAGAGGACCTCTCTCCTGAAGAGACAGACTGTCGCCTCCACTGCAGCTTCCCTTTTGGCCCATGTCAAGCTCGGCCGAATCGGGGAAACAGAGTGGAGCTTGCCCTCCATTCTCCTCTCCTCTGCCTCCGTATGTCTTTGTAACATCAGCTGGTATCCTACAGAGGGCAGGGAAGCACACACACACCCAGAACTCTTGCTGGTCAGAGATTCCCTGAGTGTCTGTCCTCGCCTGAGCCTGTTTCGTGTGTCTGTGTTGTGGAGAGCAGTTGGGAGTGGGAGGGGAAATGTTGCCCTAAGAATGCTTATCATTCTTTGGTTATTGGGATCTGTTCTTGGGGAGGGTGGGGGTGGGGGGAAGCTTGACCTTGTGTCTTCGTCAATAAACTCATTTACACAAAAGGAAGTTTGTGGTGTGGACTTTGTTCCCAGAACCGACCCTCTAGGATGCAACACTGGTGGCCAGGAGAGGGATGGAGCACTAATAAGCATACTGTTAGAACTTTTCTTTTGGCTGCCTCACCGTCCCAGGGATTTAGCCAGATGAAATTAAGACTACATAAGGAAGAAGCCTGTATCTCACGGAGGCTCCTGTTAACCAAGCCCCCTGTCACCACCAGCACCATGGGCGGGAAGTGCTCACAGGAGCTAGTCTGTATCCCCTGGCAGGTTCTCTGCTAGGGCCCCAGGCAGATGGTCCCAGGGACAGCCAGCCAGCCAGCCAGCCAGCCAGCCAAGGCACAGGGGCAGAAGCGGCACAGCAGAGCTACTCACCGGCTTCCTGTCACCCAGGACGACTCATCTCGATGTATAAGTGCCGCTGGGACCTGAACTCAGGGCCGGCATGTTCCCAAGTGAAAAGAATTCATGCTTCAAAGCAAGCTTCCCCAGGAGTTCAAGTCCAGTCATGGGCATTTGTGTCGCAGGGAGCACAAGACCCAGGTGTTGTCAAGATAGAGGCCCTAGATCGTGATGAGCAACAGCCTCTGAAGTCTTCTAACCTGAAGCTCAGTAAAGAGGCTGAGGGATCCAGCACCAAGGTGCCCTGAGCCTCTCACCACTAGAGTGAATGTAGAGAAGCTGCTTAGCACTTAGGCGTTGGGACTTGGATGTCCCAACTCCATGAATGAACTGCCTTTGGCAGCCAGCAACTTTTGGGTTGTCACCTTGTTGCTGGCTTGCAGTTAGCCCAAGCTGTAACAGGAATAACACTTGGGAAGCAGTGGGGTCAGGATGGTCTTTGTTGATGTTCAAGGCCAAAGAAATGAAGAGGGATGGGCTGTGCTGAGATCTATCTGGATTTACCAACTAAGAATGATACCAGGTTGGGCAAAGAAAATCTTTAGGGCAGAGGGTTTCAACTCCTCCCCCGCCCCCGCCACAACTCTATTTTTAAGTAGTCTCTCTACCCAACATGGGGCTCGAACCCACAACCCTGAGACCAAGAGTTTCATGCTGCACCGACTGAGCAAGCCAGGTGTCCCCAGAGGCTCTCAAGTCTTATGTGCACATTGACACCACGTCTTGGGTTTCAAAAACCGATGATTCTGCTCAGCCAGGCTGGCGTGCGGCCCTGGGGAAATCTGCATTTTTAAAGAACTCCAGTGTTTCTAATGTGCAGCTCGAGAAAGAACACCTGTTTGTCTACTTTTAAAGGGATACAGGTGACAAATGGTAAAGCACTGGGACGGCAGTGGGGGGGGGGGGGTTTGGGGGGAGTCGGTAATCAGGGAAACAGGTGAAGGGGATTAAGAGGTGCAAACTTCAGGTTTATAAAAAGCCACGAGGACGAACCGCATAGGGCGTTGTAGTCGATAACGTTAAAAAGTTGCATGGTAGCTACAGATGCTGTGGTATCATCTCATAATGTATGTAATTGCAAATCACTGTGTTGTACACCTGAAACATATATTGCATGTCAGCTATACTTCAGTTTTTAAAAATAAGAAAAAAGTGAAGTTGCCAAATAAAATGCCAGTTACCCAGAATCATACTGGGAAAAAAAAATGGTAAAGTACTTTCATGCGCATGACACCTGCCTACCCCATGAACCTGGCATTATCCCCATTTTTCAGGTGAGGTGCGACCGAGAGTGGAACAGTTCCACTGAAAGTTCTGTAATAGGCCCTCCAGCCCCTCTACACTCAGCCACCAAGCCAATGGCTGGCCTTGCTAAAACCCCAAGCTACCAGGATATGGAACAATAAGCAGGGCTTGCCGGCCCCAGACTTTGACCTTCGATCGTACCATCCTTCTCAGCCTCCAGAATGGCGAGTAGGAAATTCTGAGATATCAGGTACATTGTTTCTGAAGCTAAGAAACAGTTGAGGACTCCCAGAATTGAGTCTTCCTACTCCCACCTCATGCATTGATGCTTTTTCTGATTTTGCTTGGACCCAGATTTCTTTTCCCCGCCACCCCCAGCTCCAGGAGGCAAGAGTCTGTTTATTTTAATACCTGGTGTGGCACTTGGGAAAGATCACACCTCCCCCGTTGTTACCCATTTCTATCTCCTGAGCACTAATCCTAGAATCCCAACCAGCCCCCAGACATGTTATTAGCAACAAGGATGTTTCTTGAAAAGTTTCCGAGTTGGCTGCAAACTTACCATCACAGTTTTCTCATTTAGCTTTTGCCCTGCCATTCTTGATGCTGCCAACAAGGGGAAGGCTGATTTGGGGGTTGATAGGACGCAGATGGACTTAATCTCCAGAAGAATTGCTTTGAAACGGGACTGCCCCAGCACTCTGGGACCGAGAGAACGGCTCAGGAAACAGGACTGCCCCTGCACTCTGGGACCCAGAGAACGGCTCAGGGCCTTCTCCCACTATATGGGTATTAGAGGAGAATGTTCAAATCCAGCCTTGGGCTTCCCCTCCCTTGTTTCATTCACTTTCCACTTAAGGTCTTAGGCTCCAGGGTCTGGCCAAACAGCCTCTGAAAGCTCAGCGGGGGTTTCAGCTTTGATGGAGGGTTTGGGGGCCTGTGGACTAGGCAGCTCCAGGTCTCTGGTTTTTTTGTCCCCCTCGGGTGCCTGGGCCTCAGATGCTGCAAATGGACCCACGCATCTCCTCCCCCAGAGTCTGTGCTTGCATCTCAGGTGCCCCCACAGGAGGCCCAAGGTCAGACCCAAGGACAGAGCCTCTCAAATTTTTTCACCAAGGTAACTGTAATGATAGAGGAGAGTGAGCAGGCCTCTACAGTGTAAGAAGTTCTTAGCCCAAAGTGACTCTCAATAAACAAATGATGCAGGGGCCCCCTGGGTGGTTCAGTCAGTTAAGCGTCCAACTCTTGGTTATGGCTCAAGTCACGACCTCATGGTTCGATTCATGGGTTCGAGCCCCGCATAAGTCTCCCCGCTGACAGCATGGAGCCTGCTCAGGATTCTCTCTCTCTCCCTCTCTCTCTGCCCCTCCCCACTCATGCTCTCTCTCTCAAATAAATAAACTTAAAAAAAAATGACTTAGGAGAATCTTAAACGCAGGCATATTTTGCATTTTA
The DNA here is from genome assembly GCF_028018385.1 of Neofelis nebulosa. Classification (NCBI taxonomy): domain Eukaryota; kingdom Metazoa; phylum Chordata; class Mammalia; order Carnivora; family Felidae; genus Neofelis; species Neofelis nebulosa. The sequence continues at coordinate 56,078,750 of NC_080797.1, read as the reverse complement.
TATTAATACTATGGCTGCTTGTTTTTTATATAAAAATGTTTTAAATGACCTACCACCGAAGGCAAGTGTGAGGCTCCATGATGAACCTTTGGCTTTGTGTTCCCCTAGTAGGAGAAGCTTCTGAGAAGCCTGGTGCCAGGTTATGAGTATGAGCACTGCACAATTTCTCTTTCTAGTCTACCTTGGGCTAAGATAGAACCAGAATGGAGGTGTTGGCCAGTAGACACAAAGCCTGAGATCTTTGGTCATAGTAAGCATTAACGATTTTGAGATACAACGCGGGGGATGGACAATGCCCCGGACAATTAAGTTAGGAAAAGTTTCACTCTAGGTGACACTGTTAGGACCCCATGGGTCAGTAAAATCTAATTTCTCCCTGGGAATTCTTCCCGAAGGAAGCCATATCCTTCTCAACCCTGTATTTGTTTCTAGCTGCTGCCCTGGCCCTTCTCACACACCACCCCAAACCCCTAGAAGCCCACCTAGAATAAAAGGAAATGCTTTTCCAAGGTGATGTTCAGCCATTCCCATATGAATGGCTGTATGTCTTTTAAAAAGGCAAGAAAAGGGGGCACCTGGATGGCTCAGTCAGTTAAGTGTCTGACTTTGGCTCAGGTCATGATCTCACGGTTCGGTTCATGAGTTCGAGCCCCACATTGGGCTCTCTGCTGTCAGTGCGGAGCCGCTTCGGATCCTCTGTCTCCCTCTCTCTCAAAAATAAATAAACATTAACAAGAATGAAAAGGCTACATGTTGAGACTTCCTACAGGTCAGGCACTGCTGTTAAGAACGCTACACTCTTGTAAGTCCTTTATGCTGAAAGGACGACTGATCGCATCTCCGCTGCTTTACAAATAAAGCAATAGCTGGGGCGCCTGGGTGGCTTAGTCGGTTAAGCGTCCCTTGGTTTCAACTCAGGTCATGATCTCACGGTTCATGAGTTCGAGCCCTGCATCAGGCTCTGTGCTGACAGTGAGGAACCTGCTTGGGATTCTCCCTCTCTCCCTCAAAAATAAATAAACTTATTACAAATAACGCAATAGGATTAGGATAGTTCAAGTTACTTGTCTTCAGTTACCATCATGGTCACATAGTCAGTGGAGGCCCAGGATTTAAATCCAGATCTGTCCGATTCTGAGGCCCAGGCTCATAACCACTACACTTTCTGTCTGGATAGAAGAGAGAGGAGGAGCAATTGGGAACATGCCCAAAATGCAGAGCCCAGAGGGAGGAGGAAACTGGCTCCATGAGGAATCTGGAACCCAGGAGTAATAGGAAGTCTAGAAAGTCGCAGGGGGGCATGCTGGGTCCCAGGGATAAAAACACGGGTGAGCTCTCTGGGCTTCCCCTTCCTCTTCTGCCCTGCAGGCAAGTACAATGTGACTCTGGCCAGGTGGTCACTGCCCTGCTTCAAGACCCTTCATTACCTTACCATCCAGCACAGGGCTAGGTCCAAATTCCTTACCCAGCAATCACCACCGCCTTTGAGACCTCACCTCAAGCCCCCTCTCTGCCTCCTCTCACCAAGCTGCCAGCCCCCTGGGCTCCCTTCTCAAAGCCCTGTACTTGCTCCCATCTTCTCTCATCTGTAGCCCTCCTCTCCCACAACCTCCTCTCACCCTGACGCCCCAAATCCATTTCTTTCAAGGCTCCTTCCTTGAAACTTGCCTCCTCTGACACCTCCACTGACTCCCCTAACTATTTGGGCCCCTCCCTGCGCCCTCCCTCCAGAACCCTGGCTTTTCACACAGCACATAATTAGTGCTGCTGGGCCAGCTTCTCCCCCTTGGGCTGGGAGGGCCACCCAACTAGAGATCCCCATCTTCTATTCCAAATTTTGCCCTTCAGTAAGACAAGTCACTCCACCCCTCTCAGTCCCCAACTATCCCATCTGTAGAATTGACCTCACATGGAGCACCTGGGTGGCTCAGTCAGTTAAGCAACTGACTTCAGCTCAGGTCATGATCTCACGGTTTGTGGGTTTGAGCCCCGTGTCAGGCTCTGTACCAACAGCTCAGAGCCTGGAGCCTGCTTCAGATTCTGTGTCTCCCTCTCTCTCTGTTCCTCCCCTGCTCGTTCTCTGTCTCTCAAAAATAAATAAATGTTAAGAAAAAAAAATTTTTTTTTTTAAAGAATCAACCTCACAGAATTGTGAGGATTAAGTTTGAGGACGCAGGTAAAACTTAGAGCCCGTTGTCTGGCACACAGGACGCACTCCACAAATGCTAGCTATGATGAATGACACTGTGGCCGGTGGGTTTAGAAAAAATATATAGGTGATTCTGCCTGCATGCAGCCCCTGCAAATGCTGGCATCTCCCGGTGTGGAGAAGACAGGGGAGCAGTGGGTTGAGGGAAGTGGAGGTCATTCACTGGCAGGAGATACGCTGTGCTCTGCGGCCAGCCTGGTGTGCCCTTCTTGCACTGCTGCGGTGAAGGGCGAGAGTGACCACCCTGCACTCCGTCCTCCAGCGGGACGGCACAAGGTGCAGGGCACACAGGTGCGCCCGCCCTGCAGCGGACTGTGGCGTGGGAAGGGTCAGAGGGGGACCTAGAGAGAGCAGCTGGGGTGGACGCGGGGTCGGGGGCGGGGCGGGAATTGGAGTGAAGGAAGCAAAAGGCTCTAGGGCCTTTCTGGCGCCTTCCTCCCACCCCTCCAGGGGAGAAATAAAAACCTGCCAGGGGGAGTCGGGAGGGGGTGCAAGTCTAGAGGCGCAGGGTTCAAGAATTCGTCCTGGGCCGCGCGAGCGAATCTGTCAGGCTCAGGGACCCAGCGGAACGCCAGCCCGAACCCCCCCACCCCCCTCCCCGCGGCCTCGCGCTCCCCTCCGCCTCCCTCCAGCCGGCGCAAGCGGGCGGCGCGCTCCGGAGGGAGAGCTGGGCTGGAGGTTTCCTGCCCCCTCGGCGCCCGCACCTGCCCTCCGCGCCCGCCGCTGAGCCCGCGCCGACTGGGCAGCCGGGGGCGCCCCCACCCCTCTCCCCCCGGGCCGGGGAGCCGGGGGGCAGCGCCGGAGCCCGGGGGGAGCGCGGCCCCGCCGGCCGGCCGGCCAGGGCCGGGGGCAGCTAGGACGGCCCCGGGTAAGCGGCGGGAGGAGGGGAGGCGGGCGGTGCAGGGCCGGGGGCGGGTGGGAGCGGGGCGGCCGGGCCCGGGGGCCGGGACGAGGAGGGTGGAGGGGGACGGCGGGCTGGCGGGGAAGCGGCGCGGGGCGGCCACGTGAGAGCGGGAGCTGGGGGGGGGGGGTTGCCTGCAAGGTGCAGGAGGCGGAGAGCAGGCAGGGCTCCGGCATCCCCCCCAGACTCCCACCAATCAGGTCATGGGGAGCCCAGCATCCTCTGCCGCCCCCACCCGCCCACTCCCACATGAACGTGTGGGGACAGACAGCGGGCAGACGTGTGACTCCTGCCCATGGGACCGCAAAGCCAGGGCCGCCAGTCTAGGGCAGGACTCCTGTGTCCAGGCCTAGGGGAGGGGACAAGAAGCAGGCTTTGGCCCCTGTGTGTGTCCCCGGTCTCTTGCCGGGGCGCTGTCTGCAGACTCACTGCGGAGCGCAGGCCTTGGGGAGGGAGCCCTTAGGGAGCTGGGCCCTGATGCTCCGGACAGCCCTCTTCAGTCCCCACCCAACTAGGGATGTTGGGTTAATAGGCACTTAGACCCAGGACCCCCGCCTGAGAAGAGGGAGGGGACACTAGTCACCTCTGAGTCAGGGACAGGGCCACACTTGGGCCTGGTGAGTTCCAGGAGGGTGGCCCCAGCCTAGGGGCCTCTCTTGCATCCCCTCCCTGGCTCCAGCACTATGCCCCGTTTATTTCCCAGCAATTCTCCAGAAAGGGTTGATTTCTGTGCAGGGAGCGTGGCGTCCGGGAGAATCTGCAGGTAGGACACATCCTAGATACCTCTAAGTTGCCACACCCAGAGAGAGGTCAGGGATTCTTCTTTCATTCTTTGTCCTCTCTGCCTCCCCCAGTATGCCCCCCTCCTCACCTGCTTGTGCTGGTTATGTAATTAACCCAGCTGAGGCTCTCTGCCAAGCTCACAGTGTCCAGGGATGCCTGAGGGGCCCAGGGCCTGGAGGGATTTGGGGGGAGGAGGGACTGGTACGTACCCCAGTGGGAAGCCCATAGAAGTAGATAAAACACCTGTTGGGGAAAGGACACCACATGGGACAGAAAGGAGATCAGGGTCCTCGTTTGGTTGATAGCTCAGCTGGCTGTATGCTTTTCACTTCCCTGAGTCTCTGGTTTTTGGTTTTGGTTTTACCTTCAATAAAACAGGGAGAAGAGTCTCTCTCCCTCCCTCTCTTTCTCATACACACACACACACCATACAACATGTATGTGAACAACAGCGCAACAGTGGATAGTGACCCATCCTGGGGTTGCTAGGAGGTCCCACTGAGATCTTAGTAAACCTCAGGTGAATGAAGGACCCCCGTACATAACCGTGGCCGCTGTTAGTTGAACACCTGCTGTTCCTGGCACTGGGTTTTACTTTCATGACCTCACAACACCCTATGAAGTTTCTTGCCCATGGACACATTTTAGGTGGCAGAGCTGGGAACCAAACCTTGGTGGGTCTCACCCCAAATCCTGCCTTCTGTTTACTGTCTGTACACATACCCAATAGATTGGATTTTCTGAGCCAGGCCAGACTGAGGGACATTCAGCTGTGAACTGCGCATATATGGAAAGAACATATATCCACAGAGAGGACATGCACATAACCTGAAAAGCATGGCCTTGTCGGAATCCAGCAAATCCGTCTGCCCTGGGCCCACATAGTAGGCACTGGTGTCACCCTCCCGTGAACAGTCCCTGGACAGGAGGTCTCAGGCGTGGACCAGCCTCCCCGGTCACCATCCCCAACAGAAGGAGAAGGCATCTGGTTAGGAGGTTTGCTTGGATTATCCCAGAAGTAGGGCCTGTTAACCCCACTTTATATGTGTGCAGACTGGGCAGGTGATTTGCCCTCTGACCACAGCTAGGAAACATCATAGCCGGGGTTTACCCCTAAGCTCCGAAGTCACCGAAACTGAGCATAGCAAGGTCCAACCCTGTAGCAGTCCTTTCCTGGGCACCTGCTATGTGCCAGGCCCTCTGAGTTTGGGAGGATGCCAGATAATGAGACATAGCCCTTGGCCTGTAGGCATTGACCAGCTAGAAGCACTAAACTTGGAGGAGGTCGGAGGTATTGCAGCTTTGTGGAGGGGAGGCTGTTGCTGTCAGCTGTGTGCCCTTGGGCATGCTTCTCGCTCCCTCTTGAGTCTTCTGGAAAGGGGGATGGTTACCCATCCCTGAGGGCTACTGTTTTGACTATGGATAAGCATGTGGCTGTGCTAACACTAAGTGTTCAACAAGTAGTGTGCTCCAGAGCCAGAGCAGTCATCTGGGCCAGGGTTCCCAACAGGATGTAAAACGTCCTGCCCAACAAAGGACTCTCTCCACAAAATGCTGTGAATGTCTCTGATGAGACACGCTCAGCCTTGGCTCATCCTGGGCTCTATGGGAAAGTGGGGATTGGAGCAAGTCTAGGGTGCGTCCCACTCTGCTCTGCAGCCTGGCCTGGCTGGGGGGGGTCGGAAGTGGCCACATGTCTGATCATAACACAAGAAAGAGTGATTCCCACCGGTGGGCGGGTGGCAGGAAAAAAAATGGAGAAGGGAGGGTGGAGAGGCTCTGGGTAGATGGAGCTAGGTGTTCTGGGAAAGGAAAGGCTTTCTGAGAGGCAGTAACAGCTTCAGCCAAGTTCCTGGGCTGGGGAAGTACAGGCCAGGTCCAGGGAAAAGCGGGCCCACCAAGCCCACCTCTTGTCCCCACAGTCCAGGTGGAGGCCGCAGAGGGCCCGGGGCAAAACAGGGGCAGCAATGGTGGGTCCTGACGGTGGCTGAGCCCCCAGCCCCTGGAATATGCAGCCCGGGGGAGCCCCAGGCAGCGGCGAGGACGCGGTGGCGGAGCGGGGCGGGAGGCATGGTCTCCACCTACCGGGTGGCCGTGCTGGGGGCGCGAGGCGTGGGCAAAAGTGCCATCGTGCGCCAGTTCCTGTACAACGAGTTCAGCGAGGTCTGCGTGCCCACCACCGCCCGCCGCCTCTACCTGCCTGCTGTCGTCATGAACGGCCACGTGCACGACCTCCAGATCCTCGACTTCCCACCCATCAGCACCTTCCCTGTCAACACACTGCAGGTAGGAGGGCCGGCTGGTGTGGCCAGCCAGGGAGTGGGGGGGTGGGGGAGGAGCTGGACTCCTGCCTTTTCCAGGCTCTGGCCCTGTCCCCATCCTTCAGGCTCTGAGGGCTCCATGCAGCACCACAGGCTACCCTGTCTCGAGCCATCACGTGTGTGCGGCTTTATTCAGTGCATCTTTAATGAGTGTATAACGTGTGGTGGGCACCAGGGCAGACTGGCGGGCAAAACAGATGTGCAGTTTGCTCTCCAGGAACTAACTCACCGTCGGGTGAGAAGGCAAACCGGCAATTATTACATAGTACAGTAAATGCCGTGGTCGGCATCAGCTCAGTGAGATTGGGCAGGTAAAGGGCAGTGGAGAGAAAGGCAGGAACACTAGATGCTATTAATACTCTGGGTTGTGCCCATCGTGGCCTCAGACCCTTGTCATCTAGGACAGCGGAAGAAAAAGCCAGGGCCTGGGAAAGGTATGTTCTCCGAGACTGGAGGCCCCAACCGGTCCTTTGCCTCCAGGCGTTCTTTAAGTGATGCCCCGCCCCCTGGACTCAGGACTGGCTCACTGGGCACCCTTCCTGCAGGGGGTGGATTCAGATGCCCCCAGTGTCCTGGCTTATAGTGCCCCTTTCCCCAGCCTGCAGGGACCAGGCCCCCCTTCCATCTCTCTACCTCTGGCTTGAGAGGGGATAGGGTGCAAGTGGAGGCTTAGCTCTAAGACATATCTGCTCACCGAAGGAAGCCCCTGACCAGAGCGTTCAGAAGTTTCTCTGGAAGGAGAGGCAGGGGCCACAGCTTGGCCAGTTGTGACCACAAATACAGCAATCTCTGGGGCAGGGTCTAGGTCTCAGCACTGTCTCAGCAACTCCGGGCAGGAGGACCTTGGCCCAAGCCCAAGGGTACCTGTCTGTCCCACCCCAGGTGTGGGGGATTGACACCAAAGACAAAAACCTGATCCACACATGGGCCTCTTGGAAAAAGTGAGATCAGGGCAGCGTGTCTGGGGTCAGGGCCTTCTGGTTCTCCTCCACGGTGGACTTGAACAGCGGCCCAAGTGGATACTCAGATCTTGTGCCAGTTTTGCACATTGAGCGGCTTATTTTTTCACATTTTGTTGTAGATTTAATTTTAATTTAATATCGACTTTGGAATGGGTAGGACATAGTTTAAAAGTCCAAACTTTGTGGAGTGCCTGACCGGGTCAGTCAGTTGCGTATCCAACTCTTGATTTCTGCTCAGGTCATGATCCCAAGGTGATGGGATCAAGCCCTGCATCGGACTCCATGCTCAGCCCGGAGCCTGCTTAAGATTCTCTCTCTCTTTCCCTCTGGCTCTCTTACCTGCTCATGCCCTCTCTCTCTTAAAAAATAAAAAAAAAAAAAAAAGTCCAAACTTTTTTTTTAAAAAGTTCAAACTGTAAAAAGGTACATACAGAGAAATCTCAATCTCGCCCCTGCCTTCTTCACCCTGATTCTTGCCCCACTCTCTATGGCCATTGTCAATTGGTTTTTTACTCCCACTTCCAGTGTTTCTATAGATAAATAAGAAAATGTATTCTTATTCCTTTCTTACAGAAAAAAAAAAAAATTGCTCTACACCTTGTCTTTTTGCTTTACGTTTTAACCTGGAGATCTTCCCCGAGTGTTAGTACCTGAATGTCAGTAGCATGGCCACACTGTGCCCTATCAGAGAGATGTACAATGGAGTCCCCTCTTGTTGGACAAGTGGGTTGTTTCTAGTCTTTTGCTGTCTTAAGCAATGCCACACAAATAGCCTTGTTCGTAGTCTCTCTGCACACAGGGAGGTGTTTCTGTGGAAACGAGCCCCCAAAATGGCATTGCCAGGTCAAAGGATGAATGCAGCTATATTTGGAAGGTATTGCCAGATTTCCCTCCCCTTCTAGAAAGTTGCACATTTTGTGTTGCGAGGACTGTACGCGAATGCTAGTTTCCCTAAAGCCTTGCCATCAGGATGTATTGTCCACCTTCTGGAGTTTTGACAGTCTAATGGATGAGATGAGATATTCTCAGAATAGTTTTTATTTGCATCTCTGGTTGTGACCAAAGTTGAGCATCTTTTCATATGTGTAAGGGCTTTTGTGTTTCTTTTTTGACAACTAGTAATGCCTTTGTCCATCTTTCTGTTGGATTGTTGGCCTCTTTCTTCCTGATTGATCCTGAGTTTTAGACTCTCCAGGCTATCCAGGCTTCACACAAGAAAGGGACCCTGAGCAGAGAAATATAGAGAAAGGACCCTGCATGCCCAGAGGCCAATATAAAATCCCAGTGGCCACTGTCTGAAAAGAAAAGAGAAATACATTCTTCCCCAATGACAGATGAGATCCAGCCCAGAAGAGAGTGGCATTTTCTGAGCCTCAGTCATTCCTTCTGTAGTCCCTCTCCTCCTATCAGAGGAGGAAGCTGAGGTTAGAGCAACAAATGCATGGTCAGCAGCCAGGTGTCCTTAGAACTGGACTCAGTTTTCAGTGCTCTTTCTTTGTTGACACAGCCCCAAGATGATTTCTTACAGTCTGGAACCCCGCACAGAGCTAGCTGGAAGGAAAGGTCAGTTTTCTTGCTCCCTCCCTTCAATCAGGAGTGAAGGCACAACCCAGACAATCAGGAGACTTCCTCTTCTCCCTTTTAGGCGCCCCCCCTCCCCAGAGCAGTGGGCGGGAGGGCAGGCTGGAGGCCCTCTGGAAGAGGCAGCGTGTTGGGGGAGAGGTGGGCTATCACTCTCAAAGGCCGGCAGCTGTTCCCTCTCCCCAGCGAAGGGCTGGAAGAAGGTGGGAGCCTCTCTGCCCATCTCCCCGTCCCTCCTATTTCCCGCTGATATCCAACCCTTGCATGAGATGAGGGAGGAGCTGTGTGCACATGGGGGTCCCAGGCTCCCAGAGGGCACCGTGTCCAGCTGAGTGCAGTCTTCCCTGGCCTGAGAAGCCAGCTCCTGGTTCCCTGTGGTTTTAGATTTGTCCTCAGCATCTTCCCCCTGCACCAGAGTTAAAACTCAGCACAAAGAAAAGATGCCACATCATCTCCCTGGGGAAATCCACTGCAGCAGCTTCTAAGCCTTTGAGTTGGGAAGTGCTTTTCTGGAGCTGGACTTAACTCTCTACCCCTGCCTCTTTTCTTCCTGCTCTGAGGTGGAGAACCAGCTGTAGTCCTGCAAGCCTGGCCCCTGCCCCAGCACAGCTCATAAGCTGGCACCACGGGGACATGTCTGCACCTCCTCCGAGTCTTTTGCCAGGGCCCTCAAGGCAGAAGACCCTGGGTCTCTTTGTCCTCGGAGGCCTCCCCTCCCCCAGCTTCAGGGACCCCCTTCTTGTTCACACACCAGCTGCCTTCAACTGCTCTTGCATTTGCCATCTGCTGGAAGGTTAATCAGCTCATTAGTCTCCTAAGGAACCTTCCCTTTAGTACACTGAGCCTTTCCAGGAGCCTACTCCTCTTGAGCTGCGGCCCCTCCTTGAGAATTTGCGACAAGCATTCAGGATGCTCTGACTCCCCGGAGCCGCCTTTGGGCCCTGCTCCACATCAGCCCCCACTGTGCGTCCAGTCTCAGTCTTTTTCTCCTCGATCCTGAGGGCAGCGTGGAGCACACAGAAAGGACAATTCGGGTAGCAATCCAAGGGCAGTTTTATAGGCGGCAGTTGCATTGATTCCAGCATGGAACAGGTAGGGTTCAAGACTGCAGAGAGCTCACCAGTCTAGGCAGTGCAAGTAAAGAGCCTGCTGAGAGCCAACACAGCTGGGAGGCACTCAGCAGGGAGGAGAAGGAGGCGTGTAAAAATGTGGAAGACCTGGCTAGGGCCCTCTCAAGAGCTCACAACAGAAGCAGGGAACTGGGGATGGAAACAGCTCTAACCAAGGTATAACTAAAGGATTCTCAGAACACAGATGTTCTGGGTGCTCGGTCAGTTAAGCGTCTGACTCTTAACTTCGGCTCATGTCAAAATCTCACGGTTTGTGAGTTCGAGCCCCCCATTGGGCTCTGCACTGGTGCCATGGAGCCTGCTTGGGATTCTCCCTCACTGTCCCTCCCCTGCCCATTATAAATAAATAAACAAACAAACAAACAAACATTAAATAAAAATAAATAAATAAACATTAAAAAAAAGAGGAAGAAGAAGAACACAGGAGATGAAAGGCATAGTCTTCTGCTTGCAGGAAGGCTTCCTGGAGGAAGAGGAAGCATTTAAGCTGAGCCCTGGAAGATGCAGGATTTCACAGGATCCATCAACTAGCTCAGAGGGCTGGGCTCTTAGGGGCACTTAGTAAATGTACTGGAACAAAGGTCCGAATGGACGGATGGATGGATGGACAGGTTGGGTGATAAAAATGGGACAAGGCTGATCTCAGCTCCAGATGTGCACAGGACAGTGAGGGCATTAGCTCTGGAGGTCAGATAGTGTGACCTTCCCTATCCTGGCTTGGAGGTGGGGGAACCCCAATACTGAGCTTGTACATTTTCCTGGGCCAGGCTTCCTGTGATGGGTGGGTGTGGAAGGTTTGGGGTGCAGTGGCAGGTGAGAGTGCTGTCGGGTGTTTGGCTAGAGGTGGCTGGGGGCAAGGGGAGGTCTCCGAGTGGCTCTGACCTTGGCACTGGCTGGGGGTGTTGCAGGAGTGGGCAGATGCCTGTTGCAGGGGACTCCGGAGCGTCCATGCCTACATCCTGGTCTACGACATCTGCTGCTTTGACAGCTTTGAGTACGTCAAGACCATCCGCCAGCAGATCCTAGAGACGAGGTGAGGGCTGGGATACCAATGCTGGCTACTTCCTGTTTAAGGGTGCAACAGTGGGGTGCGCGCAGAGTTGCTAGATGAAATATCCTCTGGTTCCCGCACATTCTCCCTCTCTCTCTCTCTCTCCCTCTCTCTCTCTCTCTCTCTCTCTCTCTCTCTCTCTCTCTCTCTCACACACACACACACACACACACACACACTATGTTATGTCCCCATTTCTAATAACTCACTTTGGGATTCTTACCATGGGGTGGCTAGTCTAGTGCAGTGCTTAAGAGCAGGGGCTCTGGGGAGGAAAAAAAAGTGTCAGGGTCACTCTTCTGCATGACTTTAAGCCACTTAACAGGTTAGACTCAGGTTCCTCATCTGGAAAATGGGGATAACAATAGTACCTACCTTTCAGATCAGTTCTGATTGGACAATATAAGGTATCCCGAGGGCTTAGCGCTGCAGGCGGAACACAAGTATGGTAGTAGCAGTATTGACCAGGCACAGCCTGCCCTTCTCGAAGTCCAGTGGTTGTGAGACCGGACTGTGGAGTTCTGAGATTCCCCCCTCACCCCCGCAGGGTGATCGGCACCTCGGAGACGCCCATTATCATCGTGGGCAACAAGCGGGACCTGCAGCGCGGGCGCGTGATCCCGCGCTGGAACGTGTCACACCTGGTGCGCAAGACCTGGAAGTGCGGCTACGTGGAGTGCTCGGCCAAGTACAACTGGCACATCCTGCTGCTCTTCAGCGAGCTGCTCAAGAGCGTCGGCTGCGCCCGCTGCAAACACGTGCACGCTGCCCTGCGCTTCCAGGGCGCGCTGCGCCGCAACCGCTGCGCCATCATGTGACAACGCGCCCGCCCGCAGCCGCATCCCGACGGGCGGGGACCTCCCCGGGGACTGCCGGGCTCGGGCGCGGAGGGGCGGGGTAGGACTCTGACGGTCCGGGCCTGCGACGGTCCCGCAGCCGCGCGCCTCCCGGTGAGGGGCGGAGGACGAGAGAGCCTCCGGTAACTGCCCAGTCCAAGCCCTCTCCTGGGCCAGCCGTCTTCCTGGGCCCGCTGCCCTTAGTGCTGGAGTTAGCGCAGTGCCCGGCCAGGCCCCCAAGGGGCGCCTCAGCCTTTTGGGATTGGCGGTGAGCGCGGGGGGTGGGGGTGGGGAGGTGCTGCCTTGGCCGGGGCCCCCACCGGTCTTCTCCAGAGAGTGTGTCTGTCATTGCCCTGCGTCGTCTACTCCTGTGTCTGTCTGCCCAAGCGTCTGTTGGCCCTTAGCTGTCTTATCCACCCTCCGGTCCACCTTCCCGCCCCCGGCTCCGTTCACAGGGCTCTCACTTCGTTCACCCCCTTGTCGCAGATCCTGGCAGCTTCTCTGTGAGGCCAGCCTTTGGACCGTCAGCACCACGGGCACAGGGCAGAGAGATGCGGGTGGCCCAAGGACCATAGTCAGGGTCCGAGGGTTGAGGTCAAGGGTCAGTCAGGGGGAGAAGGCTGAGTTCTCCCCCTTCCAGGGAGATCTCCCCGCCCAGCAGCCCCCAGAGACACAACAACCTACCTTCCAGCCTTAACTCGATGGTCCATCCCTGCCGGGTGCCCCTCATCCCCTTCCTGACCCCAAAGCCAGATCACCTCCTGGGTTAAAACTTTTTGTTTTCCTTGACAGTGTGGAGAGGGAATCCCCCAAAGGATAAATTTATTTCCATGATGCCAGATTCCAGCCCTCTCTTCCCCCTTGCGTTGGGTGGTCTGCAAGATTGGAGGATGTTGGGTTTGGGGGGCTGGTGGTGGGCAAGGTGGTGCCCTGGGAGGCGGAGGGATTAGGTTGTGCTAGTGAAGACTCTTATCTCCCCATCCCACTCCAATCTGACTGCCCCAGACCCTACCTGCCTTGAATCTCAGATTTCTCTGATAAATCTGGGGAGGGGCAGAGCCAGGATAAGAATTATGGAGACCCCTGTCCTTGGGGGAGATATGCCCACATACCCACCCCTAGATGGAAGCCCTCAGGATCTGATGCCCCCTTGTCCCAACACCAGTTGGCCCTATGACCTGACTCACTCCACCCCATTTTCTCCGGCCACCTGGCCGGTTTCTACCTCTCGTCACCGGAGCTGATCACTGTCAGTTTTGTACCGATTTAGAAATAACAAAATCCATTGAAGATACTAGGAGCAGCCTGAGGGATTACTGGGGTACTCGGAGGGTGGGACCAATGGCGTGTGTCCCCTGCCCCCAGGTGAGTGCTCCTTGAGGCTGAGCCCTGAGCCCTGGTGTGGTGAGAAGATAGGAAGGTCACTTGTTAGAAGACGGGCAGATAGAACAACCCAGCCTCGATGTAGCCAAGCTGCAGCGTCTAGACCAGAAAAATCAGGTAGCCCAGAGTGGTGATGGAACGGAGTCTGGGGGAGGGGTCATGGGTGGGGAATTTATCCAGATCTAGTGTGAGAGGGAATCTGATTCTCCCTTCTACTTCCCCAGCTGATTCTCCCTCCAACCATGGGGTGTATCCGCAGCCCTGCAGTGACTGCCCTGACCTGGGGCAGTCCCATATTCCTGGGTTCTAGTCCCTGCTCTGCTCCATGACTTTGGGCAAGTGACCCGCTCTCTCTGAGCCTCCCTCTGAAACAGAGGAGGTGGCTCCCCTTCCCCACACCTTGGGAGTGGCTGGGAGGGTAAGGAAGAGGGCCTGCCCCTTTTATCCCCTGCATCCCTGCCCCCTGGTTCACCAGGGGGCTGGGGTGAGGGATGGCAGCATCTCACCTGCCCCATCACTGTCACCCCTAGCTGAGGCACCTGAGGTGGGTGTGGGGAACCCAGGCCTCTGGCTACCCCTTGTGGGAGCCATTGGAATGTATTGCCTGGCCAACCCCCCTCACCCCCTCCACTGCACCCCAGGTATTTGATTTTGATTCCCTGCACTCCCATTCTGAGTCTCTGTCCCCACCCACCCAGGGTTTCCCACCACAGGGTCTGGAAGTTTGTGTGTGTGTGATGCCCATTGCGCTGTGATTGGAAGTCAGATTAAAAATCAGGGAGTGTTTTCCCTCGTTTCTGTACAATGTGTTGGCTCAGTTCCTGCCCTGAGAGGGAAAGGGTTCCCTACAGGGCCTGCCTGCTGAGATCTGCTGTGGAAGGACCACCAGGGTGATGAGGTGGCTCTGAATCCCAGAGCCTGGAGCAACCAGGAGAATTAAGAGGAAGAGTTTGGGACTCATCTTCTCTCCCTAGCCCCCTAGCCCTCCAACTGATCAAAACCATCCTGAGGGAAAGCGAAAGGTCTCACCCTCCGCCCCACTCTTGGGGAAACTTTCATAACTGGACTCAATCCCAGCTCCTGCTGCTGTGTCTTTGTTCCCACTTGTGACCAAGCTTCAGCAGCCCTTTTGTGGCTGTGAATGGGATAAGAACAATCTCAACCATCCTTCTTGACTGAGTGATCTCAGTTCCCAAACCCCAGAGCAAAGTTTTGAAGTCCTGAAGTGCTCTGTCCCTGTCCATGGTGCTGACACACAAGCAGCTTCCTGGAGAGATTGGCTGTCTGGCTAGGTTGACTGAACCTCAAGAGAGGAAGCGTCTCTCACCCCCAGTTCCCTGCGCCTCATCCCCTTCCACTCCAGTGGGTAACACTTGAAGCTTTACCTTCCTGCACCACCACAATGCTAGAGTGGGGGAGTCAAGAAGCTGGGGACTCAGGAACAGACCCACATAAGAGTTGTGGAAATGGTAGGCATGGCCAGAGGCCAGGAGTTTGGGGAGCTGTTCTGGGGGACGGCAAGAAGACATTGGGTGGCCCCAGTGCCCCTGGAGTTGGAGTGGTCCCTTTGGTCAACAAGCAGACTGAGTCTATATTTGTCTTCTGACCCCACCCATATCCTCACCCCCCACCCCCACCCCCGCGACAAAGGCCCTGGATAGAGGTGAGGGACCTAACTTTCTGTTCAAAACTGGGGTCCAGCAGCTACATGGCATCCTTTTACTTCCCTTCTTCCCCAGAACCACAGCTTCAGGTCTGAGAAGGCCCCTCCTCAGACCCAGGACTCCTCCTCAGGTTGGAGTGGGTCTTGATCAATCTGCTGGAGACCCCCACCCTCCAAAGCCTGGAGGCTGCTCTTCAGTGGAGCAGCTGCTTCTTTCCACTTCTTTCCTTCTTCCTCCTCCCCTGCTGAGGGGCCATCCACTGGGTGGGACTCCACTCCCTTGCTGTCCAGCACTGCTCTCACCAGCCTGCCTCTGGGGAGTGCCCTGGCTGAACCCAGGTGGAGGTAGGCCAGTGGCTTCGGGATGCGTGAAGGCTGCTTCTCGGGCCTGTGGTCTCTCCGGGGCCGGATCCTGGGCCTCAGCTTCAGCTTGTAGATGGATGGAACTCTCTGGGGCTTTCGGAGTGTTCTCTTGGCCTTGCCCAGACATACCTTGGTTTTGTCAGAATTGGGGTCTGAGGGTGAAGGTGAGGGGGCTTCCAGGCTGGCAGACACAGTAGGAGCTGAGCAGTCCTGCCCTCCTTGAGCTGGGACCTTCTTCACTCTGGTGACCTTGGCACTCAGGCTTGCCTTTACCTTTGGCTCACTCTTAAGGGCTCCCAGTTTCCCTTTAGGGCTTCCTGGGCCTGTGGTAGCAGCTAGTTTAGGGCAACCTGTAGGGGCTGCCTTCCAGGCTCCCAGGTCCACTTTAAGGAGGGCTGGGGGACCCTGAGCCAGTTCTTGGATGACTTTGTCGTAAGGACCCCCAGGCTCAGGCCATCGCCCACATAGGCTGGGGACATAGACTCCACTTCGAGGGATGACCCCAGACCCTGTGCCCTGGGGGCAGGCAACTCCCACCTCTAGCAGCTTCATGTTGGTCAAAAGCTCTTCCTCGAGCGTGTGGTACATGGCCTGATCCTTGGTCCCACCCAGGAGCAGGGGAGGATATCGCCCCTCCCACTCGTGTGGGCCCAAGCCCCGAGGCTCCCCAGCCTTTGCTGTCACCTGGATGTCCAGCTTCTGGTCCCCTTGCTTCGCATCCACAAAGGAGTCCTCATGTCTCCACCCAGCCGGGTCACCAGTGACAGCCCTTACTGGGATGGATCTGCTCCCCAATTCTGTCATGGTACCTACACTTGCAGGACCTGGGAAGCTACTTCCTGGAGTTGGGGGGCGGGCAGGGGGCAATCGGACAGGGATCTTGGTGGGCCCTTTAACAGGGGTTGGAGAGCGGACAGCTGCTGGCTCCCTGAGCTGGGCAGAAGCACCCTCAGCCTCACCCCTGGGTGGTGGCTTGAGGTTCATGGGCTTGGTTGGGCTGGAGGAACGAGGCAGTGGAGATGGCCCTCTCACTGGTGTCCTTTTGGCTGTGGCTTCAGGGGCTTGGAATCTCTGGGAGGTGGGGGCTCTGGCATGAGTTCCCTGGCTGTCCATCCCGTCATGAACCCAAGATGTGGGAGTCCTTCCTCTGGGGTGTTCAGGGGAGTATCTCTCCTCCTTTTTCCCTGAGGAGGTGCCCTGTGGGTCTTGGCTCCGATGGGGGGATGAGGATTGGGGGCCAGGTGGGCTGTCCCGAGCTGGCAGCTGCCTCCGAGATGGGGTAGGTGACCTCTCCTGGCACCTGAAAGGGAGAATCACAAGGTTGACAGGATCATCTAGTCCATTCCCCTGGCTCTGGGAAGGGAGGACCTTTCCCCAGCCAGAACACCAAGGGGACCAGACTTCATGTTGAATGACACCGAAGCTCTCTCCCTCTGTGCCTGCCCGAGTCTTCCTTATGACTTATTCTCCCTCATTCCCTGTGTGGCAGATAGAAAGAAGCCTGGTTTGGACCCCGAATTACTTCAGGTCCCACAACTAAAGGTCACCAGTCTTGAGGGAGGGAGTGTCTATCTATTCTACTGTGAAGTGGCAGAAGGACCTTGAGAAATCTGTTCCCTTTATGGGCCTCAGCTTCATCTGTGAAATGGGAGAGCATATGAAAAAGCTACATGATTCCAATGGTGCCGACTGGATGCCTTTTTGGTTCTGAACACCTGGGATAAGGACATTGCCAGGACACTGCTTCCCTTATCTTGGGGTGGGGTGGCCCCCTGAGAATATGGACTCCGTAGGGGAAAGAGAACCTACTCTGTCCTTCTCCCTTGTACCTCAGGAATGATGCCGTCTCTCTGGGGACTCCCGCCTCTGCTCCTCTTTTACTGTGGGCTCTAGGGGAGGAGGAGGTGAGGGCCCTCAGCTTTCGGCCTGAAGAGGTGTATGTCTTCCAGTCCACGGGGGGCAGCGGGCTCTGGGAACGGCTGATAGTCATCGTAGGTTGAGGCAGCGAGGGCCCATCCTGCACCTTCACTTCATGCTGCACCGGTGGGACAGGGGGCTTCTGGAAACTGCCCGTCTTGTGTGCTACCAACACAGGCCCCCAGAGAGAGGAGAGGAAGAAGGGGTTAAATTCCTGCTGATGGAGCCCACTGTTCTCCTTCCCCAACTGTCCTACCTCCCCCCCCCCCCCGCCCACAACCCACATTAGAGACAGTGGGACCTACAGTACCAGTGCCGGTGCCAGAGCTTCCTTTTAGGGGTTCAGGGGATGAAATCCGGTCAGAAGGCCCAGCTGGGGGACTTGTTTAAAGCTGCATTTGTATTGCAAGTTCAAATCTTACTTAGATTACATGTTTATATGGGGTAGCTTGAGGTGCTAATAGAAATTATGGAAGGACTGAAGACCCCTCCGAGTCATACTCGGTGCTTTGGAGGCTGACCCATGCTCTGCCTAGAGGCACCCTGACCAAATGCTGATTCTGTGTGTTTGGCGTCATCTTGTGGATATAATTGGTATTGCAATTTGGCTGCCCAGCTTCCTTCCCATGTCTGAAGGCATCCCACCAGTATCTTTATCTTTTTCTTCTTTCTTCTTCTTCTCCTCCTCCTTCTTCTTCTCCTTCTCCTCCTTCTCCTCCTTCTCCTTCTCCTCCTTCTCCTTTCCTTCTCTCTTTCTTCTTTCTTCCTCTCCTTCCTCTTTTCTCTTTCTTTCTTTCTTCTTTTTCTCTTTCTCCTCCTTCTCCTTCTTCCACCAGTACCTTCTATAGGATCTTCCTTTCTCCATCCCCTGCATACTTCCTGGCCCTGGAGATCAGACCTACCTCCCACCGCTGCTCCCGGCCTCCCGACCCAGAGCCACAGAGACTCTCAGAGGACTCACAGAGGGAGGTGCACCGGCAGGGGTCATGTTTGTCCAGATAATGGCCGAGTGTGTCCCAGCCGCCCCCCACACGCACCATCACATGGTTCCGGAGGATCTGTAGAGGACAAGGATAAGGTTGAGGACGGGATGGAGGGTTTTCCCTCTTCCTGGAGCGGCCCACAGTTTTCCAGCATACACTCCCATGCATGTACATATGCACACGCAGGTACTCCGCACAGGTGTGTATTTTGCAGCCTGCCTCTCCACAACTAGCATTGGATAACGTGTTGTTAAGGGTGGTGACCAGGCTGACAAAGAGTTGCCCCACAGCTGGACAAGGGATCTCCCAAGCACTGGGCAGCCTGGCCCCAGAACACTCTCCTCTCCCCCTTCACCTGCACATGCCTATGTCAGAAACGTGGCCCTGGCTTTGCTCTATAGTGTGTGTGTGTCGAGGAATCCCTGGGAATCCCAGTCTTACCCCATTCTGGGGCAAGTCACAGTTTCTCCAGGCTTCCATTTTTCAACTCAGTTTTCAACTGAGGAACACAATCCCTTGTCCTTACCTACTTCACAGAGCTATTGGCCCAGGGTCTGGGTGAGGGCCCCAGGGAGCTGGCTCTGCCCCCAGGCATGGCCTGTGATCAAGGAAAGGGCGTGCATACCTATGAGCTGCTGGCCAAGCCTCTGGGTACGATCTGTTTCTGGTAAGGCATTGCCAGGTATGAGGGTGTGGGTATGGGAGGTACGTTTCAGACCTGTACTACTGCTCACTCCGCAGAATGTACCAAGCCAGGCATGTGAAGGGTGGACTATGGGGCCCATGCACTGAACACAAACTTGGGGTTCTCAGGCCCCCTGCTCTGACAAGGCATGTGGATGGAATGGAGGCAAAGGAAATTCAGCAGTACCCTTCACACTGCACTTCTGCCTGGACACCCCTCTGCACTCAGCTAAGGTGGAGCAGACGGGGACAGGGTTCTGGCTGTCGTAATGGGAGGAGGGGATAGGATTGCCAACTCTGCCAACAATCTTCTGGAATTCTGCAAGGGAGAGAAAGAAAGCCCTAAGGCCCGATAAGTTGGAGTGAATGATGAGTTCCTGTCCTTGCCCTCAGTCCTGGGTATGTTCCCATGAAAGGAAACTCTATTCTGCGGATCCTGGGGGACACCCCCACCCCTGTCCCAGACTTACCCGGATGAAGATGAGAGTGTTGGAGTCCCCCACGCGGTACTTCCCCTCAGACACCTTGACCATGGAGAACTGAACTGGGCACGTGCAGTGGCTGACGAGGCTCTGTACCTGTGGGTAGTGACGATGGGCTCAGCCCTCCCTCTGCACAGGTGCCCAAGCTCCCTACTCCCCACCCTGGGTCAAGCCCCGGGAGAGGGAGCTGGTCTGTCCCCAGAGCTAGCACCTTGGCTTCTGCTGAGGTCAGGGCTGGGAGCTGAGAAGCAAGTGCAGAAGACTTTTAATGACCCAGTGAAAACAAGACCTATAGTCCAGTCACCTATAGTCCAGTGGTCTGTGGGTCAGCTGACAGAGGCAGTGGAATGTAATGGTGAAGAAGATGGACATTGGAATTTGACAGGCTTCGGCTGGAGTCCTGTCTCCACCGCACCATAGGCCTTGGGCAAGTTAAGGAGCCTCCCTGAGCTCGATTCCTGGATAGCAGAAATGGGTTCATCCCAGTAAGAGCTAGCTCCTATGAAGCGCCCCTCTGTGCCGGACACTGTTCCCAGTACTTCATACGCACTGGCTCATTTAATATTCAGCAGTCATATAAGGTAGGTACTATTACACCTCCACGCTACAGAATTGAGGCACAGAGAGGTTAAATAATTTGCCCCAAGTCACACAGCCGGGGAGCAGTGGAACTAAGATTTGAACCAAGGTGTCAGAAACGGTGCCAGGGGCTGGGTTCTTAAAAGCCGTCCCGCAGAGACTCAGAGAGGTCTAGAGCGCGGGATTGTAATAAAAACGTAATAAGCGATTTAGCTGCTACTATATGCGATGAGGATTGAGGCTCAGAGTGGAACAGGACTTAAAGCCGCGGTGTGAATTCAGACAGGGTGGGGGCTGGAGCTCGAGAAGGGCGTGGGTGGGATCCCGCAGGCGGGGCTGGGGGAGGGGGCGTGGCAGAGGGAGGCGGGGCCTGGAGGGCGTGCCCCAGCCCCTCACCATCTGGTCCAGGTTGCGGAAGTGGCATGGCCGACGCGCAGGGGGCTCGGGCGGCGGGGGGTCCGGCGGGGGCAGGGCCAGCTCCTGCCGCAGCTCCTCGTCGATCTCCTCCTCCAGCCACACCAGGGTCGGCGCCGCCACACCGAAGCGCCAGGCTCGGCGGCCCAGCTCCAGCAAGCACAGCACCACGTTCTTCACGTTCTTGCGTAGCACCAGGTCCTCGGTCTCGAACATCACCACCTCTGGCAAGCGGAGGTGGGGGAAGGGGGCAGGCAGCTGGGAGAGCCCTGGGGCCATCCCTGGCACCGGGTGGAGGCCCGAGGGGGTGACTCGGATGGCAGGATCTTGGAGTCAGGCCAGCCCCCTAGGAGGGGTCTGAGCAGAATTGCACAGGCACTGAGTGCAGACTAGGTGGCCCGTCTCACAAGAGAGGCTGGGGTGGGAAGGAGGTGACACAGCCAAGCCAGGAGCCCGGAGCCCAGCTGTGGGTTAACTCCACCTTGCCCTTCTTCCTGTTCAGTTTGACAAAATGGGTAGGAGCAAGGAGCACTTCTGCTTCCCACCCACGCAGCCCACCTCCAATATCCAGCAGACATCTGGAACTCAACCTTCAGCCCACATCTAACCAGGTAGGGCTGAGTGCAGGCTCTGGAGCCTGACTGTCAGGGTTGGCGTCCCAATTCTCCCACCCAGCAGCTGTGTATCCTTGGGCTAGAACCTGAGCCTCAGTCTCCTCCTCTGTCAGATGGGGTGTAGACTATACCATGGGGTTGTTGTAAAGACAGTTGTTAAGTGTCTGCAGACGAAATCTGGCTACATGGGAAGTGCTCAGTGAGACACTAGCTTTTCTCAGCCCTCCAATCCTGAGCCGCCCTGCCTTGCCACCAGCCAGCAGCTGGCCTGACTCTTCCCTCTGTCTCACCCCACTCTGCCTTTGACCTGGAGGATGGCCCAATATCCAGCTTCATCCCACTGCCGGATCCAAGGCCTAGGAGATGAGGGATCCTGGCAGGTTACTCCTCTGCAACTCACAAGCCTCAGCACGACTGCCTCTCCCTAATGTCCACTTGCCTGCCCCCCTTGTCCTCCCTCACCCCCACCCCAGCCCTGTGCCCTTACCCACACTGGCTTCTGCCAGTCATCCGAACACAGCATCTCTGTGCCTATACCCCTGCGGTCCCCTGCCCAGAATTCCCTTTCCTCCAAACTTCTATTTGTTCCCCAAGACTCAGTTCAAATCTGTCTCCTCTGAGTGGCCTTTCTTGGCCCCCACTTTCCACCTCATCAGGTAGCTGTTTCCTCTCCTAGTTCCCCAGCACACACACCTCTATCTTGGGCTTTTATCACATTGGACTGTAATCTGTGTATCTATGCATCTATCTCTCTAGACCATGAGCTCTTTGGACACTGAGTCTTAGTCTTCTTGGTCCTTTGTGCTGGGCACAAAGATAGGGACTAACTATATATTTGTTGAATGGATGAATCATTCAACACGTTTATTTTTTGAAGATTTACTATGAGATGGGGAAACTGAGGCACGAGAAGGGATGAACTGGCCCAAATGAGGAAAGAGGACCCTGGCTCCTGACTCCAGCTGCAGCCCGAGCCTCAGAGAGTAGATGGATGCCTGGCAAGATAAGGTCTGGGGAGAGGGTGCAGGGTGGTTACCTTGGATGCCCATCTCCTTTCGACACCAATGGATGAAGTTGGAGACATTGTCCCGGGCCTGGAAGGTGCCTGGCTGGGCAGCCCCGTTGCAGGAAACCCCAGCCCGAGGCAGGGGCATCCTTTGGGCTCGAGCAGGTGCCTCAGCCAGGAAAGCCAGGGCAGCCTCCGTGATGGCATTGGCGTGCCGGCACAGCACCAGGCCTGTCTCCAGGACCTGCAGGAAGTTGGCCGCGTCGATGTCCAGCCCATAGAGATCCCGAAGCCACTCGGCCAGGTCCTCCTTCATGGCTTCCAGGTAGTGCTCGCTGGACTTAAAGGGCCGGATGCTACGCACTGGTGGCCCAACAGTCCCAGGCCTCCTCCCACGTCCCCTAGGCTTGGACATGGTTGGACCCTCAACAGGGAGGAGGTGGGTGCCTCCTCTCTGCCGCTGTTGTGCCTTCACTACTACCTGCTGGGTCGTGGCTGACCCTGACTCAGGGGTTCCCCGTCTACCCTCCAAGAGCCCAGAACTTCTGGCTCTGCTACTTGCTGCTGGCTTCAGCCTGGTCCCCCGCCCCCCCACATTCCTCAGTCCCTGCCGGAACTTTCCCTACTTGGTGGCCCTGCCAGGACCTCACTCTTGGGCTGCCCAGTTCTCTTAGAGTTTGCCACCTCCCGGGACAGGTGGAGGTGAGGACACTGCTCTCTCCCCCCAGGACTAGACAGGTCCACTGGCTGCCTCCCACCCCCCAGCGGCTGGCGGAGCCCGGCTGTCCGGCTGTCCGCCTCTCCACTCTGCTTTCCCCTCCTCTCCTTGGAGACAGCGGCTGCTACAAACACTCCTTGTTAACCCTTCCTGGCAGCCAGCCGAGGACTGCCCTGCAGAGCCCGCCCTGGGATCCAATGGAGCAGGGAGGAGAGGCTGGGGCGGGCTTCTCTCCCTTGTTGGAAGCTGGGGGATTCTGGGAATTGTGGGAGAAAAGCAGGGCCAGGGGTTGCTGAGGCCCTCGGTGTTAGTGAGCACTGTAAGATGGGGATGAAAGAGACAGTGATAGGGGCTAAAGACAGGACTCAGCCCTGGCCCCTTTCCTTTATCCTCCTGGGACCTTCATATGCTGCCTAACCTCTCTGTGCCTTAGTTTCCTCTACTGTAAAATGGGAATGTCTACCTCTGTTGGGTGTTGTGAGGAGTAAAGGAATTATGTAGGTGGAAAGTTTCAGGACACACGCACACACAGGACTGGGTGGGTCCCAGCTCTCGCTGATTCTCCCCGCAGCCCCGTCTATGCCCGGTGATCTCCACTTTCTCTAAGAACCTGCTCCATCCTCCCCTCCCACCACTGATTCTGCTAGAGCAGGTTGGAGCCGTCAACCACAGTACCTCACCCTGGCCACAGCAGCACATCCCTTCAATAAATATCAAGTACCTCCTATGTGTCAGGCACTATTATAGGCCTGAAGACAGAGCAGTAAATGAGGTGTCTGACCTCATGGAGGCTACATACATGTTAGTGGGGATGGATGACAGGTGACAAATAAATCAAGAGTAAGTCCGATGGTGATAAATACCAGGGAGAAAAATCAAGCACTAAGGGAGATGGAGCAGTGGGTGGAATTTTATGGGAGGTGGTCAAGGGAGGGCCTCACTGACATGATGTTCAAAGGGTAAGAGGCTCCAATCTCTTAAATATAAAATATTGTTATATATTTAATATGTATAATATATATTTTTAAAAATATATTATAAATCTTGTTATATATACATATATGGGAATATATGTATGTATGTATATATATACATGTATATACATGTGTATATATATTATATATTATATATTATATATTATATATATATATATATTCCCACTTGGGTAACCCTTACATACCACCTTATTGGATATTTCTTCTTGTAACTTACCTTTATTGCTCAACTAAAATGAACATGGAATCTCCGTGTTATACCTGGTCATTACAAGTTAATGTGCTATATGTGCCATTAATTTACATATTAAAATCTTAAAAAGTACAAAAATTATAGCTTTACTTTGGACACTCAAACTCATCTTGTTCTCCAGATTTCTGGGAATGGCAGGAAATAATGCTTGCCAATAAAATGTAGCTCCTTCTCTTCCGGTTTTAAGCAGTTTCTTCTGGATAGAGATCCAATTTTGAGTTCACACATCAGTGCAGTTTCTCCCCTTTCAAGGGGTCTTCCCAGCTTGGCATCTGAGTCCAGGAGGGATGCTTATGTCCCTGGTGGAGTGGGATTACCTGTCTGTTCTCGTGCTTTCCCTGCTGACTCTATTACTACTCTGTGATCAATTTCCAATGGGGTTTTATGCTGGTATTGTTTGTTTTGACAATCCCGCTTTTTATGAAGGTCCCACGAAACCCAGAATATCCCTGAGAAAGTAAATGAACACCCTAAGGATGACAAAGGACCTCTGAGCAAGTTGAAGTGGGTGAGGCAGGATGAGGTGAATGACCAGACATGAGGGACACCCTGTCATGGTTGTTCGTGGGATGCTCCCAAAAAGCCACGGCACAGACTCATTGGTTTGGATGTGCCTGGCCAGGGACATTAAATCTTAGGTAGTGACTCAAGAAGGTTGTTCATGGGGCCAGTGACCAGAGGTGTCCCCCGCAGTGGCTTCTGAACTGTATTATTCCTGTGGTGTGCTCTCAGCTGTGCTCGCCCTCACCAGCCTTCTATAGTTCCTGTCCGATTGCCAAATTGGCCATTCTATGAGCTCCCGCTGCTCTGTCTCTTTAAATTAGCCAGAGTAGGGGTGTCTGGGTGGCTCAGTCAGGTGAGCGGTTAAGTGTCTGACTTTGGCTAGAGTTATGATCTCCCAGTTCGTGGGTTCAAGCCCCCTGTCGGGCTCTGTGCTGACAGCTCAGGGCCTGGAGCCTTCTTTGGATTCTGTGTCTCCCTCTCTCTCTGCCCCTCCCCCACCCACTCATGCTCTGTCTCTCTCTCTCTCTCTGTCTCAAAAAATAAACATTAAAAATAAATAAATAAATTAGCCAGAGTGAGCTTTGAATTTTGCAATGAGGAATCCTCGTGGCTCTAAGGTCTTTTGGGAAATGTAAGGAGAACAGGTTTGTTGGGAGACAGTTCTCCATGGGCCTTTTGCATTTCTGCCTGTCTCACAAGTAGAGGCACGGACTTTTCAAGGATGTTTATATAGTGAACAACCTTTGGAAGATAGTGACCATGTCTCTCTCTGGAGCAGAGAGCAGGTTTGCTTGCTGCCCATTAGAAAAGACTTGTGTTCCAGGGCCCCTGGGAGGCTCAGTTGGTTAAGCGTCTGACTCTTGATTTCAGCTCAGGTCATGAACTCTTGGTTGTGAGACTGAGCCCCGTGTCAGGCTCCCGTGGAGCCTACTTAAGATTCTCTGTCTCCCTCTGCCCCTTTCTCCCTCAAAAAAAGTTAATAAAAAGATTTGTGTTCCTAAGCTCAGAGTTTCTCTTGTAAACAAGCCAGTGCACATGCAGGCATTCACTGACACCCATCCCTGTGGCACCCGTGTCAGCAAGAGGTGCTGACACACATATGCTGATGTTGCTGTGCCATGAGGAATCAAGTCCTTGTCTCTGACCCAGGAGCCTCGTGTTTTTTGGCACACCCATGACACTCGGGCAAGTTAACTCGTTAGCATTTGAGAGCAAAACTTCAGACCCTCCACAGTTCTTGACAGAATTGTCCCCATGTGACTAGGACATTCCTGGGAGCCGTTCTGTTCTCCTTGTCCTCCGTCCCACCCACCCGCCTCCACCAAACTGGGAGATGCCCGAGGGAGTGACCCCATTCTCCTCCACCCTCAGACTTGAAGGGAAACCAAATCATTCTTCCCCGTCAGACTGAGGCTCTTCAGAGCTGGGTTTACATCCTCTGACCCCTCTGCATACTCCTGTCTCTGCCAACACATGCCGCTGTGAAGGCCAGGAAAACTCATTTCCAGGCTCCATGATTTTGTCCCCTCCCCAGCTCCAGTTCTCACACACACCTACACCACATTCTGGAGCTACACCCAGCTCTTGCCTGGGTCCTGCTTCCTACTGGACTTGGAGGCGTGTCCTCTGCTTCTTGGAGCTAAGGCAGTGAGCTGGAAGTAAGTTGAGGGGGGAGCCAGAGCGAGGAAGGATAGAGATAAGACAGAAAAGGGAGGAGAGAACATAATGATACAAATAAACATAATGCTTTGAATGGTTTCTGTAGGCCAGGTAAAGTCTGGTACTGTGTGACTATCTCTGATTTACAGATGAAGAGGCTGAGGGTCAGAGACAACATGCGGAAGGTCAGATTTTATGCTTATGTGGTTGAGCTGGGATTTGAACCCAGCCTGCAGCGGACCAAAGCCACTCCTTTCTCTCTTATAATGCCTTGCCAAGAGGGGAAGGTAGGGGACGCCAAGGTTTAAGTGTTCTTGGAGGCTCTAGAAAAGGCAGCTATTCCTTGGTGGGACCCTTTGGGCAGGTAAAATTCTAGCCCCACCCCCTGTGATCCAACAGAGGCCCTGGAGATCAAAGTTCTATGTGTCCTGGGACTTCCCTCTCATCCCGGTCCCTGATCAGGGGAAGAGGACAGCCCAGCCTTGGCAAGAATGGATAAGCACGGTGAGTGGGGCCGGAGGCAGGGTGGGGACTGAGGACAGGGCCATTGACTCCTGTTAAGTGTGGATGCAAACCCAGTGTGGACCAACTCACCCATCACCATAGCAACGCCAGAGTAGAAGTCAAGCCTTTTCTCAGTTACTTGTACAAGCCCTCTCCTCTCTCTTTCCTGAATATTCTCGACATCTGCTCCCTCATCTTCACCTGCTGTTTTCGGGACCTTTGTCTTCTCTGCCCGAACCACTGTGACGACGCCTAAGTGGGTCTCCCTTGTCCTGCAGAGAGGCCATCCTAAAACATAGCTCTGAGCATGTCCCTCCATCAGAATGTCCAGTGGCTCCACCCTGGAACGACAAAGTCCAAACTCCACAGCCTGTCACCCAAAGTCCCAACCTTCCTGTCTAACGTCGTTTCCTATTCCCATTTCAAAAAGTTCCAGCACCCCTTTCTGGCTGCGCACTAAGTCTGGCCTTTTACGACCAAAAAGCTCCTTAGTGTGTTTTCCTAAAGAAAAGTGCAGTGGTCCCTGGCTTTCCAGCTTCAGCAACATCAAGAACTGGCAGAATCTTTGAAACAGCTTTTTTGGGGAAAGATTTCAGAAGGCTTGGATGAAATTCAGAGGCCCCTCTGTTACCTACCTCGTCCCTGCCTCAGATGGTTGTGAAGAAGAAGGGGCACAATGTGTGGAGAGTTTAGCACAGTGATTGCATACTGTGAGTCGTGATGAGTTGGTGCTCATTACGTGTGAGCTGGAACACTAATTTTATCATTCTTTGTCCCCAACCTCTTTAAACAGGACAGGCAGGAGTCAATTGCAATTTTCTTGACCTTTTCAGGGCAAACCACGGTTGTATCCTCCCTGCCTTCCTCCCCCTGCTTTTTGTTAGAAGTCTAGCTCCCCAGATCCAGCGGATAGCAGGGCACACGGTGGTGCCAGGGGAAGAGAGGGAGGCTGCTGAGTAGTGGACACCTCCCAGTAGAGGCCAGGTTACTTTCAATGCCCCCCACCCCCCGCCCCGGGTGGGGGAACTGCCTGCCTGCCAAGACTACTGTGATGAGTTATGAAGTCTGTGCTCTCAACAAGGGAGGGACGGTGGTGGCTGAAATCCGGCTGGCAATTGGGGTCAAGCCCGGAAGGAGGCTTTTCCTAATTGGCTCACTCCCAGCACCACTCCTTTTCTTAACTGGCCTGTCCATGTTGTTGTTGTAGGTGGTGGTGCTGATGGTGTGTGTATATAGTGGGGTTTTTAGTCTGCCCAGAGGGGGCACTTTTTTCAATTATTTTCCTCATCGCAGCTGGGCTTCCTCAAGGCCAGGCCCACTTTGAAGAAGGAAATCCTACCCAGAAAACAAAATCTAAACAACTCTCTGGAAAAGCTGCACTTCAATGTTTATTGACAGCCTACACAGAGATCAGTTCCCACCCTAGAGCCAATGAGAAGGAAGGTGGTGATGAGCCAGCACAGCCTCTGGGTTCAGGTTCGGGTTCGCAGCCCTCGTTGCTGCGCCTTGATGATTGCCTCCCAGCAAGCCCTGGGCTGGGCACTTTACAGAGATGCGACCTGATACCTGCCTCACGATGGGCACCACTTTTGACAGATGGGGACACAGAGCTTGACATGACTTGCCCCGAATCCTCAGCAAGGAAGAGTAGAAACCTAGGAAATGGCGGGGGGTGGGGGGACAGCCCTGCAGGCCTTGTCTCGCCCGGGAAAATCCTGCACACTCTGTAACCCTCTCTTCGAAATCCTACTAGCCTGGTGCGTCTCGTGCACACCGTCCTTCAGGCGCCTGTCTTTTTGGGGGGTCGGGTTGTGGACAACAGCCAGGGTACCCGGCTCTTCCCCGGGGACAGCGGGCCCGCGCTGACCTCCTCCCTCCCGCAGGAGTGAAGACTCCCTTGTGGAAGAAGGAACTGGTAGAGCCGCAGGCCAGAGAGGTTGCGGCGGCAGAGGAAGAGGAGGAGGGGTTGGAGGAGGAGGAGGACGACGACGACGAGGACGAGGAGGAGAGGCCGCGGGAGCAGACGGCGGCCGAGGGCGAGGCGCAGTGCCGGGAGGTGGAGGGCGGCGAGGGTCACGAGCGGGGCTCCGTGTCCTACTGCCCGCTGCGCCAGGAGTCCAGCACCCAGCAGGTGGCGCTGCTGCGGCGCGCGGACAGCGGCTTCTGGGGTTGGCTCAGCCCCTTCGTGCTGCTTGGCGGCCTGGCGGCTCCGGCGGACAGGTGAGGGCGCGCCCTGGCCGGGGCGGCCGCACGCGCGAGGCCGCGGTGGGCGGGGACCGCGCGGGGCACTGAGCGTCCCGGGCCCCGCGCAGGAAGCGGAGCCTCCCGGAGCCGCGGTGCGTGCTGGAGACGCGGCGCCGGCCGCCGCGCTCCGGGGGCTGTGCGCGCTGCGAAATCCTTTTCTGCAAGAAGTGCAGGAACCTGCACAGCCACCCGGCCTACGTGGCGCACTGCCTTCTGGAACACCCGGATCTGCGTGAGGCGCGGGCTTCGGGGGGCGCGGGAGCCGCCGGGGGCCCCTGAGCGCCCCCACTGCCAGCCTTTGTGCCCTCCGTCCTCGCCTGACCCCAGCCTCCCCACCACCTTCTCCTCTCCTCTGACGCGGGGCGTTCTCCAGCACATTCCACAGAACAGCCCCTTCCCAGAGCCGCCCTGCCCGGAGCGCCTCCTCTGAGCCGGCAAGTGGGCCCACCTGTCACCGAGCGTCCACCCAAGGCTGAGCCCAGCATCACCTGGAGCTCCATGCCTCCGTTAGCGCCTCCCGAGGGCTTCCGCCCCGGGGGGCACACAGTGCCTACCGCCCACCTGACTCACGTCCCCTGGCACAGCCTCACATTCATCTCTTGGGTATTTCAGGTCCGTCTGACCCAGTGGGCAGAGGCATTGCCTCGAGAAACTAACCCCTGGGTTCCCTCACCGCTGAGAAACCTGCCCCTGCCCCTCATTCAATAAAGCCTTTAATCAAAGTGTCAGTGCCTTGAGGTGGGGGCCAGGCGGCTCCCTTGAGGGTGATAAAGACCCTCATTTCCCCTCCCCAGGGTTCAAGCCAGAGGGAAAAAGGCAGGCCAAGAGCCTCCTCCCTCTATCCCCGCCAGGACTGGGAGGAACAAAGCACTTGCATCCAAGGGCAGTCAAAGGCCATTTCCCCCCACTGCACAGAGAAAAAAAATGAAGGCGCAGGGCCAGAAATGCCCGTGGGGAGCTGAGGGCTGAATCTTGCCAGATCTTTCTCCCCTTCTGCTGGAAGCCTGGTCTTGCCAAGGTCAGTGTGTGTGCAAATGAGGCACCGGCAGGTGTGGAGGGCGGAGGACAAGAGACCCAGATGCTAGGACGGAGACTGCCTGAGGCAGAAGACAGTCTGGGGAGCTGGTTCCTTCTCCAGGAATCCCAGCTATTCTTGGCCAGCCAGCAGGAGCTCCTGGAATGCTGCGTGTGTGGCCCGAAGAATGGGGCCATTGTGAGTACCAGGCCTCCCCCAGCCTGCAGAGACCCCAGCGCCTGCAGCAGAGCAGCCCTCCAGAGAGGCCCCTGTCCTCTCCTTGCCACCCATGACTCTCCATCTGGCCTGGGGGGTAAGGGAGGGCAGGAACATGTTGCTTTTTCAGGCCCCCTCTCCGCATCGCAACTACTCACACAGAAGTCTGTGGTCTTGGCTTGGATGAAAGAACATGGTTCCAGCGTCTCCAGCATTCGTGCCCCACCTGTTCTTCACTGGCAACCATCCCAAGGAAGATTGATGCCCGCCTCCAGGCCCAGAAGCTGGGGGTGGGGGGCACCTCTTTATTCCAGCCTCCCCACCCCCCACCAAAAGTCAGGCCCAGCAGGCCTGCATCAGTCTCCCTCTTGTTCTGGGTCCTAACCACCCCCTTCCCTCCCACCCAAGGCTCTCTGAGGTTGGAAATCCTTGTACCCAACCCACCCAAGCTTCCTGGAGGTGAGGCCTCTCATTTAAGACAATTCTCCAAGAACTGAGCCAGAAGGTCCTGAGGGGAAGGAGAGGTTGCCAAGTGGTCGCAACCTCTCCATGGAGTTTTACATCCTCCCCAGTTGCCCAGTGCCACGGCCTCATGGACAGGAAGTGCACCTTTAGCAGAAGGAACAAAATCCCCAAGGCTTAGGGAGGAAAGTCCTTTGGGGAAAGGTTTGAGACCCTTTTCGGCTTCTGCCTGGATTGATCCCACAATGTTCAATGTCTTGAGAGCACATTCTTCAGGGAACAGACGCAGACGTGGTCTGGTCTTCTGCAGGGAGGCTCAGAGGCTTCCAAGACAGGGCTTGCCCCTGGGGCAGGGGACACACGTTGGCCATAGGGCATCAGTTCACTAAGAGGTGGGGGCATCTTCAAAATAGGGCACCCCCCGAGTTGGCTTGCCAGCAGCCCATCCAGGGCAGCTCTGTGGCCCAGCGGCCCGAGTCCGTCACCTGCAGTTTGGTCTGGTCAAGGCGCCAGTAGCGGTCATCTCTGAAGAAGATGATAGAACCGTCGGGCCGGGGCAGGGCGCCACTGACCTCCTCAGGGACACCGTCCCAGTCCTGCAGGCCTCGGGGGTAGTAGGGCTCCACCTGCAGTCCACCGCGGGCCAGCACGTAGTAGCGGGCACCCTTGAAGAGTATCAGTCGACCCAGAGGAGGGAAGAATAGGGCCGCGTCTGGGTGGCGGGGCAGGCCTCCTGCCCGGCACAGCTGTGGTGAACCCCACACTGGCTTAGGGCCCCGGAACCTCCAGCATCGGCTCCCTGTAGGGCATCGGGAGAGCCAGGGTGAGCAGGTGGCTCTCGCCCTTTGGTCCTCCACCTCACCTGTGTCCCCCCATTCCCCTGCTCCCCCTCATCCTAGAGCCCAAGGTGGTTAGTATTTGTGATAATCAAAATGGATCACACAGCGCTAGTAATTCGTTACACCCAGTACGGAGGGACTGTTGTGGCCTAGACCTCCAGCAGGTGTCAGCAGAGGGCAGAGGGCACTGTGGGAACCCATCCCTGGGAGGCGGGAAGCAGGCCCCTCCCTGGGTAGGGAGTGGACTACCAGGAAGGCCAGTCACCATCTTTTCTACAGAGTTCTATGAAGGCAGGGATTTCTGTTTTGTTCACTACTGTAGCTGTAACACCTCCAACAGTGTCTAATGAATACAAGACATTCAATATTTGTTGGATGAATGAAACTGCTCAATATACTGCACACTCCTCAGACATCATGCTGTTTGAATTCTCCTTCCCCAAGAAACCTGAGGGATTATTTTCCTCATTCAAGAAATTCAAGTCCGAGAGTTAAGTGACAGGCCCAACCTTACACAGCCAGGATGCCAAGGAGGTAGGACTTTCCGCTGGATCGCAGAGCTCGGGAGTGGTTCTCTGTTCCCCTTCTAGACTCTTCTCTGCAGCTCTCCCACCCTCTCTCTCTGGGACAACCTCCACACCCACGCCCCCCAACCCATCACTGAAGGAACCTCCTAGTAGAGGTCCCTGGGGTCACAGGTTCAGACTGGAATTGAGACTCCTCCCTTCTGTTGACCTTGGACAGAACACCTCCCTTCTCTAGGCCTCAATTTTCTCATCTGCCCCAGGGCTGGTACCTTTGAAGAAGTAGAAGTCCCCATCATCCAGTGACACTGCAGCAGCCTCAATGTGGGGGGGCAGCCCTGCCCACCTCTCCTGTAGTGGGTGTGGCTCAGAGACATTGCCATTCGGTGTCACCTCCCAGAAGCGGCTTCCTTGAAAAACGTACAGTCGCTGTTGCCCATCTGTCCGGAGACAAGAGAGTTGAGGAGTGACCATTGGCCTCCTGCCTTCCTTCCAGGGAAGGTGCTTCCCAGGCAGAGGAGAGAAGATGTGGCCTGCTCAGCTGGGACAGAGGGAAGTGCACAGGACGAAGCAGCGTTTTGCTTGGTGTGGGCTTGCTACCCTGCAGGATGCTTGTGGCTTGGGATTTCTGGATTTTATTACTCATAACCCCACCTTGTATTCCAGCTCTGGAGACCCCTGGAGATGTGGGGGAGGAAGGAAAAAGGAAGTGAGGCACACGTGGGACCATCTTACCTACAGTGATGGCATCGAAGGAAGCATGGCAATATTTAGGACCCTGAATTTCAGGGCGCCTTCCCTGTGTTCTGTGGGGGTCCCAGGCCTCGAAGTCAGTGAACAGCTTTCCTGGGAGCTGGATGGCCACTGAGCCCCCCTGGGGCTTCCCTTCATGGGGAAGGAGAGAAGAGGGAAAGAACACACACGGGTTGGGGCGGGTGTCGAGGGCTCAAGACCTCCCCTTTGGCTCCTTTCTTTCATCTTTATCTGGTATGAGAGGCAGGGAAGGAGAGTGGGGGTGGGGGTGGGTTAAGAATGGTCCTTGGTTGTTAGTATTAACCACAGCACTAAACTCAAAAGTCCTCTCTTCTGCCCAACAGTCTGGGAGAGAGGGACCCGTTGGAGTGGGGGACCAAACAAGAGTTTGGCACTAGGAAGGGCAGAAGGTTCTCTTCCCCGAGTCCTGGGCAACATAGATGGCATGAAGACATGGTTCGGGGGCCCAGGCTGTGATAGTTACAGCAATTATAATAATTACAACACTATTTCACTTAGGAGACTGAGGCAGAGTCCAACAAGCTTAGAATTTGGGACCAGCTCCTGCGTCCGGGTCTACAGCTTTCTAGCTGTGTGACCTTGGACAAGTGTTCTAACCTCTCTGAGCCCCATTCTCCTCCTCAGTGGACAAAAGGATACTTATGTGGTGAGTGTATTGCATGTTAAGTGACTGGCCGGTAATATACATCCATGAAATAGCAGCTGTTTGTGTAGGTTTCTTAGGGTACAAGAGAAGTTCATGGCCACTAGTACTACCGCCCTGTGAGGTAAGCAGTTATTATCTCGCAGAAGGTGAAACTGAGGGCTCCCAGGGGGTAAATGCTCTGCCCAAGAGCAGCTGCTTAGCACGAATGGCATGGGCTCTCGGCCCTGCCCACGCACCGTGCACTCTGAGGGAGGACAGCCCTGGTTGGGCGGCAGCACTGGTCAGTTCATCCTGGGGAGCAGACCTCGTCTGAGTCTACCTCCAGGCAGAGGCCCAGGCTTGGAGGGAAGTGGGCACCAGCGTCAGCGACGCGGGAGGCTGGGGGGGAGCAAGTGGAGCGGGAGCGAGGGCTGGCATGGGGGAAGACGTGGGACCCCTGGCTGGGTGTGGGTGACTGGGCAGGGATGCGAGAGGAACTGCCAAGACCGGGGCTGGGCGGGAATCCGGAATTGCATGGAAGGGAGGGCTGTGCGGCGCGGGACCTAGTCGGGATAGAGAGGCCAGGCATGGGGGACAGCAGGAGCGCGAAGGTTTTGGGATTTGAGGGGAGCCTGCGGCTTCCGGATCGGGAGGGATCGGTGGCGGGGAGGCCGGGTTCCCACGCCTGGCTTGCAGCGCGGGCGTCCAGGCCCCGGAGGCGGGGCGGCGGGGGCTCACCATACAGGTCCTGCACCGCCAGCACGTCGTCCCAGCTGAGCAGCGCGTCGCGGCCCAGCCTCTTGTAGTAGGGCGCCATGAGCGCGCGCGGCGCGGGCGAGTGGGCCAGGCCGAGCGTGTGGCCGATCTCGTGCGCCAGCACCACAAACAGGTTGCGCCCGCGGCGGCGGCTCAGGGACCAGCGCTCGTCGCGGTCGAAGTGCGCTTCGCCACGGCGGGGCAGGAAGGCGTGCGCCAGGGCGCCCCCTGCAGGCGGCGCAGAGGGTCAGGGGGAGCCACCCGCCCGCGACACCCCCAAATTCCACCGTCCCGCGCAGGGGCCAAGGGGTGGGTGTGGCTGTCTTCTGCTGCATAATTCCCCTCCTAACGACGTCTGTCAGAGGCTGAACTGTGGAGCGGTGAACTGATGGCGAGGCTATGGGGTGGAGGCGCCTAAGAGGCAGCGTGGTATACACACAGCATGAGACCAAACTGCCTAGTCTTCTATCCTGGTTTCACTATTTTCTAGCTGTGTGACCTTGGGCAAGTAGCACCCCCTCTGATCTGAAATGGGAATGATGATAATGAGCTTCTTCCTCACGGGGTTATGCTGAGGATTAAAGAGGGATGTGGTATATGTGTGTGTTACGTATAATATTTAGTGCCTCGCCCGTAATAAATGCTGCATAGGAATTATTTTCAAAAAGATATGGGAATAGGTGTAGTGGTTATCCCAGAGGTGGGCATGATGAGACCTTACGGATGTTGGTACTGTTTCTTGATCTGGGTGCTGGATATGTGTATGGGTGTGTATAGTATCTTTAATTAAAAGTATATATACTTTTGTGTTCTTGCCTTCTTCTGCCGGGGCCCCTTTGTGGGTCTCTACCTGCCAGGTTGTAGTAGGAGTGAGCAGAGGGAGTGAGCTGGATCAGTGATGTTCGAGCTTGTGACATGCCCCAGAGGGAGTTATCAGTCATGCAGTTCCCAGGGCCTCACTGTTCACAGTTCACTTTCTGCAGGGGCAGGGGTCAGTGAACTGCGCAGCGATGATGTTGGCCTAGAAGCCTGCTGAGGGTGCTTCCAGCGTTGCCTTCTTGGGGCCCAGGCCAACGGGGAATGCCTGCCATTAAAGGAGAACCGCAGGGAGTGTGGGGAATGGGCCGTGTATACGAGGAATACATGCCTCCTGTTTTGAATATGCCTCGAGCAATGTTAGCCCTTTCCATTCAATTCTCCCAATAATCCTGGGAGACAGATGGCAGGTTTCAGAGGGAGAAGGCCTAAACTCAAGAAGACAAAGCACCTGTTCTAAATCAGAGAGCTTTCTCCCAGTCCAGCACCCTCTTAGCCACCGGACCCCACCTGGGTGTGGGCATAAACATCTCATGTAGATATCATGGGTGAAGTGACTCACATGTAAGAATACGTATGTGTTACATGTGGATTCCTGAAAAGCTTAGATTTCTCCCAGTCCTACCCTGGGTACCACCAGCAGGGCCTGGATGTTGGCTTTGCTCTGAGTGGGCTTGTTGGAAAGCAGAGGAGTGTAAGGGAGGTGTGGGCCCTATTGCCCAGGCCACGCAAGGTCTCAAGTCCCCACCATGAAGGGATCTGATCAGGTCTCCTTCCCCCATTAGCAGGAGGAGATGCATAGGGAGCCTGCGTTCAGGTTCTGAAGGCCAGTGTTGGGCAGAATGGGAGGAGAGCAGTTTAAACTGCCTTTAGGTTGGGGGCAAACAGGAGAACTGTCTGGGCTGTGGGAATGGGAAGCACTTCCGTGACAGGTAGGGGGTAGAATGCCTCTTGCCCTGTGGCAGTGACTGTGGTAGTGGATGCAGGGAGGGTAGGAATGGGGTAGCGGTGGCCTCTGGGTGTTTTCAGGGTGTTGGTCTGGAGAATATCCATGTTTGGAGGACAGGAGAGGTATGGGGCTCTCTAGAAGCAGAGGATGGATGACGGGACCTCAGAAGATTCTCCCAGAAAATACTCTGGAATTTGCAAAGCACTTCCCATGCAGAAGCTCATCTGGCTGTCCTTTCAGCCATGTGGCACACAACTGGACAGAAACCATTGTTCCCATTCTACAGATGAGGAGCCTGAGGGCTCTTTAAAAGGGAGTGCAGCTTGGTCAAGGCCAAAGCGAGAGTTTAGGCTCCATTGCCCTCCCCAGACAGCCTTTTCTACCGGGTTCCCCTCCTGCCATGGGAGAGAGGGCCTCTGTGTCAGCACCTGGGCCATCAAAGGCGTTGCCCAGTCCGTCGTTGTGGTCCCCTTGGAAGAAGGTGAGGCGGATGTCAGCGGGGACTGTGGCTGGGGCCTCCCAGAACTCCAGCGCTGAGACATTGCTCCACAGCTGGAAGGCAGCTCGAACAGCCCCACGAACTGCCGGCTCGG
This sequence comes from Neofelis nebulosa, assembly GCF_028018385.1. NCBI lineage: Eukaryota > Metazoa > Chordata > Mammalia > Carnivora > Felidae > Neofelis > Neofelis nebulosa. The sequence goes on along the minus strand of NC_080797.1, from coordinate 56,042,442 downwards.
GTAGGTGCTGCGGCCAGTTCACCAGGCGGTAGGAGAGGTGCTGCTTGTACCACTTGCTGCCTGCCAGCCAGAGAGGCCACATCAGTCATACCTGCCTGAAGAACCTGGTGCTGGTCCCCAGGGACCCGTATGATGGGGAGACAGGCCCTCATCCAGGGAGTCCTGGATGTGAAGGCAAGAAAGGCACAGCCCTCGCCCTGGGAAGATCCCATCTGGCTGGGGAGACGCTGCTCTCCTGCACACAGGACTACCTTTGTCCTGGAGAGTCCCCGGCCTAGTGGCTTAGTCGGGGGGAGGTCCCCGGGGAAAATGTGATCTCTGCCCAGGAAGAGCCCCCAAAACCTGAAGGACTCTCTGGTCTGGGGTCTTTTTCTTCCCCACAGCCTGGGCTGAGCCTGAAAACAAGTCTGCATCTCTTGCTGGTGACAAATCCCTACCCCTGCCTACTGTGTCAGGGGCTGGAGGAAAGATGGGGCCACCAGGGCCACAGCTGTGACCCCCTCTCACCCCTTCTTCCTCTCTACTCTTCAGGCCCACCTGCCCCTCCCGTTCCAGTGCCTCAGGCCTGCTGCCAGAGAAGCTACCAAGACCCATTTATTAGCGTCTTTCCCTGACCCCTAGCCCCCACCCCTCACTTCCTCAGGGACTCTCAAGAGCTCGGAGGTGAAAACAAATAAGAACAAAGGGTGTGTTTTGTCACTCACTGACAGAGAGAAATTTTTCCATCTCCAGTTATGAGTTTCTATTCCTTTGCCCAGAATTGTAATTCCTCCCTTAGGCCTAAGACTCTGGACTCTTGCCCGAGCCTCAGGTCAACTGAGTCCCCCTACAGCTTACCACACACCCAGGACCAGGGTGCTTAGAAGGTCCAGAACCCGAGTTTTTCACAGACTATTTCTGAGCCTTGTAAGCTCAGGGGCTGAGACGGTGATCCCAGGTGGTGGAAGATTCACAGCTCAGAGGCAGACCTCATGGGCCCAGGGAGTGCACAGGTATCATGCTATTTTGGGGGCCCCAGTTTCCCAAATGGACCAGAATTCCTGATGTATGGGTGACAAGGACAAGGAGGTGGCCAGGCCAGTGAGCACAGCCCTCTCTTTCCTTGGAGGAACAATTGAAGATTCAGACCTGCTGCCCTTCTGTCTTGGGGAAGTCCTTGCCCAAACTGGGGAAGAGGGCTAAAGTCATGGAAGGTTGGCCATCTCCTTACCAACCTCTCTGCTGTGTTCTCGGGAAATTGAGACCAGGGGGAAGGGACCTGTCCAGGGTCACAGAATGAGTGAGTAGCCAAGCTAGGCCCTGAGCCCAGGCCCTGACATCTGACACTGTGTACTTTCCACTATACCACACAGGTAAGCAGGCACATTTGCTAAGACTCAGGGCTTGTACATTTGTGTAAACATGGCTCCTTTCGGTCAAAACAGGGGCTCTGCATGAGCTGAAATTCTCCAGATGGAAGCGAGGGTGGTAGAGAGCAGAGGAGCTGAATGCCCTTTCCCTCCCCCTCGCCCCCCTTCATCCCCCATGGAAGTGGGGGAGGGGCGGGTCTTTTCTCCCACCCTGAGCCAAGCTCCATTCAAGGCAATGCTGCCTCCCTGGGCCTGTTTGGCCTGGCGGCCACCCAACCCCTCCCAGCCAGTGACCCAGCCTCTGGGAGGGAAGAGGGAGGGATTCTTAGGAAGGGAGGGAGAAAAGAAAGGCAGAGGGAAGGTCTGGGGTCCAGAGGTGCCTCAGAGGGCTCTAGACTGGCTGGCGCTGGGCACTTCCACACCTCGCTGTGGATGACTGACCCCCAGACTCTCCCCGCCCACCTTCAAGCTTCTAGAAGTGTGAGGCAGCTCCTTCTGCCTCTTTGCCAATTGTGGGGGAGGAGGGGCTTACTCCCTGGACAAGAAAGGGAGAGGGTGGGCACTTCTCTCACTGTAGGTAGCCAGGGAAGGTGACAGCTCACAGGATAAAAATCCTCTGAATCTGTGTGTGTGTGTGTGTGTGTGTGTGTGTGTGCGCGCGCGCGCGCGCGTGCATGTGTTTGGGGGAGAATGGGGAGGACAAACAGGAACAGGACTGAGAGAAGAAAATGGCTAATTTTTCTTGGGAGGGGTTGTTGGTGTGCCCGCCAGGAAGGAAGGAATGCCAGCAGCCTGAGCCCTCTGTCCATCCTAGAGCAGGCTGGCCGCCTCTGGCCCCATCCTGAACTCCGGGCCAGGCAAGGCTGGATTCTGTAGTGACTTCTAGGCCACAGAAGCACCTGGCAGTGCATCCCCCACACCCTTGCTCCAAAATCCAAAAGGGAAGAGGAAAGGTAAAGGACACCAGGAGGAGTGCAGACACCTCGCTGGGGGAGGACCCTGGAGTCCTGACGTCTAACAGGCAATGGATACTGAGGAAAGAGCATGGGTTGGAATCCCAGTACTTCTGCTTATAACCTTACGTAGCAAATTATGGAATCTCTCCAAACCTTAGTTTCCTTATTTGCAAAGTGCAATTTATAAGACTTGTTTCTGGTAAAAATGAAATGGCAAATGAAATGGCAACATATAGCTGCTGGGCGTATGGTAGGTGCTCAGTAAATATCCATTCACTTCTCCTTCCTTTTCCACCCCAGATTCACCCCTGTGTCCCCCAAACCCACCAGATTCACCCCTATGTCCCCCAACTCCCATCAGATCCACCCCTGTGCCTCCCCAACCCCCACCAGATTCACCCTTGTATCCCCTCCACCCCCACCAGATTCACCCCTGTGCCCCGCCCCCCAACCTCCACCAGCCCCAACCCCCCACCAGCTCCATGAAGGACCAAGGGGGATTGAAAATCTCCCCTGCAGGCACAGAGCAGACCAGACATTCAGAATGAGGTTGCCAGATTTAGCAATTAAAAATATGGAACACCTAGTTAAATTTGAATGTCAGATAAATAACAAATAATTCTTTTAATAAAAAGTGAGAACAAAACAATTATTTTTTGTCCATCTGACATTCAAATTTAACTGGACATCCTATATTTTGTCCGGCAACCGTACCCTTGAACCCGACTTTGTCAGCATAGCATTCTCCACAGAATAGACAGTCATGGGCCTGGAAATCCACATTTTTAAAGCACCTACCCATGTTCTGGGGTTTTCACATGTGGAATCTCACTCAGTCCTCCCAATGACAAGAAAGCTTGGCCACACCCTGGCTATGTGGCCCTGGGGAAGTTCCCCAAGCTCGTTGTCCCTTAGTTTGCCTAACTGTAAAATGAGGATAAATGGCACCCATCTCACAGGGTTGTTATGGGATTAAGTGAGTTAATCCATTTAGAACCATGCTTGGCGCATCGTAAATGCTCAGTAAGGGTCAACTGTTATTATTACATTTTCTTTCCTAAGGAAAACATAGAAGTGTTCAGTGCCTACCAAGCATACAGCTCCTTTCTAGGGAACCTCTTCCCCTAGGGGATAAAGGATGTCAAGCTTCTTCGGGTCACGCTGTGAGCAAGAGGGACAGTCCCTGCCCAACTTGGCCACTGCTGTCTGGACCAGGGGTCAGTGTCAGACAGTGGCATGGGGCCAGGCTGGCAGGGCAAGGCCACCTGCCTGGGAGATGCCTTAGCTTGAATCTCTGTCCCAGATGGAGGCTCCAAATTAAACAGCGACAAATGGACTCCATCGGATTCAGATACTCCCTTGAGAAAGCATGAGAAGATGTCGCCAGAAGGAAGTCTCCCTACTGCTCCTGCATGCCCAGGAGGCATCGTCCCAGTTCTCTGGGAGACCACCTTTAGCCTGGTGGTGGCATGCTGAGACTGTGTCTGGGGCTGCCCCCACCCTCCACTGCAAGCCCCTTCCCCTGGGTGGTCAGGGCCCATCTCTACTTTGCAGGCAGAAAGGGCCTGGGTCTTGGGTGAGGAAATGGAGCAGTGACACACTGCTGAACCCAGAGCCCCAGCTCCAGGAAGGCTGAGCCTTCCACCTTGCCTGTCCAGAAACACAGTGGGATGCAGAACAGGTTGACACCAAGGATGTCTGGAGCCCAGAGTCTGGCCCCCATTGCTGCCATCCTCCAGTAGCTAAGGGGAGCCGCCCACGACTTCCTTCTGGATTAGCTAAGAAATAAAAACAACCTATGTGCCTCCTGATCTGCTCATAACAGATATCGTCGGTGAAAGTGGTTAATGCAAATTAAAAGAGGCAATGACCCAAAGTGCTCATGGTAAACTCAATTGTAGATGAAAGCCTGACTGAACAAGCCTATCTTGTTGGAAATCTTAAGAACTGCCGACATCGATCAGAGAAAATTAGTACAAACAAGATGTTAAAACCACACACAGTGAAACCTGTTATCGATGAAGAATTGCTAGAAGTAATCAAATCTTCGTAAATCTTAGATCTGTAACTTTTGACCCTGGAAGATTGCATTTGGACAAAAAGGAGAAAGAGGAGGAGAAGGAAAGATAAAAACAAAACTACAAAAGGAAAATCGCAATAGCAGAAACTGTGGTGTGTAAAATGAGCTGTAATGAAATGTCCAGAAGAGGCAAATCTGTTCTACCAGAAACAGAAAGTAGATTTCCTGTGGCCAGGAGGGGCTGTGGGGAGGGGATAGGAGGTAGGGGGGAGGGGAGGGGGAGGAGGAGTGACTGCTACCAAGCATGGGGTTTCTCTTTGAGGTGATAAACATGTTCTGGAATTAGATGGTGGTAATGGTTGCACAATTCTGCGAATATACTAAAACCCATTGAATTGTACTTGTTAAACGGGTAAATTTTATGGTATGTGAATTATATTTCAATAAAGCTGTTAAAATGTGCTGTAGACAAAATAAAACTGATCAATAGGTCATGTCCTTGTTGAAGAATTCTTCTGAAAAAGGCATTGAACCTGACGAAAATAACTTTGGGACACTATAAAGCAAAATGTTGGCAACAGTTGAACTGCCCTGCATCACAAACTGATGGAGGGCTTGATGGGGTTTGCTCTGGAAAATATGTGCCCAATGAAAATTCATCAACGTGGGTGTAATTCTGATTTAAATGTCTGTGTTCACAAACACGGCCCTCTAGTTGAGGGGTCCTGCTCACCCACTGCTTACCCACTGCTCACCCCTCTCTCGCCCTAGGGAAGAGTTTACAGACAAAGCCCCTTGGAGGCTGAACTGGGTTTTTCTCTGGCCACGGGGCTTCCGGGTATTGAGGAATCCCAGCTCAGCTAGATTTAAACAGGGCTCACTCACCTTGCTTTGCAAAGCGTTTCTTCCGCCTCATTCTGGCCAGGCGTCCAGCAAACAAGGCACTGATCCTCTCCGTCCAGGCTGCCTGACTGTCTGTGTCTGCAACCCCACAGCGGGGCCGTGTCATCTGGCGCAAGGTGGCAGTATCCAGCACGCCACTGATGGGCAGCTGGGACACCCACTGGAACTCTCTGTCAGGAGGAATTGAGATAAAGGGTCACAGAGCAAGGGTGGGGGGTGGAGGTGAGGGCAGGGAGCTTTCCCTGGGGACAGAGAAGGGAGGGAGCCATGGAGTGTGGCCCTTGGACACAGGTGGGAGGCCAGCCTCCCAGGAAGATGGAGGAGGCTACCCAAGCTTTGCCCTCCAGCACCCCCAAGTTCCCCACATCCCTCCATCCTACTTGAGGGCATTGCTGAATCTTGTCGAGGTGAGGTCTTTGGGAACCTGGTCCTTGAGATATCCGTACTTCTCCAGGAATGCCTGGGGGAGAAAGGAGTGTCAGCCTTCCCATGGTATGGCATCCTTTCCCCTCCCTTAGTCTCTGAGACTCGGTGGCACATATATCATGCCCAATCTCACCTTCATCTCAACAAAGGGGAAGGAGTCCTGGGACCAAAGTCAGAAGGATATAGACTCAGTTCCTGGCCACCACTGACTAACTTGATGGTCTTGGGCAAGTCACTCAATATTTCTGAACATTAGTGTCCTTCATTCTCAAACTGGCCAAGCAGTCCCCACCCAGCATATTTCACAGCATGGTCAGCAATCACAGCAGAGCATGCGGCACAGTGGAGTTAGGGGCTCTGGAGTCACGTTGGCCTGGGTTTTAATCTCAGTTAGCAAGCTATTTCTGTAAACCACAGGTTTCTTATCTGTAAAAGGGGCTTAGAAATAGTACATAACTTACAGGCTTTTTGGTGAGGCTTAATCACAATAGTGAATACAAAGTACTCAACACAGTGCCTGTCACCTAGGAGGGGTCCATACAGAGTAGCTATTATAAATATAAATATACACTGTTCATATGCCTCAACTGTGCTCCTGAAGCATCTCTCCTCTCTAGGGAGCTGCCCCGTATTATTATTATTATTATTATTATTATTATTATTTTTTGAGAGGTGGGGAGGGGCAAGGGAGAGAGGGAGAGAGAGAATCCCAGGCAGGCTCCATTCTCAGCATAGAGCCCGATGCGGGGCTATACCCCATGACCCTGGGATCATGACCTGAGCCCATATCAAGAGTTGGATGCTCAACCGACTAGCCACCCAGATGCTCAGGGAGTTGCCCTGTATTGATCAGAAGTTGGGCTGGTCACCTGCGGGCTTTGTCATGCCTGGATTGGGAATTAATTCCCTTTCTAATTCTGGCTTCTTCCTAAACAATCCCATCCCCCGCCCCCCCCCCCCCGCCATATATATTTAAGGCCCTGTGAACAACAAATGCACTTGCTCTCAATTCTAAAAATTTTGTTTGTCTAAAAATTTGGCTCCTTAGGAAAGTCGTTTTGGGGGGGTGCCTGGCTGGTGCAGGTAGAGAAGCATGCAACTCTTGATCTCAGGGTTGTGGGTTTGAGTCTCTTGCTGGGTGTAGAGATGATTTAAATACATCTTTTTGAATTAGAAACCTACAACATGGGGCGCCTGGGTGGCTCAGTCGGTTAAGCATTGGACTTTGGCTCAGGTCATGATCTCGTGGATCGTGGGCTCGAATCCCACATTGGGCACTCTGCTGTCAGCACAGAGCCGGCTTCAGATCTTCTGTTCCCTTCTCTCTCTGCCCCTCCCCCGCTTGTGCACACACTCTCTCTCAAAAATAAATAAACACTAAAAAAAAAGGAACCTGCAACACTCTGTTTTCATGCATTCATTTGTTAATTCATACAATGTACTAGGTACCCTGCAATGGTCAGCAAGATACCCCTAAAGGAGCTTATACACTTGTGGATAGAAACAGACAATAGAAACCCAGATAACAAGTAAAGGGGGCACTTTTGGTGCTATAAAGAAAAGAAACTGGGCGATGTGATGGAGAATAACTTAAATAGAAACTTTCCACCAGGAGGAAGAAGGACCATGTCAGAGAAGGACCACCAGGTCAGAGAAGGGCCATCTGAAGAGCTGATAGTTGATGTGAGCCCTAAAGAATGAGAAGTCGCTGGCCATGCAATGAGGTAGGAAAGGGTATTCCAGGCAGAGGAGCAGCCAATGCAGAGCGCTGAGCTAGGAACGATGTTGCTGCGTCCAAGGAGTGGAAGGAAGGCTGGAACACAGAAGTGTGAAGAAGCAGTATGTGGGATGAGGCCACAGGGAGAGGCAGGACTGTCACCAAGGTAGGAAATGGGAGTTTTATTTGGGTCTTGATGATGGGTTAATTGTGGGGAATGAAAGAAAGAGAGGAATCCTGGGGGCGCCTGGGTGGTTCAGTCGGTTGAGCGTCCGACTTCGGCTCAGGTCATGATTTCATGGTTCGTGAGTTCGAGCCCTGCGTTGGGCTCTGTGTTGACAGCTCAGAGCCTGGGGCCTGCTTCGGATTCTGTGTCCCCCCTCTCTCTCCGCCCCACCCCTGCTTGTGCTCTGTCTCTCTCTTTCAAAAATGAATAAACACAAAAAAAGTTTTTTGTTTTTTTTTTAAAAAGAAAGAGAGGAATCCAGGATGGCTCTTCAAGTATTGCCTTGGATGGCGATGCTATAGACTGTATGAGGAAACCAAGGTGGGGAACAGATGGGGGTGGTTGGGACAAAGATGGACACTCAGATGTCAGGCGGCCCTGGTTGTATGATCCTGAAGCTCAGGGGAGAAGCTAGAATCTTCCAGCATGTAGATGATGTGACCACTATGATATCACAGCTGGATGTGATCCTCCGGGGAAATTAGTGTAACTGGAGAACATCTTGTGGCCCAAATGCCTGTTACCCACTGCCTGTCCTCACACACCTGGAAGTTGCTCTCCCCGCAGCCACGTGTTTGGAGGCCAGTGGAGAGAAGCGTGTGACTCACTGTCCTTACCTATCACCAGCCCTACCCTTCTGGGAAACGATGCACTTGACTCCCTGCTTGCCCTTGTCACTGTGAAAAGCCTCACCAATGGATTAAAAGAAATGTCACCTCAGCTGCTTAATTCTTATGCAGACACACATTGTGTCTCCAATTTTACCCTCCTTGCTGTGTTACCTATATGGAAATAATTTTCAGTCTTCCTTGTCCTCTCACTCACTTTTCTTTGCTATATATTTTTTTTTTTTTAGGTTTACTTATTCTGAGAGAGAGAGAGAAAGTGAGCAGGGGAGGAGGGACAGAAAGAGAGGGAGAGAGAATATCCCAAGCAGACTGTGTGCTGTCAGCACAGAGCCCAATGTGGGGCTCAATTTCACAAACTGCAAGGTCATGACCTGAGCTGAAACCAAGAGTTGGATGCTTAACGGACTGAGCCACCCAGGTGCTCCTCTTTGCTGTATTTCTTTTTTTATTGTTATTAATTTTTTAAATATTTATTTTATTTTTAAGGGAGAGAGAGAATGCACACGTGCTCTCATGAGCAGGGGAGGGGGAGGGGCAGAGAGAGAGGGAGACACAGAATCTGAAGCAGGCTCGAGGCTCCGAGCTATCAGCACAGAGCCTGATGGGGCTTGAACTCATGAACCTTGAGATCATGACCTGAGCCAAAGTTGGCACTTAACTGACTGAGCCACCCAGGCGCTCCTGCTGTATTTCTTAAATCAATTCCAATCACAGCTGCTGTTTCAAGGAAAAAGTGCAAACAGAGAATGAAATGAGACACTAAGAGCCAGGATGGGCAAGTTCCTAAGCGTTTGCAAGTATCCAGCCTCTGTTTTGTGAATTTCATTATATCCACCTTCAGCGACCTCCACATCCTCTTCTCAATAAAGGGTTCCCATAAGGAACCCTTATTCTAGACAAAAGAATACTCCCCAAGTCCATTTGATTATTTTTCTGCACTAATTTATTAGTATTTCAGTACTATTTTCTTTTTTCTCTTTCCAAATGTATACTATTTGGGGATGCATAATGGATTAAAGGGGTTCTAGTGGCTTAATCTGGAGACTATGTATTGCCTAAAATAGTGTGGCATCATGGACTAGCCACCAGGGTTGGAATCAAGCATCTGTTCCTGACCCTGACTTTGGGTGGCCAGGGACAAACTACTTAACATCTCTGAGCCTCTGCTTCTTTACCCACAATGTGAAAACAAGAATAGCCTCAAAGGATTCTCAGAAGGATGAAGTAAAGCAACGGACATCTAGCGTGCATAGTAAATACTCAATGAACAGTTGATCTAGTTGATTTACCTTAGTAGAAACCTAACAGACTTTTGGAATGTAACCCATCTAACAAGATGGGAAATGAACGCTCTGAACAAGGCAGTTACACCTCTGTTCTCCATTCAGGTGCTCTATCTTAGACTTGCCTCACCCCAGCCAGGTACCTTATTCTCTTCCTTGCCTCCTCCTTTTCCCTCGGTGAGGATGGATAGAGTGGCTTTAAAACAATTTTTTTTTAATGTTTATTTTTTATATATAGAGAGAGACAGAGTATGAGTGGGGAGGGGCAGACAGAGAGGGAGACAGAAACTGAAGCAGGCTCCAGGCTCTGAGCTGTCAGCACAGAGCCCGATGCGGGGCTCGAACCCACAAACCATGAGATCATGACCTGAGCTGAAGTTCAATGCTTAACCAACTGAGCCACCCAGGTGCCCCAGGTGCCCAGCCAGGCTTTCTAAAGGAAGCCAGGAAATCAATGTCCCTTAGAAGCAGATTTGCCGAGTGACTTGGGAGAGGCTGGGTCACAAGCTAACAAGCTGGCACTCCCTGTGCTCCTCCCCGCAAGCCCGCCCAGCCCTTATCAGAAAGTTGGCTCTGGTTCTGGAACTATGAGGCCTTGGACAGTGCAGGAGAAGGGAGGGGGTACTGACTAGCGGCGTCTCCTGTTTCCTGGCTGGGCTGCCGCGCCTGGTACTTTGGCAGGCACGGTGGTGTAGAGGGCAGGATGGGAGTGGAGGCCTTTTTTTTTTTTTTTAGGGGTCCTTCAGAGAGGAAATCCTGGGCCTCTCTTCCTGACTGGTCTCTGGGACCCTGCGGGTTGCAAGCCAGAGCTGAATTCCCAGGAGGCTGTGTGAGCACGTGACCAGCCCAAGGGACAACAAAGGAATGAGAAAAATAAATTTTAAGAATTTGACATTCTATATTTCCATAAAAGCACTAAAATATTATAATAGCAATGATCAGAACTTAAGGATTCCCTTATACTTATTTTATTTTTAATATGAACATTAATTTTTTAATGTTTATTTACGAGAGAGAGAGAGAGAGAGAGAGAGAGAGGGAGGGAGAGCGAGTGCACAAGCGAGGGAGGAGGGGCAGAGGGGGGAGGCTCCAGGTTCTGAGCTGCCAGCACAGAGTTTGACGTGGGGCTCAAACTCACGAACCCTGAGACCACGACCTGAGCCCACGTTGTACACTTAACTAACTGAGCCACCCAGGCGCCCCATGAATGTTAATATTTTTAATATGAACATTTTAAAATTACATATAAGAAGGGGCCCCTTCATGTCCTCAGTGCTGAGGGCTCTAAAGTCCTGCAGAGAGGAGGCAGAGCCACATCCCTGGGTGTTATCCCCTAACTCTCTTCTGTGAGCTCATTTGCCAAGCCTCAGTTTTTGCCTGCCAAGGTGACAGAAATGCCCTGTCTGCATGGGATAAAGAGCAGGGGTGTGGGGCAGGTGACAGTGTGGCCAAAGGATTCCAGGAAGAGACACAGGACTAGGAGGTGGAGCTCCTGTTCTCATTCCAGCTTGATCACTAACACCTTGGAGGTGTCATTTCCCTTCTGGGCTGTCATTTTCCTAGGGCTTTTCCTGGGATCTCTTAGGGACCCCCTGAGCTCCACTTGGGGTCACCCCCATGGAGGCTGTGTCCTGGCAGCTCCTCTCAGCCTTGCAGTTCCAGACACCACGTTTTCTCTTTTCCCTGTTCTCCACCCATCCTCTCTCCTGCAGATCCCAACGCTTGAACTGAGCAGAGAGGAAGGTGGAGGACTGTGCCCTTCCGTGATTCACCCTGCTCAGACCTAGAAGCTTGTGACAACCTGCCTCACCCACTTGCTCAGGGCTGGGGCCGCTTCCCTGGGGAGTCGTCTCTAAGAAGTCCTGGGAGGGGCTGTGGTGTCTGGGTAAAATGAAAATGATTCTCCCTGGGACCCAGGAAGCTGAGTGGAATTGGAACTCTGGGGTTCTAGCCTTGCATCTGTCCTGACTTGCTTTGGGAGGGTGTGTAGAGCCCAGCCCCTTTAGTGCTTGAGGGATGGGGAAATTCTGGTCATTTTGTATCAAGGCAAGACTAGCAATGAGGTGTAGCAAAATGAATTGAGGCCTGAGTCGAGAATTCTGAGTCACTAGCCTGCCAGGGCAACAGCACTGGGCTGTGTCTTGAGTTTTATTCCTTTGCTACTAAGAACTGTGTGTCCTTAGGCAAGTTCTGTGCTTCTCTGGGCCTCAGTTTCTTCTTCCATAGAATGAGAGAGTTGGATTAGAGCTAAAATGTACTCCACCTTAATCTACCATCATGACCTTGCCTCTGTAACTGATTAGCTACATGAACTATGACAAAGTTACTTAACCTCTCTGTGACTCAAAGTGTGACATGGGGGTAAGAATGCTTTAGGTTTCTCACAGGAGTGTGGTAAAAATCCAGTAAGTACATGCCTTGGGAAAGCTTTATGATAGTTGCCCCATTAAAAACGTTGTGTCCCCCACTATAGTCACAGAGAGTTATTGCTAGAAAGGAACTGTGTTAGGTAAGTCTAGGAAGGGCAGGGCCCAGTCTTACATCTAAAGAGTGGCCGTGATACCCTCAGTATCAAAGAACTGCAGGAGCAAAACTGAGACCAAGACTTTTTAAATTGCAAAATGGCAAGCTCATGCAGAAACCATGTTGCTTTACCTGTGACTTATTTCATCTCGTATCACCTTTCATTGTGATTTCATTCTTTCCAGAGTGACTCTGTGATTATCTTTGTCATTCAATACATCTTGAGCACTATTAACCAAGTCAAGATGCAAGAGATGATAGTTGGTGTTCTGCCTTGGCATGTTCTAGAAATAAAAATATTTTCTGGTAATCAGGAACACAGTGAGTCCTTGACTAGTGCAGAGCTTTTAAGGGGTTTCCACCTTTGAGTTTCAGAATCACCTTGCAAGAACATAGGCAGGATGGGTGTTGCTAATCCCATGTTAAAGATGGGGAAAGAAAGTCTCAGGAGAGCAAGCAGTGCCTTGCTAAAGGATCCTAAGTGAGTTCAGATCCTCTCTACCTATCCCTGGATGTCTTATTTGACATTCAAACAAGTGACTCAGAAGCTTTAAAACTGAAGGCAAAGCTTCCAACCTGCTCTCTCCACTGGGGAGACAATTCTTAAATGAGAAAAAGGCAAAGCTGGGGATGTTTCTAGCTGGATTCCTCCCACCTCTTCTGCAAGCAGGTTCAGGGGCAGAGCAGAGGAAAGAAGATGTTTAGGTGGTGGACTCTGGCTTTCAATAGAAGCTGAGATCACATCTCCCATCACACCCCAAACAGGTCTTCTGACAAGCTACAGGTATTCATTCATCAGGACTCAAGCATGTTCCTTCCCAAAGACAAACATGTTTCCGGGATGCTTTGCCTTTGTTCTCTAGCTCCTGGAGTCTACGGAAGGCCCCAGGGCAGTAGGACCAGCTCAGACCCTTTCCCTTTATTTTGGGCAAAGTTTCCCCTTCCCTCTGACTCCCTGCCTGTCCCCCCTCTTTCCCTTGTCCCTAGTCTCATATTCACAAAGTTCTGTCTGGGAGTAGCTTTGATATCTCTTGCTGTATTCCCCGCTTCTTTCATTTTGCATCCTTAAGGAAGTTGGAAAAAATTAGCCGGTCAGTCTCCACCCAGACCCCTCTTGTACTTCTTCTAACGCCAAATAATCATACTGAATGGTCCTCACTAGGATTGCAGGGCTAAATTTAGGGCATGAAATCATGCTCTAACCAGAGTTGTCTACCTATCTTGCTGCTATGTTCCTGCTTCCACCACCCAGCTTTTGCTAGATTTCTTGGTTTTCTACTGTTTTGACTACTGCTTTTCCACCAACTCATGGTTCTCTGGGACCCTTGAGAGCCTCTATTTACCCTGCATCCATGAGTCACTGAGCTGAGCTGAGGAATGGCTTCCACGCCCGGGCTTCTGGGCTTCTGACTCACAAAAAGTCAAATGAATAGCTCTGGGGTATGAGAAACAGACACTGCATCTGGGGGTGGAGACTCCACAGAAGCTCCAATGTTTCCCTGGAGAAATGAACTAGCCAGCCCCTTATTGTACTGACACAACGGGAGTAGCTATGCAGATATGCATAGACCACCAAGGGGAAGGCAGGTCTTGGACGTACCACCTGGGTGTTTTAAAGCAGGTCCAAGCACAGCACAGTAGGTAGATCCCTTGGGACAGTCTGTGTCACCCAAAAACAGAGTAGGGCCTGATTGGGATCAGGAGGGGGGCCGGGGTGATGAGGTCATTCATCAACTCTCAATCCTGCAACTCAGCAGTGGAGGCCCTTCCTGCTCACTAGTGTCTCGTAAGCAGCCCTAGTTTTCCCAAGTGGGCAACAATGAACTTGTTCATAATGTAACTTTGTGAGCAGTCAGTCTCCTCCTAGGCAAAGCCCACTTTGCAAAACCCTCAACTTTATTACTTTGTATGCATACAAGGGACACATACAGCCATGCACACAGGACGCAGGGATAAATACGGAGACATGGGAATGGGAATGCAGACACATGCACACAGACAGACATGGACACACAGGCAGATGAAACGGACACACACTCACACACCCATATAGGCACTGGCACACAAACACACCAAAGCCAAAGAATGTTAGCTCTGGGAGAGTCATTTAAGAAATTTTACTCCCTCATTTTAACAAAGGAGGAAACTGTAGCCTGGAGAAGTGAGGGGACTAGCTCAAGATCACACAGCTGGTTTTTATTCTTTCTTTCCTTCTCTGTCCTGAATTCTGAACTTTGCCCACAAGCTCAGCAGGAGTGCTGTGCTTTGCTTGGGGGTCTAGCTCTGTACCGCAGTCAGGGAATTATACCTGAGCAAAGAGCCAGGGTGATCACGGGGCTCACTTTGTGTGGTTCCCTTCTGTGGATGGTTGTATTTCCCCAAGTGACCACAACAATAAGAACATTCCCATGCTCTTCTTACAATGACTTCAACACTCCTGCCACCAGTTGTGGGGTCTGTGTTCCTTCCCCTTGATCTGGAGCTTGTGACTGCTCCAGCCGATCGATGGGGTGCAGCAGAAGCAATGCTGTGCAACTTCCTAGTGTCAGTCATAAAGAGGATAGGACTTCTGCCCTCTCTCTGTCTCTCAGCACACTCATCCTGGAGACCCAGCCACCACATTTGGGCCCAAACCAGCCCACATGGAGAAACCATGTGGATGGGCCCATAGGAGAAAATCGTGGCCCCCAGTTGACAGCCAGCGAGCCTTCAGATGATCCCATCCTCAGACATTGTAGAGCAGAGACAAGCTGCTCTTATGTGCCCTGTTTGAAATTCTGACCCACAGTATCTATGAACATAATAAATGTTTGTTTGACTTTACTAAGTTCTGGGGTCATTTATAATGTAGCCATAGTAACTGCAACACCATCTCTTAGGAATTATAGCCCTGTGCTGCCTCTTGTCCGATGCTGAAAATAGTTGCCTCACATATTTTGCCCTGTGTTATTGTTCTAGGAGACCTAAGTCACCAAGCCAGGACTTTAATCCGTTCTCTAAAATAATGATAAAGATAAATAATAACAGCAACAATATTGAAAGCAACTTCCTTTTATAGACTGCTTTCTATGGACTGGGCATTGTGTTGAGCATTTTATATACATTATCTCAACGAAGCCGCATAGCAGTCTTATGAAATAGGCATTTATTATTAACCTCCTCTGTACAGAGAAGAAAACTTCATAGAGATTAAATGATTCACTTATGGTTTGCACACAGGTCTGTCTGACACTGAAGCTGATACAATTGACCATATACAGAAGCTCATACAGACACACTCACACCCCCCAATCTGCATTATATATACATACATATGTACATGCCTAGGCATATAAAGATGCATACACACCCATTACACTTTTCCAGGATTTTTTATACATTTAAAATATTTCTTGTTCTCAGAGGTAAAAATCCCCTTCCCCCAATTTATGTTAAATAGACTGCAAGAGACCCAATCTGCTTAGTATTATGCTTCCCAAGCATACCCCAAGATAAAATTCTCTCCATCTGGGGCCACCACAGGCATGGGTGGCAGAGATATTGTCTCTGTTCTCCTGCCAAGGATTGTCTGGGACCCAGACTTTGGGGGAGGTGGGGCGGGACTCTTAATAGGACTTGGCTTGGTAGACAGAAGCCTTCTCCTGGGGCCATGAGAACTGTGCACTTGATGTTGTAAGTTTCAAAATTCAGTGAAACACAGTGATTCCCAAACATGCAAAAGCAGAGAGCACAGAACAAGAGACCAGTGCTTGGAAGGGGAGCAGGTGAAGGAGTTTGACACAGGACCCCCCTTGTTGAAATAAGGTAATTTCCAAATATTCCAGAATAGTGATGGGAGCTGGCTGATGGGATGAAGAGCCATTCAATGGGGGCCTCTTCATTCTGTAGGTTTACTAGATTCAGCATGCCTCTTCTTAGGAAGAGGAATGGGAGGTACTGAGAATTTCTTGGCTGGCAGTTTCAGAACAGGAAAGAAGCTCTTAGGGAGCAAGAGTCTCAGGGCAGAGCACTGGGCTCAAGAACTTAGAACTTCTCCTTGGGGCGCCTGGGTGGCTCAGTCCGTTAAGCAATGGACTCTTGGTTTTGGTTCAGGTCATGATCTTGGGTTCATGAGATCAAGCCCCCAGTGGAGCCTGCTTGAGATCTCTCTCTCTCTCCCTCTGCCCCTCCCCCTCCCTCGCTTGTGTTAGGCACGTTCTCTCTCTCTCAAAAAAAAAAAAAAAAATTAGAACTTCTTAAAATAGTGGAGACCCCAGTTCTAATCTTGCGAATACAGACAGAGATGGATACTGATGTATTGTTACAATCATCTTTATCTGGAAAATAGATACCCCAAGTGGATCCCCACCCCTGCCTTCAAAAAGTTCCCCTTGTGCAATCTACAGCAAGCAGCTGAATTCCAAAAGAAGGAAAGTGAAATGGGAAGTGTTTAAGGTTCACCTCCAACTCTCTGCCCCCTTTGTCAAATTCGGTCCTGAAGCACTGTTCCAAAGCTCCTTAGAAGCAATCCTTGAGACTATATGTAATATTCTTACCCATTTTACAGGTTATGAAACTAGTCCCGAGCTTGGGCGCTGACAAGCCGCTGGCTCAGTGGCAGTACCAGCCCAGGAAGCCAGTGTTGTCTCCTGTGTCCCTGGCCAGTCAGCGGTACTCTCTCCACCTCACCAATCTGGGGGGCTTTGCAGCCTCTGAGAAGGCTCGGGGCATCGGATGAATGAATGGCCAAGTCTCCCCAGCCTAGGCGGTGAGGGGCAGTAGGTCCGTGTCAAACTAGGGTGCAGAGGCCACTTCTCTCTCCGTTGTTGCCCGCCTGTCCCATCTTGTCGCTCCCTCCTTCCCCCGTCCGGGAAAATCAATGCAGATCCGCGTGCCTGGGTGGTCCCAGCCCTGGCACGGGGGAGAATGTTCCCCAGACTCTTTGTGTGCAAGTGTGTAGAGCGCGGACACCGGGAGGGTAGTGCAGATTGCCGGCTCAGATGGGACGGCTGGGTGACCTGACTGCAAAGTTCTGGGGGGTCTCTAGCCCTCGGCTCCCTTTCCGCCCTGCACACATCCTTTACCTCCGCTTCCCTGCGCAGCTCCTGGCCTCCGCGCTCGGCGAGCTGGGCGTCCAGGCCGCCCCACAGCAGCAGCGGCAGGGCGTGCAGCAGGAGGCCGACACGCGCCGCCATCTCGCCGCCGCCCCCGCCACGGGGCGCGGGCACGTGGGGAGCCGCTGAGTGCGCCGCTGCCCGAGGCGGTCAGTGGTGCCTGGGACCCCGCGGATGCTCCAGCTCTGCGCCGCCCCCGCGCGGAGGAGGGAGGGCCTAGGGGCGCTCCGGGGCCCCGGCTCGGTGCGCCGGGCCGCCCCTCTGGCCGCTTCGCGGGGATCCGGCCCCAAGTGGTGCAGACCAGGCAGTGCCTGCCGGCGGGTCGCCGGCGGGGGACCTGGAAGGCAAGGGAGGAAGGGAGGGAGGAGGGGCGGGGGCCGGGCACTCCGGCCCCACCCACTCCGTTCCGCCGCTGGAACTCGCCGCAGTCCCGGAGCCTCTTCCTCCGGCTGCAGAGCCTGGCCCGGTGCCCGCCGCCGCCCTGCCCACCCGTTCTCTCTCCAGCCACCTCCAGTTGATCCGAACTCTCCGGGGAGGGCGGGGGAAGAGGGGTCTTCTGGAGACTGTAGCTACCCTAAGACTTCGATCAAGCGGGGGCGGAGCGGTGGTGTCCTGGCCTACCAGAGGGTCACTGATTATTTCAGTCAGGCTGGCAGGGAGCGAGATTCTGGGCTAGGAGAGAAGGAGCCCTGGGCTGGGATCAGAAGAATTGGGTTTGAGTTCCAGATCTGATTCTTTGCTAGTCGTGTGAATCCTGCCTCAACTAACTTGCTGTCTGCGTGGTCATGGGCAAGTCACTCACCCTCTCTGAACATATTTTTCTCATCAGTGAATGGCGATAATGAGAATACCAATGTCATGTGGTTGTAGGGCGCATTTAATGAGCGAATAAGATCTGTAAGTAACTGAGTACTGCCTGACATCGTGCAGTACCCGATAAATAAATAGCAGAGTGAAGCTTTGTGACTTTTGGCAAAGGATTTAACTACTTTCAAGTGCCAGTTTCCTCATCAATAAAATGAGAGCAAAGTGATGTTTAGTTCCCAGAGTCGCATGAAGATTTTAAAAAACAAGAGTAAAGTGCTTTCGCTTTATATTTCACATAGTCTGTATTGAAGGTGGAGCGAAGCGATTTGTGGAGAGCCTTCGCTAAACTCGCACTAAACACAAATAAACTGTCTTTATTATCTGCCTGAGTAACAGCGAGCAGGTTGCTGCTCTTCTAGTCTCAATTTGCTAATCTGTGAAATGCAAATGGCCCAATGTTACCCACCACCAAGGGGACTGTTGTGGCGATTCCAGGAGTTGATATGTGTAATTTGGAATGTCTAAAGTGCTAAGCAAATGTAATGACTTCTTATCCTAAGACTTAAAGCCTTAGTAGTACACAGAAGGTTTTTGTGTTACTTCAAAAAAAGGTGGCACTCTCCATCAGAGTTTTAAAATTTTAAAAAGGCACCTCTTTCTTTTAAATTTTTTTTTTCAACGCTTTTTATTTATTTTTTGGGACAGAGAGAGACAGAGCATGAACGGGGGAGGGGCAGAGAGAGAGGGAGACACAGAATCGGAAACAGGCTCCAAGCCATCAGCCCAGGGCCTGACGCGGGGCTCGAACTCACAGGCCGTGAGATCGTGACCTGGCTGAAGTCGGACGCTTAACCGACTGCGCCACCCAGGCGCCCCAAAGGGCACCTCTTTCAGTGGACTTAGAGAGAGAGGTTCCGTGAGCTAAAAAATTGGAACAGGCCACGCCCACTTCCCCACCCAACCAATGAAAAGGGGGCAGTCCTCTCAGGCGAGCCAATTAGAAACAGGCGCACCTTTGCGCAGGCCAGTGAATAAAAGGCGGCCTTTGCCAACCCTCCGCCAGGGCAGCCTACAGGTTTAAGCAGAGTCCCGTGGTGAGCTTACAGGATGGAGATTCTGAAGGCGAGTAGGGTAGGGTTGCTAGATTTAGCAAATAAAAATACAGGATGTCCTGTTAAATTTGAGTATCGGATTAGCGACAAGTAATCTTTTTTAGGATAAGTATGTGCCAGTGCAATGTTTGGGACATCTTATACTAAAACATTCACCAGGATCTGAAATTCAAGTTTAACTTGGTGGCCCCTACTTTATCCGGTAACCCCAGAGTGTGTGTATATGTGTGTGTGTTGTCTGAAGGTTGCAGGTATGATGTGGTATATAGTGCCCTTGACCAATAGGTGGATTATTTTTCAGTTTTTATTTAAATTCCAGTTAGTTAACATACAGTGTAATATTAGTTTCAGGTGTACAATTTAGTGGTTTAACACATACAATACCCAGTGCTCATCACAAGTGCACTCCTTAATTGTCTCACCTATTTCACCCATCCTCCCACCTACCTCCTCTCTGGTAACCATCAGTTTGTTCTCTATAGTTAAAAGTCTACTTCTTGGTTTGCCTCTCTCTCTCTTTTCCCCTTCGCTCATTCATTTTGTCTCTTAAATTCCACATATGAGTGAACTCATACGGTATTTGTCTTTTTCTGACTTATTTCACTCAGTACTCTCTAGCTCCATCCATGTCATTGCAAATGGCAAGACTTCATTCTTTTTTATGGCTGAGTAATATTCCATTGCATATAACCACCTCTTCTTTAGAGGTGGCTGTTTTTCAATTAACGGACACTGGGCTGTTTCCATAATTTGGCTATTGTGGATAATGCTTCTATAAACATCGGGGTGCATGTATCCCTTTGAATTGTATTTTTGTATTCTTTGGGTAAATACCTAGTAGTGTGATTGCTGGATCATAGGGTAGTTCTATTTTTAACTTTTTAAAAGTATTTTTAAAAAAGATATTATTTAAAAACATTTTTTTTGCTTTTATTTATTTATTTATTTAATTTTTTTTTAATATATGAAATTTACTGTCAAATTGGTTTCCATACAACACCCAGTGCTCATCCCAAAAGGTGCCCTCCTCAATACCCATTAAAAACATTTTAAATGTTTATTTTTGAGAGAGAGAGAGAGCACATGAGCAGGGGAGGGGCAGAGAGAGAGGGAGACACAGAATCCAAAGCAGGCCCCGGGCTCTGAGCTGTCAGCACAGAGCCCGACACGGGGCTCGAACCCACAAACCATGAGATTATGACCTGAGCCGAAGTCGGCCACTTAACCAACTGAGCCACCTAGGCACCCCCGAAATGTTTAAGTAATCTCTACACCCAATGTGGGGCTCAAACTCACAGTCCCGAGATCAAGAGTCTCATGCTCTACTGACTGAGCCAGCCAGGTGCCCCTATTTTCAACTTTTTGAGGAACCTCCATACTGTTTGCCTGAGTGGCTGCACCAATTTGTATTCCCACCAACAGTGGATGGGGATTCCACTTTCTTCCCATCAATGAGTGGATTTTGAAAGGCCAGATACTACTCTGTTTTGGAGCAGCGAGCTCTGAGGAACACCAGTTGGTAAGGACATTGTGGGCCAAGCTGGAGTCTACCCCAGGTTTTCCAGTTCTTTCTCCAGGCAGAATTTCTCCATCCCTCCCTCCAGTACATCCCAGGGGGTCTCCATTTCAGCTGCACTGGGAGGGGAGGGGAGGGCAGGAAGCAATGCTTCCCTGGGGGGCTGAGTGACTGGGAGGATTCAGCCACTCAGAGAGCTGGCCCTCTGGCCTTTCTCTGCATCTCAGGCTAGCCATTGTTCCTGGACCTTGAAAACTAGCACCACTGCTTTGTTTGAACGTTGACTTCCTCCACTTTCCTCTTGTATTCTTGGCTAGATTATTTCATCCCATCCTCACTTGTCCCCAGTCTGCCTGTTTGTGGTCACTTGGAGATGCCATCCAGACTTGAAAGTGCCTGCAAGAATTTATGTACAACAGAGCCTTGTTTGCCCACTTATTCTGGGCTTCAACCATATCTTGGGACAGGATGTCTCCATTTCCCAGAAAGACAGCATGTTTCCATAGTTAGAGCCTGGGTAAGCAGGAATTTCAGTTCCCTTCTGCCTCCAAAGCTTACTACTAAGCCCCAGAGCACCTGATTCTCTGATCTTCTTCAGGAATCCAGGGGCCTACGCAGCTCCACAACTTACCTGCCGTATGTTTTTACTTTCCAGGACACATCCTGAGCCAAATCACTTTGATGGGGTGGAGGAGGGTGACCTGCTATGTAGAGGGACACTGAGGAAGAAGGGAAAATGGGAAAGGGAGGGTAGTTTATTGGAAGAAGCTCGCTCCACAGCAAGGGCATCAGAAGAGTGACGGGGATACTCTTCTGGGGGAGAATAGTTTTGGATCAGCCACATGCAAAACAATACTGTGATGACAAGTCCCTATGTGAATCTAATACCTTCATTTTCTCCTTCGGTGGGAGTGGGGGTGGGGATGGGAATGAAGAGTTGGAACAAATAATAGTGGTTGATACTTGTTGAGAAATTAACATGTGCCCTGTATGTGCTATGTGCTTTATGTAAATCATGTCATTGAATCTTTGCAGCTTCCTCGGGAGAAAGCTACTATTATAAGCATCCTTATTAAAAATTTTTTTTTAAATGTTTATTTGTTTTTGAAAGAGAGAGAGCAGGGGTGGGGGCAGAAAGAGAGAGAGAGAGAGAGAGGGAGAGAGAGAGAGAGAGAGAGAATGTGAGCAGGGGAGGGGCAGAGAGAGAGGGAGACACAGGATCTGAAGTGGGCTCCAGGCTCCGAACTGTCCGCACAGAGCCCAAAGTGGGGCTCGAACCCATGAACTGTGAGATCATGACCTGAGCCACAGTTGGACACTCAAGTGATTGAGCCACCCTACAAGCATCCTTATTTTAAAGATGAGAAAACTAGGGGTGCCTGAGTGGCTCAGTTAAGTGTCCGACTCTTGATTTCGGCTTAGGTCATGATCTCACAATTGTGAGATCAAGTCCTGTGTCAGGCTCAGTGTGGAATCTGCTTAAGATTCTCTCTCTCTCTCTCTCTCTCTCTCTCTCTCTTTCTCTCTACCTCTAACCCTTCCCTGTTAGTGCTCTCTCTCTCTCCAAAAAAAAAAAAAAAAAAAAAAGTTTATATAATTTGTCCAAGGTCATGAATCTGGTAATGGAGCCAGGGTTCAAACTCAGATAGCTCTTAAACACTATGCTGTCTCATTTCAAGTCAAAGGATCAGTGGATCACCTGCATGGAGAAACTTGTTAAAAATTCAGATTCCTGGGGTGCTTGGGAGGCTCAGTCAATTAAGCGCCAACTTCAGCTCAGGTCATGATCTCGCGGTTTGTGAGTTCAAGCCCCACATTGGGCTCTGTGCTGACAGCTCAGAGCCTGAAGCCTGCTTCAGATTCTGAGTCACCCTCTCTCTCTGTTCCTCCCCCACTCACTGTCTCTCTCAAAAATAAATAAACTTCAAAAAAATTATTAAAAAATTCAGATTCCTGAGCTCTACTCCAGGCCTACTGAATCACTAAATACTAGATACCGATGTTCAAGGGGAAGATAGGACTAGGTTTTCCAAAGGCCTGTCTCTCTCCTTCTCTGCCTCTCCATTGTGGTTGAACAAGTTCCTGACCCAGCTAGGCTGGCAGTCCTCTCCTTTCCTCCTCTTCAAAGAGAGCTGCTTCCTCTCCCTCTCTCTCTGCACTGGGGCTCACTTCAGGTCCAAAGTGCTGCCTGACTCTCCCAGAGTGGACAGACTTCTCTGAAACTCATGCCAGAGCTCGGGTCTGTTGCATGCTCCGGGGAGCGGCTGGCAGCTGCCTGGGCCATTCCTTCTTCTCTGACAGAAGGCAACAGCTGGCCAATGAGTCGTCTTCCTGACCAGGACCCCTTGAATCAGGCAGGATATATGGATGTGGACAAGGCCCCTTCTGGGCCTCAGTTTCTCTCTTCATAATATGAGGAACAATTAGCTTTGTCTGTGCTCCTTCCTCCTTCCCAGGAAGTGTGCGGAGCATAAAGTAGATTTTATCAAAAGGAATTCTGGGCTCTGGAGAAAGACACTAACAGAACGACCAACCTCCCCAAATCACAATAATAGGAACAAGAAGAAGAATGAGGACATGGGATCAGCTTGGGAGACCTGAAGAAGAGGCATGCCCCAGAGTTGTGAGGATGTTAGCTGTGATAATTTGGATTCATTATTGACCATAACCTCTGTGCATTCTTAGCTGTGATTCAATTTTAGAAGCCCTGAAGTTCTAGCAACCACTTCTCCCTCTGGAAAAGAAATTTCCTCTCTGACATATGGATGTGGTCTCATGAGTCTGGGTCACACTCACAAGTGTACCTGTCTATCTACCTCCCAGCACACACACACACACACACACACACACACACACACACACACACATGCTCCAGAGGACTGGAAAAAGCAAGAGATATGGAGTGAGACAAAACTGGGTTTGAATCTTCACTTTTTCATACTCTGTTATCCCTTGCAAGTCAAATAACCTCTCTGAGTTTCTGCTATTTTAAAATGGGACAACAATGGGGCACCTGGGTGGCTCAGTCGGTTAAGCATCTGACTCTAGGTTTTGGCTCAGGTTATGATCTCACGGTTTGTGAGTTCAAGTCCCGCACTGGGGCTCTGCGCTGACAATGCGGAGCCTTCTTGGGATTCTCTCTCTCTCTCTGACCCTCTCCACTCTGTCTCTCTCAAAGTAAATAAACTATACGAAATGTTTAAAAAATTAAAAAAATAAAATGGGACAACAATAAGTCCTAACTTTTCTGTTATCCTGATTTGCTATAGGGAGCAAGCTAGACAATAACTTATAATCCCGTCAAGTGCTGGATTCTGGGTGCACAGACACAAGCATACATGCATGTATATACTCCACACAGGTTCACACTGGGGTACACTCACATCCAGATGACATACACAAGCCTGCCCCGGAACAATCACACAAGCACCTCCTTGCCAGCCACAGCTCTCTGGCTCAGAGCAGGCCCGTCTTTTCCTAACCCTCATCATGATTTGCAGGGCGGCAGCCTCTTCTGGTTTGTTTTTTACTCACACCAGGACCCAGGGGACTTACAAGGAGCACAATAAAAGCCTAGCCAATCTGGCATTGTGCCCCACTTCCCTTCCACATAAAGGCTGTCTAACCACCAGGCATCTGGCCTGAAAGGCTGGCCAGGACCTGCTCAGCATCTGTTGCTTTGCTTAAAAGACCTGCTAACAGGAAAGTGTCTGGTTCCTTTCCACCCCAAACAGGAAGTGCCTGCCACTGTCCAGAGGATGGGGTAGCTGGTCATTTACAAGAAATCAACCCTTGCCTTGCAGAGCCTTGGAGTAATCTTCGTGGGATGCTTGCTCTCTAGGAAGGCTGGAAGAGCAGGGTTCCAGGGACACCTCCTGGGATATCGGTGGGAAGGTGGTGATGATGGCTAGGACTACTTACTGCCTGTGACACCTGGCACAGAACAGGCTGTCGGTCTCTGAACAACACTCACGAACACTTACTCTGTGCCCAAGTTCTAGAGAAGGTCTTTGAGCTTGAAGAACTTACAGACAAGTCAGAAAGACAAGTCATGCCATCCCCCCACCCCCATTTATTTATTCATTCATTAAACACAAGGTTGTCTTCCTTCCCTTAAAAAAATTGTTTTGTTTTGTTTTGTTTTGTTTTGTTTTGTTTTAGTGCCTACTGTTTCAGGCACTGTGTGGGGCACTGTGGAGTTCAGAGGGGAACCAGGCAACCCAGCTAGAGAACAAATCAGCCTGTTATCAGGTAGGCAAGCCTGGGATAATGTGGTGCAACTGAGAGTTCCATAGGGTTTCAAAAGAGACAAAAGATCATTGTTTTTTTTCTCTGGTGGGAGCAGTAGTCTTACTGCTTTCTCTCTTGCCCCCTACGGTCCACTCTCATGACAGCAACTGGAGCAACCACAGTAAAACAGGTCAGACTGTCCTATGGTGGCTCTGCTAAGTGGCTCCCTCTCCTGGCTTCCCTTCTCACTCTAGGAAAGTTCACAGTCTTTACAGGGGCCTGTAAGACCTTACACAGGTGGTGGAAGGTTGGGAAGCCAAAGAGGGGTGGAGACAACTCCAAAATTAATCAACATCACTAAGATTCTACCAGCTATAGGACGGAGGGATGAAGGGAGGATTGGGGCTACAGGATACCAGGAGCCAAGGCCATGAATAGAAATGATCTCTGGGGGCACCTGGGTGGCTCAATTGGTTGAATGTCCGACTCTTGATTTTGGCCCAGGCTCGTGGGTTGGAGCCCCGTGTCGGTTTCCTCGCTGGGTGTGGGGGCTGCTTAAGATTTTCTCTCTTCCTTTCTCTCTGCCCCTCTCCCCGACTCTCTCTCTCTCTCTAATAATAATAATATTATTATTATAAAGAAAAGATCTCTCGAGAAGACAGTTGCTGCCCGAGACACCCCTGTAGCAGAGAAGGAGGGGTAGACATAACCTTGGCTCCTCCCTTTTTTCTACTATCTGATTTCCCACCAGGATGCCCAGGGGCTGATTCTAGCTGGAAGCTACTGCCTGAGGGACTCTCTGAAACTGGAATGTAGTTTACAGGGGTTAGCTCTCCAAGTGAGGATCTGAGGAATGCATCAGGGGCAAACAGGCCCAGTACTAAGACCTTCCCTGGTATATTCTGCTAAAGCTGG
Source organism: Neofelis nebulosa (assembly GCF_028018385.1). Classification (NCBI taxonomy): domain Eukaryota; kingdom Metazoa; phylum Chordata; class Mammalia; order Carnivora; family Felidae; genus Neofelis; species Neofelis nebulosa. The sequence continues at coordinate 56,016,737 of NC_080797.1, read as the reverse complement.
TGTGTGCAATGTATCTGCTGTCTTCTGTGACTATGCAGAGTGAGTCCAGGATAGTGGATACAGAGGGAGCAAGATCCTGTAGCTTGAAGAATGACTGGGTGAAGGTCGAAGGTGGTTACAGACTATCATCCCCAGGCAAAAGCCTGGAAGACGGGGGGCACAGAACTCAATCTGTGAGTCAGTTTGTGGTAGAGAAGTGCCCTTGGAAAGAAGCTCCAGAGAAATACAGACTTGGAAGGAGTTCTCGGTTTCACATTTGAGAGACCAGGGACACTGTAAAAAGAACCTTGTGCTTGGTCCAAAGGCCTGGATATGAGCTCTGCTTCTGTCCCTAATTTTCTGCGTGAACTTGGTAGAGTTTCACCTCCCTGAGCTCCAGTGTTCTCATCGACAAAATGTGGATAACAGCAAGACCTATTTCATGGGGATGTCCAGAATACTAAAAGAAATAATGAATATAAAAAACTAAATGTCACTCCTTTGATTAGATCCCTCAGAAGTGTCCTATTGTTTGTTTTAAGGATTTTATTTTATTTTAAAGGGTTCTATTTTTTTATAGAAGTTTATTATTTTGAGAGAGACAGAGACAATGCAAGTGGGGGAGGGGTAGAGAGAGAAGGAGAAAGAGAGAATCCCCATGGCTCAGCACCATCAGTACAGAGCCCAAGGTTGGACTTGAACCCATGAAACTGCGAGATCGTGACCTGAACTGAAACCAAGAGTCAGACACTTAACTGACTGAGCCACCCAGGCACCCCTTGAAGGACTCTCTCTTTATTTTTTTAATTTTATTTTTTATTTAGGGGCACCTGGGTGGCTCAGTCAGTTAAGCATACAACTTCCACTCAGGTCATGATCTCGTGGTTCGTGAGTTCGAGCCTCAGGTCAGGCTCTGTGCTGACAGCTCAGAACCTGGAGCCTGCTTCAGATTCTGTCTCCTTCTGTCTCTGCCCCTCCCCCACTCATGCTCATGAGCTCTTTTTCTCAAAAATAAATAAACATTAAAAAAAATTTTATTTTTTATTTTTTAAAATTGACATCCAAATTAGTTAGCATATAGTGCGACAATGATTTTAGGAGTAGATTCCTTAGTGCCCCTTATCTATTTAGCCCATCCTCCCTTTCACAACCCCTCCAGTAACCCTCAGTTTGTGCTCCATATTTATGAGTCTCTTCTGTTTTGTGAAGGACTCTATATTTTTAAGTAATCTCTCTGCCCAATGTGGGACTCGAACACCACCCCGGGATCAAGAATTTCATGCTCCACCAATTGAGCCAGCCAGGCTCTCCTTCCCTATTTTTTTTTTTTTTAAGTTTATTTATTTAGTTGGAGAGAGAGGGAGAGAGAATCCCAAGCAGGCTCTGCATTGTCAGTGCAGAGCCCCACACGGGGCTTGAACTCATGAACCTTGAGATCATAACCTGAGCCTACAACAAGAGTCAGACACTTAACTGACTGAGCCACCCAGGTGCCCCCCCATCATTGTTTTTAATTTAATTTAATATCCAAGCTTCTCTGCAAAGCACACAAGACTCTTCAAGATGTGGCTTCTGTCTACTTCTTTCACCCATTTATCATTTATCACCACTCTCTACCCGTGCAACTCCACAGACCAGACAGACAGAACCATTTGCAATTCCCAGAATTTTGCTTTCTCATAGTCTTTGCAAATACAGTCCTTTCCGCCCACAGCATGCTATTCCTGATACACATCCCTTGTCTAATTCCTGTTCTTTCTTCAAGGCTCAGTTTAGGAGGCATCTCCTCCAGGAAGCCTTCCTTAATACCCCATCTGCCCTTCATGTGGGCTGGGCCATTACTCTCTTTACAGAGGACACTCTGCATTGTCCAATTCTAGCACGTGCAGTAGTTATTGGAATTAAAGATTTGTACCGTTCCTCTTTATGAGACTGCAGTTCCTGGGGGGGGGGGGGGTGGGCAGTGGCCATTGTGCTTCCTATTTCCCAACCTGCAGGGCTTGACATCTAGTAGACCTCAGGAGTGGCAGCTGAGTGAAGAAGAATGAATGCATGCATGAATGAATGGATGGAGATACAAACTTAAAGTGTTAGTGATGAGCAACACTTTTTGAATTTCCATCTTAAAAAAAAAGAACACCCAACTGCAAGTAAAATTTTAAAAAGTGGAAGAACAATCTAGAAGTTTCCCCCATTTCTCACCCAATTCTCTCCTGCTATTACACATGCCCATCATCTCCTCCTCTGGGTTGCCTTCCTCATCGTATATGCTGAATGACTGAATCATTTTTAGTCATGAAGGACTTTTTATTCCTTTAACCCTGCTTGTTTGGCGCAATCCAGAGAGCTCTGTGACCCTCTATATCAAAAGTGGAGTGTACAATTACTGCTAGTATAATTAAGAGAGATGACCTCATGTCTTTTTCTTTTCTGGCCTGAGGTGTTATTCTGAACTTACCCCTCTATTTCCACCCCCAACTGGCTCCTCTTCCTGTTCCCTATCACAGTGAATGATACCACCATCTGACCACTTGTCCAAGTGGAAAACTCAGAATTCATGCCCAGATTTTTACTCTCCCTTAGCTGCTCCCTCCTAAGTTGGTCACTAGATCTTGTCCTGTCTATCATGTAAGTAAGTATCTTAACTTACCTTCATCTCCACAACTACAACCTAAGTCTAGGCCACTGTGATTTCTCACCAGAATTATTGCATTGGTCACCTAATTGGTCTCCCTGCTTTTAGGCACCTCTCACCTCCATACATTCTTTTTTTAAAATTAATTAATTTATTGTTTAATTTACATCCAGGTTAGTTAGCATATAGTACAACTGATTTCAGGAGTGGATTCCCTAATGCCCCTTACCCATTTAGCACCCCCCCACCCGCCACAACCCTCCAGCAACCCTCTGTTCTCTATATTTAAGAGTCTCTTATGTTTTGTCCCCCTCCCTGTTTTTATATTATTTTTGCTTCCCTTCCCTTATGTTCATCTGTTTAGTATCTTAAATTCCTCATATAAGTGAGGTCATATGGTATTTTTCTTTCTCTGACTGGCTAATTTCACTTAGCATAATACCTACCAGTTCCATCCACGTAGTTGCAAATGGCAAGATTTCATTCTTTTTGATTGCTGAGTAACATTCCATTGTGTGTGTGTGTGTGTGTGTGTGTGTGTGTGTGTACACACACACCCCCACATCTTCTTTATCCATTCATAGGTCAATGGACATTTGGGCTCTTTCCATATTTTGGCTATTGTCAATAGCGCTGCTATAAACATTCACCTCTATACGTTCTTCATACTGCAGCCTGAAAATGCAACTGGGACCTTCCTTTAAAATCCTCTGGCTCCCCACTGCCTTCAAGATAAAGCACAAACCCTAACATACCATATTTTACAAGGTATCAGCTATTTAGCCCTCTACTTTTCTGGCCTCACCTATCATCCTCATTCATCCCTGGAAGGTAAACTCCAAACGTATGGAATTACTTGTTTTACAACTAGTGTAAGGCACTTTACCCCACTTCTCATCATCTATGGCTTGACTCAGATGTTGCGTAGCCTGCAGGGAAAATGTTCTTTCACCTCATTTAATACTCTAAAACTCAAATCCCTACTAGGCAGTACAGCGTAATGGTTAAACCCACAGGCATTGGTGTCTGGTTACTAGGATTCGAATTCCACGTTGGCCATTTACTAGTTGTGCGACCTAGGGCAAGTGAATAATCACGTCTGTAACGTCAGGATACTATTTCATCAGTGTGTTGTGAGAATTAAATGAGATGATGTAAGGTGCCTGATAGAGTTAGCCAATTATAACAGCCCCGAATAGTAAGGCTCTACCTCCCACCCCACCACATTCTCAGGACCAGGTGTGTGTGTGCTTTCGTTTTAATGCACACGTTTGTTCCAGTATCAGCCTTGTAGTCCGTGTTTTACTTGACAAGGTAGTTAGACCTGGAGGCGCACACGACTTTCCGTCCCCGAGCTCGGCGACACAGAACGCCCCGAGGTACCTCCAGCTGCCTGCAACCAAAGAGGAGCGAACTAGGGCATACCATTCGAAATCTTACGGGAAGAAAGGCTTTCTCTAACCAAATAGTCTGTGTTTATAAAGTCTCCCCTCTTTCGCTTCCTAACCTCGAATTCTGTCGGGTGCAATCAAAGTGAGAAACGGCACTATAGGTGGGAGGGAGAGACCAGGTCCAACTTCCTCCCCCATGCTATTCGCGGCATTGGTACTTTCTCTTCTCAATTCCCTCTCAATAATGGTACCGTTCGCGGAGGGGAGGACGGAGAGGCATTGTGAAGTCCTCTGGGCTAGGAGGCTGGTACTCGTACAGAACCACCCCTCGCGCCCTGGCGCTGTGGTACCGCCCACTGCCCTCTGATTGGCTGCCGAGGCCCCGCAGTCGGGCTCAGCCCGCCGCGCCGCCCTCAGTACAGCTCCGGCCGCCGCGCCGCCTGGCTCTCGTATTCCTTGTTCTCGGCGGGCTCTGGGGGCTCCGCGCTGCGGCCGTTAGTCATGTCGGGTAGGTGACTCCTTCAGCGAGCAGCGGCAGCGGCGAGAAGGGGCCTGGCGGGGTTGGGCCGTCTTCCCGCCCACCGGAGGGCCCCGAGGGAGAGCCTCCGGCCCTGAGGGAGGCTTGGGGTGGGGGGGCGGCCGCGGCCGCCGCCATGTTGGACTGAAGGGACGCACGCTCCCAACGCTCTCCGTCTGCAAATCACTGCGGGAGCGCTCCGGGCCCCTCTTTTTTGACCCTGTCCTTGGAAGCTGAGGAGACGTGCCCCTCCCGGGGAGGGTGTGTGAGTTGGGGGGGCGGAGGCCGTCTACGCCATCACAGGGGCGGGGGGAGCCCGTGATTAGAGCATCCGCCTGAGAGAATCGGTGCTTCTGGTTCTCCGCTCCGCCTCAGATCTTTCAGCGAGGCCTCGGGCCAGTCGTCTCGCCGCCTCGTACCTCAGTTTCCCCATCTGTGAAGTGGAGCTGGGCCTTCCTGACTCACCCATTCATCAGGTGGGGGTCTTGACGCTCTGGGAGCCCTTTCAAAGGACGTTGCCTTGCACGAAATCCTCCTTCTCGTCATTCCCTCTACCGTAACCACCCGGATTCGAACGGGGGTGTTTGCATATAATTCAGCTTCCTCCTCACCCTGCTGTCGTTCTTCTCCCTTCTCCAGTTGTTTATCTCCTGCAAGAGCCTGAAAGTGAGCCTTTTCTATTCTGGATAGACTCCTATGGGTACATGTGGCATTTACCTTAACACATGCAGACCAGAGGAAAGGCAGTCTTACACGAAGCATTTAAATTGATAGAGCACCCCGCCTCCCCTCCCCCCCCCCCCCCCCCCAATTGTTGTGTGGAAGAGAAAGAAAAAGGCACTGATCTCTTCGGGATAGTCCGTTGAGATCCTGCTATAAAGTCTGGAAGAATGTTCTCTAGATGTAGCAGTCTTGGCTCACCACACAAGGTCCTCTGTTAGGGTACCTTACAGGCTGCAAACACCCAGCCATCCACTTGCTAGAAACCATCAGGAGAGCTCACGTTTCACATGGAAAAGCAGAACATTTCTTTGAAGCCATCTGATTGGGATGAAAGTGACTGCTGGCGCAGTCTTTTACATTGTCTAAGGGAGAACCTTAAAACACACGAAATCCCCCAGTAACACAGTTTTGCAAAAGGATGGAAACGTGTGACAAAAAGTGAGTAGGTGGAGATGAGACCAAATTTGCAAGAATGGTTGGACAGGATAAGAAACATTCCTTAGATTGACATTGACATTAAGCCTGAATATTGAGCTTTTGTGGAAAGGGGCACCTACCTGATGGAAGAGGCTGTTAACTGCACAGGATTCTTGCCTCTTTGAATTTCTATTTAATCCTTGCTCAAACAAGAATTTCTTACTCCAAAGTAAGTACGTCTTTTACCAGGTGCAGAATTTGGGATGAAATCTGGTAAAGCTCCACAGAAGTATGTAGAAGTATACCCTTAGGAGATGTGTAACCCATGTATGATTAAAAAATAAAAGATTCTCCTACCCTCATGGGGAAATTTACCATTTCAATGGACATTAAAAACTAATGGTGTGTCTTGGTTTTTAACATTTTTATTGGTATAAAACAATGACATTTTTATAGGACTGGGTAGCTTTTGTGGAAAATTAAATTTTAGAGGTTACTTACCATCTGTAAAATCCAGGATTTAAGTGTGTCATATTAGCGTGTGAGCTAGTTTATCCATTAGTACTGATCTTCAAAGTACCAAGACACTAGACATTTGTCACTGTGTAATTTAAGTTTTTTTAAATACAAGATTGGCTTTCACATGTGAAAACTTTATAATAATTGTTTTTAAGTTAAGTCCATTAAAGCTAGAATCTTTAAGTTCTACTTAGTGTTCTATGCTGTTTATACATTTTGTAAAACCTGTACAAAAATACTTTTGACTTTGTATAAAAATGAGAATAATGCTTTTGACTTGTTTTTTGGTGAATGTTTCAGTTAATAAATTTAACAGTAAATTCCCCCTAACCAGCTAATTGTTTTAAGTTTAGTTAAATCCTTTAAACATTTCAAACTCAACCACTCCAGATGCCTGACAGGACAGACCTATAAATTAAATAAAAGTGCTTACATAGTTAATAAATAAGTCAAAATTGTAAATACTGTAAGTCTGACTCTCAGACATTCGGATATTGTTTACAAGTGTGAATTATCTGACATCTTGAAGTTAGAATCGAATCTAATATCACTTATACAAAAATTACAAAGTTAGTGTACTTATTTTGGTATATGGCAGACCAAAATAAATTGAAAATCCTCTATCTACAAACACTTAAAGATGCAAGAATTTACAAAAAAAGAAAGGGCAAGACCTAGCTGCCAGAAATGAAGTAGCAGCCAGATACGGCTAACTTGATGGTTGCCCTGAAGAGGAGGAGGGTGTAGGCCTCATCATTTAGAGACTTGGGTTTTATTACCCAACTGACTAAGGGTAGGAGATGGAGCCTTGAGACTATTAGAGCCAAGTAATGGGAACTGAGACCTTACATATAATGTATATGTTTGAAAGACTTCAGTGAAAGGATTAACTAGAAAACTTTTTATCAGCATAACGGATAACAAAGTTTGGGCCCTGAATGAAAAAAAGTCTGTCCTGATAGTTTGTAACCTGGGAACTGCTTCATACAATTTGGGTGTACGTTTAAGCTAGGTATGGGACTCCAGGAAAACTTAAGCCAAGAAATTAACAAAAATTGGTTCTGGGCTGGTAATAACTTTGGGGGTCCTTGTAGAAACAAACGAAAAGCTTTTTTTGGTGGAAACTTCACAGCATAGGTCACAGGAATCTTCTATAAAAAATAAGCCTTGCAAAAGATGAATTCACAGTAAAAAATTGTAGAACTTGAAACAGTTCACCAAAGTGATGGTTTGTGACAAATGGAATTAGAACCCCTACTAGGTAATCTGAAAGCAAATATGCTTAAAATTATTAAAAACCTACAGGAGTCAACTTTAAGACCAAGACGTTCTGAAGAAAGGCCATGCTGATATGAAAAGAACCAAGTATATCTTCTAGGAATAGAAATAATGCATAAGTTGAATTGCAGATCTAGCAGAAGAAATAACTAGTGAAGTGGAAGATCTCTAATTACCCACAATTCAGTTCAGAAGGAAGAGATGAAAAACAATATTAAGAAACAGATTGAGAAGTCCTGTCATTTAATATGCGTATAATGTGTCTGCTAAGAACATGGCGAGGAATCACTATTATAGTTGGGAATTTTCCAAGATTGGTGAATATTTGGGGTCAAAAAGCAGTAGTCCCAAGCATGGAACATAAAACCAATTAATAACGATATATGTTGATGTGAAATTGCAGATTATGAAATATCAATAAATAGGAAAATGGTAGTAGACTTAAAAGTTTTAAGAAGCCAGGAAATGAACTGATCCAAGGACTAGTGAATCCAGAAAAGGGAAACAGGATGCAAAAAACAGTATACAAGAAGCAAACACAGTAAATAAAAAGCAAATATTGATGGTATGGAACATCAAAGATTAAAATGATTACATTTGGACATTAAAAAATGGAAGCAAAAGTGAAGTCTGATTGCCATTATAGTGTTAAGATTCTAGTAGAGGTTGGAGATTGTGAATTTTGTCCAGAATGCATGTTAAAAATTGAACATTAAATTATGAACGGTAACTTATTGAGAACAAATTGAATGTTTAACTTTTTTTTTTAATTTTTTTTTTTTCAACGTTTTTTATTTTATTTTTGGGACAGAGAGAGACGGAGCATGAACGGGGGAGGGGCAGAGAGAGAGGGAGACACAGAATCGGAAACAGGCTCCAGGCTCCGAGCCATCAGCCCAGAGCCTGATGCGGGGCTCGAACTCACGGACCGCGAGATCGTGACCTGGCTGAAATCGGATGCTTAACCGACTGCGCCACCCAGGCGCCCCTGAATGTTTAACTTTTAAAGCAGTAGGGGAAAAAGGAGTAAAGAAAATCCAGTAGGAGGCAGGAAAAGAGTTAGAGGAGAAAGAAAACCCTAGTAGGTAGAAAAATCCAATATAGGTGTGTAGGAATAAATAGTAAAAGTATGAAAACACCAGTCGAAAGAAAGATTTCACATTGGGGGAAAAAAAGATCTGTTATGTTCAGAAATGATACACCTAAAACACGAATGTTGGAGGTATAGAAACAGAAAAAGATTAACCAGGCAAACACCCACCAAAAGCAAGATGCTGTTTAGGTATGTTACCAGTCAAAATAAAGTTTGGACATTTTTAATTATGCTCTTCATGCAGTGTTAAAATGGAATTTATCAGGAATGTATAAATCTGTACTTTTATGTGGCTAACAATATAACCTCAAAATATAGAAAGCAAAAAAACCCCTAACAAATCTATGGTCAGATGGAAGTTTTCTAGCATACCTTTCTGTGTAATAGATTAGGCAGACCAAATGTTAAGAAGGGTATGAATGATACAATCAACAAATATCTAGACTTAGAGAATTTATTCAACATTTAGCTAATACACAGTTCTTTTCAAGCACATGAGGGCCATTTATGCAAGTAAAGTATTTACCAAGGGGAAAAACAAACAGCAAATCCTAATGAGTACCAAGAATAATACAGAAAATACTTTTTTAGCCGCAATGGAATATATTAGACAAAAACAGAATCAAAACCCTATACATTTGGAAATGAAAGCATTTCTAAATAATTCATGGATTTAGACACAGGGCTCAAGTGTCAAGTACTCAGTGAGTAGTGGTTTGAAATGCTATAAAGAAACTCATTTTCTCTGATGAGTGTAAAACATCTGTACTTTCTCACTCTATTTATACTAAAGGCTGTGTTTATTGGTCAATATGTTGTATCTTTCAGAGTTTTAAAGTCAGCCAGCTAAAGAAGTCAGATTTGTAGTTTCAGAGGAATGAAATGATTGGGTTAAAATTATAGACTCATTAGATTTGAACCAGGGTCACATGACCTATATGCTGTGTACTTCTATAATTTTGCTTGAGCCAAAGGCTAATAAACAGGTCTGTCATTGAGAGAACCCACATCCATGCCTTAGGATATAATTGAAGCTAAAGCTTCATTTATGCCTGGAGTAACTTCAGTTTTACTCATATATTCCACCACCTTTATAATCCTTTACAGTTTCTGACTTGGTTGAAGCTAATTTCTCATTTGGTAGATGCATCTAATCTCTTTATGGTCAATTTAGATTCTGTGTCCTTTTCGCATTTTATTTGGTCATTAGCTAGAAGTCTGATAATTTTATTATGGGTGTGGTAGTGATGCAGTTTTTTTCTTTCTCATCTCAGCCTTCTGTCTTTTACATTCATAGAAATAGTTAAGATTCCATTCAATATTCTTGAAATGAAAATATTAACTATTAATATTTAAAAGCAATAAATATTTTAAAAGTAATTTGTTCAGCCTGATTGCAGATCTCTACTACAGAAAAGTGGCAGATCTGATGTCACCTTAAACTGCCATTGGCAATATTTTCATATTGTAGCTTAATGTGAATTGAATGAAAAAGTCACTGATTTGATTTCTGGTGGTTTTCAGAACTGTTTGACAGCAAATGATTTTGTTTCATATCAGATGAGGTTGTGCCTAATGGTCAGCAGTTTCAGACAGTCATTTTTTGCAGCTGAAAGAGTATTTCATATAATATTACTCTTATTCATCGCTAATAAACTTAGGTCATTAATTTGACACTGAGTAGAAACCTAAAGGAGAGAGCCTCTTCAAAAGTTTATGATATAATTGACATTTTGAAGTATGAAGAAAAAGCTCATAGTTCAAAAAAATTTTTTTTGCCGTACTTAATTCATACCTTCCTTGGTATCTTTTGTTGCCAAAAAGGAAGCTGGAAGTAGGTATTGCTGAGTTGGTATACTGATTGGCCAAGTCCCTGAAAGCTTGGTAAAGTTGAGGATAAACTACTAACTTAGCTGCTTTTGTCGGAGATCTGTTTGTTGCTGCTGACAGCCAGAGCAGTCTAATACAGGGGAAAGGTATATATGTTGGGCTGGTGAGGATATGCAAGTCAGTGTAATCCTGGGGATTTATCTCGTCAGAGTGTATGTCTTCCCCTGCCCCCATTTGGTCTTGGTTAGTTTCAGTAGATGTCTTTTTGTACACAAAGATAGCTTGAGCTTTGAGTTTTTGTTAAAAGGATGGATTTTTCACTGATTTACATTTGTTTGCTTGGTTCTTGTGACCGTCAGGACACATTTGTAGAGTAGTTGTTTTCAAAGATGTAAACAAATCTTTCCACAGTATTTTTAACTAGTTTTCCTTCTGTAGTTAATATTTATGACATTTTCTTATCACATTTCATCTATAAGAGCTAAACTCAGCCTTTGAGGGAAGAATAATTTTAAATAAGATTTAAAATTCTTTTTATGTGTTTTAGATTCTGGAAGTTACGGGCAGTCTGGGGGTGAGCAGCAAAGGTAAAGTATACGTATATTTTAATAATACCATGTAAGAGTAGAACTGAGGAAAAAAAGATAAATTTAGTTAGGGTTTCCCTTTGAGATTTGGTATCTGGATTTCTAAGAGTTAAATATTAGCTTGTCAAGGAAAAGAGTCGGACTGTGTACATACATACTAAAACAATTTCTCCTTTTTTTAAAAAAAAAGCCTATTTGAATCAGTAAATTCAGATACGCCCTAGAAATTAAGAGAAATCTCATAAGTATTTTAAAGATTGTTTTCTTTAGGAAATTTTTAAAAAGTAGTTTCTTAAGTCCTTAAAAGGATTTAAACAATTCAACCAATATTACAAGTTTTTAGAGAAAGCATTTCAGTTTTTGGTTGTATAAAATGCTAATATTTTTTTCAGAGCAGATTTTCTTGAAGCACTATAATAGAAACGCTTAGCATTTTAAAAAGACTTCTTACCATGCTCACACTAAAAGAAAAGTCTGTTTTTATGTGACCATGTACATGCAGTAGGGTTCTTTTACTTGCCAGGAACACAGTCTTCATCTTGCACTATAAATGTTTTGCAGCTCAATGTGAGATACTCAGAATAGCATCTCAGGTATCTTCTGTCATCAGGTTTTAAGCTCCATGAAAACAAAACTAGTTTGACTTTTTTATTCTCCTAAGATAGTGCTAACCTTATAATAGGCAACTAGCAAATGTTTATTCACTGAAATGTATTTTATAAAGTAAAATTGTGTTAGTACTTGATAGTTCTAGAATAATAAGGTGTTTTTTGTTTTGTTTTGTTTTGTTTTGCAGATATTTTATCTTATTTTGGCAGGCATATATTCAGAAAGTTTGTTTCTGACTTGTTAGGGTTTACATGCTATAAAATTGAAGAAAAGTCAGTTCTGAGGAAGGTACATTTATTCAGTCAACGAACTATATGCTAGGCTGTGCAATGACACAATATAATTTCATTCAGTGATAAGACTCAGAAGATACACATGTCTCTACCGAGGCACAAAAATTGGACTTTTAGTGCCTATGGTGCCTTTTCTAGGAAGATAAAGGCAGATTTAAGGCAGATAGTAGGAAGAAATTAACCTGTAAAAACAGCTAATTTGATGAAAGCACTAACAAAAAGTCCTCATTTTTCTGCTTCAGATATTATGTGTTTTGCTTCCATGTAGTCACTCCCACACGCAGGTATAATTCTCTTGAGATTTTCTAGCTCTAGTGAAGTTTTATTTGTGGGATATTGTTAGAGTGAAACTTTTGGTGCTTGTTTGGCATTCAGGAGGTCTGGGAGTGACTTCATTTATGTCTTTACACTCTTTGGTCACCACCTTTAAATTTAGACTCTAGGAGGCAGATTGACAATTTCTCAGAAGAAAAGCTTGTATGGAGTTGAAAGTTGAAGATAGGGCTTTTTTTGGTTTTGTTTTTAAGCTTTTAAAATTCTAGCACATCTCTTTCAAATAGTACATTTTTCTTTTACAGTTATTCTTCCTATGGAAATCAAGGCAACCAAGGTTATGGACAAGCACCACAAGTAGGTTAAAATATAAATTATGTGTTTCATAAATAATTATTCTTATCTTAAGTAGGTGATGAAACTTGTATTTACCTAAATTTCAGAGCTATTCTGGCTATGGACAAACTACTGATACCTCATATGGACAGAACTATGGCGGCTACTCTAGCTATGGACAAAGCCAATCAGGTTAGACTTGTTTGTTAAATTTGCTGTTTTAGAAATTTAAAAATCAGATCATTTACTAAATGGTATATCCATCCAACCTTAGGTTATTCACAGTCCTACAGTGGTTATGAGAATCAAAAGCAGAGCTCATATGGCCAGCAGTCTTATAATAACCAGGGACAGCAAAACACGGAATCATCAGGAGGGTAAGGAAACAGTAAAGGCACTGAGATTATGTCGGGCAGTGGAAATAACACTTCGGGTATTAAATAGACTTCGCCATCAAATTCCTAGCTTTAAACATTTTTTCAGAAAAGTTTTGATGAAGTATGAATTTCATAGTTTTGTGTTATAAATGTGGAAATTGTCACCAATGTCATTTGATTCTTATGATGTGGTTATTTGTAAAATTACTGTTGAGGTGTATGTAAATGCACATGATTTAAATGTTAAAAAGGAAAATTTTGACCTCTGCTTTATACCTGAGATTAAATAAAAACCTAGCTATAAAAGGAGACTTCTCAGTGCTTACTTTTATTTCCATTTTATTTTTTTAGCAATTTTAATGTATTACCTTTATTACCTTTTTAGGGACAAAAATATTTAAAAAGTGCCAAAACCTATCCGCATATTTCAGATACTCTAAATATATTTTATTAATATAGGTAGGTAAATACATACCAGCAAGTTTACAGGTTTAAGTATTTTTTTTGGGGGGGGGGTTTGGTTTTATAGTTTTTAAGTTTCAGATGAGAGGAGGCTGTTCTTATTACTAATTTTAGTGATAGCAACTTAATTTTTTTTTATTGTGCTTTACATTTTCTAAAATGCTTTTGCATTCCTTAATTTATCCTTAACCACTATGACATAGTGTCAGTAATTATCCCCATTTTGCAGAGGTAAAGAGAAGTTATTAAGATTATGTAACCTGTTAAGTTACATAGCTGAAAAATGAGGCAAAAACTGAGCTTACTAGTATTCTCTCTGCAGTGAAAAAAATTATTCTAAGTGAAATTCAGTTAAATAAAAACATTGGGGAAAGATTTATGAGGTTGCATTGTCAGTGTTATAGATATGAAAGTGTTTTGAAAAGTAGAAAAATAGAGTAGAAGGAAGATGTCTTCAACCCTTGTTGGTTAGTTTTAAATTTAGAAGAATCCTTTTATAAGGATGCATTTTTGGAAGCATAACATGTAAATGTAAACCAAAGAAACGTGTTAGATTTGGTCTGACCACCATTTTAATGGGAAGTGCTAGGTGCACCGGGGTGGCTCAGTAAGATAAGTATCTTGAATTTGGCTCAGTTCATGATCTCATGGTTTGGGGGGTCAAGCCCCATGTCGGGTGCTTTGCTGACAGCATGGAGGCTGCTTGGGATTCTCTCTCTCCTCTCTGCCTTTCCCGTTCACTCTCTCTCTCAAAATCAATAAATTAAAAAAAAAAGATGAAGCACTAGGGTTCTGACTGTTGATGTGATGTGCTTTGGGTACAGAGTTGGGGGAACATACTCATCTTTATTAGATTCTTCTCATCTGATGCAGAATAAGATGTGACTATTAAGTTATGAGATTTTTTGTTCCCTTTTTGTAAAAGTAAATATTAGAACTCAAATCCAATTTAAACGTTCCTTTTAACATCCCCATCCTGAGAACAGGTAATTAATAGTACTGTTGCTCAGAACATACCTAGAAATTTCTTTTTGAATTGCCAGAGATAATAAGAAAGTAGTCTCATTATTTGGTAGACTATTTTCAGGTGTAAAAAAAAAAAAAAATGGCCTCACAAAGCAAGTTCCTTCCTCTAAAAATCTGAAAGCTATCATTGAAGATATTTAGGAGAATGTAATATAGGTTGTAAAGATAATTATAAGAGAATAGTACCCCCCCCCCCCCCCATCGCTTCTCAGCCTTTTGGCTAAGATCAAGTGAAGAGAATAGTCCCCCAAATATTATGAGATAACGTTGTTAAATGACAGAGCTTTTTAGTGTAACTGTTAAAAGGACTCAGCACTTGTGATATATTTGTTAGAGACATATTACTGTACTTTGTGGCACCTTTAATTTTTTTAAATTCAAGGAGATGGTAAGAGGCATAGTGATTTTTTGCTTTACCAGTGTTTTCAGAGGTGCATGTGGTTTTCCTCATAATGTGGGATTTCTTCAGTGATAGTGCAATTGGTTTGAAGGCCATTCCACTGGTGATAAGGAGATTTTGTAGATAAAAGAACTAAATCCTTTGCATCAGAAAGTAGTATTAAATATGGTTGAGGTCTAGCTGGTCAGGCCCCTTCTGTCAGTCTCAGTCAACTTGCTACAGTGAACATAATCCTTCTATAAATTTCCAATTCTTGATTTCTGTTTAGCCAAGGTGGAAGAGCACCTCCGTATGACCAGTCAGACTATGGTCAACAAGATTCGTATGACCAGCAGTCAGGCTATGATCAACATCAAGGTTCATATGATGAGCAGTCAAATTATGGTCAGCAGCATGATTCCTATAATCAAAACCAGCAGTCCTATCATTCACAAAGAGAGAATTACAGCCACCACACACAAGGTATGATATATTATTTTTCTTTTTTCCTCTCAGAATTACATTGAGTTCTGGATTAAAAGACCTACAGGATTTTAGTTGTTTGTATAAATTCAGAGTGACCTTGAATATATGTTCTTCTTTCTTATGGCCATTAAAACTAGTTTATTTGATTTCCATTTCTGAATTTCTCAGAAACTCCCAAATGGTCATATGACTTTTTGATGATTGATTACCTGAATTTCCTTTGTTGTGTCAGTTAACTCTGATCATTTGACAGTGTTGCTGCTACCATTGTTTTGGTAGTGGTGGTATACTTGATATAGAGAAACTAATCACCAGTAATTAACCTTCTCTCACCTCATCTAAGAAGGACCAGCCCTTCTTTCACTTGTTTTCCTGTAGCACTTAGACTGTACCACTGATATTTAGGAATTTGTCCATGTTTCAAGGGCACAAGTCCTGTCTTACTCATTTGTACCTTCATTACCTACTATAGAGCCTGGTTCATAGTAAGTGCTTAATAAATATTTGTTGAATAATTGAATAAATAAGCGAATGAGTAAAAGTGGAAGCTTATTCACTGAATATCTTCAGTGAACATATTCACTGAATATGTCTCAGTTTTAAAATTGTTATTTCTTGTCCCTGCTTGATTTACATTTAAGTATTTTTGAGGTGAAGAAATAACTTTTTAAGATTAGGGTTATGCTTTTCATCTAATTTATTAAGATTCTGTACCTAATGTTGCACTTTAGCTATTCCTCATCACCATCACATCAAAATGGTGATATCCATGTCACCATTTTGTTATCTGACTACGTTGCAGGACGGAATTTGACACAGATACAATTCCCAAACACATTTAATTCCAGATGTTTTTTTGATGGCTTGCATTTGAATTCTGTATATATGTGCCATATTCCAAAGAATATAATGTATAACCTAAAGAGCCATTCAAGGTTATGTTATGAGAAGCCTTTGTCAGAAATGACCCATGGTTATTTATTCATGTGTATATTATTATTATTTTTTTTTTGTAGATGACCGTCGTGATGTGAGTAGGTATGGAGAAGATAATAGAGGATATGGCGGGTCACAGGGAGGAGGTAGAGGGCGTGGGGGATATGACAAGGATGGAAGAGGTCCTATGACAGGATCAAGGTAAGTATTTAGGTATAGGTGCCTACATTTCTTCTCTCTTTAATTTTTTAAAATTTTTGTGGCTTTACTTAGCTGGTTTGATTCCAGCATCTGATTTAAGAGGCTTAAGTAGATTATGTTTTAGAGAAGAAGGCAGAAATTCAAAATTGATTTTCAGTCTTCAGATGTCACATAAATTACCTGAGGATAGGCTGTGTTAGTAGTTCATTTATGTGGTGTATATTAAACACCAGTGGAGAACATTCCCATTTTGGTTGTGATTAAACCACTTAATATGTTTTTCCTGCCAGAGCTATAGAGTCTAAACTCCTTTAAATGATGACTCTGGGAAATCCAAGTATAATATATGTAAAAAATAAAAGGTAAGTTAATTTTAGATTGGAGTGCAGAGAAGCTATTCCTTAATCTTGAATCCCCTTGGGAAGAGAAAATGTTAGGTGATAGAATATAAATGTGGGGTTGGCAAATGAGAAAGATTTTTGTAATTAAACTATTTGGTCTCCCTTCTTTAGCAAATAATTATTGGAATAATTAGTGCAGCATTCCCTGTCACTATGTATTTTGTTCAGACTAAGCTGTGGAAAAGAAGACTTTTAAATTCAGCTTTTCTTTTCCAGCTTCCCTTTTCCCTATTGCTAGTATTATCAGGTTTTGGTATTTAACTTTGGTATATGTTATGAAGTTGGTTTTAAAATTACTTTTAAATATATCTGTAAATTTGGCACTTTGGCCCTAAAAACAAGAATGAAAAAATAACTGACATTTGTTGAGGACACTCAGGTGAGGTTTTCAGGTTGCAAATTCATGTGTAAAGTACACAGGCCTTAAAAGATAACTGTGTTCCTTGGGAATTGAAATTGTTAGTAGCCTGTTAACTGACACTTAATAATATATCAGTACCAGTTCACTCTTTTGCATCTTAGGGACTGTCTGTCCCCTCAGCTGACCTGAGAGACGTACAGCACTGTTATTTCTTCAAGTGAGCCAGGAGTTTGGTCACTGACTTGTATTTCTCTGTGTTTAGTATTCAGTATATTGATATTATGGAAAAACTAAAGCCTAAACTTACTTGGTAAACGTTTATAAGACTGAACATTAAGTCTTTTGATTGATAACCAAAGTCAGTTTACAATATACAAATATGTTATTGTGTGCTCTTCATTATCAAAGTGAGCAGCCTGCCATCATGTGGATGTAAGTGAACAGTGTTAAGTGACATGGTGCTTACTTTCTACCTAATAGCCTCCCTTTCACCTCAAACAGAATCCCAAACAAGATAACCAACAGGTATATTTAATTTTCCAGCTAATATGTTTTAGATAATTGGCTTCTTTGGAATGCTACATGTTTTGCAGGATATCATAGGTTTAATTTTCTTCATAAGGAAGCTGTATGCTATAAATTATTAAACTATGACAGTGTCTGAAAATGGTAGAATCCCACTTTTCAGGAGGAGGCAGGTAGGGAAATCTTTAAAAATACATTTTCATCTTTGAGAGATGACTCATCTTAGAATCAGATTTGAAAGGGCCTTGAATGAACCTCTTAATAGAAGAGGGAAGCTCCATACCATAACCAACTTGAGAGTCCTATTTTTAATCACTTTTATAATTTCCTTGGCAACATATTTCAGTATAATTTTTGGTCCAGACTTGATCATGAACTAAGTTTTTGATTTTCAAATTGTATTTAGGCTTAGAATCTCTTCACACAGTATCTTATGTAGAAGCCCACTATATCTTAAGTAAAATGATACTGATCTAGTTCATGGTAGGATTGGGGGAGGGGGTCCAGTTGTTACCTATACCCTTCCCCCCCCCCCCCCCCCCAAGCCAGTAGATGGCATGTTCATGAAGGGCCTTTTTTAGAAATCCACATGGATGATGATTATTCTTTGTATTGGGTTGGTAAATTTTTTATATGAAAGGCCACATAGTAAATATTTTAGGCTTTTTGGGCCATATGGTTTCTGTTGTAACTGCTTACCTCTGCCCTTGTAGCACCAAAGCTGCCATAGACAATATATAAATAAACCTGGTTGTGTTCCAGTAAAACTTCATGTATGGATATGGAAATTTGAAGTTCATGTGATTTTCATGTGTTACAATATCTTGCTCAAGATGTGCTTTTTAGCTTATTTATAGGGATAAAGTATTTTGAATTAGAGTAAAAATGCCCAGTTTCAGGATTTTTTTTTCACACTTGGTTTTACATTTAAGTACCAAAAATATCCAAACATTTTTTGTTAGTCGTCATCAACACTCCCATTTGTGTTTCTAATCATCTTACTTAAAAAATTACATCAAGGTTGAAAATACAATCCTTTCAGGGCTGTTTAAAGAATGTCTGGCATTAGTTAGGTTTATATTTAAAGAAGAATGAGCATGGTTTGTGGGTGAGGGTGGGATATGTTGTAAAGGATGGGGTATTCTTAGACTCAGGTTGTATGATTGCTTGGCTAGAGGAAGAATACAAACCAAAAAAGCTGTCAGCTTTCCAAATATGAAAGAAAATGTGTGAAAATTATAGGGACTATAGGAAACAGTGTTTTTCTTGAAAAAGCAGTTGCAGCAAAAAAGAATGAATATCTAATTGTCATTTAAAATTGATCACTTAGTGGACTAGAAGCTTAAGGCTGTAAGATCTCTATGTGTTTTTAACTTCAGCATTGTGATGAATGCATTGCAAAATTGCCAGAACTTTATAGATTGCCATTTTTCATGATTAAGTCATCAAATTAAGTAACTCTTTTCAGGCTTTAATATCTTTTTTTTAAATTTTTTTTTTTTAACGTTTATTTATTTTTGAGACAGAGAGAGACAGAGCATGAACGGGGGAGGGTCAGAGAGAGAGGGAGACACAGAATCTGAAACAGGCTCCAGGCTCTGAGCAGTCAGCACAGAGCCCGACACGGGGCTCGAACTCACATACCGCGAGATCGTGACCTGA
Source organism: Neofelis nebulosa (assembly GCF_028018385.1). Classification (NCBI taxonomy): domain Eukaryota; kingdom Metazoa; phylum Chordata; class Mammalia; order Carnivora; family Felidae; genus Neofelis; species Neofelis nebulosa. Next base: position 55,997,441 of record NC_080797.1, on the reverse strand, counting down.
GCCGAAGTCGGACGCTTAACTGACTGAGCCACCCAGGTGCCCCCAGGCTTTAATATCTTAAGCTTAAAAAAAAGTCATCTTGAATTTTGAGTGTCTTACAGGAATTTTTCATTAGTTCCCTTTAAAATGTTCAGGTGATAGTCTAGAATAGCACTGCCCAATAGAAATGTAATATGGGTCACAAATGTGAGCCACATATATAATTTTTTTAACTTTATTTATTTTGAGAGAGAGAGAATCTCAGGCCAGCTCTGCACTATCAGCGCAGAGCCTGGCATGGGGCTTGATCTCACGGATCATGATATCATGACCTGACCTGAAATCAGGAGTTGGATGCTTAACTGACTGAGCCATCCAGGTGCCCTGTGTAATTTAAAATTTTTTAGTAGGCATGTTAAAAGAATGTAAGCAGGTGTAATTAATTTTAATAATATATTTTACTTAATCTAATATACCCAAAATATTTTATCATGTAATCAGTACAAAAATTTTGGAGGTTATACATTGCTTTTTTCATACTAAGACTTTGAAATCCATTTTGTATTTTTGTATTTAGAGTGCATCTAAATGTTTATTTTTTTTATATTTACATTTCAGTTTAGACTGTCCACATTTCAAATGATTATTAGCCACAGGTGGCTATTGAATACTGTATTGGACAGTGTAGCTCTAGAATGATAGATATATTGGCTTTCTGAAATGTGGGTAAATGTTGAATCCAGAGAGCCTTTTTACCACATAATACAAGATATGGGAGGAAATAAAACATAAATATATCTAGTGTTGAGAATGGTATTTAAATCCATCCAATCATTTACATTTGGAATTAGTGTTAGTCTTCTTCACACCTAAAAAATTGTATTTTGGATTTACTACTATGAAAGTATAAGCACAGTGGTTGTTTTTTTTGTTTGTTTTTAACTGGTCTTTTAAAAATTTTAGCTAAGTTCCTTTTTCTCTCTAGATAATGGATTTTCTGGGAACAGAATTTTCTGTATTGTCCTTTTACTTTTTGGCTGTTTAAGTCTTTGAATAGACATATTTAGATTTTTTTTTAATGTTTATTTTTGAGAGAGAGACACACACAGAGTGTGAGTGGGGGAGGGGCAGACAGAAAGGGAAACACAGAATCTGAAGCAGGCTTCAGGCTCTGAGCTGTCAGCACAGAGCCTGAGGTGGGGCTTGAACTCATGGACTGCGAGATCATGATCTGAGTCAAAGTCGGACGTTTAACTGACTGAGCCACCCGGGCGCCCCTAGATTTTTTTTAAATTAAAGATTTGTAGTAGAGATTCTGTTAAAGAACTTTTTCTCGACTAGCATCTGAAATTGAATGACCATTTTCTCTAAATATGTAATACCGTAACAGTGGAAGAACCCTCAGAGTCTACCTTAGGGTAGGCTGCTCATTGTGGTTTTGAACTTGGGGGACAATTTCTGTAGTTGAGTCAAGAATATACTTTTTCTTATGCAGGTTTTCTTATGCAGGGGGCTCAGCCATAAATCTGAGTGTCTAAACTCTACATTAAATACCTCTACTACTTCACCTTAATATATATTTACTTTAGGAATTCTTTATGTGTACAAGTTTGCTGCTTTTTCTGGGAAGAAAAATTGTTGTGGTAACATCTTGGCTTAGATTTTCACATAACTTCATTGGCCTAATTGGTTAGTGAAGCTTTAACTTAGTATATGGAAAAGGGACTTGAAACTTGACTACAGGTTTGAAAGATTCTTAACCACAGGCCCATCTTCTAGTGCTATTTGAGGTTTATTTAGTATATTTAATATAATTAATTTCTTTATAAGGGATTGTAATAGAATATGTTAATATGGAATTTCTTAATAAGTGAAGAGAAAAATGATTGAAACATTTGAACTTGAAAGAAAGCTTCACCTAGAGTTCTATATCATCTAGACTGGTGCTTCTCAAACTTTACATGTGGGGATTCCTTGGGGATCTTATTAAAATGCAGATTATAATTCAGTAGGTATGAGGTGAGGCCTGAGATGCTGCTCTTCTAAGATGTTCCCAGGCTCTGCCTATACTGTTCTTCCCTGGAACACCCTTTGAGTAGCAGCAAGGATGTAAAAACTCTTATTTTGTGAAGGAGGATACTGAAGCCTAGGAGAATTACGGATTTGTCTGATTTTTCAAGATTGATCAGTGATAGTAAAGAGTATATCCTGAGTCTCTTAGTTTGAAGACTAGTACTTTCTCAAACGGACTATGGTGTTTTCATATTTATGGCCATTGTGTTGAAATCTTAAGCAGCTGCTGTATTTTCAAAGGAAATGCTCAGTATATGTGACTTAAGTTAAAATGTCATTCTCTGGAGAAACAGGAAATAATAAACCTATTCAAATATCACTTTTTTAATGTTTTTATTTAGTTTTGAGAGAGAGGAGGTCAGAGGATCTGAAGCAGGCTCTGTTGACAGCAGAGAGCCTGATGCGAGGCTCAAACTCACAAACCATGATGATCATGACCTGAGTTGAAGTCAGTTGCTTGACTGACCGGGCCACCCAGGTGCCCAAATGTCATTTGTTTTATAGCACTTCTATTTTGCAGTGATATTGCTTTTTTTATTGTTCAAAGTTATGTTGCTGGCCAGAATAGAAATGACAGGAATTAGCTGATGTATACAGTTTCAAAATTTCTTTCCACTGTGGCCAGATGAACAGTTTGGTATTTGGTTAACATGACCGCAAAATAATTAAAAGGGGTCTCTTCTAGCACTTACTTGAAAATTTCCTATTTAAAGAATCTACTTTATCTTGGGGACTTTAACCTCCTGACAGGAATATGGGCTTGATATTTTCACTAGTTCATTCCTCACTTTAAAAAAATTTTTTTTGAGTTCTCATGATCATCTTTGAAGAAACCAGAGATATTTTGGTTTCTAATAATAAGATTTTTGGCAGTTTATTCTCTGTTGGCTCTCCTTTCTTAAAAGAGTTAAGTGGTGATACACAGGTCATTTGGAAGTGTAGGGAGAGCTTGGGTACTGTTCTGAAAGAGGGGTCTTTAGAGACTCAATGGGAAACTATATGTATATAAAAGACTTGAGCTTTATATTGTCTCTATAGCCTTGAAATAGCCTTATTTTTTTTTTATAGTTTTCCTGGAAAACAAGTAAAATTAATAGCAGATCAAGATGCATGTCTATACTAAGCTGGTTGCAAGGGGATATTTTTTACATCAAGGTAGCAGAAGAGATTTATAAAAGAAGAATGCTTTCTCATTTAGTTGAGGTGATTTTTTCAGGATGGCTCAGAAAAGCCATCTATCTAGAGACTAGAAGGGGCCGTGTTGGTATTATAGGAGAGGCTTTAAGCAGTGAAGAGACGTTAGTGTATTGGGTTAATTTTTTGGATTATAGTAGAAGATTAATTGTAGTAGAATATTAGGTATCACCATCTGAAAACTGGGTGTTTTTATTTCCATGACAGCACACGAATTCTAGAGGGTTACTTCAGTCAAGAGAAAAGCTTTTAATGTATGAGTATTTAGACAGTGTCTTGATTTTTTTATATAAATTTATACACACAAGGACTATTGACTTATCTGGTAGTGGAAATATGCCAGATAGAGTCATTTTCTTGTAGGTAGCTGGGATATTGGAGTATGTTGCATTCTGTCTCTGATCTGGTCTACTGGTTGGTGTTACAGAGCATTTGGCAGCATGAATCTCAGTAGCTCTGATATGAGGAGATCTAGTATATTATATTGGGTATAGGAGGGCTGTTTTAAGTTATGCTTTCTTTTAGTGCTCATTTTATCATATTTCTGAATGATTTGAGATTTTTTAAGACTACTTTCAGGCTCACTTTTGTGTATATTTATACCTTTTTTTAATCTCATAAAACCCATAATTTGGTTTCACAGTAGAACATACTAAAGTTTTTACCTCACCTATTCTGCTATCAAAATCTTAACCTAGCTTTATATTGTTCTTCCAGTCTTTTTCCTTTATTCTCATATTTTAAAAAATATCCCCTTGGAAAGGATGTTTGCTCTAGTTTATCATTCTTCATTCTGTGCCTCCAGCATTTAAATTATGATATGAATAGAATCCCTTTGGCGTGGGGTTGGGAAGATTTTAAAAGTAGATTAGATACATTCTGTAGTAAACTTGAAAAGGAACCCTTGTGGAAATAGATTCTTGGGAAAACACTTAGGTGAAAACATTTTGGAGTCTATGAAATAGAATTTACTGGAAAGTTAGAGGTGCTACTGTTTCCCTAGGCGCTCTACTTATGACAGTTAAGTGTAGATTGAGCCCAGGGCTCAGCACATTAGAGACTTAAGGAAGAAATCATTTCTTCAATTTTTCCTCTGCAGTGGTGGTGACCGCGGTGGCTTCAAAAATTTTGGTGGTAAGTGCTGAGTATCCCAAAATGTTTCAGTGGAAATGCTATATAAATCTAAAAGCCACCAATATCCCGCAGACGCAGTCTAAGCCCTTTCTTACTCTGTTGAGGCTGGTGTGTGTTGTGTGCTTTAAAAAAATTAAATATATATACATATATATATGTCAAAGAAAACATTAAAAAGTCAGAGTTGATCTCAAACAGTCCAGTGGGTTTCTACGCAGTGAATTTGCATGAAAGAGTCTGTGGTGACCAATGAATGAGACTTTCAGTGGATTTTGACAATACATTTTTTAATAAAGGTAGCTGACATGGTGTTTTTAAATTATTAGGGTTTTCCAATCAGCCTTCACAACCAGAGCTTAACAAAAGTGATAACTAGCATAATGCCAAAGTGGCGGGTACTGTCTGGGACAAGTTTAAGGAAATAGTGACTTTCATCTTGATTTCTTAAACTTAATAAAACTTAATTTATATATTTACTTTGTAAATCTGTGATGGTTGACTTTCAAGGATTTTGGAAGTTTTGACTTTTCATGCCTTGGTTTTTATTACTATTTTTTCATGATTTCTAATGAGTTGCTTTAAATAGCTTTTTTTTTCTTTTTCTTTTCTTTTCCCTTAGGTCACAGGGATTATGGACCCAGACCAGATGCTGGTAAGGTTTATGGTAGTTTGTGACTTTGCCATTAAGAGACTGTTAGTTTTCCAATTTTTCAACGAAAAAAAGTTGGAGGAGTTAAGACAGGAGGAAGATTTAATTTGACAGTGCTTCCGGAATTGGGGAGCTTCACTTCTAAAAATACATCAGAAAGAAAACTTCAGGGAAATTGATTGGAAAGTTTGCTGGGGAAAATTGCTGTGTTTGTGGTTTCCCATATTCTGCTTTTTCTTTTGTGAAGAAAAAACTTGATTTTTTATTGCTAATTAACATTATTTATTTAAATACTACATGTCAGACAAGAGAGTTGGTATCATTGGGGAATTAGAAGTAGAAAAACTATGTTTAAGAAAATACTGCATTGGATTGGTAGTCTGCCTAGTGGGCTTAAGAAACCGAAGTTCCTACCTGAGAGAATTGTCTTACTCTAGGCAGAAGTCACTCATTTCATGTAGCTTTTATTTTTGAATGAAATTCAAGGCCACCTGCAGCCTTTTGGGAGTTATGATTTAGTTATTAAAAATATATTGGAGGCAAAAACTTTTAATATATATTGAAATCAGAACTTTTATTTTTATTAAGATGCCAAAGTATTTTATATGGAAGGCAATTTCTGAATTATCCCTTGATGGATGAATTTTTGTACTCCTTTCTTACTTTGTTGCATTAATCCAAAAGTGTGCGTGTAAGGTAAGGTGTGTGTCAAGGTGCCCTTATGCTCTGGTATCTACAAAGTTTATTGCAATGGACAAGAAACCAGCAGTTGTGGTTGCCTTGCTTGGAACTCCAAAGTGTCAGATTTGGAGAATTTTCTACTAGAGAGCCTTACAAGTATTGATTAGCTATAAAGAATTAAAGCTCTCCAAAGAAAGGAATGCTGATTTATACTAACTTTCTTCATCTCTTCATGAACTTTAGCCCTGTATCTGAATCTAAAGAGCAAGATTTCTAAGATCTTGCTTAATTGGTCTGTATTTCACATAGTGTGGACTTGATCCACTTTAACTGCAGTTTAGTTGTAAGAATTGACCTGCTACCAAAAAACTGGTGACCACTTTGCCTGTTGATACAAGATTTTTTTGTATATTGGTTCTTTTTCCTTTTGGTCATAGAAACAGTTGAATATTGGACAATTAGTTATTACTCTTGATTACTAAACAGGATGCAGTAAAACCAAGGATATGTAAAATTAACCATAATTTTTTTCCCCTTAGATTCAGAATCTGATAATTCAGATAACAACACAATCTTTGTGCAAGGACTTGGGGAGGGTGTGTCTACAGATCAAGTAGGGGAGTTCTTTAAGCAAATAGGAATTATTAAGGTGAGTAGAAAGTATAGCTTATGTTGAAAATCTCATAATTATTAACAAATTCTAGTTAAGATACATAGATTACGTTGTAAGCCCATATCCAGTAAGGTTTGTTTCTTAAAATTCCCTTATACACATGATCACCCATGTCTGTAGGCCTTTTGCTAAATTTGCTAAATACATGAAAATTTTATTCCTTGTGTTTGTCTTTCCACAGCCTGCCACAGCTTTAGCTTTCAATCTTGGGCTCTAAAAATAGTCTCTGCCTAGGTCCTAAAATTGTGAGAACGAAATGAGATTGTGAGAACATTTTATGGATTCTGAAATGCCAGTATATGCGAACTGAGCTGTACATTAGCCCAATATATAATGCTTTATTCCATAACTATGTTATTCATTGTTTACTTGTGTCTTGTGTACTGTTTGTTTCATGCATGTAATTTTCATGTTTTCAACTAGAAAGCAGCAGTTAGAATAGTGTTAGTAGATTGTAGCAATTTCCTGAAATCAGTTTGCAATTGTTCTTGTTTGGTTTCTGTGTAATACTCATGTTTTTTCTTTCTTTGGGAGTTAAAATTTCTTAAGAAATTTTTTACTCATGACATGTAAAACATTCACACAGTTCTGAAGAGTAAACATTCTTTGTCTTCCACTCCCATCCCAGCCAGCTTCAGTGTGTATACATTAGTGGCAGTCTGTTAAATTTGCCTGGTGTACATTCTTTCTGACCTTTTTAAAAATGTTTTATAAGGTATATATTTACCTGAAGCATTATCTACATTTTTTTGTGTGGGTTTAAAGAAATTATACATAGATAAAACAGTATATTATGTATTGTTTTCATAGCTTGGGTTTTACTTAATGTATCTTAAGAGAATTTTCCTTTTCAGAACCTATAGATAACCTCGTTTTTATATTAGGTACATAGTATTTGTAGTATGTATATGTGAATTCCTTTTTAAAAAATCTTTATCTGGTTTATGATCACTTTTTCTTAAAACACTAATACCAACTTGTTTGTTTCTCAGACAAATAAGAAGACTGGAAAACCAATGATAAATCTGTATACAGACAAGGACACAGGGAAGCCCAAAGGAGAGGCAACAGTGTCATTCGATGACCCTCCTTCAGCTAAGGCAGCCATTGACTGGTTCGATGGTATATACCTCATTCATACAGTTTCAATATGCAGTTTGGATAAATGTTGTCCAGTCTTGAAGTCAAACTATATTCTGGTAGACTGGTTATTTTCATGTTTACTTTTGTGGGTATTCTATTAAACAGGTCAGAGTTTTTATATACCTTTAGAAATGAGACAGATGAGCTCTCTCCTTTTTTGTCTCAAATATTTCCTTATTATCATGCCTCGTGCTTGAAGCCACTCTGATGGAGATTTAGAGGGTTGGCCTGCTTAAATCTGTTCTTTGTAAATTTAGATTAATTTCCCTTCAAATATAAAGTTAATACATATTTGGAAGAAATGGTAAGACATTTTTCCCCTGAAAATAAACTATGGGAAAGTAGAAGAAAGCAGTAAAGCATCCAGTCCTTTCTACTCAGAGATAACCGTTGATAATATTTAAAAAAGAATTTTTTTTTTTAATGTTTGTTTATTTTTTAGAGGGGGCAGACAGAGAGCAAACAGGAGAGGGACAGAGAGAGAGAGAGGGAGACACAGAATCCAAAGCAAGCTCTAGGCTCTGAGCTGTCAGCACAGAGCCTGACACAGGGCTGGAACTCATGAAATGTGAGAACATGACCTGAGCCAAAGTCAGATGCTCAGGTGCCCTGATAGTATATATTTTTTTAAATTTTTAAAAACATTTATTTATTTTTGAGAGACAGAGATAGAGCATGAGCAGGGGAGGGGCAGAGAGAGAGGGAGACACAGAATCCAAAGCAGGCTCCAGACTGAGATGTCAGATGTCAGATGTCAGCACCCCCCTGACACGGGACTCAAACTCACAAACCGTGAGATGGTGACCTCAGCCGAAATCGGACGGTTAACCAACTGAGCCACCCAGGCACCCCCGGCTAATATTTTTTACTTACATTTCCTTCCACTCTTAAAATGTATTTTAAAAATAGTTTATCATTATATTCCAAACGTAGTTTTGTTTCATGCTTCTTTCACTTAACATTTTAATAGTCATTTCCCCATGTTATTAGAAATTCATTGTTTTGTACCCTAATAAGAAGTAACACTGCATGTTAACTGTGGTTTATAGTCTAGGCATAATTCTAAAAGCTTTACATGATCCTCAATTTGATCCTCACAGTAACCCTATGAGACAAACCCTCTATTATTATTTTATAGATGTGGAAACTAAAGCACAAAGAAGCTCTATAATTTCCAGGATCATAGCATAATTGACAGAGTCAGGATTCAAACTGAGGCAGTCTGGCTCCACTGTCTCTAAAGGACTTAACCGTGCTAATTAGATTGACAGACACCTGAGGTCCCTTCCACTTCTGAGATTATTGTACCTGTGTCTTTCAAAAACATAATTGCATTTCCTCTTCAAAAATGAGATTGGATTCTCTATCTGTCCTCACCTTAATATTGTTTACCTCTTTGCATTAATCTGTCAGGACTAGCACCTTGCTATTGAAGGCTAGGTCCATTTTTCCTCACTTTTCTGTGTTTGCCATAGTTTTGGTGAATTAAAAAGCAATCTCTTTTGCTCATACATATTCAAAAATTATTGTGCCTGTTGCCCACAGGGCATATGAGCCTCTTAAACCTAACTCCATAGTTCAGGTCATTCATTCTACAGCTGTGAAAATACTGATCTGTGAGTGGCTTCTTATGTTATACTGTCTGGTACTGTGAAAAGTTGCCAGCCACAATGATGAGTGCTTTGGTCAGGGAGCTAAGGCTCCTGCAATTCTGACCATTTTATAAAATCCTTGGGTACCTTTTCCTTATATGTCAGTTCTCTTGTTTAATACAAAATAAAAAGATTAATTCCTGTCTCTAAGGCTGTGAGGCTGCAGAATATATGTTATGTGTGCATGTATGTAATTACATATGTATGCAGTTTTTTGCATGTATTATTTTTAAAGCTAATTCTTGCATATGGTAAAAAAGTTTCAAACTGTACCAGAAGTGTATAGTGAAAAATGAGCTTTCTTTCCACCTTTGATCCCCAGTGATCTTTCCCCTGCTGAGAGTGAAGCATAATAGGCAGTGAATATATAGCGTATGTGTACTTGTAAAGGTATGTGTACACATGTATATGTGCACACCCACACACTAATTCCCTTTAAAAAGTAGAAGTGGTAGTTGGGACGCCTGTGTGGCTCAGTCAGTTGAGCATCTGACTTCGGCTCAGGTCATGATCCCATGATTTGTGAGTTCGAGCCCTGCATCGGGCTCTGTGCTGATAGCTCAGAGCCTGGAGCCTGCTTCAGATTCTGTGTCTCCCTCTCTCTCTGCCCCTCCCCCGCTTGTGCTCTGTCTCTGTCTCTCAAAAATGAATAAATGTAAAAAAAAAAAAATTAAAAAAAAAAAGAAGTGGTAGCATACTACACACATGGTTTTGCATTTGTCTCTTTCCATAAAAAAAATATTAGATGTGGGTTTTTTACTCAGTAAAAAGTAACTGGGTCCCAGTGATAGATCTGCTCTATTCAGTAGATGATAATCATGTTTTAACACTGTTACCTTGATTCTTTGGAATACTAGTGTGTTTGAATTTCTGTGAGGATATGTCTGTTATTACTCTGAAACTAAAAGTTTCCAAGACAGTTTTATATTTTTGTTGAGAGGTAAGATGTGGAGTAGCACTTCTTTAAAATTATATTCTTTTTTCTTAGGAAAAGAATTCCATGGCAACATCATTAAAGTGTCCTTTGCTACCAGAAGACCTGAATTCATGAGAGGAGGTGGAAGTGGAGGTGGGCGGCGAGGTAAGATACTTGTTGCTCACAGGCCTGGATATTGTACAGAGGGTTTGAATTTGAGTCCATGGTCTGTCTCTATTGTGTGAATTACTACTTCTTTCTCTCCCTAAGTTTTTTTACTTAAATCTTTTTTTTTTTTTTTAATTTTTAAAAATTTTATTTTAGTTTTTAATTATTATTTTTTTATTTTTTATTTTTATTTTTTTTTTTTAATTTTTTTTTTAATGTTTTTTATTTATTTTTGGGACAGAGAGAGACAGAGCATGAACGGGGGAGGGGCAGAGAGAGGGAGACACAGAATCGGAAACAGGCTCCAGGCTCCGAGCCATCAGCCCAGAGCCCGACGCGGGGCTCGAACTCACGGACCGCCAGATCGTGACCTGGCTGAAGTCGGACGCTTAACCGACTGCGCCACCCAGGCGCCCCAATTATTATTTTTTTACATATTTATTTTTGAGAGAGAGAGAGAGAGAGAGAGAGCGCGCGCGCACAAGCGGGGGAGGGGCAGAGAGAGAGAGAGACACAGCTTCAGCCTCCAAGCTCCCAGCACAGAGCCCGTCGTGAGGTTTGAACCCATGAGCTGTGAGATCATGATCTGAGCCCAAGTCGGACATTTAGCCAACTGACCCACCCAGGCACCCCTTAGATTTTAATTCTTTTAAAAGAAATTTTTATTTATTAGAGAGGGCGCTGGCACACGGGAGAAGGGGAGAGAGAGAGAGAATCCCAAACAGGCTCGCTTCATGCTCAGCACAGGGCTCAATCCCACGACCCTGGGATCATGACCTGAGCTGAAATGAGGACTTGGACACTCCAACTGAGCCACCCAGGCACTCCATCTTTTTCCTTATATCTTAAAGTGAGAGTGGGTACTGAAAGGAGATTGGGTAAATAAGGTGTCATAATAGCTAAGAAAGTAGTTGAAAGAAGGTTCTAGAAATCCCTTTGGAAAGCTGTGTAGCAGTTTTTTATTCACCTGGAGATCAGGAGACAGTTGCTTAAATGATACTTAATTAGGTAATCTGACCAGTTTATAAATTCCCTGATACAGTTGCCGTCATCTTTTTTTTTTTTTTTTTTTTTTTTTTTTTTTTTTTTTTAAATTTTTTTTTCCAACGTTTTTTATTTATTTTTGGGACAGAGAGAGACAGAGCATGAACGGGGGAGGGGCAGAGAGAGAGGGAGACACAGAGTCGGAAACAGGCTCCAGGCTCTGAGCCATCAGCCCAGAGCCTGATGCGGGGCTCGAACTCACGGACCGCGAGATCGTGACCTCAGTTGCCGTCATCTTAATTCATTTCTATTGTGTTTAATTTCTTAAATTTGGAATATGTTTTCTCTGCCTTTATCACTGAGATTCTCAGACTAAGGAGGGTATTATAGAAAGTGGACTTTGAAATTTTTTAGTGCATTAAATAATGCACTGTATTATGTGCTTGCGGTCTTTTCCCACATTTCTTGGATTTACTAAGTAAAGCCTCAAATGAAAAGAATCAGGGTCCTACCATAAGGGGTTCATTTTGGGGGTGGCCGCCCAGTTATTGATGGGTACTTGCTCTGGCTTTTCCTCTGTTTCATTAATGTTTACTGCTAGTTTTTCTCCCCTACTCTTTCCCCCAGGCCGTGGAGGATACAGAGGTCGTGGAGGCTTTCAGGGGAGAGGTGGAGACCCCAAAAGTGGGGACTGGGTTTGCCCTAATCCGTAAGTATCTCATTTATTTTGTCAGTAATAGGGTTGGGATTGGGGTCAGAGGATGCAAGAGGGGGTTCAGAATCAATTGGAAACTATTGAACATTTTTATTTTCCTCCTTTCTCAGATCATGTGGAAATATGAACTTTGCTCGAAGGAATTCCTGCAACCAGTGTAATGAGCCCAGACCAGAGGATTCTCGTCCCTCAGGAGGAGGTGGGTCAGCTTTTTAACAGCAATTCCATGGCATTTATCTTCTGACTAGCATTAAGCGTGCTTTACATTATTCTGCTGGCCTTGCTGATTTGCATTTTTACCTTGCAGATTTCCGAGGAAGAGGCTATGGTGGAGAGAGGGGCTATAGAGGTCGTGGGGGAAGAGGTGGAGACCGAGGCGGCTATGGTGCAGACAGAAGTGGAGGTGGCTATGGAGGAGACAGAAGTGGTGGCGGCGGCTACGGAGGAGATAGAAGTGGGGGTGGCTATGGTGGAGACAGAAGTGGGGGCGGCTATGGTGGGGACCGAGGCGGCGGTTATGGTGGGGACCGAGGCGGCGGCTATGGAGACCGAGGCGGAGGCTATGGGGGAGACCGAGGCGGAGGCTATGGAGGAGACCGAGGAGGTGGCTACGGCGGAGACCGAGGTGGCTATGGTGGAGACCGAGGCGGCTATGGTGGAGACCGAGGCGGCTATGGAGGAGATCGAAGTGGGGGGGGCTATGGAGGAGACCGTGGCGGTGGTGGCTATGGTGGAGACCGAAGTGGAGGCTATGGAGGAGACAGGAGTGGTGGTGGCTATGGAGGAGACCGAGGTGGCTATGGAGGCAAAATGGGAGGAAGGTGAGTATTACAATGTACTTGTTAATCTTTTTATTTTACTGCTCCTAGGGTTTAGGATCCGAGCCCTTTTTGTCACATTTTCTTAATGTCCAGTTGTTTGGAACTTGAATTTTTCATTGGAAACTCTCAATTAGGATGGAGAAGATTCATTTAGTTTTCCTGCTTAGAAATTTCTAAAACTCATTTTGTTTTGGAAATTGTTTCATAAATCTATATTTGTATGAGAGTGTGTATATGGCTGTGGTATTCTTTCTCATGGCTAAAGTTAATTGAGATTGAGAGGTAATTTGAAACTGTATGTAAATGAGAGGTTCTTAATGTTAAGTGAGGGGAGCACACCTTTCATAGGGGCATTTTCTGAGATCACATGTGACACCTGCCACCCTGTAGTTGTTTCTCTGGAGAGTCTGGTAATCCCTTTTCCAGATGAAAATTCCTGATGGTACTGATGGGAGTGTGTTGTGCACATGAATGGTGTAGAGGCAGAAAAGTTGATGAAAAACAACTTCGATTATTATACTAAGCATCTGTATGCCAGATGCAGTATAGGGTAGTGAGAATTAGTATAGCATATGGTTAAGAGCATGAAGTTCAGAGATAAGAAGTCTCTGGTTTCGAATTCTGGCTTCACCACTTACTAGCTGTGTGATGTTAGGCAAGTTACTTAACCCTTTGGAGCATTAGGATTCCCATCTATAAAATGGGGCCAGTAATACCTCCTTCATGGAGTTGTATTAGATCATGTAATGACAGTTCCTGGCCCACAGTAAGTGCTATATAATTGTTAGATAATAGTAATTATCTTTTGAACATGTCTTACTGTATAGCAAATCCTGTGGAAGCGTCTTTCTATTCTTTAGTTTAGTCCTCAGCTCCATGAGGTAGATGTATTTCCCATTTTGTGAAGTAGGAAACGTTGTGTAACTTTTCCAAGGTCACATAGTAAGTGGCAGACCCAGAATTCTTACATGAAAATGTGTGCTTTCCTTTTTCTGTTATGCCACTCGTCTGTTAAGAGTGCTTGACAGCGGTTTAGAGTCCTTACTGTAGATGGAAAGTTTTTAAGACTCAGTGATAGCAAAATCTTCCAGGAACTTTGTGGGTCTTAAAGCTGATAAATTAGATGTTTATTAAGCACTTCTAGGAGTGGAGAAATAAATTAGGTATGGTGTCATTCTTACAGAAATTGTCAAGCTGATGCCAGTCACCAGCACCCTGAGGAAGTGTCTGATGCTCCCCCTTGGTAGAAAATTAGAATTTAGTCTGGCTCTTTATTTTTCATTCCTAGAAACGACTACAGAAATGATCAGCGCAACCGACCATACTGATGACTGTTTTGAATGTTCCTTTGTCTCTGACATGATCCATAGTGAAATTGCCAGAGTTTTGCCTGCTGCTTTCCTCGTGGCCTCTTCTTGGGTAGTGAAATTAAGTGACATTTGGATTTTTATTTGGGTGGGAGGGCTGGGACAGTTTTTCTTTTAGAAATGTCCATTGAAATTTCCCCATTTAGTTTTCCACCTCTCCTTTCCAACCCTTGAAGCTAAGTGCGTTGTAAAATATTGCCAAAATGGAAAGTGTTTTGTATTACTGCAATAAAGGCTGCTTGTTTTGTGGACTTTTGTACATTAGTGCATTGTTCTATCACACTCAGGATTCAGTTACAGCAGACTGTAACCCTAAAGAATTAGGAAATTCATTCTGTTTCATTAACTTAAAATGTTACTTTTAACAATACTGAGCTCCTGCTCTGTTTAGAGTAGTAATTTGCAAGAATGACTGCATGTCAGAATTACCCGAGGAGGTTATCAAGATTAGATTTCTAGGCCTCACCCCAGGTCTACTTGGTCAAAACTTGTTAAGTGTGGGGAGCTAGACCTAGGAATCTATATCAGGCTCACCAGATGGTTTTGATACAGTCACTTTAATGGTAGTTTACAGCTGTGAGCCATTTATTTAGGGCAGCGTTCTAGATGCTGGGAATGTGGAAGTCTAACGGTTATGTAGGAAGAGTAAGGATTTGATGACAAGCCAGGGTGAAGATACCAGTGTGCTGGGTATGTTACTTGGCATTCATTAAAGAACTATTTCTCCTACACTTATCAAGGGTAAGGCATTGCACCAGATGCTAGATATGTTGCGCCTCAAGCAAAGAGACAATATACAGTCTGACAAGTACTCCAATAAGAATTAAGTACAAGGTACTTTGAAGGCTGGTTGGAAGGACATGATCCAGTCATGTACAGTCGAGAAGGCTTGGTAAGTCTTGAGGGAAGAGTAGGAGTTGGCTATGTAAGAAGGCTGGGTGAGGAAAGGTATTCCCAGCAGAAAACTAATGACATGAACAAACCAGGAGTTAAGAGAGTGAAGAACAGGCTCTGCATTTGAGAATTGTATATAGTACATTGTGGTTAGAGGGAGGAGTTCAAGGATGACCCTGCAAAAGGTAAGACTGGAGAGGTAAACATGCTTGGTGAGAAGGTCCTTCTTGCATTTCATTTTTCCCCTGCCTCCAAATAGGGAGTCATTAAAAGATTTTAACCAGGGCAGTAGCCTGACCTGAGTGGCATCAACTGAAAGATGATGATGGCTGCCTTGTGGAGAGGCTGGACTGGAGACAGAATGGTAAGCCAGGTGAGAGATGATATTGGTCTGAGCTCAGATAGTGACTGGACAAGGAGGAGATAACTAAATTGATTTGAGAAATGAGGGAGGGACACTGAACAGGATTTGGCTGGATGTCAGAAATTATGGGGAGAGAAGTCAGGTTTCTAGCCTGGTGATTGGGTAGATGTGCTATTCATTTAAATAGAAAACACTGGGAAAGGAACAGGTTTGGGAGCAAGATTAGGGGAAATGAGTAGGTAGCTGGGTTGTGCAAATCTGCAGCTTAGAAAGTTGGCATTCAACATTATGCATGCTGATTTTTTTTTTTTTCTGTACTGACTTCTTCCTTTGCTGCTTCTCTGCCTGACCTTCAGATGTAGGAGGTTTCTCAGAGCTTGTTCTGAATCACCTTTTCCTTTTCAACTTACACTCATTTTCATCCTGGAAGAACTCATTCAGGCTGTGGCTTTAAATACCGTCTAATACACTGATGGTTACCAAATTTAAGCCTCTAGTCTTGACCTCTTGCCTTGCTTCACTCTGGATTATATTCAGCTTCCTAACTTGACCTTTTTATTAAGATGTACTGGGGGCGCCTGGGTGGCGCAGTCGGTTAAGCGTCCGACTTCAGCCAGGTCACGATCTGGCGGTCCGTGAGTTCGAGCCCCGCGTCAGGCTCTGGGCTGATGGACGGCTCGGAGCCTGGAGCCTGTTTCCGATTCTGTGTCTCCCTCTCTCCCTGCCCCTCCCCCGTTCATGCTACATCTCTCTCTGTCCCAAAAAAAAAAAAAAAAAAGTTGAAAAAAAAAAGATGTACTGAACAGAACTTTTTTCTTTTCCTTTCTTTTCTGTTTTCGTAACTCTGATGGGACTAAACAGAACTTTTGATTCCCTTTCCAAATCACTTTCTCTCCTCCTATACATTCTTTTTCCTGTAAAGTCTGTTTTTCCCATAGTAGCCAAATGATACCGTAAAGATGTGAATCAGACTATGTCATGCCTTTTTAAAGGCTTTAAATGACTTTTATTTTTATTTTAGGGAAGTTGCATACCCAACGTGGGGCTTAAACTTATGACCCTGAGATTGAGAGTCACGTGC
This sequence comes from Neofelis nebulosa, assembly GCF_028018385.1. Lineage (NCBI taxonomy): Eukaryota > Metazoa > Chordata > Mammalia > Carnivora > Felidae > Neofelis > Neofelis nebulosa. The sequence continues at coordinate 55,980,953 of NC_080797.1, read as the reverse complement.
TCTAATGACTGAGCCAGCCAGGTGCCCCATTGACTTTTGTTACATGTAGGCTATAAATTCCTTACCCTGACTTGCGGAATGCTTATGAACTGGCCTCTGTCTCCCTCTCCAACCTTATTGTGTAACATTTATCCATACTAACCTTGCTTTAACCACATTGGTTTTAATTCTTCATGGTACCAATATGCTTTTGCTGTAGTATCTTTATATGCTTTATTTTGGATTCACCTTCCTCAAATATTCAGATGGCTGATTCCTTTTCATTGCAATGTTGGGTCAGATTCCACCCTCCTCCCTGGCCTTCTATCTAAAATACTGCCTCTCCTCAGTGACTCCTATCACCTCTTATAATGTCATCACAGTATCTATCATTATTTGAAATGATCTTTTTGTGGTTGTCAGTTTCTCTCTTCATTAGAATATAAGCTCCAGGAGAGTAGGGAACCTTGTCTGTTGTTGACTGTTCTACCCCAGTGCTTAGAACAGTGTCAGGCACAGAGTAGGTAACTCAATGAATATTGGCTAAATGAATGAATCTATTATAGGTACAGATTTGAGATTAATGAGCCACTAATATTTAAATGGTAATTAAAGTGCTGAGTGGATATAGTAAGACTGTCTAGAGTAGTTCTTCACCATCCAAGCTCTATATTAGAATTAGCAAGGATGTTTTTTTTAAACACAAGGATGCTGGGTTCTATTCCAAAACAGTGAAATCTGTTCGGCGTGGCCATTTAATAAGAGCCTCAGTTGATTTTAATGGTTTGGGGAGACAGTATATATAGAGAGAAGAGCCTAGGATAGGACCCTGAGAAATACTAATACTTAAGAGATCATAGAAGAGGATCCTGAAATAGAGACGAAATGGCCAGTGAGGTGTTGGTGGAACCCAAAGGAAGCATGGATTTTAAAGAGGGAGAAGCTAGTGGTGTCAAGTGCTCAAGCCAGGCCAAGTCATACAGAGTGCATATAGATAGCACTCGTATTTAGCAATATGGAGGCTCTAAATTACCTTAGCACAGGGTGTCTCAACCTTGGGACTACTGACATTTGGGTTGGAGAAGTCATTGGTATGGAGGGTTGCCCTTTTTGTTGCAGGATGTTTAGCAGCATCCCTGGCTTCTACCACGAGACTCCAGGAGCAGCCCCCAGTTGTGACAATCAGAATGTCTGACACTGCCAAATGTCCTTTGGGGACACAGTTTGGGGTGCATGATTGCCCCTTTTGAGGACCATTGCCTTAGCAAAAGCCATTTTGGTAGAGCATTGAATTCTGAACCCAAACTGAAGTGGGATGATGACTAATAGATATTGGAGAAATGGAGACAGGTAATGTGGACAACTAAAAATCTTGATTACAAAGGGTGGTTAGAGATAGGGTTGAGGTAAGAAGAAGTATCTGGACAGGGATATGGGTTTGTGGGAGGTTATTTTTTAAGATGGGTGAGAAATAAGCATGTTTATACACTACGTGCAAGGAAATGGGGATGATTGATGTTCAAATCCCTTGAAGGAATGGTGACCAGAAAGCTGGTGAAGGATTTATAGTAGAACAGGAGAATGCCTCTTGTGTTATTTCTGGAGGTAAGGATAGTTGCAGATGCTGATAATGATGGTAACAGATGATTAACATATATTGGGGGCTTCCTATGTGCCAGGCACAGTTAACAAGCACTCTGTGTTAACTAATTCTCACAACAATGCTGTGAACCAAGGAGGTATAGGAAACACTTCAGAGAAGAGATAAATGGTGTGATTTTGATTGCTGCTTGAAAGGGGCTTCAGAGGGTACAGTGAGGAACAGAGGCACTGAGAGGCTAAGCAACTTGCCCAGGATCACATCTCTAGTAAGTGGCAGAGTCTGGATTCTAATCCAGGGATTTAGCCTTAGAGCCTGTGCTCTTTACTGTGCACAAGGATGCTTGTAACAGAGGTGGCAGGAAGTTGAAGTAATTCCATGTGATGTCTTTTTATCCCCTGAGTATAGTAAAATATAATAGTCTGCTGAGAGTTGGGGAATATGATAGTTTGAAGAGACTGTAGTAAATGTGAGGATAGAGATAGCAGAGAAGACTTAAGATAACCATTGTAGGAAATAGGAAAGTATTGTGACTAGGAACCCGTAAAGTTGGTAGACAATGATGAGAGCCCAGTTAACATAGGAGGCAAGTGTTTTATGGGTACAGTCTATGGATGTGTGATTTTTCTCTATCTTAAAATTTTTAAAATATATTTTTATTTATTTATTTTAGGTGTTTTCATTTATTTTTGAGAGAGAGCATGTCTATAGCCATACCACCCTGAATGCACCTGATCTTGTCTGATCTTGGAAGCTAAGCAGAGTCGGGCCTTGTTAGTACTTGGATGGGAGAGAGAGGACGTAACAGGGGAGGGGCAGAGAGAGGGAGGCAGAGGATCTGAGGCCAACAGCAGGCTCGAACTCACAAAACTGAGCCAAAGTCGGGTGCTTAACTGACTGAGCCGCCCAGGTGCCCCAGGTTTTTCCCCATATTTAATTAGCAACCTGGTTATAGGAACAGAGGCAGTTTGATTCAGGGTTAGAGATTTTACTAGTCAGATACTAGTAATCTGAATAAAAATTTCAGATTTGTTTCATACCTGTTGGAGGTATGAGAAGAGTAGAGATAGTGGTTGATGGATGGAGTCTAGGCTGAGTAGGAAGAAAAAACAAGTTAATGGAGAATGTAGGGATGTCAAGAGTGGTGTTACTGATGAGATTCAGAGAGCTGATACTGAGGATAAGCTGGATAGATAGAAGGTTTGGGTCAGAAAGTAGATATTCAGGATTTGGGAGATGGAGCAATTCCTGGGGATGATAAGGGCTGGGTGTGGCCATGGAAGTGGATGGCTAAAGTGAGTGGAAGGGAAAGGCGTTTGTATTTGAGATCAAGAACTGAGGAGCTGGGTGTTGGGTGGTTGTTACATCATGGTGATAGCAAGACCGAGGTTCAGGCAACGAATAAGAAAACAGAGAAGTGAACCAGAGGATGGTATAACTAGAGAGCCAAGACACATGAGTTTTATATAAAGGCACAGGACAACGATGACATTGGAAGGAATGGAGAAGGATGAGCAACACCTAGGATTTTGGGAAGAGGTCATGGCATTCAGGAGAGAGAGCTAGATTTCAGTTATGGCACAGAGATGGATGAGAATGTTAGAAGAAGAGGTGGAGCGTGTTTATTGTTTTTTTTTTTTTTTTTCCCCTGCCTTCAGAATTAGAGGGTATATTCAGAGGTTTCATTAGAAAGAGGGAAAAGAGGAGGGAACATACATTTTGGATGGTGTCCAAAGAGCAATAGCAACAGATCCTGGCGACTGAGAGAAGTGGGCATTTCAGGCCTCAGAGAGAAACTGGCCACAGCTAGGATTAAGCGTGTTTGTCAGAGTATTGCATCTAGGTAGTTTTGGTACTTATTGGGAAGGCTTTGCTACATTGGTGGTGTACTGGATGGTGGGTCCTCCCTGCAGGGCTTTATGCTCAAGGCTGTCTTAAGTCTTCTGATGAGGATTGGTGAAATTAAGATTGAGGTACTGCTGAGCAGAGACTATTACCTGGTTGAGTAACAAGATATCCTCTAGAAAGCCAGAAATATGGAGGAGTAGGAGGAGGGGTTAGAGATCTGTGGGCAGGATTTTATAGTAGTTGAGAGCCTAAATTAGGTAATAAGTGCTTGTTTGTACCCACAGGCTGTTAAGGTGCACGGAAATTTGTGTTAGGTTACTCATTGGCCCAAAGGTGCAGAGTGGGTAAGAGAAAGGAAGATCCATTTTTGCCATCTTTGGTCTGTGTGTTTTTACTTACAACTCTGTAAGGCAAAACATGCATCTGAAAGTACTGGGGTAGGTAGGGAGATAACATCTGAATGAAACATACCATGTTGGATTCAGAATAACCAGACCACTCTAGAACCTGGAGTGTGGGGAATGGAAAGGAGCATCTGTTTTACTTCGACCTTTCTCTGCTTGATGGGAAGAACTTGACCTCACATTAGGTCACTTCAATAAGATTGGGGAGGATATAGGGGTGGCAGGACATTTTTAACCTCCAGTGGTCACAGGCACACATGGTAACACTGAAGAGAGGAGAAGAGAGAAACGCTCAATTTGAGGGCTTACTGTGTGATGCTAGGCACTCTATTGGGCTTTATATTATTGTTTGCTCCTAATAGGAGCTCTCAAGTAGTATGGATTATTCTCATTTTATTATAGGCGAAGAAATAGATTAACTTGTCCAAAGTCAAAGATCAAGTAAGTGATGGACCCTGGACCCTAGGATTCAATTTCAGATTTGTCTGACTCCAAAGTCTGAACTTTTCCTTTTTTTGTTTTGTTTTTTTTTTAACGTTAATTTATTTATTTTGAGGGAGAGGGAGAAAGAATCCCAAGCAGGTTCTGCGCTGACAGATCCCGGGATCATGACGTGAACTGAAATCAAGTCGGATGCTTAACCAACTGAGCCACCCACTCACTCCTGGGCTTTTCCTTTTGTAGGTTGTTGGGATTGGTGTGGCAGGTCCTATTGGTAAAGGGAAACTGAAGCCTTTAGTACAAATAAGGGAGAAACTGAAGCAGTTTTCAAGAGTAGAGAGAGTCTGTCACAGGGAATGGCTCTGAGGAAGGCAGAAAGCAAGTGTAGGAGAAGAGACAGAGAAGATGGCTGGTCTTGATTATAGCCTCATTATCTCCTAACCACTGGGAAATGGTTAGGGGGCAATTTAGTAAGAGGAAATGGCCCAAGAGTCCAGCTTTGCAAGATTTTCTATTTTTCCTGTTTGCAGCCCATTCTGGGCAGAAGCTCATCAAATTCTGGGTATAGACAAGGGCTTGATTTAGAGAGGCAGACTGGCCATTGGAACAGCTCTGTCTCTGTCTTCTCTTTGCCTTTTTGAGAAGGACATGTGACTGAGTGAATTAATACTCAGGGCGCCTGGGTGGCTCAGTCGGTTGAGCATCTGAGATCATTTGGCTCAGATCATGATCTCACGGTTCATGGGTTCGAGCTCTGGGTCGGGCTCTGTGCTGACAGCTCAGAGCCTGGAGCCTGCTTTGGATTCTGTCTCTCCTCTCTCTGCCCCTCCCCGGCTGATGCTCTGTCTCAAAAATAAATAAACGGTTGAAACAAATGAAAAATAACACATAACCAAGAGTGTGGAGACAGGAGTTTCAGTGTAGCCTCTGACAAAAGGAACAGCAGTGGTAGGTAGAGTGACACTCATTTATTCATGGAAGATAAGTATAGGTTGTTTTCCCAGGGGAACCTGAGAAGTAACCTCAGGAAGAGAATGGGGGCTAGGCCCAAAGAACTGACCTATTTAGAGGTTTTAGCAAGGATCTGGAGCTGCTTCTTGATCCCTGGCACCCAGGGCCCTGTGGCCTGTGCCTTGTGTTTTGGTTTAGAGAAACATGTTGGGAAGGTAGAAGTGAGATAGAAGGCAGACTCTCTCTGGGCACTCAGCTTTTTCTGTTGGTCTGATGTGGCTCTGGACTTTGCAATAAACAAGGGGTTCAGCTGTGCTAGTTGAAAGTCTTGGATATTTAACTCTTCTAGGTTCTCAGGGTCTTTCTGGAACCTTGTAGGCTCTGCCTCCTTATTGGTCTTAGGTGCTTCATATACAAAGATAACCTTGTTCTTTAGCTTGTTTTGGATCCAAGGATCACTTGAGGCCAGGAGAGTTAATGTTTCTTGTAGCTGCATTGAAACAAAGGTCCTCTGCATTGAAACTTCAGGCTAAGGCTGGGAGGGGAGGGGGTGTCCCAGTGAGGGGGTGCTCTGGCCACAGGCCACTGGGGTCCCACGGAATGAAGTCAAGGTATAGTGTGTGAGGGCTTATTCCCTTTCCTCCCTCCTGACAAAGAGCAAGTGGTAAGGATGGATGGGAGAGGCTTGGAGGAAGGGTAGAGAAGAGGAAGAGGTGGGCAGGAATGCCTTACACTGTTCTTCACAGCCTGGCTCTTTTCCGCATCTAGCATGTCCAACAGCAAGTGGAACACTTGTGGTTTGTGGATCCCCAGGACGCCCTGGCAGAGGCAGAATGTGCCTAAGTAGTCAGCCTAGGAAGATGCCCCATCTGTGCTCTTTTCCATTCTAGTCTCCATGATGACCCTGTCATCTGGCCTGGAGAGAGGGGGAGCTGTGGCTTCCCAGCTGAGGTGTATCCCTTTCCTTCCCTTTTGGGGCCACCGCATTGGGTTCTAGTACATACTGTTCACCAGAAAGAGTCAAGACAATTTCTGCAATACCTAAGCAATGCCTCTCATACCCATCTCCTGTCCCTTATCCCACCTACTTCCAATCCTGAAGAAAAGGTCATTGCTGAATTCGTGGTAGGGCTGGAATTCTAATATAAACCACCAAACCTCCCCAAACTTTACAGTCCTTTCTTCCCTGAAGTAATTGCCCTCAATTGCCTACTCCCCTTGCCATCAATACATCTGGTCAGAGAAGCAGGGCTGGCCTTACCAAAGAGATGACTGCTTCCTGGCGGGCAGTGGCATTTGAGTTCATTAGTTGCCTGTGTGGAAGGAAGTGAATGTGTTATCCAGTTAGAGGGTAGGAGGAGGAGGGCTGGTTGTTTCTTCTGACAGCCCAGAGTGAATCGAGCACAAGGCCAGAGAGTGATGCTGATTACATCAATTTCTCCCTCTTGTTTCTTGGGTTAGGAAAGGGGCTGGGAAGGGAAAGGCAGATACTACAATTTGCCAAGAGGTACCAAATGACAATTAGGACTTGCATCTGTCCAGAATTCTACCTTTTTATTTTTTTATTTTTATTTTTTAATGTTTATTTATTTTTGAGACAGAGACAGAGCATGAGTGGGGGAGGGTCAGAGAGAGAGGGAGACACAGAATCTGAAGCAGGCTCCAGGCTCTGAGCTGTCAGCACAGAGCCCGACGCAGGGCTCAAACTCACAGACCATGACATCATGACCTGAGCCGAAGTCGGAAGCTCAGCTGACTGAGCCACCCAGGTGCCCCCAGAACTCTACCTTTTACAGGTCCCTTTCATGTCCTCATCTTAATACGAGCTTTTATGTTTTATATTTTATAGCAGCCCTGAGTGATAGGTGTTAGCAGTACCCTTTGCCAATGAAAATCCCAGGGGTCAAAGTAACTTGGCCAGGGGCACAGGCAAGAGAACTGGGATCAGATTCTCAGCTCTCTCTGACCCTGTGCCCCTTTCTGCCAGCTTGAGCCACTCACGCCTCCACCAGGTTCATCATTGTAGGCTTCATCTTCAGCTCTTCCACAGTTTCAGCCACAGCCTTTCTCATAGCCTGAAGAAGGATTAAGGTGGGACAGTAGAGAAAAGGAATGCAGGAGTGTGCCTTTAAGTGCTCACAAACCTTTACCTTGTGCTATGTATGGTCCTTGCCTTGAGGTCTGGTAGGGGAAGCATGCGGGTGAGTAGACATGTACACTACTGTGGTAAGTGTTACAAATGAGCTAAGTATAGGGTGAAAATAGGGCCTCCTCAGTCTGGGTACCAGCAAGATGTTCTGGAGGAAGCAATGCCTCAGCTGCAGCCTGAAAGGTGGATGGGAGTTAACCAGTAGAAGGGTGGGGGTGGGAGATTTTGGGGCAGAGAGGAAGGCATGTACAAAAGCTTAGAGGCAAGAGAGCACAGAGAGGTTAGGAAACAAAAAGGAGTTCAGCGTAGCTAGGTGACCACACTGAGACTCTTCAGGGTGGGGCACTCTGAGGTGTTACACTGAGATAGCAGGTATAAACCAGGACAGGGTGATCTTAAGCATAGCTGGTGTGTGGCCGTGAGTGGGAGTGGGGAAAGCTGAAGCTAGAGAGGTGAGCAGGCCTTGGGTGGTGAAGGGCAGTGTAAGCCATTCTGAGGGCACTGGGGAGCTACTGAAAAATTTTATGCAGAGGTGAGACACAATCTGATTTACATTTCAGAAAAATGGCTTTGGAAGTTCTGTGGCTGGTTCTGTAACAAGGTACAATAGAGATAAAAGCAAAGGAACACAGAGGAATGCAGGGTTGATTCTGGTGGAGGTGATTTGGGAAAGCTTTCCATAGGAGGTGTTTGGACTGGCCTTGCAGCAGCAATGGTATTATAACAGGCAGGAGGAGGGAGGGAGTGAATAATAGCATGAGATAGTTTTCACCTTGCAGAGGGAGGGAGGGTTGACTTGTCATTATGCTGAGAGAACTGCCTCCCTTGCAAAGGCAAGGTGGCTTGAAAACATGGGCTGCATTAGGGGAACAGGGAATGCGTTAGAGTGAATGTGATACGTTTTGGGGCAGTGTGATGGGAGCCAAGTCAGGGAGGTCTTCAGAGAAGGGAGAGGAGACGGGTTTGGGTTGCCTGGGCTTGGGAGCTTTGGTCTCACAAGGAAAGGTTCATTGTAAGTCTTCCTCCAGAGCAGGTCAAATGTGAATCCCTCCAGCCCTTGTGCCTGGATCTTTTCCAGTCCAATGGTCTTGAGCATCTGGGTGGCTTCAAAGCGGTGCTAAGGGCAGAGATGGGGAAGTATGAAGGATAGACTCTTCATCATCCCTCTTCATCATTCCCATCCTATTGCTGGAGAAGGAAGGGTGCTAGGTAGCCTTAGACCTTACCTCCAGGACACTAGAAGAGCACAACTGGTCTAGGATGGCCCTGATGACTGTGGCTGAGTGTACATGCATCATCTTGACCAGCATCCTAAGTGCCTGTGGGGGGGAGGCAGGTGGGATGGGGTGTACAGGGGCTAAGAGGCATCTGGATGGCCAGGTAGGCTTGAGGGCTGAGCCTAAAACTCACAGGGAACAGTTGGGGTCCATTCTCCTGCCTCTTGGCCTCTTGAGTGAGAGCATGAGTTCATGTGTGCACATATGTGCACATTTTTTTTTTAATGTTTTTATTTATTTTTGAGACAGAGACAGAGCATGAGCAGGGAAGGGGCAGAGAGAGAGGGAGACACAGAATGTGAAGCAGGCTCCAGGCTCCAAGCTGTCAGCACAGAGCCCGACACGGGGCTCGAACTCATGAACTGTGAGATCATGACCTGAGCCGAAGTCGGACGCTTAACCGACTGAGCCACCCAGGAGCCCCACATATGTGCACATTTAAAATGAACACTATTTCAAATCAAACATACACAGACATATGCATGTATGCTCATGTCTACGTGACCCCATACTCATGTATATACATATTCACAGACACACAGAGGACCCCACAGTGTTCCCTGCTGAAGCTTCTTTGGTTGAGTATGACGGGGTCCAAACTGTGCCAAAGTCAGCACTGGCCTTTGGTTCCCCAGCACTCCCCAGGGAGTCCAGCCTTCTGCCCCTCACACCTTCATCCGCTGGGTTTTGGACCCTTGGCTTAGGCATTGCAGCAAGAACTCTTGGGCTATTTTGCTGCAGGGCCTCAGGAAACCCAAGCACAAGGCTGCCTCCACAGCTGCTTCATTCGATGACTTCTTTATCAGCATCTGCAGAACAGGCACCAACTTCTCTTCATCCCCGACTTGAGTTCTCTGAGGGAGACAAGAAGTGAAATAGGCAGGGGAACTATATCTTCATCCAGACATTGTTAAGAGGGCAGTTCACTCTTACTTCCAGAGCATTCTTCTTCCTCCCTAAAATGAATCTCATGTCATCAGATTAATTTACCCATGTCCCCTTATTTTTGCTGTCATCCACATGCTCCTAGGTCATATCCCTTCATTTCTCTATGACATCCATCCTGGATGGATGGATGTCATTCTCTTTAACACTTCTGCTGTCTTAATTCCTGACATTTAAAAAATATACATGCCATTGATCCTACTCCTGCTATCCAATAACCTTGTCCTTCATTCTGTGTCAGCCCCTAATTCTCAGGTTTTTATCATTACCCATTACTACGGCTTCTCCATGATCTCCATTTTATGGATCCCATTCTCTGACCATCACCGCTTATCTTTCCAGCTAACTTCCTGATGCCAGTAATTGTTGGACTCCACAAGGATTAACAATTCACTGAGCACCTTTTTATTGCTCATTTTCTTCACTCTCTACCCAGCTTAAACTTCATGGTCCTATTATAGTCACTTCTCTGCCTCACTCAACTCCTTTACCTCTTCTTGCTTCATTGTAGTCAACTTCCCACTTTGTGCCTGTACTTTCTGGAGAAAAGCCCACAGTCATGATGGCTGATCTTGCTTTAAACGTATGAACACAAACCTCACGTAGACCCTTAGTCCTACCTAGTAACCATACTGTTTTTCCTTGGGCAAGTCTTTTTCCCTCTCCTGATTCACACCCTGTCCTTTTGGAACCTCTAACACTTCTTCCTCTGTTCTTATTCTCAGCTGATGACCTTGTTTCTTTATTGAGCAAATAAAAGCAACTAGAAAAGAAGTTCCAAAGACACCTAACCACCATTTCTATCCAACCTTCAACACCTGCACCTATATGTTCTTCCCCTTCTCTTACTACTGGGTACTCTGACCATCTATCTAAAGTCAATCTCTCTACTTGTGTGTTAGATTTCATCTCTTCTCACCAAATCAAGAACATTTGTGCACAACTCTTTCTTCTCCCTTCAAAATTATCATTTTTCTGACTACTGGATCATTATCCCTTAGAATAGAAACATGCTGTTATTTTTCTTTTTTCTAAAATCCACCCCCAGTACCAACTACAGCCCTTTCCAACAACATTTGGAAAATTGTCCATTCTTGCCATCTCTAATTTCTTTCCTCCCGTTCACTCTTAAACTCATTATGTCAGACCTATACCCACCCCCACCAAAATTGTTCTTGTTTAGATATTCAAGGATTCCTGCATAGTTAATCTGTGTATTGATTCTCAGTCCTTATATTATTTGATACAGTTGATTTGTTTCCTTGATATATGTTTTTCACTTGATTTTCAGAATCTCAAGACTCTTGAGTTGTCTTCCTACCTATTGGCCACCTATCATTATTTGCTGGTTCTTCCTCTTCTCCCTGAGCTCTTAATGTTGGGATGCCCCTAGACTTGATTCTTGGTTCTACTGACCTCATCTAATTGAATGACATTAAATGCTGTCTGTATGCCAACAACTTATAAATTCCTTTCTCTAGTTCAGACTTCTAAACTCCAAATTGTACATACAACTGTTTACCTGCTGTCTCCCTTGGAGGTCCAATAGACATCTCAAACATAACTTGTCCAAAACAGGACTTCCGATATTACCTTCAAACCTGTTCCACCTGCAGCTTTCTCCATCTTAGTCGATAACAACTCCATCCTTCAGCTGCTAGGCCCAAAACCTTGGCTTCATCCTTGTTTCCTCACTGTCTTTTATAGTTCACATTCTACCTGTCAGAATTTTACTAGCCCCACTGCAACCACCGTGGTCCACGCCACCATTATATCTCACCAGGATTGCTTTAGTAGCCCCTAATTGGTCTTTCTGCTTACACCTGACACCCCACCCCCACCTCCCCATATTTCTCAGAACAGCAGTCATAGTGAACCTTTTGAAATGTAAGCTAGATCATGTCACTGCTTTGCTCAAAATGTGTAATGGCTTCTTACTTCACTCAGAGTAAAAAGCCCAAATACTAAAGTCGTCCAGAAAGCAATGGCCTAGTATGATCTAGTCTAGTGGATCTAGTAGATCTAGATCTAGTATAATTGAGTCTCCTGTTTACTACTTTGACATATCTTCATTTCCTACTGCTTTCTTTATTCCCACTCCACTTCAGCCACACTGGCCTCCTTGCTGTCCCTTAATCATCCAAGCACGCTCCTGCCTCAGGGTCTCTGCATTGATTGGTCCTTCTGCCAGGAATGCCTTCTTTCAGATAACCTGCAAGGCTAACGCCTTGACCCTCTTTATGTCTTTGCTCAGATGACCCCTTCTAAATGAGGCCTTCCCTCCCTTCTGGGTTTAAAACTACGACCTGTTCCTGTCCCCATTTGGCATTCCTGATCATCCTCACCCTGCTATATAATTTTTCCACTGCACTGGTTACCTGTAACATACTATATAATTAAGTTTATTGGTTATTAAATATCTCCTCGACTAGAAGGTAAGCTCCACAAGAGCAGGGGATCTTAGCCTGTTTAGTTCACTGATGTATCTCAAGGGCCTAGGACAGTGCCTGGCATGTGATAGCTGTTTAATATATATTTGTTGAGTAAATGGATGGATGATGAATTCTACTTCACGTGGAACAGTGATGGGATCAAAGTAAGAGGATCCTAAAAGGGGAAAAAATTTGATTAGTGTCAGCAGACTCTTGATCCCTTTCCCCTCTTGAGAGAGGTTTTTTCTTTAGTAGGTTTTTAAGGATAATGATTACCACTTAAAAAGCACAGGCGTTGAACTAGATGCTTCACCTACATTGCATTTAGTCTTCCCAACATTGTTATAATTACTATCTTCATTTTATTTATTGGTTTAATCCATTATTGGTTTTTAGTTTTAGAAAGAGGGTGAGAGTGCAAGCTAGGGAGAGGGGCAGAGGGAGAGAGGGAGAATCCCAAGCAGGCTCCACACTCAGCACAGCGCAGGACACAGGGCTCCATCCCACGACCCCGGGATCATGATCTGAGCCAAAATCAAGAGTCAGATGCTCAACTGACTGAGCCACCCAGGCACCCCTAATCCATTAATTTTTATGTTGGTTTCAGGTGTACAATATAGTGATTCAGCAATTCTGTACATTACTCAGTGCTCATCACGATGAGTGTAGTTACGTCAAGAGTTTAGAAATGGACAAACTGCGGCTCTGAAAGCTGGCTTGTCAGAGCTCGTGTGACCACGAAGTGGCTATGCCAGTGCTTCTGTGCAGGGAAGCTATTCCACAGGGAACTCCACAAAGACAGTGTCTTCTCCCATCAAGGCTAGGAGCCGGGTTTCCTTCTCCCTGACCCAACCCCAGCCAACACCATCAATTACCTTGCCCCAGTTACTGACTCTCCTCCCAGTCACCTTGTCTTTGGGGACAGCAGCCTGGGAGTTGAGAGCCACTCGTAGCCGTGTCAGAGAATCCATCCTTTCCTCCTCATTTTGCCCCTTCAACTGTGTGATGAGAACCTGGATCACGTGCTTATTCAGGCAACCTTGGACAGGGAGGGTCCTCAGGTCAGGGCAGAGCCTCAGGGACTGTTCTTCTCTGCCAGGATTCATTTGACTCGACTGTGCCCTCAAGACAGAAGTCCTAAGTACTAGGTCCTGAGGTGTTACCCATCTTCTCAGGACACTCATGCATGGCTGCAGTTCCAGGGGCTCTCTCTCTCCCTCCAGTCTCTTCTCTCTTTTCACCCCACTTTCCTCTCTCTGCCCACAGTGCTAGGCTGAAGTGACTTTCCTTACTCAAAGGGGAAAGGAGCTCCTCTGCTTCCTTTCTCACCTTTCCCTACTTCTCCCCACCCCCCTCACCTGCCCCAGGGAGAGGACATACTCACCCAGGAGGGCCAGGCTTCGACAGGCCTCAGACTTCACTTTCTCTGAACCGGTTTGGGCCTGATTTAAGAGGCAGGTGGTGGAAACATGCCATAAGTTGATGGAATGTCAGAGCTTTCAGAATCATCTCAACTTTTCATTTACAAATGAGGAGACCAAGTCTAGAGGGTGACCTGTCTATGCTCAAACATAGAGTACAGGCAGGGCGGTGCAATGGAAGGAACACAACTTGGGAGTAAGACTTTCGTTCAAATCCCTATCCGGTATCTAGTAGCCATGTGGCCTTGGGCAAGTCACCTGGACTCTCAGAGCTTCCATTTATCTTTAGAAAAGTGCAGATACTACCACCTATTCCTAATTTGTAAGATTTAAATGAGAATATGGACAAGAAAGCATGTTCCCCATTATAAATTGGCATATAAACACGGGGGATTAAATCAGTTAAGGTAGAGAATGAACTCAGTCCAAGTTCTTTCCTGGCTTTTCAGTTGAGGGTCTTTCTGTTAGACAAAGGGGACCTTCACGTTCTTCCATCCCCATCAAGCTGTCCTTCAGAGAAGCCAAGGGCATGAGATAGTGCATGCTGCACACTGGCAGCTCTCCTCACTGCATCTGACCCAGCATCGTTGCACTCTGGCAAGCCTTGTCTGTGCCCATGTGCCCGTGCTCTGCACACCTCAGACCCTGTTCCTCCTCTCATGAGCTTCATGTGTCCTCAGACTCACCACCTGCCATAGTGCCTCCATGACAAACTGCTCACTGACGCCCAGGCACCCCAGAGCCTGCAGGAACAGGGGTGGAGAAAAGGGAAGAGCCCTCAGGCAGCACCCCTATGAGTTACTGTCCTTTGGATACAGCTGGAGTTTTGCCTTGGAATACTTCCTCCCTCCCTCACTTCTTCCCCCAAGCATCTTTCTCCTCCCCAGCTCAGCTAGCTCCTGTGACTATGCTCCACCACCCTTGCCACCTCTCACCTGTGCTGCATAGAATTGCTCAGGCTCTCTGGGAGATTCCAGGCTTTTTGTGAGTTCCTGCCCATCCAAGGGAGCCAGTGGAAAGGAAGAAAGGGATAAATATAGTTGTAGAACTTCAAACAGGTGCTCATCCAATCCAGTCCCTTTTCCTTTCCTCCCTCCATTTTGCAGGCAGGGACTGAGGGCTGAAGGATAATGTGAGCCCAAGGTAAGGACACCCACAAAGGGAGTCTCCCCATTCTCCCTCCCACCGTGGTCCCTGACCTTTAATCTTTGCCACTTCAGGGGGTCCCCAGCAGGGTCTGAGGGCTTGGATCCCATCTGAGATTGTATAGTCAGCTTGCTCATAGGGAGATGGAATTTTTGGATGGGGGTGCCCTCTTTGAGTTGCCTGTGTGAGAAATTGCACAGGCTGGCCTTGGACCCCTTGTTCCCTCCCTCCTACTTCACAAACTCTCCTCTGCCCTTGATCCTCAGCCCAGCTCAGAGATGGGACCAGAGGAAGACGGATGAGCCTCCTCCTATCCCAGGGTCCTCTCTGGGATCTATAAGCTGGGCTTGCCCCACCCCCTCTCCCACTCCTACCTTCTCCTTCTCTTTTCCAGAAATTGTGGAGGGTGTGGAGAATAGGAAAGGTCAAAACACACCTAGGGTGATCTCTCATTTTCCGCAGCATCTTCTCGGCCTCCCGTTCTTGTCGCTTATCATATAGGGTGTGCCAGTGTGTGTAGACCTCAGGCTTCTTGAAGTAGCAGTAAGGCACTGAAAGTGGCTTGCTTGGGTGCTGCCTCCAGCACTCTGGGCTAGGGGGAAACTCCTCCTTTGGCATCTGGGGGGTGTGAGTGGCACAACAGTGGCAGGGGGGTGTTCCTCAGCCAGGAAAAGGACCAGGATAAGAAGGGACTAGGTGGGATGCCTGGATGGCTCAGTCAGTTAAGCATCCCGACTCTTGATTTCGGCTCAGGTCATGATCTCATGGTTCATGGGATCAAGCCGCATGTAGGCCTCTGTGCTGACAGTCAGGGGTCTGCTTGGGATTCTCTCCCTCTCTCATTGCCCCTCCCCTTCTCGTTCTCTTAAAATATATAAACATTAAAAAAAAAAGGGACTAGGTAAGAGAGACACCCTTCAGTCTCTCATCTGAGCTAGAGTCCGGGACTTCCTACCCCTACCCTGTGTGACTTGGGCAAGTTACTTCACCCACCAAGATCTCAGTCTTCTCATCTGCAGAGTGGAGCTAATAATCCTTGTTCTCTCTGTACCCGTTGTTGCAAAGGACAAATGGGATAAAGATTGTGAAGCCATTGTTGATCTGTAAACCAGTCTTAGTACACAGTTTGGTTATTTGAGGATCTCAGAGCACTTTGAGAAGGCCATCAGGGCAAGGAGATGGGAAAGGCAAGGGGCGAGGCAGATGTGGAGTTAAGAGGGGAAAAGACAGGCTACTGCTCCTTCATTCAGGCATGCAGCAGGTACTTACTGAGCACCTGCTAAGTGCCAAGCATTGTCCTAGGTGCTGGGGAAGCAGGGAAGCAGGTGCTACCCTGCTCTCATGGAATTTAACAGTGTCATTGGAAAAGCAGAATTTCTTTAAATACTCTATCTCTTAGGGGCACCTGGGTGGCTCAGTTAAGTGCCCGATTCTTAGTTTTGGCTCAGGTCACGATGTTAGGGTTCATGAGATCGAGTCCCGTGTTGGACTCCAATGCTGACAGCATGGAGCCTGCTTGGGATTCTCTCTCTTTCTCCCTCTCTCTGCCCTTCCCCCACTCATGCACATGTTCTCTCACAAAATAAATAAACTTAAAAAAATCTATCTCTTAAATGGTTGTGAAACTGTAGCTCTGATTGTAGTGAAGGGTTGTGTGTAGGTCAGGGGCTTTCTCTGCAGATTTGTCTTGGATTCATTCCTATTTCTTCTCCAGTCTTCCTCAGAGTCAGTTCTTTGAGCAACAAAGAAGAGGGGCTTCAGCCAGTGGTTTTCAGTTTGGTGATTGAGAAGATCATAGTGAAGATTGTCAAATCTTTGCCATTTTTTCAGAAAGTGTAGTATTGATTCACAATGAGCAGGGTTGTCAGATTTAGTGAAAACCAAGCAAATGAAAAACAGGACGTCCAGTTAAATTTAGATTTTAGGTATTGGATACCCTATTTGGGACATATTTGTATTAAAAAAGTATTCATTGTTTATCTGAAATTCAAATTTAGTTGGGCATCCTGTATTTTATTTGGCAACTCTAACTATGAGGATCCCTGTGTTAATGAATAATGATGACTCATTATTAAGCACTGCCTGCATAGCCCAGGCCTTACAGATAATATGTTGTAGCAACTCTACAAATGGAGCAGGACAGGGAGCCTGTGACAGAGGAAGCTCCTGAGACTCAGGGAGGGAAAGTGTCTTGTCCAATGTCACACAGAGTTAGTGGAAGCCCCAGGGGTGAGTGTATAAGGGTTCTGTGAACTGGCCTTAATGAAAAGGGACCATCTGCTGACCCTCCTACTTCAACAAAGTTCCCAGGGTGGCAAAAGTTAGGGGTCTTACCTGGTAGCGGGACAAGGGCAGGCGAACAGGAGCCATGGCTTTTCTGAGTTCTGTGGTACAAATGGTGGGCTAGGAATCACCCTTTTAGGCATTCACTTATTCAGCATTTAGTGAACACTGTGTATTAGAATTATTGGGGGGAACTTTTAACCTGCTTCGGCCCTATGCTAGACTAATTGAATTTGATTCTCTGGGGATAGGGCTTAGGTATTTTAGAGAGTTCCCCAGAGGATTGTTTTTTCCTTTAATATTTATTTATTTATTTTGAGAGGGAGAGAACACAAGTTGCAGAGGGGCAGAGAGAAAGGGAGGGAGGGAGGGAGGGAGGGAGGGAGAGAGAGAGAGAGAGAGAGAGAGAGGGAGAGAGAGAGAGAGAGAGAATCCCAACAGTGCAGAGCCTGATGCAGGGCTCAAACTCACGAACTGTGAGATCATGAACTGAGCCGAAACCAAGAGTTGAAGCTTAACCGACTGAGCCACCCAGGTACCCCTCCCCAGAGGATTCTAATGTACAGCTGATGGTGAAAAACAGCAGTCTTGTTCAGTGGTTCTCAACCTTGAGTGTGCCTAGAATCAACTGGGGAGCTTGTTAAAATCAATTTCTGGCACTCAGTCTGAGTATAGTTTCAGTAGATCTGGAGTGGGGGCTGAGAATTTGCATTTCTAACAAGATACTGATGCTGTTTGTCCTGGGAACACACTTTGAGAACCACTGGTCTAGCTGGTGAGACAACTGTTTACTAGTAACTAACAAAGGGAGAAAAATGTGAAGATACAGGCACAGGTGGTACAGATGAAGGCCCCCCTACTCTGGCTGTGGGGATCAGGGAAGGTTTTCCAGAGGCGATCATACACAGGCTCAGTCTTTAATCCACATAGGGGGTAGCCAGATAGATAAGGGGGAAGAGTGTTAGGTTCAGGGAACAAATTCTTTCAAAGACTGGGAGGTGGGGAATTGGGCAGACAGCAGGGCACAGAGAGGTGAGCAGAGGCTGGGGGGACACACAGATGTCCCATCTTCGAGGGCCCTGGTGACTTACTTTGAAGGCTGTGGGGAGCCATCAAAGTGTCCAGTGGCCTGCCCTGACCCTTCCTGTGGATTTGTTGAACTCACCAGACCTGTGTCTGGGAGAGAGAGCCAGAGAGCTTTTCTTTTCAGGCCCCACCTTGACTCTGTTCCTGTCTGTATTCTAGCCTCACCTTTGGTCCTCTCTGGGTACTCCAGCCATGGGTACTTGAACATCGACATGGCGATGTCAAGGATGTCAGCTGATATTTCGTAGGCCATCGTCTTCTTCTCCTGGCAGGGCCAGAGGGAGCCCAGACAGGGCAGTACAGGGCTGTTGAGAATGTGGGGGAACAGCTGGGGGAGACCTGTCCTCTGTGGCACAAGAGGGATTGGTGAGGAGTCGGGGCTTCTGTGGGTAGAAGCTTCTGAATGTTTTGAGCAACCAGGTCTCCTAGGTAAATGGAAGACTCCGGTTCCATTCTCCAGCTCCGCCCCCAACCCTTGGCATCTAACGGCTGTGGCCTTGAGCCAGTCACTTTACCTCTAGGAGCTTCAGTTTCCTCATCTGAAAAGCTGGAAAGTCATGTCTATCTGGGAGTCAGAGGGGCTGAGGTGAGGCATAAATGCGAAGGAGAGTCAAAGCATTTGGTGAACTGTCAAGCTCATATCAGCCCATGTGAGGGTCAGGGGTGGTTCTTAGGACTAGTCACCAGGAAAATGGCAGGAACGGGAAAGCCCCTTTTATATACGCACCTCCCTCCTTGGCAGCAAGAGACTGGGCTTTTGTCTGTGTCATGACGAGCTGCCTTCCAGACCTCCTACTTTTGCATATGTTGTTCGCTCTACCTGCAAGTCCTTTCCTTTCCTACCTGCTAAACTGTTCCTCCAATCTTTCCAATTTCATTTAAAGGTTATCTCATCTCTGAAGTCTCTTTTGTCTGCCTGGGCCCCCCTCCTCACCTCCTTCAGTGGTATCCTTCCCCTCCACCACCGCCACCCCAGTGTGACCACAGCCTTTTGAACAATTGCTTCCTTTTAGGTGTGTATCATACATTTAATCTGCCTAAAGGTAAAGATTGTGGCTTGTGGCTCATTCACCTCTCCACTCTCCACCCCTCTGCAACCGCCCCCATGCCTGGCATAGTGCCTGGCACACAGCAGGGAGCTGGCTATGGCAAGAAAACATGAGCCGCCAGGCCATCAGACTCAGCATCACCACCAGTAAGCCCATGAGACTCCACATGACCACCAGTAAGCTGACATGTACCCTGATGTGCTGGACTAAGACAGCGGCACCCATGCGGTGTCCCCGCTCAAAATGTTTAACCTGGATCTAATTATGAGGAAACGGTCAGGCAGATCCAAACTATGAAATATTCTACAAAGATTTGATCTGAACTCCTAAGAAAGAAATACTTGAAGACAAAAAAAGTGTGTTAAAAGTCACTAAAAGACATGGCCACTAAATTCAGTGTCAAATGTTGAAAATCAAACCAGGAGCCTGCTTGGTAACTGCGACGAGAATTTTAATGGAAAGCTGATTTCTCACATTTGCCAGTCAGCCCTTCGCAGCGAAGGGGCTGCGAGGGGAGATTTGGCCACAGGAAGCCCAGTCTTTCTCCCTTCTTCGCCTCCAGAGACATGCTGACTTCCTTTCTGATGGCAGAGCTGCAGCCTGCAGCTCAGAGCCAAGAGACTTTCTGCGCGTAAGGCAGAGTCTCAGGAACTCTTGGAAACTTTAGATGGAGGAGGCTTTTATAACTGCTGCTTAGTGGTGGAATATGCACCCTCCCAGGAGGGAGTGGGAGTAGGGGTGGGTGGGGGCTTTCCCAAGCTAGTTAGGACATAAACAAGAAGCAGCAGGAAACTTTGCACAAGTTCAGGTTCTAGGCGCCCTCCATCCTAGTTCATCTCCAAAGAGTTGATGTAGTCCCGCACCCATTTCTTCTGTGGGTTGGCACACACCTGGCGCTTCCTCCGGGTGACAAAGCTGTGGGAGAAGAGAACAGGATGAAACCTGGTCAGCACCCGGACAGCCAGGTTTGGGGATAATGGTACTGGGGTGGAGCATTCTTGAAGCTCCATGAGATTGGATTTGTAGCTTTTAAGGAAAGGATGTTTCCTTTTCTCTTGGGTCATATGGCTCCAAGCCAGAAGCATATCTGTGTGCATTTTAACTCCCACACAAACATATGCAGCCTGGAGAGCTAAGGGGATATGGAGTCTGAGGGGTCCAGGGTTGAGCTGGTCAACCACTAGCCTTTTCTCTGAACTTCTTTGTCTCAGACCCTGTGCTGGGTGCTCTAGATGTAGAGCAAAGAGGTGTCTTCTAGGAACTGAGTGACGGTTGAGTAGGTGAGACATAAGAAGTGGTAAACATGTGATTTTTCTTTAGATAACACAGTGTGTGGCACAGGGTAGATACTCAACAAATGAGTACATCTCCGCATGTGGGGGTGAATGAAAGGACATGAACCTGAGTCTGGATTTTACCACTTAACCTGGCAAATAACTTAAGGCCTCTGAATCTATTTGTTTACCTCTAAAATACATAGAGAGGGGCACCTGGGTGGCATAGTCAGTTAAGCGTCAGACTCTTGATATTGGCTCAGGTCATGATCTCACAGTTTATGAGATTGAACCCTGAGTTGGGTTCTATGCTGATAGCGCAGAGCCTGCTTGGGATTCTCTCTCTCCCTCCCCGCCGCCAAATAAATAAATAAACTTAAAAATATATAAGTAGAGATAATTCCTACTTTGCACTGTTGTCATGAAACTTAGTGTGTGGGAGTTTTGGAATACCACACATGTATTATTATTGGAATGTTATGGGACCTCTTCTTTAGGATGGATCAGACCAACATGACACCAAAGGTCCTTGTACTGGGCATCGTGCTCACAGAGGTTGAAGGTCCCCGGATATTGCCAGAGTCAAAGCACTTCTACCAGTTAACTGGCCAGAATGCAGAGGCCTCTGAGAGCGAGAGGCCTTATCTCTGCAGGTGTTGATAGCATGCGAGAGGCCTTATCTCTACAGGTATTGACAGCATGCGTTGGAGGTATCAAAGCCTGTGGGGCTGGGGCTTGGTCCAGCTGCCTGTCTCATCTGTTTGCTGGGATACTGGTTCTATGGGGAGCAGGGGAGGGGTGCAGGGGTGGAAACCGTGGCCTGGATAGCGGTGCTGTGCCAATTAACATGTTCCTTTTGGGCCAGCCCTGTCTACTTGGACCTTTCTCCAAACATTATGAGGCCAAATGTTTTCAAAGTGAAGGCTTAGGTTGTCTGGTGGGAACGAGGATTTCTTGGTGTCTTTTTAGGTTCTGTCCTGGATAGTGCTTGCTCTCAAGGAAGCTGCCTCTCCTTTTCTGAGACTCAGAGCCCCTTGACCATCTCTCTTTCTTCCGCTCTAGTGTGCAGAGGCGGGGTGGGGAACAGAATATTGTGGGCTCTCGTGCCTCCTAGTGTTTGTTTTCTGATTTGGGTGCTGAGGGAGCCAGACCAAGACCCTGCCGTTGTTCAGCCAGAAGTCAGACAGGAAATCCTGTAGACTTGCTATCCTCTGGCCTCAGCCCCCTTAGCCTGTGGCCAGGAAATCAAAAGTGCAGGAAACAAATATCTGGGGTGAGGGTTTGTTTCTCAGGCCTCCGTTTCCTCCTAAAGAATGTGAGACTGAAGAACAACTCCTCCTGGCCAAGCTTCTCTCCCTGCCCCCATTTTGGGGACCCCCTACTTGCCTGATTTCCCTCCTGCCTTTCTGCTTGTTCTCTTGGGAGCAACTGCCTTCACCTGCCCGTTGAGAACAGATGTTCTCAAAATTGCTGCCCTTTTCTGTGTGTGTGTTTAATGTTTTTATTTATTTTTGAGAGAGAGTGGGGGAGGGACAGAGAGAGAGGGAGACAGAGGATCTGAGGTGGTCTCTGTGCTGACAGTGGAGAGCCCAATGCAGGGCTCAAACTCATGAACTGTGAGCTCATGACCTGAGCTGGCATCCGACACTTAACCGACTGAGCCACCCAGGTGCCCTGTTTTTTTTTTTTTAATGTTTATTTATTTTGAGAGAGAGAGAGCAAACATGAGTAGGGGAGGGGCAGAGAGGGAGGGAGAGAGAGGGAATCCCAAAGCAGGCTCTGCACCATCATCACAGAGTCCAATATGGGCCCTGAACGCCACAAACCTTGAGATCATGACCTGAGTTGAAGAGTCAGACGCTTAACCAACTGAGCCACCCTGGCGCCCCTCTATGTTTTTTCCGCCCCAGGTCGCTGGGCCTAGGGCTTAATGGATGTTTATTGAATGAGTTAGTGAATGAATTGCATTCACTCATCAAGTTTTACTTGTCACTTCTATGTATATAATCATATATTTGGAGGAGGAAGAACAGTTAACACATATCAGGTACAACTGTGTGCCAGGGAATATTCTAATATCATTTTTCATTTCATTATCCTCACTTTGACCCAGTGAGGGAAGAACTCCTATTTCACTCCACTTTGCAGATGAAGAAATGGAGGCTCAGAGAGGTTAACTGATGGATGCAAGCTCCTGCAACTGCCTAGGGGCAGAGCTGGGACTCTAACAAAGACTGACTAGCTCTGGAGCCAGTGCTCACCAAGACTCTGCTATAGATTGCCACTCTAGTATCAAGAGACCCTTTCCTCCTATATAAAAAAATTCCGGGGTGACTGGGTGGCTCAGTCGGTTGAGTGTCCGACTTCAGCTCAGGTCATGATTTCAAGGTTCATGGGTTCAGGCCCCATGTGTCTCCATCTTTCTCTGCCCCTCCCCCACTTGCACTCTGTCTCTCTCTCTCAAAAATAAACATTTTTTAAAAATAAAAAAAAAAAAAGCCCTATCTCTAGTGCCAGCACTGTTTCCTAGTTCCCAACCCCCCTTCTCACACTCCGTGCTGGACATCGCCACAGGGTTTTTGTGCTGCCACCTTGGCTCTTTCCTCTTTAAACAGCTCTTCCTTGAGACTTCAGGGGGCTCCACACTTCTCCAGCCATCTGGGTCAAAACCTTCATGTCACCCTTAACCCCCCTGTCATCCTTGCTCCTGACCTTACATCACCTGGCGGGGCTTGCCGACTCAGCCCTTGTCTCCTTCCCTTCCCTTCATGTCCCGTTCAGCCTCAGTACTGCTCGTGTGGATGAGCATAACAGCTTCTTATCTGGACCTGACTTTCCAGCTCACTTCACACTCAATCTGATGCTTTGGCATAATTGTGCTGACACTCAAGGTCCCAGTGCTTTCCTACACAGGGATGCTGCGTCAACCAAAGGAGAGTCTTGGCGACATTCGCTCTGCCTAGTGTACCCAGTCCCTCAGGCTTTTCTCAAACAGCACCTTCTGCAGCAAACTTGTCCCTTCTTCCAACCCCAAGGTTGGATGTGCTCCTGCTCTCCTTTTGTAATGTTTTTATTCAGGGTTGCTCTAGTCATTTTGCATCTGTCTTTGCCTCGGATTAGACTGAGTCCCATGAGGGCAGCGATGGTGCTTTATTAATCTCTAGCTGCCCATAACAGGTGCTCAAAGAAGGATTGTTTTCTTTTGAAAAATATTTGCCTTCAGAAATAAAATTAGTAGTGCTAAATATTACCACTGACTTCAAAGGATGCAGCAGAACTAAAGGCAATGCTGAATACCCATAGTTTTGCAAGTGTCCCAGGAGTTTTTGGATTAAAAAACTTCACTGTTATATAGGAAAGTTCATGATTGCCCCATTTGCGTTCTTTAAGTCTCTATTATCTTAAATCTCTTTTTTTTTTTTACTTTATGTATTTATGTTGAGAGAGAGAGAGAGAAGGTACAAGTGGGGGAGGGGCAGAGAGAGAGGGAGAGAGAGAATCCCAAGCAGGCTTTGCATGGTCAGCACAGAGCCTGATGTGGGGCTTGAACTTACGAACTGTGATAACTGGAACTGGAGCCGAACTGGAGCCGAAATCAAGAGTCAGACACTTAACTGACTGAGCCACCCAGGCGCCCCTCATCTTAAATTTCAAAAGCAACTATTGACCTTTCTATAGTAGAAAGAGGAGGCTCCAAAGACGGTCTCTATCCCTCACTTACTTTGCAACCTTGGGCAAGTCCCCAAACCTCCCTGGGTCTCAGTTTCATTGTCTGAAACATGGAGAAAATTATGCATACCTAACAGAGTTGTTACCATGAAATAGAGAGAGAACACACAAAGACATCTGATACACAGCAGGCACTTCTAGGTGGTAGGGATTAGCTTTTTTTAAATGTATTAGTTTTCATTTAAAGGAAAATCTCGGGGCGCCTGGGTGGCTCAGTCAGTTGAGCGTCTGACTTCAGCCCAGGTCATGATCTCGCGGTCCGTGAGTTCGAGCCCCGCGTCGGGCTCTGTGCTGACAGCTCGGAGCCCGGAGCCTGTTTCAGATTCTGTGTCTCCCTCTTTCTCTGACCCTCCCCTGTTCATGCTCTGTCTCTCTCTGTCTCAAAAATAAATAAACATTAAAAAATTTTTTTTTAAAAAATTAAAAAAAAAAGGAGAATCTCATGTCATTATTTCTTCACCAACTTATAATTTTTTTTTAAATACACTCTAACTAGGATCCTGACCTCTGACCTCTCCTCCCTAGATCCTCTGAGGTTGTAGGTGGACTTGATTGGGTGTGAGATATGGGGGAATGTGGGGTTCTTAATTGGAGAGGGATGGCCACATTGATCTTTTCTCCACGCAGGAACATTGTAGATCACGTTAAAGTAAAAGTCACGTCTCTAAGGATCAGAGACCTGATCCAGGGCATCAGAGTGGGGAGGATCCCCTGGGGACCCCTTGTCTAATTCTGTGTGATAGCAAGGGGGGGTCTGAAGCCTCAGAGGGAGGAGCTATGGCTATTTGGGCAGCTGGAGGATGGGTGGGAGCGGATAGGGCATCCTCTTAGAGGGCTCCTGTGGGGGACTGGCTGTGGGACAAAAGGTGTCCCTTCCTCACCCCCCACTCCCCCCAGAGGGTCCACAGGGCTGAGACTCACACGACTGCTGGCATGGAACACTTGCTGCTGGTGTAGAAATACTCCTGGAGGTGGGTGAGCGGCAGTGGGTGGGAGAGGTAGGCAAAGCAACAGGGGGTGGTGTCCGAGGCATCTGGGAGGAGAAAGAAAGGAGACCCTTGTGTTCATTGCTGTTGCACATGGGGTATTGTGCTGGGTACGTTATCTTGGATAGACTTTTACCCTCCTTTGGTTGAAACTGAGGCTTGGAGAGCTACGGTCACTTGGCCATGGGCACATAGTAGCAGAGTGGGGATTCCAACAGAGAACTGAGAAGATCTCTGCAATCCCTTATCTAATCCTTGAGTCTTGCTTGGACCCCTCCCTCTGCACCATAACCCCCTGCCTTCAGTTCTGCGGACATGCTGGGCTTCCTCCTGGCTTGTCTTGGGAACTTTGCCCTTATTCTTGCCCTCCTGGGACCCTCAATGGATTCACAAGTTGCTTTCTTTGAGAGCTACGGTGGGGTAGAGGGAGGTTTCCAAAACTCACACTTCATGGCTCAGCCTCAACCCCTAAGAGGGGCCTGAACATATGTATTGCATCCTGGGAGCTTCTGGCTGAGGCATGGTAAAAAGGGCTCTGAACAGAGAAGGAGGACTTTTTCTTGGTCCGTTAATTCAGGATGACCCTGGAAAGGGTCAGTTGCCATTTCCCAGTAGAGTAGGAGTGTTTAAGGGCCAGGTAGAACTGGATTTGAACACCAGTTTCCCCACTTCGTAGCTGTGTGACCTCAGGCAAGTTACTTAACTCCTCTGGGCCTCTGTTTCCCCATCTGTAAGTCAAGCTCAGCCACTCCAATAGTAGCCTCAAATATTAAATTATGTGGTATATAGAACAATCAGCCTAATAATTGATCCGTACCAGATTTTTAAAAAATCCTCTCCCAAGTCCCACTTTTTCCATCTATGAAATGGGGACAATATGACTGTCCCAGGAAGGTTTTACTAATGCTTAGAAGTTTCTTAGAAACCCTGCTGGTGATAGGCATGAGTTAGCTGTGTTTTGAGGTCAGTTTAGGCTACCTCTGACTGCTTATACCTCTGGCATCAGTCCACACTCAGCACTCGAAGGTCTTGGATGTAGACCTTGAGGACGGAAAAGTTGAGCAGAGGGTCCCTGCCATGAAGTGGCTTAGAGATCTATCAGGGACAATAGATCCTTTACTGTGTAAAGCAGTATATAGGAATGTAAATCATAGGGTTCAGACAGCATAAATACTGCAGTTGAAAAGAGGGCAAAGTCTGGGCCAATCTAAAGGTCTGGCCCCAGGGGCTGCAGTGGTCAGGACTTGACTTACATGGGGATGCAGAGGCAGGAGCGCAGAAAGCGGCAGCAGTGAGGAGGACTGCAAAGGCAGCTGGGGAGACCTTCATGGTTCTTTCTGGGTGGAGGCTGCGGGAGATCCACCCGCTGTCTCAGAATCCTCTGCAGGGATTCTCTGCAGCTCAGACTGGCCTTTTATAGTCAGGCCAGTAGAGGGGGCACCACCCCACGGGGAGTTTCCAAAACAGTAGCCACACACTGGTTGATATCATAAGTGAAATTGCACAAAACGGAAAAGTAAACTGAAATAGGCTCCGGAAATTTGAGGCTCGCTCTCTCTTCTCCTCACTGTCTCTGATCCAGAGTGAGCTCATCGGTTCCTCCAGAACCGCCCTCCAGGGCAAACCTCCATTTGCCGACCAGAAGAGCTAGTATAGGCATTTGTGGTGGAAAACCTCTTTCTTTGATGGCATCCTCAGCTTCCTCTTCTAGGGTAGGGATCCTCATCAGAGGTCAGGACACTGCTTCCTTGGGGTCAGAAGAGGGCAGTTAGGACGGATTTGAAACAACTGGGTGTTTATTTGGTTGCTTTCAAAGTTAATTGCTCTTGCATTACAGATCTGTATTTCCCCTCTCATCCATGGAAGGGTGTTATTTATAAAGTGCTTGATTGGGAAGGGGAGGGTTCTCTGACATATAGCCCCAAAGGAAGCTAGCCACTATTCTAAAGGCTTTACAGGTGTCAACTCATTTACTCTCATTGTGCCCATTTCCCCCATTTTACAGATGAAGACATTCATCTGTAAATTCTGGGATCCCATCTCGTTCCTAAGGTCTTCTTCGGTACAAAAGTTACAGAATTTGAAAGCTGCAGAGGACCCTAGGGATTATTTCTTCCATGTTCTTCAATTGCAGAGGGGAGGAGAAGTAACTTGCTAAGAACACACAGCCAATGAACGATGGGATCAGAACCTGGGTGCCCTGGTTCCTGCGTCAGTGCTCTGCCTACTCAGTACTGCTTACGTGAAAATCTTAGTGGTTGGGGGGGGGGGGGCATTCTTGAACTGAATCCATGAAGTGGTCTTGATTAGAGACAGGGTCCTTACTCCATTCCAAAGACTTGGGTAGAGTAAATCTTCATCAATTCCTAATTTGGATAATTCAGAATAGTGACAAGTTGACATCTGAATTATCTAAGAGAAAATTGTCTATAAACAATGACAAAAGCAAACACATTTTAAAAAAGTGTAACTTAAGAAATGCAATCTTCTAGAATGTTTTCTTGCTAGCTCTTGTGACATATGTAACTTGGTATCTGAGGGTGACTGAATCACCCAAAAGGGAATGACCTTACCTCATTTCTTCCTCACAGTGACTTTGAGGAAGGGTGGTTATTCTCATTTTATAGAAGAGGTCATTAAGGTCCTCAAAGTCACATGGCTGATTAGTGGGATTGAACCTGGGTGCTTCTGATGACCAGACTCCAGTCTTTTCCACTGACTCATATCAGGCCACTAACAGTTACTGCATCCCAAGTTGGTGCCAGGTGCTACTCTAAGCTTGTCATAGGAAGCCTCTCCTTCCTTCCTCATGACTCATGAACTAGGTTATAATAGAAACACAGTTTTGAAAAATGTGGCCATCTCATTTAAAGAAACCCATTGCAAGTACTTTGGAAACATTCATCTATCTACATACAAATGGTCTGCTTGTTTGTTTTTTTAAAAATTTTTTTAATGTTTATTTATTTTTGAGACAGAGAGAGAGCATGAACAGGGGAGGAGCAGAGAGAGGGGGAGACACAGAATCTGAAACAGGCTCCAGGCTCTGAGCTGTCAGCACAGAGCCCGACGCGGGGCTCGAACTCACGGACCGTGAGATCATGACCTGAGCCAAAGTCGGACGCTTAACCGACCAAGCCACCCAGGCGCCCCTGGTCTGCCTGTTTTAATTGTTCCCCTCACATAGTTCCCTTAGTTACCAAACATGTGGTGGGGGGGGGGGGGGCTGTGTAGCCTGGTGGCCAAGAGCAGGGGCTTTGGTATTTTTCCCATTTTTTAGACAGTCTTTGGCAAATTACGTTATCTCTCTGGCTTTAGTTTCCTCATCTATAAACCAGGGATGATAATTATGGTCCCTTCCACAGCTGTTGAGACAGTTAAGTTCCCATAAATGTGTTCATGCTTGTAAAGCTCTTAGTACAATGCCTGACACATTAAGTACTTGATAACATTAGCTATTATTATCAGGTTATTATTAAGAGTAAGAAAATGGCAGTCCCTTTGGGATATTCTATACTTCAGGCTTTTTAAAGTGTAGATCAGGCTCCCAAGTGATATGATTAGTGAGCTTTATCACAGAAACTGTGTATTTTGAAGCAGATGGGTCAATGGAGGCTTAGAGAGGTTAAGTGACGTGCTTAAGGTCACATAGTCTGAAGTGGTAGAACTCGACATTGAACCCAAGTCTTAGACTTTCTATCACACTGCACTATTTCTAGAGAAATCCTAAAACTTCTGCTAAGGTTCAGTTTTTCCATGTGAGTTCCATTTCTGTTTCCTTTTTCTGATCTCAGTTTCCCTTTTTGAGGAAGAAAGCTAAGTATTTTCCTGGATACCAAATATGCTGAGTTGGGACACTAGCTGAGGTAAGAAGTGAGGGGAAACCAGAGATGGACTAATATGATCCTCATCTTTATATCCTGATGACCCTTTCTGGTTGTGTGTGTGTGTGTGTGTGTGTGTGTGTTTGTGTGTAAAAGGTAGTGGGAATGGGTGGGTGGGTGGGGTGTTGTGTTGCTGAGCAGGAATAGGCACTGTGTATGTCAGGAGTATGTTTCTTTCCTTTTGGTGGTTCCAGTGGATTGTGGGGACCAGAGAGGGGGAAGACCTTAATTACAATTCTATTTCTACCCCTCACTACCTCCTGTGCAAAATCACATCTGGACTCATGGAATCAGTATATTCTTTGGTTCTGAGGTACTGATTCCATGAGGAAATCAAAGTGCCTACGGAAAGTAAATGGTGTGGTACTTGGTGCAGGGTGCGTATTCAACGAATGGCAACTATCCTTATGATTCACCCAGCATTTCATGTTCCTGAAAACTAGGGACGCCTGTCTGTGTAACCCACACACGGGTGGTTGAGAGGATCAAGGAGAGTAATGACTGTGGACGTGCTTAGGAGACTGTAAGGTGAGATACAAACATCATGAAGCCCTCTCTGCCCTTCCCCCACCTTCCGCCGGTATGTCTGGTCTACACCTGCTCAGTCAGTCCTTCTTCACCTGTAAACTGTTCCTGTGAACTGCTGTGAGCCAGGCACTGTTGTAGATGCTGCAGACAGCATGGTGAGCAAGTCAAACACCTGCCCTCTGGAGTGTGTGTGTGTGTGTGTGTGTGTGTCTGTGTGTGTGTGTCTGTGTGTGTGAAAATAACAAGTAAAAATATCCTCCTTTATTGTAAGTCACCTTGGCACTGGTCTTTTCTTAACTCCCTGGACACAGTAACATCTTACGATTTTTGATTTCTAGTCATTTTTGTATTCTCCCCCTGCCTTCCACCAAACTCTAGGACGTGATAGACGCTGAATTCATGCTGGTTTAGTCTTAATAACCTCTTGTAGCATCTTAAGTGAGTACCTGTGCTCTTTAGAGTCGGATTGCTAGATTCACACACAGTGCTGTTGCTAATCAGGGCCGACCTCGAGCAGATTGCTTACCTTCTCTGGGCCTCAGTTTCTTCATGTGTGAAGTGAAAGATTGGTTCCAAACTGTGTTGGGCGATGGGGCCCTTTAAGAATCTGGTGAGTGGGGCGCCGGGGTGGCTCAGTCGGTTAAGTGTCCGACTTCAGCTCAGGTCATGATCTCATGGTTCATGGGTTGGAGCCCTGCCTCAGGCTCTGTGCTGACGGCTCAGAGTCTGGAGCCTGCTTCGTATTCTGTTTCCCTCGCTCTCTGCCCCTCCCCAACTCGTGTGTATGTGTGTGTATGTGTGTGCGGGTGCTCTCTCTCTCTCTCTCTCTCTGAAAAATGAATAAACATAAACATTAGGGGTGCCTGGGTGGCTCAGTTGGTTGTGTCCGACTTCGGCTCAGGTCATGATCTCACGGTTCATGGGTTTGAGCCCCGCATTGGGCTCTGTGCTGACAGCTCAGAGCCTGGAGTCTGCTTTGGATTCTGTCTCCCTCCCTCTCTCTGCCCCTCCCCAGCTCGCGCTCTGTCTCTCTCTTAAAAATAAACAAACATTTAAAAAAAATGAATCAACATTTAAAAAAATGTTCAAAGAATCTGGTGAGAGCTGTGAATGCTTTCCATAAACATGTGGAGGCCTAAGCAGACACACACACCTGATTTTGCATGAATGAGGTTCACAGACCCAACAGGCTCATTGACGGGCCTCTCGAGTCCACGGAGCTGGTTGTCATCAGCCCCCACTCCTCCTTGCATGTGAGCACATTCCTCGCTACAGCTAGACACACGCTGTCTTCTGCCTAGCACAGCTCTCCCTCCCCCTCCTGGCCCAGTCTCCCTTTTCCTCTTTCATTCCCTCTTTCCCTGAGCTCAGCTGGCTGCTTGCCCAGCTTCACACGGCGACGGTGATGTTAGGAAACCAAAGGCAGGCAAAGAAAGTGAAACCTCATTCCCTCTGGATTCCAAAGTTTTTCTCAGACCTGGAATTCCCCTCACAACACAACCATGTGTGTGTGTTTGGGGGGGGGGGGTGCAGGGCACAGCTCTGGTTTTTCTGGCTGCTTTAAAAAAAAAAAAATGTCCAAAGCAGGGAATCCCAGGGAAGCCTGAGGCCAAGTCATTTCCTTTGATTATTTCCATCGGCAAATTGGAGAGTTGCTCCCTGGCTGCATCCCTCCTGTGTCCTTGTTTACAAATACAAATCCCAGTTTCCTCACAGGAGCCAGGTAGCTGCTCCCTCAGCCCTGTCTCCACAGGGCGCTGCCTGGGGGAGCTGCTCCGGCAGTGCTGTTGGAGGGTCTGTAGGGCAACATGGAGGACTTGCCCAGCTGGAGGCTGGATTCCAGCCCCTATCCAGGACCCTTTCTGCTGCACCTTGCCCTTGCTTTGGGTCTGGCTCTGGTTGGTTCTGTGTGATTCTATTCTACACCTCCCCCTCCTCTCCCCGTCACCTCCTGTGCATTTCACCAGGTCAGGGGTACTAACCGTGACAACTGTTTTATAGTTTCAACCACATTCAGGCTGGAGGGCTGCAGCTTGGCCTCCCCCCATGCTTCTCACCTCCACCACACAGAACAGTGTCTGTGTGCACCCGCTTGTTTTCTGCGAGCCGGAGACCGCGTGTGGTGTGATCGTTGATGTGCTCATCGCCTCAGGTCACTGGAAGAGCCCACCGCAAGATGCCTCGGGGATGGGGCAGCCCGGGGAGTGGGGCCCAGGGAGAAACACTGGTTCTTACAGAGTTGCTGAGTGACAGGTGATCTCAAGTCCTAATCCTCCTGATGCTTTCAAGTCGGCTTTTTGTTTTTGTCTTCCTCTGCTCATTTGTCAGAAGGGGCCCCTTTCTTTGCGCCTACTCCCAGAGTATAACTGCCTCCTCCTTTCCACTGTCCCCACCTCCAGGGGAAAGCCTGGTGGAGAAGGACAAACCTGGGGTAGAAGTCAGACAGATCACCTCCTCTCTGTATGGCTTTGGACAAGCTATTAACTGGTCTACAACCTCGGTTTCCTCTCTGGAAGTGGGGCAAAGAATGCCCAGCTCCAGGGACACCTCAGAGGATTAACTGTGCCAATCAGTTAACTGTCCAGCACCGTTCCTGGCACAAGAAGAACGGGGGTAACCGTTCCTTCCGTTTCTTCCTCCAAATGTCCAGGCTCCAGTGCTTCTCCCCTCCACGTCTCCCCCTCCCAGTAGGGGTGTTCAGCTCAGTTCAGCGTTAAGGGACATGGGGGCGGGTGAGGGGGAGTTGACGGTGTTTTCCGTTAGTGATTAGGCACCGTGCTGGACACTGTAGGCATTATTTCACTTATTAGGAAGAAACCGTGTAGAAAACGGTGATGACTCAGGCCTGCCCTAAGCTTTCCCACCTTCTGTGCATTGGACTTCAGAGACTTCGCCTCCACAGTCTGTCCCTCACTGGAACTCTTTCTTGCGCCGGGCTTGGCTGTGGAGTGAGATACGCCCCACTCCCCTCCTTTTCCCTTGCTGGCTGTGTCCGCAGCCATCATGCAGACCCTTTTTTCAAAGAGTGTCACAGACAGGCTTACAAAGGAAGTGACACAAGTTTCAGAATCTTACAGGACTCTTGTGGTTGTGGTCTGAATTCTGCCCCTTTTTTGAGCTGGCCTTGGGAAGCCCCTTCTTGCCTGCTGCATCCATTCTCAGGGATGGGGGTCCCCAGTCTCTTGCTTCTCCTGTGTGCCACTTCCCTCAGTCCCTCCACCGGCCCCCCTCAGAACAGATGCCTGTACAACATTCAGGTTACTATAGGGACCTGAGAACTTCCTGAGGCATTGGCATTTTTGAGGGCCTCCAGCCTGGGTGAGGAAGTTCCCTTGGGGAATTTCCTTGAAATGGAATTTGGAAATTCTGCACCTTAGTCATTCCTTGTAGAGGCAGTTTTCAGCAGTGAAAACAGAAGGGACTGGGAATTAGGACCTCGAGTTTTAGTCCTAGCTCACTTGAAACCTAGTGAGATTTTTGGGAATCATTTACCTTTGTGGGCCTTGGTTTCCTCATGTAGGAAATGGAACGCTTTCTCAGTTAAAAGATACAAGGCTAGGGGCGCCTGGGTGGCGCAGTCGGTTAAGCGTCCGACTTCAGCCAGGTCACGATCTCGCGGTCTGTGAGTTCGAGCCCCGCGTCAGGCTCTGGGCTGATGGCTCGGAGCCTGGAGCCTGTTTCTGATTCTGTGTCTCCCTCTCTCTCTGCCCCTCCCCCGTTCATGCTCTGTCTCTCTCTGTCCCAAAAATAAATAAAAAATGTTGAAAAAAAAAAATTTAAAAAAAAGATACAAGGCTAAAGGAATTCTAGTGTACCGGAGGAGATTTGGGGGTGGGTGTCCTGTTGCCCCTAATTCAGTTCACATCATTCCTCTCGCGGTGAAGCTGAAGGGTTATCGTGCCTTCTCTCCCTCCCATCCTTCCAAGGCCCGGGACTCAATACTTAGTTCATAAAGTCCTTCCTGAGGCAGAGCTGCATTTATCCACTTCTGTTCCACCCTACCGTTCCTCCACCATCCATCTGTTGTTCATCCACTCATTCATCTTGGTGTCTGTGCCATTTAAGATTCATTGTTTATAAATACAGAAAACAACTTTGGCTAATGTAAGCAGGAAGGTAATGTACTGGGGAGGAGGGGGGAGTTGAGTAGCTTGTGGAGTGGATAAGACATTGGAGAACCTGACTTAGAACAAGAGTGGTAAGAAACCAGAGAAGCTCTGGGTGTTGGGGCAGCAGGTAATACCTGCCAGTCTCATCAGGGTACCACTGTTGAAATCATCGTACTCCAGCCATTCTTCCTACCCACTTCTCAACCTTCACAGTCCTGGGGAGGCAGATGACCAGCCAGGCTTGTGTCATTTGCTTGCTTTTTGGCTGGGGGAGGATAGGGCACCTGGTCTTCAGTACCATTGAGACTATACCGTGGGGGAGAAGCAGTTCTGCTAAAGGTGATATTTGGAAGGCGTAATGGATGCTGTGTAGAAAAATTAAAACATAAAACAAATAATCAAAGAAACAAACTAAACCGATACTCCATCTACCCATTCACCCACTATTCATCCATCCATCTACTCATCCATCCACCTACCTATCCATCACCCTTCTCCCAACTCCCCATCCATCCACCCATCCATCCTTTCATCCACCTTTATTGAGCATTCCTGAGGTCATGCCAGGCACTTAGATATACTACAAAGCCACCCATCTGAAACACCCCAAGAGTCTCCTTAAAAAGACTTCTCTGTGGAGCTGAAACAAAGCTAAGGATCTAGGGAAAGGAATTTATGTATATCCATGTATCACAGGGTCCCGAACAACATTGCTAGGGACAGGGTGACTCAGTCTAGATGTGGGCAGATAAGGGATGGTTTTTGTGGGTGCCTCATCCTGCCAGGAGATTGCTTATCATGGGGGCAGAACAGACTGTGGCCAGATTAGACACCAGAGAACCTGGATCAACCTCTAGTCCTTGCTCCTCTGGAGCAGTGGGCAAGTCATACCTCCCTTTCCTTATCTATGAAGTGGGAGGAATTAATGTAAGAGTCCCTACCTTGCCTAACTCAGAGCACTGCTGTGGAGGTAAAATGAATTAATGGATGTGAAAGCACTTTCTAAGTACAAAGACAGAGAACTGTTTTCACCATGCTTGCTTCTATTTCCAGAGTGGCTGATGATAACACCCACGGCTCATGTGTTACCCTCACTGTGTTCACGCCCTCACTGTCCACCACCGAGCGGTAACCATGGAGAGGGTCTGTTGAGTTTTTCAGTTCCTTAGGCTGGTGGATGAATGTCCACCCCAGAGAAGTGGAAGATCAAGGCTCCATGGGCCCCAAGTAGGCTGGAAAGAGCAGCTGGTGAGTGTGTATGTGTGGGAACAGGTCCTGGTTTCCTGTGGGTGGGAATGAAATGACAAGTGGAAGCCCAAACCATGTGGGTGGCCCAATTATTTTCGGCTCACAATAGGAAGGAACTGGGTTCTCCAAGTGTGGCGGAGTCAGTGCAGGAGGCTACAGCTGAAACCAGAGGGTGAAGCATGCATGGTCTGAGGGAATTGGCTCCAGACTGACAGGGTTCCAGGCCGTGACCCTGGGTGAGGCATGTCAGCTCTCTGAGCCTGTTTTCTCATCTGTGAAATGGGTGGCTTGCCCGCAGGGAGCCGCCTGTTGGGCGGGCCTGCCTGTCTGCCCCTCAGCCAATCTCCTCCAGCTAAAGAACTTTCCTCATTTAAAAAGCACTCCCTGTGCTGCATTTCATTGGTGGTGGATGACACGTTGCTGCAACCTCAATGGAGGGAGGGCAGTTTGGCAAAATCTATTAAAAACCTAAAAACATATTGTATTTAATAAGCCCTAGCAATCCTACATCTAGGAATTTATCTTACACATATACTCACATGTTTAAGGGACTGATTAAGTAATCCTGGCACTTCCGTATAATGGAGTATCAGGCAGCTACTAAAAAGAGTGAAGCTGGTCCCTACATGCAGCTATGGAATGATCTGTAAGATACACGAAGAAGCAAGGGACAGAATGGCTTGTGTAGTGTGTTGCACATATAAAAAAAAAAATAGAGTCAACTATGCTTATAAATGCATAGATTCTCTTTTGGAGGCTCCTAAGAAATTGGTAACAGTTACTTTCCTTCCTGGCTAGGAAGGGTAGTGGGAGGAGGGACAGGAGTAGGAGGGAGACCTTATTTTCATTGTATATATTTTTTTATCTTTAGAATTTTATATCACGATCATTTCTGATGTATTTGTAGAGAGTCATCTGGCAGGCTGTGCCCAGATGTCTGGGGGAGAATTACCATGGAGTGTCCTTCCCAGTCGTAGTCTCTTTTATCCCTCAGTCCAGTGAGAGAACCAGTCCGTGGGGTTCTCTGAGATGGGTTGACTCGCCCAGGGGCTCATCTTGGCACCTCCCTTACCCCACCCCTAATGACACCCTTCATCCCATCAGGGAAGTGGGTTTTAGAATCACATTTTGACACTTAGGTGCCTTCCCCAAAGAAGAGTGACATTTGATCATTATCTCCTCTGACAGAGGGTGTTTCATAGTGGAAACTCACGAGCCTTGGAGTTGCTCAAGCTTCGGTCCAAATTCCAGCTTCTGCTGCTTACACTGTGAAAGTTCAAGAGATTGCCACGATCTTGCTAG
The DNA here is from genome assembly GCF_028018385.1 of Neofelis nebulosa. NCBI lineage: Eukaryota > Metazoa > Chordata > Mammalia > Carnivora > Felidae > Neofelis > Neofelis nebulosa. The sequence goes on along the minus strand of NC_080797.1, from coordinate 55,944,882 downwards.
ATGGTTCCCTCCTCTGCTACTGAACTCAAGGTGGGGCAGGGGGCACCACGAGATGAAGTCATTGTATACAATGTCTGGCACGTTATGAGTGCTCAGGAAATGGTAGCAGTTGTGTCTCACTGTCACTGAGGTCATTTCAGCCAGCTGGGCCCCTTACCATGAAGGAGGGAAGAAATAGTAGTGATTGGAACCGCACCCAGCTGGGCAAACACTGATGGCCCCTCTGGGCTTGGCCCCTTTCCCAGTAATGGTGGAAAAGTCACCGTGCCAGGGGTGCCTGTCAATCAGATGGTCTGGGAGGGCCTCAAGTTTGCAGTTAGAGAGAGAGAGAGAGAGAGAGAGAGAGCCTCTCTGCAGGTCTGGGGTCTGGAGACAGTGAGGGTAGCCCCAAGGTGACTGTTTTGCAGGATGGATTTGGCACTGGGGTTCTCTGTGGAGGCTCTCTTGTCAGAGAAGAGGCTGACTTGGGAAGGAGCAAAGGTCCTGGAGGATGGGATCTGGGACCAGTAGGGACCCTGGAAGCAGGGGTTCTTATCTTCTGTCTCCAGAGATGACCTCACAGTGTGGGGATTGTTCTCTCCTGCCACATAGGAGTTGTCCTAGAAATGGATTCGCCTCCTTAGCTATGGAAACACAGTTCCTTCTCCCAGGATGAGCAGTGGTGGGGAGCTGAATTCTCGCCTGGTTGTTGATTCACTCAGTGACTGTTATTGAACTTTGCTAGGCCTTGGTTTCCTTGTTTGTGAAATGGGGATAATAATATTACCCACTTCACTGTGAGGATTCAAAGAAACATGTGAGGTGTCACAACAATGCTGTTTTAGTAGAGCTGGCTGGTCTAAAATGAGGGCAAAAATCTTAGTGAGGGTATGACTCTTTGGCTTTGGGGGAAGAATGTTCAGATGCATGTTTCATTATAAAAGGAGAGATGCGGGAGACCCCCTACTTCACCCCACCCTCCCCTGCATTGCTTAGAGAGGGGTAAATTGTTCTGCACAAGAAGGAAATAGGATTGGGAGTTGCTCCTGGTCAGTGTGAGAGCCGTTGTGGGGTTTTGAGGGAGAAGAGGGGAGATGTGCAGGGCCCCAGCCTTGGGAAGAAAAATCAGGCCAGGGGAGATGAAGTCCTTCTGGCAGGGAATGGCCAAGGAATTTTAAGGCAGGGATCTTTATGGCTAATATCCTAGTTCAAGTTCTCACCTAAATTATTCTGTGCTACATTCATGCTACATCATATTTTGAACCCATCCTATTTCCAAATGTCCAGTAAACATCTTTTGATATCCAATAGCCTTACATCAGTGCTGTTCTGGGAGAATGAAGGAATGAGGGTGCCGGCCCATGTGGGGAGAAACAGCAGGTGAGGAAATGGAGGGTCAGTGGAGGTGGAAGTTGGAGAAAGGGGTGCCAGGTTAGAACATGAGACTTCGGTTCTCCTTGGAGTGTGGATGGGGTCTGACTCATGACTGCTTGCAGCATCTGAGGTGGGGGATGGAACAAAGGTTTCTGATATTCTGGTGAGGCTCCGGATGGTCCCATAGTAGAGGCTGCGAAACGGATGCTTAAAGAAGGTGGAGGACATGCTGGGATGCAGGCACATGTGGGCTAGATGGGGCCGAGGCAGCAAGGGAGGAGCCACAGGCCCTGCCACACCCAGAGAACAGACCACAGTTTCCCCCAGCTGTGGCACTGTGGCAGTCAGGAGGGCTCAGGGGCAAGGCAACATGAGCCATACCTCAGCACAACATCAAGTGAAGCTGGCAGGACGGGAACCACGTTCCTCACTCTCAGCCAGGGCCACGAGGCAGCTTAAGTGCACCCTGAAGCCATCTTGGGAGGTAAGCAACAGCCCCGGTGAGAAGTCTGCTACTCCACACTGGCTGTGAATATTTCCCTGAACTGCCACTGCTTTATTCCAGGGGAGATGGCTTCCCTTAATTGTCATTGTTGGTTTCGTCCACCATTCCAGTGTGATCATTTACTGAAAATAAAGAGAACAGCTTCTTCAGTGTATGTAAGTTGTAACCCGCACATTTTGACACGGCCACGTGATTGATGCTGAAGAAGCACCCCCCGCTGCCACATAGACCCACACCGCCCAGCGAGAAACCACTCTTTCATCTTACAGGCTCTGGCTGCTTTCTAGCCTCAGCACTGCAGACATTCAGACCACTAGGGTCTCTCTTCAAAGCCCCAGTTAACACTTCTGAAAACAAGGGGGACTCTCCTTTTTGTGTCCTGCAGCTGTCCTTAGGTTGCCTCAAACCCCTTGAAGAGACTTGATTTCCCCCCAGGGACCAGGCAGGAAATACTCAGAAAGTAGGGTGTGGAACTGTTTTCTCAAGAAGAGAAAGAAGAGAAATGGCAAACATGGAGGCTGAGGCTGAGGCTGAGTCGCAGTGAGGAAGGGCTGGAGCCCGGCGTTTGCTCTTTATTGTTCTGTAGTACTGGTCCTTCTATACTTCTGGTAAGTGGGCATAATATTAGATGATTCTTCCCACAAGGCTCTTTGGGAGGTTTAAGTGAGTTGACAAAGAATTTAACAGTGCCCTGCACACTGGAAGCACTCCATACAACTATTGTGATTATTTTGATTATTCCCTCCCACCTTTGTCCTTTTGGTCCATTCTTTTCCCCTCTGCCCTCCACTTTCTCTATGAGTGCCGTTTTCTATGAGTGCTGTTTGTGAGGAAAGGGGAACTCTCCAGTTGGAAGTGAGGGGCTGGTATTGGAGGTAGAGAGCCTCGTGAGTAACACATCAGGGGCAGCCAAGTCAAAGCATCGTGGACTTTCTACCTCCCTCACCTCCTCTGCTCCTTGGAAACCAGCTCGACCCGTCTGATCCCGGGAAGATGGCTTAACTTTTCTGATCCCGGGAAGATGGCTTAACTTTTCTGAGCCTGTTTCCTTGTGGGTATTATGGGGATGGTTCTGTACTACAAACTGTGGCTGGGATAATTAATTGGCAAGCTCTGTGTAACGGGCCCTGCAGAATGCCTGGACACGGCAAGCGCTCAATACGTGTAGCTGCTTCAGCTAAAATCACTATTGAAGCTTGACTGGTCAGGCCAGCAGCCTGGGAGTCACTCTTGACTTTTCTTTCTCTTGCACCTTTCTTAGGTTAGGATTCCCCAGAAGTGACCATGAAATAAGGGTTTTAGTGCACGTACTTTATTGGGAGGTGATCCCAGGAAGTTCCAGTAGGAAAAGTGATAGCCAGGGAGGACTCTCAGGCAGAGTGGCACGTGCTTGCAATAGAGGGGTTGGCCAGGTGTTGCATGGCCTAGATTAAAAAAGATGAGCTGCGCCAGTAAGATTCCTCTGTTGGGGCCTTGGCAGTCAGGAATCAGAGAGACTGGGCAGTGGGGGGCATGGTACCCCTAGAAGCTGAGCCCGGAGTGTAGATTTTAGAAAGATAGCCCACAGGGCCCACAGGGAGGGCTGGGTCAGACACGGACAGGTCCCACCTGGGGGCCTGGACTCAGACACAGATTTGGATTCTGGCTTGTTCACTTGCTAGTTGTGTGAGCCAGAGCAAGTTGCTTATACTCCCTGAACTCTGCGTGGTTTTCTCATATGGCTGTAAGATGCACCTGGCCTGCAAGGTGGAAGTAGGATCAAGGTGGCATGTGTAGAGTGCCACTGATACATAAAATATAGCCAGTGAGTGTTTTCCCCCTTTTCATTTCTATCTGCCCCCACCTCTTGCTGCTTGGAGCTGGACAGTGACAGGGTTGCAGGGTCAGAAATGAGTTTGGGAACAGATGTTCCTCAGGAAGTGACAGGGAGAACTCCAGCTAGAAAAGGGGAAGCGGAAGCCCTTTCATGACTCAGAACTTCCACTTTCAGGGTCCAAGGCAGGGTTGAGAGGAGAGTTCCCTGCCGTTGTGAGCTGTAGGCAGACAAGCCCAGAGTTTGTCACTCAGTGGGGGATTTCTGGAGAGGAAAAGTCCCCCCAAGAGGCTGGCAGGGAGTCTGATCTGCAAGTAGGTGAGAAAGGAGGTGGGTGGGCACTCTACCAGTCCTACAGCCACAGACTGCCTGCTGAGCCCAGGAAGGAGGCGGCTAGAGGTCCCACTCTGGTTCAGCCTCAGGATTGTGTGTGGGATGTCTGTGGTCAGACCAGAGTCACAGGGAAGCCACAGTGGGAACACCCTCAAGCTGACTCCTGCCTCTTTCATAGGTTTCCATGCCAGGGACACGGGGTAAGAAAAACGTAATGATGATTATGCAAGTAAAACACTAACATAGAAAAGATACAAATCATTATAACAGATTCGATTAATGCAGAAGTACCCAGAGTTGTAGCTGGAATCTTCTAAGTCTACAAAGTCAGGTTTATAGGAAAGAAAACTTTGCTCCTATAACTTAATTTGATGTGTTTGCATCCTGCCCTTCTGCTGGTCTGATGGGAAACTTTAACCTCAGCCTTTCTGGGGTGTGCCTGGGTGTTTGGAGGGCCCCTATGATGATCTGTCCCCACAGGTTACTGCTGAGCCTTCCTACCTGGGGTTACTATGGCCTATGGGTCTGATGACATTCTGAGAGTTTGGGGTCACACTTGAGGACATGGAGACCTTCCCCAGGGCTGCTTTGCCCCACCTGCCTGGACATTGTCCACAGCTCTTTCTTTGGGGTCCCCCTGCTCCCTGGCCATCCTGCTGGGATACCCGCCTCTCTCCAAACCAAACCAGGACTCTCTGGCTTGGAAGAAATCCACACTCCTTACTAAGTCTGGTGAAGACATTAAAAAAGATTACTTTGAATCCTCTTTGGCCTTTCTGTAGAGGACTTAGGCTTTTAGAACACACAAGGCAAAGAGACTCATAGTTTTAGTCACTGCCCTATGTCATGTCTCCCCTGAGACAGGTGGAGGAACTGCGTGGTGTGGATCACCTGTCTGAATGACGAAAGGGAAGAGGTGATAAAAATAGGAAAATACCTGAAAAATGTCCAACCAGAGAATGAAACTTGGAAGGCTGTCTTCCAGCAGCCCTCCCTTATCCAGAGGAAATGTCTGAGTAGTTTGAGCTGCATTTCTGCGCATGCGTATTTGGTACTCAGAATTAGTCTCTCGGAGTGCAATGCCCTCTATGTAGACCTAGTGGTATTTCTCTACCTCCTCCCCAGTGCCCGCCCATGATGCCCTTTAAAAAATGCCATGTTAGGGGGGCCCGTGGGTGGCTCATTTGGTTAAGCGTCTGACTTTGGCTCAGGTCACAATCTCATGGTTTGTGGGTTCGAGCCCTGCATTGGGCTCTGTGCTGACAGCTCAGAACCTGAAGCCTGCTTCAGATTCTGTGTCTCCCTCTCTCTCTACCCCTCCCCCCGCTTGCGCTCTGTCTCTGTCTCTCTCAAAAATAAAACATTAAGGGGCGCCTGGGTGGCGCAGTCGGTTAAGCGTCCGACTTCAGCCAGGTCACGATCTCGCGGTCTGTGAGTTCGAGCCCCGCGTCAGGCTCTGGGCTGACGGCTCGGAGCCTGGAGCCTGTTTCCGATTCTGTGTCTCCCTCTCTCTGCCCCTCCCCCGTTCATGCTCTGTCTCTCTCTGTCCCAAAAATAAAAAAATAAAAATAAAAAACGTTAAAAAAAAATAAAACATTAAAAAAATTTTTTTAAATGCCATGCTAGGGAGCAGTAGAGTATAGCCCAATAGTCAGGTCTGGTTGCATCAGCTCCCTCTGCACAATCATGGCTTTTTCCTGATAGATACATTGTTCTCAAAGGAGCAGCATAAAATTGCTGTCTCTGCTTTGCCAATGCTCTCAGTCTTCCAAACCTAAAGTCCTTATTTAAACAACAACAACATCAACAACAACAACAACAACAACAACTCTTCAGGGATAACTTCTATAAAGTGTACACAACTTATAGCTTGATGGGTTTTTAACAAACATGTATATCCTCACGTAGCTATCACCCAGATGCAGATAAAGAACATGTTTGGCTCCCCAGAAGTTTTCTTCATGTTCTGTTGTGAATATCCCCCAAAGGTAACCACTGTCTGACCTCTAGGACTGTCCTGACTATCCCTGAACTTCATATAAATGGACATATATAGTATGTGCTCTTACAGGTATGACTCTGTTGCTCCAAATCATGTCTGTGCAATTCACTCACACTGTGTTTACTGGTGGTTTGCTCTTTTTCATTGCTGTGTAATATTCCACCGCATGGGCTACACCACAGTTACTAAAGCTGAACGCAAACTTCTCTGCTTTCAAGTTTCCCTTCCAGTCTGTGCTGAAGACAGAACTTCACAACACAGTTTGACTTGAGCCCTGCTCTCTGCTCCTCTGCTCACTCTTCTGGAAGTGAAAGGGGCAGGGTTTCCAGTTTCTCTACCTGGCTACATTAGACATTTCTCCTTCTGAAGAGGTGTTCATTGGCTCTGCCTTCTTTCCTGGGGCTATCTAACAAGGGGCAGGTTTACTGGGGAGGAGCTGTAGCAAGGTAAGCATTGCTGCGGAGTTTCTTTGGGACTCCTGATTGGTCAAGGAGGTTGGAGAGAGAGGATCTGGAGGAAATCTTGGGAGGGGCTCTGGACTTTCACAATGCTGTGGTATTGGGGTTATACCAAGTTTAATCAGATCTTCTAAGGGCTGGGGTCTTGGTTATATATAAGGATACCCAAAGACAGGAGTCCCCCTGGTTCTTAGCTCAGTTCAAAGCAGGGCAAGCTGGATTCACTTGGAAAGGACATGGAGGGGCGCCTGGGTGGCGCAGTCGGTTAAGCGTCCGACTTCAGCCAGGTCACGATCTCGCGGTCCGTGAGTTCCAGCCCCGCGTCAGGCTCTGGGCTGATGGCTCAGAGCCTGGAGCCTGTTTCCGATTCTGTGTCTCCCTCTCTCTCTGCCCCTCCCCCGTTCATGCTCTGTCTCTCTCTGTCCCAAAAAATAAACGTTGAAAAAAAAAAAAAAAAAAGAAAGGACATGGAAAGGGCCGGCTGGACTAGTAGGGGAAGCAGGCCTGGGCTGCTGGACTGGAGAATAGGATTTCACTTGGGAGGTCCCTGTCCCTAGGAGGCCCTAGCCAGAGGGTACCTGACAGGCTGGGTGGCCTTCTGGGGACATTAGGGAGCTTCTGACGGTCCTAGAGCGGCAGACAACTATTTCTGGACCCCACTTACCAGTGGGACATACCCTACTGATACCTTCTAGACGATACTGGGGAGGGAGGAGTTTGTCTGCAGAGGCTGGGATAACTGGACTGTGGTGGGTGTGGATACCTCTCCTCTCCAAAACTTTCTGCTTCTAGGCTTCTTCATTCAAGTGTCCAATTCAAGCCTGACCTCTCCAGGCAGTCCCCCACAATCCATACGTACTCTTACCTATTTTTCAAAACTTTCCTTTTCTTAGGATGGTATGAATGAACAATACAGCAAATGTATTAGCTTCCTAAACTTGCTTGCATTTCAAAACTGAATGCTTGGCCCCAAAATTGAAGCACCAATAGATGGATGACTGGCACATGACAAGTTGATATGACTCTGGTGAGGGATGGGTGGGAGGGCTCCTTATCATGACCACAGTTTCTTGATAACTACCCCCCCCCCATTCTCCCATGCAATCCCCCTGTAGCCCAGATTACATGATGACACTTTAACCTAGGTCACTATTTGCCTGAGTAAATGACTTAGCCTTGTCAATCCCAACTCAGCCTTTTCTCTGATTAATCTTCCTGTATATATTTGGGAAAGGTGGTTTGTTTAATATCTGCCCTTGTGTCATCTCCAAAAGAGGCTGCATCTCTGTGCTTTCAGCAATATGAAGGGTCATCAATCATTTTGCTGCTAGTCAAGGCTGTGATTCTTGTCCTCCTCCTCTCTCTTGAGGATCCTGTTACCTCCACTTGGGCATCAGTGGAAGGGCTTATTGATTTTTGGTTGAAAGAGGCAGAGATCCAATTCATATGAGCTTAATCAAAAAGGAGACTTAATGATTCATGTAACTGGAAAGTGCATGAAAGCTTCAGGTCTAGCTTGATCCAGAAGCTTAAACAATGTCATCAAGGGTTTCTCGCATTCCACTTTTCATCTCTCCTTCTGTGTGTTGCCCAATTTTCTACTCCTGAAGATGGGCTTCCTTTATGCAGAGGTGGGACAAAGCCTAGGCGGTTCAAGCTTTTCATCATCCTAGCTCAGCCAACCCCAGTAAAGAGTGTGCTTCTTTCTTCAAGTGTTTGTTACTAATCTTAGGTAGGGACTTGGTCTGGCCCTGTGTGGGTTGTGTACCCACCTCTTGGTCAAATCTTTATGGTTGGGTGTGGGAGATGTAGTGGAGACAGACAATCCCATTAATACCATGCAGTGGGTAGACAAAACTGTCCACATTTACTGTGAGGTGTGAATATGGGTAGGGCACACTTCTATCTACTACCCTGACCCTCTATTTCCCCTAATACTACTGTAACCAAACTAATGTGAGATCACTCCTTGGTGAGTCACAGATGAAAACTACACCAGGTAGACTTGTTGCACAAAGTAAACTTTATTTGTAGCAAATCAGAAAGTCGAAGAGTAACTTCCAAAGCTGTGACTCTCCAAGCAAGGGCGAATGGGTTCCTTTGATTTAGGAATGAACATTGAAATAGAGGAGCCTTGTCATTGCATGTGGACGTAGGGCATGAGGTGGTGCACGTGCCTTAAGGACACGTGTCTATACATTCATTACGTGTTATGTAAATGAGGCCTATGCTCCTCCTTGGGCAGAGATTTTAGTATTCTAATTAGGTGAAGGTAACCGTGGGTCACTTCTGACTTCTGAGTATAAGTCTGCCTGACAAATTGTATGATCTTTGATATTTGAGCTTGGCCTGAAGGGGTCAATGGCTTAGTCTTTGTTTTCCCTGAAAAGGTTTTCAGAATGAGCAGTTGCACTTGACCTCAAACCCACACCACAAAAATTAGGAACTCAATCCATGCCTGTTGCCAACTCCAACTTTTTAAAAAATTATTTTAAAACTTTTTGAACGTTTATTATTTTTGAGAGAAAGAGACAGAGAGAAAGCAGGGGAGGGGTAGAGAGAGAGGGAGACACAGAATCTGATGCAGGCTTCAGGTTTTGAGCTGTCAGCACAGAGCCTGACAAGGGGCTTGAATTCACAGACTGCGAGATCCTGACCTGAGCTGAAGTCAGCTGCTTAACTGACTGAGCCACCCAGGCAGCCCTACCAACTCCCAACTTTTAATGCCCCTCCAAAACCTGCCTGCTTGTGTACGGTCTCTTCTGCTCTCTGCTGCATTTAAAAAATATTTTCTGGAGATTCTAGCTTTTATTTGTAGGACGATCAGCTTATTGGATGTGTTTGGTGCACATTTGGTGTGTTTGGTGTATCTGTTCTGCCTTGGTGTGGATTGAAAGCCTCAGCTCCCTGGAAAAGGGGAGAAATCAGGGAGGTGGAAAGGCGTGGGCACGAGGAGTAGCCATCTCAGCAGCTGGGTTTATGCATTATGCACCAGCTGATCTTGCTTCATAGACACAACCACGTGTCTCAGTGAGCCCTTGAAGGAAATCAGAGTCTAGTCATTGTCGTTCTCAACCACTGGGTGGCTCTGCCCACTAATTTTCCTAACACCAAGTCAGGGTAGAATTGCTTTGCAGTGGCTGCAAACCCTTACCCTCCAGGACCCAGCTTAAAATGCCATCTCCATGGTGGCTCTTCCTGTCCTGACTCACTGCCAGAAGGACTCATCACATTGACTTCTGAACACACCTTCTGCCCAGCCAGCCCAAGGCCTTTGTGTGAATTTTCATGAATAGACATTTAGTGAAGGCTACTAGGTGCAAAGGGTAAATCCAAAGTGGTGGCTCACGCCTCCAAGGCAGCCTTTTTCAACTGACTGCAAAGATATGTGTTGGATGTAATGGATTAACTTCTCTCCTTTGCATCTAGGGTGGTGCTAGTTATGCATCATCCTTAGGAGAATTGAGAAAATAGTCTCACAAATCATCTGTGTTCTGTGGTTCAGATGAGAAACCCTATGTTATAGAGTCTGTGGGGGGAAGGCTCCTTTTCTGGGAAGAACATGAGGGAGAGAGAAAGGGAAGCTCTGCGTATGTGCTTTAGGGTGAAAGCAACTGTCCTCACAAACCACTTCTTGGTCCTGCCATTCACAACATGGTTCCTTTCCCACCAACTCTTCCTCTGCCACAAGGGGCAGTGTGGGAACTGAGAGCCGTCATCTTTCCTTTACCAGTGAGAACCTTCTGGATGCAAGCATTCTTTCTCTGGCAGAGGAGCCCTAAAGTACTGACCCTGCTATGAGCCAGATGTGAGACTGGACCCTCTGTGTATGTTAACTGGTGTGATTTGCATAATAACCTGAAATTGTGGGTGTTTTGGTCTCGGTTTTACAGCACAAAACCGATGCTCAGAGCAGTTGAATACTTTGCACATCAACACACAGACACGCTCTAAATTCTCACATTAAAAAAACTCTCCCTTGAGCCCATACCCGTTTCTGGCTCCAACCCTGAATTTTGTTTCCTTTCACAAAAAAGTTCTTAGTAAAGTTCCTTGTGGAGCATCCTAGTCCCTACTTCTACAGCCCCATTCTCTCACCCCCTTTGGTAGGGCTTCTGTCACTGCTCATCCAGGTCACCGGATATTCCTGAGTTGAACACAGTGGCCATCTCTCTATTCTTCTTTTATCCCTTGGTAGCACTCATCATGTTTGACCACTCACTCTTTCTTGAATTATTTTCTTCTCTTGGCTGCCAGATGACCACACTCTCCTGGACTTCCTGCTATCTTACTGGCTTCTCCTCCCTCCCACTTATGTGAGACTCCTGCTCTGTTCTACCTCTAAATGTCTGAGGGCCCTGGAGCCCACTGCTCATCACCTTCCTACATGACCCCATGTGGTCCCATGGCTTTATATCTCCAGCTTGGCCTTTCCCTGATGTTCCAGACTTACACAGCCAGTCCCTTGCTCAGCGTGGCCACATGGATGGATAACTAACAAGTGTCTAAAAATTGTCATGTCCCTATCCTGATTCCACTCCTAACTTGCTTTTCCCCCAGACTTCCTCATTTCTAGAAATTGTGCCAACATCCACCTAGTTGCTCAAGCCCTAATCTTTCTCAGTATTTCTTTTTAATTCTGTCCCCCAAGCAGTTCTCTAATTTGCTCATTTTCCTCTACCTCCACCACTTCCTGCCTGGCCCCAGCCACCGTCATCTGTAGCCTGGGCTGCTGTGGGGCTGTGCTGACTGGTTTCCCTTGCCTCCAGTAATCCTTGTCTGCATAGCAGCCAGTTTTCTTTAAATAGGTGGATCAGATGATGCTACTTGGCTGCTGAGAAGCATCCCCAATGGCTTCCCACCTCCCAGTGTAAGTCGCACACTCCTTAATCTGGCTGACAAAGTACTCCTGACATGCTCTGCTTTCCTCGTTCCTCATCCCACTCTCCCGGCTGTATGCTCCAGACATACTGCTCTCGCGGACCAAGCTAGTTCCTGCCCAGCGTTTTGCACTGGTTCTGTCCCCTGCCCAGGAAGTTTTCTTCCTCACGCGGCTGATTCACTTTAGTCATTTAGCTGTTGGGTTACACACATAACCTCCTCGGAGAGGCCTTTCCTCACCACCGAGTCTGAAGTAGCCAACCTGGCGTGTCCCTGGATCTTGAGAACTGCTTGGATCTTTCCACCCCCCACCCCAAGTTCTACTGTCTAGGGGAATCCAAAGTTTTTGCAAGACTTCTGTGACTCTCCAAGGACTTACTTCACGCTTCTCAGTCTTTAATTCCTTGTTCTAGGGCCCTGGCCCTTTCTCACATCTATGTTAATCTTGACGGGGAGTTATCCCCCTTTGTAATTTCCTCCCAAACCACTCACATCAAGTATTCTGAGAGCTACATAATTGATGGGACTCTTGAGAGTGCCAAGGAGGAGAGGGGGCCCACTGTTCATTGCTCTGGATCCAGCCCCTCCCCCCAGGGCCCTCTCCCCACCACTCTCTGGCTCTCAAAGGTAAAACAGTCCCTCCCTTGGTTTACTCCTTCCCCTGAAGTCTTGGCCCCAGTCTGTAGTCCTGTCCTGGGGGAGTTTCCTGCCTTACCTGGGCTTACTGACACATTCTCTTAACAGAGGTTGTTTCCTCCATGAAAGGGATTCTTGTTCTTGCTGCTAAGAGAATAACAACATTTCCATTTTATTATAGTGCTTGTTCCAGACCCTGTAGTTGGGGATTGTCACAACAGCCCTATAAGGTATCAGTTCCACTTTGCAGATGAGGAATCTCAGCTCAACGAATTAGAGGCTGATTAACACCAGGCTCCGGAGAGATTCAGTATCCCTCCCTGCATCTGCCTGTTGCTTCCTCAAAATCTTGGCGGGAGTCAAGGGGTAGGTGGATGGAGGCCAGGCTCTCAGGAGCCCAGATCATGGAAAAGGAAGCCCTCAGGCCTTGAGCTGTGGCTCTTTTTGTGGGATGGATCCATTTTTCCCTACACTTACACAATCCTCAACCTCACCTAGATCAGAAGTTTCTTCTGTTTAAAATATGGCTCTCAGTTCTAACGCCAGATCTGCCAATGACTTGTAGTGCAGCCTTGGGCAAGTCACTGTTCCTCCTCTGAACTTTAGTTCACTTATCTCACAGTGAGAGAAAGCTCCTTTCTGTCCTACATCCTATGGTCTTAAAGAAAAGTCAGATGCTGGAATATATGACTCATCTACTGAATACTTGCTGTGTGCTATGTATTCTTTTAATCCTCTCAGCATCTGGAGGGAGGTCCTGTAATTGACCTATTTTTACAAACATCAAAACTGAGGGTTAGAAGGATTTAGTTGTCCCAAGGTCTGCCCCAAGTGGCAGAATTGGGTTTTGAACCTAGACTTACCTTTCTGAACTTGGAGCCAAAGCTTTTAAACCATTGCATCAATTAGGTCCTGCTAATACTAGTTCAGGCTGCTGATGACTCTCAATGGTTGCTCACACACATGCATACACATATGTACTCTCTTGTGGGGAAACATGTGTACATCTGGCCTATCTTTGGAGGCCTCTCTGAAGGCCAAATACCATTTCTTTTTGTTTTTTTAATTTTTAAATTACTTAAATTATTTAAATTAAAAACATTTTTAATTATTTTTATTTTTTATTTAAGTCCAAGTTAGTTAACATATAGTGTAATAATGATTTCAGGAATAGAATATAAATATTTCAGGAATATGTAGTGATTCATTACTTACATATAACACCCAGTGCTCATCTCCACAAGTGCCATCCTTAATGTTCATCACCCATTTAGCCCATCCCCCCACCCAGCATCCCGCCAGCAACCCTCAGTTTGTTCTCTGTATTTAGGAGTCTATTATAGTTTGCCTCCCTCTCTGTTTTTATTTTATTTTTGCTTCTCTTCCCCTATGTTCATCTGTTTTGTTTCTTAAATTCCACATGAATGAAATCATATGACATTTGTCTTTCTCTGAGTTATTTCACTTAGCATAATACCCTCTAGTTGCATTCACGTTGTTGCAAATGTCAAGATTTCATTCTTTTTGATCGTTGAGTAATATTCCATTGTGTATATATATACCACATCTTCTTTATCCATTCACCAGTCAATGGACATTTGGGCTCTTTCCATACTTTGGCTATTGTCGATAGTGCTGCTGTAATCATTGGGGTGCATGTGCCCCTTCAAATCAGCACTCCTGTATCCTTTGGATAAATACATAGTAGTGTAATTGCTGAGTCATAAGGTAGTTCTATTTTTAATTTTTGAGGAACCTCCATACTGTTTTCCAGAGTAGCTGCCCCAGTTTGCATTCCCACCAGCAGTGCAAAAGGGTTCTTTTTTCTCTGCATCCTTGTCAACATCTGTCGTTTCCTGATTGTTTCCTTCCTTGCCAACATCTGTAATTTCTAGTTGTTAATGTTAGCCATTCTGACAGGTGTGAGGTGGTATCTCACTGTGGTTTTTATTTGTATTTCCCTGATGATGAGTGATGTTGAGCATCTTTTCATGTGTCATCTGGATGTCTTCTTTTGGAATCCTTTTATGCCTTTTGCCCATTTCTTTACAGGATCATTTGTCTTTTGGGTGTGGAGTTTGATAAGTTCTTTATAGATTTTGGATACTAACCCTTTATCTAACAGGTCATTTGCAAATATCTTCTCCCATTCTGTTGGTTGCCTTTTAGTTTTGCTGATTGTTTCCTTTGCTGTGCAGAAGCTTTTTATTTTGATGAGGTCCCAGTAGTTCATTTTTGCTTTTGTTTCCCTTGCCTCTGGAGACATGTCAAGTAAGAAGTTGCTATGGCCGAGGTAAAAGAGGTTGTTGCCTGTTTTTTCCTCTAGGATTTTGATGGCTTCCTGCCTTATGTTTAGGTCTTTCATCCATTTTGAGTTTATTTTTGTGTATGGTGTACAAGTGTTCCAGGTTCATTCTTCTGCATGTCACTGTCCAGTTTTCCCAACACCATTTGCTGAAGAGACTATCTTTTTTCCACTGGATATTTTTTCCTGCTTTGTCAAAGACTAGTTGGACAGAGGTTTGTGGGCCCATTTCTGGGTTCTCTATTCTGTTCTATTGATCTATGTGTCTCTTTTTTGTGTGTGTGTGCCAGTACCATACTGTCTTGATGATTACAACTTTGTAATGCAGCTTGAAGTCTGGAATTATGATGCCTCCAGACTTGGTTTTCTTTCTCAACATTGCTTTGGCTATTCGGGGTCTTTTCTGGTTCCATACAAATTTTAGAATTGTTTGTTCTGTGAAGAATGCTGGTGTTATTTTGATAGGGATTGCACTGAATATGTAGATTGTTTTGGGTAGTATCGACATTTTAACAATATTTGTTCTTCCAATCCATGAGAATGGAATGTTTTTCCATTTTTTTGGTGTCTTTAATTTCTTTCATCAGCTTTCTATAGTTTTCAGTGTATGGATTTTTCACCTCCTTGGTTAGGTTTATTCTTAGGTATTTTATGATTTTTGGTGCAATTGTAAATAGGATTGATTCATTGATTTGTCTTTCTGCTGCTTCATTATTGGTGTATAGCAATGCAACCAACTTCTGTGCATTGATTTTATATCCTGTGACTTTGCTGAATTCATGTTTCAGTTCTAGCTGTTTTTGCTGAAGTCTTTTGGGTTTTCCACATAGAATATCATGTCATCTGTGAAGAATGAAAGTTTGACTTCCTCCTTGCCAATTTGGATGCCTTTTATTTCATTTTGTTGTCTGATTGCCGAGGCTAGGACTTCCAATGCTATGTTGAACAACAGTAGTGAGAGTGGACATCCCTGTTGTGTTCCTGACTTCAGGATTCCCTGTTTTTCCCCATTGAGGATGATATTAGCTGTGGGTCTTTCGTATATGGCCTTTATGATCTTGAAGTATGTTCCTTTTATCCGTACTTTCTTGAGGGTTTTTGTCAAGAAAGGATACTGTATTTTGTCAAATGCGTTTTCTGCATCTGTCGAGAGGATCATGTAGTTCTTATTCTTTCTTTTATAAATGTGATGTATCACATTGATTGATTTACAGATATTGAACCAGCTCTGCATCCCAGGAATAAATCCCACTTGGTCGTGGTGAATAATTGTTTAAATGTGTTGTTGGATCTTGTTTGCTAGTATCTTGTTAAGAATTTTTGCATCCATGTTCATCAGGGAAATTGGTCTGTATTTCTCCTTTTTAGTGGGGTCTTTGTCTGGTTTTGGAATCAAGGTAATGCTGGCCTCATAGAAAGAGTTTGGAAGTTTTCCTTCCATTTCTATTTTTTTGAAACAGCTTCAAGAGAATAGGTGTTAACTCTTCCTTAAGTGTTTGGTAGAATTCTCCTGGAAAGCCATCTGGCCCTGGACTCTTGTTTTTTGGGAGATTTTTGATTACTGATTCAATTTATTTACTGGTTATAGGTCTGGTCAGATTTCCTATTTCTTCCTGTTTCAGTTTTGGTAGTGTATATGTTTCTAGGAATTTGTCCTTTTCTTCCAGATTACCCATTTTATTGGCATATAATTGCTCATAATATTCTCTTATTATAGTTTTTATTTCTGCGGTGTTGGTTGTGATCTCTCCTCTTTCATTCTTGACTTTATTTATTTGGGTCCTTTCCTTTTCTTTTTGATCAAACTGGCTAGTGGTTTATCAATTTTGTTAATTCTTTCAAAGAACCAGCTTCTGGTTTCTTTGATCTGTTCTACTGTTTTGTTTTGTTTTTGTTTTTTGTTTTTTGTTTTTGTTTCGATAGCATTAATTTCTGCTCTAATCTTTATTATTTCCTGTCTTCTGCTGCTTTTTGCTTTTTATTTGCTGTTCTTTTTCCAGCTCTTTAAGGTATAAGGTTAGGTTGTGTATCTGAGCTCTTTCTTCCTTCTTTAGGAAGGCCTGGAAGGATATATACTTTCCTCTTATGATTGCCTTTGCTGCATCCCAGAGGTTTTGGGTTGTAATGTTATCATTTTCATTGGCTTCCATATATTTTTAATTTCCTCTTTAACTTTGTGGTTGGCCCATTCATTCTTTAGTAGGATGTTCTTTAGTCTCCAAGTATTTGTTGTCTTTCCAAATTTTTTCTTGTGGTTGATTTCTAGTTTCATAGCATTATGGTCTGAAAATATGCACAGTATGATCTCGATCTTTTTGTACTTGCTAAGGGCTGATTTGTGTCCCAGTGTGTGGTCTATTCTGGAGAACATTCCATGTACACTGAAGAAGAATGTATATCCCACTGCTTTAGGAGGAAATGTTCTGAATATATCTGTTAAGTCCATCTGGTCTAATGTGTCATTCAAAGCTATTGTTTCATTGTTGATTTTTTGATTAGATGATCTGCCCATTGCTGTGAGTGGGGTGTTGAAGTGCCCTACTATTTTGGTATTACTATCAATGAGTTTCTTTATGTTTGTGATTAATTGATTTATATATTTGGGTGCTTCCACATTTGGCACATTAATGTTTACAATTGTTAGGTGTTATTGGTGGATAGACCCCTTAATTATGATATAATGCCCTTCTTCATCTCTTGATACAGTCTTTATTTTAAAGTCTAGATTGTCTGATATAAGTATGGTTACTCTGGCTTTCTTTTGTTGACCATTAGCATGATATATGGTTCTCCATCCCCTTACTTTCAATCCAAAGGTGTCTTTAGGTCTAAAGTGGGTCTCTTGTAAACAGCATATAGATGGATCTTGTTTTCTTACCCATTTTCTTACCCTATTTTTTTTTGATTGGAGCATTGAGTCCATTGACATTTAGAGTGAGTACTGAAAGATATGAATTTATTGCCATTATGTTGCTTGTAGACTTGGAGTTTCTGGTGGTTTTCTCTGGTCCTTTCTAATCTTTGTTGCTTTTGGTCTTTCTTTCTTTCTTTCTTTCTTTCTTTCTTTCTTTCTTCCTTCTTTCTTCATCTTTTCTCCCCTCAGAGAGTCCCCCTTAAAATTTCTTGCAGGGATGGTTTAGTGGTCACAAACTTCTTTAAATTTTGTTTGTCTGGGAAAATTTTGTCTCTCCTTCTATTTTGAATGACAGCCTTGCTGGATAAAGAATTCTTGGCTGCCTATTTTTCTGATTCAGCACTTTGAATATATCCCGCCACTCCTTTCTGGCCTGCCAAGTTTCTATGGATAGGTCTGCTGCAAACCTGATCTGTCTTCCCTTGTAGGTTAAGGACTTTTTTTCCCTTGATGCTTTCATGATTCTCTCCTCACCTGAGTATTTTGTGAATTTGAATATGACATGCTTTGTTGATGATTGGTTTTTGTTGAATCTAATGGGAGTCTTTCCCTAGGTTAGGAAAGTTTTCTGCTATGATTTGCTCACATAACCCTTCTACCTCTATTTCTCTCTTCCTTTTCTGGGACCCCTATGATTCTGATGTTCCTTTTTTTTTTTTTAATTTTTTTTTTTTCAACTTTTTTATTTATTTATTTATTTATTTATTTATTTATTTATTTATTTATTTTTGGGACAGAGAGAGACAGAGCATGAACGGGGGAGGGGCAGAGAGAGAGGGAGACACAGAATCGGAAACAGGCTCCAGGCTCCGAGCCATCAGCCCAGAGCCTGACGCGGGGCTCGAACTCACGGACCGCGAGATCGTGACCTGGCTGAAGTCGGACGCTTAACCGACTGCGCCACCCAGGCGCCCCTCTGATGTTCCTTTTTAAGGAGTCACTCATTTCTCTAATTCTTAAATCATGCTCTTTTGCCTTAATCTCCCTCTTTTTTTATGCTTCATTATTCTCCATAAGTTTGTCCTCTATATCACTGATTCTCTGTTCTGCCTCATCCATCCTTGCCGTTGCCGCATCCATTCAAGATTGCAGCTCAGTTACAACATTTTTTATTTCATCCTGACCAGATTTTACTTTTTTTATCTCCATAGAAAGGGATTGTAATCTATTTTTGACTCCAGCTAGTATTCTTATTATCGTGATTCTAAATTCTGGTTCAGACATCTTGCTAGTATCTGTGTTAGTTACGTCCTTGGCTGTCATTTCTTCCTGCTCTTTCTTTTGGGATTAACTCCTTCATTTCATCATTTTGAAGAGAGAAAAGGAATTAATGTGGTAGAAAAAATTAAAATTAAAAAAATATTGAAGTTAAAAAATTAAAAACAAACACCCACAAAAAAAATCAAATAAATGATGCTAGATCCTAGGTGTGTTTTGGTCTGGGTGTTGAAAGCGGCTTGATAGATTAGAGAAAAAAGGGATAAAAAGAAAAAAAAAAGGAAATCATTTGAAAATTTGAAAAAATGAATACACTGAAGTAGACTAAAATGAAATGATGGAAGTAAAATAGAATTTGAAAAAATGTACACAAAAGTAAAAAATATAGTAGAAAAAAATAAGAAAAATATTTTTAATAAAGTTTGACAATAAAAATGAATTTTTTCTCTTTATGTATTCAAGAAAAAGAAAAGAAATGAAAAAGAGAAAAGAAAGAAAGAAAGAAAATTGAATAGTTGGACCAGCTAACAGACTGAAATACGACTGAAATTATTTCGTTTTCCCCTGAAGTCAAACTATGAAGCGCTTTATAGTCCATAAACTAAGCAGGCAGTGAGACTTGTGTTCTTGAAGAGTGAGGTTGGCCACTCTTGAAGAGCGAGTTGTGCAGGGCTTAGTGTAATGACTCGGTTCTCCACTAGATGGCGCTGCTAGCCTACTGGGGTGGATTGTTGTGGCGCTTGTAGGTGCATATGTGCATGTGTGGGAGTGGTGAAAATGGCACTAATCTCTAGTATTGGAACTCTGTTCTCCCCTATCAGCAATCGTGCACTGTCCTTTGTCTTTGTCATCCATCCACTCCCTGCTTCCACACTGTCCATGACCAAACCCCAGGCAGCACCTCCCTTCCAAGTTTTGTCTCAGATGTGGCTGCCTTCCCCAGCCCCCCTTCTTAGGGACTGTGGCTTTGACCTGTTCTGCTCCTCTGCAGAGGGTCTCACTGAGCAATGGCTGGGTGCTGACCGCACCCAGGAATGCTTGCGGGACCGTGCTGCTGCTGCCCATCAGCAGACTATAGCCGGGTGCCAGCCCACCCCAGAAAACGTTTGCAAGACAGTGTAGCAGCAGCGCCTCAGGGATTATGGAAAATCACAACACACATCTGGCACCAGGCTTCATCCCCAATGACCTTGTTCCAACATCAGCAAATGTGGCCATTCTCTGGGGTCTACTGGGCCCAGGTGGCCTCACAGCCTCTACCAAATGTCCTTTCATCAGTGGAACTGCTTCTCCCTGTGTGGCCCAAGAACCTCCCGGACCCCGCTCTGCTCCTGGGGATTCTCCCTTCCCACCAGAACACCACCAGGTATCAAGCTGTGGAGTTTCAGACTCCGTGCTCCCCCTGTTTACAGTCTTAATGGAATTTAAAACCCCTCCTTTCTCCTTTCTCCCTTTTTAGTTCAGTCCCTGTGGCTGTTTCCAATTTTCCACTTTCTCTCCAGCTGCTTTTGGGGAGTGGTGCTTTTCCCATAATCTCCCCCGCCCCCATCTCCTTCCTCTCTCCACATGCAAAAGTGGCTCCCTGCCCTCTGTAGCTTCTCTCTCCCCAAGTTCATCTCTCCACGCTGTGTACCTGCTGAATTCTGTGGTTCAGGTTGGGCAGATTGTTGTGTTAATCCTCAGATCAGTTTTCTTGGTGTGCAGGATGGTTTAGTGTTGGTCTGGCTGTATTTCATGGATGTGAGACACACAAAAAACTTCCATGCTCTTCCACCATCTTGAAAGATCTTAAATTTATTTTAAATTTATTTTTAAATTTATATACAAGTTAGTTAGCATATAGTGCAACAATGATTTCAGGAGTAGATTCCTTAATGCCCCTTACCCGTTTAGTTCATCCCCCCTTCCACAAACCCTCCAGTAACCCTCTGTTCTGTATATTTCAGAGTCTCTTATGTTTTGTCCCCCTCCCTGTTTTTATATTATTTTTGCTTCACTTCTCTTACATTCATCTGTTTTGTATCTTAAATTCCTCATATGAGTGAAGTCATGATATTTGTCTTTCTCTGACTAATTTCATTTAGCATAATACCCTCTAGTTCCATCCGCATAGTTGCAAATGGAAAGATTTCATTCTTTTTGATTGCTGAGTAATACTCTATTGTATTGTCAAGAAAGGATACCACATCTTCTTTATCCATTCATCTGTTGATGGACATTTGAGCTCTTTCCATACTTTGGCTATTGTTGATAGCACTGCTGTAAACATTGGGGTTCATGTGCCCCTTTGAAACAGCACACCTGTATCCCTTGGGTCAATACCTAGTAGTGCAATTGCTGGTTCATAATGAAGTTCTATTTTTAATTTTTTGAGGAACCTCCATACTGTTTTCCAGAGTGGCTGCACCAGTTTGCATTCCCACCAGCAATGCAAAAGAGATCCTCTTTCTCCACATCCTCACCAACATCTATTGTTGCCTGAGTTGTTAATGTTAGCTATTCTGGCAGGTTTGAGGTGATATCTCATTGTGGTTTTGAATAGTATTTCCCCAATGATGAGTGATGTTGAGCATTTTTTCATTAACCCAGCTAGTATTCTTATTATCATGGTTCTAAGTTCTAGTTCAGACATCTTACTTATATCTGTGTTGATTAAATCTCTGGCTGTCACTTCTTCCTGTTTTTTTTTGGGGGGGGGTGATGGAGAATTCCATCCTTTTGTATTTTGGAGGAAGAAAACAATTAATAAAATTAAAAGTAAAAATTAAAAAATTAAAAACAAAACAAAAATCAAATAAAAGAAGCTAGATCCTAGATGTGCTTTGGTCTGCTTGTTGAAAGAAGCTTGATAAAATAGAAAAAAAGGGAAAGGAAAGAAAAAAAAGGTAAGAAAAAATCTAAAAGTTAAAAAAATTTATAGAATAAAATAAAATAAAGAAAGTTAAATAGAATAAAAATAAAATAATAAAATAAAGTAAAAAAATAATCATAAAGTGTCCTTTCTGTATCCAAGAAAGAGCAAGAAAAGAAAGAAAAAAGAAAACAATGCAAGCAAAAACAGAAGAAAGAAAACAAATAAGTTAACCAGCAAACAGAATGAAGCCTGAATGAAGTTACATCCAGTTTCCCCTAGAACTGAAACTATGAAGACTTTTATAGTCTGTAAACTAAGCAGGTAGAGTGACTTGTGCTGGTCTTCTAGGGGATGTGCTTGGAGGGCACAGTTGGACTGGGCTAAGTGTAATGGCCCTGTTCTCCAGTAGGTGGCGCTGCTTAGCCAACTAGTGGGTGGATCTGTATGCGAGCTTATATGCGCTGGTGCGGCAGAGATGGAAATGGCTTCATCCAGCTCTCTAGTCTCTGGCACAGGAACTTTGCTCTCTCACCCACCTGTAATCAAGCACCCTCCTTTGTTTCAGGCCTCCGTCCACTCCTCGCCTCTACCCTGTCCATGTCCAAGCTGTCCACCTGCCAGGCGGCCCCTCCCTCCAGCTTTATCTCAGATGGGTTGTTTCTTATTTTATTTAAAAAAATTTTTTTTACATTTATTTATTTATTTTTGAGAGACAGAGAGAGAGAGAGCATAAGCGGGGGATGGGCAGAGAGAGAAGGAGACACAGAATCTGAAGCAGGCTCCAGGCTCCGAGCTGTCAGCACAGGGCTGGACGCGGGGCTCAAACTCACAAACCGTGAGATCATGACCTGAGCCGAAGTCCGACGCTCAACCGACTGAGCCACCCAGGGGTTGTGTTTCAAAATCCCACATTTCAGAGACCCCCAGGGCTTGGACCCACCCTGATTCTCTGGGGGAGGATCTTGCTGAGCAATGGGGGGGGGGTTGCCATCTTGCCCCAGAAAACATTCATGCTATCGACAATGGCAGAAGTTCAGGGATTATGGCAAATTACAACACACCTGGAGCCAGGCCAAATACCATTTCTTACAGGCCAGCCAAATCCAGCCCCAGGACATCTGGTCATCTGGTTCAAATGCTCATGGTGCAGCAAATGGCTGTACAGAGAAGGGACATGTGGCCAGAACTCTCACCTCCACATAAAATTCTCTTTGTACTACCCAGAATTTTTCTTCATGTTTTGCCTTCCTGTCCTACCCATTGGTTCCTCCATGTTGCTGTGTGTGGTCTTCTCCTGTTTTGAGCTGAAGGCCTTTCTCTGATATAGCAGTGAAAACCACCTACTGTTCTAGGCCTTATTTTCCATTCCCTCCCAATTGATCACCCACGTCCCATAAGGCTGACAGTCAAGTAAGCTGGTTAGGTGTAGGTTTATGTGGATGAGGTCTTTGCTTTAGGATGACCAGGGTTAGAAGACCCTTGTGTGTCCTGATGAAGAGGGCCTTTGTGTGTGTGTGCATGTGTCTAAAGCCAGGCATCTATTTACCTTGAAAAGATGAGGAATAGCCCTCTTTGAAAACAACTGAATGTACCTAAGAAAAGTATGTCCAGTTCTGAACTGTTAGGAGTTTCTGGCAAGCTTTGTATTATGTGCTGAGGTGTGAATTTGACTTTGTATATAGATTTTCAATTAGGCTTTTAGACTGACATCTCAACTCTGAACTGTGATGGATCAAAAAAAAAAAAAACAAGAAAAAAAGAAAAAGAAAAAAGAAGAGAGAGAGAGAGACAGAGACAGAGAGACACACACAGAGAAACAACAAACAACATTTCCTTTCTGGCTTGCCAGGATCCTGGCCCTGGCCTGTGCTTCCTGTTTTCAGCTCCATCCTGTCCTTTAGGCTTGTGAACTCTGGTTCCCTGGTTTTTGACCCTGGTGCTGGCTAAGGACTTTGAAACTTCCTGCTGCCTTGGGTGTACATGCTGAATTTGTTCTGGTTCCTGTGTCAATACAAGCCCTGACATCCCTCCATGTCCACTTTGGCCTCTGCAAGCAAAGATCTGAGCCTGACTATGTTGTATTTGTTAGTGATTTTGTTGTCCCTGGTTTGTGAGCTACTAGAGGGAGAAATTTGATCATGTTCAGTTGTAATGCCTCATCTCTGATAGCAAGGAGGGTGGAGAGAAATTTCTGGGTCAAGGAGCAGGAACCTCCAGGCCAGGAGGTTCTAAAACATGTACCACTTCCCTGCTGTGGAGGGACAAGGGCAGGAAGCCTGTGGGTCAGAGTCTTGGACCCTTACCTGTCTCTGAGGCCCTGGCTGGTGACTGATGGGCCATTGTACAAGTTAAAGTGCTTTTGGCACCAGTAATGGAAACCAAGATCCGCTAAGTCTAGCTAATGTCAAGAAAAGGGGGTATGGATCCTCAGATGTCCACAATGGATGAATGGATACACAAAATGTGGTGCATACACACAATGAAACATTATTCAGCATTAAAAAGGAATGAAGCCCTGATGGGGCTGCAGCATGAGCAAACTGGAGATACTGAGATCTATACTTCTCTTTTGTGTTGGGGATCTAACAAAACCTCTGCAACAGGGAAAAAATTATTAGCATGTGAATATTCCCACTCTGGTTGCTAAAAAAGAAATGTTTTAAGAGAAAAGAAGAAGAAAAAGAAATCTAGTAAAGGGATAAGGATGGACAGGAAAAGTCAGGAGTTCTATCAGGCATTTCATGAGTAAGGGGCCAGAGATGTGGCAGGTCGGAAGCTGGCCATAATTATTTAGGATGGCTGGTGTGCAGGTGGGAGGGGAGGCCCCAAAGGCAGAGCCAAGAGAAAGATGTGAAATACATATTTCTGTGTATTGAGAATGTATTTATCCCCACCTCCCTTAACTTTGGCATTTCCTCTGGAGATTGAGAAAGTGTTTGAAATACTTTTAATTACTTTTTGCATCAGGGGCCAGCTTCTCTCAATACCACTGTCATCCAGACCACATGGCCACCTGCATTTTCACAGGGTTGCATTTTTCTTTCCGGAACCTGGACTCCCACCGAGGCTTCAGAGCTTCGAGCTGGGGTCGGCCTTCCTATGTTCTAATACTTTTAACCTGGGCCAAGTTCCTGGGAGGCAGCAAAGGTAGATTGGGATCCTTGATGAACTCTTGGACCCATTTGTTGTTGGGGTTGGCGCAGACCTCTCGATTCTTTTTGGTGACAAAACTGTGGAGGCAGAGTTAGAATGTCAGTGAGCATGGAGTAGGGTGGGGGTCCAGTCTACACTCCCCCATTTTTAGCTCACCGGGGGCTCACCTCATACTCTTTACTGCATCCCTAGGCCTCCCCCATCTGAATTCCCTCAGTAGGCCTCCCTCTCTGGCTTCTAGACCTGGCTTCATTGTCCCTGTTTCAGCCTGTTCCCTGCTCAGCCAAGATACTTAGGCATGGGTACCATTATGGCTGTCATTTATCAGTCCACAAAACTGTAAGTGGCAACATCAAGAATTAAACTCAGGCCTGGGGCTCATGCGTGGTTCAGTAGGTTAAGCGTCCAACTTTGGCTCAGGTCATGATCTTGCGTGGTTCATGAGTTTGAGCCCCGCATCAGGCTTGCTACTGTCAGCGCAGAGCCCACTTCAGATCCTCTGTTTCCCTCTCTTTCTGTCCTCTCCCACTCTATCCCTCTTTCTCTCTCTCCCAAAAATAAATAAATATTAAAAAAATAAACAACCGAGGACTTCCCTGCGAGATTCGAAGCCCAAGCCCTTAAGCACGACTCCCCTGCTTCTAACATGGAGACTTCTTGGTTCTGTGCATCTCATTCTGGCCCCGGTTCCCCTTCCCCCTCCACAGAAATGTCTGCAGGGGATGCTTACATGATTGCTGGCAGGTAACAGTTGAGGGCCTTTCTGTATCCCACCACCAATTTCTTTGGCAATACTTTCTCATGATACTTCAGGCAGCAGGTGGGAGAATGGTTCACCGACTCAGGAATTTCTGAGAGAATCACATTGAAAGCTGAACCAAGTAGGCATAGAGGGAGCCCGTGGTTGCCTACCTTCATCTCCCACCCATTGCATTCCATACTTCTGATGGCAAAACCATCTGTTAGCAGGGACTGATGATAGCTTTATGGGTAACAGAGAACATGAAAAAAGGAAGGGGGGGGTGGACATACATCTAGAACCTTCAGCTTCTGAACTGAGTTTCAGCAAATGCAAGTGACTTGGTTATTCATGTTTGCTGGTGAGCCAGGGCTTGATTTGGCCAACACATATTGAGCTCTAAGGGGGCAAAACCCTGAGGAAGACACCATCATTACTCTGGAGCATCTCACTGTCTAGTCAGAGTGAAAAGGGAAAGTGAAATGAATTGTGGAAAACAGAATGAGGGGTACCTACCCCAGCCTGGGTGGCTGAGGAAGAAGTCCCACAGCATGTAGTGCATGGCTTGCTTCTTGAAAGATGAGTGGGATTGAAGCAGATGAAAGGGTTGTGGGATCTGGAAGAAAGGCATGAAGGCGTGGGGGAAGCCGAGTGTCTGGGGAATGCTGAGCCGCTACAGATGGCAGCAATGCAATGTGAGAAGAAAGAAGAGGAGACAGAATTGGAGAGGGAAGGGGAGACTAGCACACCTTCTGAGCTGTGGACTGTATCCTAGCAGCATTAGAGGGGCTGAGGTCAGCGAGGAGGGTGAGATGAGCAGTGAGCCAGAGAAGTTAGGGTGGGAAGAAAAGTGTTCTGTTTAGGCTTCGGGTCAGACATCTGGAATCGGTATCTTGACCAAATGATTTGAAGTATGGGCAAATTAAAAAAATCTCTCTAGGTCTCATCCATTAAATTAGGGTAAAAATATGCTTATACGTCCTAGGATCATCGTGAGGGTTAGTTGAGAAAATGCTGGTAAAACCCTTAATTCAGAACATAGTAAGGCTCAGTCAGTGCTTGTTACAATTAAGAGTAGATGCTGGGGCGCCTGGGTGGTGCAGTCGGTTAAGCGTCCGACTTCAGCCAGGTCACGATCTCGCGGTCCGTGAGTTCGAGCCCCGCGTCAGGCTCTGGGCTGATGGCTCGGAGCCTGGAGCCTGTTTCCGATTCTGTGTCTCCCTCTCTCTGCCCCTCCCCCGTTCATGCTCTGTCTCTCTCTGTCCCAAAAATAAATAAAAAACGTTGAAAAAAAAATTTTTAAAAAGAGTAGATGGTAGTAATTGACCATTTTTCTTGCCTGGAAATGCCACTTCCCCCCCTCTTTTTGATGTTGTCAAAATGCTGGCCTTGGTTGGTTGTTAGTGCTGTGTTTCTCTTGAGCTCCCCTGACTACTCATCAGTTGGGACATCAAACAAGAGGGCAGGTAGAGACCTCTCCCAGCCCCCAAAACTGCAGAGTGCAGATCCCTTTGCCGCCTGACCCTTTGCTTCCAGCTGGTGGCCAAGATTGGAATATCTCAAGAGTACCATTTGGTTGATCCATGCTTTGGGTGGGCCATTTTCCGAAACTTTTTTGAAGACTGAACCCATCGTAGTGGTCTGTTTGACCTTCCCTAAGGGCAATGTTACCTCCTGCCACCCACCAGATGCAGCTCTGCACATAGTGACATCCATGACCCTGGTTCTCAAAGCAAAGATGACAAAGTCCAGGGGGCATCTTGAGAGCATGTGGGCAGAATATGTGGTGTGCATGACCGTTGTTCCCCTGAGAGTTTATATGCCAGAGTCCGACCAGACCACATGCTAAAGGTAGCCTTAGGGAGAAAAAAAGGGGCTGGGGCACATGGAAGTTGGTATGTGGAAAGTCTGAGTGGCTTGGTCTCTTTCTTGTTGCCAGGTCCTCACATATGATGGTTGAGGCAGGGATAGAGAGTGGGAAAAACAAACCTTGTTCTCCATAGGTCCCAAGCATCCTGTGGCTCCCAAAACCTTTCAACCCCTTTCTCTTTTCTATAGCCTTTATTTAAACCCAGGCTGGGGAATGGGGACAGAGGCCATGAAATCCTGCACTGCACACCTGGGCATCCCATTGGGCCTTCCTTTGGCTGCCATGATAGTCCCAGAAATCTGTGCCAGACACTACAAGGAAGAGTATCTAGGTTCAGACTCCCCACCCCTGGGCTTGGCCCCAAACATCACTTCAGCCCCCTTCCCAGTACCTTTTGTCCTGCTCTCTCAGAGCACCTGTAGCTTTTCTTATCCAGCTATCTTCCTGTCCTCCTTTTGTTGCTCACGTTTATTCTCGTATCTCCTATTACTTCCTTGGCTCCTCCTAAATGATCGCTCACTATTCTCCAACTTTGGGATTCCTGACATGACCTTGACCCAGCTTCCTGGAACTGCCTGATGACCCCAGAAGGGATCTAGATACCAGCCCAGCTCTCCTTGCAAAGGAGAGAGTTTGAGGAGTGTGCCTGCAGGAGGGGAGAGGGCCCATGGCTGATGACGGAGACCTGACAGGACTCTTGATGTCACCTCACTGCCAGCTGCCCTTTCTCATTCCAGCCCTGCAGGGACAGGTGGACTCACTTGACTGGCCGTACAAAGCCGGAGTGGTGATGAGGATGAGGAGAAAGAGGGCTGCCACAGAGAACTTCATCCTCTCCGGGGGACCCTTTAGCTTCAGGGGAGGCTGGTTGTCCACTCTGACTTCACAGCTGCTCTCTGTACTCTGACCACTTCAGAGTGGGTGGAGGAGAGAAGAGGTGCCTCCCTCTGTTTGCCAAAAGGAAGGGTGGGGCTTGGCGCAGAGTTGAATTAATAAGTTTTTTTTTAATGTTTATCTATTTTTGAGAGAGAGAGAGAGAGAGAGCAGGGGAGGAGTGGAGAGAGGAGGGGGCAGAGAATCCCAAACAGGCTCTGCACTGATAGCCGTGAGCCCAATGGGGGAGGGGGGGGCTCAAATTCATGAATCATGAGATCATGATCTGAACAAAAGTCAGACCTTCAACCAATCTGAGCCACCCAGGTGCCCTGAATTAATAAGATTTAAATTCACCAGGAAAGGAGTAGAGGAAGGGAACATGTGGTTCACGTGTGCTGTGTGTCAGCCACCTTATATAGGCGCTGTTTGACTTAATTCTCACCATAGTGAAGCGGAGATTATTATTCCATTTTATAAATGAGGCCACTTGAGGCTTAGAGAGGTTAAATTCTCCCAGGTCACAGAGATGAGAGGCAGTTCTGCAAACCAGATCCGTGTGATTTCACCACATTACCTGCCACCATCTCTATTTTGGGGAAAGGGGGAGGAAAGGGGGTGGAACCACCCCAGTACCCTCAGGTGATCGGTCTTTGGGAGGGTGAAAATAAAGCAGGATTAGAGAGATCACAGACTGGAGCGAGGATAGGGTTTAGGCCTCTGAAAAGGATGCCTCCCATCCCCAGTCTAAGGACACATGGCTCAACTCACACCTTTTCCCGTCACAGATTGTGTTAGTAATACTGAGAAAAAACAATGTGCGATCCTTGAGTCCTCATTTATTGCTGAGGTCTTTGGCTTATTCGTTAATGTTCTTTTATCTCTTTGGACCTTGGACTCTGAACCACCTTTAGATCTAGTTGGCCAGCCCTCCTGCTTGCCTGCGATATGGGTTTATCCAACCAGCTACCGCGGCCAATCACGGCAAGCAGAGGGCGCTCCAACCCCACGCACGTGATAATCTCTTCGGTGTTTCTGAGCTTCTCCGCCAGGCGCCTTGACTGGGGCTGACCTGCCCCTCCGCGTCTTCTCTCTTCAGACTGCCTCAGGACCCCATTCCAGGGATTGAAGGTAGAATTCAGAGAAGACATGGAAGATATAGGGGATTTTGGCAGGCGCTTTAGAGGTATAGTGGGGTGCGTTTCAGTAAATGAAAGTAGACTGAGGCAGGGGCGTATGAAGATCCTTATGGGGCTTGCTGTTTTGCATGACTGCTCATGAATAGGGAAAAACTATATAATGCATTTCGTCCTGGTGGGTTCAAGGCAGTGGTGGTGACACTATGGCTTTTTAGGACGGTAGTATGTATGTATTTGGGTACCCCCTTGACCATTGTTTTTGGAGGTGAGGAGGTCTGAGGAAGCCTGGTTGTACCTTTAGCATATAAGTATCTTCTTGGCCCTGGTGTGTGGAAGATGGTGGCCTGGGAAGGGTGGGCACTGTACCTACACTGGCCATGCTCTTACTCTGAGGAAGAGGATCTCCTCCTTGAACCCCGAAGATGGGTCTGAGAGCTTTTGGGGGCCGCTGCGTATTATTCATGGAGCATAGCATCCTCTTGATTCCTGTATCTTTCTATCCAACCATCAGTCCATCCATTTCCTGAGTACCTGGTATGGGCCAGGCTTTCTGTTAGGCCTTGGTGGAGGACACAAAAATGGGCATAACAATATAGTACAACCTGATGTATGCAAGTGGAGGGGGAAGGGTTGGATAAAATCATTCTTATCCCAGATAGCTGGGAACAAGGGCCTTGGGAGCAGCACAGAACAAAGGACTTTGAAATTTGGCTGCTACGAAGACTTTATGAAGATTTACCTGCAAAATCAGGTGATAGTTCTTAGCATTACACTTGTGTAGCTTATATAAATAAGATAATACACTTAGACTGTTTAGCAGACTGCTTGAAAGGTAGAAAGTGGTAAGACAATGGTATCTGTTATCATCATGATGATTATTATGTAAAGGTGGCCTTAGCTTCCCGCCACCCCCATCACAGGCCTGACCTGTTTTTTTGCATCTAGGGCTGACCACATTTCTGTAGAGCAAAGCCTGATGCCAAGAGTGCCGCCCAGCTGGGCTCCAAAGAGTAGATCTGGTAGAAATGAATGAGGACAGGGAGGGCATAAATTCTAGGTCTTTAATTCAAGGCAGGGCAGCTCCCAGAAGGTGTCTGGGGCTGAGCATTGGGACTGAGAGGGGGACCTTGGCCTCTTCTTCAGATGGCCAGCTCATTTCTCCTCCAGGTCCTTGATGTAGTCCTGGACCCAGACGTCACTGGGGTTGGCACATATGGAATGGCCCTTTTTGGTGATGAAGCTATGGAGCGAAAGGGAGAAGGGTTATAGACTCAGGCATCAAGCAGTGAAGTGTGAGCCTGTCAGCCTCCCAGATTCCTCACCCATCTAGGCTGTTTCTCCTTTCTTTGTCAGAGGCAGCTCAAGACCAGTCTCCTCTCTGAGACATGCTCTCCAGCCCCTCAGGGCCCCTGGACCCATCTCCATGCGTCTCCTGCCCCTGGAAGTGCCCTCCTGCCTTCCCTTCCCCTCCCCTGATGCCTCCCCATGCATGGGCTCAGCTTCCTCCTGGTTCCCCACAGGCTCAGCCAGGCCAGAAAGCCCCCAGGTTTCCCCTCCACTGCCTGTCACTGCACCTGAGAGGTGCTTTGGGGAGTCCCCACTCCAGTTCCTCCCTATCCCCCAGGGCTTGCAGGCTTCCTGTCCCCTGGTATATGGTGTGTGGGTGCCACCTACACCACTCCGGGCCTGGAGCACTGGCTGCTGGTCTCATAATAACCCGTGATCCGATGACGTGCGATTGCCTGGGCAATGTAGTTGAAGCAGCACTCGGCCGGGTGGTAAGGTCCTCCTGAGGAGAGAGCAGGGAGGGAAGTGGACACTGGGTTCTCTGCTAAAAGCCAGAGCTGCTGGCTGCTTCTGCACTATAGAGGGTGGAAGAGGGAAAGGAGGAGGAGGTGGCCTCACAGAATTTGGAGGGAGGGTTGTGCAGACACTCGGTCCTCCGGCTCCCCTCTCCCTCCTCCTGCATCCACAATCACCCTCTTTCCTGTTCTTCAACCTCTCCTAGAAAGACTGGCTGATGACCTTCAACTCCAGATTGAAGATTAGCAAAGCCCAAATCTTCTCAGTGAGTACACACCATCCCTGTGGGGCAGGCTCGCACAGGTGTTCCAAAGAGGAGGGATATTCGGAAGAAATGCCAATAGAGACAGGGACACACGCCAGCTGGGAGTGCAGACCCAGCCCTTCCCAATCTGGGAGATTGGGAAAATGGGGTTTTGCCTGTGTCCCAATTAAACCCCTGTCCTGCAAAGAAGGAAGCCAACACCAAGGCCCAAGGACACCAAGGGAGTCAGGATACCCAGGTCCCAACCTCTCTTGCCTTTGCTGGCCATATGCCCATGGTAACTTTGTTCCCCTCTCTGTTTCCTCCTCTGTCAATGAGCCTGTTGGACTGGATTGGTGGTTTTTACACTGAGTTTCTGGGGGTCTTGGGGCCTTGGGGACTATTTCAGAGGTACTGATGCATTTGGGAGTAGTTTTAGAGATAGTATCCCATTCAGCCCTTTTTTGCTGTGTCTGAGTAAGCTTTTGCTGGAAGAAAGGTTCCCTGGTCTAAAAAATGTTAGACATCACTGAATTAGGTGAACTTTTCAGTTACTTTCTGATTTCTAAAATTTCATGGCTCTTATAGCAGGTGCAAGAGAGTGACTGGAAATAATCCGTTCCTTCAAGCTTCAATTATGGAGGTAGCAGGAAGGTTACTTCAGAACGAGGGCCCTGGAGAAACAAGTAGGCACTGCAGTCACGGAGTGGAGTGTTGGGGGTGTGCATGTGCTCAGCCTGGACAGAACCCTGCGTGTGTTGGCAGTGGCCTCTGAGGTTGCAGAGGGGCAGCTGGATGCTTGGGTGGGAAGGGAACAGCTGGGTCTTTTATCCAGTTCCATTCCAGGTAGCATCCTCTGTCTCCAAAGAGTGGAATAAGGGTCCACTGGTTCCTGAGACCAGTCTCAACCTATTCCTCTGAGATCCACACATCTTCTCAGAGAGGCAAGTCGAACTGTCCAGATTACCACTAATTTTAGACTGGCTTTATTTCAACAACCCCCTCTATTTCCTCCCAGTTTCTGAGAAGAAGCTGAGGTAAAGATGAAGGGTGAGGCATGGTTTTGGTTGTGTGTAAAGGCAGCTCATCCTAAGAAATAAGCTGGAAAAAGGTGACCGAGGTGAGACCCCCACTGTTGTGGTCGCCCTCAGCCCATACCTAAGCAAGGTCACACCTTTGGGTAGGGCTGACCCTGGAAGCCGGCAGCCCCAATCTCAGAGGGCAAGCAGACAAATGGCTCCTCTGTATCCCTGGGGATAATGTCCCCCAAATGAGGTGGGCTACTCTTACTTAATGGCAAAGAGAGATGGACTGAGGGAGTGGAGAGGCAGGTTCACTCCATGGCCTTGGCAGGAGGGGGGACTAGTCCCGGGAGGGTGAGGACAAAACCAATTTCAGAAGATCCCAGACCTCCTCCTTGTCTCTCCAGCAACTTTACTCCTGCTTCTTTCCTCACAGGGGCCAGGATGGAAGGAAGACAAGGTATTGCACTCACGTGAAGAGGATTTAGCCGTGGACACCAGGGCACCGGTGATGAGGAGGAGGAGGAAGAGGGAGATGGCAGCCATGGAGACTTTCATCCTCCTGGGTTGAGGGAGCTGCTGCAGGAGGAGAACTTGCCTGGTAGGGGCTTCTGAAGCTCCTGGGCTGAGGTGGTGGTGAGAAATGACCTTCAAGGCAAAGTATTTCTTAAAATAAGGGAACCAAGATTACAAAGGGAAGTAGGAAGCAGTGATGCCTCAGCAATTTCATATCCTGAACATTTGTTGAGGGTGGAGTGAGGGAAGCATGGAGAGCCAAGATTTCAGGGAGGAAATTGCCTTCTATTCCCAGTGGCAATACATTTAACTCCTTTGATATAAGCCCTTCCTTTGATATAGGCTACAGCACAGGGCCTGGGGGTACTGTTGCGCACTTAGTTCAAGATCTAAAGGCTGGGATGTGGCCTGTGACCATTTGGGGAGGTTCAGAATCTGTTTGTCTGGAGATCAGAGGTGATTTAGGGTACCAGGATGAGGTCAGGAGCTCCCCATGTCCAGTCTCACTCATCTGGACTAGGAACTCCTCACTTAAACATTTAACCAGAACCTCCAGCTCCCAGACTCATTGCTACCCTCTCACCGTACCCTGGGGTGAGGAAACACTGTGATGCTCAGTAGATAATTTATTTAACAAACATTACATAACAGCTACACACACCAGCCACTGTCCCAAATGTTTTATGAATAATAGCCCATTTTATCTTAAATAAGCAATGGAGGAAACTGAGGCACAGAGAGCATAAGTAACTTGCCCAAGCTTTGACAGTTGATAAGTGGAATCTGGGTTCAGACCCAGGTAGTCTGGTTCCCAAGTCTGTGTTCTTAACCACTATGCTGTGGAGAAACCTGGGGACCCCAACTGAGCTGTCTCTGAAAGTGATCTGGCTTTTCTACAAAGCCTCTAGTCTTAGCTCTTTCTGATCTCAGGTGTATCCCTTTAGGACCTTCTCCTGGCTTCTGACTTTTGTCACAGAGAAGCTTGATGAATACCTAGAAAATGCTGTGTTCAGGGATGGCCAGTAGGCTTCACTGATTAGCAGTGGGCTGGAGTTCTGCATTGCATAGTATTCCAAGGCCGTGTCCACACACCTCAGAAGAAGTGCTGTGACTAACACATGCAGCTCACGTGCTATGTATTTGCCATCCTTAGATTGGTCTAAACTGGCCATTTACTGAGGAGGAATTCAGGCTCAAGAAAGGGCCAGGGACTTGCTCATATTTATAGGATGAGCGGGGTGCAGAATAGATCCACCTCTGCAGACTCAGTCCAATGGCCTTTACCATGTTCAGCTTAGGGGCCATTTTGCTTACTGTTGCATTTAGAAGGCTGTTTACATCTCCTCTCCTTTCCTGGACTCATCAGGGCAGGGAACATCTGTTATTTATCTTTGCCCATTCATAAAGAGCCTAACACAATTTGTAAATACATGTTTTAGAAGAACCATGAATAAAGTACTTGAGCTGGTCTAAGTATGTGCATCTCACAGGAAATGGCTGAATTCTCATGCTGAGGTGCCAAGACAGCCATTTATTAGACATGTTCTGTATTTGTTATCATCAATAACAAAACTATTTAAACTCTTCAAATCAAACAATCTAAGGAAATAAGTTGTTTCTGGGGAGAATATGAGTTGGAAGGAAACAGTGTTTACTTTGTTTTCATGGCGACTTAGCCCACTTGCCAAGTTGTTGCTAGGAACCTTACAGGAAATCTCTTGATTTTTCAAGCAGTTATTAAGTTCCTACCTACATTAGTCTGTATATACTAATTGCTAATAAATAACCCCTAAATCTCAGGGGATTAATTAAATGAAGGTTTATTTCTTGCTCATGTCACAGTCCAATGTGTGTGAGCAGTGGAATGAGGGTGTGTGTGTTGGAGAAAGCTGTTTCTATTTATGCATGTATTCAGGGACTAAGGCTTCTTCTGTCTGTAATTTCCCCAAGTTTCAACAATAGGTCTCTAATTTTGCTACCATAGTGGAAAGCAGAAGAATTGGGAGGTTTTTATGTAACAGTTGTGGGAATGATATAAATTGCTTTCACTTATACTCTATGGCCAGAATGAAGTCACCTGGCTCCAATTTAATGACAAAAGTATGGAAAAAATATATCGTCTGTGTGTCCAGGAGGACAGTGGGATGGGTTTCATGACTGCATCACTTCTTTGCCACAATATCAAATTCTAGGTACTGGGCTATACTTGCAGTGTGGGAATGAAGATGACCCTGACCTCAGAGGAGTCATAGCTTAAAGAGGGACTCAAAAAAGTAAATGAAAACTGAAATGCAGTGGGATGAATGTAACTTGGTAGCAACATAGAGGTCCTAAATGTTCTGTTGCCCACTGGTAAGTATGCAGTACCTGTTTAAAAAATATTGAAAATAGTTCCCAAAGCAAGACATATACATTGATTTAAAAAATCAAATAATCCAGAAAGGTGTGTGGAACATAAATTCTCTGAGTTCTTGCTTGTCTGAAGAAGTCATTATTCATCCCTCATACTTGATTGATATTTTTTGCTGGGTATAGAATTCTACACTGAGAGTATGAGAATTTTTTCTGGAGTGGAACTTTATTTGTGGTGACCTGATTTTTCCTCTCTCTCCAGATTTTTTGTTAGGTTAATAGTCTTTTTACTGGAAAAAAAAGACTAGCATTTATAATTTGGAATGGACGTAAATTGAATTTCTTGAACAGCAGTGATGATGATTGTGCCGAAGTCTATAGCCACAGCCCGCTTTGCTGGCTCCAAGTCATGGTTCAAAAGATTTCAAAAACAGAGTCCAAAGGTGCTTCCCTGGTAAAGGTTTCTTTTAAAAATTTGTGTGAATGGTGACAGCCTGACACCCATTTTGCTCTAGCACAATGTGGTCAATACTAAAGCAACACATGCAGCATGTCACCAGGATGTGTTTCATCATCACCATGGGTCAGGGCCCATGGAAGTACAAGAGGGCCATCCTACTAAGTGGGGCTATGTCTAGACAGTTTAGCCTTCACCCATATTTCTGCACAGCATCCTGAAGTGAACCAATTTTAAATGTTTGTTTTCAGTGAACCAGCTATGACAATTTATACTAACATATTGAACTAGAACCTATTTGAATAGATTTATAAATTTTCCTTCCTTCCTTCCTTCCTTCCTCCCTTCCTTCCTTCCTTCCTTCCTTCCTTCCTTCCTTCCTTCCTTCCTTCCTTCCTTCCTCCCTCCCTCCCTCCCTCCCACTCTCCTCTCCCTTAATTTAGGCTTCCTGTTCAGCATGGAGCCCAATTCAGGGCTTGAACTCATGGCCCTAAGATCAGGACCTGAGCTGAGATCCAGAGTTGGATGCTTAATCGACTGAACCACCCAGACACCCTTATTTTTCATTTTTAACACAAATGCCTGACTCTGCTCAGTTGTCAAGCAGCATGTATGAAAAACTGGCCAACCCAATGTATTAATCATTAACAAATGGAACTGCAAGGGCTCCTCCAAGTACTTTCATATTGTTAAGGTAGTACAAGTATTTATATTGTAAAACTGATGGGTAGATTGATCTTCAAAGGACAGGACCACCAACCAATACATGCAGATTTTTTGTGTGTGGACAGAAGGTACCTTTGATATTCAGTTTTGCTGTATGGAAACAGAACAAATAAATTAATGTTTTTTTTGGCAAGAGGTAAGTAAAAGATTCATTTTCTTCTAGAGGGGGAAAAGAAGTTGAAAGTAGATCTTCATTTGTAGTCCTCATCTGTATAAATTATTTATTTATTTATTTATTTTTAATGTTTATTCTTGAGAGAGAGTGCAAGTAGGGGAGGGGCAGAGAGGAGAACAGAGGATCAGATACTGGGTTCTGTGCTGAAAGCAGAGTCCAATGCAGTGCTTGAACCCACGAACTGTGAGATTGTGACCTGAGGCGAAGTTGGATGCTTAACCGACTGAGCCACCCAGGCACCCTTTGTATTTTTTTATTTTATAGAGAGGGTGCAAGTGGGGGAGAGAGGCAGAGGGAGAGAATCTTAAGCAGGCTCCATACTTAGCATGGAGCCCAACTCGGGGCTCAATCCCAAGACTCTGGGATCATGACCTGAGCCAAAAACAAAGTCAGATGCTCAACCAACTGAGCCGCCCAGGTGCCCTGTACAAAATCTTCATAGTTGTTTGTCCATCTCCATCAGTGTCTGGCTCTCTGATCATTTCACTGAATTCTTCATCTGTTAGTGTTTCTCTTAAGTTTGTCATGACATGACATAGTTCTGCCACACTGCTGTAACTATTGGCATCCTTGTCAAAGACTCGGAATACCTCATGAATTTCTTCTTTACTGTATGTGTCTTTCATTTCTTTTTATTTTTTTATTTTTTTTATTTTTGGGACAGAGAGAGACAGAGCATGAGCGGGGGAGGGGCAGAGAGAGAGGGAGACACAGAATCGGAAACAGGCTCCAGGCTCCGAGCCATCAGCCCAGAGCCCGACACGGGGCTCGAACTCACGGACCGCGAGATCGTGACCTGGCTGAAGTTGGACGCTTAACTGACTGCGCCACCCAGGCGCCCCTGTATCTTTCATTTCTAACCATCAGAGTAAAAAATCCTGGGAAGTCAAGGGTGCTGTTACCATCAGAATCCATCTCATTGATCATATCCTGCAATTTGGGTTCTGTTGGGCTCTGACCCAATGACCTCATGGTGGTTCTAAGTTCCTTTGTTGTGATGGTGCCATCACCGTCTTTGTCAAATAGGGAGAAAGCTTCCTTGAACTCAGCAATCTGTTCTTTGATCAGCTGATCAACCATGGTGAGAGCGGAGGATGGAAGAGCAGAGGGAGCCAGGGTGGCTGCCCTAGTGCAGGGGCTCTGACAGCAGGGGATGCCCCACTGCTGCTGCTAAGTTGTGGTGTGCACTCAATACTGAGTAAACCGGCTGTGCCTGTGAGGCTGCCAGCACCACTGCCCCTCTCTCTAGGAGATTTGAGGATTTCTTATTTATCCTTTTTTTAAAAATTTTATTACTTTTTGGCACAAGAAGATGATCCAGGCTCATCTTATACTTTGCCCTAGCTCTGGGAACCTGCCATTTCTCCAATGAGCCCTGGATTCCATTAGTGAAGGATGGTTTTGAAAACCCAGGATCTGGGTGCTTACGGTGCTCATTGCTATGGGAAGGGCATTACTTTTAGGTCTGAGCTCTTAGTGGACAAACTAGGAAATATATTGAAGTATATATGTGTAAATGTGTGTATAAACTTGTATCTATTTCTGTTATATCAATTTCACACATTTGTAGCAATTTCTACGTCATTGGTCTAGGTAAATGAAAAGCCAAAAATTTATACCAATACATTCAATTCCAAGTCAACACACAGGGTTTATTTTAATCTTCCCTTTTTAAGTTTCTCTCCCTACTTTAGTAGTGAGAAATCTGGCTCCCATTAACCTCACTATGTTTACTTTGAACTGTCCCCTGTATGTAACAAATCTTCTGGCCATACTGGCTGTGTCTTTTGTCCTGGTCATATTGGCCTCAAGCATGTGGGTCATGCCCTCTGCCCCTGCCCTAGCTGAGTCCTCAGGTGAGCCCCCTAGTTCACACTAAGAGAATGAATACATGAAGAAAAAAAAAAGAGAGAGAAAAGGGAATGAGCTATATATTACTTCTAAAATTTACACTGTGGTTCTAAAAGTAAAATAGTAAAAATATAGATGTTTCCATTTGCTATTTTATGCCTTGATGATTTCTATGCAGCTTTATTAAGTTTTTTTCAACTTTTAAGCACATTTTTTCTAGCTGCTATGCACAACTCCTAAGGTTTTTACTTTAAAAAATTCAACATTGGCTGTCAGACTTTTTTTTTAGCCATGTTTAAACTTTCCCCAGTTGTATATTTCTTAAAAAAAAATTTTTTTTAGAGGCACCTGGGTGGCTCAGGCGGTTAAGTGTCT
Organism: Neofelis nebulosa; assembly: GCF_028018385.1. Classification (NCBI taxonomy): domain Eukaryota; kingdom Metazoa; phylum Chordata; class Mammalia; order Carnivora; family Felidae; genus Neofelis; species Neofelis nebulosa. The sequence continues at coordinate 55,906,315 of NC_080797.1, read as the reverse complement.
GACTTCAGCTCAGGTCATGATCTCGCAGCTTGTGAGTTCCAGCCCTGCATCAGGCTCTGTGCTGACAGCTCAGAGCCTGGAGCCTGCTTCAGATTCTGTGTCTCCTCCTCTCTCTGCCCCTCCCATGATCATGCTCTGTCTCTCTCTGTCTCTCAGTAATAAATAAATGTTAAAAAAATTTTAAAAAATTTAACATTTATTTATATTTTAGAGAGACAGAGCACCAGTGGCAGGTGGGGGGGCAGAGCAAGAGGGAGACACAGAACCTGAAGCAGGCTCCAAGCTCTTAGCACAGAGCCTGATGTGGGGCTCGAACTCACAGACCGCAAGATCATGACCAGAGCCGAAGTTGGATGCTTAACTGACTGAGCCACCCAGGTGCCCCTACTTGTTTTATAATTAGACCGCTCTGATGAGTTTCATCATAAAAAAAAAAAATCAAATATCGACACAAGAACTGGCCCATTTTGTTGTTTGTTCTTTTTTTTTTTTTTTTTTAAGCTTATTTATTTATTTTGAGAGGGAGAGGCAGATAGGGAGAGAGAATTCCAAGCAGGCTCCAAGATGTCAGCACAAAGCCTGATGCGGGGCTCGATCTCATGAAACCGTGAGATCACGACCTAAGTGGAAATCAGCATTTGGACGCTTAACTGACTGAGCCACCCAGGTGCCCCTGTTGTTTGGTCTTGAGAAGACCATAAAGATTTATTTTTTCAACTCTTTGAAATTATTTTTTGGTTACTAACAAAACATGTACTTTTTATAAAAGTTGCAAACAGTGCTCAAGTGACAAAGTCAGAAGTGAGAATTCCTCTTCAAATTCCCATTCCTCCCTGTAGCATCAGGATTACCTGGGAACTTGTTAGAAACACTGATTTGGGGGTGGGGCATTCCATCCTCCTGAATTAGAATTTCTGGGAATAGGATGAGGAAACTGTGTTTTAACAAGCCCTCCAGATTATTATTTTGCATACTAAAGTTTCAGAAGGCCTGATGTGTAGTATAGCTTTGTAACTGGTGTGCTTATACAGTTGACCCTTGAACAACGTGAATTTGAACTGTGCAGATCTACTTACATGTGGGTTTTTTTCGGTACCGTACATATTATACATTAAATACGGTTCGGTACTGTACATATTTTCTATTTCTTATGATTTTTTAAACAACATTTTCTCTAGCTTACTTTATTATAAGAATACAGTATATGATACATATAACAAACAAAATATGTGTGAATCAACAGTTTATGTTCTCAGTCAGGCTTCGGGTCAGCAGTAGGCTATTGGTAGGAAAGTTTTGTAGAGTCAGAAGTTATACTTGGATGTTTGACTGCATGGAGGTCAGTGTCTCAAGACCTGCATTGTTCAAAGCGTCAGCCTTTGGGCTGCCTGTATGGGGCCTGAGGAGGTCTGAGCCCCAGGCTCATTGCTCCCAATATCAACAGCCTCATCATTTTAATCCAGTGTTGCATAAAGCTCAGAGATTTAGTGATGATGAATTATATATATGATTCTTGCACACAGATGTCATTGTTTATTCTTATTTTCAATCTTCTCTATATACTGAAATATTTTTGAAGGGCAGGAATCTAGCTTGTTTTGTTCTTGTGGTTTTCCTGATGACTACCACAACGTCGAACATGAAGTAGCCACTCAGTCATTGTTTGAGTGACAATAAACATCTGTTTCAGGAATCCAGAGAAAAGGAGATGGGTGCTCTGGCTGGGATAGTGAGGGAGGTTTTATGGTGACATCTACACTGAACCTTTCAGGCTGCACTGAGTTTAGCTGGGAAGAGTTGAGAGGAGGGGCAGAGGTGCCACAAGAAAACAAGGAAGCAAAAAAGGAACATGCTGTTTCTGAGGACTTGTGAAAATAGAGTATGTGAGTTTTATGTAATTGGCCTAGACATAGCATGCCATCGTCCCCTCCAAGACCCCAAAGACCAGAATGACCAGATGCTCGGTTAGAAAGGAACATCTCAGTGTCTATCCCTCATTTCTGTTCAGCTGCCATTGTCATGACCCAAAGCCTTGACTAGGAGACACTTGGTCCTCTGCCATCTGTACTGCTCTGTGGGTCTATGCTCTCCATTTCATTCTACTGAGCTAATGACTTGGCCAGCTAGAGAACCCGATGACATCACACACACACTCCTCCTGGGTGTAGCACAGTTTCAACCCAACAACTTTTTGAGATTTTTCAATGAGGATTCACTGAAGCCAAAAAGTTGCTGTTGTGATCATTCAGTCATTGATTCTAGGGCTCAGTGGGCTGGTGTTAACTCAAAGGTGCTGAATCCAAACAGAATACAGTGAAGTGAAGAGAGCAACAGGAGAGATCATAAATGAGTCAAAATATAAGCCGGAACCCTGAGCATCTGTGTTTGCCTCTTCCACCTCCCCAAGTCCCATGGAAATGGCAGAAGAAATATGAAAATGAAAATAAGTTTGTAGTAGCAGAGGAAATCAGAAAAGGTAACATCAGCTGACCGTAAGATGAGACATTTCTGTTCTATATAAAGGACATGTGTCAGCTTGATGGCAAAATAAGGAGGCTGAAAAACTTGTTTCATCATACAGGTGAAGGAGATCATTGACAGAACATCTTCTCAGTGGCACCCTAGGTAACACAAAGGGCAGAGTCAGTGGATGTTGGGAAAAGAAACTACGACTTTGCCAGTCCCCGTTTCAGGACAGATGGGTGTGGGATTTGCCCCAGGATAAAGCTACAAGTACAGTTCTCTAAGTAAAGAAGGATATCTGCTTTGGGAGTCTTCCAGAGAGGACGATGGGCCCAAGAGAGAACTGGGCAGTACCCAGGACAACCTCTGGTCAAAGACAAGAAAGAAGTCCCACTGCCCCACCCCCTAGAAACAAACCTCTCTGACAACCTCAGTGAAAGCCTGACCAGTCCCACTTCCTCCTCACCCACCCGAGCCAAGGCCCCCCATCATCGGAATCTGCATTAACAACCAGGGAACTAGGGATTTCCACTTAGGTTGAGAAAAGAGAAAGGCATCTCTGAAGGTGTGAAATTTACCAAGGCACAGGTCCACCAACTAACCTGCCTACCTTTCTTCCTGCACCTCCTAAAATGGTACCTTGAAGTGAGGTCCTTCCTAGGACCACCTGCATAAGAATCACCTGGAATGCTTGGTTAAATTGGGTACATCTGTGCCCTACCTCTTATTCTCCAGTCATCTTCTATCCACCCCTACTCCCAAATGATGGAGTAAAAGAAACTTTTCTACACTGAAGTCAAACCTTTAAAATGAGCTATTTTAGCAGAGAGGATAAGGTAAGACATAGTGTGAATGTGTATTTGATTGCTTTAGAGTGATAATAATTCCCAGCTTTAATCATTATCTCAGGGGCACCTGGGTGGCTCAGTAGGTTAATCATCTGACTCTTGGTTTCAGCTCAGGCCATGATCTCATAGTTTATCAGTACGAGTCCCGCATGGGGCTCTGCACCAACAGTGTGGAGGCTGCTTGGAATTCTCTGTCTTCCTCTCTCTCTGCCCTTCACATGCTTGCTCTCTCTCTCAGAAAAATAAATAAACTTAAAAAAATCATTGTCTCAGGTTTCTTCTTCTAATAGTGTTTATTATTACAAAGGATATTTGGTTGTCGATTAATTTTTTTTCCCTATAGCTTTTTATGGCAAATCACCCAAAAAGTAAGCATAGGTTTTAAACTTTTTTGGAATCAAAAACTGTTTTGTTGTTGTTTAGAATTCAGTGTTTTCTTCTGAATTTTGAGACAGTTGACCTAGATTTACGAATTACAAATATAAACATATATGCTTTAATGGATATGAATGTAAAATTGATATTCACTCCAACTTTGAATGTTTGTCTTAATGTCCTTTACCTTTAAAGAGGAAATCTTTTAGGAAGTTATATCTACTGAGAGAAAACATCCAAAATGTAGAAATAAGGCAGGAAAAGGATGACTGCAGACAGCTCCTCCAATGTCATTTGGAACATTGTCCAAAAGGCCCACCCCAGGGTTCCTAAATCTGCAGGGGGAATGTCCTCTTGAGTGATGTTCTACTTACTATTGATGGGGCCCCAGACTTTGTGAAATTACATTAACATGCAAATATTTATCTAGCACAAATGTAAATGATTTTTGTCTAGTAGATAAGATAATTCCCCAAATCACAGTTGTATTGTCTTACAGGATATTACCCTGTTTTTCCCTGACTTAACATTTTAGAATGCCATCCCCAGTTAATGATATAAGTCTCTGTTCCACAGATGACCTTTGGCTCCAATTTATGGTTCCCTCATTAAATAGGTTAAGTACAGAAGATGGCGGCGTAGGAGGACGCTGGGCTCACCGCGCGTCCTGCTAATCACTTAGATTCCACCTACACCTGCCTAAAGAACCCAGAAAACCGCCAGAGGATTAGCAGAACGGAGTCTCCGGAGCCAAGTGCAGACGAGAGGCCCACGGAAGAGGGTAGGAAGGGCGGCGAGGCGGTGCGCGCTCCAAGGACTGGCGGGAGGGAGCCGGGGCGGAGGGGCGGCTCGCCGGCCAAGCAGAGCCCCCGAGTCGGGCTGGCAAAAGCGGAGGGGCCGGACGGACTGTGTTCCCAAAGCAAGCGCGACTTGCAAGCGCGACTTAGTGTCTGGGAGGTCATAAGTGAACAGCTCTGCTCGGAAAGCGGGAAGGCTGGAGGACAAAGGGAGGGAGAGCTGCTGAGCCCCCGGACGGCAGAGCTCAGCTTGGTGGGGAACAAAGGCGCTCGCCAGCGCCATCTCCCCCGCCCATCCCCCAGCCAAAATCCCAAAGAGAACCAGTTCCTCCCAGGGAACTTGCTCGCTCCGCGCAAACACCCAACTCTGTGCTTCTGCGGAGCCAAACCTCCGGCAGCAGATCTGACTCCCTCCCGCTGCCACAGGGCCCCTCCTGAAGTGGATCACCTAAGGAGAAGCGAGCTAAGCCTGCCCCTCCTGCCCCCGTGCACCTTGCCTACCCACCCCAGCTAATACGCCAGATCCCCAGCACCACAAGCCTGGCAGTGTGCAAGTAGCCCAGACGGGCCACGCCACCCCACAGTGAATCCCGCCCCTAGGAGAGGGGAAGAGAAGGCACTCACCAGTCTGACTGTGGCCCCAGTGGTGGGCTGGGGGCAGACATCAGGTCGGACTGCGGCCCCGCCCACCAACTCCAGTTATACACCACAGCACGGGGGAAGTGCCCTGCAGGTCCTCACCGCTCCAGGGACTATCCAAAATGACCAAACGGAAGAATTCCCCTCCGAAGAATCTCCAGGAAATAACAACAGCTAATGAACTGATCAAAAAGGATTTAAATAATATAACAGAAAGTGAATTTAGAATAATAGTCATAAAATTAATCGCTGGGCTTGAAAACAGTATACAGGACAGCAGAGAATCTCTTGCTACAGAGATCAAGGGACTAAGGAACAGTCACGAGGAGCTGAAAAACGCTTTAAACGAAATGCAAAACAAAATGGAAACCACGACGGCTCGGATTGAAGAGGCAGAGGAGAGAATAGGTGAACTAGAAGATAAAGTTATGGAGAAAGAGGAAGCTGAAAGAAAGAGAGATAAAAAAATCCAGGAGTATGAGGGGAAAATTAGAGAACTAAGTGATACACTAAAAAGAAATAATATACGCATAATTGGTATCCCAGAGGAGGAAGAGAGAGGGAAAGGTGCTGAAGGGGTACTTGAAGAAATTATAGCTGAGAACTTCCCTGAACTGGGGAAGGAAAAAGGCATTGAAATCCAAGAGGCACAGAGAACTCCCTTCAGACGTAACTTGAATCGATCTTCTGCACGACATATCATAGTGAAACTGGCAAAATACAAGGATAAAGAGAAAATTCTGAAAGCAGCAAGGGATAAACGTGCCCTCACATATAAAGGGAGACCTATAAGACTCGTGACTGATCTCTCCTTTGAAACTTGGCAGGCCAGAAAGGCTTGGCACGATATCTTCAGTGTGCTAAACAGAAAAAATATGCAGCCCAGAATCCTTTATCCAGCAAGTCTGTCATTTAGAATAGAAGGAGAGATAAAGGTCTTCCCAAACAAATAAATAGGTTAAGTACATTTTGGACACATATTCAATCTATGTTTGAATGAGTTTGAATGTTTTTAGCTTTTAAAAAATTCTCTTATGTTTCATTTCAAAAAAGAACGCAGAATCCAGTTTTCAGCAATTCCTATAGTTTGTTTTTCCTCTTAAAGTTCAAGGAAAGCTACATTGGATACTCTTTATTAATGCATTGCTTTTTATAACCAGAGCAGAAAGAACAGTAATTGTTGCTTTTTAAAAAAATAGGCCAAGAAAATCCCAGGAGGTAGTTGGGACAGGAGAAGTGGAAATAGGGGTGGCTGGCACCTAGTATCCCTTCTCCTCAAGCAAGCTTCCTTTTTCTCAGGTCTGTATCATTAGTTCGACTTCAGGGACCTCACGCAATTCTGAACTCCCAAATCAAAGGGGTTGGCACAGACACGCTGCCCCTTCTTGGTGAGGAAGCTGGGGAGCAAGGTGGAGAAAAATTACAAACTAAGGGGGGTTCAGCAAATAGGGATGGGGAGCCCCATCCTCCCTGGCCCTGGGATCCCTCACTCAGCCCAGCCTGTCCTTTTCTTTCTCTGCTGCAGGGGCTCAGGGCACTTCCTCTCTGAGACCCTGCCTCTGCTGAGATGCCTTAGTGACTCATGGGAGTCTCCTTGGGCAGCCTTTCTTCTGTTCTCTCCTTCTGTCTCCAGCCTCCCTCTTCAGGAACATCTCATACCTGATGCCCTGCAGGATCCTAATTAGGACACGTGCCTATCATGACCTGGCAGGATCCATAGGGTGGGTGGGACTTTTCTAGATACCTGTCCATCAGGTCCTCCCCTCCCAAGACATGGCTGGTGAGCTTGGTGCTTACATGACAGCTGGCTGGGAGCACCCGCTGCTTGTTTCATAGTAATCTTTCATGAATCCACATCGGATTTTCCGTGGAGTGTATTGGGTGCAGCAGTCAGAGGGATGGTGAAGGCCTGCAGCAAGGGGAAAGGGTCATTTAGGGACTGGGTCTCTTTTTGAGGAAGACTAGATCCTTTTCCCCTTTCCTCCAAAGTCCTGGGGAGGTTGAGAAGGCACAGGACTTCAAAGGGAACCTTCTCTTCCTCGGCCAGCACTTGCTTCCCTCTCCTCGGGGCTGAGCTATGTGTCTGGGGGCACCCAGGCAGGGCCACAACAGGGCCATGACCATTTCTGAAAGAAGAAGAAACTTCTGATGCCTGCAGGAGGCATTAGAGATCACCTGCTGTCCCAGGGGATCCAACTCAGGAGACAGCTGGGCGGAATAGAGGTCACCCCTAAAATTCTATCCCAATCTTCCTTGGGATGTTCGCCACCTTCAGGATCTTTCCCCCCTTGCCCCCAACCCCCACCTCGTAAATGAGGTGTTTTGAAGCCACCGAGCAGACCTGTGCAGCTGCTGCTTTTAAACACAAGCTATAATATAACATATACTTTTACCTTGCAGATGTATCGAGGTTTCATGAGGACGTATTGCCACCATGGGTTCTATTTGGGAGAAACAAGGGAAGAGAAGTCACAGAGGCAGCATTGCCCCAGTATCTCCACCAGTCTCATTCCTCAGCCCCGTCCCCTGGTAGAGAGGTGATGATGCTGGACCACTGGACACTGTCTGGGTTCTAGGTCTGCCTCAGGGCCCATTGTCTCTCTTAGGGCCCTGAGATGTTTCAGGAAACTCTTGAAATTGTTTGGGATGTGAAATCATCCTGTTGACTTTGAAATACAAAAAGCAAACCGAGGGGCGCCTGGGTGGCTCAGTTGGTTAAGCAGCCGACTTCGGCTCAGGTCATGATCTCGCGGTCTGTGAGTTCGAGCCCCGCGTTGGGCTCTGTGCTGACAGCTCAGAGCCTGGAGCCTGTTTCAGATTCTGTGTCTCCCTCTCTCTGACCCTCCCCCATTCATGCTCTGTCTCTCTCTGTCTCAAAAATAAACAAACGTTAAAAAAAATTTCAAAAAGCAAACCGTAAATCCCATATGAATAAATCAGTTGAATTAGCTACATAATGTGATACAGCCCACAATACTTTCTGTATATTTCCGGAATCCACAGGGCTCAGGAAGCAGAAACATTTTTTATTAACTGATTTGGTGGCACAGTGCCACCCAGGGTGAAGAGAAGCTATTTATAATCTTTATTTATCCCATTAGCATAAATATTTGTACGTGTTTGCTGCAAAAGTACTACTATGTTTGATTGAAGTACACTTCCCCAGCTCTGCCAGGGATGTTAAGTAATGTCCAGGTATATGTTGCCTTTTAAAAAATGATACTTACTGCATTGCAAATGTGAAATATACATAATAAACATTTATAATTTTAAGCATTTTTAAAAGTGCACAGTTCAGTGGCATTAAGCATATTCACATATTGTGCAACCATGACCGCAATCCATCCACAGAATGGTTTTCATCTTGCAAAACTGAAACTCCTTACTATGAAGCAATAACTCCCATTTTTCCTCCCCCTGAGCCCCAGGCCACTACCATTCTTTCTGTTCCTGAATTTGACTACTTTGAGTACCTCGTATGAGTGGAGTCATACAGTATTTGTCCTTTTGTGACTGGTATATCTCACTTAACATAATGTCTTCAATGTTCATCCATTTTTTAGCCTTTATAAGGCTGAATAATGTTTCATTGTATGTATATACCCCATTAAAAAAATCTCTTCATTTGTTGACGGACACTTGGGCTGCTCTTACCTTTTGACTGTAATGAATAATGCTGTTATTAGCATGGGTTTACACATATCTCTTCATGTACCTGCTTCCAGTTCTTTTGGGTATAATTTCAGAGTGGAATTGCTACATCATATTCTATTACTACTTAATTTATTTTTATTTTAAAAGTTTATTTATTTTGAGAAGGAGAGAGCATGTGAGCAGGGAGGTGCAGAGAGAGAGAGAGAGAGAGAGAGGGAGAGAAAGACCGAGAGAGAGAGACAGACAGACAGACAGAATCCCAAGCAAGTTTCATGCTGTCAGAGCAGAGCCCGACTGGGGGCTCAATCTCCTGAACCGTGAGATCATGACCTGAGCCAAAACCAACAATTGGATGCTCAACCAACTGAGCCACCCAGGTGCCCCTATATTACCTTTTTAAAAATGGAATAATTCTGCATTCCAAAACACATCCAGCGCCAAAGTTTTCGATTAGGGATTGTGGACCTGCATTATGCTAACTAGTCAAACCCAACTACACTTTTAGCTTATTTCTTATATAGTTACATATGAATTCTATTCAAGGAGGCATGCACTGAGGCATGCATGAATTCTGTTTAAGGAGGTATACTTGATATGTTTGCTATGAGGTGTGTGGTGCTTGCAAAATAAAATCTTCAGTGGCCTTGTCTTTCCATAGCAGCCTCCTAACTAGCTCAGACCCTCATTCTACCACTTAATAGTTGTGTAATCTTGAGCAAGTTGTCTAAATTTCTTATGCCTCAGTTTTCTCAACTGTAAAATCAGAATAATGATAATAATATATGCAAAACTATACAAGTTGTCGATAGTCTACCCCACAGGGTTGTTAGGGGGATCTAATGTATTAAGTCCATAAGACACTTAGAACAGTGCCTGCTTGCATATAGGAAGCACTAGATAGTTATTTGTTAAATACATAGAATGGTTAGGTGACTTGGGTGAGTCACTTTTCTGGCTTGTCCCATTTCCTCTTCAAAATGATAGTTTTACACTAGATGGTATGTAATCCTTCTAACATTGTAGAATTCTATGCTTCTTTCTACAAATTTACAATTTTACTACACTTCTTTTGATTTAGCACTTAACCACCCTAGTTCAGCTAAGAGAAGGTATCAAATAATTCTGGTCATGAAAAGGGAGAGGATTATTTCCCTTAGGGGGACCAGTCATTTGTACAGTTTTTCCCAGAGACCAAAGGCTGCAGAGGGAGGTCCACACCCTACTGCTGCTGCTTTTAAACAAGTGGCAAATTCACATCTGCATCTGGGACAGGGAGCAGTCACAGGAGGACAAAGGTGTCCTTTTGTGTCTCCTCTCCAGATTGCAAGTTACCATGGAGCTTATCACCAGTGAGAAGGCTCACTGAACTCACCATGAAGGGCCTGGACCTGGGATCCAAAGGCAGTAGCAACAATGAGGAAGGGGAAGGCAGCTGCGAAGACCTTCATTTTCCCAGTGGAAGGTGAAGCTGGTCTGGGGACTCCTGGCACTGTGCTCTCTGATTCCCTGGGATCCCAGTTCTGCTCTTGTTTTTATAAGAGAGGAGGATCAGGAAGTCACAGGGCAGAGGGTCAGAATTCTATTCTTTGGTTATACAATAGACAACATTCTATTTCTGAAAAACGGAACAAGGCTAAGAATGCAATAGGAAGTAGAGGGCAAAGGTGCCTTCATGCTTTCCCAACTGCCCAGTGGATACAGGCACAGAGAGTGACTATTTCATGAAGGACTCTTCCTCCAGGAAATTCATTTCATCCTTGATGTTGCAGTGTTTTCCTCAAGAGTTAAGTACCTTCAAGTGGGCAAATAGTTGGTAAACTGGTCATGAGATTCCTTATGCAGACTCCTGATCCTTGACCCTTCTCTTTGTTTCATGCCCCATATCCAAGCCATTCATGAACACTGTTGATTCTACTTTCAAAAACACATCCAGAATCTCATTATTCCTCAGCACCTCCTCTCTCTCCACCTGGTCCAGGCTACCCTTGTCTCTCACAGAGATTCTTGCAAAAGCTTCCAACTTGTCTCTTTAATGACTTTATGCCCTTCAGGTCATTCTCAGCAATGCAGCTGTAGTGACCCTGTTAAAATATCAATCAACTCTGGTATCTTGTTCAAAACCCTCCAATGGCTTTACAAAAAAAAGAAAAGTGTTTATTTACTTTTGAGAGAGAGAGAGAGAGAGAGAGAGAGAGGCAGAGAGAGGGGGAGACAGAATCCTATGCAGGCTTCTCACTGTCAGCACAGAGCCCAATGTGGGGCTCAAACCCAAGAACTGTGAGATCATGAACTGAGCCCAGACCAGGAGTTAGACACTTAACTGACTGAGTCATCCTGGTGCCTCCTGTTTTTTAAAAAAGTGTTTATACTTTATTTATTTAGTTTTTAATGTTTATTTTTGAGAGAGAGAGCCTCCAATGGCTTTTTGATCCCACTCAGTGTAAACCCCAATCCTTTTAATAATCTGCAAGCTCCTGTGTGATATGTAGTTTGTAGTCGTGACCCAGTGTGAGAAGAGAGATGATTCATTTTCAGAAATACCAAATAAGAGCTGTGCTGTCTTGTTAAAATAGGTTTATAACCTATTGGAAATATGTACGAACCCTACCCCCCGCCTCCAACAATGGAGTCTCACACCCTTAGACACTTCACTTCCTGGTTCTTCTTCCCCTCTCCATTTCACAGGCTTATTTTCATGGGCTTTGCAATGAGCATGTGCCAAAGAACTGAAGTCTCTGTGTCACCTCACGGAATGTGCATTTGTTCCAATCAGACTACTTTTTGCCTTACATGGGCATAGGCAACTTTGGGTAAGGATGTAGCCTCTGTATACTCAGCCAATGAGGAGCCAGGAGAGGGACTTGCATGCTAGGAGATAAATTGCCTGCTGTAACCGCCCCTGGTGTGCCTATCCATCAGACACCGGCTCTTGCAAGAACATTGATTAAAGCCTTGCTTCACTGTGCTCTGAGTCTCTGTGTCCCTCCTTTGATTGGGTCAGTGGGCTTATTTCTCACACCCAGGCAGCCCCAGGTTGGCACACAAGCATTGGCTCTTTTGGATGATGAAACTGAGAGGTGAGAGGCAGAGGATTAGGAGTGAAACCTCCCTTCAGCTATCCTCCTCATGGAATCCTGTAAACTTCTAGATTAGGGCCAGTCTCCTTTCTGAGGGATTGTCCTCTATTCCCCAGGACCCCAGACAGTGTCTTCCTCAGTGATTCGTGTGCCCCTCAGCTGACTCCCCTCTTCATCTTCTCCCTCCCAGACTCAGGCCCTCTCTACCCACTGGGATAGGCACCCACACCCATCTCCCTGTGGGTCCAGCCCAGGCCAGAAGGCTACAGCCTCTCCCTGTGTCTGTATACTTGGCAGGTGTTCAGAAGTCTACGCCTCCCCCTGGAAAGTACCCACTCAAGCCTTGCTGGCTTCTTATCACCACGGAAGGTTAACTGCTTCAAGGCAGAAAGGACAGGTCTTAAAAGAACGTGTCACAGACCATGTGGGATTTTCTGAGAGACAGAAGAGAGACCATAGGTGCAACCTTTGCTTCTGCCTAGAGAAGGGTGGTGTGAGGCTGGGCCATGTCCACTAGGAGACCTGGACCTGCTTCTCTGTTTGTGACAGCATAGGGATGGAGGAAGGAGGAGGCAGCAGCATACCATGGAGAGGGGATGGCCTGGCCCACTTCTGGATGCCTATTCCTCCTTCTATTTTTAAGTTTATCTTTATCTTTTTTTTTTAACTTTGTTTATTTTTGAGAGACAGAGACAGAGAGAGAGAACCAGAGGGGGAGGTGCAGAGCGGGTGGTGGAAAGATCTGAACTGGGCTCTGTGCTGACAGCAGAGAGCCCCATGTGGGGCTCGAGCTCATGAGAACTGTGAGATCATGATCTGAGCTGAAGTCGGATGCTCAACCAACTGAGCCACCCAGGAGCCCCTAAATTAATCTTTTTCTAATACCTCTCTTCCTTCTGTACTAACCCCTCCTGTCCACTCCTTCCCTCAGACCCTCCCAAAGGCTGGACTATGCCTCTGTGGGCACCCAGGGCAGGCCACAACAGGGCAGACCTGTCCTCCATGCACAAGGAAGCAGTCACTACCATTTCCCAATCCCTCCAGGCCTCAGGAAGATGCTGGGTTGGAAAGGGGAGGTTTGTCTGTATCCACCCAGCACAGCAGAGCATTCACCGTGAAGCAGGAAGACCAGGTTTGTCTTTGTTTCTGCTTCTGAAAGCTGTGTGGCCCTAGAGAGGACACTTACCCTTGGTGGGCCTCTGTCCTTGAAACGGTGAATCACACCAGATGGGGCATTGCATTGGGTATCAGGTGTTGGTCCATGTCTATTGACATAACTAATTGCTAAAATTCCCAACCTTTGCACAATACAGGCAGATGTTACCAGTATTACCCTGTTACAAAGGGCCTGATGAGCCTTTGGAAGTGTAAATGGCTCATGGAAGGTCACAAGCTGGTCAGTGACAGAGCATCCAGAATGGAAGCTCCCTGAAAGCATGTTTGGAAAATGGGTGGCACAGAAGACGCTCTGAACGAAATCATTGACCAGGTGTATAAACAAATGAATGATTGCTTGATCAATGAATAAGCCAGGAACCTAAATCTGTCTGACTCTAAAGCCTATAATTGTCCTCTCATGTCTTATCTATACAGTAGTAGTTACTTTAACAATAGTTGCCATTTGTTAATTCCTTACTATGGGCAGGGATATAACTAGGGTGTGGTGAGTGGAGCGCTGGTTTTGGGCACAAAAGAGGGCACCAAGAAAACTCGATACATCAAGATAACTAATATTAAAACATTTTAATGTTTGTTTATTTTTGAGAGAGAGACAGAGTGCACGCGGGGAAGGGGCAGAGAGAGAGAGAGAGAGAGAGAGAGGGAGACACAGAATCTGAAGCAGGCTCCAGGCTCCTAGCTGTCAGCACGGAGCCCAACGCGGGGCTTGAACCCACGAACTGTGAGATCCTGATATAAGCCAAACCCAAGAGTCGAATGTGTAACCGACTGAGCCACGCCAGTGCCCCGAGATAAATAATATTTTAATAAGATATTTTAAAAATGAATATGCCAAAGAATCCACAGCGAATACAAAATCAAAGTTTTGAATAAAGACAGGATTATTAACAGTGCTGTGCTACAGCACACTGGAACCTGAAGCAAAAGAAAAATTAGTGGGAGCTTCCTGTTAGAATATTCACCCACCCATCCATCCATTAACAGACTGAGACACCCAGGCTCAGTATTAACTAAGTGCCCACTGTGTGTTCAGCCTTCTGCTTGGCACCAAGAATACCACGGAGGGCCAAAAGATCATGTCCCTGTTCTCCTGGAGACCTATGTTAAATAAATAATCACACAAATAGACATATACTTACACATTGTAATAAGCAACACTTTGAAAGGAATATATTGCTTCTCTAAGAAGAGAACTTATGAACTGAGAACTAAAAAATGAGCAATGTTAACTAGGTTGAAAAGCAAGGAAAAGAGAAATACAAGTAAGGGAAATAGTTTATGCAGAGGTCCTGAGGTGCAAAGTCCTAGCATATGTCAAGGACTGAGTATGGCTGCGGAAAGGAGTACCTGATGGGGCTGGAGAGGCAGACTGGTGTTAGATTGCACAGGGCAAATAGGCCATGTTGTGGATATGAGGTTTATTCTGAGGCCAGTGGGAAGATTTTGGTGTGTTTTAGGCAGAGAAAGCACGATGGGTTTTACACTTCGGTGAGCTCACTCTGATAGTCTGTGAAGAATGGGTTCAGGGTGAACAAACCAGTGACAAGGCCATTGCTGTCACAGTCCTCCAGTGGGAAATGATCAGGGGTGGGCTCAGTTGCATCCATGGGAATAGACAGGACAGGGTCTCTTAATGATGGGGGATACTGGGTGGGACCCCTACCTCATTGCCAAAATCAGCTGGGGGTTGGGGACCAGATAGATGCTTCTTATGTGATGAGGAGGTCTGGAGGAGGAGTGGTTCCACATTCCTGGAGAGGCAAGATCCATGTCTCTGTTCCCTCGGAGCTCATCACGCAGATACCTAATGGGAACAGCCACTCTCAGCTGCGGCTTTGTACTCCACAAATCTAAGTGCCTTTTCTCCCTCCTGTGACCCTGCTGTCCTCTGTCCCAGGTGGGCCAGGTGGCAATGGGCTGTCTGTAGGATTACAAGTCTCAGGTTTCTATTAGCATCCCGGACTGCCTTCCTGCCTTCCCAAGCCCTATTCCCTATTTGGCCCTGAAACATCAGACCCTTACCTGTGCCCAAGAGCTTACTGGCCCATTCTCCCCTGCCCTCCCTTCCATCCTTGCTGGAAAGCTTGGGTGGCCCCAAATCCCAGAAGCCACTAGCTGTTCCACACCTCGTGTCTGATTCCTGAGTTTTGGTTTTGGCTTTTCAAAACCTGTTAAAGCCTTGGTTAGTCATTCACACTTCAGTATGAAAAGAGACCCTGAGAGCTGATTTTAGGATGGCACCTGAGGAGAATACAATTGAGAACACTGAGCAACTAAGGACTGGGGGGCAGTGGGGATGCCCTAAAGAGGCCTAATGAGGGAAGCTGAGGGACACAGAGACAGATTCTACTGGTTTCCTGATTTTCCCCTTTACCATATTGGCAACTTCCCTCCTCTTTCCAAAAGACATGTGGAAAAATATGGTAAATATCACTCATATGGGCACAATACCACCTTGATACAGATCGCAAAGAAGGTTCATTGTAACTTTTTAACCTTTGAACTCACATTGAAAGTATCAAAGTTGGGAGGGGGTGGAAAGGGGTAAAAGAAGGTTTCAAGAGGCTGTGTGGTAATGCAGTAAATTCTACTTCTCACAGGGCAGGCTGGAAGTGTTTTTTTCTCTACACCTAATGTTAGAAAGAGGGGCTTCAACCAGGTGACTCAGCAGTTTGCAGGATGCAGTGAACAGCTGTCTGACTCAGGTCTAGAAAATTTGACGGAAGAGAGATGGTCTGGCCAGCTGCTTTGAGGGTGGTACAGAGGGAGAGCTGTGGCATTGGATGGTTTTCTCAGGGCAAGGAGTGTGGGTTTCCCATGGGCTAGGCAGGCATAAGCCTTGAGCCAGAGGAGGGGCCAGTGCAGGTCATCTGAGGTCCTGTCCAAGGGGACCACCTGGAAGGAAGAACAGCCGTCTGCAGGGAGAAGGAGTTAACACTGTCTTTCTCAGGGCTGACAGGTACCAGCTGTAAGTGGGTGGGTGGTGGGCATTGTAAGAGAAAGGGTCAGCTTCAAATTCCTGCCAAGTCCAGAGCGCCACAGCTAGATGTCCAGGACAGACCAATCAAGTAGGAACTTTCTAGTTCCCCTCACTTCATTTCTATTGAGTTAAAATTTACCCTTTTAAATCCAGTGGTTTTTATTCACAGGGTCATGAAACCATCACCACTAATTCCTGGACATTTTAATTGCCACTCTTGGGAATAAAAACTTGTTCTCTACCGACTTAGGTCTGGTGATCAGGAGTCTGTGACCTAATTGACAAAAGACAGATTATCAGGTGGAAAAGTTTATTGCACCCGTGGGAGTGCTGTATCTAGAGAGAAGCTCCCCCACACAGCTAGGGATAAATGTTTATATACCAGCTGAAGGCGGAGGGGAAGGTTAGTGCTTCTAGGGATGGAAGGTTCTGATGAGGCTCATTTACACAGGTTTTAAAAAATTTTTATTAAAAAAATTTTTTTAAGTTTACTTATTTTTGAGAGAGAGCAAGCAGGGGAGGGGCAGAGAGAGAGAGAGAGAGAATCCCAAGCAGGCTCTGAGCTGTCAGTGCAGAGCCCATTGTGAGGCTTGAACTCATAAACTGTGAGATCATGACCTGAGCCAAAACCAAGAGTCAGATGCATAATGGACTGAGCCACCCAGTGCCCCTCCACAGTTTTTTTTTTTTTTTTTTAATGACCTTGGAGGTGGGGTTGGTGGCAGCTGACTCTGATAAAGGTCCGCTTTATTCAGTAAGGGACATTCAGATAAGATTCTTCCTGTGTCTGTTGTAGCTCAGATGTTTTCACTTTGAAATAGTCTTTATACCATTTCTGGTGGATCACTGGTCCCTTCGTCCCCCCAAATAAACCCTAGGCCCATTAGCACTCACCTTCATTTTCCCCTCCCCACAGCTCCTGGCAACCACTAATCTAACTTTCTGTCTCCAGAGATTTTCCTGTTCTGGGCATCTGATATAAATGGGGCCATACAAGGCCTCACCTTTTCTATCTTCCAGCAGGGGAAGAACAAGGGCTGGGTGGGGAAAGCCCTCCGGTCCTGACTACAGGCTTTCTGCCTGCAAGATGCTCACTGAGGTGAGATTGATGTGGAACTTTCTTTACATGGGACTTTAAATTTTATTCATTTATTTATATTGACACTGTGTTTTGTGACTTAAGAGACTGCAGAATGGTTGGTCTTATTTGAGAGCAACTAGGAAAATCATGGGGACTGCCGTGAGTTTTATCCAGGAGCTGAGGACAGACTAGCCCTTGGAATTCAAGACTGAGCAAGAGGCTGCTGTGTAGTTTGCTCCCCAAAGTTGTCCCCATTCACGGTATCCGTGACACATGCACAGAGGCTCTGATCTATGTATATCATGGAACATCTGGGAGAGAGACTGATGCCAAATGCTTCCCAGTGGTTCACAGGTACCTCCTCATGGGCTGCTCCTGGGAAGCCCCTTCAAGGTCCCTGAGACCCTTCTTTGGGCTCACGTGGGCCTCAGCACCACCTAAACACCCTTAAGCAGACCTGTCCGCTTCTCACCAACATTTCCTTACCGCACCTCCTTTCCCCCTATATTTGCCACAGCACTTCCTGTCTTTGGATCCCTGGAGGTTCAAAGAGGAACAAGAGTCCCAGACTCACCAGCCCCATCCCTGCCTGGGAAATTGGTGTTTCCTGACTTTTTGATAATTGTGTCCTTCCAGTTACATAAACCTCAAGATACGTGGTCAGATGATTGCTTTTGCTTTACTGCAAAGCTGTAGAGCAAAAGCCAAACCCCAGGATCTAGAGAGGAGCGATGAGTTTGAATCTTAGACTCTGGGCCTTTTCCCTTGACAACGAGGCAAGATTCACAGGGGGAGGAGGACTCTTATAGAATAGACTCCCCTGCCTCCCGAGTTAGAAAGAGTATGGTGACTCTCTGGACACACAGAGGGCAATAGTGCACAGTCCCTGCACCTGGTTTAACTTTAGTTGGGGTTGGAATTTACAAAATGTCCTTGAATGCCATATTGGCAGTGAGGGACAGGTGACAAGGGAATAGCATTCCTCCAGAATGTCGATTCCAAAGCTCAAAACTAACGTTACTAACTTGTTTTGCTACAAGTGTCATTGAACCTCTCTGAATGAGCTTCCACAACCTGTGAAAAGGAGCTTGATGATTTCTCTCCGATTTGGTAGTTTTGTCTTGTTGGAATAAATGTATAGTCCTAGGATGGGGTCGCTCCTGCCCGCTGTGCCACCTCGGCAAACCAACTAGCCTGTTCCTGGAAATGCTGCGCTAATGCAGAACGCCCACTAAGCCTGTCCCACGCCGAGCCAACTGTGGTAAGGTAACTACTTCCCCATGCACCAAGCCTTTCCCTGTACTTCCCCCAGGGCCTCTCTCCCTGAACATTGTCGGGAGAACAGCCGGAGAAGGAGCCTTTCCATTGCCTTATTCACAGGAGGCTCCACTCTGCTCACGGTGCTTCTTAGCCCTGTCTCAGCCCTCTAGAGCCTCACATAAGGAGCCGAGAAGCTGCCGGATGTGAAAGAACAATTCTGTGGCTCCAACCACTGATTTTGGAGACCATAACACAGTTTAAGTTATAGCAGTGATGAGAGAAATAATTTTTTCAGGACACAAAGAATCTTCTTTACTTCAACTTTTTATTTATTTATTTATTTATTTTTAAAGTTTATTTTGAGACAGAGACAGCACGAGTAGGGGAAAGGAGAGAGAGAGAGAGGAGAGAGAGAGAGAGAGAGAGAGGATCCTTGATGGGGGCTCGAACCCACGAACTGTGAGATCATGACCTGAGCCAAAATGAAACCAAGAGCTGGATGCTCAACTGACTGAATCATCCAGGCACCCCTATTTTATTTTTTAAAAATGTTTATTTATTTATTTTGAGAGAGAGAGAGAGAGAGCAAGGGAGGGGCAGAGGGAGAGGGAGAGAGAATCTCAAGCAGGCTCCAAGCTGTCAGCACAGAGCCCAATGTGGGGCTCTATGTTACCAACCATAAGATCATGACCTGAGCCAAAATCAAGAGTTGGACACTTAACCAACTGAGCCACCCAGGCGCCCCTTAACTTTTTATTTTAAAATGAATTTAGACTTACATAGAAATCGCAAAAACAGTACAGAGAGTTCCTGTGCAACCTTCCCCCAGCTCCACCCAGTGACATTTACCAAACTTTAGTACAACCACCAGAACTAGGAGATTGACAGTAGAATGGTATTATTAACTAAAGAGATCTTATGAACATGTCAGCACTTCTTACATGCACTCATGGTTTTTTCTTGGTGTGTAATTCTATGAATTTTGTCACATGCATAAATTCATACAAGCGCAATTGGGGTATAACCCCATCATGCCCTTGCCCATCCCCTGTGATCTGTTCTCCCACCACTGGGATTTGTCCCCTCGAGATAAATAAATGGAATCATATGATATGTAACCTCTGATACTGGCTTTTCCCCTCCACTTAGCCTAAAATTGTTGAGCTCCATCCAAGTTATTGTGAATATCAATAGTTAGCTTCTTGTTTTGGCTGAGTAGTATCCCATGGTGTAGATGTGATGCAGTCCTAGCATTCATCCATTGAAGGACATTTGGTTTTTTTCCACTTTGGGGATATTACAAGTAAAAGCTGTTATGAATATTTGTGAATGGTTTCCTTTGTTTTTAAGACTAATTGTAGCTACACCAAAAGCCTTTTCTCTCCCTATATGAATAAATTAGCCTAAAGTTTCCCATTGAAAAAAGTGCCAAAAAAATCAGAAAAATAAACCTTCCCTCCTCTGCTAATAGTATTTAATATATTAAGTATAATATTAGCTATATTAAGCCCAAAATCTTCAAGAAATTTTATAAGCTTTTGCTTTTCTGTTATGAATCAGACATTAAATTCTCATGAAGCAAAATTTAAGGTAAACCTGAAACTGAAAACCTATTTTTTTCTCTCAAGATTGTGATTCATAGTTTATGATGACAACAAGGTGCTGGGGTAGCATTCGTCACTGATTGATTGACTGGTGAATTGATTGGTTGATTGATTAAATTTACAAACAGTTATTGTGTACCTATTAAAGCCCAGGACAAGACAGAATACAGAGGTGAGCAAAAAAGAAACATGTTCTCATGGTAGTAGATAGTAACGAAACAACTACCCAAATAAATCTCTAATTACAAATGTGGTAAGTGATCTGAAGGAAATCCCAGGATACTCTTTAAGAGAACAACTGGAAATCCTAAACTAATCCAGTTTAGGCATCAGTTTGGGCATCAGGGGAGGTGTCTACCTAGGAATTGGCATTTAAGCTAACATCTGCAGAGTGAGAATAAGCTAGGGACCAAGGTTCCTCCAAGAGGAATCTTGAGAAAACTTGTGAAAGATTTTGAAATGAACTACCCCCTCCCCCCAAAAGATTACTAGATATCCTCTCTGGGGTACTCTTTTGAGTTATCTGATTCTATATGGAATCATCCCTTTCATTGCCTTTGAATTATTTTTTGACCCTTTAAGTTAGAGAAAACTAACAGGGATGCAAAAAAATGATTACCTACAGAAATGTAAATGAATTTTTCGGGTGGAATTTCATTGATTATTGCCCTGTGGATATTAACCAAATTTACATCTCTTTGTACATTTATTTCAGCTTTTCTGATAACTAATAAATGTGTGCGTTTGAATTCTCCATCACATTAATTTCTGTGTATGGTGTAAGGAAGAGCCCAACTTTATTCTTTCACATACAGGTGAAAGAATAAACCCAGTTATACCAGCACGTTTTGCTGAAAAGACTAATCTTTCTCCATTGAATTGTTTTGGCACCAGGGTCAAAAATCAGTTGACAATAAATATAAGGGTTTATTTCTCGACTTTCAATTCCATTTTATTCATCTGTGGTTTTGTCCTCATCCCAGGACCATACTGTCTTGGTTACTGTAGCTTTGTTGTAAATTTTGAGATCAGGAATTGTGAGTGCTCCAGCTTTTTTTTTTTCAAGATTTGTTTTCCTGGTATTCTTGGTCTCTTGTATTTCCATATGAATTTTATGATCAGCTTGTCAATCTCTTCAAAAAAGCTAGCTGGGATTTTGATAGAAATTACATTGATCTGTAGATCATTTGAGGAAGTATTATTATCTTAACAACAGTAAGTGTCCTAGTCCATGAACATGAGACATTTTTCCATTTATTTGGCTCTTTAGTTTTTTTCAATGATATTTTGTAGTTTTCAATGTACAGTGTTGCGTTTCTTTTGTTGAATTTATTCTTAAGTATTTTATTCTTTTCGAAACTATTATAAATGTAATTATTTTCTTAATTTCCTTTTTGGTTGTTCATTGCTAGTGTACAGAAATACAATTGATTTTTTTGGGGCGCCTGGGTGGCGCAGTCGGTTAAGCGTCCGACTTCAGCCAGGTCACGATCTCGCGGTCCGTGAGTTCGAGCCCCGCGTCAGGCTCTGGGCTGATGGCTCAGAGCCTGGAGCCTGTTTCCGATTCTGTGTCTCCCTCTCTCTCTGCCCCTCCCCCGTTCATGCTCTGTCTCTCTCTGTCCCAAAAATAAATAAAAAACGTTGAAAAAAAAATTAAAAAAAAAAAGAAATACAATTGATTTTTGCATATTGATCTTGTAGCCTGCAATTTGGCTGAATTCATCTATTAGTTCTAGTAATTTTGTGTGTGTATGTGGAATTCTTTGCATTTTGTGTGTGAAAGGTCCTTTTTGAATCCTCTGAACTGGAATAGTTGTAATGTTTTACTCTTACCTTTATTAATTAATGAATGTCTAAGTTTATTTGGACTGCTAAAATGAAATACCACAGACTGGGTAGCTTATGCACAATTGACATTTATTGTTTGCAGTTCTGGAGCCTGTAGGTCTGAGGTCAATGTGCCATCATGATTGGATGAGGTTCTTCTTCTGGGTTGCAGACTTCTTCTATCCTCACGTGGTGGAAAGAGCTGGGGATAATTAAACACTTTACATTTCTATTGTGTAAGGTAGGCAACCAAAGTGTTTCAAGCAGGGGAGTGATATGTTCTATTATGGTCTATAAAAAGACCACTCTGCAGAGAAAGGACTGGAAAGGATACAGTCAAGAGGAGATGCCATATGTCAGGTGAGAGGTGGTGCAGAAAGAACAAATGGGTGAATTTGATATATACGTTTTGGAAAAGCAGGCAACTTGGGGATTGATTACATGTTGATGAGGGATAGAGAAGTTGACTCCCAGGTCCCATCACAAATGTCAGGGTGGATGGAGATGCCTTTGATAGAAATATGTAGGGAGCCATAGCACCTGAGCTACAAAAAGTATTATCATGGTATTGAGGTTTTCACCTTCTTCCTATTACTAAAGAAAGACACAAAACTTGCCCTCCACCTCATATCTCCTCTAAGAACCTTTTCTTTGCTCAGCTAAACACACTTCCCTGCACAGAGGAGAAGTGATAAACTTATTTTTGTGTTCTGGGGGGAGATACACATCTCATTCGATTCACAAAGCAAACCTGGAGATGTTATTATTGTAGGTATGCAATCTGAAGGTCAACAAGGACAAGTAGTTTGTTGGGGTCACATGGAGTCCATGGCCAAGTTCACATATGAAATCAAAATGTCTGACTCCAATGCTCACACTGGGAATGTTCTTGCTAAAATCATTAACTTTGTAACCTTGGGCAAATCTATTTACCTTTCTTAGTCTTGTTTTTCACACCTGTAAAATGTGCCAAGTAACCCCTATCTTACAAGATGTCTTGATGAGTAAAGCAGTATTTGTAAAGGATTAATATAAAATTCCTCTGTGTTTGGATTTCCAAAAAGCAAGAATAGACTATTGGCAAAGCTGCCTCTTTCTTTGCCTTTTGTCATTGACATTTCCATTGCTCATGCTTGTTTTCCCTTTCCTGTCTCGCTACAAGTGTGTGCCCACTCTCCTTGCCCCAGGGGCACTTGTTCTGATGTATTCAATGTGTACCTTTGTTGAGATGTGTATTCTTGAACACTAAATAATGTTTTGTGGGATTTTAATGTACATGGATGATGAAGTGTGATAATCTCAATCTGTCCTCTTTTAAACAACTCAGCAGTGGCTGGATAGAAATCCAGTGCGTTGAATTTTACTGCTTCCCACTTTCCATTGGATGCATACCCTTTCTGTTCTGCATTGTTTCCAATTTCTTTTTTTTTTTTTAATTTTTTTAATGTTTGTTATTTATTTTTGAGAGAGAGAGACAGATAGACACGGCATGATCAGGGGAGGAGCAGATAGAGGGAGACACAGAATCCGAAGCAGACTCCAGACTCACAGAGCCCGACGTGGGACTCGAACTCATGAACCGTGAGATCATGACCTGAGCCGAAGTCAGACGCTTAACCAACTGAGCCACCCAGGTGCCCCTCCAATTTCTTTTTTTTTTTTTTTAAAGTTTATTTGTTTATTTTGAGTAAGAGAGAGAGAGCAGGGGAGGGGCAGAGAGAGGGAGAGAGGAGAGAGAGAGAGAGAGAGAGAGAGAGAGAGAGAGAGAGAGAGAGAGAATCCCAAGCAGGCTTCCTAACACAGGACTCGATCTCATGACCTAGCTGAAATCCAACGCTTAACCGCCTGAACCACCTAGGGTACCCCTGTTTAGTACAATTCCTAGGGATAAACTCTGGCCTGTGCCTGAGATGACCTTAATGCTATCCTCAGCTTTACCAAATCTTAGGTTTCTTTCTGCCTGTAATCCCCTGGCCTCTCCTTCTTAGAGCATTTACTTTAGAAAACTTGAAACTGTAAAATCATTCTCTGCCTCTTTGAAATATATAAAAATCTTCTCCCAGGATCTTGTCAGTTTTACTATCCTGGTAGGACCAAGTCTCAAGGACTTAGAAACCATTGCTTTGAAAGGTAATCATCAAGGAAGACAGCACCCCTGTAATCCCAGTCTCTGTGGGACTGTGGGAGCCTAACTTCAATAGGTGTCAATTAGCAAACACTGACTAATCACAGAGAAGCACCTTTACAAACTCAGGAACAACTCCATGCGCTGTGTGCATCCCACAGATCCATTTCCTGCTAAGGTCCTTCACTACTTTTCTTAGCTCACCCCAGTGTTTCAGAATCCTCCTGCCCTTTGTTTCAGTTGGGCTTGAGTTCATTCTCTCTCCCCTATTGTAACAGTCTTGAATAAAGTCTTTTTTTTTTTAATTTTTTAATGTTTATTTATTTTTTTTTGAGAGAGAGTGAGAGAGAGCGAGAGAGCATGAGTGGGGGAGGGGAAGAGAGAGAGACACACACAGAATCTGAAGCAGGCTCCAGGCTCTGAGCTGTCAGCACAGAGCCGGACGCGGGGCTCAAACTCATGAAGTGAGCTGAAGTCAGACGCTTAACTTTTTTTTTAGTTTTTTTAAATGTTTATTTACTTTTTTCTGAGAGAGAGAGAGAGAGAGAGAGAGAGAGAGAGAGAATAAAGTCTTGATTGCTTGTTTAACTTTGTCTAGGGCAAGTTTTTACTTTGACACTGCAAGTCCCAGTGGTGGGAAAGGGTAGGACAAAGGCATCTGCCCATAGTGGCTCACTGACCCATCTCCAGGACTCCCACCCTCCTCTGGCTCCTGCTCTCCCTACCTGCTGCCCAGAGCCCCGTGCCTGCACCCCTGGTTCTTCCTGTGTGTGTCCAGGGTTCTGGCCTCCTCTGCTATGTTTGATCTGTTCATGGCACTCTGTTCATTTTCCATCTTCAAGAAATTTGATGAAAACCCTAGACTATTCATCTTTCTTCCTGCCATACTCTTTGATTTCTTCAAAATTATTATTTCAGTGGGGTTTGGATAGGAGAAATTCTAAATTGAGGAGTTCTTGTCTGCCACTTTGAGCTGAAACATGCTCTTGATTTCCAAACTGGCTCCAAGTGTTCTTTCCCTTTGTAAAGAGATCTTTGAACCCAAATTCCTGCCAAGCTAACAAGAGCCTATCAAAAATATCAGAAAAAGCAAACAATTACCCATCACTACTGGTAATGAAATAAACTAACAGCAAAAGAAAATAATGGAAAATTTGGTTTGCACCGCTTTTCTCAAAAAAAAAAAAAAATGTTGGTGTATGAACTTCCATAAAGCAAAAAGGAGTCCAAAACCCTCAGTGAAATCCCAATTCCTTATCTGATGGTGAGATACTAGAGCCACCTGCAGGTCATTTACCCATGTACTCATTTCTCCTTCCTTATTGTTGAGTAAGGGGGTGGAAAGACACATTGTGCAGCAATACATCATGCAGGCACAAAGCTAGGTTATGGAGGAAAAACTTATAGCGCCCCCCCCCAACCCCTTTGTCCCATGGAGAAGGATTATTGGACCAGTCACACCACTGGATGCACCATGGAGAGGTTGCTGGAAAGATATTCTGCTCCTGAGTTTCTTCACCAATTTATAAGGAAGTTAGGAGGGGGCAGGGAGAGCCAGCTGTTTATACATAATTGGAGCTGTCTGGACTGGTCTTGCTGGGGAGAGAAACATCTGGAACTTAGATGCTGGTTGTCTAAGGACACTTGCATAGGTATCATCTTATCCTAGAAAGTAAATATTTTAAGCTTTGTGGGCCATGCAAAGTCTCTGTCACATCTGTCCAGCTCTGTACTTCTAAAACAAAAGCAGCCACAGGCAATATGTAAATAGATGGGCATGGCTGTGTTCCAATAAAACTGTATTTGCAAAAATAAGCAGCAGGCTGATGCCCCCTGACTCATTACCTAGTATCTTGGTAAAATCCAGCTCATTTTTTAGAGTAAAAGTGGGGGTGGAGACATGCTGCTTAGGTCATCATCAAAGGGTTTGCCACTCCTAGTCCACCCATCCAGTACTCCTTTGCCTCATGGGACTGATGGTCTTGTGAAGGAGAAAAACATTAAAGAAATTATCATGTATAATAAATATGTAATTAAAAAGTATGATAAGAGCTATGAAGGATTAGTTGTGGGATTTTATGAAACAGTGTGACCGGAGACCAAACTTACAGTAGGGGCTAATGCAAGTCTACCCTAAGGAAGAATCATTTAACTAGTCCTAAATGATGGGTGAGGGCTGGCCAACTAAGGGTGGGTGGAATGGAAGAGGGAATAACATATACAAAAGCTGTGGGGCAACACTGAGGATAGTGCATTTGAGGTAACAAAAGAAAGTCAAGTGTGGCTGGAGCACCAAGACAAGGTAGAAAGTGGTGCAGGATAAGCCTCAGGAGACAGGCAGGGGCCCCATTGTGGGGATATCTGGCAGGATATGTCATAAGGGTTTTGGATTTTATTCCAGTTATACTGGGAAGCTCTTAGAGGATTTTCAGGTGGTTGCAGTGGAGAACTGAGGGGATGGGGAAAGAATTGAAGTGGAGAGCTCAAGTGGAGTATACTGTGGTCATCAGGGCAAGAGATAAAGATGACTTCTGTTGGTGTGACTTTGTTCATGTCTGCAGGTGAAGTTTGTGTAGGAATCTATTTGCAGTTACTTTGATTTTTTAAATGAATATCATTTCAGTGGAACAACAAATGAAAAAATTGGTTTCCTATAAGCTTTTTGCTTTACTCATCCTACTTATGAAGTTAGAATTTAAGAGGTCCTTGATTAATGCTTAATCAAATGGTATAGACTGCCCTCAAACAATCAGTCCCATTTACCAACTTTGTTGATTAATTTTTTGTGAACAATTTAAGCTACTTTTATTAATTTAATACATTGAATTAAAAATTTTTTAATGTTTACTTATCTTTGGGAGTGAGAGAGGAGCAGAGAGAGAGGGAGACACAGAATTAGAAGCAGGGTCCAGGCTTTGAGTTGTCAGCACAGAGCCCGACGCGGGGCTTGAAGTCACGAACCGTGAGATTATGACCTGAGCCAAAGTCAGACACTTAACCGACTGAGCCACCCAGGCACCCCAATTTAGTCCCTTGATCTCTGTAGCAAGAGATTCTCTGCTGTCCTGTATACTGTTTTCAAGCCCAGCGATTAATTTTATGACTATTATTCTAAATTCACTTTCTGTTATATTATTTAAATCCTTTTTGATCAGTTCATTAGCTGTTGTTATTTCCTGGAGATTCTTCTGAGGGGAATTCTTCCGTTTGGTCATTTTGGATAGTCCCTGGAGTGGTGAGGACCCGCAGGGCACTTCCCCCGTGCTGTGGTGTATAACTGGA
The DNA here is from genome assembly GCF_028018385.1 of Neofelis nebulosa. Lineage (NCBI taxonomy): Eukaryota > Metazoa > Chordata > Mammalia > Carnivora > Felidae > Neofelis > Neofelis nebulosa. The sequence goes on along the minus strand of NC_080797.1, from coordinate 55,879,124 downwards.
GTTGGTGGGCGGGGCCGCAGTCCGACCTGATGTCTGCCCCCAGCCCACCGCTGGGGCCACAGTCAGACTGGTGTGTGCCTTCTCTTCCCCTCTCCTAGGGGCGGGATTCACTGTGGGGTGGTGTGGCCCGTCTGGTCTACTTGCACACTGCCAGGCTTGTGGTGCTGGGGATCTGGCGTATTAGCTGGGGTGGGTAGGCAAGGTGCACGGGGGCGGGAGGGGCAGGCTTAGCTCGCTTCTCCTTAGGTGATCCACTTCAGGAGGGGCCCTGTGGCAGCGGGAGGGAGTCAGATCCGCTGCCGGAGGTTTGGCTCCGCAGAAGCAGAGTTGGGTGTTTGCGCGGAGCGAGCAAGTTCCCTGGCAGGAACTGGTTCTCTTTGGGATTTTGGCTGGGGGATGGGCGGGGGAGATGGCGCTGGCGAGCGCCTTTGTTCCCTGCCAAGCTGAGCTCTGCCGTCCGGGGGCTCAGCAGCTCTCCCTCCCGTTGTCCTCCAGCCTTCCCGCTTTCTGAGCAGAGCTGTTAACTTATGACCTCCCACACGCTAAGTCGCGCTTCCTGTCGGAACACAGTCCGTCCGGCCCCTCCGCTTTTGCCAGCCCAACTCGGGGGCTCTGCTTGGCCGGCGAGCCGCCCCTCCGCCCCGGCTCCCTCCCGCCAGTCCGTGGAGCGCGCACCGCCTCGCCGCCCTTCCTACCCTCTTCCGTGGGCCTCTCGTCTGTGCTTGGCTCCGGAGACTCCGTTCTGCTAATCCTCTGGCGGTTTTCTGGGTTTTAGGCAGGTGTAGGTGGAATCTAAGTGATTAGCAGGACGCGCGGTGAGCCCAGCGTCCTCCTACGCCGCCATCTTCCGGAACTCCTAGGCACCCCAATTTAATATGTCGAATTTTTAAAAGTACTCAACATGCCTGATCTAACATTCAGAATCTTCCAAAGCACTTCGCTCCTGTAAGTAACACATTAAAATTAGAAATGAAGAAAAATCAAGTTGTGTTAAACATTCCAGTATTCTCCACTAACTCAACCAAATTATTTCACCTCCCACCTCAAAATCACAAGTACAAAATAAATGATTTAATTACACATTTTATATTGGAATCACAAGGATAATCTGTAATGGACCCCAATATACCATATTAAAGGTATATTATATACACTTTAACTTCCAAATAATATGGATGATTCCAATGATTATAAATGTATTTCTAATCTTTGCAATATTGAGTATTAATATTATGCTTGACTTTCATATTTCTACCTCTGTTCAATGATAACCATTCTGTGGCTTGTCCACTAGGGTAAGATTACTGGGCCAGTTATTTATGGTCTTCACCAGATCACTGACCCAGCAGTGGGTTGAGACCTGGGCTTGCACACTTCATGGGTGACTCCACTCCATCATGACTGGGCACATGGAGCTCTATTTTCATAGTCAAGGTGACAACAGGAGACTCGGAGTTCACTTCCTTTAAAATGGGTTAGTGGCTTCTAGGGTTTTTAAAATTTTTTTATTTATTTATTTTAACACTCATTTTCAAGAGACAGAGCATGAGCAGGGGAGGGGCAGAGAGAGAGGGAGACACAGAATCTGAAGCAGACTTCGGGCTCTGAGCTGTGAGCACAGAACCCAATGCAGGAGTTGAACTCATTAACTGTGAGATCATGACCTGAGCCGAAGTTAGATGCTCAACCAATTGAGCCACCCAGGTGCCCCATTCTAGGTTCTAATTATACCCTCGAATGATTCTTCTGTGTTATGTAGACAGAAGCCAGTGTTTTTACTGACAATGTAGCAAATATTCCTCATAGCTAGGCTAGGTTTTGTCATTTCGTTAGTTCTTTAGGACATTTACTACTGTCCTCTTTGGCACTAAAGATGCTTTAATTTTTTTTTTTTTTTGTTTATTTTTTTGAGAGAAAGAGAGTGAGAGCATGTGAGTGGGGCAGAGAAAGAAGGAGAGAGAGAATCCCAAGCAGGCTCCACGCTGTCAGCACAGAGCCCAAGCAGGGCTCAATCTCACAAACCATGAGAACATGACCTGAGCCAAAACCAAGAGTTGGATGCTCAACTGACTGAATGCCTGGCCATCAGTTCTTTAGTCAATCTGTAATTCTTTTCTCTGATCTGTGTGGATGGAATTTTGTATCCCCTGCTAAGGCAGTGTCTGGCTTTCTTCAGCAATTTCTTTCTGTATAATTGAATCCTGAATTTTTGTGATCTTTCTGACTGGCCATCACTCTCAGATGCCTGATTGGATTCTGTATACCTGCCAAGCCCTCATCTGCTTCTGAGGTACATCATGAGGTCATGCCAATGAGGGCTTGGACTGGGGTGGTGATGAGGGAGCCAAAGTAGATGGATTTGAGAAGGATTTTGCAGAGCAAAGAGATTTGTTCACAGATTGGAATGGGGGGTGGTGGTGATGAGGGTGAGGGGTTTTAAGGCTAACTTTCTCTTTCCAGCTTTAGTAACTTGGAGAATGGAGATTCTATTTCCTGAAGAGGGAGACATGAAAAAGGAGCACATCGCGTGGCAGTTGTAGTTCCACATTTACGGGACACTCTCTATCCATCTCAGCTCCCTGCAGAGCCAAGCATCCCAGATAACTAAAGAGCCACACCTGAATGGCAGCAAGAGTGAACTGCCCTTGTGCTATATTTTCTGGAACCTCTTCTGTGAAGGTCATTAGCTGTTATCCCCCAGCTGAGAAGAAGTGCTCTTCAAGAGGGAGTTGTTCCAAAAATTCTCATGGCAGCCCTCCCCTCTTTAGGCTTGTTTCTGAGCTTGAGTGACCCCATCCATCTATCCATCCATCCATCCATCCATCCATTTGTTCAACAGTGCTTACTCTGTACCAAGTCCTTTCTAGTCACTGAGGATAGAACAAAATCTCTGCCCTCCTGAAGCTCACATTCCAATTATAAGAAGACAGATAAGCATAAATAAGTAAATATATAGTAAAATTCAAGTTGGTAAGTGCCATGGAGGTAAAGACAAAAAGTGGGGAAGGAGGATTGAGGAATTGTGTGTGTGTGTGTGTGTGTGTGTGTGTGTGAGAGAGAGAGAGAGAGAGACAGAGACAGAGAGAGAGAGAAAGAGAGAGAGATGCTATATAATATCGGATGTTCAAAGAAGGGTTTCCTGATAAGGTGGCATTTGAACATGACCTGAAGGAAGCTGACCAGATGTGGAGCATGAGTATTCTAGCAGTGGGAACAGGCACAAAACCCTGGGGCCTGGATCCTGCCTGTTATGTTTGTCAGGACCACAAGGAAGGCATTGAAGTGGAGTGGAGGAAGCTAGGGAGAAAGTAAGAGATGACGTCAGGTAGTGTGGAGGCTAGTGGGCAAATCATGCAGGATCTTGTAGACCTTGTAAGGACTTTGATTTTGACTCTGAGATAGAAAACCATTGTGGCGGGCTGGAGTTTGAGCAGAAGAACAGAGTGACCTGACATGTTTGTGAAAAGTTTCATTGGATGTTCTGTTGAGATTACAAGCATGGAGACTCTTTGGAGGCAAAGAGTCTTTCTTGGTGAAAGATGGTGAGTGGTGGAATAGCAGTGGAGGTGGCAGTGAGTGCTCAGGTTTTGGATGTACGAAGTACAAGATACGTGAGGTGGGAAAGAAAAAGCAGAATCACAGATTACTACAGGATTTTGTTCAGAGCCATTGGAAGGATGGAGCTTCCATTTACTATGATGGAAAGACAAAGGAGGAGCAGATCTGGGGACATTCTGGAGTTCGGTTTGGACCAGACAATTTTGAGAAGATATTAGACAGCTAAGTGGAGACATCTGGGCTGGAGAAGTATAATTTTGGAACTTGGCAGCATATAGGGGAATATGGAAGCTATGAGTCTGGCTGAGATCACCTAAAGAGAGAAGACCAAGGAGGGTTAGGAGGACTATACTCTAAATGGACTTTATAGTAAAATAGGAGTAATGAGCTTGACACCACAGGGAAATGGGCATGGTTAAATGATGTGTATGTAGAGCACTTGGCACAATTCTTGGCATGTAAGCTCTTTCCTTCCCTCCTAGAGGCAGACAGGTTCACTTCACTGGGGGCCAGATGGCTGTGGTTACTTGGAGGACTATGAGTCCCAGGACTTTGTGTTTCCACTGCTCCATCTACAGCCTATTTGACTGGTGTGGTCCTCCTGCAACAGAGCGTCACTGTCCCTTTACCCATGCACTCTTTCCCATCCTTCCCAGAGACCCCAAACCCTCCCCACCTCCTCACTGATTCTTGTCCCTTTGGCTTTGGGATTTGAGCTCCCTCAAAGCTTTGATCACATTTTAGTGTGAGTAGAGGTGCAGAGAACTGGTTTCCAGATGGGAATTGAGTGAGAGGAAGCCCAGGTGCATTAGGGCTCTAAGGGTTGGAATTTGGAAGAGCGAGAAGCAGTAAAGTGAGGAAATGGGCCTTGACAAGAGAATGTGAGGACACCTAAGATAGACTGTTAATTTCCTGCCTGACAGTATAGGGGCCCCCCACATCCTATACCACTAAACTCACGGATGTACAGAGATCTCTGACCTATGGTGTCAAACAGTATCCTTCTTCCATAGGAGCTTAGGATTGAGGCAGAAAGCCATGGTATGTCTTCTCCAAGACCTGAGTTTGGGGGGGCATGACCTGGACTACAGCAGCATCCCTGAGCCCCTTCTCTGATCTGTGTCCAGTGTAGTGTGGCCAGGCTGGCATTAGCCTTGGCATCCCCAAGAGCAGAGCTGAGTACCTCCCACCTACCTCCCTTTTCCTCCTTGTACCACACAGAGCTCTGCCACACCAGGCAGCAGGGGTAAGGCCCAATCGAGCAAATGAAGAGATTGCAGGACCTCAGGGTTTGGGGTGAGTGGCTTTGGGTGTGGAAGAGAACGGGTTGCTATTTAAACTAGGTCTGCAGGGGTGGTGAGAGAAGTAAATACTTAAATGGCAGAGGTGTGGGGAAGAGCTCTGAAGGAACTTACATGATCCCTGGGCTGGAGCACTGTTTATGGGTTCTAGAATAATCTGCAACAAACCGGATAGGGATTTTCCGCAAGGTGTAGTTGAAACAGCACGCAATGGGCTTTAATTGAACTGGTTCTGCAAGGTAGAGGGCCATGTGATGCTGGAAGCTTCTCCACAATGCAGCTTAGATCTGTATCTCTATTGCCCAGAGCATCAGAGGAAGAGACCAGACTAGAGCACCTGGTAGAGGGGCGGGAGTGGGGGACTAGGGTATGTCCTCTCCTCGGCCTCTCTTTCTCTTTCTCCTGTTAAATTATCCTTCTGTAGGGCCACCTGGCATGCTTGGTTGGTAGGGCGTGTGACCCTTGATCTCAGCGTCGTGAATTTGAGTCCCATGTTGGACATAGATATTACTTAAAAATAAATTTATCTTCCTCGAAAACCTCTCTTCCCTCCCTACTTCCTTCCCTACTTCCTGTCCCTCCTGACCTCTTCTCTCAGACTCTCTCCTAGGGTTGGGATGACTCTGGTCAAAGCATTTCCAATTTCTTTCTTTCTTTTTTTAAAATGTTTGTTTATTTTTGAGAGAGGAGGGAGGGGGAGAGAGAGAGAGAGCACGCAGTGGAGGAGGGGCAGAGAGAGGGAGACAGAGGATCTGAAGCCAGCTCTGTGCTGACATCAGACAGCCTGATCTGGGGCTCCAATTCACAAACGGTAGGATCTTGACCTGAGCCAAAGTCGGACACTTAACGGCCACCCAGGCTGCGCAAAGTGTTTCCAATTTCGGACAGTCTTCAGGATTTGGGAATAAGAAATCAGAATTCCTGGGAATTCTTAAATCGTAAATTAGTCAAATTTTTTTTTAAATTGAGATTTAATTGATAATAAAACATTGTATTCATTTTAGATGCACAGTATATTTTCCATAACACTTCATTTTCATGTTTTTAAATAATAATACATGACCATATACTAAACAATGAATCACTTTTCCGTGATCGGGTTGTACTGAAAATTTCAGAGCTTTTCTCTAAAAAAAAAAAAAAAAAAAAAAAAAATTAAATGTAAAGTAATAAATGGTGTCTCTAAATGTTATGACAAGATTATACATTCAATAACATGTCAAATGTCCTCTAGCAGATATAATCGATAATTGAAAATATGAAAAAAGGGAATATTAACACAAAATAAATGTCACGAAAAATTATTTAAAAATTGAAAAAAACACTACTACTTTTTAATATTTAAGGTATTTAAAAGGGGGTGGGCACCTGGGTGGCTCAGTTGTTTAAGCATCTGACTTTGGCTCAGGCCATGAACTCACTTTCATGAGTTCAATCCCACATTGGGCTCCGTGCTGACAGCTCAGAGCATGGAGACTGCTTTGGATTCTGTGTCTCCTTCTCTCTCTGTCCCTCCCTCCCCCGTCTCAGAAATAAACATTAAAAAATTTTTTTTTAATATTTAAAAGTTATCATTCAAAGATGAAATTTTAAAAAACAGAAATCATTAATTTTCCTATTTGTAGTCTTTATCTTTGTTTTGCAACAAATATTGCAAACGTAGAAACATTTTTTTTTCCATTTTGTATTGCTGTTGGCCAAATTGTTCAAAGTATGTCCAAATGCATCTTCAAGCTGGGTGTTCGTGTCTATAATTTTTCATACAAGTTTGTTTCCTTTTTAAACAATGGGCATTTCTTGTCTGTACTGACTGGTTTTTCCAAAGTGATATTGCTTTAGATAATTTAGAGTTTGCATACGAATTAGCAAACATTTCTGGTTTCATGTCCCAGGATTCCACAACGTTTACATATTTTTTCTTTGTATTTCTCCTGCCAAAGCATTTGTAAAGAACTAGAGCCTACAGCAATTGTCTGCCAAACGCCAGATAATGTCAACATTATTGTTCAAATAACAATATATTCACATCCTATAGCAAGAATCACAGTTGAAATTTGCCCATTGAAGGGCTTATTTTGCTTTCAAAAATTTTTTTTGAAACAGCGGTTATATGATTTGCCCTAAGTATATTTGGTATGCAAACTCATTAGCATTCACATAGCAGCAGACAGGGCCATGGACACATACTTGTGACGTGGCTATGGCTTCAGCCTGTTGGATCCTGACTGCTTCTACCCTACAGGCTCCTGTCCGGGTTTCCCAAAATGCTGATCTTAATTTTGAATTCTGTGTGTCGCATTTCCCATTCTTGCTCTAGATGTCAGTAGATTCCGTTAAATCAGTTAACACTTCTATGTTGATTATTAAGCTTTAATTCATGCAGGAGAATTATAATACTTTCCCCCATTTTCCCAATTTCTCAACTGAGTTTTCTTGGGGCTTGGGATTTGAAAAAACATAACTTCCTAAGAAATACTGGGAAGGAGTTGCCATATGAAATTTCTAGTGGATGCCCAGGGTAGGGCACAACAGGGCAGGACTGGTCCCCTCCCTCCGAGAGGGTCCTCCTTCATGGGCCTCGGAGAATGATAGAAGGGAGAGGTTTGCAATGTTATGAGGAGCAGAGCCTTGGCTACAAAGCAGGAAAACTACACTTGTCCTTGTTTCTGTTCCTGAAAGCTGTGTGACTCCAAACAGGGCTCACCCTTTCTGAACGTGTATCCTTAAAATAGCAAATATCGATGGGGCAAGCACTTTGTATTGATATATAGTGGTGATTGTTACAATAAAGGCCTTATTACCCTTGCATAACAGATCAAGAATCTGAGGCTCAGGAGGCCTGAATGAGGCAGAGAAGGTCACAGAAGGTCACAGACTGACCAGTGCAGAGCTTCCAGACTGAGACTCCCTGGGAGCAGAGATAGTGTGTGCCTCTGTCCATCACCGTAGCAATGAGAACTGGATTTAGGGGAAAGCATTAAGGAGCTCTATAGCTAGCTGAAGTCAAAATTCCTGGAAAACCGGCCATCATGCCTTGGACTAGTAGGGAAGCCAAAACAAAGTCCTAGGACTAAGTGTATTTTCATCTCCAATTCTGGTTGAAATTCAGCTCTGGAGAGCAGTTTCCTGGGAAATGTCCCCCCAGGGCCCTTCTGTGGCCAGCCCTCTGCAGGGAGGCAACCATTCCAGTTTAGGGTGGAAAGAGCAGTGAACTGGGGGATAGGACACCTGGGGTCTAGCCCTGCCTTTAAAAAAATTTTTTTAACATTTATTTTTGAGAGAGAGAGAAACAGAGCATGAATGGGGGACACAGACTCCGAAGCAGGCTCCAGGCTCTGAGCTGTCAGCACAGAGCCTGACATGGGGCTCAAACTCACAGACCATGAGAGCATGACCTGAGCCAAAGTCGACATTTAACAAACTGAGCCACCCAGCTGCCCCTAACCCTGCCTTTTTCAGTCACCTGCTGACTTAGAGTATCCCACAGATATTTATTAAGAGCTTACTCCATGCCAGGGGTAGCTCTATGCTGTGAACGGAACTAGACAAATCTTAAGGGGAGAGGGGGAAGGCTGATATGGGGCTCAAATGCCCCCACAGGCCAGGTTGACAGCAGGTCGATATGACTCCGGCAATGGGGACTCCCAAGACCTGGGAGCTCATCCCCTGTCTAAAGGGACGGCACCCACCATCTCAGTTTCAGTGTAAGGTTAGCTTGTGGAAACTTGGGCTCATGTCTGGTAGGTCTTTCATATTTGCAAAAGAAATGGGAAATACAGATTTTTAAGTGCTTCCAATTTTTAAATGTTGGCAACTGATCAACGTGTTGTAAAACCCCATCTATGCTATGAAGACAGGTTGATTCTTTCCAGCTTCCTCTCTCCCAGCCTATGCTGATGCGTGGACTCCCTACAGGAGGGGGCAAAGCAGATAGCTTGGAAGGTGCTGGATCAGCTTCTCTCTGCTGGGTACCCAAGGGTCAGGGAGGCTGAATTCAGAGGCAGGTTTTCCTCTCCCCAGAGGAAGCAGAAGTGCCCAACCAGGAATGGGGAGATACCCTTGGTAAAGATGCTGTCTGTTTTTCAGGGACCTGTAGGCAGCCTATTCTGGACCATCTCTGTCTTCTCCCCACAGCTCCCTGCCCTCCAACCACTGTGCTGTCTTTGTTAGAGGAATGAGGGTAACAGGCCTCACCTTCATCGGCCTCAGAGTGGAGGGCGAAGACAATGAGGAGGAGAAAAGCCAACATAGCCAGGCTGCCCCTCATCATTCCGGTGGCTCACCAGCTGCAGAAGCAAGATGGGGCCGAAGACTCCTGGGTTCTCTGACTCTTTGAAATTTGGGCTCCGACTGTCCTTTATAAAAGGTTGCTGGTCAGGAAGTCACGAGATAGAAAAATCTGAGATTGCATGTAAGTTTTGTTTCTTTGGAATTATGACATGTGATGACATATCTAAATATGAGAACTGAGTCAACTTATTCAAAGAGAAGCAGAGGCAGACAATGACCTCAGGTTTCACATTTGGCTTACATCTTGTGTGTGGGGGTAGGGGAAGACCAGAGACGAGGGCTTTGGGGTAGAAACTATCCTTCTTTCCTGCTCCTCCCCAGGGAGCCTGGTGAAGCCTGCTCTTCAGGTCCTTAATTAAATACTGGTGTGTTGGGGGATGTCCGTGGGAGGAAGTCAGACAAAGAAAGTAGTAGGAGATGGACTTACAAGTGAGGAAGAGAATAAAGCAGAGTGAGGTCATAGAGAGAGCCAGGGTCTGAGTGGTGGTTGCTTGGTAAGCCTGGCTAGGAGCTTATTCAGAGGAGGTGTCATTACAGCTGAGACCTGCTTGTTGAGAAGGAGACTCGCACAAATCAGGAGCCCACATGTCTTGGGGAAAGGGAACAGCAAGGACAAAGCCCCAAGGTGGGATAGGTTTGTGCATCATGGGGAGGGGGGGCAGGTGGAAGAGCAGGTGACAAGAGTGAGGGAGTAAGGGTGAGTGATTGGAGATGAGGTCCATTGTCCAGGTCCTTTTGGTCCTGTCTCTCCACAGTTTACATCTCATTTCACTACTGTCCCATCCACACAGGCACTGTAGGCAGTGACAGAGCAAGCCAGCATGGCTCGTATTCCCAAGAGCCTTCAGTCGCTATATCCTGGAGAGCAGGTGGGTGGGTTCAACAGGAATATGTAAAGACTTCAGTCTCCCTCCTTTAGGTGGATGCAGAGGATTTCAGCTGCATGCTTTCTCCCGACATATGAAGAATATTAGTGGGGGTCTGATCTCCCCATTTCTTGTAAGTTAGGAGAGGTGGAGGTACCTAGAGGGATGCCTCTGGTGGCTGTCTCTCCTCCCTATGGGCTACTGTGTGTGCACAGGAGAGGGCAGGTGGCAGACAGTGGCCTTTGCCCCCTTGGTTAGCAGAACATCAGATGGGAGGGATGGGGGGGACACACATGTACAGGAGGGTGGAAGAAGCTGATTTGTACCATTGTTTGGGTCACCATTCTGAGTTACTGGTGACACTGACTCATGTGCCTTCTATGCTCTGGTAAGCAATGTGCACCCTTCTCTTGGACCTTCAGTCCTGCTTGACTGACTCTGCTTTCCCTATTCAAAAGAGAAGAGCTGGACTGGGGAGGGGGACTTGGGGAGGATTAAGGCTCCAAGGTTTTACTTTTTTTGGTAAAGTTGTTTTTTTTTTACATGCTGGAGCACAAAACACTGGTGTGGCCCACGATACACTGTACCTTAGTTTCCTGAATTATTGTTTCCCCAGTTGGTCCTGGGGCACTTTTGTTGAATGCCAAAAATCAGAGCCTCTGTCCACAGCTCTTTTCAGCCCACTCTTCCTCAGATGTTCATTGATTACTACTGGAGAAGGCAGTGGGGTTCATTTAGCTGGACTTGGCCCAGCTGAACCCATGCTGACTTGCAGTGAGCACTTCCTTTTTAAAGTGCCAACAAAGGATTTCTTCCCAATAACTGCATAGGTGTAGAATCTTGCCCAGAACAAAAGTGGCTGACCACTCTCAAGTCCATCCATCTTTCCACCTCCGTTTTGGGAAAGTTGCTTGCCATTTGCTTGTCACCAAAGTTTTACAAGCTCTCTGTCTCCCAAGGATCCACAAAGGTGATCAGTCTCTATCCTCTTTTAGCTACTTCATGCAAGCCAAGGAATGAAATGTCATACAATCTACCCAGCCATCTTGGGCTTTTGATTTATTCTCATCTATGTGAATTATACCCTTTCTAGGGAGGGACAAATAAAAACTAGAGACTAAGAGTTCTGTTTTGTATCTTCCACCTGTTCAGCTAACACTCTTTGTTCAAAATTAATTAATTCATTGACTCATTCATGTATTCTGTAAATAATTATTGAATGCATACTATGAGTTGAGCATTGTCTAGGAATCAGAAAATTTTTAAATTAATTTTTTTGAAGTTTATTTATTTATTCTGAGAGACAGAGTGAGCGGGGGAGGGGCAGAGAGAGAGGGAGAGAGAGAATCCCAAGCAAGCTCCACATTGTCAGTGCAGAGCTTGACATGGGGATCAATCTCATGAACCATGAGATCATGACCTGAGCTGAAATCAAGAGTCAGATGCCTAACAGACGGAGCCACCCAGGCACCCCTAGATTTATGGGGTCTTCTGTATAGGGTCTTCTGCAAATGGAAGCAAGCAATGGGCTTTTGACACTTTTCTCTTAAAACAAAGGCTTTCATCATGATTCATTGTTAAAAATGCCACAATATGGAGAAATTTAGAAAATAGTTAAGCAAAACTAAGTAAGCAGAAATCCCCTGTGATCCCACAGTCACATTTTTATATGTCTCTTTGTCTTTTCCTCTACATGCTGTCTCCCTAGCTGACATCACATCAAATAAACCAATTTCATGACCCGTGCTTTGACACATTGTGAACCATTTCATTTCATTATAAAATTGTATGTGTAGTGTAAACTAATTTCTAACAAAAATGGTGTGTGCTTTTTATAGAATTTTGAAGAAAAGAAAAGAAAAAAATACCCTCAGTTGTAACACTATGAACATTTTAATGTGTAGCTTTCTGGTCATTTTCCTATACATCATCATACACATTACATACATATACAATGAAAAATGGGGTCATGCTTAAAATGTTCTTTCCTGTAACCTGGTTTTTATAATTTTATAATTATTTTTACTTAATATTGGGTAGCACAAAATATGGCTTGAAAATAAAGAGACACAATACAACATCACTGCACCTGGCATCCCGTGGGCCCCTCTGCATTTCTATGCCCTTTGAAGGAAGATCACTTCCTTTGAGTGATCTCTCCCAAACATTGTTTATATGTTTATATGCATTCTGGCTTTTCTTATGGTTTCACTATGCATATTTGAATCTTAAACAATGTATTTTTAGTTTTGTCTGTTTTTGAACTTCATATAAGTAGAATCATTATATGCATTCACACACAGCTTTTTCTCTCTCTCTACCTTATGCTCCTGAGGTTCACCCATGCTACTATGTGTAGCTATCATACATTTACTTTCACTCCTGGGAATAATTCAGTGTATGGGGATACACAGTGTGTTTTTCATTTGCTTCCTTTTATGTTTGCCAATGTCACCATGGCCGCCATGTTTCCTGGCATAAGTGTGTGAGAGTACATATGGGAGTTATGGGGAGTGGGGGCGCTGGGTCTTTGGCTATGCACACCCTTACTGTACCCAGTCAATAGTATTTTTCTTTTCTTTTTAATTTTTTTAATGTTTATTTTTGAGAGAGATAAAGTGTGAGCAGGGGAGGTACAGAGACAGAGGGAGACACAGAATCCAAAGCAGGCTCCAGGCTCTGAGCTGTCAGCACAGAAACTGTGCTAGAAACTATGAACTGCGAGATCATGACCTGAGCCGAAGTCAGACACTCAACCAACTGAGCCACCCAGGTGCCCTGGCAACAGTACTTTTCAACATGATAGGACTGGTCCACACTGGTAGCAGCAGTGTGTACCTGTCAGTCACTCCATAGGCTCCCCAATATGGATACTTTCACATCTAATGAAATTTGGAGGGAAGGACACAGGAGGAAGGAAGGGAGGAAGGAAGGAAGGAAGGAAGGAAGGAAGGAAGGTAGGTAAACTTCATTCTTTCTAAACTCAGAACCTAGAACTGGGTACTCTGAGCCAATACATATTGCTGGTCTGATGAATTTCTTTTTTAATGTATTTTATTTTATTTTTGGGACAGAGAGAGACAGAGCATGAACGGGTGAGGGGCAGAGAGAGAGGGAGACACAGAATCGGAAACAGGCTCCAGGCTCCGAGCCATCAGCCCAGAGCCTGACGCGGGGCTCGAACTCACGGACCACGAGATCGTGACCTGGCTGAAGTTGGACGCTTAACCGACTGCGCCACCCAGGTGCCCCTGGTCTGATGAATTTCTTACATTTTCTACCTAGACTCTGCTCATTACAGCCACTGAAATCCTCTGTGTGACTGAAGGAGGAAAGGTGAGGGGCAGTAAGACAGAGCCAGGTGACCTCCCAAAACATTTAGTAAGTAACAAAATTGGAAATTGAAAAGGAATTATAACCATAATGTAGCACGCATAAATTTAAAACAAACATAATCAGAGTGTCAGACCATGTCCGGAAGCAGCTTCTGATGTTTCCTGGCTCAGGTCCCTGTGCCCAAATCTGTTCACATATGTAGTTCTTTCCTTGCTGGGTCCAGACTCCTTGGGGATTGAATTCCAGTAGCTGATGGGTTTCTGGACCCACACATTGCTGGGGTTGGCACAGACCTTTCCAGTCTCTTAGACGGAGGAAGCAATGGTGAGAGGGAGAAGTATATAAAAAAGGAACAATTCCACAACAGAACGTCTGAGAGATTGCATCTCTCTCTGCTCCATGTCTCTTTCTGTTCTGGAGATCTCAGAGCCAGTCTCTTTCAGAGCTAGGCATATTCCCCCAGCCCTCGAGGTCCCTAGACCTTTTTTAATTGTTCACAGAAGCTGACTTCCCCTCCTCTCAGCTCTTCCTTGATTCCTCGTGGGCCCTGGGCCAATCAGAAACACCTCAGGGATCCCTCCCTGTGTCCTGCACTCCTGGCAGGGCCCACCTGTCTGTGTCTCTGTCCATTCTATGTCCTGCAAGGACATTCTATGTCTCCCTGGGATGGGCAGGAGGACTGGCCCAAACATGGCCCCAGGCTGGGAGCATGAGCTGCTGGTCTCTAACAGGACCTATGTGAGGGGGCCGGTGAAAAATGTACAGAAGCAGCAAGGGCTTATCAGTAATGTTTCCAAATGACCAATTTTTTACTTTGCTGACTTTTTTCTTTGGTCTGTTTTCTGTTCATTGTTTACCACCAATCTTATTATTTTCTTCCTTCTACTTACTTTGGGTTTAATCTGCTCAAATTTTCCTAGCTTCTTAAGGTGGAAGCGTTATTATATATTTCACACCCTTCTTTGTTGTACAAGGAAATATTTAAAGCTATAAATTCTCTTCTTGGTTCTGCTTTAGCTTCACAATGCCAATTTTTAATATGTTTTCATTACCATTTAGTTCAAAATGTTTTCTTGTTTCCCTTGTGATTTCATCTTTGGTGCATAAACAATTTAGAACTGCATTCTTTATTTCCAAATATTTGGCATTTTCTATATATCTTGATTGTTATTGATTTTTTTTTTTATGTTTATTTTTGAGACAGAGAGAGACAAAGCATGAACAGGGGAGGGGCAGAGAGAGAGGGAGACACAGAATCGGAAGCGGGCTCCAGGCTCCGAGCCATCAGCCCAGAGCCTGACGCGGGGCTAGAACTCACGGACCGGGAGATCGTGACCTGAGCCGAAGTCGGACGCTCAACCGACTGAGCCACCCAGGCGCCCCTGTTATTGATTTTTTTAAAAGTAGGCTCCATGCCCAATGTGGAGCCCAACATAGGGCTTGAATTCACGACCCTGAGATCAAGACCTGAGCTGAGATCAAGATTCAGATGCTTAACCGACTGAGCCATCCAGGTAACCTGATTGTTATTGATTTCTAATTAAGTTCCAGTATGCTCAGAGAATATACTTCCACTTCTGTTAGCAAACTTCAGGCTTTTTTTCAAAGTAAAGTGCCATATTTGTTGTATTTATGTTAACTATTTAAAATGTGTAAAACTATGCTAACATTTTTATTACATTCTTATTTATTTTTTGTGTGTCACTGATGAAGTGTTTCAGTGTTGTGCCCCAACTCTGCTTTCCCTAAGCCCTGTAGTTTTTATTGCATGATTTTGCAGAGTGCAGTGGTTTTTAAGAATGTACATGTCATGTTCTTGCAGAACTGACTGTATCACAATTTGTTTATCCACCCACCACCCGATGGACATTTGAGTTCTATTTTTTTTTAATATATGAAATTTATTGTCAAATTGGTTTCCATACAACACCCAGTGCTCATCCCAAAAGGTGCCCTCC
Source organism: Neofelis nebulosa (assembly GCF_028018385.1). Taxonomy (NCBI): domain Eukaryota; kingdom Metazoa; phylum Chordata; class Mammalia; order Carnivora; family Felidae; genus Neofelis; species Neofelis nebulosa. The sequence goes on along the minus strand of NC_080797.1, from coordinate 55,863,815 downwards.
TCAATACCCATCACCCACCCTCCCCTCCCTCCCACCCCCCATCAACCCTCAGTTTGTTCTCAGTTTTTAACAGTCTCTTATGCTTTGGCTCTCTCCCACTCTAACCTCTTTTTTTTTTTTTCTTCCCCTCCCCCATGGGTTTCTGTTCAGTTTCTCAGGATCCACATACGAGTGAAACCATATGGTATCTGTCTTTCTCTGTATGACTTATTTCACTTAGCATCACACTCTCCAGTTCCATCCACGTTGCTACAAAAGGCCATATTTCATTCTTTCTCATTGCCACGTAGTACTCCATTGTGTATATAAACCACAATTTCTTTATCCATTCATCAGTTGATGGACATTTAGGCTCTTTCCATAATTTGGCTATTGTTGAGAGTGCTGCTATAAACATTGGGGTACAAGTGTCCCTATGCATCAGTACTCCTGTATCCCTTGGGTAAATTCCTAGCAGTGCTATTGCTGGGTCATAGGGTAGGTCTATTTTTAATTTTCTGAGGAACCTCCACACTGCTTTCCAGAGTGGCTGCACCAATTTGCATTCCCACCAACAGTGCAAGAGGGTTCCCGTTTCTCCACACCCTCTCCAGCATCTATAGTCTCCTGATTTGTTCATTCTGGCCACTCTGACTGGCGTGAGGTGATATCTGAGTGTGGTTTTGATTTGTATTTCCCTGATAAGGAGCGACATTGAACATCTTTTCATGTGCCTGTTGGCCATCCGGATGTCTTCTTTAGAGGAGTGTCTATTCATGTTTTCTGCCCATTTCTTCACTGGGTTATTTGTTTTTCGGGTGTGGAGTTTGGTGAGCTCTTTATAGATTTTGGATACTAGCCCTTTGTCCGATATGTCATTTGCAAATATCTTTTCCCATTCCGTTGGTTGCCGTTTAGTTTTGTTGGTTGTTTCCTTTGCTGTGCAGAAGCTTTTTATCTTCATAAGGTTCCAGTAATTCACTTTTGCTTTTAATTCCCTTGCCTTTGGGGATGTGTCGAGTAAGAGATTGCTACGGCTGAGGTCAGAGAGGTCTTGTCCTGCTTTCTCCTCTAAGGTTTTGATGGTTTCCTGTCTCACATTCAGGTCCTTTATCCATTTTGAGTTTATTTTTGTGAATGGTGTGAGAAAGTGGTCTAGTTTCAACCTTCTGCATGTTGCTGTCCAGTTCTCCCAGCACCATTTGTTAAAGAGACTGTCTTTTTTCCATTGGATGTTCTTTCCTGCTTTGTCAAAGATGAGTTGGCCATACGTTTGTGGGTCTAGTTCTGGGGTTTCTATTCTATTCCATTGGTCTATGTGTCTGTTTTTGTGCCAATACCATGCTGTCTTGATGATGACAGCTTTGTAGTAGAGGCTAAAGACTGGGATTGTGATGCCTCCTGCTTTGGTCTTCTTCAAAATTACTTTGGCTATTCGGGGCCTCTTGTGGTTCCATATGAATTTTAGGATTGCTTGTTCTAGTTTGAAGAAGAATGCTGGTGCAATTTTGATTGGGATTGCATTGAATGTGTAGATAGCTTTGGGTAGTATTGACATTTTGACAATATTTATTCTTCCAATCCATGACCAGGGAATGTCTTTCCATTTCTTTATATCTTCTTCAATTACCTTCATAAGCTTTCTATAGTTTTCAGCATACAGATCTTTTACATCTTTGGTTAGATTTATTCCTAGGTATTTTATGCTTCTTGGTGCAATTGTGAATGGGATCCATTTCTTTATTTGTCTTTCTGTTGGTTCGTTGTTAGTGTATAAGAATGCAACTGATTTTTGTACATTGATTTTGTATCCTGCAACCTTGCTGAATTCATGTATCAGTTCTAGCAGACTTTTGGTGGAGTCTATCGGATTTTCCATGTATAATATCATGTCATCTGCAAAAAGCGAAAGCTTGACTTCATCTTTGCCAATTTGGATGCCTTTGATTTCCTTTTGTTGTCTGATTGCTGATGCTAGAACTTCCAGCACTATGTTAAACAACAGTGGTGAGAGTGGGCATCCCTGTCGTGTTCCTGATCTCAGGGAAAAAGCTCTCAGTTTTTCCCCATTGAGGATGATGTTAGCTGTGGGCTTTTCATAAATGGCTTTTATGATGTTTAAGTATGTTCCTTCTATCCCGACTTTCTCAAGGGTTTTTATTAAGAAAGGGTGCTGGATTTTGTCAAAGGCCTTTTCTGCATCGATTGACAGGATCATATGGTTCTTCTCTTTTTTTTTTGTTAATGTGATGTATCACGTTGATTGCTTTGCGAATGTTGAACCAGCACTGCATCCCAGGAATGAATCCCACTTGATCATGGTGAATAATTCTTTTTATATGCCGTTGAATTCGATTTGCTAGTATCTTATTGAGAATTTTTGCATCCATATTCATCAGGGATATTGGCCTGTAGTTCTCTTTTTTTACTGGGTCTCTGTCTGGTTTAGGAATCAAAGTAATACTGGCTTCATAGAATGAGTCTGGAAGTTTTCCTTCCCTTTCTATTTCTTGGAATAGCTTGAGAAGGATAGGTATTATCTCTGCTTTAAATGTCTGGTAGAACTCCCCTGGGAAGCCATCTGGTCCTGGACTTTATTTGTTGGGAGATTTTGATAACCGATTCAATTTCTTCACTGGTTATGGGTCTGTTCAAGCTTTCTATTTCCTCCTGATTGAGTTTTGGAAGAGTGTGGGTGTTTAGGAATTTGTCCATTTCTTCCAGGTTGTCCAATTTGTTGGCATATAATTTTTCATAGTATTCCCTGATAATTGTTTGTATCTCTGAGGGGTTGGTTGTAATAATTCCATTTTCATTCATGATTTTATCTATTTGGGTCATCTCCCTTTTCTTTTTCAGAAGCCTGGCTAGAGGTTTGTCAATTTTGTTTATTTTTTCAAAAAGCCAACTCTTGGTTTCATTGATCTGCTCTACCGTTTTTTTAGATTCTATATTGTTTATTTCTGCTCTGATCTTTATGATTTCTCTTCTTCTGCTGGGTTTAGGCTGCCTTTGCTGTTCTGCTTCTAGTTCCTTTAGGTGTGCTCTTAGATTTTGTATTTGGGAGTTTTCTTGTTTCTTGAGATAGGCCTGGATTGCGATGTATTTTCCTCTCAGGACTGCCTTCGCTGCGTCCCAAAGCGTTTGGATTGTTGTATTTTCATTTTCGTTTGTTTCTATATATTTTTTAATTTCTTCTCTAATTGCCTGGTTGACCCACTCATTCTTTGGTAGGGTGTTCTTTAACCTCCATGCTTTTGGAGGTTTTCCAGACTTTTTCCTGTGGTTGATTTCAAGCTTCATAGCATTGTGGTCTGAAAGTATGCATGGTATAATTTCAATTCTTGTAAACTTATGAAGGGCTGTTTTGTGACCCAGTATATGATCTATCTTGGAGAATGTTCCATGTGCACTTGAGAAGAAAGTATATTCTGTTGCTTTGGGATGCAGAGTTCTAAATATATCTGTCAAGTCCATCTGATCCAATGTATCATTCAGGGCTCTTGTTTCTTTATTGACCGTGTGTCTAGATGATCTATCCATTTCAGTAAGTGGGGTGTTAAAGTCCCCTGCAATGACCACATTCTTATCAATAAGGTTGCTTATGTTTATGAGTAATTTTTTTTATATATTTGGGGGCTCCAGTATTTGGCACATAGACATTTATAATTGTTAGCTCTTCCTGATGGATAGACCCTGTAATTATTATATAATGCCCTTCTTCATCTCTTGTTACAGCCTTTAATTTAAAGTCTAATTTGTCTGATATAAGTATGGCTACTCCAGCTTTCTTTTGGCTTCCAGTAGCATGATAAATAGTTCTCCATCCCCTCACTCTCAATCTAAAGGTGTCCTCAGATCTAAAATGAGTCTCTTGTAGACAGCAAATAGATGGGTCTTGTTTTTTTATCCATTCTGATACCCTATGTCTTTTGGTTGGCGCATTTAATCCATTTACATTCAGTGTTATTATAGAAAGATACTGGTTTAGAGTCATTGTGATGTCTGTATGTTTTATGCTTGTAGCGATGTCTCTGGTACTTTGTCTCACAGGATCCCCCTTAGGATCTCTTGTAGGGCTGGTTTAGTGGTGACAAATTCCTTCAGTTTTTGTTTGTTTGGGAAGACCTTTATCTCTCCTTCTATTCTAAATGACAGACTTGCTGGATAAAGGATTCTCGGCTGCATATTTTTTCTGTTTAGCACACTGAAGATATCGTGCCAATCCTTTCTGGCCTGCCAAGTTTCAAAAGAGAGATCAGTCACGAGTCTTATAGGTCTCCCTTTATATGTGAGGGCACGTTTATCCCTTGATGCTTTCAGAATTTTCTCTTTATCCTTGTATTTTGCCAGTTTCACTATGATATGTCGTGCAGAAGATCGATTCAAGTTACGTCTGAAGGGAGTTCTCTGTGCCTCTTGGATTTCAATGCCTTTTTCCTTCCCCAGTTCAGGGAAGTTCTCAGCTATAAGTTTTTCAAGTACCCCTTCAGCACCTTTCCCTCTCTCTTCCTCCTCTGGGATACCAATTATGCGTATATTATTTCTTTTTAGTGTATCACTTAGTTCTCTAATTTTCCCCTCATACTCCTGGATTTTTTTATCTCTCTTTCTCTCAGCTTCCTCTTTTTCCATAACTTTATCTTCTAGTTCACCTATTCTCTCCTCTGCCTCTTCAATCCGAGCTGTCATTGTTTCCATTTTGTTTTGCATTTTGTTTAAAGTGCTTTTCAGCTCCTCATGACTGTTCCTTAGTCCCTTGATCTCTGTAGCAAGAGATTCTCTGCTGTCCTCTATACTGTTTTCAAGCCCAGCAATTAATTTTATGACTATTATTCTAAATTCACTTTCTGTTATATTATTTAAATACTTTTTGATCAGTTCATTGGCTGTTGTTATTTCCTGGAGATTCTTCTGAGGGGAATTCTTCCGTTTGGTCATTTTGGATAGTCCCTGGAGTGGTGAGGACCTGCAGGGCACTTCCCCTGTGCTGTGGTGTATAACTGGAGTTGGTGGGCAGGGCCGCAGTCCGACCTGATGTCTGCCCCCAGCCCACCGCTGGGGCCACAGTCAGACTGGTGTGTGCCTTCTCTTCCCCTCTCCTAGGGGCGGGATTCACTGTGGGGTGGCGTGGCCCATCTGGGCTACTTGCACACTGCCAGGCTTGTGGTGCTGGGGGTCTGGCGTATTAGCTGGGGTGGGTAGGCAAGGTGCACGGGGGCAGGAGGGGCAGGCTTAGCTTGCTTCTCCTTAGGTGATCCACTTCAGGAGGGGCCCTGTGGCAGTGGGAGGGAGTCAGATCCGCTGCCGGAGGTTTGGCTCCGCAGAAGCACAGAGTTGGGTGTTTGCGCTGAGCGAGCAAGTTCCCTGGCAAGAACTGGTTCCCTTTGGGATTTTGGCTGGGGGATGGGCGGGGAGATGGTGCTGGTGAGCGCCTTTGTTCCCCACCAAACTGAGCTCTGTCATCCGGGGGCTCAGCAACTCTCCCTCCCTTTGTCCTCCAGCCTTCCCGCTTTCTGAGCAGAGCTGTTAACTTATGACCTCCCAGACGCTAAGTCGCGCTTGCTGTTGGAACACCGTCCATCCGGCCCCTCCGCTTTTGCCAGCCAGACTCGGGGGCTCTGCTTGGCCACGAGCTGCCCCTCCGCCCCGGCTCCCTCCTGCCAGTCCGTGGAGCGCGCATCGTCTCGCCGCCCTTCCTACCCTCTTCCGTGGGCCTCTCGTCTGCGCTTGGCTCCGGAGACTCCGTTCTGCTAATCCTCTGGCGGTTTTCTGGGTTATTTAGGCAGGTGTAGGTGGAATCTAAGTGATCAGCAGGACTCGAGGTGAGCCCAGCGTCCTCCTACGCTGCCATCTTCCCTCTCTCTCCTTGTCTCCCTAAAGCAGGGCCACCGGCAATAGCAAATTCTTCCAGGCCAAGAATAAATCTAGTCTTGCTGCCTTCCGCTGCCGGGGACCGTTTTCTGTTCTTTGCTGTGAATGGGGAGAGCCAGGAACCCAACAGCCGCCGGAGCCCACCGCCCCGCTCGTGGCCCGCAGATGCGCCTGGGGCGCCGCCGCCTCGACTCAACAGTCTCGGCTCCTGGAGGGCGAGTTCTATTTTTTAAAGTTTATTTATTTACTTATTTATTTGAGAGACACAGAGACAGTGCAAATGTGAAAGGAGCAGAGAGAGAGAGGGAGAGAGACAGAATCCCTAGCAAGCTCTGCACTGCCAGCACAGAGCCTGACGGAGGGCTTGAACCCATGAAACCATGAGATCATGACCTGAGCCAAGGTCAGATGCTTAACTGACTGAGTCGCCCAGCACCCCAAGTTCTGTTTTGAATAAAGTTTGGGGATAGGCTCCATACCCAACATGGGGCTTAAACTCAGGACCCTAAGATCAAGAGTTGCATGCTCCACCAACTGAGCCAGTCAGGCACCCCTGTTTGGGGATATTTGAAATAAACTGTCATAATGACTTGTGTACAAGTCTTTGGACATGGAGATTAAAATTGTGGGAAATCAGAGGGAGCAAATGTAAAGGTCTTGATGTGGATAGAGCCTTGACCATATCTTCAGGTAGGAGAACTTGGTCAGGAGCTCACTCTTCATTTGTACTCCAAGTCCCTGGTTACTTTTGTATTCAGTGCCACCAAGACTTGCTCTGGATGGACATTTATTTTCAATTCTAATAGAGTCACTAGGAAGGATAATGGGGAAAAGGAAAACGTTAACTTTTTTTAGAAGCAAAATTATAGAATTCAATACACATAGGTATGCAATATGTCTGTTATTTTCTTTGTATGAAGAATATGAATCCTTATGTAAATTGTGTATATCTTTTCTAAAATTGAAGAAATAGTTGTAGATTCCCTGTATACAAAATAGAGTTCTGTTGTAATCTTATGAGTAATTATTCTCCTTTATTTTCCAGCATAAGGCAGTGTCACTGCCATGTGTTGCCTTGGAATTTTCTGTGTCATTTAACTGGGTGTTGACTGGGATTCATCCTGTTACAAAGTTGTTGTTTCATTCAAAAAAGACCATGCTATATACACCCCTCCTGTGGTGATATCCCCTGATGATGGCAGGAATACCCCTATTCCTCTCCCCAGCCTTCTAACCTATTGAAGCAGGATATCGGAGAGAGGGGACAGGAGAGAATCATTGCCCAGGGCAATGACTATTATACTTGCACTGCTCCCCTAAATGCGGATGAGCGAACTCCTAGGGGAATATTTGTAGAGGTTGGAGGTGCCATCTAGGAAAGAGGAGTCTTCTCGCTATTCAGTTAGAGTCTACATAGGAAATGTATTTGTTGCTGTGCGCTGAGTGTATCTGAGTAAGGGAAGGGAGACAGATAGATGGCAAGCAGGGAAGACTGCCTGCACTCTGACTTTTGGCTTGAGAAGCATTAGCAAAGTGAAGATGCAGTATCAGGTAGAGGGACTTGAATCATCTTGCTTTTGCACACCCAAGAGGATGATGTCCTGGTTAGCTGGAATCAGAGGGGACGTTAGGTTAAGTTTGTTCCAGGTGCAACAACACCTTGGGAGATAGGGGTCTGATGGTTAAGAACACGGGACATGAACATTCCATCACGGCTAACTAATAGCCGTGGAGAAGTTAACCTAACCTCCCTGAACTTCTGTTTCCTCATCTATGATTTGGCTCAAGAACAGAATAAGCATCACATTGGTATTCTGAGGACAAAATGAGTCAGTGCATGAAAGTTCTTAATTCATATTAAATTCAATAGAAGTAAGCTATTATTCTTAAAGCTTGGTTTCTTTAAAAATGCAAAGATGCACGTGAAAGAATGTCTTGCCCTTTTGTTCATGTCAAGCGCTGATTTTACTTTAGAGAATATAATTTATGGTTTAATTTATAACATGTTTCAGCTCTGGCTTTTTCTGGTTGATATCGCCATTGTAAGATGAGGTGTCATTACAGTGGCATGTTTTATTATTTTTTCAGTCTTTTATCACTTCTTCAATTTGCTTAAACTTCCCCTTTCATCCCTCCCAATCAGTATTATTGCTGTTCAAGAAAACAAGCAGCACAATGGCTAGAAGTCCAAGGCTTACTTTTAAACAAACAAAAGCCTGTTTGTTATTCACAAGGTTATACCATAGTGCAAAGACCAAATACTTATTGAGAAATGAGTATTTAAAAACTCTTGTTTGTTGATGAATTTGCTCAAATATCTAGAGGGAAGATTTAGTAAAACCATTCAACATCACCTTGCGTCACCATGCACTATGTGACTTCTCAGAGAAAACATTCAATAGAAAACATAATTCAAAATAAAAATAAAGATGAAATAATTTAAATAAACAAAAATTTAAGTAGGGAAGGCTCCAGAGTTTGATTAGTGGGACATGGGGTTTAGACCCATGAAAGAGGGGTTCCAAGTGCCATTCTTCTGGCTTAGGTCCCTGCTTCTCAATCTACTGATTGATTTGGCTCTTTCTTTCTAGACCCCTCAGATTCAGGACTAGGTTCATGATGGGACCAGGCATCACTGGGGTGGGCACAGGCCAGCTGGTCTCTTTTAGTTTGGAAGTTAAATGGATGGAGGAGTCAGAAAGATTAAGGAGGATATATATAGCCAGCAGGGAAATTTCTGAGCCCACAGTGGCCCTTCCATCCCTCTTTCTGACTTGACATCTCAGGGTCTGTCACTTTCTCAGCAATCAGCTCCCATACTTCAAGGCATCCAATTTCCTTGAATATCTCATGAGGATCTCCTCCTACATTTTCTCTCCTACTATTAGTTCCTTTCCCCTCTTCTCCTGCACTTGGTCAGCTTCTCCTGGTTCCATGTTGGCCCTGGACTGGCTCAGAAAACACCTGAGGGTCTCTTCTGTACTTGTGGTGGGCCAGAGATCTAGATACTCCTACAGTGGTGCCAAGTCTACCTCCTTCTACCAATGCATCTACCTCTTCTCTCCAGGGCTTCCCCAGTTTGTCACCAGGAGTGAGCAGGAGGAATGCCCTTACGTGTCACTGGGCTTAGAGCACTGGGTGTCGGTCTCATGAGAGTCAGCTACAAACTTTTGAGAGCACCTCAGCTCAACACCAACTGTTGGACAAGGCATAGCAAGAGACTCAAATTATTTATTTATTTATTTGCTTGTTTTCATTTCAAATCTATTTTTTTATTTTTAATTTATTTTTGAGAGAGAGAGAGAGACCATGAGCAGGAGAGGGACAGAGAGAGAGGGGGACAGAGGAACTGAAGTGGACTCTGTGCTGACAGCAGAGAGCCCAAGGTGGGGCTTGAACTCACAAATGGTGAGATCATGAACTGAGCCAAAGTTGGATGCTTAACTGACTGAGCCCCCACCCCCCGCCCCGTGCCTCTATTTATTTATTTTTGAGAGAGAGAGAGAGAGAGAGAGAGAAAGGGAGTGGGGAAGGAGCAGAGAAAGGGAGAGAGAGAATTCCAAGTAGGTTCCTCACTGTCAGTGCAGAGCCTGATGGGGGGCTCAAAACTACAAACCATAAGATCATGACCTGAGCTGAAATCAAGAGTCAGACGCTTAACCACCTGAGCCAACCAGGTGTCCCAAGACTGAGTCATTTGAAAGCCAAAGAAAATCAACTTCTTATCCCTGACCCTAACCCCCAAAAGGTCAGAAGGAACTAGGAGCACCTATGTGGTTCAGTTGGTTAAACATCCGACTTCAGCTCAGGTCATGATCTCACAGTTGGGGAGTTCAAGCCCCCGTGTCAGGCTCTGTGCTGACAGCTCAGATCCTGCTTTAGATTCTCTGTTCCCTGTCTCTCTGCCCCCCCCCCGCCCCTCTCTCAAAAAGAAATAAATAAACATTAAAAAAAGAAGGAACTAGAAATATCTAGCATTTCTTAAAGTTGGGGAACTCAAATGGGGCATGTGCTCTTTTCCTAGAAATTTCCCTGTCTCTATCTCTCTGTTTTGGTTTTTATTCTTAAGGGAACTTAAAATGTCTTATCTGGCTTTCTGCCTTCTTTAGAATGGAAATTCATCTAGCCCAGGATGTCACAATAGAACAGAGATCAACCCGGGATATCTCTTATGTCACCAAAACAAGTGGGCTTTTGAGAAGAGCTGACATGACTCTAAACTTACTTACACCAATGGGAAATAAATAGACCTGGAGTGTGCCTCTTGCCAACAGTTATTCAGTGAATTTGGTTTCAATTATTTTATATATAAAGTGGAACTTACCTCCTCTGCTCGCTCTCTTTCTCTGAACTACTTGGTAGAATATGATATCCTGGACCTTTTTGGAAGAGAGAACAGGGGTGTTCAAAACCCCATGTTGAATTCTCTATTATCACTTGAGTGATCTTTGTCATCGGGAGATTTTTGATGTAGTCTTACCTGCGACCAGAGAGGGTAACATCTGAAAAAGGCAGAATGGATAATAGACTGACATGGTATTGAGAAGGTCTGGGAGCAAAGGGTCATGGTGAGTCTCAAATGCCTCCATGATGCTGGGCAGGCAGGAGATTCTGAGATCAAGCATTGGCACAGATAAGACAAGATTTGGGCACTTGCAGCTGGCCCCAGTTTCAAGCCATTACCACTTCTCTTTATAGAAAGCCCCATGGCATCAGAAGATGGAAACTGGGGGTAAAGGGAGGGGCAGATTTTAATGATAGTGTTGGTGTCATGCTGTGAGTTGCACAAACCAGAGGTTGTCAACACCCTTTGGTTAATGCACGGGTTGAGAGTATCTGCAAAAATAGTTCAACTTCTCCATCAGTTGGTGTACTTCTCAGAAAATTGTTTGCTACTTCATCAAGAACGTTCTGAAGAAATTGTTTCTCTAGTCGGTGGGTGGCCAAGAGCTGATTTCACCACAGGTCTCCTTGCAAAAATAGATATATCTGTAAACTGTGGGCTGGTTGTTACTCTCTCATAGAGCAGAAGGTGCTGATGCTATTTTACAACTCTCTGGCCACACAGATGTGATATAAATTATGATGCCACAGACTATCTAATAATAAATAACCCTCACCTCTGGACTGGAAGGTCCATTTTGAGGATGGCTTCCTCCATCACCTGTCTGGCACCTGGGCTGGGCTGGTTGAAAGATAGGGTCAGCATGGACCATCAAAGAAGCTGTCTGCACGTGGCCCTTCCTGGATGGCAATCTGTCGGCTCAAAGATGACTGTTTCTGGTGAACAAGGTGGAAGGTGCATGACCCTCTATAACCTAGCCACAGAAGAAGTCACATATTGCATCTCCTCTGCTGTAATGGAAGCAGTCACAAGCCTGTCCAGACTCAGTGAGAGGGGACCTAGATCCCGCCTCTCATGAGAAGAATGTCAGAGAAATTGTGGCCATGTTTTAAAGCCACTACGATATCAGAGCACGTTGGTGGCTCAGTGGGTTGAGTGTCCGACTCCTGATTTTGGCTCAGGTCATGATCTCATGGTTTGTGAGTTTGAGCCCCACGTGAGGCTCTGCACTGACAATGAGGAGTCTGTTTGGGATTCTCTCTCTCCCTCTCTCTCTGCCTCACCCCTGCTCACATTCTCTCTCTCCCTCTACCTTTTTTTTTTTTTTAAGTTTATTTATTTTGAGAGAGAAAGACAGAGAGAGCACCCAAGCAGGGGAGGGCAGAGAGAGAGGGTGAGAGAGAGAGAATCCCAAGCAGGCTCTGGACTGTCAGCACAGAGCCCCATGTGGGACTCAAACCCATGAGCTGTGAGATCATGACCTCAGCCTAAATGAAGAGTCCAACGCTTAACCGACTGAGTCACCCAGGTGCCCCTCTCTAATAAACAAATACACATTAAAAAAATTTAAAACCACTACGATATCATTTTATCTGTAAATATTTGTATTAGCTCCTTATTGTTGCTGTAACAAATTACCACACACTCGGCAATTTAAAACAACTCAAATTTATTCTGACCATTCTGGAGGTCAGAAGTCTGAAATGGGTCTCACTGGGTTAAAACTAAGGTATTTGCAGGGCTGCATTTCTTTTTGGGGGCTCTCAGGGAGTATCTATTTTCTTACTTTTTTTGGCTTCTAGAAGTTGCCCACATTCTTTGGATGTAGCTGGCAATGACTCAGGTCTTTTTCACATGGTGTCACTCTGACACTGACACTCCTGCCTCCCTTATAAGGATCCCTGTGATTACATTGGGTCCATTCAGATAATCCAGGATAGTCTCCCCATCTCAGAGTCAGTGGATAGCAGTCTTGATTCCTGCAGGGTGTGTAACATAAATTCAGTTTCCGGGGATTAAGACATGGACATCTTTGTGGGGGTGGGGGGAAGGTGACATTATCTTACCTACCTCACTATTTCAGTCTATATATTTAAAAATAAGGATCAGGGTACCTGGCTGGCTCAGTCAGAGGAGCTTGCAATTCTTAATCTTGAGGTCATGAGTTTGAGACTCACATGGAGTGTAGACATTACTTAAATAAATAAAATTAAAAACATAAAAATAATGATGAAAAAAACCACAGTCACAATACCATTGCATATTTACCATCCATATATCCTCTTCATTGAAATACTCATTCATGCTTTTTCCCATTTTCTTTTTTTTTTATTTTTTTTTCAACGTTTTTTATTTATTTTTGGGACAGAGAGAGACAGAGCATGAACGGGGGAGGGGCAGAGAGAGAGGGAGACACAGAATCGGAAACAGGCTCCAGGCTCCGAGCCATCAGCCCAGAGCCTGACGCGGGGCTCGAACTCACGGACCGCGAGATCGTGACCTGGCTGAAGTCGGACGCTTAACCGACTGCGCCACCCAGGCGCCCCTATGCTTTTTCCCATTTTCTAATTGTATTGTTTGTTCATTTACTGTTGAGTTTTGAGAGTTCTTTATATATTCCAAATACAAGTCCTTTGCCAGATCTGTGGTTTGTGGATATTTTCTCTCACTCCATACCTTGTCTTTCACCTTGTTGACAGGATCCTTGGAAGAGCTACTCTAAAATTTTTATGAAGTCCAATTTATCAAATTTTCCTTTTATGGGTCATACTTTTGGTGTCAAACCTAAAAAACTCCTTGCCTAGTCTTAGGTCCTGAAGATTTTCTCCTACATTTTTTTCTAAAAGCTTTATAGTTTTATGTTTTACATCTATTTTGAGTTAATTTTTGTGTAAGTTGTTAAGCTGAAGTCAAGATTTTTTTTTTTTTTTTTTTTTTTTTTTTTGGTCTATGGATGTTCAGTTGCTCCAGCACCATTTGTTAAGAAGCTATTCAGGGGCGCCTGGGTGGCGCAGTCGGTTAAGCGTCTGACTTCAGCCAGGTCACGATCTCGCGGTCTGTGAGTTCGAGCCCCGCATCAGGCTCTGGGCTGATGGCTCGGAGCCTGGAGCCTGTTTCCGATTCTGTGTCTCCCTCTCTCTCTGCCCCTCCCCCGTTCATGCTCTGTCTCTCTCTGTCCCAAAAATAAATTAAAAAAAAAAAAAAAGAAGCTATTCATCCTCCATTATTTTTTCCATAAATATTTGACAGAACTTGCTTATGCAGCCAGCTAGGTATGAGGTTTTTTCCCTAAAAGAATTTAATTACTGATTTAATTCCTTAATAGAAAAAAGACTATTCATATTTTCCATATCCTCTTGTTACATAGCCTTCTTGTATCAGTCAATTGTATTTCTGAGAAGGGAGAAAAGGGACTACATTTGAAACCAACAGCAAAATTTAGCAAGCATGTGCTAGCCTGAGCTGGGGAAGTGACTTGGGTTTGGATTTTCAGGGTGCTTGATCAAAGAAGCTGGAACACCAGACTGGATAAGGAGGAGCTTATTGACTTGGGAGTACTCCTTGGATACAGGTTATAACTACCTGGCAAGGATCCCAGGGATTAATAAAAATTTGCTGCCAGGAAAGCTCTGGAAGCCTGGAGAAAGCAATGGATCATGCTGACTGAAGTTAAAATACCTGACTTGCCATGACAGATGGAGGAGAAAGGTTCATAGAGGTGAGCATGCTGGAATGGATATATTGTGTGAGGCTGGAAGACCCACCAGATTGTGTTCCGTGGTAAATCCCAGAGACCACACTATCCACCGAAGCCATCAGGATTCACTGTTAAGAGGGCACTAGCAACTCTAAAAAGCTCTGTGGTATCTCTCCTCTGCAGGCTAGGGCTGATGGGAGGAGTGGCTGCATTAAACTTGGCCCATTGATAGCAACTGGGATGATGTCTTCCCTCTTTGAATCTTCGAAAGTATATCTTTGATCAGTTTTGTAAAAATTTTAGCCATTATTAGTCTTCTCTCTCTCATCTCATTTTGGGATTCCAATTTACCAGATGACAGATACCTTCCTTTAGCCTCTATGTCTTCATATTCTCTCTTTTGTATTTTCTATTCTCCTGTTTCTCCTTGCTTCATTTTGATAGGTTTTAACTTTATTAACATCTCTTCTGTTGTATTTAATCTGCTCTGAATTTTTATTTCAATTATTGCATTTTTCAGTTCTGGAATTTACTTTTGACTTTTGCAAATCTGCAGTCATAGTCATTACAGTTTTTAGTGCCTTGCCAAAAAGTTCAAGCTTTGTTTGTCAAGCTTTTTGTTCACTAACATCTAGAATCATGTTTTTAAAACTTTCAGAGTTTCAGATTTTGAGACCACCCAGGCACCCAGGTGTCCAAAGATGGCCGTCTCTCTGTTTAGAGGCTGGTTCACTTTTTTTTTTAAAGTGTTTATTTTTGAGAGAGAGAGAGAGAGAGCACGTGAACAGGGGAAGTGCAGAGAGAGAGGGGGACAGAAGATCCCAAACATGCTCCCCATTGACAGCTGAGAGCCCCACGCAGGGCTTGAACCCACCAACTATGAGATCATGACCTGAGCTAAAGTCAGATGCTTAGCTGACTGAGCCACCCAGGCCCCCCAAGGGCTGGTTCACTTCTAATTTACTCTTACTTCTAAGGCATCAGCCCAAGCAGAGAATGGTTTCCTAAGGTCTCTTCACTGGGGCAGCCCTGGACTCTTCATTTTCCTCAAAAATGAAAATGTAAAAGTGTAAAAGGTTCGGATTACCTCCCCTGCAACCTCTCCTCAATTGCAAACATCTTTAGTCTAGAGGAGATCTCTAATGCCAGGCTCACATCTATGGATTTCCGTCTTTTCTGGGATCTTAGACCAACAATTCCTTACTTCTTGCTTGCCTAGCTTAGGCTCACTCTTATTAGGGAATTGCGCATTCCTGATAACTCTGTTTCAGGTAGAACAAGGGCACATTAAGAGAGGGTTAATTAAGGGCTAATTAAGAATGTGGTACTTGCTCTGGTCTGCAGGCTTGATTCCAATGTTACTAGCTGTGTGACCTCAGGTGACTTTCTTAAACGTACTGAGACTGTTTCCTCATATGTCAAAGGGAGATAATCAGTATATACAACACAATGATATTTTGAAGACTAGAGAATGCATGTAAATTCCTTGGTACGGGATGTGATGTGGCTCATAGTGAGTCCTCGAAAACTGTTAGTTTTTATTCTTAAGAAAGCAGAACTTAAGAAAATGCATAAATACGCATGATTGAATGCCTTGATTTGTTGTTCATACAAGTGGCGGTTTCCCTGGTGCATATAAATCTGCATTTGTTTTGAATACTTTGCTTATTCTTCAGCCTATGAGGAATGTGTCACCAGCCTAAAGCCTGGTATCATTAGAATGACACTTATCCTTTTTCTCTTGTCTTCCCTTCCTCCTCAGATGTCCCTAAATATTCCCTCTCATTCTTTCCAACCAATGAAACTGCTTTGTCAGGAAAACCAAACCAAAGCAAAGAATAGTCAAAAGTCCAAGATTCGCCTAAGAAAGCAAAAATAATCTTTATTATTCTGACATGTGTAACAGAGTACAGGGCTCATTAAAAACTCAATATGCATCTATTGATGGATTTGGTCCAGTGTCTACTCAGAGACAGAAGAACAGTTTTTCACTATCACACTGAATATGGCAACCACTGTATGACTGACTGGGAAGAGACTTGGGGATAAGGGGGTGTCATATGATTGCTCAGAGAAAAACACCAAATAATAAAACAATTTATCATATTTAAATAGCTTAACTAAATAAAAGTTTTCAGAATGCGGTTAGGAGAAGGGAGAGGGAATTTCTGAGTTGTGGCAGCAGCTCTCTGGTTCAGGTCCCTGCTGCTCAATCTACCCACACCTCTAACGGGTTTCTTCTGGACCATTTGGATTCTCCTCCAGGCCCCTGATGTATTCCTGGACCTAGGCACTGCTGGGGTTGACACAGAAATACTGTGTCAATTTGTTTGGCAACAAATCTATGGAGAAGGCAGAAGTATTATATAGAGAATGAGTAAGGACATTCTTGACCACCTGTGGGCACTTCATCTTCATCCCTGTGGGCAGCTTAGGGCTGGTCCACCTTATCAAGCACCATGCCCCAAACCTCAAGGATTCCTGGTTCCCCCCTGAGTGATTTATGGAGATAACTCAGGCCACTTCCTTTCTGCTGTTTCTTTCTTACTTCTCACCTCTCTCTTTCTGGGCATGACCTCCTTGGCTCCCTGCAGACCCAATCCCATGCCAGGAAACAGCCCAATGGCCTCTCTGTGTGTTCTGCATGCACAAAAGGCCCCCAGAAGACTAGGCCTTCTTAGGACAACTCCTTATCTACCAGCTGGAGCACCCCCTGCTCTGACTCCTGTGAACACTCCCAACCCCCACATCTTGTGTCTCCCCAGGGCTAGGCAGGAGGACTGATACTTCCATGACACCATGTTTGGGGCACTGGTCACTGGTCTTAAAATAGGCAACCACAGTGTTGTGGGAGATCTTCAGGGATATGCAGGCAAAGCAGCAGGGGGATGTGGTGTAAACCTTATCTGTGAGGAAACAAGAATAGCAAAAGTTGCTCTGGAGCCCAGGCAAGTCTGAGAGGGTCTGGAAGAGGTGAAGAGAGATAGCATAGCTTAGAGTTGAGGCATGGGAGGAAAGGAAACTGGAAATAATTTGGCTTTTTAATTAATTTGTTTGTTTCTCATTAAATTCCCTAGTCTTGTCTCTGGATTTGTCTATTTTGGTCTCTATCTTACTCTGCAGGGAACCAGCCTATAGAGTGTCTACTCCCTTCTCCTAACTTTCTTTAGGGTAAAAAAATTTTTTTGAATCCATTAAATCATATGGAAACTGAGTGAAAGTTGGAACAATTTTTATAACTCTTGGGAATTGCTGAGGTGATTCTAAAATTTATCAGCACCAAAAAGACCTCAATAGACCTAGATTCTACCTCATGTTAATAATCCAATAAACTAGACCTCAGTGATCTCATCTGAGAAATAGGATAACCTCTCCTAACTTCCATTCTGCAGCCTTGATCAACGGACTCCTTTTGAACCCTTCTGAGGAAAACAACCACATCATTTTGAAAGCCCACTGGAGGCTCTCAAATGTCACATGATGGTTCTCAGGCCACAGCACTAGGAAGGTGTGGATCGACTTCTGGCCAACATATGGGGAGCAACTGTTGAAGGCAAGTGGACAACAGACTCACTTTGTGCATAAGAGCAGGGGGCCATGGTGCAGAGGAGGACAAAGATGGCAGGCACGAGGCCCCTCATGGTATTGGACAGGCAGAGCATTGTGGGCAGAGCTGAGATGGGGCTTGGGAGCTCACTACTGCCAGACTCCTTCTGGGATCTGACCTATGTCTATTCCTTTTTATAGTCAGCCTTGGGCCATGGGAACACAGAAATTGGAGGTGGTGCCTAAGCAAGACATTTTAAGTACAGTGTTGTCATGGGAGTTCTACAACCCAAGGTTTCCTTTAGTTATAAGAGAGGTTTAAGTTGCAAACAAGAGTGGTTCAATTACTAATTTAATTGGGGTGCTCAAGAGGAAGTTGTTTATCCAGATGGGAGACTAGCTTCCTTTCATAAAGCAGAGTGTTTTTTTAAATGTTTATTTATTTTTGAAAAACAGAGAGAGACAGAGCATGGGAGGGGGGCAGAGAGACAGAGAGAGAGAGAGACACGGAATCTGAAGCAGGCTCCAGGCTCCGAGCTGTCAACACAGATCCCCATGTGGGGCTCTAACCCATGAGCCTTGAGATCATGATCTGGGCCGATGTTGGGTGCCCAACTGACTGAGCCACCCAGGCGCCCCATAAAGTTCTGATGAACTTCCACAGAGATTCCCAATGTAAATGTGAAAGGTGTAATAATGTCATTCAGTGTCAAGCAGTATAAACCAAGCTTAACTACACCCTAAGGAAAGAACATAATTGGAAATCCTGGAGCTACAAGAATAGTAAAAGTAAGGATTATCTTTTCAGTAGTTGGTCTATTTATCAAATACTCCTCATAGACCT
The DNA here is from genome assembly GCF_028018385.1 of Neofelis nebulosa. Classification (NCBI taxonomy): domain Eukaryota; kingdom Metazoa; phylum Chordata; class Mammalia; order Carnivora; family Felidae; genus Neofelis; species Neofelis nebulosa. The sequence goes on along the minus strand of NC_080797.1, from coordinate 55,845,530 downwards.
GCAATGAAGTCCGGATTTTATACTGGATGAGGGTCAGCAGTCTTACAAATGTCCATACTCTTTCAACCAGAAGCGACTTCTCAGACTCTATCCTAAAGAAATGAACTCATCAATGGGAAAAATTTTAGGGACAATGTTATTTGGTGCAGCTTACCTATAATCAAATAATTAACACCAAACTATATATTCCACGGTGTTGGAATAATGAAGTTAATCCACTGATGGACCATTAGCCAGCCACGTAAACAAATAGAATGACAAAAATACTTGATGTTTTCTATTAAATATTAAAAAGATAGATGCAAAATGTTAAATGTAAATTTGTTTTAAAAGTCCTAGGAAGAGGAGTGCCTGGGTGGCTCAGTTGATTAAACATCCACCTTTGGCTTGGGTCATGATCTCATGGTTTGTGAATTCAAGCCCCACATGGGGCTCTCTGCTGTTAGTGCAGAGCCTGCTTTGGATCCTCTGTCCTCTGTCTCCCTCTCTCTCTACCCCTCCCCCACCACTACTCTCTCTCTCTATCTATCTCTTTCTCTCTCATAAATAAATAAACATTTTTTTAAAAATCCTGGGAAGAAAAAAAAAATCAGAAAGAAATAAAACCCTCTGGCCATGCCTGTCTGCTCCACAGCCCATGTCCATGGAATGTCTCTCCTCTACATGACCTGCTTCTCTCTGGGAAAGAGGAATGATTTTGACACTATATAAGGAGAGGAACACTAGCTGTTGGTGTCACCATAATTGTCAACAAATCTGGGACAGATCTGGAGAGAAAGAAGAAAAACTGCAGGACCAGTGTGATATCTACCCTCAGCGTAAGGGAGCAGCAATCAAGAGTCTGAGAAAAGTGAGTCAACTTCTTCCACCCTCTGAGGGGCCCAGTGGGAAGTTGATGGAGAGATGTCACTGCTCAGAGCTGCTGAGTGGGACACAAAAGGAACCAAGGAAGCAAAGCATTTCTTGTTTGCCTTGAATTTTTGTTTTGAATCTCTGTCTTATTCTCAGTCTCTAGCTCCCTCTTGAGGGAGTATAGCTATTGGAACCATGAGCTCTTTCTCCACCTCTTTTGGGGAAACTTCATCTGGTCTACAGAAATATTTCCCAGAAGACCTCATCCTCTTCTTTTTTTTTTTTTAATATTTATTTATTTTTGAGAGAGATAGAGAGACAAAGTGCAAGCTGCAAGTGGGGGAGGGGCAGAGAGATAGGGAGACACAGAATTTGAAGCAGGCTGCAGGCTCTGAGCTGTTAGCACAGAGCCTGATGCAGGGCTTGAACCCATGAACCGTGAGATCATGACCTGAGCTGAAGTCTGGTGCTTAACCGACTGAGTCATCCAGGTGCCCCTCATCTTCTGTAAGTCAGCAAAGGGTGGAGTTTCTTGGGAGAACTGAGGGAAATCTTCCACTAGACCTGGCATCTGCATCTTGTTAGAGACTGAGCTAAGCCTCAATTTTCCCAGCTACAAATGGGTTCTAACCTTCCTCTGCCTCTTGGATCCAGATACCCCTTGGGAAACACCCTAGAACATTTTGAAACCTTTTGTGATGTTCTTTGCTTTCATTTAGGGACTCCAGCTATAGGACTTAAGTGCTATGGTTTAGACATCTGTCCAGACCATTGGGACACAACCCTAATAGCAAAAAGGGTAAGGGTTGAGAGTCTTATGGTGCAGGTAAGACTGTGAGCTGAGGAGATGGTCAATAAGGGCAGCTGTGGAGACTTTAAAGATGTTGGGCACAGAGGAGTGTGGGCAAAGCCAAGATGAGACTGGGCACTTGCTGCTGTCTATATCCTTTTGGGGTCCAAGCCATGTCCTTGTCCCTTCATAGGCAACTCTGGAGCATGGGAAGCCAGGGGTTGGGGATGGGCAGAGAAGTTGTTGTATGGTGTCATGTTATGAGTCACATATGACATATGTCACTATGAATCACATATGCTAGGGCACCTGGTGTCACATGAAGGCTCAAGGTACACGAGAATAGCTCAGTCACTTGCCTGTTAAACTGACTGTGTAGAAAGGTTTAGGACAGTGACAAGAGGTGAGATGTCGTGTGTTAGAGCTCTATGTGCATGGAGAGATCTACAGATTAATGATTCCTCCCACAGAGCAGATCTGATGCTCAGCCACAGTTCTTCTGACCACACAGACTGACATCTATGGTGATGCTTTAGCATCCTGGGCACACAAGTCACACTTAAACCACACCCTGGGTGGAAAGGACCATGACATCACGTTGATCAGAGCGCTTCTAAGAAAATCATTAACCAATGAAGGGGAAACCAGGAGTTGTCACCAGGGGACCAGGCTTAGCTGGTTCCTTCTACTAAGGGCAGATCTGTCTACAAACTGCACCTCTCGCTTTTTGCGTCCACAAAGCAGACATGTCTGATGCTCTTCAGTGGTGCTTTGACTGCACTGATGTAATGTATATAATGATATCATGGAGTGTTATGTAGCTTGATCTATATTTGATCCAGGTCCAGATGGACAGAATGGAATCAGGGAAGCCAGGGCCACAGGCATGGCAAGAGTGACAAAACCTGCTTTTTCTTCACTGTTTCATTCACCAAGCACTCTCAGATCTCTATAATATACCATCACTGGGTTTGACAACAGGGAGTAAAAATGAACACACATTAGATAATGGGGTATCTATACAGATCAGGAGGCTTAAGTGTCCTTACTTTTCGGCCCTGAAAGTCAACAGCTAGGAAAATATCCTATAGAAATAACTTCACTTATGGAGAAGGTTTTATGGGTTAGATGTTTAGTACAGCTAATTTACAAAATAATTTAAAATTAAAAAACTGGAATCTGTCCAAATGTGCTTCAATAGTGCATGATAATATTAATGCACTGGGCTCATGGTTGAATAAATTAGGCAGCTCTTAAAAAATACTGGAATGATTTGGGAAAGTCTTATGCTGTTAAGTATAAATAATAAAAATACAAAATTACATTCATATCATGATTACAACATTGCCCCTCACCTCCCAGACACACAGTAAAAAAAGTAAAGAAACAAGTTAGCAAACTGAATTATCATAAACCTAGAAAAAAATTGCACTTGAAAGAAATAAACCAAAATGTTAATAGTGGTTAGGTTTGGGTAATAACATATTTCCTATTTTCCGGGAAAGAAATCTTACTCAAATTATGCCTCAGAATTCACATGTGCCACAGTAAGACAGGAAGAATATATAGGCAAACACCCACATCCTTACTGGCACTTGTCTTGCCATCTACTTAGCTTTCAGAAATAAAATAAGTTTTAATCTTTTCTGTATTTTATATATTTTCGAATTATCTTTTGCTAGGGTGCCTGGCTGGCTCAGTTGGAAGAGCATGCGACTCTTGATCTCGGGGTCATGAGTTCAAACCCCACATTGGGTGTAGAGATTACTTGAAAAATAAAATCTTTAAAATAAAATTATCTCTTGCTACTTTGGGGGTGATCTACAGTTCACATTACAAATCAAGTACAAACACCCAATTTGAATTAAAAACATTAGTAATGTTGCTTTTTCTCTACTCCTATGAGACTCCCTTCTACAAATGTGGAGAAGACTTTGTGCAGACTTGATCTCTGAGCAGCAGCAGCCATTTTGTAACCATGAAGTGATAAGCTCTACCTCCTCCCAAAGAAAAGCCAACAAAATTTGGGGGGAAATAAGAAAAGAGTCCCTGATGATGTCATTAAGCTGCCAGACAAACCCCGGAAATGCCATCTTGACTCTACATTGAGGAAACAGGAAATGTTCTATGATTTTTGAGGAACAAGGACTTCCTCTGAAAACTTCTTCACTTTCTTGGGGCACCTGGATGGCTCAGTTGGTTAAGCATCTGACTTTGGCTCAGGTCATGTTCTCATGGTTCATGGGTTTGAGCCCTGTGTCGGGGTCTGTGCTGATGGCTCAGAGTCTGGAGCCTGCTTCCAATTCTGTGTCTCCCTCTCTCTCTCTGTTCATCCCCCACTCACACTGTCTCTCTCTCTCTCTCTCTCTCTCTCAAAAATGAACATTAAGAAAGAAAATGTCTTCACTTTCTCAGTTACAAGAGATGAATACGCCACCACCGATTTAATTGTAGGTCCCTTTTATTTTCACTTTTTTGCTTTTAGGGTCCTTTTTAAAATTGTTACAAATAAGCTGTGACAAACACCATTATGCACACAATGTTCTTCATCTTTGTGTTTATATCTGTAGGATAGATACTGGCAGAGTACTTTGCTGGTCAAAGGGTAACAACAGTTTAAGGCTCATCATTCACTTAGCCCCCCAGTTAGCCCAAGTGACCCAGGGACCAGCTGTTTTGTGTGAGCCTCAGCCTTTTGATAGTGATGCTGTGAGCTACAAATACCTGGGGTAGGTACTGCTTGTGGTGAGCCCCTCAGACATTTCCCCGACTGGAGCCAATGTTGTGACTGGATCAGCCCTTGTGGTTCTTACGATTGTAACAACCACAGGGAAATTTTAAAATACAAGGTTTATTACTCATAGGGGTACACGGCATGTCTGAGGGTCACCCAGTGAGGTTACTGGTAGAGAGAGAATAGAGTGTAGACCTGGTGTTCTGCTTCTTTTGGCGTTAGGGGTGGGATGCCTGGGGCTTTGTGGGTTCACTATTGGTAAATGTAAAACATAAGAGCAGGAATTAGAGTGCAGGAAGGGAAAAGCAGAGTGGCTCAAGTGGCCAGTGATATCGGTTACTCAGGCCTCTCTGAAGGGAGAAATTTATGGACGGGGCAGCCTGGCTCTTTATCTAGTGGTGTCACAGGCAGTGAGTCTTTGAAATGGGTGCCTCAGCAATCAAAAGCTTACATTACAATCAAAAGAACACTTAGGTTACCATCAAAAGAGCTAATTGCCAGGCACTTATACTACCTGATATTGCAGAGATTTGTACACGTTTGATGATCCAGCCAAAGTCTGAAAGGCCAGCCTCAATCTTGCCCCTTGGTAGCTGAGGCTTCCCCAATTCTGCTTGTCTCCACCTGGGGTGTGTTTTAGCATGGGGTGTGTTTTTCAAGACTCCATGGCATTGTCACCTGTGTCACATCGATGCCATTTGAACAGCTGGGGTGCATATCAGAAGGCCCTTTGGGTGAAATGCTTGATGGATGGATCTGCTCTTGTGAGAAGGCGCCAGCTAACTGGGTCACACCAGCATCACACCTCCTCTCACTGTGAGAACCATTTCCTCCTCAAGTAGGCAACCAAACCATTGTTGCAAATAACCTGAACCTTTGTGGCCACCCAGAGCTCTCCTGGCTTTATGCAACTCACGCATGACACCAACACCAACGATTTAAAATCCACCCCACCCACCTTGGTTTCCTCAACTTTCTATCTTTTAATGCCCTGAGGCTGCTTATAAAGAGAAGACATGGCTTAGACCCCAGAAGGAGGCAGTGGCTGCAAGTCCCCAGTGTCAGCTCTGCTTGGCCACTGCTTGATCTCACACTCTGCTGCCCAGCGACATGGAGGTCCCCAAGGCTGCCCTGGCTGTCCTGCTTCTCACCGCGACACTCTGTTCCCAGACCTGCTCTTCCTTTTGTGAGTCTGTCTTCCCTTCTCCCTCTTGCCCTGCCCTCCTGCTATCTGCCTGTGGCTTGGACCACAAGGCCAAAGTCTTGTGGCTTAGCCGCTCCAAGTAGAGAACTTCAGAAAGATCTCAGAGACTATTTCCTGAGGATTTTCTTTCCCATGAGGTTTTAGCAATTCTGTTGTCCAGCTCTGGGAGAGAGTGGGAGGAAGTCCCTTTCTAAGGGTAGGAAAATGTACGCCCAACTGGGATTTCGACAAGAGGTAGAATCTGTGTCCAACTGGCTCCCAGGGGTGTGGCCTTGGCTCTCCTCATGAATTCCAGATGCAACTGCCCAGGGAGAGGCAGAAAAGGAGTAGTTTGTTTAGAAAACTCAATTCCCTACAGAGAGACAGAGAGACCCCCAAGCCAAGATAGACACTGAAAGAGAGACACAGAAATAAAAATGTCCAGGAAAAGATCTCTTCCTTCTGGATCTCTTTGTACCCACATTGCCACTCCAGAGAAATATTGTCTTCTTACAGTTCTTCCTGACCCTCAGGGAGTGGCTGGCTTGTCCTTTCTTCTGAAGAGTGACTTAGGGTCTTTCTGTTCTGTCTCTCTCAGTTGGTGCTGACACCCCCACCTCCTGCTGCTTCACCTATATCTCCCGGCAGATTCCACGCAAATTTGTGGTCGACTATTATGAGACCAGCAGCCAATGCTCCAAGCCCGGTGTCATGTAAGGCCCAGTCTTCCTGCTCAGCCTAAGGAAGGAGATGGGAGGTCTGGGGTGAGGCACCCCTTGAAGGACTCAGCCTTCTGAGACCCATCAGAGCACAGTATGCCAAGGGAGGCCACTGCCATGTTTTCTCACCTGGTCTGGTGCCTGTAGGGAGTCCTGGAAGACCTGTCCCTGGACAGAGGGAAGAGAGAGTTGAGGTGACAGTAAGAGGTTGGCTTTCTGAGTGGACTCCCACTGGAGACCTAGAGAAGGTCATGATCCCCAAGATTGAGGGCACATTTTGTGAGCATATAGATAGACCCTGAGAGGTCTGAGACAGAGGAAGATGGAGGGGTCACAGTGGATCCAGGATTCCCCTGCTAGATTCTTCAGTATGTAATCCTTCCACCATTCTCCACAGCTTCCAAACCAAAAGAGGCCGGGAGATCTGTGCTGACCCCAGGGAGGCCTGGGTCCAGGAATACATCACCAACCTGGAGCTGAATGCCTGAGTGGCCTAGAAGCTACAAGAAAGGTGTTACATCTATGTGCAGACTGGGGGACAGTCACCTGAGCCAAGGCAATGACCTTGGAACTCTGGAGGCACCTCTCTCCTATGGGTCACACCCCCACCCCCAGCCACACGCTACAGCCCTTTTTAACTTTAATTTTAGTTTTTGTATCTTATTTAACTTTTCTAATTTATTTCCATTGTTGAATTGTGTGATGTAATAAATATTTCTGCTGACATCTCACAACATCCTCTCCACCTCCCCACGACCCTCCCTTTTCTGTTCTCACACTCAATATGTGGATCAGTCAGCAGGATGGGCACTGTCTTGTAGCTGTTGTATCATATATATCAAACAACAAATGTTTATGGAGTGGTTTTGCCCAGCACAGCTCTTCAAAATATTGAAGGTCCTTATATAAAAGGTAAACCAGCATTTTCCTTGTGATGACTCCATTGATTTTGGTTTCCCAACTAATCAGAGCCACAGGTTGAGAAGAATACTGGGAGTGGGGGGAGTTTCGAGACCTCTGAAGAGGGACAGAAACCACAAGAAAGGGACAGAGTGCCAATACTGTGGTGCCAGACACCTCCTGGAGATACTTTCCTGGAAAGTTGAAACTGACTCATTGTTTTATCACCAAATCATAATTGATGCAATCTAGGAAATCTTTCTACTTAAATGAATACCAAGATGACGCACACTGTGGTATATATTGGTGCATGTGAGTTCATTTTCATAAGTGAAGCTTTCCTCAGAATGATGGTTGATGTCCATTGAGGGCTTAGCAAGTGCTGGGGGATTGGGAGCCTATGTCAGTGACACTCTGGCAAACCTGCCTGCAAGGACTACCTACCTGCCAGCTGGCTGAGAGCCCTGATCAGCTTCTCTGTTGTTCCACGCTCTCCTTTCTGGGAGAATATCTCCATAGCCATATCTGAGGGGAGGCTTGGTGGCTACAGTGATCAGAATTATAAATAAAACTACAGAATGAATAATTTTTTAGTGTATGTCCCATGCAACCAATATTTGGGATATACTTATAAAAATTATTCATTGTATATCTGAAATTCAAATTTACCTAGGGATCTTGTGTTTTATCTGGGAACCCCACTTAGGGTGAATACTTTTATAGAGGCTGTCTATTTCTTGCTGGATATAGATGCCTAAGGGTTGGATTAAGTTCAAAGCAGTGCTTTTCAACCTTGATTTCATGTTGGAATCACTGGGGAAGGCTTTCTAAAACTACAGTGTTATGAATTTAGTTCAGGTTTAGTTAGGTGGGGCTGGGCATCAGTGATTTTAAAACTCCCCTGGTGATGTTAACACACAGTCAGTTTGAGAACCACTGTTGGGGTGTAGTCATCAGCTGTTTGAGCCAGCCTTTGGGGTTTCAGAGTCAATATGGCTCCTTTCTAATTTTTCAAGGCTTCTGATCTGGTTTGGGTCACTTCCACTGGATGGTTATTTGGATGCAGAGAATCTGTCAGTCAAGGTCACTGCTAGAAGTGGGTTCAGAATGCCCCTCTTGCAGCACAGCGCTAGTCTTCCCTTTTAGAGACACACCCTCTCCCCTGTGTCACTGACTTCTATCTCCACATTGCCCTCTGCTGCTGAAACAGTGCCATCCATGGGTATGACCAACTCCCTGCCTCTGGCTGCATCCTAGCTCTTTCTTCATGAAGAATATGATTGTTCATTTTGTCCACAAGATAAATATTTAAAAGGAGGAGGGGTTCTGCAAAGAGGATGGATCTGACTGTTTCTGGGCCCTACTTTTTCATCCTTCCTAATCTCCCATCTTCCCATTTCTGCTTATACTAACATCACCTTCCAGTGGAGAACTCTGCTTTTCTAGTCGGCAAGCTCCAGGTCACTGGTGTGCAATCAGCTTGGTGTGCAGCAGCAAGCAAAAAAAGGGCTTCTCTTAAGGAAACTATTTTTTCCCCCTCTCTGCTATCAGACACACCAATTTCAAAGTGAGCAAATCTCTTTCTCAATGGACTTTACTGATTTATGTAATAGTCAGTCTCCAACATCCTGAATTTTTCTGTTTGATGCAACCATGCTAAGAAGATGGACATACTAAGAATACATAATAGGCCATGGGGGTAACCAGCTGGAGGTGTCCTCACTGACTTCGACCTCAGCTTCTTCCCTCAGCCAATTATACGTTCATTGTGGGGTGTGTGCTACTTATGGCACTGCACCAGTTAGGGATACTTTGAGTTATAGTACCAGAAAGGCTGACTCAATCTGACCTAAGGGATAAAGGGAACCTGTTAGCTCACATAACTGAAGCTTCAAGAAGTAGATTAGCTTCAGGAAAAGCTTGATCCAAAGCTTTGGATACTTGGTCCTCAAGTATGATGATTAACCATGTTTCTTTCTGCATTTCTGATTTCCCTTCAATTTTAGAGCTTCATCTTAGGATAAAGCTGTAAATTGAATCACTTTGCTTTTAGGCACTTTCAGGTTTTACAAATTACCCCCTTGAAACCCCTTCATTGGGCTTTGAGAGGAGGAAAGGGGATGACCTTACCTTCACAAAGGTGGAACCCACTAGGCTAGCCATTCTATTTCCTTTCTGTCTCCCCTGAGAGTTAGCAAATGATATTGTTCATCAGGGAACTATGCACACAGAGGACCCCTGAAAGAGAGAGACAGAGACAGAGAGAGAAAGAGAGAAGGGGAAAGAGGAGGGGGGAAAAGAAAGAAGTATTGGGAGCAGCTGTGTTTCTACCACATGGATTGAGTTTCCCACTGGATTCCTAGAAATAAGAGAGCTAGATTAAAGAGTATGTACATTTAAACATTTGGTAGGAACTCTGCCATTGCTCTTTGAAAACCCTATAAAAAATTCCACTTTTTGATACAAAAAAATAGATCATTTAAAACAAAATGAAGCAAGCATGCCTTATCAAAAAAATTAATATATGCTTGCATTTCTCGTGTGTATGTTGAATTTCTCCCTCTTAAATTTTACAACAGAGACCATGGCTGAGTCTACCTTTCTTATACTTAAAAACATCATCTAGGCCAGAAGTCAGCAAACTTTGTTTACAAAGGGTAGATAGTAAATGTTTATGGTTTTGCAGGCATACAGTCTCTATTGCAAGCATCAACCCTGACACAGTAGTGGAAAAGCAGCCACAGACACTATGTAATAGAAGAAAACTTTATTTACAGAGACAGGCATCGTGATGGATTTGTTCTGAGGACTATAGCTTGCTAACACTAATCTACATAATCTAAATAATTTGGCATTCACAATAGAAGTCTTGTTGTGTATATCGGTTGATTATTTTTTTCCATCTCTAATGTTAGCCACTGCTTTTGTAGAGCATGGATTCTAGGAAACTTATATCCAGGTAACATATCTATTACTATATGCACTTTATTAAGAAAAGAGTGGTAAATCATTGTTGATGAATTCACTGGTTTTTGGTCCTCTGTCTGCATGTAAAATCACTTGAAGTTTCACTAAAAGTATGGATCTGTAGATCCAAACCCAAGGAATTCTACTGTGAGCATTTTTTAAACTTAAAAAAAATTTTAAGAATGTGTATGTACTTTTGAGACAGAGAGAGAGAGAGACAGAGAGACAGAGAGACAGAGGTGAGTGAGAAAGGGGCAGAGAGAGAGAGGGAGACATAGAATCTGAAGCAGGCTCCCGGCTCTGAGCTGTCAGCACAGAGCCCGACACGGGGCTCAAACCCACGAACCACGAGATCATGACCTGAACTGAAGTGGGATGCTTACCTGACTGAGTCACCCAGGTGCCCCCTATTGTGAACATTTTAAACAACCATCCCTGGTGGTTCTGGGATGCTCTGAGAAATGCTGGCACAGGTTTGCATCTTAGTTATTTATTAGCTGAATGACCATGGCCAAGTTGTTTTAACTCTCTGAGCTGACATTTCCTCTTCTGTTAAATGGAAACCTTAGTGAAATTGTTAGGATTTATAGGACAGTGCATAATTCTTAAGAAATCTTGGTTCATGAGAAAAATAAACTTAAGTGCATGAATTTTTATTAAGAATGAATATACTTAGTACATATACATTATGTGCTAGGTGCATAATATTTTATAGACTAATCATTGTTTTCTAACATAATGTTTTATTTTTAACTTTCAGGAATATGTAGATACTGGTATAATTGTCATTTCCTTCCTGCTGAGTTCTCTTCTTCAGATTTTCCTACTCTTTGCCCCCATAATTTTTCCAACCAGAGAGCCTGACTTTGTCACAAAACAAAACCAATAGAATCACCCGAAAGACTGGTTCGCTTTTAAGAAATTCCACTATTTCACACGGCTGAACACAGAAGTGGTAAATAACATTCTATAAATATTTGTTGGTTGATGGTTTTGAAACAGTTTCCCCCTTGAAAAAGCTAAACATAAGCACTCACCTATACCCTATGTGTCAACCACTGTGTGATTGGAGGTGGGGTGTGTGTGTGTTTGAAAGAGTATGGTAGGATCTCTCCCTGCATGTGGCCAAGAATGCATGGAAACACATTACAAAAATCAGTCTAAATAAATTTAAATTGACATCAAGAAGAGGCCCAGAACCAGCACTTAGCACAGTAGCTTCAGGAGTTGAAGGAACATTCCCTGGGCTCAGGTCCCTGCTACCTAATCTGCCCACAGATGTAACCAGTTTCTTGTTGCTTCCAGGTCACTCAGGGTTCAGTGCCAAGGTCAGTGATGTACTTGGCACTAGGACTTGATGGAGCTAGCACCAACCTCTGGCCTCTTTCGCTGGGAAGCTGTGAAGAAGGATAGAATTATAAAAATTGAGGAATCAGCAGGAGATTTCCTGGTCCTTCATTGATACCGCTGACCTCCTCTCTGTGTTGGGAAGCTGAGAGTCTGCCTACTTTCTTGGGACTATTTCCCCAATCTCAGATTCCTAGACCTTTCCCCAATGACTTAGGGGGTCTCCTCAGGAATTTTCTCCCCTATCATTTCCTACTCTTTCTTCTCTGACTAGGGCAGCTCTTCCCTGGCTCCCAGGTCCCAGGCCAGATTAGAGAACACTCCCGTGGCCTCTCCTTGTGTTCTGCCACTGGATAGGACCTCAGAGCTCCGGGTTTCCTAGAATGGAATCTGCTGATGCCTTTGCAGGCTGTTTCTTATGCAAAGTACTACTGGCTCCATTCCTGCATGTCCTGCCTTTCCCCATGGGCAAGAGGACTAGCCCTTATGTGGCTCTGGCTACTGGTCTGACAATAGCCACCTATAATTTTGGTAGGGATCTGCCAGGGGACATAGAAAAAGCAGCAGATGCTTGAGGGACTTTGACTACTCTGAGGAAAGGAGCAGCCTGAGCCCGAGTCATTTTTCATTGGAATAAGTGAGCCATCTCCTTCTGCCCAATGATAAAGTCAGAAGAAAGAAGATGAAGCTAGCATTGTTCAATAGTAAGAATCCTCTCTCTCTCTTTTCTGAGGTTTCATCTTGTTCTTTCATTTGGAACATATTCTTCTGTTTCCTTACTTTGCTTGACTCTGTGTTTGTTTCTACGTATTAGATGAAACAGCCACCTCTCTGAGTCTTGAGGAAATGGCCTCATGTAAGAGAGGAAACATCATCCAACCTCGCCCCAGCTCTTGGTATCTCTTGAAACTTTGTGACTCTCCAAGCATCCAGTTTTATTTTTGATAGCTCTTGGTTGCTGAAGGCATGCCAAGACCTGTCAGTGTCCCAAAGGAGAAAATCCCTGTAAGCCCCTAGGTTTTTTTGTTTGCTTTTTTTTGCAGAAATAATTCCCTTGTAATTAATACTTCCTAGAAAATGGAGTTTGATGTTACTTACAATTATGTCAACATTCATAGAAGCTGAACATCACAAGCATATGGGTGGGTGTACTATCATCACAAAATTCCTCTACTTCCCAAGTAGTTTTAAATTTTAGCTATGGAGGTCAGTTACCTCAGGCAAAAGTACGAGGGCAAGGAAACAGGGTTTTACAGAGAGAGGGTGTGTGTGTCTGTCGCTGTTTGTGCAGTACCCTGAGTGTGGTAGCCTCTTCTCCCCAATTGGTAGTCTCTGATGCTACAGTCCCATGAGACCAGAAATGCACCACAAAAACTGGGATGCCAGTGTGCTGCTGTGGAGCCAGGTAAAGGGAGAGGGCAAAAATGGTGCCTCCATCTGGGAGGATATCCTGATAGACCCTGCAGTCTGGGTGCTTTGCTGGGTTTTCCAGTTTGCTCAACACTTTGGGTCTGGTGGATTCGAGGCCTGTTGGTTTTCAAAGCCAGGTGTTTGAGGCTCATCTCTCTGGTGCAGGTCTTAACAGTTGGGGTGCCTGATGTGGAGTAGGGTCCCTTAGCTCCTCAGGGAGAAGCTCCTGACTGAGCATCACAGTGCAGGGGTGGGAAGCGGGTGAGGGGTGGGAAGTTTATTGTGAGATCATGTCTCAGTCTCTCCAACCCACCTCCATGTGACTTTTCTCATTCGCCCATGTAACATGGCTGCTTAGCTAGTTTTCTGGTCTTTTTAGAGGAATTTGTCCCCTGTGTAGCTGAACACTCGGTGTATCTATGGGAGGAGGTGAGTTCAGGATTTTCTTGTGGTGCCATCTTGGACTGACAGACTCCTCTACCAACTGTTTTTCCTCTAGTCTGAGGTTTGGTCTCTATCTCTCTCTGCAACTAATGGAACAGTCTGCCACTTGTTCCAGTTCTATTGGGGAAACTTAACCTTGCTGGAAGAGATTTTTCCAACAAAAGACTGTCTTTGTAAATCACCTATAAGGAAGTACTGGGATGAGTTTGTTACTCAATTGATCACTGGGAAGCAATTGAAGCTGGATTCTGCCTCCTGTTGAAAACCCACTCAGTCTTCCTCTTCCCAAAACAAGACAAGTCCCCATCCTGCCCTCCAGGTACATAGACTAGGATGCTAAAACTCCTTTGGAAAGAAGAGCTGCCTGAATAGATAGCCCAGGGCATTTTGAAAACTCCTTGGAAAATATTCTATTTTGCTTGGGTACTGCTATCCATAGGACTTTGGCAATATGGTCTGACCCCAGCAGAGAGAAGGACTGCAACAGGAAATAGCAGCAGGAGGGTCATGAAAGGCAGGCTGGGAACAGAGGGCCATGGTGAGGAGGACAGAGGGGGCCCAAGAATGTGGGCCAGAACAAGGCTGTCTGTTGCCAGCCTTCTTCTGGAGTCCCCCCCACCCCCCCACCCCCTCCGGGTGAGCTCTGGACCCTGGGGAGATGGAAACTGCGGGTGACGAGAGAGGAAATTTTTAAGCATAGTGATGGCTTATTGAATTGTATATACAAGAGGGGTCTTGGGTAACCACAAGGCTCAGGGTATTTGCAAGAATTGTTTGAGTGCTCAATTGACTGGGGCTGTTTATAGGGAAGTGGTTTCTACAGCAAGAGGAGGTGAGATGTTGGTGTCATCCCAGGACCACACTTGGCTGGGTCCTTCTCACTAGAGCTCTGTAGTCATAGTTTCCCCGGCAGAGCAGAAACTTCTGTGTTACTCCATAGTTGTTCTAAATTGATAGACGTGACATGCAATGATGCCATGAGTCCTGACCAGCACACCCAATTTAAATTATACCCAGGTGGACAGAGCTCCATGAGCAAAACCTGGGCTTCAGGAGCAATTGAACATGTAGGCAGTCTTTCCAACACTGCTCATTCCAGAGATATTCCACAAGGGCCCCTAAATGCACAAGGCAAATGGCATAAAGACATGTTGGATGTGGGCACTGATACACACAAGGAATCTTACAATGACCTTAGCCTTTGACCTTGATAATCTATGTCTAGGAGTCTGTTTCCTATGTAAATGAATTCAAATATGGAAAAATATTTGTACATTAGAACATTTGGTCTCCAGCATATTGATAGCAATTCAAATTTGGGCCAAGTTTAAGTCATCTGCAATATGGAAATAATGACAAAAATCATTGCATCTTCACTTGATTTACTGTTAGGAAGGCTTTACAAATAGTGCACTGTCATGGGAAATGCTTATGTTATGATGAGGTAAAAAAAATGCAAATTGGCTTATTTTCATCAGGACCCGTTCAGTGTGTTGGGATGTGGTCAATCCCATATGATATTTTTTGGGAATGCTGTTTCCAGGAAGGAAGGGAAATAGAAGAAGTATGAGGTGTCCCCTATCATCTATGCCTTTGTCCATCCAATATTAAATGATTCTCTTCTCTTCCTCACTATGGGCAAGCTCAGTAATGGTGGCTCATTTTTCTGAGAGTTCTCTTCTTTTCCTCATCCCCAGTCTGCTGTTTACATGAAGCATCATGGGTGGTGCTTGTGGTAGGGCCCGCTCTACCCCACTTAGTATGTCCTGGAGTGGACATGCAGCATGGGTTTTTGGTGGTTGGTTTTGTACCCTGAAGAGCTTAATGCTCTTTAGCCTCCCATTTGAGGAATGGTCATTTATAAGGCAACAGGAAGCACACAAGTCAGTGTCTTCTTAAAAATAAACTAATTCATGGGGCACCTGAGTGTCTCAGTCAGCTAGGTGCCTGACTGTTGATTTTGGCTCAGGTCATAATCTCATGGTTCATGGGATTGAGCCCTGCATCCTACTCTGCACTGACAGCACAGGGCCTTCTTGGGATTCTCTCTCTCCTTCTCTCTCTGCCGCTCCCATGCTCTCTCTGTCTTGCTCTCAAAAATAAATGAATAAACTTAAAAAAATAAAATAATGCAGGAAGGTAGAAGATAACAGTTCCTAACCCAGAAAGCAAAGGATATAAAGCCCTCATCACATATAAAGTGTTAGCGCCTTTCATATATCAGGAAAAAAGTGCACTGGAAAAAAGGCAAACATATTACAGCGAACACATGTTTTTTTCTGACCAGCATCTATTTTACAACCCTCCTGATAGAAACCCACTTTACCTTCTTGTCTATAACGCCAGACTTTAAGATTACATGACATTCACCTAACTCACAGATCCAGTTATGTGCCTTGATTAGCTTAAGCGAATCAATGGAACACATCCCCATGGCCACAGAGATTGGTTAGAAATTGTGTTTCTGATGTGAGGGTCAATCAAATCCGAAACAACTTAGGGATTTTCTTCAATGGGGACCCAACCTCTCTTCCCTGTGGACAATGAGCAAGGATTCATGTAATGCTGGAAGCTACTGGCAGCCATCCTGGGACTCTGACATCGATGAGAGATCAGAGAAGAAAATAGGACGGTGGGAGGCCACAGGGCTGCTTATATGCAGCCTTGCCTGGAGCCAGTACCCTTCAGTCTTGGGTCCATAAGCCTCATTTATTCAAGCCTCTTTAAATTAGGTTTGTTTGCTTGTTTTCCTCCTTCAAACTACCAGCACTTCAGAAATGCAGAGACCTGTGTCTATGCAGAGGTAGAGGGTCTGTTAAAAGTAACAGCTCCCAACTGAAGTGTGGGATTGACTAAACTGAGGTAGGAATTTGCCAAGGACCTCGTTAAGTGGAAGTGGTTTTTAAACCTTGTGTGCATGGGAATTATCTGGAGCCTTGTGAAAACAGATTGCTGGGCTCCACCCCCTACAGACAGGAGAGGGAAGTGCTCAGGATTTGAATAAAAAAAATATTTTTATTTATTTTTGAGAGCACACAAGTGGGGGAAGGGCAGAGAGAAGGGTACAGAGGATCTGAAGTGGGCTCTGTGCTTATAGCAATGACCTCGATGTGGGGCTCAAACTCACGAATCGCGAGATCATGACCTGAGTCAAAGTCACACACTCAACTGACTGAGCCACCCAGGTGCTCCAGAATTTGCATTTTTAATATTTTCCCAAACTGATATTCATGCTGTTGTCTGGGCACCACCATTTGAGAATCACCCTTACATGGCTGAACAGAGCACTATCATCTCTTGGTGCTAAGGCTCTGTGCCACCTATGAAGTTTGCAACGTTAAGGAATTTGATAGGAAAGAGTTAAATATTGAACTATAATAGCTACTTCTTGCATCCATCAGTGAACTCCCTTGAGAGTTTAGGCTACATTGAAATCACCTTATCTGAAATCAGGAAAGGACAAAATTCAGCTTTGCTAAGAAAATCTTTTCCAACCTGATGACTGAGAGCCAGTAATCTGGAATCTCTAAGTGCTAGAAATGCAGAGTTTTCTACTTA
Organism: Neofelis nebulosa; assembly: GCF_028018385.1. Taxonomy (NCBI): domain Eukaryota; kingdom Metazoa; phylum Chordata; class Mammalia; order Carnivora; family Felidae; genus Neofelis; species Neofelis nebulosa. The sequence goes on along the minus strand of NC_080797.1, from coordinate 55,828,626 downwards.
AAGCTAAAGTTGGTGCAAGCAGAGGCAGGGCGATGAGAAACAGAATAGGAAAGAACCTATTTCTGCACCTCTAACTCCCCTTCCCCACCTTCTTCTATGAAATATTTCTCCTCCTTACTTAAGTAAGGAAGACAGTCTGCTCTATGTGAAGGTACAGGAAAGATGTGGCTTGGGGTGAGGCATCAGCTATCTGTCACTTCCCCACATTGCCCCACCTCTGCCGGGGCCAGAGGTGTCACAGTGACTGCAGTACTGAGGCCTGTGCTATGAAGCACACATTCCCACCCTCAGTTAACATGCAAAAATATCACTGGACAAGCTCTCTGCTTCTGGTTATCCAACCCATGGAATTGATCAGAAGCAGAGAGATCAGAAACCTACCATCATTAGAAGGGTGTTACATCATCAAGGAAACCACAAGACCAGCCAGAAATGACCGTTGATTGCTCAACCCCTAAGGCAACCCCAGGCTCCTAGCTCACACTGACAGGAATAGGCAGTCCTCAGAAAAGTGTTCCTCCCCAGTGCACTTCTCAGATGAGTCCAGGGAAGTCAACCTAAGAGGCTGACCAAGGATCTCAGTCACATCTCAGTCTCTGAAATGCCCCATAAGCTGGTTAACAATGCAATTGCCATTCTTCTTCCCGCCCGGCCCCCCATGGGGGTCATTGTTCTGTTTACTCTGTTCACAAAATTTGTATTTAAGGCAATGTTGGACATGGTTAAGCTTTTCATTTGGCTTTGGGTCTCTGGACCTTAAGAAATCATTCAGTGTAAATAAGCAGATATTGTTTGTCCCAGGATGCTGGGACACCAATAGAGAAGAAACGGTGATAGCTTCATCGCTTCTTTGGGAACAAAGTCTCTCATTATGATAGTACTTCACACTTGTTATGGGTGTCGGTGGTAATGGTGTTACAGGAACAGGGCCCCTCATGGTGGAAGGGGATTGTAAGACGTTGCCTGAGAGGAGCTTTGTGTGTGGTATGAGAGCTTTGTGTGTGGTATTGTATTTGGTATGAAAGTCTTGGGCAAAGGACTTGTTGGTTGCATTGCCCTCATTATATAAAAGCCATTATGGCATCAAAACTGTTATGACTTGTCACCATGAGCTCTATCTTCTCTGTGGCAACTCAGAATCACCAGCAAGTTATTCCAATGGACAGAATATTACCTATCAAAGAATAGGGTCAAAAGAGGCAGGAGAGGTAAGCAATGCATACTCACTGAAAAATAAAAGGGAAGGGCAGAAAATAAAAAGGAGAAGTGTCCATTCTTAAAAACTAAATAATCTTCATTTCCTCTAAGAAACCACAGTTAGCTACTTGACATGTAGCTTTCCAAATATTTGCCGTCATAAATACGTATGTATATATTACTTAAAATTTTTTTAATGTTTATTATTTTTGAGAGAGAGAGAGAGAGCATGAGCAGGGGAAGGACAGAGAGAGAGGGACAGACAGAATTTGAAGCAGATTCCAGGCTCTGAGCTGTCAGCACAGAGCCCGATGCAGGGCTTGGACTCGCGAGCTGTGAGATCATGACCTGAGCTGAAGTTGGCCACTTAACGGATTGAGCGACCCAAGCACCCCTATATGGCTTTTAAAAATAAAACAAAAATAGGGTGTCTAAGTGACTCAGTTGGTTGAGCATCCAACTCTTGATCTTCGCTCAGGTTATGATCCCAGGATTGTGGGATTGAGCCCTGCATTGGACTCTGGGCTGCATGTGGAACATGCTTAAGATTCTCCCTCTCTCTCTCCCTCTGCCCCTCTCCCCAGATCCTGCTCTCACTCTCTCTCAAAATAAAAAATAAAATAAAAATAAAACAAAAGTAATATTATTCTATACATACAGTTCTATATCATGCATATAGAGTATATATGCATATATTAGATGTAAACACACTTTTTGCACATAGAATTATGCATATTTTCCAGAGATGTGAATGTGTATTATTCTTTTTACTGACTGAAGAATTTTCCCTTGATGGGCATCTCAATTGTCTACTGATTTACTCCTTAGCTGATGATTGTTTCCATTAGTTTGCTGTTTACAAACCATGCTGAAAAGAATATCCTTGTGCCTGCATATTCCTGTCCTTTAGTAGTGCTGCTACAAAACACATTCCTAGAAATAGAATTAGGGCAAATGGTATCTAGGTCAAATAGTATGTGCATTTTAATGTTTGCTTAATAGGAGCATTTAATTGTACTCTAAAGAGTCTGATCACTATAATTCTAAGCCAATTTTGGAAACAAAAATTAGATTATTTTAAACACAATGAAATCATCATGGCTCATAAAAATTAATACATGTTTGGTTTTCATACAAGCCTTTTGAATTTCTCTTCTGCAGAAAGGGCTCTGTCTCAGTGTGCATTTGTTATAGTTATAATATAAATGGGGCAACCCATCTATTAAGTACCTCAGCTTTCATGTTAAACCTATAAGCAGGTTTGTAGTATAAGCCTACATGCTCCACATGTAGGCTGGTTGTCTTTTCCTTCTCTAACAGCCATTTACTTTGTGGAGGATGGATTTTACAGAAATAGTGTACAATATCCCTGTTACTCTCTGCAAATAATACACTGCATTTGGAAAAGCATAGTGAGAACCACTGAAAGCGTCAGCAGGATGATGAGGTTGGTAGAAATATAAATTCCCAGGTCCATATCTGACATGGATTCTGATATGAGTGTCTTTTAAAAGAATTTTTTTCATGTTTATTTATTTATTATTATTATTTTAACTTTATTTTTTATTTTTTAAAATTTACATCCAAATTAGCATATAGTGAAGCAATGATTTCAGGAGTAGATTCCTTAATGTTCCTTGCCCATTTAGTTCATCCCCCCCTCCCACAACTCCTCCAGCAATCCTCAGTTTGTTCTCCAAATTTATGAGTCTCTTCTGTTTTGTCTCCCTCTCTGTTTTTATATTATTTTTGTTTCCCTCCCTTATGTTAATCTGTTTGGTCTCTTAAAGTCTTCATATGAGTGAAGTCATATAATTTTTCCTTTGTCTGACTAATTTCACTTGGCATAATACCCTCCAGTTCCATCCACGTAGTTGCAAATGGCAAGATTTCATTTTTTTTGATTGCCGAGTAATACTCCATTGTGTATATATATATATATATATATATATATATATATATATATATATATACATCTTCTTTATCCATTCATCCATCGATGGACATTTGGGCTCTTTCCATACTTTGGCTATTTTTGATAGTGCTGCTATAAACATGGGGGTGCATGTGTCCCTTTGAAACAGCACACCTGTATCCCTTGGATAAATGCCTAGTAGTGCAATTGCTGGGTCGTAGGGTAGTTCTATTTTTAGTTTTTTGAGGAACCTCCATACTGTTTTCCAGAGTGGCTGCACCAGCTTGCATTCTCACCAGTAGTGCAAAAGAGATCCTCTTTCTCCACATCCTTGCCAACATCTGTTGTTGCCTGAGTTGTTAATGTGAGCCATTCTGACAGGTGTCAGGTGTCAGGAGAATCTCATTGTGGTTTTGATTTGTATTTCCCTGATGATGAGTGATGTTGAGCATTTTTTCATGTGTCGATTGGCCACCTGGATGTCTTCTTCAGAGAAGTGTCTATTGATGTCTTTTGCCCATTTCTTCCCTGGATTATTTGTTTTTTGGGTGTTGAGTTTGATAAGTTATTTGTAGATTTTGGATACTAACCCTTTATCTGATATGTCATTTGCAAATATCTTCTCCCATTCTGTCGATTGCCTTTTAGTTTTGCTGATTATTTCCTTTGCTGTGCAGAAGCTTTTTATTTTGATGAGGTCCCAGTAGTTTATTTTTGTTTTGTTTCCCTTGCCTCCAGAGACGTGTTTAGTAAGAAGTTGTTGTGGGCAAGATCAAAGAGGTTTTTTGAGAGAGAGAGAGAGACAGAGTGCGAGTGGGGTATGGGCAGAGAGGGAGAGAGACACAGAATCTGACACAGACTCCAGGCTCTGAGCTGTCAGCACAGAGCCCAATGTGGGGCTCAAACACATGAACGACGAGATCATGACCTGAGCCAAAGTCGGACACTTAACTGACTGAGCCACCCAGGTGCCCCATGATATGAGTATGTTAAACAATCGTTGCTTGTGATTTGAATACAGATGGATGGTGTTTTGGGACATAACTTTGCTAGTGTTTAAGAGTGAGTCTATAGTTATATCAAAGTCTAGTTTTGGAACTCAGTTGCTCCATTTACTTTGCTGTGTGATTTTGGCCAAACTGCTTAACCTTTCTGAGCCCAGCTGGAGTTTACTCTTGTATCAAATGAGGATATTAACAGTACTTAAACCGTAGTGTCATTGTGGGGATCAAATGGACACTGCATAAAAGCATTCAACCTAGAATAGTCTCAAATATGTTAGTAATTGTTATTAAGAAACCTTGATTTGGGGCGCCTGGGTGGCGCAGTCGGTTAAGCGTCCGACTTCAGCCAGGTCACGATCTCGCGGTCCGTGAGTTCGAGCCCCGCGTCAGGCTCTGGGCTGATGGCTCGGAGCCTGGAGCCTGGAGCCTGTTTCCGATTCTGTGTCTCCCTCTCTCTCTGCCCCTCCCCCGTTCATGCTCTGTCTCTCTCTGTCCCAAAAATAAATATAAAACGTTGAAAAAAAAAATTAAAAAAAAAAAAAAAAAGAAAACTTGATTTAGGGGCACTTGGGTGGCTCAGTTGGTTAAGCACCCAACTCTTGATTTTGGCTCATGTCATGATCTCACAGTGACATTGAGCTCTGCATCGGGCTCTATGCTAATAGCACGGAGCCTGCTTGGGATTCACTCTCTCCATCTCTCTCTCTCTCTCTGGCTCTCTGTCTCTCAAAAATAAATAAATAAATAAATTCTAAAAACCTTTTTTAAAAAACCTTGATTTCTATGCATTATGCACTATGAATACTTTTGCCATAATATCTATTGCCATAATGAATTTTTCTGTAGTATGTATATTATGATTTGATTTAGGAAACATTCTTAATTCTAACAATCTGGAGATGTGGCTCCAGTGTAAAGCAGAGTATCTCTGTGCTCACTCCCCTTCCATCTTTTCCAATTTCCCTTCGTTTCACATCTGCCTAGTTTTTGTCTTTTGACCAGTGATTCCAACTTCCCAGATAAACCAAACCAAATTCAATGTCAGTTTTCTTTCCAAAGACCATCTTTATTATTTCTCCAGGCTGAACACATCCCTGAACAATACACATATGTCAGTCTGGTGGCTTTGGTGCCACTTCTGCCTAGAATAAACTATGACAGTCACTGAAGGGGGGATGCTGAAGATATCTTGGGATCTCTCAGAGCAAACAGTCCCAAACAGAGTATGACATTGAAAATAAATAACAAAAATTAAATAATATAAATAAGTTGAAATTTAAGTTAAAAGAGTTCCAGAGTGTGGCTGTTTGGCAACAACCAGCCCACATGAGAGTTAGATGTGGAGGTTACAGCAGTGTTTCCAAGGCTTGGACCTCTGCTCCCTGGTCAGCCAACTGAGTTTCACTGGGTTCTCAAAGCTTCCAGGCCATTCAGGCACTCAGCTCCAAGTCAGTCACATATTCCTGGACCCAGGCTTCACTGGGGTCAGCACAGACCTGCCGGCCTCTTCTGGTTTGAAAGCTGTGGAGGGAGGTAGAAGGATTATATACTGAGGGATCCAGCAGGAGAATCTTGGGCCCAGTGTGGTCCCTCATCCCACTCTCTGTCCTGGGCAGCTCAGGGCATGACCCCTTCCCAGGAACCCTCTGCCTACCTCAGTCCAGAGATCTGCTCTCACTGACTCAGCACCCCCACCCCCAGGGGATCCCAATGACTACCTCCTTTTTCCCTCCCTTCCTTCTGGGCTGGGTTAACCCTCCTTGACTTTGCAAGACCCTGGCTGGGTCAGTTCACACTTCTGAGACCTGGGTCCTACATACTTATTGGCTGCAGAGGGCTGAGCCATTCCAGGATGGCACCTCTGGCCAGTCTATGCCCTTGGGTGCTGCCCCTACTCCAGACCCTCCCTGTCTCCCCAGAGGTGGGCAGGAGGACTGGCACTTACATAACCCCTGGCTTGGAGCATTGGCTGCTGGTCTCAAAGTAGTCGGCTATGAACTTGCGTGGAATCTGCTTGGAGACATAGGAGAAGCAGCAGGCAGTTGGGGTGTCAGCACCAACTGTGGGGGAAGAGAGAGAACAAGCCTGGATCACGGTTCCGAAGGGAAAGTGAGATCTGAGATTGGATCCCTTGAGATTGGAGGAAAACAGCTTTGCTCAGGGTGTGGGCTGGGGGACAGGGTCACTGGCAGGCACTGGGCATCTTTGCCTAGAAATACTCCTGCCTCTGTCCTGGTTTCTGTCTGTATCCTTCTTTCTCCTTGACTCTTTGTTGTGGGCTCTGTTTCTCGATGTGATCCAGACATCCAAACAGACTGCCCTCTTATCTCATCTCCCTCCAGAAATTTTGCCTGGTTCAAGAAGTTATCCCCCAGCTAAAGAGAAACTTTGGACATCTCTCATATGACGTCCAAGGGACAGAACTCTGGGGGGACCTACGGTGAATGAAGGGAAGAATGACTCCCACCCTGGGAGGTCACCAGATTGGATCTCGCCTCTTGCAAACTTATTTGTCTAGGTCCCTATTTTGCCATCTGTAAAATGGAACTGGAACTCCCCTACCCCACAGCTAAGACCCCTTTAATAAAGATGAAAATAAAAGTCTTGAAGAGAAAGGCATGATGTTTGGTAGCCCTTTGAGAAGTTCTCTATTTTCTCTTGGGGGCTCTTAAGGTCACAAGACAGAAATAGATGTGGTCCGACTGTGAGGACCGAGAATGGGGACAGCTGCAGCAGCAACACAGACTTACATGGTGCAGAGAAGACCTGACTGCAGAGGGCCATGGTGCAGAGGAGGATGGCGAGGGCAGCCCCAGGGACCTTCATGATGCTTAGTAGAGGATGGGGTGTGGCTCCTTTGTCTGCAGAGATGGACCTGGGTGCTCACTGCTGCTTGCGTCCTTCTGGAGGGTGAAGCCATCTCCCCCGTTCTTTATAGGCAGCCCTGGTGAAAGGGGAAATGGAATCCGGGGGTGGAGAGGGAAATTTTTAAGCACAGTGGTGTTGTCACGCTGAGTGTTGCACAAGTCAGGGTCCCGGGAGACCACAGGGGTTCAGGATATCCAAGAATAGCTTCTCTGAGCTATAAGTTTCAGCCTGCAACTCATGACCTGTTCTGGTTTCTTGTGAGGAAATGGTTCCTCTCACCCCCCAACAACCATGAGCAGGAGGAGAAGGCTGTGTGTTGACCCAAGGCTATTCTTAGCAGGTCCCTTCCCATAAGAACTGATCAATATGTGAACTCTCCAGCCCTATCCTTCCCACACAGTTGAAACTTCTGTGCTTCCTCAGCTGCTCTAACTGCACGGTGCGGCAGAGGGCGGCACATGCCTCTCTTGGATGCAGGGAACTGAATTGAGGAATTCTCGCTAAGGAACTAGGAAGCATGAGGTCTTTCTCCAACGCCTGCAAAGTCATCAGTCACTGAATGACTAGAGGCACTGGGTTAACACTAGAAGAGGATCAGAAAGCTATATTAGATGTGGGTGTTAATATGTCAGGAGCCTAAAAAAATTTAGACCCGGTAACCTAGGAAATGTATTTCTAGAAAGAGTTCTAAAAAAACAAACCCAAACACGGAGGCATTTTGAAACATAAAGATATCTGGCTAAGCATCATTTAGGATTCTAAAAGAAGAAAACCTAAATTTTCCTCTATTAGGGAATGATAAAGTAAACGCTAGGTTGTTTCTTATTAAGTCCTTAAGCTGAATGAAGTGAAATAGCGTAAATATAACATCAGAAAAATTGTACAAGATGAAGAGTTATGCAAATATATGTATATACGTATATCCACATGTATAAGACAAATATTTTAACCATATATATATATATATATAGGTTATATATGTAAACACTAGGCATGGAAAAATAAAAAGATTGAGAATAAATGCCCCAAAGTATCAATAGTAGTTATATTTGTGTCTATGGTCTATAGGTGATTAATTTTCTTTTGTTTTCCCCTTTTTCTGGAATTTTTTTTTTCATTTCTTTTAAAAAGAAAGAGTGTATTACCTTCCTGGTCAGCCTACCAATTTATGAACACATTTTGTTTTAAAACATTTACCACATCACCATTTGGAAAGTAAGTTGTTATCGATCGTCTAATTTGAAAGAAAATTTTGATATACTAAAGTTTCTGTCCAATGGCCTTTGTTAAAGTGAAGTCTTGATTTCCATATCTCTGAACTGTTTTAAGGAATCTGTGTGATATTTACATAAATAATGTCAAATTCAAACAGCTTTCTTATTCTTTCCAATTCATAATGTTAGTCATGTGAAAGGGTCGAGTTTCTCAACCAGATCTCTATATTTTTTCTATCTTTTATTATTTTATTATTATATAATTAATAAATGTAACTCAAATTTTATAATGAGAAATATTTAGTTATTTTTTTAATTAAAATAATTTTTTTTTTAAGAGAGAGAGCACCAGGAGGAGGGAGTTATGAAGGCTTCACAGAAGAGATGGAACTTTGCTTGGGTCTTTAAAGGTACACAGGATTTAAACATATACGAATGAGGTGGCAATAGAAGCCAGCTGGTGCAGTCACAGGTGTGGGCTTGCTGGTTCAGAGGGAAGAGTGAGTGGTTCAGTGTAGCTGCTGTGTGGTGGAGCAAATATGGACAAAGAAGCTAAACTGGGGTCAAACCAGGAGGGCTCTGAAGTCCCCCAAAAGGGACTAGAACATGGAGGAAAGAGGATATAAGCAAAGCGAGATCACACCATAGGAATTCTGTCCTTCCTGTGTCTGTAAAGTTCCTGTTCTTAAAACACATGGTCTCTCTTTTTATCCTATCGCTACTATCGCTAATGCTCATCCTGAGAAAGGCAAAGGCAAGATCAAGGACAATGGCAGGTTTCCCTGGGGCTTCAGCTTCTAGTGTCTTCACTTGTTACTGTCAATTCCAAAAAAGGAGTCTATCACTTGTCTCATTGGAAACTCTAGACCACAGACAGTGCCTCTGCCTCACCCCACCCCATCTACCCCAGTCCTCAGTCGAAACCCTGAATTGCACTCCTTCATTCACTTCTTGGGGAACCCCCTTCAAACTTGTGACTCAGTTTCTGAGCATTGGATTCTGAGTTGGGAGGGCCAGAAAAAGGAAATGGAAACTGCTGAATCAACCACTTTCCTGATAATGGGCCTTACTATCCACCTCTATAATTGTAGCACTCACCCCATTGCATTATACTTATTTATGTAATTTTCTCTCCAAACATTTAGACCAATTTTAAAGAATTTTTAAAATGTTTTTTGTTTACTTTTGAGACCGAGAGAGACAGAGTATGAAGGGGAGGGGCAGAGAGAGAGGGAGACACAGAATCAGAAGCAGGCTCCAGGCTCTGAGCCATCAGCCCAGAGCCCGAAGCAGGGCTCGAACTCACGGACTGTGAGATCGTGACCTGAGCCAAAGTTGGATGCTTAACCGACTGAGCCACCCAGGCACCCCAACATTTAGACCATTTTAAACCGAATTCATGTCACATCTTGTTGGTTAATTTAAACCAAATGGTAGCCCATGATAATTATAACATGATGAATTATCTGTCTATTCCTTATATTTTTGTTCTTTTTAATAAAGGTACTTTACTGAATACAAAATTTTCTCTTAGTGTTGATATATTTGTAAGATTTTCCATATCAACCCTCAAATCAGAAAATAACCATTCGTCATATGTGCCTTTACTGGATTGGAAAATAATATACTTGTATACAAAGTATGTGCTTAATACGCATTTGTTGAACAAATAATATAAGGGGGCCTTTGGATGGTTGAATTGGTTGAAAGGGTCTTAGAAATTTCCTAGGGGGGGTAATTTGATGTCTCCAGGTGAAATGACTTTCCCAAGATCACACAGATGGAATTGGTCAGTTTTATATTTCACTGTCATTTAGCAAGGTATCTCCAATGATAACCACAATGCCTGACACACACTGGAGCTTAATAAATATTTGGTGAATAAATGAATAATTTGGTGAATGAATGATTTGACTGACAGTGTGTGCTATGTCCAAAGTCCCGCTATGGAGCTGAAATACTAAAGGAAGGAAATAATCAGAAAGGTCATGGTGTTGAGGGATTGATCTTTGGTGGAACACCCAAAATTTCTGAGATGGTGGGGACAGAAAGTAGCTAGCAGTCAGCATGGTGGATCCTTCAATCTGGAGGGGCTTACCTGGTGTCCTAGATTTCTGGCTCATTCTAGTCTCTTGGAGGCCCTACCCCAGTTCAGCAGAGCATCCCAGCCACAGGTACAGGGAATCCTGGCTGAACAATTCATGTTCTGTAACATCACTGCCATGTCCTACTCTGCTTACCTCCTCACTGCTTCCCATGCCCTGGCCCTGCTGCATTGGTTTCCTTCCAGTTTCTGGCTCTGTGGCTCTGCTTCCCTGGGCATCAGTCTCAGCTTGCTCTCTTCGGCAGCAGGGGCTCCATGGGTGGGTTCACTGGTAAGGATGAATTGTTTGACCCAGTCTTGGCTCCCTTTTTTCAGGTGTGGCCCCACCTTTTATGTAGGCAGAAGCTATATCCCCAGGGACCCCTTCTAGCATCCTAGAGAGACAACGTCTCATTGATGTAGCCCCTTGTTTCTGCAGCCAGACCATTTGCGGTCTTGAGATCTTCTTGTCATTTTTTTCTGGCCATTTTGTGTGTGCAGTAGATCAAGGCATACCTCTTGGTATTGGATTCGATCCACCCCATCCCTCTACTCCCCCTTCTATATTGTCCACTCAGTGAAAAGTATCCTCACCTCCTGAACTTCCAAGCCAGAAACCTGGGAATCACCTTTGCCTCCTCCCTCCTCCTCATTTGCATCTGTTCAATCACTGACTCTTATATTGGAAATGAAGTATATCTGCTTCTCACTGTTCCTACTGCCACTGTCTTAGGTCAGGCCCTCATCATTTCTTGCCATGACAGCTGCAAGAGTGTCCTGTCAACTGTTTTTTCTTCCAGTTTTGCCTCTCTTTAATCTGTCCCATCATGTGGCATCCGAAGTGATTTTCCTAAAGCTCAAATCGTCTCTATCTATCTCTGTTGAAAGTACTTCAAATACACTGCATTATTTCCAGCATGAAACAGAAGCTTCTCCTCTGTGACCTGACCCCTGCCTCCCTCTTTGGTCTGTCTCTTGCCACCTTCAGATTTCCTGAAAACTTAGGCTCCACCCTCTGAACTGCATGCAATTCCTTAAAAGTGCAGGCCTCTCCTCTGCTTTCTATGAATGAGGTGTCACCTTGTCCTGGGAAGTCACAGGACAGAGTGAAATCCTGTAAGTATGGGTACATCCCATCACAGCTGTGGAGATTAACAGTTACAGCAAATAAGGAAAGCCACTATTTAATTAATTCCCTTGATTTGCTGAGGAAAAGAGGAACCCATGGATTCCACTGTTCATAGACATGCAGAATGTAAAACTGAAAGACATTTTACATCATAATAACAGAACTTTGGTTTTTAAACTTTTAAGGTAAATTTATAATAAGCACATTTCCCTTATGCTCTGGAGGCAGACCTCCTTGGTATCATTTCTAAATCTGACATGTATTATCTGTGTGTTCTTCTGTAGGTTACTTACCTCTCTGTGCTTCATGTATGAAAGGGGATAATAATAGTATCTATTTCAGAGGACCCCTGAAGGACTTAGAATATGACTGACTCATGTAAGTGTTATGTAAGTGTTAGTTACTATTATCATTCTCTGAAATATTTTAATCTATTTCATATAATAAAAAAAAAAGCACAGGTCTCTTGTTCTTTGCCTGATGAACCCCCACCCTACACTCTTTGCCTGGGTAATCATCCTTCAGATCTCAGCTAGATTTATAATAGAGAAAAGTTAGAACAACCTGAATGGGCTGACCTAAGTAACAGAATGGTTAATTATAAAAAAGTTAATAAAATTTTGGTATATACATGCAATGAAATATCATGCATGCTAATTTTGAATAACTTTTGTGTTTTTAATGACATGGAAGAATACAAGTGGGGTGCCTGGGTGGCCTTGGTTGACCATCTGACTCCTAATTTCAGCTCAGGTCATGATCACAGGGTTATGGGATCAAGCCCCACATTGGGCTCTACTCTGGGCATGAGGCCTTCTTATGATTCTCTCTCTCTCTCTCTCTCTCTCTCTCTCTCTCTCTCTCTTTCTCTACCCCTCTCTCCTGCTGCAGCTCTCTTTCTAAAAAAATATATAGAGTAACAAAAATCAGATATATTAGTTCAAGAAAGAATATTACGTAATAATAGTAAAATACAAAATCATGTTCAGAATGCTGGGTACTTTTAATTTTCTTATTTATGCCTTCTTATATTCTTAGTGACTATATATATTTCCTATTAAAAAAAAGAGCAAACCAATTTAAATTAAAAACAAAACAAAACTCAGGCATTGCTTTTTTTGACATTTTACCACCACTGTCCAAAGCATGTATTCCCAATGCCTGACACAGAGTCCATAATATAGTTGGTATTCAATACAGTTTTATTGAATTATTTTCTTCTCTTGTTGGATATTGTTTGTGACCAAACTAGAAAGAGCTTGAAACAGGTATATAAGCACTATTTGAAGGAAGAAAGATGCTTTCTAAGGAATACTAAAAGTTTTCCAGACACTGGTGAGGTTTTAACTTTTTCTCAGGAATTTAACATCCCCTAAAGTCACTGACCTTCACCCTTGACAGCAAAAAGCAGGATATGGTGGGTGATGAAGGCCCATTTCCTCTTTAAGAGGAGTGAGGCTGCTGGGTTATAGTGTGGAGAGTGACTGTCCTTGATGAACTGCTTCAACCAGCTTCCTGTCCTACAGATTCCATCCTGAACCCTGCACCCTGGATAACTTTGTACTTGTTTCTTCAATCTACAATACAGTTTCTGTTCCATTTCCCCCAAGTGACTTGGCTACCATATTGGCAATACTGAAGGATTTACCCGTATTGGGTTATTATCTTGGCAAAGTGACCATCCAGCTCACCTTGGCTTTCCAGTCTCAATATTCACTCACAAGAACTTCTCGAGTTTCAGACATTCCACATCCTCGTGGCTTGTGCTCTTGGCCCTGACACCCAATGGTATCTCCAGTGCTCATGCATCTCAGTACTTTCCTTCTAGAGGGGCACAGAATGTTGGGATTGGCTTCTTCTGTTTCCTGCTCATCAGCAGCTTTGTAATCTCTTCTGAGAGTCTGGTACCTTCTGAGACTTCCTACAAGTGTGATCTCAGAGGGTCACACCTGCAAAGGAAGTTTGGTTATCTCTGGACCAAGAGTTGGAAAACTTTGGATCTTGACACACATCCTGTATGACCTTGATTAAATCTTTTAATTTTTCTGGGTTTGTATTCCTAATCTGTACAATGACAAAACAGACTGGGATCAAATAAAACCATGGATGTGGATATGCTGGGGAAAATCAAAAGCATCAGGACCTTTGCAAAGTCATATTACTGCTGTGGCTAGTGGTCTTGCTTGTGGCCTGGGGAGGCTGGGAGGACAAAATGACAAAACAGATGTGAAAGTGCCCCAAATGGAATTATTAGCACAGTGCCATTCAAGGGTATAGAAGGAGAAACCACTAGGTTACCATGAGTGAGAGGAAGTGTAGGGCTTCCCCGTTTAGGAGTGAGGGGGTAGCCCAAAGAATGTATATGGAGCTCCTGGAACCATGGTTAACTCCTGCTACCCCTTCTCACAACCCTGAGTTGGAAAAAGTTGAGTCCTAGAGTAGTATCCTTTATGGTAAAACTACTGAGTATGTGGGTTGAGCACAGAAGAAAGAAGAGAATTACACCCCATCAAGAATGGGGAATCACATTTTGGATACAGTTTTTCAGAATTCCCAGTTCCTTCTTACTTCATTTAGCTAAATGCAGTTCACATGCTGAGTCCATGTTACTTGTCACATCCCCTCCCACTAAAACTGGTAGTTTGGGCTGCCTCTGAACACTTATTAAGCAAGTGTTTATTGAACACCTACTGTGTACACAGAGATAAGCATAACATGGTTTCTGCATCAAGGAGCTCCCTTTTTAGTGAGAGAGATAACCAAATTAGATATGTTATAGGTGACATGATGGAGGTAGTTCTGAAGGAACACTGAAGGAAATATGGGATTCAGTTGTAAGAGAGGTCAGGAAAGGTTATCTAAAGAAGATGAGCACTTTTCTTTGTTGTGTATTCAAGAGGGATTTGTTCTCATTCCCTATTATTACTTAGAAATAGCCTCAATGTATAAGCCCCAGAGGCCATTGATTCAGCTAAACATATTGACACAAGCCTTTGTACTTTTGGTGTGGAATTTCGCTGGGTATGAACACAGCATTATTGTTGAGACCTTCATGAACAGAACATTTTACTTTCAGGAGCCAAATATCAAACCAAGGCTAAGAAGCAAAAGTCTACAGTCAAATTCATTGTGTGGCTCAATGCAGACTAATTACCCCTCCTTATCTATTACCATTCTTGGGCTGTTTCAGAGAAGACACCTTCATAATCCTTCCACAGCTTGAAGATCAGCATGCCCCACTCATTTAGACAGAGGACTCCATGTCAGGTGCTCCTTCTTAGTGCACAGTGGGTTTTAAAATTTTTCTGATGTTTATTTAATTCTGAGAGACAGAGAGAGACAGAGCATGAGTAGTGGAGGGCAGAGTCAGAGGGAGACACAGAATCTGAAGCAGGTTCCGGCTGACAGCAGTGAGCCTGATGTGGGCTCAAACCCACAAACCTTGAGATTGTGACCTGAGCCAAAGTTGGACTCTTAACAACTGAGTCACCCAGGTGCCCCAGTGCACAGTGGGGTTTAGACTTGATTGGAAACCATTCATTTACAGCCAAGGGATGGCCTTATCCATCCTTTGGACTCTCTGACATTTTGTTTCTACCTCTGATGTGACACTTAGCTTATTTCATCTCATGGCATAGTTATTTCTGTCACTGTCAACATCACCACCAGACTAAGAACTCTTTGAGGGAAGATCTAGGGATTCATTCAGCTCTGTCTGCCCTGACACACAGCAGATGACTAGTCAATTTAGTTGAATGGAAATTCCATGAGTAACAAAACCTTTAGTTTCTGGGGAACATAAGGCACATCCTCCTTCCCTTAAAGAAAGGTGCTTGATGCATGGACATAAAACTCCATCAACAAGGAGAGATTGCGAGAGATACTAGCATATGTGGGGATCACAGAACCTTAGAGTTGGGGATGGAGGTCTTGATGGAGATCAGAACATTTGAAGAAAGATTTGCACTAGGAAGAGGACAGAAGGGATGGAAGAGAGAAGTACAGTTTGTGTGTGTGTAGGTGGTGGTGGTGGTGGGGTGATGAGGCAGGATGACATTGTACTTTATTTAGTGACTCTGAAGTACTCCAAGATGTTGCTCTGACCCCTCCTATCCCACACTTCTACAACATGCAGGAGACCTGGCTGTCTCCTTTTACTCTTCATTCTTCTTTCTCAGGGCAGAGGCAGGTAGCCAGGTGGGGCTGAGGGTGAGCAGATGGGTCAGCGTGGTTGAGCTGACCATGGATAAAGATCTTGATTCAACCACCCTAATTGTCCCTACTTATCTCACTCAATGCATTATTGTATTCCTGGTCTTTGTAAACTTCAGGTGGTCACCTGCAGGTCAACAGCAGATTCCCAACAAGGCAAGGATTTACATGGATGCAAGAAATTCCCATGGATGCTTGGGGAACACCCATGTGCTTACATTACACATTTTATCCTTAACATGGATAAGCTCTTTGCTAGGTATATCCAATCTCATTTTACACTAGAGGGACATTCTTTATCTGGGTCTTCCAAACTTGATTCTTCCTGAACTTTTTTCCTTTTCTATTGTCAGTCCAAGCAAACATACCGAAATCTTTATTTCTTTTCTGTTTCCTTCTTGTTCTAGGACAGACTGACCCAAACCCCTTTTCTGATTTCAGCCCTAATAAGATGGGTCTTTGTGTGTGGCATGGCCCCTAGTGGCCAACATTTTCTCTCATTGTGGTCACATTTTATATTTGTCCTGGAGGCAAAACAGTGGACATAAAATGGATTTTAGAATCAGATGAATCACAGTTCACATCTTGGTACTGCCACTTAACAGCTATGAAGCCTGGAGATAGTGAATTCTGCTCTGTGATCCTCATTGCCCCAGGTGAATAATTACATTCCTGCTCAGGGTTATTGTAGGGTTAGTGTCATGTGTATGCGACAGCTTGGCCAGTGCCTGGCCCATAGTAAATCTCCAAAAAGTAGAACCTATAAATGTTTCTGAGTTGCCCTGTCCTTCTGCGCACTCAATGCTGGACTCTTTATTTATGCTCAGGGAAACATACAGGACACTAAAGTCACTCAGCTCAGCAGAAGGAGGCCCAGGAATAGTACATGGAGTCCTGGCTGCCCTTTCGTTCTTAAGGCCAGGCTTGCAGCAGCCCTGGAAAGACTGTCATGAAGCCTCCAGTTTCTGAAGGTGCCAACCACCAAGAGCAGCATGGTTCTCATCTACAAGCCTCTTCTGGTAGGTGTGAATGTTTCATCCTTCCTCTTGGGTTTGCAATTCTCTCCACAGTCTTGATTGCTGTCTTTGGTGTACCACTTCCCTCTATGGTACAACCCACTTCTTCTCCCTTCCTCCCCCCACTCCTCCGTGATAACATAACACTGAGGAAGAGAAGTTGTGAAGAGCTCCTCACTCTCAGCTAGCTTCAGTTTCCTTATTGGCACCATGACATCATCTCTACCCTGGAAATTCCATTGCCTGCCTGTGCCTACAACTCTGTCCCAGGGCTCAGAGTTCCTATAAAGAGGGGTTCCCAACTCAGTATCAGCACAGAGCACAGTTGGGTTCTGAAGCTTCTGGGCTCTCAGTCTCAGCTCCAGGAAAGCCTCTCCTTTGCCGAGACCATGAAACTCTGTGTGACTGTCCTTTCTCTCCTTGTGCTAGTGGCTGCCTTCTGCTCCCCAACGCTCTCAGCACCAAGTAAGTCTACTCTTCCAGCCATTACTTCTAGAGTCATGATGTAGGTAGTGCTGACTTTTCTAGTTAGGGCTGATCTAACAGTGGCATCTAGAGATTGGACAAAAGGGAGCTGGGAAGGTTTCCAAGTAGCCTGCTATTAAATGTAGAATCTAGTAAACAGTCAGTAATAGTCAAGTTCCTGTTTTCTTAAGAAATAGTAACCAGTAGACTAATTTAAGTAAGTTCCTGTCTCTTTCTGTGCCTCGGTTTCCCCATCTGTAAAATGAAGGAAGTTATACACATGCCCCAAGACTCAATCCAGCTCCAATCTTCTAGAATTATTTCATGACATTCTCTTACAATCTTCTATTTAGAATAAGACTCCTACTTAGGGTGGGTGGGATTGGATACAAGGTACCATATTTTGGGATCTGGTAGCTCTACAGAGATGGCCACCGAATATCTATGATTAGAAGCCAAAATTAACAGGTCCTTGTAGAACTTCTATCTTACCCCTGCCTTTCTTTCCAGTGGGCTCAGACCCTCCCACCGCCTGCTGCTTCTCTTACGTCCTGCGGAAGCTCCCTCGAAACTTTGTAGTGGATTACTTTGAGACCAGCAGCCTCTGCTCCCAGCCAGCTGTGGTGTGAGTATCAACCCTGGGGCTGCTCTGAGAAGCAAGGGTGAAGGCAGGATTAGAAAGGGAGCTTGTTGGGGGAGGCTGGAATCAAGCAGTAGGGAGGCAGTTCTCAGGGCTGAATGAAGCTCTCCCAGAAGTCAGTGAGGATCAAGTCATGAAGTCACCTGTTGAGTTGTGGAGGGGGCTAGGTGGGAGCCAAGGGAGATGAAGGGAGTTTCTGGAGGAGGAAGGCCAGGAAACTAGGAAAAGTAAAAAAGATGGCAGGAAATGTGGGCTGATTTTTTAAACCATGCTTAGAAAAACATGTGGAAAAGTCATCGTTAAGGGCAATAGAGAATGAATGGGGAGATATGTCCATATTAATTGCAAAACTCATTTTTTCCTAATCTGGGCAACCCAGAAGATGGAGCTAAATCCAGAGTAGAAGTAAAAGGAGTCTAGTTCTAGCACCACTCTAGGAAGGGTTTCCCATCTATTAGAGCTGTCCAACATGAACCATGGTCAAGCAAAGGAAGTTGTCTACTACAGGCAAGGTCCCATGGGATTCTAATCTGTCCATTCTTTGTTCCATAGATTCCAAACCAAAAGGGGCAGACAAGTCTGTGCTAACCCCAGTGACTCCTGGGTCCAGGAATACATGGATGACCTGGAACTGAATTGAGCGCTCCAGTCCAGGTACAAGAGGTATCCAGGGAAGGTCACCTGAGTCGGACGTTTCTCAGTGAGACACATCTTCTCCATGCTCATGCTCTTCTCAGTAGCCGGTTCCTTCTCTTAATTTAATCTTATCATGTGCTGTATTATTGTATTTGGAGTCGTTTGTATTATTTGTTTTGCCAAAGCATACTTGTCCCCTATGGGGATGGTCCACCATCACTCTTTCTCTGGTATTGTAGACATATGAATAATGCAGCTGATTCCATGTGTTTTCAAAATAAAATTTCTTTAAAAATGTAGACAATTTCTTTGCATTTTACTTTGATTTGGGGTGAAGGATATTGCCTGGTATTATGAATAGGGACAAACTAGTTTCCAAACACAGTAAGAATGAGCAATTACTGAATGCTTAATTGGGCTAAAATGTCTAAAGACATGACCTCATTCAACACTCTCTTTTATTTATTTATTTATTTATTTATTTATTTATTTAAATGTTCATTTTTTAGAGAGAGAGAGAGAGAGGGAGAGAGCGCGCGCGCACAAGTGGGGGAGGAGCAGACAAAGGAGACAAAGAATCTGAAGCAGGCTCCAGGTTCTGAGGTGTCAGCACAGAGCCTGACAGGGGACTCAAACTCATGAACAGTGAGATCATGGCCTGAGCTGAAGTCATATGCTTAACCAACTGAGCCACCCAGGCGCCCCTATTTATTTATTTATTTATTTACTTATTTACTTTTTAATTTACATCCAAGTTAGCATACAGTGCAATAATGATTCTGGTAATTCATCCCCTATGTATAACAACACCCAGTGTTCATCCCAATAAGTGTCCTCTTTAGTGCCCCTTACCCATTTACCATCCCCCCACCCACAACCCCTCCATCAACCCTGAGTTTGTTCTTTGTATTTAAGAGTCTCTTATGCTATGTTTGTCCCCCTCCCTGTTTTTATATTATTTTTGCTTCTCTTCCCTTATGCTCATCTGTTTTGTATCTTAAATTCCACATATGGTAAAGTCATATGATATCTGTCTTTCTCTTACTGACTAATTTCGCTTAGCATAATACCCTCTAGTTTCATCCACGTAGTTGCAAATGGCAAGATTTCATTCTTTTTGATTGCCGAGTAATACTCCATTGTGTGTGTGTGTGTGTGTGTGTGTGTGTGTGTGTACCACATCTTTATCCATTCATCCATTGATGGTCATTTGGGCTCTTTCTGTACTTTGGCTATTGTTGATAGTGTTGCTATAAACATTGGGGTGCATGTGCCCCTTCGAAACAGCATACCTGTATCCCTTGGATAAATACCTAGTAGTGCAATTGCTGGGTCATAGGGTAGTTTTATTTTTAATTTTTTGAGGAACCTCCATACTGTTTTCCAGAGTGGCTGCACCAGCTTGCATTCTCACCAGTAGTGCAAAAGAGATCCTCTTTCTCCACATCCTTGCCAACATCTGTTGTTGCCTGAGTTGTTAATGTTAGCCATTCTGACAGGTGTCAGGTGGTATCTCATTATGGTTTTGATTTGTATTTCCTTGATGATGAGTGATGTTGAGCATTTGTTCATGTGTTGGTTGGCATCTGGATGTCTTCTTCAGAGAAGTGTCTATTCATGTCTTTTGCCCATTTCTTCACTGGATTATTTATTTTTTGAGTGTTGAATTTGATCAGTTCTTTATAGATTTTGGATACTAACCCTTTATCTGATATGTCATTTGCAAATATCTTCTCCCCTTCCATTGGTTGCCTTTTAGTTTTGCTGATTGTTTCCTTCACTGTGCAGAAGGTTCTTATTTTGATGAAGTCCCAGTAGTTCATTTTTGCTTTTGTTTCCCTTGCCTCTGGAGATGTGTTGAGTAAGAAGTTGCTGCGGCTGAGCTCTAAGAGGTTTTTGCCTGCTTTCTCCTCGAGGATTTTGATGGCTTCCTGTCTTACATTTAGGTCTTTCATCAATTTTGAGTTTATTTTTGTGTATGGTGTAAGAAAGTGGTCCAGGTTCATTTTTCTGCATGTTGGTGTCCAGTTTTCCCAACACCAGTTGCTGAAAAGACTGTCTTTATTCCATTGGATATTCTTTCCTGCTTTGTCAAAGATTAGTTGGCCATACGTTTGTGGGTCCATTTCTGGGTTCTCTATTCTGTTTCACTGATCTGTGTGTCTGTTTTTGTGCCAGTACCATACTGTCTTGATGATTACAGCTTTGTAATACATTTTGAAGTCTGGAATTGTGATGCCTCCAGCTTTGTTTTTTTTTTTTTCAGGATTGCTTTGGCTTGTCTTTTCTGGTTCCATACAAATTTTAGGATTGTGTGTTCTAGCTCTGTGAAGAATTCTGGTGTTATTTGCATAGGGATTACGTTGAATATGTAGATTTCTTTGGGTAGTATTGACATTTTAACAATAATCATTCTTCCAATCCATGAGCATGGAATATTTTTCCTTATTGTGTGTGTGTCTTCTTTAATTTCTTTCATAAGCTTTCTACAGTTTTCAATGTATAGATTTTTCACCTCTTTGGTTAGGTTTATTCCTAGCTATTTTATGGGTTTTGTTGCAACTGTAAATGGGATCAATTCTTTGATTTCTCTTTCTGTTGCTTCATTATTGGTGTACAGAAATGCAACCATTTCTGTGCATTGATTTTATATCCCGTAACTTTGCTGAATTCATGGATCAGTTCTAGCAGTTGTTTGGTGGAATCTTTTGGGTATTCCATACAGAGTATCATGCCATCTGTGAAGAGTGAAAGTTTGACTTCCTCCTTGCTGATTTGGATGCCTTTTATTCCTTTGTGTTGTCTGATTGCTGAGGCTAGGACTTCCAGTACTATGTTGAACAACAGTGGTGAGAGTGAACATACCTGTTGTGTTCCTGGCCTTAAGGGGATAGCTCTCAGTTTTTCCCCTTTGAGGGTGATATTAGTGGTGGGTGTTTCATATACGACTTTTATGATCTTGAGGTATGACCCTTCTATCCCTACTTTCTTAAGGGATTTTTATCAAGAAATGATGTTGTATTTTGTCAAATGTTTTCTCTGAATCTGTTGAGAAGATCATGTGTTTCTTGTCCTTTCTTTTATTGATGTGATGTATCGCATTGATTGTTTTGTGGATATTGAACCAGTTCTGCATCCCAGGAATAAATCCCACTCGGTCATAGTTAAAAGAATAATCCTCTTAATGTATTGTTGGATTTGGTTGGCTAGTATCTTGCTGAGGATTTTTGCATCCATGTTCATCAGGGAAATTGGTCTATAGACCTTTTTAGTGGGGTCTTTGTCTGGTTTTGGAATCAAGGTAATGCTGGCTTCATAGAATGAGTTTGGAAGCTTTCCTTCCATTTCTATTGTTTGAACACCTTCAAAAGAATAGGTGCTAACTCTTCTTTAAGTGTTTGGTGGAATTCCCCTGTACAGCCATCTGGTCCTGGACTCTTGTTTTTTGAGAGAATTTTATTACTAATTCAATTTCTTTACTGGTTATGGGTCTGTTCAAATTTTTTATTTCTTCTTATTTCAGTTTTGGTAGGTTATATGTTTCTAGGAATTTGTCCATTTCTTTCAGATTGCCCAGTTTATTGGCATATAATTGCTCATAATTGTCTCTTATTATTGTTTGTATTTCTGCAGTGTTGGTTGTGATCTCTCCTCTTTAATTCTTGATTTTATTTATTTGGGTCCTTTTTCTTTTTGAGCAAGCTGGCTAGGGGTTTATCAATTTTGATAATTCTTTCAAGGAACCAGCTCCTGGTTTCATTGATCTGTTCATGTGTGTGTGTGTGTGTGTGTGTGTGTGTGTTTCTGTTTTTGTTTTAGTTTTTGTTTGTTTTTGTTTGTTTGTTTGTTTTGGTATTGATAGCATTGATTTCTGCTCTAATCTTTTTTTCAACGTTTTTTTTTTTTTTTTTTTTTTTTTTTATTTATTTTTGGGACAGAGAGAGACAGAGCATGAACGGGGGAGGGGCAGAGAGAGAGGGAGACACAGAATCGGAAACAGGCTCCAGGCTCCGAGCCATCAGCCCAGAGCCCGACGCGGGGCTCGAACTCACGGACCGCGAGATCGTGACCTGGCTGAAGTCGGACGCCTAACCGACTGCGCCACCCAGGCGCCCCTCTGCTCTAATCTTTATTATTTCCCATTTTCTGCTGGTTTGGGGTTTTACTTGCTGTTCTTTTTCCAGCTTTTTAAGGTATAAGGTTAGGTTGTGTATTTGAGACCTTTCTTCCTTCTTTATAAAGGCCTGGATTCCCTCTTATGATCACCTTTGCTGCGTCCTAGAGGTTTTGGGCTGTGGTGTTATCATTTTCATTGGCTTCCATGTACTTCTTAATTTCTTCTTTAACTTCTTGGTTAGACCATTCATTCTTTAGTAGGATGTTCTTTAGTCTCCAAGTATTTGTTGTCTTTCCAAATTTTTTCTTGTGGTTGATTTTGAGTTTCATAGCATTATAGTCTGAAAATATGCATGGTATGATCAATCTTTTTGTACTTGTTGAGGATTGATTTGTGTCCTAGTATGTGATCTATTCTAGAGAATATTCCATGTGCACTCGAGAAGAATGCGTATTCTGCTGCTTTAGGATGAAATGTTCTGAATATATCTATTAAGTCCATCTGGTCCAGTGTGTCATTCAAAGCCATTGTTTCCTTGTTGATTTTCTGTTTAGATGATGTGTCCATTGCTGTTTAGTGGGGTGTTGAAGTCTCCTACTATTATGGTACTATTATCAATGAGTTTCTTTATGTTTGTGATTAACTGGTTTATATATTTGGGTGTTCCACATGGGGGGCATAAACGTTTACAATTTTTAAATATTTTTGGTGGATAGGCCCCTTAATTATGATATAATTCCCTTCTTCATCTCTTGTTACAATATTTATTTTAAAATCCAGATTGCCTGATATAAGGATGGCTGCTCCAGCTTTCTTTTGGCAACCATTAGCATGATAGATGGTTCTCCATCCGCTTACTTTCAATCTGAAGGTGACTTTAGATTTATTTATTTATTTTTTTTTTTTAATTTATTTTTTTTGGGACAGAGAGAGACAGAGCATGAACGGGGGAGGGGCAGAGACAGAGGGAGACACAGAAGCGGAAACAGGCTCCAGGCTCTGAGCCATCAGCCCAGAGCCTGACGCGGGGCTCGAACTCACGGACCGCGAGATCGTGACCTGGCTGAAGTCGGACGCTTAACCGACTGCGCCACCCAGGCGCCCCGTGACTTTAGATTTAAAATGGGCCTTTTGTCCTACTAAAGAATGAATGGGTCAACCAGGCAATTAGAGAAGAAATTAAAAAATATATGGAAACAAACGAAAATGAAAATACAACAATCCAAACGCTTTGGGATGCAGCGAAGGCAGTCCTGAGAGGAAAATACATTGCAATCCAGGCCTATCTCAAGAAACAAGAAAAATCCCAAATACAAAATCTAACAACACACCTAAAGGAAATAGAAGCAGAACAGCAAAGACACCCCAAACCCAGCAGAAGAAGAGAAATAATAAAATCAGAGCAGAAATAAACAATATAGAATTTAAAAAAACTGCGGAGCAGATCAATGAAACCAAGAGTTGTTTTTTTGAAAAAATAAACAAAATTGATAAACCTCTAGCCAGGCTTCTCAAAAAGAAAAGGGAGATGACCCAAATAGACAAAATCATGAACAAAAATGGAATTATTACAACCAATCCCTCAGAAATACAAACAGTTATCAGGGAATGCTATGAAAAATTATATGCCAACAAACTGGACAACCTGGAAGAAATGGATAAATTCCTAAACACCCACACACTTCCAAAACTCAAACTGGAGGAAATAGAAAGCTTGAACAGACCCATAACCAGCAAAGAAAATGAATCGGTTATCAAAAATCTCCCAACAAATAAGAGTCCAGGACCAGATGGCTTTCCTGGGGAATTCTACCAGACAATTAAAGCAGAGATAATACCTATCCTTCTCAAGCTATTCCAAAAATAGAAAGGGAAGGAAAACTTCCAGACTCATTCTATGAAGCTAGTATTACTTTGATTCTTAAACCAGACAGAGACCCAGTAAAAAAAGAGAACTACAGGCCAATATCCCTGATGAATATGGATGCAAAAATTCTCAATAAGATACTAGCAAATTGAACTCAACAGCTTATAAAAAGAATTATTCACCATGATCAAGTGGGATTCATTCCTGGGATGCAGGGCTGGTTCAACATTCGCAAATCAATCAACGTGATACATCACATTAATAAAAGATAAGAACCATATGATCCTGTCAATCGATGCAGAAAAAGCATTTGACAAAAGTCAGCATCCTTTCTTAATAAAAACCCTCGAGAAAGTCGGGATTGAAGGAACACACTTAAAGATCATAAAAGCCGTTTATGACAAGCCCACAGCTAACATCATCCTCAATGGGGAAAAACTGAGAGATTTTTCCCTGAGATCAGGAACACGACAGGGATGCCCACTCTCACCGCTGTTGTTTAACATAGTGCTTGAAGTTCTAGCATCAGCAATCAGACAACAAAAGGAGATCAAAGGCATCCAAATTGGCAAAGATGAAGTCAAGCTTTCACTTTTTGCAGATGACATGATATTGTACATGGAAAATCCGATAGACTCCACCAAAAGTCTGCTAGAACTGATACATGAATTCAGCAAAGTCGCAGGATACAAAATCAATGTACAGAAATCAGTTGTATTCTAATACACTAATAATGAAGCAACAGAAAGACAAATAAAGAAACTGATCCCATTCACAATTGCACCAAGAAGCATAAAATACCTAGGAATAAATCTAACCAAAGATGTAAAAGATCTGTATGCTGAAAACTATAGAAAGCTTATGAAGGAAATTGAAGAAGATACAAAGAAATGGAAAAACATTCTGTGCTCATGGATTGGAAGAATAAATATTGTCAAAATGTCAATACTACCCAGAGCCATCTACACATTCAACGCAATCCCAATCAAAATTGCATCAACATTCTTCTCGAAGCTAGAACAAGCAATCCTAAAATTCATATGGAACCACAAAAGGCCCCGAATAGCCAAAGTAATTTTGAAGAAGAAGACCAAAGCAGGAGGCATCACAATCCCAGACTTTAGCCTCTACTACAAAGCTGTCATCATCAAGACAGCATGGCATTGGCACAAAAACAGACACATAGACCAATGGAATAGAATAGAAACCCCAGAACTAGTCCCACAAAAGTATGGCCAACTAATCTTTGACAAAGCAGGAAAGAATATCCAATGGAAAAAAGACAGTCTCTTTAACAAATGGTGCTGGGAGAACTGGACAGCAACATGCAGAAGGTTGAAACTAGACCACTTTCTCACACCATTCACAAAAATAAACTCAAAATGGATAAAGGACCTGAATGTGAGACAGGAAACCATCAAAACCCTAGATGAGAATGCAGGAAAAGACCTCTCTGACCTCAGCTGCAGCAATTTCTTACTTGACACATCCCCCAAGGCAAGGGAATTAAAAGCAAAAATGAACTATTGGGACCTCATGAAGATAAAAAGCTTCTGCACAGCAAAGGAAACCATCAACAAAACTAAAAGGCAACCAACAGAATGGGAAAAGATATTTGCAAATGACATATTGGACAAAGGGCTAGTATCCAAAATCTATAAAGAGCTCACCAAACTCCACACCTGAAAAACAAATAATCCAGTGAAGAAATGGGCAGAAAACATGAATAGACACTTCTCTAAAGAAGACATCCAGATGGCCAACTGGCACATGAAAAGATGCTCAACATCGCTCCTCATCAGGGAAATACAAATCAAAACCACACTCAGATATCACCTCACACCAGTCAGAGTGGCCAAAATGAACAAATCAGGAGACTATAGATGCTGGAGAGGATGTGGAGAAAAGGGAAGCCTCTTGCACTGTTGGTGGGAATGCAAACTGATGCAGCCACTCTGGAAAACAGGGTGGAGGTTCCTCAAAAAATTAAAAATAGACCTACCCTATGACCTAGCAGTAGCACTGCTAGGAATTTATCCAAGGGATACAGGAGTACTGATGCATAGGGGCACTTGTACCCCAATGTTTATAGCAGCACTCTCAACAATAGCCCAATTATGGAAAGAGCCTAAATGTCCATCAACTGATGAATGGATAAAGAAATTGTGGTTTATATACACAATGGAGTACTACGTGGCAATGAGAAAGAATGAAATATGGCCCTTTGTAGCAACATGGATGGAACTGGAGAGTGTGATGCTAAGTGAAATAAGCCATACAGAGAAAGACAGATACCATATGTTTTCACTCTTATGTGGATCCTGAGAAACTTAACAGAAACCCATGGGGGAGGGGAAGGAAAAAAAAAGAGGTTAGAGTGGGAGAGAGCCAAAGCATAAGAGACTGTTAAAAACTGAGAACAAACTGAGGGTTGATGGGGGTGGGAGGGAGGGGAGGGTAGGTGATGGGTATTGAAGAGGGCATCTTTTGGGATGAGCACTGGGTGTTGTATGGAAACCAATTTGACAATAAATTTCATATATTAAAAAAAATTTTAAAAATAAAAATAAAAAAAATAAAATGGGTCTTTTGTAACCAGCATATAGATGGATCTTGTTTTCTTTCCATTCTGTTACCCTATATCTTTTGATTGGAGCATTTAATCCATTGAAATTTAGAGTAAGTATGGAAAGATTAATTTATTGCCATTGTGTTGCCTGTAGAGTTGGAGTTTCTTGTGGTTGTTCTCTCATCCTTTCTGGTCTTTTTTGCTTTTGTTGCTTTTGGTCTTTTTTATTTTGTTTCACCTTTTCTCTCCTCAGAGAGCCCCCCTTAAAATTTCTTACAGGGCTGGTTTAGTGGTCATAAACACCTTTAGTTTTTGTTTGTCTGGGAAAATTTTTATCACTCCTATTTGAATGACAACCTTGCTGGATAAAGAATTCTTGGCTGCATATTTTTCCAGTTCAGCACACTGAATATACCCTGCCACTCCTTCCTGGCCTGACAAGTTTCTGTGGATAGGTCTGCTGTGAAACTGATCCATCTTCCTTTGTAGGTTAAGGACTTTTTCCCTTGATACTGTCATAATTCTTCCCTTGTCTGTGTATTTTGTGAATCTGCCTATAATATGCCTTGTTAATGGTAAGTTTTTGTCAAATCTAATGGAAGTTCTCTGTGCTTCCTGGATTTTGATGTCTGTGTCTTTCCCCAGGTTAGGAAAGTTTTCTGCCGTGATTTGCTCACATAAACCTTCTACCCCTTTTTCTCTCTCTTCATCTCCTGGGACCCCTATGATTCAGATGTTATTCCTTTTTAATGAGTTGTTGAATTTTCTCTCTTATATCGTGCTTTTTTGCCTTAGTCTCCCTCTCTTTTTCTAGTTCATTATTCTCCATAAGTTTGTTCTCTATATCGCTGATTCGCTGCGTTACTTCACCCATCCTTGCCACTGTGGTAGGCATTCAAGATTGCATCTCAGTTATAGTATTTTAAATTTTGTCCTGATTAGATATTACTTCTTTTGTCTCTGCAGAAGGGAACTCTGCTTTTTTCAACCCCAGGTAGTATTCTTATTATCATGATTCTAAATTCTGGTTCAGACATCTTGCTTGTATATGTGTGGATTAAGTCCCTGGCTGTCATTTGTTTCTTTTCTTTCTTTTGAGATGAATTCCTTCATTTCATCATTTTGGAGGAAGAAGAAGAATTAATAAGATAAAAAATAAAAATTAACAAATTAAAAACAACACAAAAAAATCAGATAAAGGATGCTAGATCCTAGATATGTTTTGGTCCGGTTGTTGAAAGAAGCTTTATGGAATAGAGAGAAAATAGAAAGAAAAGAGAAGGAAAAAAAGATTAAAAAGGGAAAACGTTTGAAAAAAAATGAATACAATGAAATAGAATGAAATGATGAAAGTAAAATGAATTAAAAATTTACAAAAAATTAAAAAGTATAGTAAAAAGAATTGAAGAAAAATCTTTTTAATAAAAACAGAAAATAAAAATAAAAATTTCTCTTTCTGTATTTAAGAATAAGAAAAGAAAAAATAATTGAATAGATGGACCAGTGAACAGAATGAAATATGATTGAAATTATACCCAGTTTACCCTAGAAGTCAAATTATGGGGCACTTTATAGTCTGTAAAGTAAGCAGATGGGGAGACTTGTGGTGTTCCTTAGAGCATAGCTGATGGGGCTTGGAATGACGACTCCATTCTCCACTAAATGGCGCTGCTCAGCTTACTGGGGTGGATCGTTTTGGTGTGTGTACGTGTGTATCTCATGCATGGGAGAGGTGAAAATGGAGTCACCCAGCTACCCAGTCTCTAGGATCATACTCTGTGCTCTTGCCCACCAGCAATCAAGCACCCCTCTTTTATCTCTGACTTCCATCCACTCCCCACTTCTACATTGTCTGTGACCAAGCCATCAGCCTGCCAGGAGGCACCTCCCTCCTGAGTTTTATCTCAAATGGGACTATGTTTCCAAACCCCTCACTTCTGAGGGCCCTGCAGCTTTGACCCGCTCAGACCCTCTGGGGGAAGGCCTAAGCAATGGCTGGGTGCTGGCCCACCCCCAAGAACGTTCATGTGACCGTGCTGCTGCAGATGCCCAGAGACTGTGGCCAGGTGCCAGCCCGCCCCAGAAAAAGTTCATGCAATCGTGTAGCAGCAGCGTTTCAGGGATTATGCAAATCACAACACACATCTGGTGCCAGGCTTCACCACTCTTAACATCCTTGTTCCAACACCAGCAAACGTGGCTGTTCTCTAGGGTCCACTGGGACCTTTGCCTGTGGGAGGGGGCCATACAGCCTCTACCAAATGTCCTCTCAGCAGGGGAACTGCCTCTCCCCATGTGGCCTGAGGACCCCTTGAACCTTGCTATCTGCTCCTGGGGATTCACCCTTCCCACCCAAGCTCCACCAGGTATCAAGCTGCAGAGTTTCAGACTCTGCGCTCCCTTGTTTACAGAGTCTTAATGGTATTTACACCCTCTCCTTTCTCTTTTCCCTTTCTTCCTTTCTTGTTAAGTCCCTTATGGGTGTTTCCACTCTTTCTCTTTCTCTCCAGATGTTTTTTGGGGGAATGCTTTTCCTGTACTCTCCCCCCTGTCTACATCCTCTTTCCTCAAGCAAAAATAGCTCCCTACCTTCCATAGCCTCTCTCTCCCCCACTTCACCTCTCTGTATTGTGTACCTGTTGAATTCTGTGGTTCAGGTTATGCAGATTGTTGTGTTAATCCTCAGATAATTTTCTAGATGTGCAAGATGGTTTGGTGTTGATCTAGCTGCATTTCAGGCATGAGAGAAGCAAAAAACTTCCATGCTGTTCTGCTATCTTGACCCCTAGTTTTCAATAGGATTTAACACTCTTATCAAGTAGGGACTGGTTATCTCCAATTTTATAGATGAGGAAATGGAGGCACCAGGGTAACATGACTTGCTGAGGCTCATAGGTCTGCTTGGGGAGCATGATAAAAGGATGATCAGAAAAGATAGCTGTGATGCTACAGGTTATCATTCCAGAATTTTGTAGGGAAGTTGTAAATAGCAGCACAATATAGAGGGAGGAAGCAGTTCAGAGTCAGAAAAGTGGGCCTGTGTAACTTATGTACATAATATTAGGAAAGTCATCTTACTTATTGGACCTCAATTTTCACACCCTTAAAGTGTAAGCTTCAAAGGCTGTTGTGAGGTGATGTGTAAATTACCCATCACGGGGCCTGACATATGAGAGATTCTTTCCTCCTCTGACTCTCGGTGTTTTCACTTAAGATGGGCATACTGTCTATCCTCCTAGGGTCATCATGTGGATTAGGTTAGTCACTCAGTTCTCTAAAGCCCAAAGCAAAGTGAAGTGTTATTGTGTGGACAGAAGAACCATTCTGGAGGGTTGTGGTAATAACCTAGAGTCACATACTGTCTCTTGAATTCTTCAATCAGAACTTCCTCTTACATAGGTCAGAGAAAACATGACCCTGAAATAGAATTACATGCACAAACCTTTATCTTAGTCTATTATCTAAAACCTTGATTTTAGTCTACTAACGTTTGGGGGAGCCTCTCAGACTATCTGGTCCAACTAATTTTATGGGAACTGAGAGCGAGGGACTGAGAAGTGACTTGCTGAAGACCACCCAGCAAATGTATGACAGAGCAGGACTCCAGTCAATGCCAAATCCAAGGTTGGTCCCTTTACCTACCCTGCTTCTTGTGACATGTCTTTGTGGTCCCCAAAAGTATGACCCATTCTGTAAGTAGAATGAAGAGGTGGCTACCTTGAAAATCAGTTGAATGTTCTATGTCCAATGCGAAAGCAGAACTTGGACGATATGTCTCTCTCAGGCCAACAGACAGCTCCCTTCCTTGCCCTGCAGTTAGCCATCCCCATCATCCCAGAGCCTGACTGGTCTTGGCTTCTGCTTTTCATCTGCTATATCTGAGCTGTCCAATATATTAGCCAGACGCCCCAAGTGGTTATTTAAATTTCAATTAAATTTAATTAAAATTAAATATGATTTTTTTTTTATTTTAGAGAGAAAGCACATGAGCAGGAAAGAGGGGCAGAGGAGAGAGACAGAGAAAGAGAGAGAATCTTAAGCAGGCTGCATGCTCAGTGTGGGGCCCAATGTGGGACTTGATCCCACAACCCTGGGATCATGACCTGAGTTGAAATCAAGAGTCTGACTCTCAACTGACTGAGCCACTCAGGTGCCCCTAAAATTAAATACAATTTAAACTTCATTTCCTCAGTTGCACTAATCACATTTCAAGTGCTCACTAGCTATGTGTGTTTCGTGGCTGCCATGTTGGACAGTGTAGATATAAAGCATTTCCATCATGATAGAAATTTCCATTGGACGACACTGTCCTAAAGGCATAGTGCCTAAATTAGTAATGGGAGAGGGAGTTGGAAGTAGGCCAGAAGGTAGGATGTGGTCTTTGGTGAAAGATACACAACTCTATTCTGAGGTAAGGGCTTGGGAGAGAAAATGGATAATCCCCAGGCCTGAGACAAGGTACAGATCGCCATGGTAGGCTGAATAATGGCCCCCAAG
Source organism: Neofelis nebulosa (assembly GCF_028018385.1). NCBI lineage: Eukaryota > Metazoa > Chordata > Mammalia > Carnivora > Felidae > Neofelis > Neofelis nebulosa. The sequence continues at coordinate 55,797,197 of NC_080797.1, read as the reverse complement.
GTATCCACATCATAATCCCAGAACCCGTGAAGATTGTCTTATACAGAGAAAAAGACTTTGCAGATGTGATCAAGTAAAGGATGCTGAGGTGGAGAGATTTATCTGGATTATCTGGTTAGACCCTAAATGTAGTCATAAGTATCTTTGTAAGAGAGGGCAGAGGGAGATTTGACTAAAGAGATGAAGGCAATGTGATGACCAGTGCTATGCTGCTGGCTTTGAAGAAGGAGGAAGAGCCCACAAGCCAAGGAACACAAGAGTGCAGTTCTAGAACCTAGAAAAAACAAGGAAATGGTTTTTCCCCTAGAACCCCAAGACCAAGGGCAGCCCTGTTTGCAACCTTGATTTCAGCTCAATGAAACAGATTTGGATTTCTGAACTCCAGAACTTTTTTTCAAAGTTTATTTCTTTATTTTGAGAGAGATAAAGAGAGAGAGAGGGAGAGCACACATGGGTGTGCAACCAGGGGAGAGGCAGAGAGAGAGGGAGAGAGAGAGAATCCCAAGCAGGCTCTGCATTGGCAGTTCTAGGCTTGAACTCACAAATCAGGAGATCATGACCTGAGCTGAAACCAAGAGTCAGACACTTAACCAACTGAGCCACCCAGGCACCCCTGAACTCCAGAACTTTAAGAGAATAAATGTGTATTGTTTTAGGGCACCAAGTTTCCATTAACGTGTTATAGCAGCAATAGAAAACTAATAATACAATCACCAACTGAAGAGTCACCAACAGTGACCGACCCTCCAGCTGACTGTGAAAGGGAACAGAACATTCTGAAAGGTGAGACAAATTTCCTTGCAGGAGAAACCCAGGGTGAAGTGGACATATTCCAAGGTGATGGGCTATAATGAGGCGAGGCATCTCAAGAGGAGCGTCTGATCCCACAGCTAAGTATGAAAGTTGAGGCTTCACCAAGGGTATAAACCCACCAGCCAGGTTAAGAGGAAGCTTGACTCTTCTTGTGACACCATGGCCCTCTGAGTGGGGAGGGGTGGTCTTGGATTCCTATCTGGAGGAGTCCATCCTCTCATTTGTCAAAGGAAGCCCACAGTAGAGCCACAACTTAACTCTGGTCTCACCATTAGAGAGGGTAGTGTTAGGGCCACAATCTGGGTCTCCTTCCTCACAATGGAGCCTTTTCCCCAACACCTCCCTGCCCCTGAGCAAATTGGAAGGGAGGAACTCAGCTCCACAGAAGCCCCAGCACCAGGGAAGGCTGCAGGAGACCTGGATACCCTGAAAAAATGCTTCACCCAGGAATTACAAACACAGCACAGAATCCTCTGAGTGGGGCAATGTGGGACTTCACCTGTTGCACAATAAGAGACTTGTTTTTTCCTTTCTCCTTCCTTCAGAAAATTTCCTTTTCTTAGCCTGAGGCCAGGGAGTTGGTATCTGCTTGCCTGAGTTTCCACTTGTTTCTCCAGGTTTCTGGGTGGTGGCCAGGACCAGAACAGATGAAACAGGACAGGAGATGAGAGCTATTGTTTGCGGAGAAACCTCTGAAAAAAACACAGCCCTGTGTTTTTCTACTGTCTTGTAGTGTCTGTGTCCCCCATTTCCCTCTCCAGATTGAGGAGTGGCAAGTCTGTTTCTTCATGTTCCGGCTCATGCAAATTTTCTGTTCTCTCCCCATCTTATTCCAACCCACAGTCTTCTATAAGGCTCCCATGATGTAGACATTTTCCTCCTAGGAGGGCAGGAGCTGACCCAGTAGAAGCCAAGATGAGGATACAAGGTGAGCCACAAATAGTGGAAGAAACCACAGTTCTTCCTGATGGCTGAGACCAGTGACTACATGGTGGTTTGGGGCTGCTTTCCACACACACCCTTCACAGACCAGAAGGTCTGATCTTCTCTCTCTTTTCTACTTGCTTCCACCTATTCTCCCTTCTAAACGCCTCTCCTCTTGGGTTCACACTAAGTCTAGGCAGACAGGAAAATGGAAAAAGATGTAGGGATTGAGAGACAAATTTGTGAATGCGTTTTTCTACATTTTAAATAGTTTCACTTTTAGATATATGATAATTGTGTGAAATAGATACATTCAGAATAAAAGAGAAGCTCACTTTTTTTTTTTTCAGGGAAAGATAGGCATGATCCCAACAGGATTGTCTGGGGACTCCCCTCTTCTATCAAAACACTTCCAATGGGAAGAATGGCACAATTGCAGGGAAATCTTTTCTCTGGGTTCGATTAGCTTCCTCAGAATCTCAGCACGTGTGCCCCTTGGCTCCTCAAGGAGATCTTAGTTATTTACAGTGACTCTTGATTCATCTCAGGGAGTCCTCTATTCCCTCCTAGAGGCTGGAAGGTGAGGGGCACCAGTGCTTACCAAGCTCCTCATCCTGTCAGGCACTCTACTGCATGGGTTTCACACAGTCTTCTTTAATCCTTGCAAAAATTCAAATAGATATTATCCCCATGTTAAAGATGAGAAGACTGAGGCTCTGTGTGAGGGCACTGGTTTGATCTTATTCTTCTCATTTGTAATCTCTGCAGGCCAACTGGATTTCTGTTAGCTTTTCTTTTCTATAACCTTCCTGCACATGCCTACTTAGCTTGGAATCATTAAACCTCTTCCTTCCATCTTGCCTTTCCATATCTCCTCTATTTGGGAGGTTGAAGAGCTTACCTTCTTCTCCCCTTTTAGTCTTTGGAAGAGCAAATCCTTGAATCTTCCAGCCTGACCATGGAGGAGACTGCTGTATCCATGACTCAACGTGAAGTCTGGGGATTCAAGCCCCCAACCAGTTGTTGGAATTTTTGACAGATGAGCTCCCACTTAGTAGGTTGATATCATGAGCTCAATCACATTTTCAAAAAAATGTTTATTTATTTATTTTGAGAGACAGAGAGAGAGAGAGAGAGAGAGAGAATGAGCAGGGAAAGAGCAGGGAGGGAGAGAGAGAATCCCAAGCAGGCTCTGCACTGTCAGCACAGAGGCCGATGTGGGGCTTTATCATGCGAACCATGAGCTCATGACCTGAGCTGAAACCGAGTCAGTTGCTTAACCAACTGAGCCACCAAGGTGCCCCTCAATTATGTTAATTTTAATATTTTTTGACTAACAACAGATATTGTATAAAATCCAGAAGGATATCCAACAACAACAAAAATCTCCTTCCTAGCCCTATCACCCAAATATACAATGCCCTCCCCTAGAAGCCATCAATGACTGCTACCACTCTTTTATGAATTCATAAACAGATTCAACAACCTTTTAAAAGTGTCAGGAGACAAAACAAAAAAAAATAGTAATAAAGAATGCCTGAACCATCCAGGGCTTAGCTTTCTAGCCTTTGTCCTGAAGGTGCTTTAAACATCTCCTTCTACCCATCTGGATTTATAAAGTTCTTGCCAGCTGTGCAAATTTAATTTCAACATAAAACACTTCCTTGAGCTTTAAAAATGCTACCTTCTCCCCCATTTACTCAATTCTCTATACAAAGTGCTGCTAAAAACATCCTTGGTAAATTTCATAAGCCTGCCTGGTGCCTGTGATGCTTGTAAATTGCAAAGTCACTGACTTTGAGGTGCAAAAACATAACTGTATTTTCCCCAGAATTGAACCCAACCCCCCAGTGCCCTTTTCATTTGGTGGGTAGAAAATTTAATCTGGTGGCAAGGTAATCATAATTACTACCTGATTTTTTACTCCTATTGAGGATCTTTCATGAGCCATACTTCTTCCCATTCTCATCTCCCATTCTTCCCAGGGTCCATCCTCATTCAGGAAGGCTAGTGTGTGATTAGGCTAGTCACACAAGGTGGCATGGGCATCTTGCTCCTTGTTTGTCCCTTGGCCTCTGCTAGCATCTACAGAAGTGCATCTCAGCCTTCTGGACCCTGGGCATCAGCTCCTTGTCCTGTGTAATTTGTCCTGCCGGGACCTCTGGGGTCAAGTCCATGACTCTGTCTTTTTTGTCTTATCCCGAGCTCCTCTGAACCCACCGAGCTTGGGACTTCTTGGAAGGCTGGCAGACTTCTTGGACTGTGCCTCCCTCCTGTTCCCCTACTCCTACAGTCCAGCCTCTTCTTGGGCAGGGCTGGGGCCTTATTAGGATTATTCTCAAATGGCTAACTTGTTTTTGAGAGAGAGAGATATAGACAGAGGGCACAAGTGAGAGAGAAAGAGAGAGAGAGTGAAACGGGGGGGGGGGAGGGAGAGAGGGAGAGAGAGAAACAGAGCTCCATCAAAGCAGGGCTCAAGCTCACCCAATGCAGGACTCAAACTCATGAACTGTAAGATCGTGACCTGAGCCAAAGCCAGATACTTAACTACTGAGCCACCCAGGCGTCAGATGGCTGACTTTTAAGCTCACATTGTTCACTTTATTCTGCTAGTAGTGTCCATTTTTGTTTTTTCTCCCAGTATGTGGGCAACTAGCTCTTAAATAATGGGTTTTAAAAATATATCTATCATTTATGATGTTAACCCTATCCCCAGTTTCCTTTGGGGCTTGGCCTTACAAACACCTCCCCCCACCCCAGCTGAAATCCTTTTGTCTCAGAAAGCCCAGATCTTGAAATGGAAATCCTGTGCTTTCAAAACTCTTATGTCAATTAGAGTTAAGAAAAACCCACTGAGGAACTCAATAAGCTTGTTTCTCTGAGCCGTATTCACCCTCCCATGAGGGAGGTGAATCTGGTTAATTGACTGCTTGCTACACAGAAGAATGGTAGAGAGTGTAAGGAAGTGGGGAAGGGAGGGAAGACACCTTATAAATTCCTCAAAATATTCTGTGTTCTACACTGAAAGTAATGTGGAAAGGTGAACAGTTCCCCCCCCCCACTGTGTCTTTTTTTTTTAATTTTTTTTAACGTTTATTTATTTTTGAGACAGAGAGAGACAGAGCATGAACGGGGGAGGGGCAGAGAGAGAGGGAGACACAGAATCGGAAGCAGGCTCCAGGCTCTGAGCCATCAGCCCAGAGCCCGACACGGGGCTCAAACTCACGGACCGCGAGATCGTGACCCGGGCTGAAGTCAGATGCTTAACCGACTGAGCCACCCAGGCGCCCCCCACTGTGTCTTTTAAAAATTTTTTTTTATGTTTATTTATTTTGAAAGAGAGAGAAAGAACACACACACAAGCTGAGGAGGGGCAGGGAGAAGGAGAGACAGAATCCCAAGAAGGCTCTGCTCTGTCAGCACAGAGCCATGTATGGGGCTCAAGCCCATGAACCGTGATATCATGATCTGAGCTGAGATCAAGAGTAGGACACTCAACTGACTGGGCCACCCAGGCGACCCAGACCCCCCTGTGTTAAGGAGACTTACCTGGCTAGATCTATGCCATCTGACTTTAAATGTCATCGTCTCTAACTAGCCAAGTCTCATGCTCTGTAACAAGGTGTGCTGGTGTTTACCCTTAGCTTGTCATGCAACAGGACAAAGATACAGCTTGAGGAAGATGGGTTGAGCGTGCAGTTATGTGTTTGAAGGATTTGGCAGGGCTGAGAAATGACTCTTTGGGATATGGAATTCCAGGAAAAAAAGGATTCCAGTCAATTTAGGAGTCCAGACAGAGAAGCTGCTGCACCCCAAGGTCTCACATGCCATCCTGAAAAAAGAAAAACAAACAAACGAAAATAATTAAGGAAGAGATCTTTGATGGCTATAGGTATAAAAGACGGGTTTTGCGGACTGAGGATGTCTGAGAATTCCCAATGTCTAGCAGTCTTCTCCTTTCCTTTTTAATGTATGTCTGACAGCTGCTGCAGACATCTAGCCTTTTCAAGTGGTAGCCTGTCAGGAGGACTTGCCAAATTCCCAAATTTGTGATTGTCACTAGAGCAGTGGAAATCAGCTTTTTATAGGGACATTGTTTTGTTTTTCACAAAGAATTAAAGGCATCTGGGAGCTTTTCTGGACCCCACCATTGGAGATTCCACAGGAGTGCATCTAAGGGGTGTGGGTGGATTGTTTACAAGGCATGGACTTTCTTTGAGTCTCATTTTCTTTATTTGTGACATGGGGATGCCAGTGGAAGTAACTCCTCAGGCTTGTGAGGCTTTGGTGAGGTGGGCTGTGAAGTACAAGCATGGGGCATACAGCTGTGCTTAACAAAGGTCAAATACTGCCATTTGGATTGAGGATGGGCCCTTTGTCAAACCTGCAGCTGCCATTATTGATACACATGCATACGCAGAACTACCACAGCCCACAATTATCCTTGGTTTCTTATTGGAAACTCAGAGTGCTAGAGTATTAAACACCAGATTATATTGTCTTATGTAATTTCTGCTAATTAAATTTCCTTACACAGCTGTGGTGAGAGCTCTCTGCCCCACATTCCTATTTGGGATATATTCAATGGGGCTTATGGGGATACACAGGTTGAAATATTCTATTGAAAATTTAACTCAAGGAAGCAAAACTACAAATGCATTAGGTCAGTTTGTGAGGAATCCATGTCTCTCTCCCTGTGGGAGGAAGCTTTATAGTCTTTTTTGGAGGACAATCTGGCAATATTTTCCAATGCTATAGTAGATGCAGCCTTTTGTATTTCCATGTTTAGGCATCTATTTGGGGGAGAATTACTGACATATATAAACAAAGGATATACAAAGTATATACTGCATATACACAACAAGTTGCTTATAATAACCAAAAAAAAAAAAACCCACAAAAAACAAAAAACCACCCCACCAAAAACCATCTAAATGTCCAACAATTGAATCTTGGTTAAATAAATTATGAACCATTCATTAATGGAATTTTAGATAGTAGTTATTTTATTTTATTTTTTATTTTTTAATATATGAAATTTACTGTCAAATTGGTTTCCATACAACACCCAGTACTCATCCCAAAAGGTGCCCTCCTCAATACCCATCACGCACCCTGCCCTCCCTCCCACCCCCCATCAACCCTCAGTTTGTTCTCAGTTTTTAACAGTCTCTCATGCTTCGGCTCTCTCCCACTCTAACCTCTTTTTTTTTTTCCTTCCCCTCCCCCATGGGTTTCTGTTACGTTTCTCAGGTTCCACATAAGAGTGAAACCATATGGTATCTGTCTTTCTCTGTATGGCTTATTTCACTTAGCATCACACTCTCCAGTTCCATCCACGTTGCTACAAAAGGCCATATTTCCTTTTTTCTCATTGCCACGTAGTATTCGATTGTGTATATAAACCACAATTTCTTTATCCATTCATCAGTTGATGGACTTTTAGGCTCTTTCCATAATTTGGCTATTGTTGAGAGTGTTATTTTAGAAAAGGGGGAAAGATACCTGGAAGGCTCCCTCAGACATAATGTTAAATGGATAAAGCAAAATAATACATATAATATAACTTTATTTCTGCAAAAAAAATTGATATATCTGTATATACACATATGTGTATGGGTAAAAACATAGAAAAGGACCTTAGAAAAATACACAGCAAACTGCAAACATTTGAGTACCTCCTGGAAGATTACTCTGAATACATCTGTATTGTTTGAATTATTTATCACAAGAGTTAATTAGTAAAAATGAACTTTTAAAAGATTATTTTAGCAGATGATAATAGTCATATCCAGGTCCCTTTTTGAGAGGGGAAAGGGAGTCTTTCCCTTGCCAGCAGTGTACTTGAGGGATCTCCTGCAACTTCTTTGGAGCTATCTGGCCTGGCCTTGTGCACTCATCCAGATCATGCTACTCAGCAACATGGGATCTGGCTGGCCCCCTTGGGTTTGGATTTGTGTTTGCCCTTTCAGTGCTCTGGGCTGCCTGTGTCCATTGATCTATGCCCTGTATGGAGCTGCCTTGTCCTTTCCAGGTTGCCTGGTCTCCAAAGCACACATTCACCATCTTTCCCAGAAACACACAACCGGATCTCCAGAGGCCCCAGGTGGGCCTGACAAACAATACCTGCCCTCATAGTTTAAGCTCTTACTCTGACATTCTAAATGATGCAGAAAATTGTTTTCTTTGGACACAGTTCCTAAAGGCACCAGGAAAACCAGTGCCAAGTTGTGATATAACAAGGAACAAAGGGCTAAAAAATGTCCCCAGACTTTCCTGTTTGGTATTTGCATCTCTATGATACCACTCCCTAACCAGAGGGAAACCAGTTGTGAAACTGAATGAAGGAAATAGATCATCTGGGGGTGCTCCCTAGAGAGCTTACTTTCTTATAGACTCACTTTCCTCTACTGCCTCCCACCCTGTCCTCCTTTCTGCTGACACAGTATAAATTGGGGCTGGGCTCTGTGTGTACATCACATCAAAGGCAACATGAAGACAGACGCTGTCTATGTTTTGGTGGCTTTTGTCGCTGTGGGGATGGAGATGGCCTGCTTTAGAGGTGAGGGTGCTGAGGGGATCCTACCTGAGAGCAGAGAGGACTCAGAACCCAGCTTCTGACCCGGGAATAGGTTGGCACAGAAGCAGGCAGTGTGTCTGCTAGAGAATGGAAATTTGGCATTGATCAGACTCGTTTCCTTTGGCCTACAGGGACAATCACCCTGCATTTCTTATTCTTCTTATCAAATCAGGTTTGGGTCTGATTAGAAGTTGGGGCTCCCTCTAGTTAGGAGATGTGCCCTGGATGTGGGATTCCAAAGGAGAGTAGCTCCTGGATGAAGGTAGGGTATGCGTGAGGTGGGGAGATGGCTGCCTGTGATCAGGAGATTTTATAATGAGGTAGAAAAAGAAGAGGGTTATGGTGCAGGTTTCTTGCCTGATGGGACTGTGCAGGCTTTGGAGCAGGGAAAACATTCTACCAATGGCCAGACGGTAAAATGGGGGCCTACAAGTGAGTTTGTAGCCACCGAGGTTGAAGTGGGCATCAGGAGCATGAAGGAAAAACCGGAAGAGGTGGGAGCCCCACCAGCCATGAGGACTTCAGACCTCCAGCATGAGTTCCCTGCCTTAGTAACCATACTAGACCACACAGAAACCATTGTATGTTGCAGGGTAAGAAAGACCTGGAATGTGTCCAAAGGTACCCCAAGGAGTCTTTGGAAGTTGTGTGGAAATGTGCTCAGGAGATGAATCATGTCCCCAAAGAATGAAATGCTGCAGCAATGGATGTGGTCATATCTGCATGTATGGTGTCCCCCAAGTGAGTATGAATCAGTCAAGAGCTGTCCAAGTGGATGGATAACTCCCCAGGGGACTTTGCTGGGGTAGACAGATGCTCACAGACATCTGGATCACTCCAAGAGAAGGGGGATGACAGCCAATGGCAGAACACCTGGCTGTGTTATCTAAGGCTCTCTCTTAGAAAAGAAGTGTTATCCCAGGACAGCCCTGGGGGGCTCAAGTGGGACAACTGACCTTGACTCTCCATTCACAGGTCATTATTAACAAAGGGTTTCTCACCCTCCTTCCCCTTCCCCACCAAAGAGGCTTAACTCTTCTTGGAAAATGGTGATCTTGGGAGGAGGAGGGAAAGGAGCGGGAACCCCAATTTACCCTACCTGTGTCAGGCAGGCATTGTGCCGGAGTTGAGATAAAAAGGTAAGCATAACCAGGTCAAGGAGACAGATCTATATAAATGATTATAACCCAATGTGACTAGGGCTTTGTACAGATTTCTCCTAAGTTCCATGGGAGTGAAGGGAGGAGTTATTGGCTTTACCTGGGGAGTTGGACAAGTTATCAGAGAGTGGAGAACATCTATGGGAGAACTTAAAGGATGCATAAAGTTTTCCAGAGGAAGGAAAGGCAGTTCAGATTATGGGAAAACTGTGGTCACCCTGTTGGGGATGGGAAGGCGATTGTGGTAGGCAGAAGTTGCAGCATCTCAGGGGGATGGTGGAGGGTCATCCAAGCCAGAGTCTAAAGAGGAATGAGCTGCCTGCCAAAGACTTTGGAAAACTGGTGTTGGTTGTTAAGCAGAGGGAATGTTATGATCAAATTTGTATTTTGGAAGGCTATCTCCAGTGGCCATGTGAAAGATGGACAGGACATTTATTAAGCATGCCTGGATACCTGCCCCAGAAGATTTCTCATGAATCCCTGAGTCCAATGCTTGGCACAACAAGACTCTTCCACAATCCATTTCTGGCTACTACCTATCCCTAGAATTGCAGCCCTAGGAGAGGAATATCTAAAGTGGTGGAGTGACTGCTTTCTGAAGAGCTGTGTCCAAAATAAACTGTATCTGTGGCATTATTCAGGCTGCATTATCCTTCCTACTTAGGTATTCTGGTGGACTCTCTGTGGGTTGGCAGGGCCCTTAGTGTGTACAGGCAGTGAATCCATGAATACGAGGCACTCAGAATACCAACTGATCAGGGGCAAAGTCCTCCCAGCTAGTTCCTTTCCTCCTTCTATGTCTATGACTCCAGACAGAGCAAATGGCATGAGAATATTTTCTCTAGCATCCTGTGGATATGATTTTGGAAGCAAAAAAAGAAAAATTAATGACCATGTAGCACATGGCAGGTCTATTGGAGTGGCCCTTATTAGGGCAAGTCCTCAGCCATGAGGACAGGAGCAAGTGTGGAAATACTGCATTCTAAGACAACACACTGATATCTAGCAGGACTAAATACCTAAACCCAGAAGAGTGACCGCGACCCTTGAGATGTGAGGCTTTGAGTGGCAGGAGTTGGGAAGTGCCAGCTCCCACCTGGAGTGATGAAGAGAAAGGATAGAGTTAGGAGGTAGGCTTGGGGGTGGAGACTTTGATTCAGACGTTACTTGAAGCAGAGGATAAACCTAGGTCTCCCAGAGAAGCCCCAACAAAAATGATGTTTTGAGCTGACTGTTGCTAGTCCCATTCCCGGCCCCAATCCCCAGAGTCCACTTCTCTCCACCTAGATTCCCCAACTTAGCCTGCTGAGTTTGGTCTCCTATATCTGTTTGTTCTTCTCTCCCCTGCTCTTGCTTCTCATATAGTACATCTTATAACCCCAATATCTAATGGCCTGATTAGCCTGTGCATTGGAATGAGGGCATGGTAGCATTGATATATTCTTCTTCTTTGTTGTTGTTGTTGTTGTTTATTTATTTTGAGAGAAACAGACAGAGTGTGAGCAGGGGATGGGCAGAAAGTGAAGGAGACATAGAATCCAAAGCGGGCTCCAGGCTCTGAGCTATCAGCACAGAGCCCCACGTGGGGCTTGAACCCATGAACCATGAGATCATGACCCAAGCCAAAGTCAGACACTTAACGGACTGAGGCACCCGGGTGCCACCATATGTCTTTTACTGGCTGGTCATCCCCTTCCAAAACTCCTCCATGCTCCAGTCTCATTTAGAAATGTATGGGGGTTCATGAGCATACCCTTAAAATGTTTTCAAGCAATTTCCCCTCTTATCTGTCATTCTGAATGCCAAGGGTTGACTTTTCCCTGAAAAGATACTTGAGGATAACATCCTACAACACTCACTTATTTTTCCAGATAGTTCTGAAGACCCTAGAAAGTTGTTTGTGTTCTTTTGTGAACATCTCATTGTTATAACCTGCATTCAACCCCCTTTTATATTTAGCGGAAAACTTCATTTTCTCCCTGCCAAAATTGATCGGAGTCAGACATTCTCTCCCTACTTCCTGGAAGGTGGTGCTCAGAATTATCATGCTTTTTTCTGACCATGTAGATCTTTAGGGAGTGATATTAGGAGCTAGGGATAGTGGAAAACAATTCACAACAGCAGAGATGCCAACAACTGTATCCTTCTTTTTAATTTTATTTTAGTTTATTTTTTTATTTTTGAGAGACAGAGAGAGAGAAAATCCCAAGCAGGCTCTGTACTATCAGCATGGAGCCTGATGTGGGCCTTGAGCTCCCGAACCCTGAGATCGTGACCTGAGCCAAAATCAAGAGTCAGAATATTAACTTAGTGATCTACCCAGGTGCCTCCAAGCAACAGTAGCCTTAACCAGACTGTTGCTGTGAGCTACAGTTGGCCCTGTTGTTGTTACTTGCCTTGTTTTGGCACCTGATACTTTCCTGAGCCTGGTTTACCAGTCTTTCCTGTGGTTTCTGTGAGCTGTATAATAACATCTTTCCAAAATTCCTGCTCTCTCAAGCTGGTCGGAATTGGTTTCTTTGGTTTGCATTCATGAGCATTAATTTGTGTGGAAATTGGTGTCAGGAGTAGGCCCAGGCCAAACACATTCAGGGAAATAGCTGTAACAGTCTGGGTTTCATGAACTGGTCTGGTTAGAAGCTAAAAGGCAACTAAAATCATTAGTATCCTCGCATGGAAACCTGGAAGGCAGTTAACGACCATCTTGGTTAATTGATTCTGGTGTTTTATTCTTTTGGAAGCTACAAAAATGAAACTATTTTCTTAATTTCTTTTATTGATTGTTCATCACTAGTGTATTGATCTTGTGTTCTCCAACATTACTTAATTCATTTATTAGCTTTTGTAGATTTTTTAAATGGATTCTTTGGGATTTTCTCTGTATAGAAGCATGTTATCTGCAAATAGATATAGTTTTATTTCTTTCTTTCTAGTTCGTATGCCTTTTATTTCTTTTTCTGGCCTAATTGTTCTGGCTAAAAACTCCAGTAGAATGCTGAATAGCAATGGTGAAAGCAGGGAGACTTGTCTTCTTCCTTGTCTTCAGGGGAAAGCTTTTAGTTTTTCAATATTGAGTATGATGTTAGCTGTGGATTTTTCATAAACATCCTTTTTCATATTGAGTAAATTCTCTTTTAGTCTTAGTTTTCTGAGTGTTTTTATCATTGATTGGTGTTGGATTTTGTCAAATGCTTTTCTGTATCAGTTTAGGTGATTATGTGTTTTTCTTCCTTCGTTCTATTAATGTGATGTATTGCCTTGATTGATTTTCTTATGTTGGACCATGCTTGCCTCCTTGGGATAACTCCTCCCAGATCAAAATCTAGATTTATCATACTAGGTATATAATCCTATTATAATCTTATTACATGTAATCATATTATACTAGATATATAATCCTTTTAATATGCTGTTGGATTCCATTTGCTAGTGTTTTGTTGAGGAATTTTGTATCAGATTTTTTTAGTGTTTATTCATTTTCGAGAGAGAGTAAGAGACACAGTGCGAGCAGGGAAGGGGCAGAGAGAGAGGGAGACACAGGAACCGAAGCAGGCTCCAGAGGCTCTGAGCCATCAGCACAGAGTCCAATGTGGGACTGGAACTCATGAACCATGAGATCATGACTTGAGCCAAAGTCAGACACTTAACTGAGCCACCCAGGTGGCCCTACATCCGTTTTTTTATAAGGGATATTGGTCTATAATTTTCGTGATGTTTTTATCTGGCTTTTATATCAGGATAATGTTGGCCTCAGAAAATGACCTAGGACATGTTTTGTCTTTTATTTCCTGGAAGAGTTTGAGAATTAATTGATTAAAAAAATTTTTTTGCATTATGGTTAGATAGCATAATCTGTATGATGCTGAATCTTTGAGAATAGATTTTGAATTTCTTTATGGACTAGCACATGTATGGTTTCTATAAATGTTCTATATACACTTTAAAATTAGTGTGTTCCATGTTGTCACATGTAAGTTGTCTATCATCTGCTAGTTTGATTTTGTTAATCTGTATAATTTAAATTGTCTCTATTTTTCATTAATTTTGTCTGTATTATCCCTCAGTTTCTGAGAAAAAATAATAGAATTTCCAACTAAAACTCTTCATTCATGCATTTCTTATGCTTCTCTATCAATTGTTCCTTTGTATATTCAAGTAAAATTTTTAGGAGCATATATGTCCTTGATCATAGTTATCTTCTTAATTTATTTTTCCTTTTAACACTAAATAATATCTTTTCCTTCGCATAGTCAACACTAAAATCTACTTGCCAAATATCAAAGTTGATAATTCAGCATTCCTTTAGTTCATATTTGCCCAGTAAAAATTTCCCATCTCTTTATTTTAAAACTTACTATTTAAAGGACGCCTGGGTGGCTCAGTCAGTTGGGTGGCTGACTTCGGCTCAGGTTGTGATCACACAGCTTGTGAGTTCAAGCCTCGTGTCAGATCCATGCTGACAGCTCAGAGCATGGAGCCTGCTTCAGATTCTGTGTCTCCCTCTCCTTCTGCCCCTCCCCTGATCACACCGTCTCTCTCTCTCTCAAAAATAAATAATATTAAAAAAAATTTAAATTTACTATTTAAAATTTTTGTGTGTGTTTCTTAAAGCAATATATTGATTGTTGTTCTCATTTTTATCCAATCAGAGAAGTTTTTTTTATCAATAAGTTTAACCCATTTATATTTATGATCCTCACTGTTAAATTAAGATCTATTTCTGTCACATTTCTTGCTTCTTATTTATCATATTTTCTTGTTGCCTTTTTGCTTTTCTTTACCATTTCCATTAGCTGGATTAGATTCTAATGTGCTGATTTAAAAGCCATCCTTCTATTTTTATTCTTCTGGAATTCACCCTTGAAGATTTTTTAATTAATTAATTAATTTATTTATTTATTGTTTACTTATTTATGTTGAGAAAGAGAGTGTGTGCACATACGAGCGAGGGAGGGGCAGAGAGGGAGAGAAAGAATCCCAAGCATGCCCACAGTGTCAGCGCAGAGCCCAACTCAGGGGTCAATTTTACAGCCATAAGATAATGACCTGAGCCAAAATTAAGAGTCAGAGGTGGGCCTCTTGGTGGCTCAGTGAGTTGAGCTGTCCAACTCTTGACTTTGGCTCGGGTCATTATTTCACAGTTCATGGGATCAAGCCTCGCATTGAGTTCTGCGCTGACAGCATGTAGCCTGCTTAGAATTCTCTATCTCAACCTCTCTCTCTTACTCTCTTACCCTCCCCCTCTCATGCTCACTTTCTCTCTCTCTCTCTCTCTCTCAAAAAAAAAAAAGTGGCGCTTTACCTACTGAGGCACCCAGGTGCCCCTAAAAGTTTACATTTATATCAGCCTCATATTTGCTTATTTCATTCCAGTTAACACCAACAAAATAAAAAGATCTGCTATACAAAAGAAGTCTCTTTCATGAATACCAAAGGCAAAACAAGACCAGAGAGCTCCTGACATAATTGTATCTCTTTAGACTAAATATTAATGTTGACAGCACTAATGGAATGAAATCAGATTATATGAATAATACATTACTCACATCAATCAGTGTTACCACAAGCTGATGGGAAATAAATATTCAGAGTAAACACAGAGGGAGAAATTTCAAATGCAAGTACAACATAGAAATCCCTCTAATAGAGAATGCAAAATCCGCAACCGTTGCTTTCTCACTGCTAAATTGTGTTCTACTGACAGTGTAGCAGAAGGACATGCAGATGACTGTGACCAATGGTAAATTACTGATGAACAGATGTGTGTATTCATGCAACTATGTGTGCCCTTCAAAAGGGACTCCTGGGGCCCCTGGCTGGCTCAGTTGGTAGAGTATACAACTCTTAATCTCCGGGTGGTGAGTTTGAGCCCCATGTTGGGTGTGGAGCCTACTTTAAATAGATAAATAAATAAATAAGACTCCTGATGTTAGGAAGTGCAAACTTTTAATTGCCCATCTCTTCAATTAGTATAAAATTAGATGCTGTATGGTAAGAAGGAACAGAAATAAAGCAGATAGAAAAAAGTTGTGTAATCAGAAAATCAGAAAACACCTCAGATATGTATCTTGAATTTAAACAAATACCTATCAGCCCAAATATACATTCCAAATGATCTTTACATGAATCCAAGCATTAAGTTAAAACATTTTCAGAATGTTATTGAATACAGAGAGATAGAGGTAGACACAGAGAGACAGAGACTATCTCTAGAAGGAAACCCAAGAAATTATAATAGTGGTTCCTTCTAGAGAGAGAACAGGGTAGAAGGGCTTGAAAGTCAGGGATGGGTAGGAAACTTTTCATTGTAAACTTTTTGTTTATATTTAAATTCATGCATTTATATCCTTTCTTAAGCCACAAATATAACCTAGAGAGGTCTGATTCCACTTACATCAGAAAGGAGATTATAAGACAGAATGTGTACTCTTACCCTCCTTTTTCTTCCTGAAAGTAGGAGATAAACCTCCCCTATGAAAGGTTCCCTCCCTATACTAGGAGGAAAGAAGACATTCTTATCATCAGAGACTGCAAAATCTGGGAAATCTGTTCAAACAAACCTCATTAACTCACTCTTATCTTCCTAGTTGCCTCCTCACCATTTACTATCCCAACTCACACCCTTTTGTCTTATCAATTCTTGATAAATTTATTGTTACTTTGTCTAAATGGTGTAAAATTTTCCTGCTCTGGCCACTTAGGATCTTCATTTTCTTGTGAAGGCTCCCATTTATATGTAAATACCTTAGGAAAGTTTGTATGCTTTTCTCCTGTGAATCTGTCATATGCCAGTTTAATTCTTAGGCCCAGCCTGAGATCCAAAGAGGACAGAGGAGAATATTTCCTCCCTTGCACATCCCAGATCCAGCCTCTCCTCTCTTCAGCCATGGTCAGGGTTGAAGTGTCCTAAACTTCATGGTCCACAAAGTCAGCCTCCCTAGATATGAGTGTTCCCACCAACAGCTATGTAGGAGACAATGCAAGTCCATAGGTAGGAGCTGACTGAACAAGACAATAAAGACCATAATATAATTGTGAAATATGGATTTTTAATTCATTTTATGTATGTTTCATAAAAGCTGGCAATAAGGAAAGAAAATTATCCTACCCAGGTATGGTTCCCTTTGCCCCACCAGATAGTACAGCAAAAGGCTGATTCACCAGAAAGAAGTGTTGACCAGTTGTCTCTCAGGTGGCATAGCCAAGTGAAAGCAGGTGAGTGGAGTTAAGGAATTTGGGAGGCAGTGGTAGAGAATGCCAGTTCCTCCATACCCTGGCCCCTGTGACATGAGAGGTGCACCTGAGCCCTGGTGGGAATGAGTAGTAGAGGAAAAGGCAAAGCAGATGTTATGGAGAAAAGAGCATGAGCTGAGAAGTTAGAAAGAACTAATTTATCTCCTACCCACCCGTACAACTAAGTTCCTCAATAATTATGAACAAGTTGAACAGTGTCCAATTCCTCGTTTGTGAGTTGGGGATGCGCAGTATGATGGCACTGTTGGGTAAGCACAATGAGGTGAAGCCATGAAGCTCTGGGCGTGGATAAGGTGCTCACTGGATGTTAGTTCTGCTCATCCTGCTCCACATTCTTTTGTTTACTCACATAGTAGTCCTTAATCTTTAGTGGTTTTGTCTGCTGAATGGGGAAGGCCTTTGTTATTGGTGCAAAGACCTCATTTGGGAAGATGGCACACACAGGTGTGTGTTATCTTTGGCCAGCTGGTAGGCATCAGGGAGTACCTGCACAGAACCAAGAGTTCAAACAACATTGTGGACTAGGTGTCTTCTTGTGGCCTGCTTCTCTAAGCATGGAGCTTGAGCCTCCCTGAGGCCTGAGAGATAACAGGTAACAGCTGCCCATTAATCCAGGAGGATAAAAGTGAGAACCGAGAAACCAGTGCCTTAGTGTTTCATGTTGTTTTTCCTCTCTGCCCCATGGCCCCATAGGCTCAGGCATAATCTATAAGGACTGGGGACAAATCTAGATTGCAGTCCCCAAGCCATATGGATTGCCATCCCCTCTGGCAACCACAGCCTATTCTTACTGGGCTGAATTCTACTCCAGTCCCTTTTCTCCATTGACATGAGCCTGTCCTAGGCCACTCCTCACTCTTTCAAGGCTACATAACGCTTGGTGCAGCCCCCTGACTGCCTGGTCTGACAAGCCTGGGCCGTGCTTTCCTGTGAGTTAGTTCACATGAACCAGGTGAGGATAGCCTGCTAGGAAGTCTGTGGTGGCCATGTCAGAGGCAGGCAGGAGAGGTGGAGGAACTGGCTTTCTGTCTTCTCTACTCAGTACCTTACAGGACTTCTGAGCTCTGTGAAGTGAGAAGCATCTTCCTGTTGATGTCCAGAACATGGAGTGACCATGTAAGGACTAATGGAAACAAGGCACCATTTTTAAAAAAGTTTTATTTATTTTGACATAGAGAACGGGGGGGATGGTGGGCAGAGAGAGAGGGAGAGAGAGAATCTCAAGCAAGGTCCACAATGTCAGCACGAAGCCTGATGTGGGGTTTGAATTCACAAACTGTGAGATCATGACCTGAGCCCAAGTCAGATGCTTAACTGACTGAACCATCCAGATGCCCCAACAAGGCACCATTTGGCACCTGGATGGATTCTCAGCTTTGGGATTACCGGAGAGAGTGCCCTGTTGTACAGGGTGTCATGCCCACAAGGACACTGACAGTGGGGGCAGTGATGGGTCTCCAGGATTAAGTGGCTTTGTAGAGACCAGACCATACCACAGAGGCCATATGAGAAGGGCATGAGGGAGACTTGCTTGTGAGCACATGTGGACACCTCGAGGATTCCTGGGAATATATGGGCAAGACTGGGGAGATAGGGTGGTAGTAAATGGGTGTGAAATAGGGGTAGTCAGGCAGCCAGATGTGGGTATAAATAGGATATGGCCTCCTTCCTCTCTCTAGGACGGGTAAGGCTTGGAACCTTGAGGTTGAAGATATGTGACCCATTAGGAGTAGGAGAGGAAAAGAGAGACCCTTTAGAAAAAACATGGCTGGTCAATATAGGGACTGGAGGCAGTTATGGATGGAACCATACTCCTTTTCAGATCACCACAAGTTGAGGTCGAAGTTAATGGAGGACCACAACAACTCCCCACAAGCAGTCTTCTGGTGCTGGGACTCCTCAACTGAAGCACGAGTTCACCTCACCTGGCAAAACTTCTGAGGTGTTTGCACTGAGATATTTGCTTAACTCCTGGAGGGCTCAGATTGGATGGTGGAGGAAACCTCCTAACTATGTGCAAAATAAACACAGCATTATCTCCCTGCATTTTCCTTCATAGTGTGAAACTATAATATATATCACACATTTTTTTCATTTTTAAGTAGAATCTTTATTTTCAATAATATATATTTATTTTCTCTTTCTTTAACTCTATAAAAAAAAGTCAACACTTCCCATTTAAATCTGGGATTTACTAAAGCTCTGTTTGTGTAGGATTTGTTGATCATGGAACATATTCCCGCTAAAGGTTGTGGATAAAATATCAAGATGGAATCAGGATGGAAATGGAAGAGTGGTAGGAAATTTTCAGAGATCCTGGATTCAGAGAAAAGTGGCCACAGGACACCCCACTAGACAGAGGGGCTGGATATGTCTTTAGGTTCTTCTACCAATGAGGTTTGCATGTGTTGGTGTTAGAGCATAGAAAAATGTGTACATGAATGTGCTGGCAGCACAAGGGTGGAATTCGGGAAAGCCCTCTGGATCTGGTTATAAGATTCACAGTAATGCTCCCTATTCTGGGAAAAACCCCAATGGCCATATTTTGACAAAGTGACACTGCCTCCTTGACATTAGCTGAATGATCCAGATAGAGACTTTTGATTAATCTGTTTTTTCCCCTCCTGGGAATTTGAAATATGGAATGAAGAGACACAGAGACTGGACCTCAATGAGGTTGGAAACACATTCATGGCAGCATCCTTGAAGAATTTCACAAAGTTAAAATACCTTTTACTTATTCACTCTATAGACAAGGCTATGCATACTCTGCATAGCCTACAGACTCTGTGGTCACCCAGATTTTGGGAGCCAAATTAATTAGGGGAAGATAATTAACACACCATGCTCAGGCCATTGCATATGTACTGTCTCACTTTACACTCACTGTCAACTTTATAATATCTTTATAAACTTTACGATATCTTTATAGATCTTACTATCACAATTTTACAGAGGAACAGACTCAAGGGCCAAGAAGGTTGATGAGTTGCCCAATGCTACACTGTTAGTGAGTGGAACAGCCAATCTTCTCGTACAGAAGAAATCTTGGCTTTTTGGTAAATGCTCCATGCCCTGTACCATGCTGATGCTCTATCCCAAAGAGGGAAGATGCTCATTTCACTGGCAGCATTCTCCTGAACAGGTGTTAAAGTCTCAATAAAAAGCCATGTATGGATTATGTATGTTTTGTATTTAATGCAAGGACACAAGGGAAGGTGGAGTGGAGGGGCATTGCCTGAATCTTTGCTCTTTCTACACTGTCATTAACAATGAACTCTATAAGCTTAAAAAACAAAGTTTGCTCAAAGTCCCTTGGGATGCCCACCTGCTCACCTACATTTATAATTTTTAAGTTTATTTATTTATTTTGAAAGAGAGAGAAAAAAAACATGCGTGTGAGCTGGGGGAGGGTGGAGACAGGGGGTAACAGAGAATCCCAAGCAGGCTCCACACTGTCAGCATAGAGCCTCAGGGCTCGAACACATGAACCATGGAATCATGATCTGAGCTGAAACCAAGAGTCTGAGACTTAACCGACTGAGCCACCAAGGAACACCCCCTTCATTTATAATTTTAAAAAGAAAGGATTGTATTTTTTGTTGTTTGCTTTTTAAAAAAATTAAGTATAATTAACATACAGTGTTACACTAGTTTCAGGTATACAATATAATGGTTCAATAATACTATACATTTTTTAGTGCTCATCATGATAAGAGTACTTTTAATCCCCTTCACTCATCCTCCCACCCACCTTTCCTCTGACAACCACCAATTTGTTCTCTGTATTTAAGAGTGTTTTTTTGTTTGTTTGTCTCTTTTTAAATTGTTAAATTCCGCATATGAGTGAAATCATATAGTATGTCTTTCTCTGACTGGCTTATTTCACTTGGCATTATACCCTCTAGATCCATCCATGTTTTTGCAAATGGCAAGATTTCATTCCTTTTCCAGGCTGAGTAATATTCCATAGTGTGTGTGTGTGTGTGTGCGTGTGTGTGTGTGTATCTCACATCTTCTTTATCCATTCGTGTATTGATGGACACTTGTGTTGCTTCTGTATCTTGGCTCTTATAAACAATACTGCAATAAACAGATTAAACCAGGGGTGCATGTATCTTTTATAATTAGTGTTTTTGGGTTTTTGGGGGGGGGATGGTAGGTGGGTAAATACCCAATAGTGGAATTACTGGATTCTATGGTAATTTTATTTTTAGTTTTTTGAGGAAACTCCATACTGTTTTCCACAGTGGCTACACCAGTCTGCATTCCCACCAACAGTGCACGAGGGTCCCTTCTCCTCCACATCCTCACCCACACCAGTGTAAGAGTGCTGACAACACTGATTCCATCTTTGACCCTCTATCTTGTTCATGCCGGCACAGTGACCTCCCTCACAGCTCTGTGTTCCAAGCCCCTTGGAGGTTAACGTATGCCCTGACTGGAATGTAGGAAGGCTTGTTCTGATCTTCCCTGACATGGTGCGCAGGAGGCACCACTTTACATCACTAATAGAGATCCTCTAGCCCATAGATGGCCACTTTAGATAACTCTTCAGCGTTACCACCATGCCCCTTGCTCTATAACAGCTGTGGAGTGAGGTCCAGACTGGGCGGAGAATAGCAGCATACCACCTGTATTGCTGCCTGCCCGACTACCCCTCGTCTTCCCACCCCATCCCCACTCCCATCAGTAAGTCACCCTGAATAAAGCTTTGTGTAAATGGTATAGAGTGGCTTGCTTCATTTTTTGGTTTCAAAGTGCCCTCTCAGTGTGGTGGACACTTTACCGCCTCCAGCTTCTAACAACTTACTTCTTGTGTTTTTTATTTTAGCCATTCTGACAGGTGTGGGATAATAATCTCATTGTGGTGTTAATGATGGTGTTATATCTTCCCCCTATTCAGTAGATTGTCCTTTTGTTTTCTTGATGGTTTAAGTCGCTGTGCAGAAGCTTTCTATTTTGATGTAGTCCCAATAGTCTAATTTTGCCTTTTCCCTCCTTGCCAGATGAGACATACCCAGAAAAATGTTTCTATGGCCAACGTCAAATAAATTGCTGCCTATGTTTTCTTCTAGGAATTTTATGATTTCAGGCTTCACATTTAGGTCTTTAATCCATTTTGAATTTATTTTTGTGTATGGTGTAAGGAAGTGGTCTGGTTTCATTCTTTTGCACATAGTCAACCAGTTTTCCCAATTCTGTTTGTTGAAGAGATTGTCTTTTTCCATTGTATATTCTTGCCTTTTTTGTCATAGATTAATTGACCATGTAATCATGGGTTTATTTGTGGACTCTATTCTATTCCATTGATCTATGTGTCCATTATTGTGCCAGTACCATACTGTTTTGGTTACTACAGCTTTGTAGTATATCTTGAAATCTGGGATTGTGATACCTCCAGCACTTTTTAATTGGTCAAATCTCTTCACCACCTTTGGGGGGGCTGCCTCTCCCATGCACAGCCTATACGTGTAGCCTCCTGACCACCCATCACTCTCTAATTCTTTTTTAAAAATTAATTTTATTTTTTAATTTACATCCAAATTAATTAGCATATAGTGCAACAATGATTTCAGGAGTAGATTCCTTAATGCTCCTTACCCATTTAGCCCATCCCCCCTCCCACACCCCCTCCAGTAACCCTCTGCTTGTTCTCCATATTTATGAGTCTCTTATGCTTTGTCCCCCTCCTGTTTTTATATTATTTTTGTTTCCCTTCCCTTATGTTCATCTGTTTTGTCTCTTAAAGTCCTCATATGAGTGAAGTCATATGATATTTGTCTTTCTCTGACTGACTAATTTCACTTAACATAATACCCTCCAGTTCCATCCATGTAGTTGCAAATGGCAAGATTTCAACATCTTTGATTGCCGAGTAATACTCCATTGTGTATATATACCACATCTTCTTTATCCATTCATCCATCGATGGACATTTAGGCTCTTTCAATACTTTGGCTATTGTTGATAGTGCTCCCATAAACATTGGGGTGCATATGTTCCTTCGAAACAGCACACCTGTATCCCTTGGATAAATACCTAGTAGTGCAATTGCTGGGTCACAGGGTAGTTCTATTTTTAATTTTTTGAAGAACCTCCATACTGTTTTCCAGAGTGGCTGCACTAGCTTGCACTCTCAACTCTCGAATTCTGTGTATGAAGTATGATTGGCTCCACCTAACAGAGCAGAAACATGCTTGTGTGTGTTACAGTCTCATAGGATTCTGAGACTCTGATTCGAGCCTGGCCCCATAGCTGTGAGCCTCTACCCTCACCTTCTGCCCATGCATCCTTTAGAAAAGAAAGTCATCCAGGGGCACCTGGGTGGCTCAGTCAGCTGAGCATCTGACTTTGGCTCAGATCATGATCTCACGGTTCATTGTTTCGAGCTCCACTTCAGGTTTTGTGCTGACAGCTCAGGGCCTGGAGCCTGCTTAAGATTCTGTGTCTCCCTCTCTCTCTGCCCCTCCCCTGCTTATGCTCTGTCTCTCTCTGTTTCTCAAAAATAAAAATAAACATTAAAGAAAAGAGAGTCATCTAAAAAATCCATGCTGGGAAAGATTTTTTTCAAGTGCACCTTATTGTATGATTTTTCAATTTGCCTCTTTGAAATGTCAAGTTCCCAAGCACATTCAAGGCAGAACTTTCCTGTCTATACCACATGCTCAAGTTGTAGGAAAGGGGTTGCTTTGGGCTTCCTTGGGCTGTTCCCCTTACTCTGGCCTGCATCCTATGTGTGTCTCTCTCTGCCCCTCCCCTGCTCACACTCTATTTCTCTCTCTCTCTCAAAAATAAATAAACATTTAAAAAAGAAGAAAAAGTAGGAGGAGGAGAAAGGTAACTCAACCTTTGACCTAAGACTGGTTTCTCTGTATGAATCCCATAGAATTAGGCACTATCTCTACAGCAGAAACTTTTCAAGTTTCTGTTCATTGTATCCATATGAAGGTTTTCTTTCCAAGTCTCTGTGTAGGTTGAGTGAATTTTGTTGCAACTGTAGTAGTCGGGGACAGAATGTGGATCTCCTCCTGTGAGGAGCTGTGGGTTTCTTCTGAGCTTTGACTCTGGAACAGTCATCATATACTGTAGGAACACCACCATCAAAAAGGGTAAGATGCGGTAAACACGTGAACTGACCTACAGGGCTTCTGTCTGAGAAATGATTGTAAGGAAACTAGAGATCTGCTTGTGGGTATATGACAGGCCCCCTGTCATCATCTCCAGCAAAAGGAACACCCACCTGTCTACACACAGAAGACTGCATAAGCCCTGGGGAAGAGCAGTTGGTTGCAAATGGCAGGAGAACTGGAATTGTCCTACCTAACACAAGACACAGGAAGGACTAAAGAACCCTCTTCCTAGAGAGGGAGGAAACCACTTCCAGCTGCTCAACAGACACACTACCATGCTCCTGGATTCCCAGGACACTGATTAAAAATCCTTGAGATAGGTCCCTTCTGCCAGGGTAGGGTGAAGCCATGGGGAGTAAAAAAATAAAGTAAGCATTTATTGATTGCTGTTGGACACCAAGGTACTGTGCTTGGTGTTGGAATAAGAACACACATAAGGCAAGTTCAGCAGGACAGACCCATATAAATAATTATAATATAACCTGCCTGATGCTGTGGAAGGGATTTGTGAGAAGTTCTGCAGGAGCAGAAAGGGGAATTATTAGCTCTTGCCCAGGATGTTGGGAAAAGGTTTAGGTGGTGTGAAGTATGTGAGCTGGAAGCTGAGAGATGAGGCTGAGGTCACCAGGTGGAGGGGGAGCCAGGTGAACCATCCAGGCAGCAGGATCTGCCTGCATATTGTCTTGGGAGCGGGGAGGGCTGGAGGTTGGAACACTGGGGGAGACAGTTTCCTGGGATAGTGGGACTGGAGGAGGATTTAACAGGAGCTCCAGGCCAATTCTGGAAGGCCTTCATTGCCATGCCAAGCAAGGTGAATGCATATCCACTGAGCATAGTCAAGCCAGCAAAGTATGATGACTGATTTGTATTTTAGAACATCATTGCTGGTGGCAGTGAGTGACTGGGGAGATCCTGTCTTCCTTGCACTGTGACTTGTCCCAAAAAACACTTCTGGAGTCTATGTGTCCAGGATAAAGGGAGACTCATCCACAGCCCTGGATGGGAATATACAATGAATGCTTGACTTATGAGGATTTCAGGCAGCATTGCCTAGTGGTTCCTTTTATAGAACCTTTATTCTGAATACACTCTTGCTTAACCTTATCCATCTTGGGTCATTGTAACTAATTAAGGTGGGTGCAGGAGTTTCTATAATCACCAACATCTCAGCAAAGACCTATTAACTGAGTATTACATGGGCAGGGCATTCCTGCAGGTGATAGAGATGTCAACAGGGCAAAGAAGATGTCTTACCTTCCAGTCCCTTCTTGCTAATATCTTCTAAGCCAGGCTACCTGCACTCGTTTGTGTCTACTTCTTGGCCAAGGGCAAAGAGAACCCTACTCTCTACACAGGTATTATCAGTGCAGCTACTCCTAGGTTGTGAGACTGTAGGCTGTGTTCCTGCCTTATGTAACTTGTCTGGCCAGAGTAAATCAGTAGAATGAATAAAGAAGTGGGCCTTATCCAAGCAGTTTAAGGCCTTAAAAGAAAAAGACAGGGGTCCCCTGAGAAACAAGGAATTCTGCCTTCAGACTGCCTTTGGACTCAAGCTATAACATCAATTCTCCTTTACAACAGAATCTTTCCTCTTGGACCTAGGAAGATGAGAGCCTCTCAACTCCAGCATGGGTGACTTCAGGGTCTACAGATCAGTAGGTGATATAATTAGTTAGAGTTCTGTAGGGTCAATGCTCTGGAGAATAAGGAAGTAAATAGAGCAGAGATAGTTAAGAGTACTTTGAGAATACAATTTCATTTAGAGAAAAAAGGAAACAATATCAACCTAGCCAGGGACTTATAAGGTATAACTTTGAATGGATACACAGCCATTATGTGCCTTGGCTAAGATCTGAAATCAGAGCTCTCTACTACTCTGCCTTGGTTCCAGAGTCCCACTGCAGGACACGGAATTGTCTCTGAGTCAATGCTTGGGAGGTAGTTCTGTTTACTACTCTTCCACCAGGTAAACCCCAAGAATGCCAGAGGCTTAGAGAGTGACACCTAAACTGTAGGTCATGAATCGTCCCTTGTTCTAAGGTTGAACCTTTTATGAAGTTGTGTCAGGAAAGCAACAGAGGCCAGGCAGTGAATGGTCTGCATCAGCTCACTGACTGTCATTTACATTTGTGACTTTCTGAAAACTTGAGAAGTTTTCAAGGAACTTTAAGCAAGTTCTATAAGAATTTGGTTCTTGTGGCCTTTCAGATGCTGGTTTCAGAGTGGCCAGGATATCTCAGAAGTATAAGCCACAGAGGGCCCCTGGGGTAGAGGTTATCTCCAGCTAGTGATTGGAACAGACTATCCCAGGACTAATTGGTGGTTTGTCAAGCTGTGCAAGATCAAGTATATGCCATCTCTCTTCTTTTCCCTGGATTTGGCAGTCTAAGTTTGGGAGCCTAGTGCCCTCGGATCTTGGGTTAGTTCTCCTTCTTTTTTCTACCACAATGAATAGAACAGCTGTACAACTTCAGTGTCCCAGGCCCCACAGTCTGGGTGGAAAGATGAAGGTACATTCACATGTATGCCCACATTGTCAGGGCTGCCGCGTTGCCTAACTCTGGGGTCAGCCAGGCATATCATAGTCCATGGAAATAGTGGCCCCTGGTGCTGTGCCTGTGCCAGCTCCATGGCACTGCATAAGCTCTGTGTTTTGCTTGCTGATCATCCTTCTGCAGGTTCCTCCATGCCTCCTGTGCCTCCCCATCTTCCTAGGTATTTCCAGGGATGTCCCTCTTTTGAACATGAATAAGCCTCTCATGTTCTACTCTTCTGACTTCTCAGTCCTGATCTGACCCTTGCAAGGCCACTTGAGTGTGGAACTCACCAGCCACTCCTGGCCCCCAGAGCACTGTCTCCTGATTGCAATATTCTTCCTCAGAACCTATAATCCCAGTCCAATCATGAGAAAACATCAGACAGATACAAATTGACAGATTTTCTACTACATATTGAACCAGAGGAGACTAAGGGGATGTCATATACCAGAGTAAGGAGCAGTAATAAATAAAATACAATGTGGTCTCCAGGATTGGATCCTGGAACATAAAAATTAGCACATTCATGGAAAAACTAGTGAAAGTCAAATAAATTCTGCAGTTTGGTTAATGGCACTTGGTAGTTGTAATTTTGTGCTTTTGGTTAAGAGTAATACTGATTTATTTTAGTTTTGACAAAACTACCATGGTTATGTAGGTTTAGCAATAGAAGTCCAGGTGAGAGGTATATAGGAATTCTCTGTATGATCTTTGCAGTACCTTTGACAACTTCAATGAAATGGCCAAATTCCCTGAAAGACACAAACTATCTGGGCCAGTTACTGATTTATTGCCTCTTGGCTCCAAATCCACCCTTTTAGACGATTCTGTGAGAATGGGTCTGGGCCCTTTAAATATTTTTTCCTTTGCCAGACAGAACAGAAGCTATATCAGAAGAGAGCACTGGAGAGACATTGCAGGACCAAGAGTTTTGCCTCCTGCAGCACCTGGAGCTTTTGCAACGCTCAGTTACTGTGTGCAATGGAGACAGCGGCACCCAATGGGCTGCAGCTTCTGCACCCACACCAGAGTTTTGTAGCAGAGTGCCTCCAACCCCCACCATGTGGGTGGTTCCTCCAGTGCTCAGCTCTTGCAATGTTTAGCAACCAGTAGCACCCAGCAGCCAAAAGTCTTTTCTTGACACCCTTCTTGGGCAAGGCTTTGTAGCAAAGAGCCCCTGCTGACACACCTCCTGGTGAAGAGATTTCCTGGCAGTCCTCAGTGTCAGAAATGCAATATGACGCTCAGACCTAGGTCCTGATGCAGAGACAAAGCATTGTCAGAAAAAAGTCACGAAATACAAAGCCAAAAATATCTGAGTTTGAACCTCATTTAGTAGCTCTTAATAAGAAAAGCAGGTTGCACACAGATGTTTCTGTTACCTCTCCTCCTCCCTATCTGCATCATCTTCTCTCCCTCCCCCTCCTTTCCCACCTCTCTTTCTCTCTGTGATAGATTTCTTTGTTACCCTAAGGAGATACTCCCCTTGGTCTGTGTTGTTGAGGTGTTTTTT
This sequence comes from Neofelis nebulosa, assembly GCF_028018385.1. NCBI lineage: Eukaryota > Metazoa > Chordata > Mammalia > Carnivora > Felidae > Neofelis > Neofelis nebulosa. The sequence continues at coordinate 55,769,283 of NC_080797.1, read as the reverse complement.
TTTTTTTCCCGGCAAAGCTAGCTCCTTGGCAGAGCCCAAAGTTCGAGGTTTCTACATGATGATGGTGGCCTTGAACTCTGGTCTGGCTCACTGTCCAGGAAGGTATAAATTTCAGCTCCTTTGGCCTTGCTGCATTATCACAAAACAATGTCTTCAACTAGCTGCATGAAACGGGTGTCTCCCCCTTGTGGTCCCCCTCATCCTCAGCACAGAGCTCCAGGCAGTCAGTAAGTCCAGGCAAAGACCAGCCCCTCCTGTCTCACAACAAGAAAGTCACAAAGTGGGAAATCTAGGACTAGGCTTCTGCAGCATAAAAGAAGGGACAGAAACAGAATTGAAGATGGTTAAACATGGAGAACAGTCTACATCAGGAAATACCTGGGCACATTTTAGTTGTCAACACCCATCATCATGCTGGTATCTCTGTGCCTGCTTGCCTCCTCCCTCCCTTGTTGCCAGGGCCAGTCTCTCCAACTGCACTCTCTAGGCCTCACCTCCTGCTCTGACCCTGCTCCATCATCTCTGTGTCTCTCCATGGTCTCTCCATTCACTTCTACCTACAAACAGATACATTTCCTCATTCTTGAGAGATCATTTTTCTGAACCCCACTTTTGTCTGTCTTCCATCTCTTCCTTCCGAACCACTGATCACCCCTGAGCCCTTACAGGATAACTTCGGCCACTACCACCAACACCATTACAATCACCACCAATTATCTCCCCACAACACACACACACTCCCACCCTCTGGTAGCACCAGTAACTTTCTGGTTGACAGTCTAATAATTTTCTACAATTGTGACCTTCCTTGATATCTCTGCAGGATCCAACATTGTTCAAGATCTTTTCATTCCTGAAACTGTCCTGTGGCTTCTTTCTCTCTCTCTCTCTCTGCTTTTCCTCTTCTCTTCTTTCTGCTTTCTCTTCTTTTTCCTTCTACTCCCTGAAACTTATGGGCTCACAGCCAAAGATGATTTTTCTGGCTGTCTTGCCACACCCCACCTCAACCATGCAATTACCAGACTTTGTCAACTCTTCTTTCAAGATTTCCTTTACATCCTTTCTATACCTACCATTGTGAACCTCCTGATTTCCTCAGCCCCAGCAGGAACATGTGCTTGGTCCTTCTCAGCCTTTCCAAAAATGAGTTAAATAATAATGAACTCTTGAGTATGGATTTGAAAGTTTTCATCATAAAATATAAACAAAATGGGGTTCTTTGGACCCCTCTACCACAATTCATATGACATTCTGTCATTTTCAACTTTTTTCAGTATGGGAAATTTTTTTAAGTGTAACTTTAATCACCCCAAATACATATTTATGGTTGAAAAACAAGACTCTACAGCCAAAACTACATAAACAAACACATAAATGGCACCCACAATATCATTGCCCAGAGAAACATTATTGTTCATTTTTCAGTGTGTATCTTTCTATGCTTACTGTGTCTGTGAGTACAAACATGGGAGTAATTTCACTTTGTTTACTCATTAAAATGTTTTGTACATCCCTCAACATTTTTTTAAACTTTTTATCATGGGACATATTAAACACATACAAAGCAGACAGAGTATAACAATAGACCACATACCCATCACCCAGCTTCAACCATTATCAACATGTGATCATTCTCCTATCTCTAATCCTACCTGCTTCCCTTCACCCCATGTTATTTTGAAGCAAATTCCAGACATTATTTCATTACATATTATTTCTGTATGTATCTCTAAAAGACAGAACTCCTATTAAATGTATGGTTTATCCTACCTTTTTGTTATTATTTTACTTACTGGTATAGTTTTATTTCCTCTTTATTAGATATATGGTCTTTTACTATTTTGTTCCAAGTTTTTATTGAAATTCCAGTTAGTTAACATACAGTGTAATGTTGGTTTCAGGAGTAGAATTTAGTGATTCATCACTGACATACAACACCCAGTGCTCATCACAACAAGTGCCCTTCTAATACCCATCACGCATCTAGCCTATCCCCCACCCACCTCCCTCCTTTTTTTTTTTTTTACTATTTCACTATTTTACCCTCATTTTTTTTTACTATTTTATTTCACTATTTTTTCTTGTATAATCTCTCCCTCTATCCCTTTCTGTTTCTTTTATTATGTGTCTTGTATTTAGAAGGTTTTCTATTTTTGTTGAACCAAGACTTCTAAATACTACCTTAAGCCCCTACTTTTTTGGATTATCTATAGGTGTCCTACTATGAATCATAATAATAATGAAATCTCCCTTCTTCTGTCTTCCCCATTCGCCTACCCCCAGCCACTGATTTAAAGAATTACCTTTTCTTTCCCATTTAATCACTTCACGGTACTCATCATACTTTCTCTACTTATTATATATTCTTTCCAATCCCCTTCCCAATTTTTGATAGGTATATTATGTTTACATTTCAGACGTATAGGTATTTCATAGACTTTGCCCATGGATCATTATTCAGCATAATTCTACTGTAAATACATATTCACTGGTTTTACTACTCCCCATTTTGGTATCTCTCCTGTCACTTTGGTCCATTGAAGATCAATCTTTAGTAGATTCCTCAGGAAGTCTCAGGGGCACAGTATCCACCTCATCACTTACCTCATTGCTTCCTGTGGACTTCCACACAGATGTAGACTCTTTGCTGATCTGGCAGATGGTAGTGGTTTATTCCCTTCTGTCTACTCATATTTTGGAGTTTGAGGGGATACCTTGTTTCCCAGTTTTATTGTCTTTGTGTTTTGAATTTTGCTATTTTGCTCTGTGTGTTTTTATGGGGAGATTTTAGAGGATTCAGAAATTATGTCAATCTACAATTAAAACCACAAGAATTTGACATTATTTTAAACAACTTCCAACTTTGTCTTTTGTGAAGTATCTCTTCCATCCTTTTGCCCATTTTTCTATTAGGTTATCTTTTTTTTTTTTCTTCTATTGATTTGTAAGACATTCTAGATACAAGTTGTTTGTTGTATATATGTATTATAAACATTTTCTCCCAATATGACTTTCCTTCTCACTCTCTTAATGGAGTCGCTCAATGAAGAAAAGTGCCTAATTTTAATAAGATCCCATTTATCTCTCTATTCTTATGGTTAATAATCTTTCTATAATATCTAAGAAATATTTGCCTCTCCAAGATCATGAAGCTATTTACTACAGTTATCTTCAAGAAGATTTATTGCTTAACCTTTTACTTAGGCTCATGATCCAACTGAAACAGACATTTGTGTGTGGCATGAGGTAGGAGACAAGGTTCCTTTTTTTTCCATGTGAATAATCCAGTTAATCCAGCTACATTTACTGAAAAGACTTTTTCCCCTGCTTTGTATTACAGTGGCTCCTTTGTCATAAATTAGGAGACTGTGTGTATACATTTTCACATTGGTCTGTTTTTCTCTCTTGCACCAATGCCACACTGTCTCATTTACTGCCACACATAATAGTAAGTCTTGATAAATGGCAGTTCAAGTCCTACAGCTCTGTTTAGGATTGTCTTCATTACTCTTGATTTTTGGAATGTACATATGGATTTTAGAATCAGTTTATCATGAATCAGCTTTTCATGCATTTTTATGAAAAATCCTTCTAAGATTTTGACTGGGATTGTATTAAATTTCAGTTTGAGGGAAATGGATATCTTTACCATACTGAGTCTTCTAACCCATAAACATGGCATATCCATCCACTTAGTAACATATTTAAACTTTTTTCTTAGTAATATGTAGTTTTCTGCACATAATTGGTTAGATTTATTCCTAGGCGATTGATAGTTTTTGCATGATATTGTAAAGGCAGTTAAAATAATTATTTTGGAATTGTAAGATTTCAAATATTTTTATTTTATTTATTATTATTATTTTGTTTTAGAGAGAGAGAGAGAGAGAGCATGAGTGGGAGAGAGGAGCAGAGAAAGAAAGAGACAGAATCTTATGCAGGTTCTACACTCAGTGTGGAGATGGACACAGGGCTTGATCCCACGACCCTGGGATCATGATCTGAGCAGAAATCAAGAGTTGGACACTCAGCTGATTGAGCCACCCAGGAGCCCCTAGACTTCGAAGTTTTTAAGGGAGTCTCTCCTCTCATCAGGCATCTGTGAGCATTAGTGCAGAGAAGTCAGGGACCATGGGAAGGAAAAACAGTGCATGAGGAAGGCCATGGTCACATCTGCTCCCCCCATTATTCAAATAGGTAAGTCCCAACTTCCTCCACCCCGCCTGTCCCAGGAGAGCTAGAAATTTGGTGCTATCTGAACTTTCACTGCTGTGTGGTCACCCAGAAATGTGGGAGAAATACACCTGAATGCTGATGTCTCCTTGCGTTCTTGCCCTTCAGAGGGAAAGGTTGGTCATGAGGCCCTTCATTCCAACATTTTCAAATATGAGAATCTAGAAAATTTTTTCATTTTATTTTTCTCAAAAAATTTCTATATATAGATATATAGAGAGTCATTATCTCATTATAATGGGATAATCATAATTACATGTTTGTTCATATATTTCCATATATACCTATATATTCATATATAGAGAGAAATAGAGAGATATATTCATATATAGAGATATATATATATATTCATTCATGGGGTGTGGTGCCCAGTGATCATGGCATCACACTCCACAAACATTTTTAAATTTTCTGTTTTCTTGTTTTTACACTCAATAACATGTAGTGAACATTTTCTCATGACTGTGGAAGTATTTGCACAACTCTTGTTTTTTTCCCAAAGACTTCACAGCATTTTCATTGTGAATATAGCACACTTTGCTTACTAATTCTTGACCAATGGACATGTAAGCTTGAATTTTGCTATCAAAGGATTCCCTTGGAACTAAACCTTTCTGTGTATATGCGAATGTTCCTAAAGTATTATTGTAGGCTCAGGAAATGTTCCTAAAGTATTATTGTAAGCTCAAAGGGTACACATTTTTTTTTGAGAGAGCATGAGTGGGAGGGGGGTAGAGGGAGATAAAGAGAAAGAGAGAGAGAGAGAGAGAGAGAGAGAGAGAGAGAGAGAATCTTAAGCAGGCTCCACACTCAGTGTGGAGCCCAACATGGGGCTTGATCCCACGACCCTAGGTTCATGACTTGAGACTAAATCAAGAGTTGGACACTCAACCATCTGAGCCACCCAGGTGTCCCATATATTTTTTTTATCCATAGATACATTGCCAATTTGATTTTTGTGAGAATGTACTATCTTTTTCAAAAAGTTCAATATGTTTGTCTCCCCTTCTCTGCCCCTCCCCAGCTTGTGCTCTCTCTCAAAAATAAAATACACATTTTTTTAAAGTTCAATAAACTTCAAAATGCTAGATATATTTTAAATTTTCTCTACTTGACAATAATAATTTCATAAGAATTTATTATTTTAAGTCAAATGAAATTTATTTTTTTAAATTTTTTTTTAACGTTTATTTATTTTTGAGACAGAGAGAGACAGAGCATTAACGGGGGAGAGGCAGAGAGAGAGGGAGACACAAAATCGGAAGCAGGCTCCAGGCTCCGGGCCATCAGCCCAGAGCCCGACGCGGGGCTCGAACTCACGGACCGTGAGATCGTGACCTGAGCTGAAGTCAGACGCTTAACCGACTGAGCCACCCAGGCGCCCCTTGTCAAATGAAATTTAAAAACAATTTCAATTATGTTTGTGAAATATTGACTTGTTTTTAGGGAATGCTTCAATAATCTTTTGCAATGAATTGACATCCCCTGGCATGGGTAAAGAGTGAACAGCACATGTTTGGAAATCTCTTTGTGGCAGGTCTTTTTAATACATGACTTTGTTTAATCCTGAAAGCTTTAGGTACGAGTGATGTAAGTACTCATCTCACCTCCACTTCACAGATGAGGAGACTGAGCAATGAGCCAAATGCTTTTTTCTTTGGCTTACCTTGCCATGATTTCTCTCTACCCTCTTCCTTAAGTCACTTGGATCACACTACAAACAGTGACACCAGGAGGCAATCATACCTCACAGCATCCCAAATTTGCACTAATGATTGGTGTCCTTCGAACCCTCCAGGGAGGACAGAGCCTGAGTGCCTGGCTCAAGAGCAAAGCCTGGGATGGTATCAGTCCCCATTGTGCCATCTGCCGGCTCTCACTGTCTGGTGCATGACCTACCCAATCATATATGGCAGGACTGGCTGGAGCCGATGAAGTGGAAATATCTGTAAATCTCACACGTTTGCATTTAATCTTTATAACACCTTTCCAAAGTCAATCTTACTCCCTGTATTTCAAGTGCTTAGAGACTGGGTCTCAGATCATGTCTTTACCTCATATCAGGCAGTTAATAGATGACAAAGCTGGTCTCTTCACATCTAAAACACATGATGCTGCCTCCCAAATGGATTAATAATGAGAAGAGACTACCCTAATGGTTCTGCATTTCCCCCCAAACCATTAAAACCATAAGGAAAAGTACCCAGTGTCTTTGCATAGAGTAGCCACAAGTGTGTGTTGTGGTGTTGCAGTGGCTGGCCACACTCTGACTCACTCTCATGGCCAAGCTCCCACTTAGTTCCACTCCTTCCTGCTCAGACCCATCTTTTCCTGTTCTGTGCAAAGTCCAACAAGAGCAAGCAATCTCTGTCTGGTGGGGTTTCCCATCTCTGCCTGCTTCCTCCCCTAATCTTCTCCCTTCCCCTAGACAAGACCCATCCAGACCCATCGTAAGGAGCTGAGATAGGAGGGCATGGAAGCTTGAGATGGGGACCAGCTATTACTGGGACTGCCATCGTCATTCTGGTTCATGGGAGAACACAGCTGCTAGCTCTACAGAGACCTGGCAGCAGTATAGCGTAATGAAGTTTGAGGTCACATGGACCCTATTCTAATCTGGGCCCCTCCTTTTCCTAGCTCTGTGGTTTTCTGTAAGTTACTCATCCTAAAATGGGAATAATAGTTCATAACCCACAGAATTGTTCTAAGGATTAAACAAAATTGTGCTACTATTTATAAATAGCCCAGTGGCTGGCACGTGCAAGTTCTCAGTAAGAAACAGTTTGGGAGTTGGTGCTAAATATGCGCCTTCCCTGAGGCTCTCTTGGTCAATAGGGAGCATTAGCATCATGAGGAGGTAAATATCCAGAAGTCTGGAGTCAGACAGACATCCTTTCAGCTTTAGGCTCTGTCACTTATTGGCTATGGGTCACCAAATGTGGTGACCTTGTGTCTCCTCTCAGCCCATAACAATCTTTATTAAATAAAGCTCAAGGCCATGCCTATTTTTAAGGCTTTAGGCACATATTTCCAAATTGCACATAAGGAGCCTTTTAAAATGCCAGAAATGGGAGAGGGAAGATGGCGGCGTAGGAGGACACTGGGCTCACCTCGAGTCCTGCTGATCACTTAGATTCCACCTACACCTGCCTAAATAACCCAGAAAACCACCAGAGGATTAGCAGAACGGAGTCTCCGGAGCCAAGCGCAGACGAGAGGCCCACGGAAGAGGGTAGGAAGGGCGGTGAGGCGGTGCCCGCTCCACGGACTGGCGGGAGGGAGCCGGGGCGGAGGGGCGGCTCGCCGGCCAAGCAGAGCCCCCGAGTCGGGCTGGCAAAAGTGGAGGGGCTGGACGGACGGTGTTCCAACAGCAAGCGCGACTTAGCGTCTGGGAGGTCATAAGTTAACAGCTCTGCTCAGAAAGCGGGAAGGCTGGAGGACAAAGGGAGGGAGAGTTGCTGAGCCCCCAGATGACAGAGCTCAGTTTGGTGGGAACAAAGGCGCTCACCAGCGCCATATCCCCCGCCCATCCCCCAGCCAAAATCCCAAAGGGAACCAGTTCCTGCCAGGGAACTTGCTCGCTCCGCGCAAACACCCAACTCTGTGCTTCTGCGGAGCCAAACCTCCGGCAGCGGATCTGACTCCCTCCCGCTGCCACAGGGCCCCTCCTGAAGTGGATCACCTAAGGAGAAGCGAGCTAAGCCTGCCCCTCCTGCCCCCGTGCACCTTGCCTACCCACCCCAGCTAATACGCCAGATCCCCAGCACCACAAGCCTGGCAGTGTGCAAGTAGCCCAGACGGCCACGCCACCCCACAGTGAATCCCGCCCTAGGAGAGGGGAATAGAAGGCACACACCAGTCTGACTGTGGCCCCAGCGGTGGGCTGGGGACAGACATCAGGTCAGACTGCGGCCCCACCCACCAACTCCAGTTATACACCAAAGCACAGGGGAAGTGCCCTGCAGGTCCTCACCACTCCAGGGACTATCGAAAATGACCAAACGGAAGAATTCCCCTCAGAAGAATCTCCAGGAAATAACAACAGCTAATGAACTGATCAAAAAGTATTTAAATAATATAACAGAAAGTGAATTTAGTATAATAGTCATAAAATTAATTGCTGGGCTTGAAAACAGTATAGAGGACAGCAGAGAATCTCTTGCTACAGAGATCAAGGGACTAAGGAACAGTCACGAGGAGCTGAAAAGCGCTTTAAACGAAATGCAAAACAAAATGGAAACGACGACAGCTCAGATTGAAGAGGCAGAGGAGAGAATAGGTGAACTAGAAGATAAAGTTATGGAAAAAGAGGAAGCTGAGAGAAAGAGAGATAAAAAAAATCCAGGAGTATGAAGGGAAAATTAGAGAACTAAGTGATACACTAAAAAGAAATAATATATGCATAATTGGTATCCCAGAGGAGGAAGAGAGAGGGAAAGGTGCTGAAGGGGTACTTGAAGAAATTATAGCTGAGAACTTCCCTGAACTGGGGAAGGAAAAAGGCATTGAAATCCAAGAGGCACAGAGAACTCCCTTCAGACGTAACTTGAATCGATCTTCTGCACGACATATCATAGTGAAACTGGCAAAATACAAGGATAAAGAGAAAATTCTGAAAGCAGCAAGGGATAAATGTGCCCTCACATATAAAGGGAGACCTATAAGACTCATGACTGATCTCTCTTTTGAAACTTGGCAGGCCAGAAAGGATTGGCACGATATCTTCAGTGTGCTAAACAGAAAAAATATGCAGCCGAGAATCCTTTATCCAGCAAGTCTGTCATTTAGAATAGAAGGAGAGATAAAGGTCTTCCCAAACAAACAAAAACTGAAGGAATTTGTCACCACGAAACCAGCCCTACAAGAGATCCTAAGGGGGATCCTGTGAGACAAAGTACCAGAGACATCATTACAAGCATAAAACATACAGACATCACAATGACTCTACACCCGTATCTTTCTATAATAACACTGAATGTAAATGGATTAAATGCGCCAACCAAAAGACATAGGGTATCAGAATGGATCAAAAAAACAAGACCCATCTATTTGCTGTCTACAAGAGACTCATTTTAGATCTGAGGACACCTTTAGATTGAGTGAGGGGATGGAGAACTATTTATCATGCTACTGGAAGCCAAAAGAAAGCTGGAGTAGCCATACTTATATCAGACAAACTAGACTTTAAATTAAAGGCTGTAACAAGAGATGAAGAAGGGCATTATATAATAATTACAGGGTCTATCCACCAGGAAGAGCTAACAATTATAAATGTCTATGCGCCGAATACTGGAGCCCCCAAATATATAAAACAATTACTCATAAACATAAGCAACCTTATTGATAAGAATGTGGTCATTGCAGGGGACTTTAACACCCCACTTACAGAAATGGATAGATCATCTAGACACACGGTCAATAAAGAAACAAGGGCCCTGAAAGATACATTGGATCAGATGGACTTGACAGATATATTTAGAACTCTGCATCCCAAAGCAACAGAATATACTTTCTTCTCGAGTGCACATGGAACATTCTCCAAGATAGATCATATACTGGGTCACAAAACAGCCCTTCATAAGTTTACAAGAATTGAAATTATACCATGCATACTTTCAGACCACAATGCTATGAAGCTTGAAATCAACCACAGGAAAAAGTCTGGAAAACCTCCAAAAGCATGGAGGTTAAAGAACACCCTACTAACGAATGAGTGGGTCAACCAGGCAATTAGAGAAGAAATTTAAAAATATATGGAAACAAACGAAAATGAAAATACAACAATCCAAACGCTTTGGGACACAGCGAAGGCAGTCCTGAGAGGAAAATACATTGCAATCCAGGCCTATCTCAAGAAACAAGAAAAATCCCAAATACAAAATCTAAGAGCACACCTAAAGGAACTAGAAGAAGAACAGCAAAGGCAGCCTAAACCCAGCAGAAGAAGAGAAATAATAAAGATCAGAGCAGAAATAAACAATATAGAATCTAAAAAAACGGTAGGGCAGATCAATGAAACCAAGAGTTGGCTTTTTGAAAAAATAAACAAAATTGACAAACCTCTAGCCAGGCTTCTCAAAAAGAAAAGGGAGATGACCCAAATAGATAACATCATGAATGAAAATGGAATTATTACAACCAATCCCTCAGAGATACAAACAATTATCAGGGAATACTATGAAAAATTATATGCCAACAAATTGGACAACCTGGAAGAAATGGACAAATTCCTAAACACCCACACTCTTCCAAAACTCAATCAGGAGGAAATAGAAAGCTTGAACAGACCCATAACCAGCAAAGAAAATGAATCGGTTATCAAAAATCTCCCAACAAATAAGAGTCCAGGACCAGATGGCTTCCCAGGGGAGTTCTACCAGGTGTTTAAAGCAGAGATAATACCTATCCTTCTCAAGCTATTCCAAAAAATAGAAAGGGAAGGAAAACTTCCAGACTCATTCTATGAAGCCAGTATTACTTTGATTCCTAAACCAGACAGAGACCCAGTAAAAAAAGAGAACTACAGGCCAATATCCCTGATGAATATGGATGCAAAAATTCTCAATAAGATACAAGCAAATCGAATTCAACAGCATATAAAAAGAATTATTCACCATGATCAAGTGGGATTCATTCCTGGGATGCAGGGCTGGCTCAACATTCGCAAATCAATCAACGTAATACATCACATTAATAAAAGAAGAGATAAGAACCATAGAATCCTGTCAATCAATGCAAAAAAGCATTTGACAAAAGTCAGCATCCTTTCTTAATAAAAACCCTCGAGAAAGTCGGGATAGAAGGAACATACTTAAAGATCATAAAAGCCGTTTATGAAAAGCCCACAGCTAACATCATCCTCAATGGGGAAAAACTGAGAGCTTTCTCCCTGAGATCAGGAACACGACAGGGATGCCCACTCTCTCCGCTGTTGTTTAATATAGTGCTGGAAGTTCTAGCATCAGCAGACAACAAAAGGAAATCAAAGGCATCCAAATTGGCAAAGATGAAGTCAAGCTTTCGCTTTTTGCAGATGATATGATATTATACATGGAAAATCCGATAGACTCCACCAAAAGTCTGCTAGAACTGATACATGAATTCAGCAAAGTTGCAGGATACAAAATCAATGTACAGAAATCAGTTGCATTCTTATACACTAACAATGAAGCAACAGAAAGACAAATAAAGAAACTGATCCCATTCACAATTGCACCAAGAAGCATAAAATACCTAGGAATAAATCTAACCAAAGATGTAAAAGATCTGTATCCTGAAAACTATAGAAAGCTTATGAAGGTAATTGAAGAAGATATAAAGAAATGGAAAGACATTCCCTGGTCATGGATTGGAAGAATAAATATTGTCAAAATGTCAATACTACCCAAAGCTATCTACACATTCAATGCAATCCCAATCAAAATTGCACCAGCATTCTTCTCGAAACTAGAACAAGCAATCCTAAAATTCATATGGAACCACAAAAGGCCCCGAATAGCCAAAGTAATTTTGAAGAAGAAGACCAAAGCAGGAGGCATCACAATCCCAGACTTTAGCCTCTACTACAAAGCTGTCATCATCAAGACAGCATGGCATTGGCACAAAAACAGACACATAGACCAATGGAATAGAATAGAAACCCCAGAACTAGACCCACAAACGTATGGCCAACGCATCTTTGACAAAGCAGGAAAGAACATCCAATGGAAAAAAGACAGTCTCTTTAACAAATGGTGCTGGGAGAACTGGACAGCAACATGCAGAAGGTTGAAACTAGACCACTTTCTCACACCATTCACAAAAATAAACTCAAAATGGATAAAGGACCTGAATGTGAGACAGGAAACCATCAAAACCTTAGAGGAGAAAGCAGGACAAGACCTCTCTGACCTCAGCCGTAGCAATCTCTTACTCGACACATCCCCCAAGGCAAGGGAATTAAAAGCAAAAGTGAATTACTGGAACCTTATGAAGATAAAAAGCTTCTGCACAGCAAAGGAAACAACCAACAAAACTAAAAGGCAACCAACGGAATGGGAAAAGATATTTGCAAATGACATATCGGACAAAGGGCTAGTATCCAAAATCTATAAAGAGCTCACCAAACTCCACACCCGAAAAACAAATAACCCAGTGAAGAAATGGGCAGAAAACATGAATAGACACTTCTCTAAAGAAGACATCCGGATGGCCAACAGGCACATGAAAAGATGCTCAACGTCGCTCCTTATCAGGGAAATACAAATCAAAACCACACTCAGATATCACCTCACACCAGTCAGAGTGGCCAAAATGAACAAATCAGGAGACTATAGATGCTGGAGAGGGTGTGGAGAAACGGGAACCCTCTTGCACTGTTGGTGGGAATGCAAATTGGTGCAGCCACTCTGGAAAGCAGTGTGGAGGTTCCTCAGAAAATTAAAAATAGACCTACCCTATGACCCAGCAATAGCACTGCTAGGAATTTATCCAAGGGATACAGGAGTACTGATGCATAGGGGCACTTGTACCCCAATGTTTATAGCAGCACTCTCAACAATAGCCAAATTATGGAAAGAGCCTAAATGTCCATCAACTGATGAATGGATAAAGAAATTGTGGTTTATATACACAATGGAGTACTACGTGGCAATGAGAAAGAATGAAATATGGCCTTTTGTAGCAACGTGGATGGAACTGGAGAGTGTGATGCTAAGTGAAATAAGCCATACAGAGAAAGACAGATACCATATGTTTTCACTCTTATGTGGATCCTGAGAAACTTAACAGAAACCCATGGGGGAGGGGAAGGAAAAAAAAAAAAGAGGTTAGAGTGGGAGAGAGCCAAAGCATAAGAGACTGTTAAAAACTGAGAACAAACTGAGGGTTGATGGGGGGTGGGAGGGAGGGGAGGGTGGGTGATGGGTATTGAGGAGGGCACCTTTTGGGATAAGCACTGGGTGTTGTATGGAAACCAATTTGACAATAAATTTCATATATTAAAAAAATAATAATAAAAAAATAAAAAAATAAAATGCCAGAAATGTTAAGACACTCATAAGATTGCTGAACTTTTAGTATCCAACATGCCTAATGACAATCATGACTAATAGATTCAGGAATGTCACTAAATGCAAGCTTATGTTAATATTTACAGCAGTCTATACTTCTATTTGAACAGAGGAGCATAATATTTATTCACTTTATGGACAAAATATGGGTTTCTTTTGGGTTTGCCAATCCCACGCATTCCCCCATTGCCTGGTTCTGCAAGACATATACAAAGCTTAGGAAACTGGCCCCCAAGAGCTTGGGCTGTCATCTCTCTCCTTGGCTCTGGGTCCCAGCTCTGGCTTTCCTGGGTGCTTGTGATGGAGCTGGAGTTTGACAGTCAGTCTGGGTCTTGGACCTCCCAAATTCTGTTGTACTTTAAAATCTCAGTTACAGCCAGGGACTCAGAAAAGACCAAGACCCCACGTTGTCAAAGGCCCTTCTCTTAAAGGGATGAATCAAAGACTTTTTTCCTTTATCTTGTTCTTGCCAGGGTTTATGTCTACTCTATTCCCAGAATAAACAGGGTCTCATTAGACTCTCATGCCTACAATTGTCCCCCAGTTTGTACAAAAGGATAACCTGGTTCCAGACAGGAAAACCATAGTATCAAATCTACAGAGGGTGGGAAATTTATGTGGGAACAGCCTAGCCTGTGTTGGAATTCAAAAAAATCATGACAGGCTGGATGGAGACCACAACTAGCTCAAGTGACACTTTTGTGAGAATCAGAAAAAGGCCCCTTCCAGCACATCCAGTGGGTACTTAATTTGGCAAACAAACATCTTTATCCTATATGGAAAGAGTATCCCTCTTTCCATGGTGGAGGGTGCCTGGGTGTAGGACCTCAGGAATGAAGTCATGGATGGGTTACAGACCCATTCATCTTGTTATCAGATGTGATTGTGCAGTGCACAACCTTTAAAACCATACATGGCAGCCTTGGTTAGAGTGGATGAGATGGAAGTACTGGTGCCTTCATTCCTCATTACATCTTTTTGGAGTCATAGTGTCATGCTCATCATAAACATGAGAATTGGGGCTCAGAAAGGTAACGTTATCTGTTAAAAAAAACAGCAAGGCTCATCTCTTTAACTTGAAAAACAGATCACTTTCTACCACAGTATACCACCTCTTTGCATGAAACCTTTAAAAAGCCACCATTTGCCCACTTCTGCATCTTCCTTCCTTCATTTTCTCAAGATACAGGAAGTTCAAGAACAAACAACACATCATCTTTGCATATGGTGTGTTCTGTTCTTTTTTCTGAAAAGCCCAACTACAGTAAGCAAACTGTGAACCCGTAGGATTTCCCCTCTGGCTGGCTGGCCAGACTTCCTCCACAACTCCCTTCCCTTCCTTTGTTGGGACACACACAACTTATCCTGAGAAGGCCATGGGGGCTCTGACTAGGGGGGCATCTCTTCCTGGGGCTGCCTACATTGTTCTGGCTTGTGGGTGAACATGATTGTTAGCTCCACAGAGACTTGGCAGCAGTAGCGAAGAGGCTTCTTTGCAAGTCTTTCTTTGGGAATCAGACTTAGTTCGGATTCTGTGTCTACCTTTTCCTAGCTCTGTGGTCTCATGACAATTGCTCAAGCTCCTAGAGCTTCGTGTAATGTAAATTGGGATTAAGAACACCTACCTCCTAGGAATCTTGTGAGACATAAATGAGATCACAGGCACAATGACAAGTCCTCACTAAATGATAGGAAAAAAATCCCTGGGAGCTTGGGAGCCAGATATGCCCCATTTATGAAGACACCCTTCATGAAGAGGAAACATCACCCTCATGAGATGGTGGGAAACCAGAATGTCTGGAGTCCTACAAATCTCAATCTGAGTCCCTGTCCAGCCATGGCTCTCTCCCGTTATTACTGTGGTCTCTGTTTGAAGACCCTTTGACAAGCCTCCTTTCAAACCCATAGCCCTGCACACCTTGAGTTGTTTTGATTTATATTTTCAGATTGCCCCACATTTTGGCTGCCCAGAAATGAACATTTCCACAGAATTATATGTATTATTTATATCTACATAAGTATTAATAATATTTAGTATTATATTTAACCCAAAAACCATCCAGTAAGTAGTTTTTTGTAACTTCAGTTTGTTGTGAGCATCTCTGCTGTCAACACTTATTTAATACATTTAATTTAATATATTTAATTATTAAAATGAATACACTGGTTTATTTAATTGACTTAATTTAATAATACAGAATACACCACATCACCTCAACAAATCACCTTCTGGTGGACATTCCAGGTGTGGTATTCTCTTATCTCGTTAATTGCTGCTATATTAAGCAAAGCCTCAATGGTAATTCTTGCTAAATTTTGTAGACTTCCTTATTACTCCCACATGAAGAAACTGTGGCTCCTCAGATTTAAGGGACACACGAATTGTTCGTGGCTGAGTCAGGCTCTATCCCAGGTCTGCGCTTCACAGGGTGGGAGGTACTGGGCTCCAGGGTCTTCCAGTCCCGCCCCCGCAGCTCCCTGATGTGGGGTTGAGGGCAAGTCACTTCACCTCGGGTCCCTCATCTGCAAGATGGGGTCACACCTATCTCACAGGGGTGTGGGGATGACTACATGACCTAATGTAGTAATGTGTTTGGCCCTGACCCCAGCACAAAATTTGGAAGGAAAATGAACAATAGGAAAAAGAATGAGGTGGCAGGAAACGCTTGTAACATCACAGGGGGATTTTGACTTGATTTCAAAATGTTGTTCTGACTTCTGAATCCTTTGTTTCCTCATCAGTGAAACCCAGAAAATGATCCCTCTGTGACTGAATTTTATGAGGAATAAATTAAATGTATGAATGTGTATGGAAGAAGCATCTAGCAATGTGTAAATACTCAGGAAACCAGTGACTGACATGGCATGGGCTGCCCTGTGGTGGAACTCAGGGGGCCTGGGGTGAGAGGGAAGGGTCTTAGGGTCTTCTCCTCCTCCCCCTCTTTTCCTCCCAAACAAGGCACATTTAATTCACATCACCCAAGAGAATTAAATGGAACAAAAATTGGAAAGGAGCTGATCAGACTCTCAGGTGACATGGTGTTTGTTTGATATGGCTCAGCCTTGACTCTCAAATTACTGTACCTTATTTGTGTAAGAAACTCCACATGTCAAACAAGGAAACTACCCTGGAGCAGAAACAGACACTTCCAGAAGCCAGTGTTTGTCTACCGGCTCAGCTGGCAGAATTGTCGCGATGATTCTTTCTCTCTGGAAATCGTACAGGAGATGAGCTCATTCACGGAACATTCTCACAGACCAGAGAATAAGTCGTGCAGCATTATACCATCCTCTAGCCATGAGCCTGGAGCAGAAAACCTAGGGCCTGAATGCCCCTCCCGTTTGTTCTGACCCCAGCCAGAGGCCTTACATCCAGGCTCACTGGGGGTAAGCTTGTACCCACATTAGCCCCATTTCCCAAAGCCTCTGGATGCCCGTCTCACAGCTGGTGGACAGGGTCGGGGGTGTTGGCTCCCCCTGCAGGATGCCGGGTTTGATGCAGCTTCCCTCTCTGGAACTTTTCTATTGGGGTGCAAAGCAGGGTGGCCCCACTACCCTTTGGTTGCACATTCTCTTTGGTTTGGCTTGCTCTTTGGGGGGCACTCTACCCCATTTCCCTAGCCACCTTTCTGCACCATGATCTGCACAACACTTGAGAAGTCCCTTGACAAGCTCCACCCCATGCTGTCCCCCAACCTTGCCCTCCACCAGTGCTCCAAGACCAAAACTTTGCTTCCTCTGAATGATTTTCTTTCCTGTTCAATTTGGTTGTTAATCTGTAAGCTGGTAATAATTAAGGTCTTGATCCTGATATGTGACTCTAAAAGCACAAATAGCCAACTCAGCCAAGTCACTTAAACAGGAGGAGACATTCCCCTGAACCCAAAGGACTCTGGTTACAGTGGCCACTCGGGCCTCTTGAGCATACCCTTGGCCTCACTGTTAGGGAAGGGACGAGGCTGTGCTTCTGCTGCGGCTAGGATCAGAGACAGACCTCATCCTATGTCTGGTGATTTTAACAGCTCTGTCACAGTACTTGATTTTACAGCTTCAAGAATTTCTTGTTCTTTAATATCATGAGTTTTGTTAATGTTTTATAAGTAATTTTCCCCATTTGATTTTTCTTTCATAAAGTCGCACAGAACAATGTTTATGATACAGCCATTTAATACATGTACAAATTGTAAAGAATATGTATAAATGTTTTACACAGATGTAAGAGCATGCAGAAGCCAACATAGAAACAAACTGTTAAAAACTGTACAGTAAATTTGGAAAGCACTCTTTCAAAACAACAAAAAGAGTGGTTTTTCTCAAATTAGCCTTTGAGCAAGTACTCCTCTGCCATTCTAAGTAGGTGGCGCATTTCCCATCGACCTCAAGGAATGGAGGAAGAGACAAGGAAGTTCACCATGTGTTGGACTTCAGCCCCTGGAAAACTCTGGTGTTGGCTGATGCCAATACATCTGGGATGCTGTCAGCAAGAGATCTCAGGAGGCACCAGAGCTCAGAAGGCTGAGCAGCAGCACTGTTTTCCTGGTGATAGAGTCCCTAACTGGGAACCACACCAGGTAGAAAGCCACCCTATGCACCCAGGAGGGAGGAAGCCATCTTTGGAGGTGCAGTGGTGGGAATCATGAAATGCAACAGATGCCTGGGAGATCAAGGATGGAATGATTCCTCACATGCTTATGAGTTTCTGCCCTGAAGTCTCACTCTTAGCCTTCCTGCAAAAATTCCCTGTCATTGTGCCTCCCAGAAGACACACTGGACCCTCAGACATATAAGGCCCAGCAGAACCAGTCCAAGAGTGTACTTAAATCCACATGGGTATGTGTGTGTGTTGGGGAATCACAGAGAATGTCTGTATTTGATATGGACTTCAGGGCCAGGGCCATCTGGGTTCCAACCCCAGCACCACTACTCACAAGCCCTGACTGTGAGCAAGTCAATTTATGTTCTCTGGGTCCCTGTGTCCTTGTTTCTTAAGTGAGAATTTTATGCCTCTCAACACCTCTGTTTTTGTGCAACTGGCACACACAGGAATGGCTTGGTGAGCACGAAATCCTTCTTCTCCTGTTTTTCTGCTGGTCAACAGCATCGGCCCAAAAGCTAAAGCTTATTTCTCTGAATTTTCTTCATTTTTAAATTTTTGTGTTTTTCTTTATTAAAGTTACACTTTTCTTGCAGAAGCTAAAATGTCATAGAACTAAACAAAAAGGGATAAATTTGCCTACAGTCCTACCCTCTTGAAATAATCACCATTACTACTTGGGTAAACATTATTTCAGTTTCTTCTATGAATATGCCAATTTAAACTTATTTTCACATTATGTCCTGTTTCATATTCACATTATGTATTATATACCATGTAGAAGCTTCCAGATATCCTTACATGAGCCTTCTTTGTGTTCACTGGGTCTTTTCTAACGTCAGGCGTCTGTATGGATCACTGCCAAGGAAACCAGGACTGGGAGGGCCAGAGAACAGTGTATCAGGACGGGATGTGGTCAAATCTGCTCTCCAGCCCAGGAACCAGGTAAAAGCCCCGAGCCCTGCCCGAATCCCCAGACCACACATAACTCAGGGAGACTTGTTTAGCTCTGCCCAGACTTTCTCTTCTCTTCCTTGGGTGGTTAATCCCCCTGGTCTCTGATTTCAGGTTTCTCATTCCCAAGGGAAAAGCATGACATGGTGCCGTGTAGCTCTACTTTTTGAGCACAGAACTCTCTTCTCTTATTTTAATGTACAAGCAATGCATGCTCATGGGCATCTGTGTGGCTTAGCTGGTCAAGCATCTGACTCTTGATTTCAGCTCAGGTCACGATCTCACAGTTCATGGGCTCAAGTCCCGAGTCAGTACAAGATAAATGTCCTAGAGTGAAATCATATTTCTTTAAGATAAATTCCTAAAAGCAGCATGGCCAAATGCACATTTGAAAGCTTTTGATGTATATTGTAAGTGCCTAATGAAGACATCCTTCAACACTGAAAAAAAAATGTAGGCTCACCCCACATATTTGTAATTTAGTAGACAAATGTGTGCTAACATTTTATGTGTGTACATATGTGGGTTATTGATGTGCTTGTGTTTATATTTGTAAAAACAAAGAGAAAAGTCTGTAAGGAACCACAGGAAATAGTAGATAGTTCCTGGGAAATGAGCTTGATGGGTTGGGGGAGAAAGAGTTTGACTTCTTACTTTATATAGCTGAGTGTTTTTGTCTTTTTTTAAAAGAATGAAACGTATTACTTTTACAATAGTGCAAACTATGTAGATATCTATATATTTTGAATTGAACAAGAGTTTAAAACAAATAAGCCTCCTCACAGCTCTCCCCTGCTCTCTTGCCAGGCTTGGCAGTTTTCTTTCTCTGGTGGCAGGTCTCTGGGTGGAACAGTGCCAGGGACACTGGGTCTGTGGTGTAGGACGCTGAGTGTCAGTGGCGTATGCAACCACATCTGCTTGCCGGCCCAAGACCAGGGTAAGAGCGCAAGTCCTGCCTTGCGAATCCTAGACCAACTGAGGTTTAGCCCGCCCAGACAATGGCTGTCAGGCTCACCTCAGAGAGAGAGAGAGAGAGAGAGAGAGAGAGAGAGAGAGAGAGAGAAGGCAAGTACAGATGGGGCCAGTGTTAGTCTCTGCTAAAATTAGAAAAGATGCCCCACCTCCCAGGTCCAGGAGACTATGAAGAAACAGAAAAATAGTATCTTGTTTCAGAAGGATTTGTAAAACTTGAAAAAGCTGGAAATAGGGGCACCTGGGTGGCTCAGTTGGTTAAGTGTCTGACTCTTGATTTCACCTCAGGTCATAATCTCACAGTCCATGAGATCCAGTCCCATGTTGGGCTCTGCACTGACAGCACAGAGCCTGCTTGGTATTATCTCTCTCCCTGTCTCTCTGCCCCTCCCCTGCTCACACCCTCTCTTTCAAAATAAATTAAAAACTTTAAAAAAAATAAAAAGCTGAAAACAGTCTTAAAATAAAAATTAAAAATCCTTAAGCTACCAAATTATTCCTCAGCAAGGGCTGGAAAGAACATAAGTATGAACGAGTTAGCTTATATCTCACACCCAAACACATGTCCACACTGGTGTGAAACACACAGGTCTGTTCATTCACTCCACAAAACCTTTTTTTTTTTAAATTTTTAATTTGTGGGGCACCTGGGTGGCTCAGTCAGTTAAGGTCTGACTTTGGCTCAGCTCATGATCTCACGGTCGGAAAGTTCGAGCCCCACGTGGGGCTCTATGCTAACAGCTCAGAGCCTGGAGCCTGCTTTGGATTCTGTGTCTCCTTCTCTCTCTGCCCCACCCCCACTTGTGCTCTGTCTGTCTCTGACTCTCAAAAATGAATAAATGTTAAAAAAAATTGATCTTTAATTTGAGGGGAAGGTAGAGAATCCCAACGACACAGGGCTTGATCTCACAAACCATGCGATCGTGACCTGAGCCAAAACTAAGTCGGATGCTTAACCAACTGAGCCACCCAGGTGCCCCTCCACCAATCTTTACACCTGCCCACCTGATTCTTGCCAGCAGTGGCTGAAAGTTGCAATTTTACCACAGAACCTTCAGGCCATGTGTGTGGCCTGAACATTGCCTCACCCTGGAGACCTCTGAGCAGGTCACAGGGAAAAAAAGCTATCACACCCCAACACGAATGATCTCAGGAGCTAGTAGAGAGGCTGAGGGAGTAGTAGTCTGGAGGATAATGCCCGAGGTACTGACAAATGGATTGCGGTTCTATTCACCATACTGGAGCTCCACAGAGACTGTAAAGAATAGCCTCTTAGTGGGGCACCTGGATGGCCCAGTCAGTTAAGTGTTTGACTCTTGGTTTTGGCTCAGGTCATGATCTCGCAGTTTCATGAATCCAAGCCCCACATTGGGCTCTGCGCTGGATGCCCAGAGCCTGCTTGGGATTCTCTCTCTCTCCCTCTCTCTCTGCCCCTCCCCCACTTGCACTGTCTCTGTCTCTCTCAAAATAAATAAATAAACATTAAAAATTAAAAAAAAATGAATAGCCTCCTAGCTTTGGGAGTTTAAAACCCAACTGAGGATAAGAAATACATTTAGAAGAGAAGGAAAACATTTTCTATAATATATTATTAGATGTTCGATATTTTCTCTACATTATTTCCTTATCCTTACAATAGCCTCATGAGTGGAGTATTCTGAGCCTCTAATTCTTGATGAAGAAACCTACTCAGCTTAAACTGTCAAGGTCACAGCACCTTGGTAGAGCCTGCTTTTAGAGCCAGATCTTTGTGGCTTTAAAACCCCCTTTTTTGCCCTCTACTATACTCCCTCCAAAAATAAAAATTAGCATGTGTATTATCTGGCAATTTAATTCCAGTCAACCACTTTGAAATCAGGTGTGCCATCCACGCTCCCATAGAGGGAAGCACTTACAGAATCGGAGCCTTGGGAACAAACCCTGGCGGATTTCCTAACACTTGGTTAGTGACTTGTTACAGGATCTTGATTAACATTTGGGAGGCCAAGAGCTTAAAAGACATGGATCAATTATGCAGTCTCTTTCTGTGCCAAGTTGATTAAACAGTCCCTAAAAGAGAGGCTATGGGTCTTGGGTCTTCCTGACACTTTGAGAGATGAAAAGGGGACTCTAAGTTTGGGTTGTGAGAATAGTACCATCTCACCTGACAGCAGCTTGCAATGTCCCTGAGGTCTAAATGCCACATGATGCTGTCCAGGGAAGCAACTATTCCTGACCGGTACACTGGGATCTGTGCTATAGAAAATCGCTGATGGCCCAGAAATCCGTGCGTATTTCAAGCTGGTCCAACTCCAAAATATTTGTCACCCTACCCTTCCTCTCTTCTTCACTGAGCTTCACTTTCTTAGTCTCATGAAATCCCAGGGCTCACAAATATTCCCTCTGTTACACCAATGCAATGCACAATATTATAGCCCCAAAGTCCTCAAGTCCCACCAGCCTGCAATTAATTAGCTGCTGCAACAAATTAATCCCCAGATCTTACTGGCTTAACTCACTTGAGGTCTATTCCAATCCAGTGTGAAATCCAAAATTGGTATTCTTTTTTTTCAATGTTTATTTATTTTTGAGAGGTGGGGGAGAGTGAGAGAAAGCAGGGGGAGGGGCAGAGGCGGGGGGATGGAGGATCCAAAGCTGGCTCTGTGCTGAAAGCAATAAACCTGATGCGGGGCTTGAACCCACGAACCATGAGATCATGACCTGAACTGAAGTTGGACGCTCAACCAACTGAGACACTCAGGTACCCCCGCCCTCCTAAAATGGGTATTCTTGAACAACAGACAGCTTTCCTCCAAGTAGTAATTTGGGGATCAGGCGCCTCCCATCTTGAGTCACCATTTTCAATACTTGGCTTCCAGGATCATTTATCTATGTGCTTTAGGCTAGCAATTGGAGGGTTGTATGAGGTGGGGAGGGGGTGATTAGGGGCCTCACCCCAGAAGTGGAGCATATCACTTCTGTTCACATTCCATTGCCTAGAACTCCATTACATGGCCATAGGTAACTGCAGGAGAGGCTGGAAACTGCAATGTACTGTTCTCAAGAAGTCCACCTGCTGCTCACATGATGGCTGGCCTTCTCGATTGTGGCCAAGGTTACATAGGTCCATACCAGCAGTCAGACATTCCACAGAGCCATGCTTGCAAGATGCATGTTCTTCCAAACAGCTTTGCAAAAGGAAACATTAAAAATTATACATAAAAACTGGATCAACATTTCTGAGAACCTATAATAAAAGAAGGCTGGAGGATTAGGTGGAAGGAGGAAAAAAGCTGTAATGCTCAGATATGGGTTTTTTGTTTTTTTCCTGTGCCTGAACATGGCAAGAGGCTTATTTACCCAAGGAAATCTCTACCTGTTAGTATTTCAGGTAATATGACTGGATGAGGAATTCTAGGTAGTTCTGTGGAGACTGGGGGGAGAAGTCGAGAAGATGCCAGTCCCCATTTCTAGACCAGACCCTGAGCCCTGTAACTTGGATATAAAATCTGGTGAATGGGAGTATGTAAGGAAAAGGCATAGACTGTGTGTGCAGAGTAGAGAGCTTGGGATTTGGATCAGAAGAACCTGAGCAGGAAGTTACTGGGGAGTAACTTCTTTTCATGTGTGTAATGGAGATAACATTTGAGAGTACTTTTTATTTTTAAAGGGGGTGGAGATAGTGTGTGTGTGTATATATATATATATATATATATATATATGTGTGTGTGTGTGTGTGTGTATATATATATATATATGTTATTTTAAAGATCAATTTATGGGACACCTGAGTGGCTCAGTCTGTTAAGTGTCCAACTCTTGATTTCAGCTCAGGTCATGATCTCACCGTTCATGGGATCAAGACCCATGCTGGGCTCTGCACTGGAAATGGAGTCTGCTTGGGATTCTCTCTCTCTTTCTCTCTCTCTCTCTCTCTCTCTCTCTCTCTCTGACCCTCCTCCCTCACACTCTCTTTCTGTAAAAAAATATTAATTAAATTTTTTAATTAAAAAAGCTCAATTATATATACTATTTAAAGTGTATATATATATATATAATATCCAATTTTTCTATGTAGTAGAGGTAAAATCTGGTAGTAGAGGTGCTTAATAAATGCTGATTCCCTTTTGCCCCACCTTATTTCCCTCTGCCATTCAAAGTGCCCTCTGTTCTTTAGGCAGTCTTGATTATTAGACGGAAGAAACTATTTCACTTGGGCTTGGAGAGCTTATGTGAAGATACACCATTACTCAATATTAAACACGGATCTCTCTAATCCAGAAAGGTCAACTGCCCATCAGGGCTTAAGCTTCCAAATACTTGTGACTTGACCAGGTTCCACACCCCAGCCCAGCTCAGTGGGAGGAAGGGTGTAAACCTCGGCTCATCTCTGCCCATCTGCCTGGTCATCACAGGAGACTCCACACAGCAGCGTGGCATGGGGGTGTCCTCCTCCTTGCTGCCCCCTCCCGCCACTCTCAGCACAGAGTGCAGACTCTCACTCTCAGACTCTCAAGGAGATTGGCAAGTCCAGTCAGCTGCTGCTTGCTAGAGTCAGTGTAAGGAACTAGGTAGAAGGATGTGTGTGCAAAGATGAGGAGGAAGGAGAGAGAATGGGGAAGGCAGGGGCATAAGACGTTGCATCTGAAGAGGAAGCATAGGGTGGCATCTCATGCCATCTCTGCCTGTGATCAGCCCTCCACCTGCACTCCCCTCCCTTCCCATGGTCCTCCTCTATTCCTGTATTCACTGCTGTATCACTGGCACTCAGTGATACAGAATTCACTTCATGTAAAGGAGAAGCATGAGCCCATGTCTGTGTAAAGGAGAAGTGCTCGCATCCGTGGGGTTTCAAAAAAGGTGGAGGAGGGGGGACTTGTGGGCTTCCCACCCTAACAGCAATCATTAGAGATGAGGAAACCAGTGTCCTGTAAAGACAGCATGACTTATCCAACATCACACAGTCATGACTCTGAGGCTTAAACCTGGGTGCACTTAGTTGTGAGCAATAATTCCTTTTTATTTTCTTTTACGTTTATTTATATATTTTGAGACAGAGACAGCAGTGAGCAGGAGAGGGGCAGAGAGAGAGGGAAACAGAAAATCCCATGCAGGCTCTGTACTGACAGCATGGAGCCCAAAGTGGGGCTCAAAGTTACAAAAACATGAGACAATGACTGGAGCTGAAACCAAGAGTCTGACACTTAACCAACTGAGCCACCCAGGCGCTCCAAGAATTCCTTTAAAAATTTTTCTTAATGTTTATTTTTATTTTTGAGAGAGAGAGAGAGAGAGAGAGAGAGACAGCTTATGAGTGGGGGAGGAGCAGAGAGAGAGGGAGACACAGAATCCCAAGCAGGCTCCAGGCTCTGAGCTGTCAGCACAGAGCCCGATGAGGGGCTGGAACCCACGAATCATGAGATCATGACCTGAGCCCAAGTCGAACGCTCGACTGACTGAGCCACCCAGACGTCCCAAGAATTCCTTTTTATTTTATTTTATTTTTTTAATTTTTTTTCAACGTTTTTTATTTATTTTTGAGACAGAGAGAGACAGAGCATGAACGGGGGAGGGGCAGAGAGAGAGGGAGACACAGAATCGGAAACAGGCTCCAGGCTCCGAGCCATCAGCCCAGAGCCTGACGCGGGGCTCGAACTCACGGACCGCGAGATCGTGACCTGGCTGAAGTCGGACGCTTAACCGACTGCACCACCCAGGCGCCCCTCCTTTTTAAATAATACCATCACTGATCCTGAAAACAGCAACCTTTATTGGGTGCTTGCTGTCTTCCAGACATTGTGCTGAATTATGGACATAATTATCTCACCAAATTCTCACCCGACACCATGGGGGCAGGTACTATTCTCATGCTCATTTTACAGGGGAGGAAACCGAGCCTCACAGGGGTTTGGTAACTTGTCCATGGTCACACCGCTACTGCGTGGGAGTCAGGATCTGACCCAGGTGATCCGGCTCCTGAACTCAGACTCTTGCCTGTTGCACGATCTAGATTTGGCACAGCACAGAGAGGTCTATGTGGGAAGGGACATGCTTAACATTCTCCTGGAGACCAGATGTTATCCTCAACCTTGGTCCCACGCTCTAATTTCAGAGCATAGGGAGCAGCAGAGCTGGTATTTGGAGCAGCTGAGTGTTCACTCTTCATTGCTGACCATGGGCTCTTTGTAAGCAAAGGCTCTCATTTGGAGGGGGGACTCTTAGGATGGGGATAGCCCCTTGTAGACAATGGCTATCCTCTTTACTACCTTGTAGAGAAATGATGTAAGATTGTGACTTCGTTGATCTTCCTCTGGCAAATGTCTGTTTAGGCAAAACTTGGTCACATGGTGGGGCGCCTGGGTGGCGCAGTCGGTTAAGCGTCCGACTTCAGCCAGGTCACGATCTCGCGGTCCGTGAGTTCGAGCCCCGCGTCGGGCTCTGGGCTGATGGCTCGGAGCCTGGAGCCTGTTTCCGATTCTGTGTCTCTTTCTCTCTCTGCCCCTCCCCCGTTCATGCTCTGTCTCTCTGTCCCAAAAATAAATAAATAAAAAAAAGTTGAAAAAAAATTTAAAAAAAAAAACAAAAAAAACTTGGTCACATGCTAAGTTTCCTGACCTCTAGATGGGCATCATGAACCCACATACAGTTGTTGAGCCAACAGTAATACCTACTTAAGCCCTAGAAGTCTCTTCATGGCTCAGCTTATATTTTGCAGCAGAGTAGAAGATGGGCAGATTCTGATTTCCCTTTCTTTTGTGATATTTCCTTAATGAACTGATACATTTTTGCATGGACTATGTATAAGTGCCCTGTTCTAGGGAATAGAAAGGCATACATTCCCTTTCATAGAAATTAATAATGATAGTAGCTGCCAGTTTTGAGGACTCTGCCAGGAATAGATGTGTGTACATATATGTTCATTTAATCTGCCCAACAGGCCATTGAGGTAGGAATTATAATGCCTGCTTTGCAGATGAGGAAGTGAGGCTCAGAAAGGGAAATTAATTTCCCCAAGTTTACACAGCTACCAAGTAGTGGAGCCAGATACAAACCAGATCTGTTGCACCCCAGAGTCTTCACTCTCATGCACTGGGCTATACTCGCGTTGGCCTTTGTGAACAGCCAGAAATAAGGGCCATATTGCTCTTCCTCAGCTCTTTTAAAGCCAAAGTTACAGTTTTAGGTGGATGAGCCCTACCTTTAACCTGGTTGGGCATCAGAGTCCTCCATAGCAAGCAGCTTAGCACAAAGCAATTGTGTTCTGCTGATGAAATGGTAACACCATGCCTGTTGCTGTGTCCTTAAAAGCCCATTTACCTGTGTCTCAGAGAGAAGTCAAGAACTTGGACCTAGCCTAACAGGAATGTGCACCAGTTAAGAGCAGACTTTGAGGTTTGATCCTAGTTCTGCCATATTATTTTGGGTTTGTTACTAAACCTCTCTGTGATTTTGTTTTCTCGTCTGTAAAATGGCAATAATAATGCCTGTCTGTATTGGAAACCATATGGGATGTCTTCCTAATTACAATCACTCCCTGAATGCCACCCCCACCTCTCTCTCTCTCTCTCTCTCTCTGACACACACACACACACACACACACACACACACACCTCAGCAGCTTTGTATTATAGGGTGGGGGGCAGGGAGCATTTGACAATCAAATTCTCTCCTGCAGCATTCCAAATTTGAGATTAAGAAAATCTAATACTTTCTGGATTGAACTTAAATTTAGGGTTCCAGAATGGTCACATTCCCTCCAACATATGGTTTGAGAAACAGCAAGATCTACAACTGGGAACACTTTGAAGGTTGCCGATTTGGGGGGGGGGGCAGATTAGGAGTACAATCAAGTTTAAATGCAAATGGAACTCCCCTTGGTGGGCCCAGGGTGATGGGGAGGCAGATGACATTTGCTTAAAGTTTGTTTGTATGAACAGAATATTTTCTTTGTCTCAGACCAGCAGGGGTGCCATAGAATGTTTACTTCCTCCTTTCTAAGGGCAAGCCCACCTTGTTCATGCCACATCCCCAGCATTTAGCACAGGGTGTGGTACATAGTCAGAGATCAATAAGGATTTTCCTAAAACCTGAATGCGATTTTTTAATATACTAATGTTAGTACTGGCCCACTCACATTCCCAGGAAGTGACCACATGGAAGGATTCAAACAGAAGTTTATCCAGCTCCAAAGCCGTGTCCTTCCTGTCATTAGTGCCCTTATGGGGCTTCCAATTTGGCAAATAAAGGACACCCTATGGGTCCTGTTCACACCCAATCTCAACCCCATGTCCCCACTCTCCTGCCCTTCTCTCTGTCCCCACCCATTAGCCAAAACTCCCATTCATTTATCACTGTCTCTACTGTGGGTTCACTTAATAGTTATTGAGCACAATAAATACTTATCATTGAAGCACAGAAGACAAGAGATAAAGAAGAACACTCTCCCACCCTAGCCATCAGGATATTCACAGGAGAGAAATGTAAAAATAATAATAATTGCAACACAGTGTGCTAAGTGCTATGACCAGACAAGTATACAGACAACGTTACCTCTCCCAAGGGTGGGGATTGAGGAAAGTTTTGGCAGTGACATTTGTGCTAAGCCTTGTGAGATGTGGTAGAGAAAGAAAGGGAAATGGTGTTCCAAGTTCAAGGAACAGCTTGAACTGAGCATGAAGTACCTGGCAAGGAGCAGCAGCCAGAGCATCCCATAGTGCCTGAGGGTGAGGAGGAAGACAGGAGGCAGGGAGGCAGGCTAGGGCCCCACTGCCAAGGCTCTGAAGGCCCCACTCAGTTTGGAGTAGCCCAAAGGACAAACAAAGCAGGTTCTTGGAGCACCAGCAAAACAGGGCACCCAAAATAAAATCAGAAAA
This sequence comes from Neofelis nebulosa, assembly GCF_028018385.1. NCBI lineage: Eukaryota > Metazoa > Chordata > Mammalia > Carnivora > Felidae > Neofelis > Neofelis nebulosa. The sequence continues at coordinate 55,740,628 of NC_080797.1, read as the reverse complement.
GAGGACATCTAAAAAGAAACAAGTTTAATTTCAACACACCTTTGAGGTTTATTGAAATTTCAAAATTATTTCAAAATATGTTTTTATTTCATGGTTAAGCACTTTCTTAAAATTTGCGGTTACATATAGAGAACATCTCTATCATTTGTTCAGTGTTTAGGGCCTCTTTAAGGTTTCTTTCTGGCTCTGACTCTGTTTCAGAAATTGGACACCAACCAGCCTCAGCTTTGGGATAGGCAGGGTTGTGTTGAGGCAGTTTTGCAGAATTGCTTCATGAATAACCTGTAGTTATTCATGCACCCCCTAACCTACCCAGGAGTACTAGCAATTTATGAGGTCAGTTGTTTGTCCAAAGGACCTCTCCCTGGTGGCATTTCAGAAACTGTGAGAAATGAAAGCAAGGTAGGGAGGGTCTCTTCCTGTAGCCCTAGAATTAGAACCCAGGCCCCTGGTGAAATGACAAGGACTCTACTACTCTCTAAAGAGAAGTCACCCATATTGCTAAAGTCATAAGAATCTGCAAACTGGTCCTGCCATACCCAAGCAGCTGAGTCATCCTTATCCCATGTTAAGTAAGACATCTTATGGGACACGATGTTCATGGCCAGAAGTTACACACACCTCTGCCTTCGCCTACTGCCACTGGGGAGGGAAGGAGGACATATTCCTCCAAAAAGCCGAGGGGAGTACAGATTTCAGAAAATCACTTATCTAGTTGAGGAGTGCTTACAAGAAGGGGAAAATGAACTCTCACTCCCCACCTGGTTGGTTACTGCAGCTACCTGGCATCCCCCAATCCCACCGCAGTGCTGTCTGATGAGAGACATCCTGGAAGAGCCTAACACATATATTGAGAGCTAGGGTTCTCGGAAAAGAAAGTGGACAAGATGAGGTGAAACTCTACACCAAGAGAACGACATATATCGTGTCAGCAAAGACCACCACAAGTGCCTAAATCAGACCAAGCCAGGAGACTAAGGTGGCCTCCTTCCCACCAGCAGGTGACCTAGGAGCACCCCTGCTGGTTCTTCTGACTCTCCCTGTCCTCAATACCAAAGGCCCTAGGCCCAGAGCAGACAGGGGAGATGTCAAAGAAGGGGTTGCGCCCTTGCTAACACCCAGTTCCTAGATTGTGATTTCTACAGGGATGTATTCCATGCCTGGCATGTGTCTGGCCCAGAGGAGATGTTTCTTTGTGTTTAAAAAAAAAAAAAGGAATGAGTGGATAAAGTACATAATAAAGGCCAGGGCCCACCCCCCATCCCACTCCACCCCTTTCTCTGTCACTCATAGCTTACCTGCTTCAGGAGACTCTTGTCTGCCAGAGGAGGGTGTTCCTTTGGGTCAGAGACTTGCCTAGGCAACAAGGAGGAGTTACCCAGGATACCTACTGGTGTGAGTTCTTCAGAAGTAGTTTCTGGGCAGGGCTTAAGGCTCTCACCTCCCTAGTCCCACCCCTGACCTTGCATTCTAATTCGGGGGTGGGGGTGGAAGAGTATAAATTTCAGCCATTCTCTGCCTCGCTGCCTTTCTGCCAAAGACTTTCTACAGCAACATGAAGGTGGGGGGCTTCCTCCTCCTGGTGATGCTCATCACCCTCAGCTTGGAGGTGCAGGAGCTCCAGGCTGCGGTGAGGCCACTGAAATTGTTGGGTGAGTCCAGGCAGAAGACAACCCTGTTCTCTGAATGAGGGAGCTGGAAAGTGGGCCAGCAGGGACCGGTGTGTGCAGGGGGAGGAGGGAAGAAAGGAGAAAAGGAAAGATGTTCTAGTCAAGGAGCCATCTTGACCGCATAAACCTCTCTCCCTCTGCTTCCACCCTTCCCCCTCCTTTCCTCGGGTCATCCCTTCATCCGGACTCTCCACTCTTCCCTTTTTGCTGCCCCATCATCTCTTCCATCTCCCCCAGCATCTCTCTCCCCATGGGTTTCTTGGCCTTTTGCAACAAATAAATCAGATCACTAGAGAACACATTGTCTTAGTCACATTACACACAAATCATCTCGATCTCCACTTTTCCCTTTACCACCAACATTCTCAAAGGAGCCATCTTAACTCTCTGCCCCTACTTCCCCACAGCTCATTCCTTCACACCCTGAAGACTGTCACCCTTTCTGTCCTCATCAGTCTCCAGAAACTTTGCTCCCAGGATCTGCTGGCAAATCTCTTGACGCTCCTCGGCAGTGAAAGCCTGTAACCTCTGCATCTGACATGGTTTGCTGCCCTGTCAATCCGCAAACTTTCTTCTCTCTTGGATTCTCTTCACTGTAGCTCCTGCTTCTCCCTAAATATTCCTGGGTTCTCGCTTACTCCCCTCTCTTCTTTGCTGTCCTCCTCCCCCCTCCATTAAACCAGTTGCCAAATACCGTCCATTCTTTGAAATTGTTTCTTGCATGTGTTCCTTCCTTTCCCCTCCCCATTGCCACACAGCACTTCCAGCCCTGACTACCCTATGCTTGGGCCAGTGCCCAAGTTTCCTGACCGCACCCCCTGACCCTCTTTCCCTTCTGAGGTTTGCTTGCTCACTGAATCCTGGTCCATTCTATGCCCTCACACCAGAATAATCTTTGTAAGCAAACTGCAGTCATATCCCTCCCTTGGCCTACCAAATGGAATCCAAACTCATCAGGTCCTCAAGATCTGACTCCAGCAACTTTATCCCCTGGCTGTTTGTCCTGCTTGACTCCCACCTGCTCCCGTGTACTTCTCCAGCCTCACATTTGCCAGCCCTCCTGTATTCCTTGCATTCCAGGCCGAGCAGTGAGGAGAGGAGACGCCTAGAGTGCAGTATTGAAGGAGACGTTCACTCTCAGGTTGTGCAAGTGGTTCCTTAAACTTTGTGCCCTGGATGCCTCACATGCCTGCATTTCCCCTTGTGAACTTTTGCTAGTAATTCTTTTCTCTTCTCACAAGACTCTAACACCACCACCGCCCCCCCCACCCCCGCCCCATCAAGTCTGCCTTAAAAAGATTCCTGTACTTCAAGACTCACCTTTTGTGGCTAATCTAACTGGAAATAATGTTCTCCCTCCTCTGAGCCCCTTTTCCTTTGGATATACCTCTCCCAGGACACCTGTCACATACTGCTTTGTTTTTAGTACTTCGTTTTTTAAAAATATTTTAATGTTTGCTTATTTTTGAGAGAAAGAGAGTGGGGAGGGGCAGAGAGAGAGAGGGACAGGGGATCCAAAGTAGGCTTTGTGCTGACAGCACAGCCCGATGTGGGGCTCGAACCCATGAACCAAAGTTGGGCACTTAACTGACTGAGCCACCCAGGCACCCTGTTGTTAGTACTTTAAACACAAGTCTTATCTCTGTTGTTAGATTCTAAGCTGCTTTAAGATAGTGACTCTACATGACATCTTTTCTTTTAACTGTTTTTTTTAATGTTTATTTATTTTTGAGAGAGAGACAGAGAGAGAGAGAGAGAGAGAGCATGAGGTGGGGAGAAGCAGAGAGAGAGGGAGACACAGAATCTGAAACAGGTCCCAGGCTCTGAGCTGTCAGCACAGAGCCCAACGCAGGGCCCAAACTCAAACCACGAGATCATGACCTGAGCCAAAGTTGGAAGCTCAACCAACCCACTGAGCCACCCAGGCACCCCTTAAATCTTTATATTTTCTGAATAACTTAGCTCTATGCTTCATAAATAGCAAAGATCAACAGATTTAAGGAGTGGGGCAAAGTATTCAACCATCTCACCATATATCAACAACAGCAAACAGAAGCAGGGAGGGATCGTACTGACTTTCTCTGAGGTCTGCAAGTATATTATAGACATCCCAACAGGCTCCCTTCTTATACTCTTAAACATTGCTAGTCATCACAGGATTCTTTTCCTGTTGAGCCTGGACAAGATGCCCCAGCCTTCTCAACGCAGCATTAGGTAGTCATCTCTGTTGATCAGACTTGACACTGGAGAATGAACTTCATTTCCCCTGCTAGATCTAAGAGCTCCATTTTACATATGAGGAAACAAGAGCCCAGAGAAGTCCAGACACAGAATCAGGTAGAGAAACCCCTGAGTAGAAGCAAAAGCACAGCACACATTCGTCCAGAGCTCTGCGTACATTTAGCTAGAAGTTCCTGTGGGGTCTTAACTGGCTTCTTGGACCTATTTCATTGGTTCTCAAAGACTAACTGTGAGGCTCTGGGAACCTAAGGGGCCTCCACTCAGGTCAGGAGTGACTCCTTGACATTTGGCAATGTGCACTTCATCTCAGAGTCTGTTTCACCATGTGGGACAGCAGAGGGAGCTTGGCCTAGGGGCCAGGCTGGTCTGGGTTCAATTCCATTTCTGTACCTACAGAGGTGGGCAATTCACCTCTGTGCACACCAGTCACCACACTTATTAAATGAGGTTAGATTCACTGCGCAGGGTGACAGCAAGGCACCCTGGATGGCATTTGCTTAATGTGAGTCTCCTCTTTTCTGCCCTTTTCCCTGCAAAGTAGGGAAGTGAGGACTTTTGAGTGGGCTTCTTTGCACTTCCCTTCTGCAAATACAATGATTCTCTTCTTTAAAGTAGGCCTTACTTTATTGTGATTATGTGAATGTATTGTCTTTAACTGAAATATATAAGATGTTAAAGAGTATTATTCTGTAATTATTTAAAAATTCCATATTTATTGAATTGAAAGAAGAAAGTGGAACTAGCCGCTTCAGTCAAGGGCTGTCCTCTCTGATACCTGGGCTTAAACCAAGGTGGTCTGTTCTAACATAGGTAGCTGCATTGAGGAATGCAGTGGTGACTGGGATTGTGATCCAGATGAACGCTGTGTCAGCAATGGATGTGGCCACGTCTGTGTTCCAGCCTAAGGACAGGTGAAACCATCAGGCCCTTCCCTGCTTCCTCAAACCTTGTCCATCCTAAGGAGGCTGGCTCTGGTGGGACTTTCCAGAGCTGGGTGGAACAGAAGCCTATCATTCTGTGGCCTCTCCCTCTTTACACCCTTCTCAAGAAAAAGAAGCATCCATCACAGGATGGTAGCTTCCAAACCTTTAAAATAATTTCATTACCCAATATATCCAGAAGAGAAATCAGACTATTTATTTGAACAAAAAGAACATTAAAATCAGTCACATTATGCCCCATCCCCAAATGATATCTGCTTAATACTTTGGTGCATATTTTAAACACACACATGCAAATACATAATATACATACATATATTATATATATGTACATGTTATATATATTAATATATGTATATATTATATATACATTGAAATGAGATAATTTGTGTCTATTTTGATTTCTTAATTATTTCACTTAGAAAATAGCTATTTTCTAATACAACTTTTAACAATACCAATGTTTCTATACCATCGTCAACAGGCATAAGGCTGTTATACCTTTAACAGCCTTATAAAAAAGTTCATCATATATGTTCATATACTTAGTAACCCCCATTAATACACACTTGATATGTTTATTATTTATTTTATTAATACAGTTGTAATGAATACTAAATTGGTATACACGCCCTTATTAACTTCCTTGGGATAAATTCTAAGAATTATAATTTATGGCCCAAGAGTATGTTCATTTTATTTATTTTTCAATATATGAAGTTTATTGTCAAATTGGTTTCCATACAACACCCAGTGCTCATCCCAAAAGGTGCCCTCCTCAATACCCATCACCCACCCTCCCCTCCCTCCCACCCCCCATCAACCCTCAGTTTGTTCTCAGTTTTTAACAGTCTCTTATGCTTTGGCTCTCTCCCACTCTAACCTCTTTTTTTTTCCTTCCCCATCCCCCATGGGTTTCTGTTAAGTTTCTTGGGATCCACATAAGTGTGAAACCATATGATATCTGTCTTTCTCTGTATGGCTTATTTCACTTAGCATCACACTCTCCAGTTCCATCCACGTTGCTACAAAGGGCCATATTTCATTCTTTCTCATTGCCACGTAGTACTCCATTGTGTATATAAACCACAATTTCTTTATCCATTCATCAGTTGATGGACATTTAGGCTCTTTCCACAATTTGGCTATTGTTGAGAGTGCTGCTATAAACATTGGGGTACAAGTGCCCCTATGCATCAGCACTCCTGTATCCCTTGGGTAAATTCCTAGCAGTGCTATTGCTGGGTCATAGGGTAGGTCTATTTTTAATTTTTTTGAGGAACCTCCACACTGTTTTCCAGAGTGGCTGCACCAATTTGCATTCCCACCAACAGTGCAAGAGGGTTCCCGTTTCTCCACATCCTCACCAGCATCTATATTCTCCTGATTTGTTCATTTTGGCCACGCTGACTGAGAGTATGTTCATTTTAAACCTCTGATGCACATTGCCAGATTAGCCCATGAGAACCCCTTTCCTGTAGAAAAATTTCAGGGTCCTCATGTGATATTTTTAGTAGCCATCAAATGAAAAAAAATGCATAATGGAAAGCTACCATGATTCAGTCGATTATAAATTAGGTTGTATTTATTAACTAACGTAATAACTAACACAACAGAATCAACATAAACTTCAGAAGTAAGCCATTTGTGTTCAGAAGTTACTATTTGTCCAATCCACCCACAATCCTTGGGATGCTTTTAGCCTTGCTCGCTCTTTTCAGGTGCTTATTGATTCCCAGAACTGGGAACTGTCACCTCTCAATTGCAGTCTGCGACCCTAGGTCACAAAAACAGCAGGTCTCATGCATAATTTTTTTTGTCCATTTTTCAGATGAAGATTTATCTTAAGGGTCATCCTTCTCTAATAATTTCTCATCACTTCCTATCTTCAAAGATGTGACTGGAACTCCTTGCCCTGGAAGACAGATGAAAATGGGGACCTGTGGATGGAGATTACATGTGGTGGGGAAGGAAAAAGAGTCACTTCTTTCAATAAATCATCATTGTTAAAAGTACCCACACTGCTTGAGTTATTTGGTTAGGGGTGATGATTAGGTGGGGGAAACATTTGCTCAGGACTTGGTATGCCACTGTGTTATAGTCTCCACAAGAATCATCTAATTTATCCTTACAACCACCTTGTGACTGCTTATTACCACTACCATTTTACATATAAGGGGGCTGAGGTTTGGAGAGATTAATTTACTCAAACTCATATAGCAGATAAGTGTCAGGACCTTATCGCTAATCTCATTTCAAGCTCCAGTGCCTATGCATTATAGCATTGTAGTTAGGAGCTCTGATTCTGAATTCCAAACCCAGTTCCACCACACAACTGTGTGACCTTCAGCAAGTGTCCTAACCTTTCTGTGCTTTAGTTTTCTGATCTGATTATCAATATATACTTCCTAGAGCTACAAGGATAAAAGAAGTTAGTTCATGTAAAGTGCTTGGCATGCTTGGCATAGTGCCTGACACAGAAAACATTCAATAAATGTTGACTATGATTGTTATGATTATTACCAAATAGATGGGCTGATGGCCCTTAGTCCTAATTTTCTAAGATTCTAGAAGAGAAGCCAAGGCCAATCCTCCTTCCTAGCCTATCCTAGTTGATCTCAATTCTTAGGACCAGCCTCTCTCTTCTGGTTTTCCCCATTACAAAACATGGGTAAAAACAGACTTATAGTTTCTTGTCTCTGGTCTTCACAATCACAACTGGCCTGGGTTGTAGTCTGATTTTGGCCAATTTACTGCCTGTGTGGCCCTTGACAAATCATTTAAACTCTTTATACTTTCTTTTTTTAAGCCATTTAAACTTTTCTTATCTATAAAAAGGGGGAAGTAACAGTGTCTCCCTCATTTGGATGCTAAGATTTATAGAACTTTATAGTTTACAAAGTATTTTCACAAAGATCCCATTTGATTTTCACAACAAGTAACAAATGGCAAATTGGGGGCTCCGAATAAATAGTGAATCCGTTAATTCTGTCAGCAAGTATTGGTGAGTGTCTTCCATGATGCAGTTGCTGTGCTAGCATTGATGAACAGCGATAGATGATGCAGACAGTGAACAATAGTGAACCAGACAGATGGGATGTGTGCTTTCACAAAGCTCACATTCTAGAAGAGGAAACAGATAAAACCAAGTAAACAAATAACTACACATTATGGTAAAGGTTTTGAAGGAAATAAACAAGGATGTGAATTACAAGGAGAAGGGGGCAAGGTAAAGCCTACTTTAGTTAGGATGATCCACACTCTAATGAAGTAATAAAAATGAAGTCTTGACAGAGTTCCAAAATATGAAAGAGGTGATATTCCAGAGTAAGGCTCCAGACCACTTTATGCAGAACTTACAAAAGGAAATAGCTATGAATATGCTAGGCATCCCTTAAAGTCCTAATGCCACTGTAGGATTAAAAAAGATTGAGAGTGAGGAGGAATAAGGATATGTGAGGAGGTTTTCTTGGGAGAGATTTTTGCCAAGCTATGAATTCCACAGTTTGGGGGTTATCATCTAAACACAAGCCAATGAAGTGGGCTTTCAAGTCCTCCCTGAAAGCTTGATATATGTTTCTTCAGTTGGTGATCAGCAAAGGGTAGGAATGTTCATTTCTTTGGAGAAACCACATTGCCATCTGCTAGGGTACATTCCATCAGAACTCAACAGACTGGTATCAGTATACTTTACAATATCTGGGTCATTCAGTCTTGAATAACAGTATGCGTGGGCCACTCAGGTTGCAACCTAAGATGAGCCACACCAAACCCTGATCCTTTCCACAGTCTCTATCACACCACTTCCACTGTGATGATGATCAGGTCTCACATCCTTCTAGCCCAGTATATTGGATATCTCTTGTGCACTGCTTTGAATACTCTTGGCCTTACACTCTTATTCTTAGTCTAATCATTGCTATAGCAACCAGCTTCTATCAGGCATCTACTAGCTTAGCACAAGTTAAGACTCTTGTCAGAGCCTTGTCTTGGACTGTACCCCAGTACCCTCCACCTCTCACTTTTGCCTCAGGGCTTCTCTGTGCATCTAGAAACTCCCACAAGAGCCACCACCCACTGATGCATGCTCAAATGAAAAGCACTGGAGAACTGATGCTTGGTGGGGCAATGCTTGACAACAGAATTCAAAGGCTGGCAGATATATGCTTCCATCTTCCATTCCTCAGGAAGGGGGTTCTGACAGCATTCCATAAAGCTTCTCAGAAAATCTTGAGGATTGAGCAAATACCACCCCTTGCAATGGTTAATTCAATAGCCCATATGCATATTGATTCCCCTTTCTTCCCTGTTCATTCCTGAATAAATCACTCATATAACAACCTCATCTAAGGCTCTGCTTTGGAAGAACTCAGACTAAGACATCTGTGACTCGGCCTCAGCTCCTGATCTTCTCTGAGCAAGTGCTTGAACATCACAAATACACATACATAACATACACATACACACATCTCAGGAATAAACAATAATATACAAGCATAATGAAATCTAAAGTCAAACAAAAAATATTCCTCCCCCAAAAGCCCAAAGTCTTTAGAAAACTAGCTCTTCTAAAGCATGCCCCCAACTGCCATTGCTAAACAGAAGTGTTTGTCTCAAGATAAAACATGTATACTCAGGTGCCTTCAAGGTTTTCCCTAAGAACCATTGATGATAATTTGTTTTACATTTGCATAACTCAAAAGGCTTGAGATGACCAAATGTAAATTTCATGCCTTCACTTCTTGGGTGGCTAAAAACTGTTTATAGCATTTAAAATCGCTATTTTCTTTTCCAGTTTCTTGCTTTTAAGGTTACAGGAAATCTTGGGGTGTCCAATCTCAACTAGGTCACCCTCGGGCAGGTTATATTTCACATGGCTTGAGTTTGAACTTCCAAATTACTTTTCTCGTGTGGTGAAGTGCCTCAAGATTCACAAAAGGATGCACAGCTAGCTGCAAGGAATACTGGTTACTATATCCTTTATGCAGGGTGGTTTTGTGCCTGGGAAAAAAGGTAAGACCCCAAGATGTCGCAGACCTAGCAGTTTCTGCCATTGCCATCTACAACGGCCCCTCCCCAACTCCAGTCCGAATTTGAAACGCTAGTACTAAATAGGGATGTCAGCCATGCCCAGGAACAAACTTTCTAGGAGGACAAATAAAGTCTCAACTTCAGTCAGGGCTCAAAGCGAAGTAGGCGGCAAGTAAAGCCTCCAAGCCGTTTCTGAAACCCATTCGCACAGCAGTGCAAGCAGACCCCAACGTCTAGGAACGCCAGCTCTGGTCTAAAGAAGTTATTTCCGGAGCTGGCGCCCGGAGCCGGGAATGCCCCGGAAGTATTTCCCTGTGGTCCTACGTGGGAAAGATGGCGGCGATGCAAGTGGCCGAGTCGCTGCCGGGCGGGCAGGCGCGAGACGTTCCACGACAGCCACCGCCCGAGCAGGGCAGTGGGTTCCGCTGCTTATCGGCCAGGCTCTGCGCCCTCCGTCCTGACGACAGCAGCTCCGCCCGCACCGAGATCCACCTGCTCTTCGACCAGCTCATCTCTGAGAACTACGGCGAGGTCGGCGGCGTGGCCCCGGAGGTAGGCGGCCTGCTGGGTCGGGAGGACTCGGGCCACGCCTGCTCGCCCCGGCCCCACCCTCAGAGACCCGGGCTGGCAGCTCCCGCCGGCCTCTCCTGGCCTCTCCTGGCTTCTCTCGGCACCGCTTCGCATTACTTAGTTCCAGGCATGCTTGCTCCCTCCGACTGTGGCAGTCTCTGCCCTCCTCTGTCTGGAAGACCCCGCAGTGCTTGGCAAACTCGGCATCTTTCAAAACGCCACTGATGACTTCTGCTCTGGTAACACCGCAGGTGTCATTTGGTCCGCCCCTCGCCTCCGCTCCACTCTCTGCATACAAAAACACTTTGTATATAAAATTCACTATTACCATTTACTAAGTAATGGAACTCGGACCGTCACGTACTATATACCGCGCACGGTTCTAGGAATCTTACAACGTCGGTAATATTAGGTCTGTTTTACTGTTAAAAATACGGAGGCACATAAAGGTCCAGTGTCATATTGCTGGCGAACGGCAGCGCTAGAATTGGAGCCTAAGTCTGTCACATGGTCCCTGCCATTTTCTGTTCCTCCGTGCTAGCTTTTCCCTCTTTGCCTCCTCTTTAGAAGTACTTTGACTCTGAATAATAATAATATTCACACACATCGAGTCTTGGAGACTACTTAATGAACTCCTAGAACTCTTGACCCAGTCATACCACTGCCTACGGTGCTCAGAGGCACCTCAAACCTGACAGTTCCTAAAAATGAGTTACATTATCTCGGCAGAGACCACTGTATCCCCAACCCGTCCCCTCCCCCCACTCAGGGAAACATGAACAGTCTGCCAAATCGCACTGGCACAAACACTGGTGCTTTCCCTTTCAAACCTCCTCCCGGATCTATCCACTCTGGATTCTTCAGACTCTATTTCATAAATGTTTCTCATCTCCTTTTCTGTGTTCCATTGCCAGTGCCTTAAGCCTTCAGGCAAGATGACTTTTTCCTGAACTCTCCTTAAACTTCTGCCTCCAGTCCAGCCCTTCTCCATACCATTCTTTGCTTTGCTGCTAGAGTGCTCTTTTCTTTTGTGGGAAAAAAATCTGACTAGAAAGCAGAGCTCTGATTTGGGATGATCTTCACTACATACTGTAAGTGATCAGAGCAAGTTACAGAACAGTTCATGCATGCAGTGTGACACCAGTATAGGGTGAGGAGCCTGTTTAACAGACTGTGTATATTTATAGATGTAAAGCGTTCACAACAACAAATGGAAGAGTTGACAACAACAGAATAGTGTGTATCACTAGGGAGTGGAGTGGAATTTGGGGAGGACTCGGGAACTTTTGCTCTATTGGTATAATTTGATATTTTTACGTCAAAAATATGTGCTTTTCCAGTCTCCCATCACTTTTGTGCCCTGTGTACAGTCATTTAAAACCTGCTCTTCCACAAGCTTCTACTAGTGTTTCACACCTACTGGTGTTCCAGGTTTTGCACACTCCATTCCCTTTGCTTGCGGCGTCTTTCGTTGCTTTGTATGTCTGGCAGATTTTTAAGTCATCCTTCAGATCATTCCAGGTTATGCTTAAAAATCACCTCTGTAAGACCTCCTTAATTACCATTTCCCCATAGAGTTTGTACTTAATTCTTTCAACATTTAATTCACTTTAATGTTTTGTGAGTATTTCTAGATAATGAGCTCTTTGAAGTTCAGGAATATGTTTGTTCACCTTTGGATTCCAAAGATCTAACACATAATAGGTGCTCCAGACTTTTAATTCAGTAAATGTCTATAGAGGAATGAATGGTGTGATTTGCAAATAGATTCCCCGCTTTTTTTTTTTTTTTTAGAATTACCTAATTTTACATTAAACTTATACACGTGTCACTCCTGATTTTTCCCAGTGGCCTTGAAAATATGGTTTGCTTGGGGCGCCTGGGTGGCGCAGTCGGTTAAGCGTCCGACTTCAGCCAGGTCACGATCTCACGGTCCGTGAGTTCGAGCCCCGCGTCAGGCTCTGGGCTGATGGCTCAGAGCCTGGAGCCTGTTTCCGATTCTGTGTCTCCCTCTCTCTCTGTCCCTCCCCCGTTCATGCTCTGTCTCTCTCTGTCCCAAAAAATAAAATAAACGTTGAAAAAAAAAAAAAATTTAAAAAAAAAAAAAAAAAAAGAAAATATGGTTTGCTTGCTTTCTGTTTTCTTTTTCAAGATGGGAATGAATGAGTTTTATTTTTTAATTAAAAAAATTAATTCCAGTATGTTAATATACAGTGTTGTATTAGTTTCAGGTGTACAATATAGTGATTCAACAATTCCGTACATCACCCAGTGCTCATCATAACAAGTACACTCCTTAATCCCCATCACCTGTTTCACCCATCCCTCCCTACCCACCTCCCTTCTGGTAACCATTAGTCTGTTCTCTATAGTTAAGAATCTGTTTCTCGGTTTGTCTCTCTCTTTTTTTCCCCCTTTGCTTGTTTGTTTTGTTTCTTCAATTCCACAGATGAGTGAAATCATATGATATTTGTCTTTCTATTATTTTGCTTAGCATTATACTCTGTAGCTCCATCCATCCAGGTCATTGCAAATGGCAAGATTTCATTCTTTTTTATGGCTGAGTAATATTCCACTGTGTGTGTGTGTGTGTGTGTGTGTGTGTGTGTGTGTACACCACATCTGCTTTATCCATTCATCTGTTGATGGACATGGGCTGCTTTCATACTTTGGCTATTGTAAATAACGCTGCTGTAAACACAGGGGTGCATGTATCCCTTTGAATTAGTGTTTTTGTATCCTTTGGGTAAATACCCAGTAGTGCAGTTGCTGGATCTTAGGGTAGTTCTATTTTTAACTTTCTGAAGAGCCTCCATACTGTTTTCCACAGTGGCTGCACCAGTTTGCATTCCCACCAACAGTGCATGAGGGTTCCTTTTCCTTCATATCCTTGCCAACACCTGTTGTTTCTGGTGTTTTTTATTTTAACCATTCTGACAGGTGTGACGTGATATCTCATTGTAGTTTTGGTTTGCATTTCCCTGATGGTAAGTGTTGTTGAGCATCTTTTCATGTGTCTGTTTGCTTACTTTTTGGTATTTTTATTTTTTTTTTTTATTTTTTATTTTTAAAAAATTTTTTTTTCCAACGTTTTTTATTTATTTTTGGGACAGAGAGAGACAGAGCATGAACGGGGGAGGGGCAGAGAGAGAGGGAGACACAGAATCGGAAACAGGCTCCAGGCTCCGAGCCATCAGCCCAGAGCCTGACGCGGGGCTTGAACTCACGGACCGCGAGATCGTGACCTGGCTGAAGTCGGAGGCTTAACCGACTGCGCCACCCAGGCGCCCCATTTTTTGGTATTTTTAACTTCGGTGTGTGTTTTTATATTCTGGAAGCCTCTCTTTGGCTATTTCATTGCACTCTCTACATATGTAGAGACTCTGGAGTTTTTAGACTGACAAAAACCATATTGTGTCTTTTCCTTCTTTTTAGCACATCCCATTTCTGTGCTATCATTTAATTTTCTTCCTACTTCCTGCCTCACATTTCATCTTTCCTCATTTTGAGTGTGAACATTGCCTTTCATTTTTCTGTTTGGCTGTGTTTGGGGGGCAGGGGTTGCTTCTTTACTTGACTAATAAATAGGCATATCACCTTTCATTGTTTTTTGTTTTTTTGTTTTTTTGTTTTTTTGTCTTTTTTGGTAGGATGTCAGTGCTCTTCTTGTCCAAGCTTGCCGACTGGTGCCTCTTAATCAGAATCATCTTGTCAGCAAAGTGTCTCAACTTATCCACCATTTACTTAACAGATTACAGGTAATCATGTGCATAACTTTAGAATTTATCATGAACTAAATAAGTACCTTTGAAATGCTACATCTGTGCTAGGTGCGATGGGCTGATCTTTTGAGAAATTAGAAGAAGCACTTCCTTACTAGGGATGATATTAAATATAATTCTGACCAAAAAAATTATTCTGCGCAATTCTAGAAGTTTGTCCATTAGAGTTACCCCTTTCTGTTTGGTTCAAGAAAGCAATATCATTGAGTCCCCCAGGTCTTAGAATTTTTCATGGAAGATGTATTTGACCAAGATATATCTAAGAATAAGTTGAAACAATCTACTACTCCTTTCCTACCAATATGTTTTCCCCTTTCCCATTTTTGTGGTCCACTTTTGATCTTCATAAACATAAGTAGCTTGGGAGCAAGAGGACACTAGATAGAAAGACCCTTGGGGCGCCTGGGTGGCTCAGTCGGTTAGGCATCCGGCTTTGGCTCAGGTCATAATCTCACGGTCCGTGAGTTCAAGCCCCGCGTCGGGCTCTGTGCTGACAGCTCAGAGCCTGGAGCCTGTTTCAGATTCTGTGTCTCCCTCTCTCTCTGACCCTCCCCTGTTCATGCTCTGTCTCTCCCTGTCTCAAAAATAAATAAACATTAAAAAAAAAATTTTTTTTTAAAAAAAGATAGAAAGACCCTTGTTATTTATAACAAGGTCCATGCTGTAGCTCTCCTTTCTCCAGAATGTTTTCAGTTTGCTAAATAAATCTCATATCTTTTTAGGAACAGTTCAGACATTGAGGCTGTTACCATAAGATGCCACATGAGGATGTGAATGTAGTTAGCACAAAATTTACAATTAGCACTATGTAACCTTTTGGCTGCTTTTGGCTGCAAGAAACAGAAAAGTCAACCTAGAACAGCTTAAAAACAAAATTTTTTAAAAATTATATCATACCACAACCCCCAAGAGAGGCACTCCAGGGGCACTTTATGAGAAACTTCCTGACATTTTTCCATTCTGCTATCGGTGTATGGGCTGTCCTCAGCTAGCATCTCTCCTAGTCAAGATGGCTGCCTCAATTCCAGGCATTCCATGTGAAATAAATAAATAACCCCCAGCAGAAGCAAAAAATGATTTATTTTGTGTCTCTGTAAGAATGAGGCATGTTGTCGGGGCGCCTGGGTGGCTCAGTCGGTTGAGCGTCCGATTTCAGCTTGGGTCATGATCTCACAGTCTGTGAGTTCGAGCCCCGCGTCGGGCTCTGTGCTGACAGCTCAGAGCCCGGGGCCTGCTTCAGATTCTGTGCCTCCCTCTCTCTCTGACCCTCCCCGATTCATGCTCTGTTTCTCTCTGTCTCAAAAATAAATAAACGTTAAAAAAAAGTTAAAAAAAAAAAAAAAGAATGAGGCATGTTGGGGCGCCTGGGTGGCTCAGTCGGTTGAGTGTCCGACTTCAGCTCAGGTCATGATCTCACGGTCCGTGAGTTCGAGCCCTGCGTCAGGCTCTGTGCTGACAGCTCGGAGCCTGGAGCCTGCTTCAGATTCTGTGTCTCCCTCTCTCTCTGCCCCTCTGCCTTCATGCTCTGTCTCTCTCTCTGTCAAAAATAAATAAACATTAAAAAAAAATTAAAAGAATGAAGCATGTTGTCCCCTCACTCTCCATCAGACCTCCCCTCATATCTGGCTGGGGAGACCTAGGTCTGATCAAGGGAATAGTATTACCATGGGTGACTGAAACCAGGGGTTAACCTTGACTGCACATTAGAATCAACTGCAGGGCTTAAGCTCCCTAGATGATTACACTGTGCAGCTCAACTTTTATATCAGGGTTTCCCAATCTCGACACTTACTGACATTTTGGATTGGATGATTCTTAGTTGTAGGGCGGCTCTCCTGTGCATTGTAGGATTTTAGCAGCATCCTTGGCTTCTACCTTAGAAGGCACTAGCATCCCTCTGATTGTGACAGTCAAAACTGTCTACAGACATTCCCATTTCCTTGGGAAATAAGATTTCCCCTGGTAGAGAACCAGTATCTTAGCTAATTAGGATTTACCCTCAGGTCCCATGTGCAAGAGGTGAGTACCCAAATAAAATCAATACTCTGCCAGCAGGAGAGAGGAGATGAGTGCTGATAGGTAAGCAGTGTCTGCTACCTGTGACGTCCTAGATGAAATGAGGCTGTTTTCAAGTTCAGAATTTTTCACACTGGTACCATAGCTTCTGAAGGTTTACTGTTCTCAGATGTATTACCTTTGTAGCACTGGCAATTGGAAAAGTTCCTGATCACAGATGGTACCTACAGCCCTTAATCAACTTTCTAGCTTTTGATGACAGTTTATCTCAGTTATTCATTAATTGATACTTCGATTAGCCTCCTTTGTCCCAACACGATTATAAACTTGATGACAAGTATATGCAGTCTCTTCCCATTGTATGCTCCACATCATAGTGAGACATAGTAGCTATTTAGCAGGCATTTATATTCATAGTGTGTTTGTTGAGCATTTATGATGTAGAGAAGGCCATTTCAGTGGCTTGAGTCTTACATATCTGTGTATTTACAGCTACCAGTATCTGGTTGGCTCCAGGAAAAGCTGCAGGGACTTTGCCAGGCTCTATTTTGAGTGGAGGGAGTAAAGGGGAGGAAGTGAGCAAGGCCCTGGGACAAGGAGAAGGCCCTGTCTTGATCAGACGTTCAAGGCCTTTAAAGCTGATCTTTCTGACACCAAAAAGATGGACACATGTGCCCTTTCTTTCATAGCCTGGTTCAGATGAGCATACATGTCTGAAAAAGACAAAAGTATTTTTTCTTACAAGTTAGATGATGCATATTTTTTCCTATATTCATAGGTGATTGTTGATGAACAAAACCTGGATTTCCTGTTGGCATATACTATTTCTGCTATTCAGCAGTGTAGTTCCTGGACACACATGGAGATTCTCCAAGCCCTGGCAGCTCTGGTTTACTGCAATGGCTCAAAATGTCAAAAGGTAGTTTAAACTGTGTTCTGCCTTTCCTTCCAAAGGTTAGGAACACAGGCTCTGAACCAATAGACTCGTGCTCAGGTTTCCATCCTGTCATTAATGAGATGTGTGACCTTGGTCGACCCTTACTCAACCACCCTAAATCTCATTTCTTCATGTATACGGTAGATCCTTTGAGGATGAGGTGAGACAGTCCTTGTAAAGTGCTTGGCACTCGCTAAACATGAACCGCTATTGTTATCGTCATCCTTCAGTGTGCACCCAAGACTGAAGAGCTTCAGCAGCTACCTGGGCTGAGAGTGATGATCGCTACTGGTGTTTCAGGGCACATCTTTGCATGCCCATCTGAAAGATTTAGCTGCTAAAAGATTTAGCTAGCAGCTAGTCTTTTGGGACTTAACCGCCCATTAGTTAAAAAAAATGACACCCACCTAAAGAGTAATAATTTTCCAAGAAGCCTTTTCTGACGCACGTTAGCTGTTATTTTGTTCTAGTACCTCCCAGACTTGCTCGGCAAGAACGGGATTTTGATGAAGTTGAGTGACTCGGCTCAGCCTGACCCTGAAGCTAGGAGAGCTGCAGTGCACTGCATGGCAAACTTGTGTCTCAGGTATGTGAGTCCGGCCACATCTCCTGGCTGTGATGAGACAGGGCCTCTCATGTCTGAAGCCAGAGCCAACTTAGAAAAATAACCTACTTTGTGTTTCCCATGTTCCTTGCTAATAAGATCATCGTATATTGTTTATTTTAGTGGTATTTGTTTAAAAAGGTAAAGTAAAGGAAAAAATAGACTAGGATCTTCTCCCTAAAATAGGGAAAGAGGAGTACATATGCAATATGTCAAGGTTTTGTTTTCTGTTGATACAAATTCTAACCATATTAAGTCTTCTAGAAGGATATAGTCATGAATTTAAGCTTTGTTGAGGCCTCTATCAAAACCAATTTCTTCTAAGAAAATGGAACCAATCCCATCCACCAAATTGTAGATTCGTGCAATGGAAACTGAGGAGCACAGACTTGAACCGATGTATCTTGTCTCCCCATTGTGGTGTTGTCCAGTGGGGAGGAGTCGGGCTCAGCTGTGTGATTCTAGCCAGACAAGACCTGTGTGCATTGTTTCCCTCTACACACTGAAAAGTAGAGCTAAAAAAAGATTTCTTTCTCCATACTTCTTCCACTACAAACTTCTGTAACTTTTCCCTGTGGAAACCCCTCTTCCTTCTTGGTATTCATTCCAGCCATGTGCTGTTCCACAGCCGTAGTTACTTACCCGAAGTGCACAGTCTTCCTTAATACAGTTTCATCTGAAGGTACATTCCAACTCCACTAGTCTGTATTACTGCTATTTTTAATTCTTATTCTTTTGCAAGCCCCATTTCAAAGGAGACTGAGTTTGAGTTACTTTCTCTGTATGTGTTTTAGTGTACCAGGACAGCCATACTTGGAGGAACCCTACCCAAATATCTGCTTCCAGGCTTTCTTGACCACTTTACAGTCTCCAAAATCATCTGATATGGATGATATCACGTTTTGCATGGTAGGTGGGGCTACCACTAATCTTGTGAATGTTACAGATGTGTCTAGAAGCAGTAGTCGAACAGAAGCTGTGACTAAAGAATATAATTTGGTTGCTGAATCAGTTTTGTCTGGAGATAAAGGCATAAGTGAGATATTTATAACCTGCAAAGATGGAAATCATATCTTTCAGGTTTAAATTACAAAACAGTTTCTGTTTGTTTCGTGGTTCTAGATTTTTGAAGAAAAGTATTTTTTCCCCTCCTGACTATAAAAGCAATACAGTTTCAGACTAGTAACAGTCTTTTAGATGGAAGGGAAAGGAGTATATTTCAACAATATCTGCAGTATTACTTCTTTTTAAAAACTCTGATGCAGATATGGCAATTTGTTAACATGCTTTAAATTCAGAGTGACACATTTCAAAACTTACAGATCTGAGGTAGTGAAAGTTCCCTATAGTTCCCTGCTCAGATATAACCACCTGGAACAATTTGTTCTACATGCCCCTAGACATTTTTTTCTGTATATAAATGACTATATTTTATAATTTTTCAGTGGGATCATACTAAATATGCTGTTTTTTACCACTGTATCTCCTTTTTAAAGTTAATATTTCTTGGGCATCTTTTCAGTACCTATTAATGTACCTCATGCATTTCTAACTGCTGTAGCTGGGAGACATTGGGCAAGTTACTTAACTTCTTAAAATATTTTTTTTTTTTTTCAACGTTTTTTTATTTATTTTTGGGACAGAGAGAGACAGAGCATGAACGGGGGAGGGGCAGAGAGAGAGGGAGACGCAGAATTGGAAACAGGCTCCAGGCTCCGAGCCATCAGCCCAGAGCCTGACGCGGGGCTCAAACTCACGGACCGCGAGATCGTGACCTGGCTGAAGTCGGACGCTTAACCGACTGCGCCACCCAGGCGCCCCAAGTTACTTAACTTCTTGAGTCTCCATATACTTTTTCTCTCAAATGGGACGAATGATACAGTTACATGAGCGGTATATGAAATACATCATTTAAAGTGCTTGGCAGATGCTTCCTGTTATTATGATTGAGTTTGCCATGTAGCAGAGGGCTAGCTTCTTACATAATGATTGTCACAACAGATGGACATTGAAGTTTCTTCAGTGTTTCCACTATTTCAGAAAAAGGCTATGTTCCACATCCTCTCTGTGTGGGGAGTGTTTTTTAAGGACAGTATCTTTTTTTTTTAAGTTTTATTTATTTACGTGATCTCTACAGCCAACATGAGGCTTGAACTCACAATCCTGAGATCGAGAGTTGGATGCTCTACCAACTAAGCCAGCCAGGCACCCAAGGACTATTTCTTAATGAGAATGCTGAGTCAAAAGATCGATCTTGATCAGAATTGCCCTCTAGAAACCTGTTCCCACATACATTCCTTTGACTTTAAGAACTAGTGAGGCTGCTGTATCATAGAG
This sequence comes from Neofelis nebulosa, assembly GCF_028018385.1. NCBI lineage: Eukaryota > Metazoa > Chordata > Mammalia > Carnivora > Felidae > Neofelis > Neofelis nebulosa. The sequence goes on along the minus strand of NC_080797.1, from coordinate 55,720,499 downwards.
ATTCCCCACTTCCAATCTCTGCTGCCACTTTTCCATCCCTGTCACCTCCTTCCCACTACACACCTCCTGTTTTTTTTTTCCTCCTTGCTCACCATTTGTACATGCTAGCTTATAAACATGTACAGTAAGACCACTCTTTTCAGTGAGAACACTCTGTTCTTCTGGAAAATAATTAGTAGTTCATCACATCTCTCCTCTAGATCTTCTTTCTTTTCCCCTGTTGCATGATTTTTTTCATCATTGAAAGACTTCTTCATCCTAGGTGGTGCTAGGAAGCTGACCCCTGGATAACCAAATTTTCTGTACCTTTTAACTTGGCCTCTTTTCTCCCCCAGTTGTTACAAAATGCATTGAAAGGTATACAGTCTCTTCTCAATGGGGGTAAGATGAAACTGACACAGACCGAGGAACTTGGAGCTCTTCTGGCTGTGCTAAAGGTAAGTGCTCATCGCGATGAGTGTCTTTCCTGCTCAGACCCCAGGCATAGGGACCATTTCTCTAAAGCTAGCTTTTGGGCAGTATATATTAGGAGATCGTTCAAATGTTCATATGTAGGCATATGTCAAATTAAGAACTGAAAACAGTAAGCTGTGCTTTAAGTAAATTCATCAAAATTCTAAAACTTGACGTATGAATCTTCACTTAGGAAGGGAATAGCTTATGATCTGTAGACAATTTAATTGTAGATCCTCTTAAACCTGTTTGTACTTGAAAGAGGAACCAGGGCTTCTCTTTGGCTCTTGGCCCACATAAGTAGACAGGCCAGTCAGATGGCAATTAGTAGGCTGCCTCCTTTCGTTTCTGAGCCTGCTGGTCGGTGGGAAGGTTCCTCTCTGGGGACCCACCTTTCAGGTCAGCCAGGAAGCGGCCTCGGGTCAAAGCCATTTTTAACTTACCTTGATCGTGACTAAAACTTTAAATCTTTCCCTGTCCCATCTCCCATATAGACAGCTAGATGTGGACATGGATAAGTGAAATAAAAATGATAGATTGTTTAAAAAAATCATAGATAAAATAATCGGATAAAACAGGTTGGATAAATTTTTAAACTTAATAAAAATGGTAAGTAAATAAAGTAAAATCAAACTTAAACTCATCTGACCAGACCAGATCCACCCAAATGGGATTAAACTCTTCTGTAAGCCCTAAACCTTCAAGATACCAATTTTCTTTGAATTTCTTCAATAAGATTCTAGACATTAATTGGTTCATCGATGTGATTCAGAACATGGCAAATGATTCTGTTTTATGATATGTTTTTGTGTGTGCGCTTCCTTCATCATCATCATCATCATCAGAAATCTATGTTTCATGGACTCCCGGGACTAAACATAGAGCTGCCCACGGTGTTATACCCCACTCCGCTTCCTCAGTATGACGGGCGGCCACCTGTCAAACCGCAGCAATCCGAATGCAGCACTTCTCGACCAACTGTGGTATGCTTGTGTTTACTTAGCACGAAGTTGTGGATTGTTTTTAATTGTCTGTTATATATATTTTCTGTGATTTGCATCCCTACTTGCGCCAAAGGCTGACCTTAAATTTGATTTCAGTTTTGGGTTTTTAACATAGTAAATGTAAATTCATCAGACTGCTGAAAACACTGGTTAGAGCATCTTATATTTCTAAGAGGTCTAGGCAGTGTAAGAGCTATAGCAGCGGACATTCACTTTATGCCTGAAGCCGCACATCCTCGTTCCCCAAATGCTCGAGACCACAGGTCAACCCACTTTTTCTACAAAAGGCTAATTGGTAAATATTGTAGGTCTCTGTTACAACTGCCAGGTTTCCCAGCCTGTCCATATAGTTGCCATCTCCCTCATGTTTCCATTGGAGAACCTAGAGCATACAGATATATGGGCCACTGTATTATATCTGGACGTGTATCCGGTATTACTTATAAAATGTTTATAATTTGAAATACTTCTACTCATTGAGTTACTCAACATTTATTGAATACTTGCTACATCCCAGACATTATGCTAAACATTAAGGATATAGATTCTGTTTTTAGGAGTTTAGGGGAGAAACTCAGAGCCTACTTGGGATTTTCTCTCTCCCTCTGTCTTTGTCCCTCCCCCGCTTGCTCTCTCTGTCTCTCTCTCTCTCTCTCACTCAAAATAAATAAATAAACTTTTTTTTTTTTTAAAGAATGAGTAGAGTACAAAAAAGAAGGAAAGTATTGGTTATTTTTTTCCGCCAGAGGAAACAGAAGGTGCCTAGGCATAGAGGATGAGCATGTGTGCAGCCTATTTGTTAACCAGTAGTCTAGAGTGTCAGGTGCGTGCAGGAGAAGGCTGGGACAAGTAGGTAGCAGAGGCCAAATCATAAGGGTCTTTTATAGTATGCTAAGGAGTTAGTTTTTATCTTACAGGTGGCAGAGATGAAGACTCTTATATAGGGGAGTGATATGATCAGATACACATCTAGGAAACATCACTGTGGTAGCAAGTAAAAGGTGTGAGTCTGGGGCCATGTTAATAATACAAAATAGAAGGGATGAGGACCTTCCTTTCTTAAATTCAGGGGACCTTGAGAATGCAGAGGGAGGCCTAGATTCCAAAGATATTTGGATGTCAGAAAGGAAGCAGGAGAAAAGAAAGAAACTGGCTCTTACTTACTATCTACAAAGCCTCAGTGACCTAAACCGTGCATTGTATATAGTGGATTAACATCTCTCTTCTACATCTAGAGTGGTGCTAGCTATGGGTCTTATCTGGAAGAACTGAGAAAATTGTCACTCTAGTCATTTTCTATAGACTTGAAATCTGTTGCTGCTGAATGCTTTCACAACTGTGCAAGGAAAGTGGCATTAGCCTTATACTCACAGATCAGGAACTTCAAGCTAAGTGGAAGGTGAAATGATTTGCCCACAGTCACAGAGGTAGAATTTAAACCCAGGCTACCAGTATGGCTCTGTTGTACATACGTCATGCCTTGTTTCCTGTAGCCCAGTAGGGTGTGTGTAAGCACTTAGCACAGCACCTGACACACAGAGTATTAAGTAAGTGCCATTTTTTTCTCCTCTCCTCTTTTCTTCTTTCTTCAGACTACATGTTGGGGACATATTTAGTAATTATCAAATGAGAAAGTACCAATAGCTCTCATATGTATGTTTTCATTTGCTCCTAAAATCAGAATAAAAAGAAGAAATCAAAAGTAAAATCAAGGAAAATCCATCAAGAAGAGGAAGAGGAAGAATCCAGTGGTGAAAGAGAAGCAGCCCCCATCACTGGCTCAGGCAAAGAGAACCTGTGTGAGGGGAGCACTCCCTGCTCCTCCTCCCTGGGAGTCCGAAGTTTGCCTGTAGAGGGAAACAGCATGGCAGGAAGAGACCGAGTCTCCACCCCCTTCCGTTCTGCCAGTTGGAAAAAGGTCAGCAGTAGTGAGTCTGACTATTCGGATGCTGAAGGAGGCATGCAGAGTAAAATGAGGTAGTAGTATTTTGTTATGTTGTTACGCCTTATAATCTCAGGTGCACATAAGTTAATAACTTTGCTTAAAAATCTGACTGCTACACAAGATTTAATTTGAAGATTCATTTATGCTGGGCTTTGTGTCACTCTACATCTGCCTTGTCCCCTTCATCTGCCTTTGTACATGTTGTTCCTCTGCCTGGAATTTTCTTCCACTTTGTGTGCCTTCTTATTAACCACTACTCCACTTTGGTACGAGCTCAGCAATCATGTCCTCTGAGAAGCCTTTTCTTACTAGCACCCCTGCTCCCCAATTCTGGCTTTGGTGCCTTCTTTGTGACCCTTTGATGTATCTCCATCTTAGCATCGATCAAAATGCCCTGCAGTTATCTCTTTAACTGTCCGTCTGTCTCTGCCCCTCGCAGGCTCCTTGGGGGCAGGGCGGGCTTTATGTCTGCCAGCCTCAGCACAGTGCCTGGCACATACTCACTATTCCTGATGCCAAGCTGTTGCCCTCTTATTTTCTGTCTAGTTGTGTTTTATATTGTTTACTGTATTAACTTGTTATGTAAACAAATTGCTTTAGCATGTTTTGATTGCATTTTGAAAACTATTTTTTCAACTATCACGTTGGCATATTTACTTTTGGGTTTATTCAGAATGTTGAGTTTCTCAGTGCATCATGTGAGTTGGCTGGAATAAATAGAATTTCATGTTTGTATTTTTTAAAGACTTTTTTTCTTCCTTCTCTTGGATAGGTCTTACCAAGCCAAAGTTCGCCAAGGAGCATTAGCTTGTTTTCTTTCTACTATAAAATCAATAGAAAAAAAAGTTCTTTATGGCTACTGGTCAGCCTTTGTTCCTGATACACCTGAGCTTGGAAGCCCTCAGTCAGTGTCCCTGATGACTCTTACGTTAAAAGATCCTTCTCCAAAGGTAAGAGCACTTAAATTCTGAGCATAATACCAGGAAAGTCTTTGTTGTTTTCCCTGCCTTATCTGTTCTCATCTGAACACAGCTCTCATTACTAACAATCCAACTCCTGACTCGAGAACCACAGGACAGGCAGGAGGACAGAACACGGGCGTATGTGAGTAGCAGGCTGAGAACGCTCACACTAGGGGCCCTGCTGCCTAGGGCTTGCTTGGAGCCTGAGTGCACTGACTTGTAGCCTCTGTATCCCTTTGGAGCTGCACTGAGACAGCCGTGGTTCTTTCCCTTTTATGGGAATGTTGATTGCCATGGGATTTATAATAGGAAAAAATCAAAAGCAGTTTAAACACTCAGTGGAATATCTTGGTCCATAATGGTTACGAAGAATACGTAAAGCTTAGAAAAATGTCTATGATAAGAACACATAAGAAAACTTGTGGGTGACCCTTCAAAAGCTCTTACAGGGTGAAAAAAATAAACAGGCCTCAGTTAAGCACAAAAATTTCAAACATCCAATATCCTGAGTAGTTATACCAGCAGGAAATTTTCAGATTAACTGAATCAGTAGCAAATGAGAACCTGCAAGAAAAATGGAAAATAAGGGGTAACAAATAAGTCAGTACTGAAGCCATTCTTGTAAGTGAAAGGAAAAATACTATAAAGGTTAAAAAATACATACATTTGAAAAGCCTCCCCCCCAAAAAAATAAATAAATAATAAAAAATTAAAGAAAAGAAAAGCCTCTGCTTTTCTGCTGCGGGGAGCTGCCGGCAGGAGCTGAGGAGATCGTCCTATGGAGCAAGTCGCAGGCTAGGTAAACCACCCGCACTGCAGCTCCCCAGCCAAGGGGACAGCGAACGTATGAGTTTGGGATATGAGTACAGAGAGGTTATGGAGTCGGATTTCATGAAAGTGGATTGAAATCTGTGTCATGGTGTTTATGTCTTTATAGTTTTTAATGTTTACATTTGCCTTAGAGTGCCATGAGAAATTTTACATGCTGCAAAGTGGTCCTCCTTGATTTGGGTACCTTTTACAAGACCAGTGCTCTAACCCCTGAGCTATGGAGCCTTGGGTACCTTTTAGATATGGTCTTGCTCTTTAACTTTGATGAATGCAATGCAAGAAATGTGATGAAAAGGAAACGTATAGAACTTCCTTCTGGAGATGTCCTAGCTCCAGGACATGAAGGTCCTGGAGAAATGGAAAAGCAGTCATCATTTGTAGGATTTAGAAAGATCAAAGTAATGAGTAGAACTTGTCAGTTCCATGTAATGGCAAGTGAAATGATTGTAGCCAGAAGCTTTGTCACAGGTTTTAGGTTAGAAAGGTGTAAAGAAGTGTGATCATGGTCCACAGTGAGCCTTAGTACACACCTCTGCAAACTGTCCCTGTGCACCAAGACACGTGCTAGAAGCAAGTGTTGTGGTCGGTGATGTCAGTGAGAGAGACTTTTTACAAAGACTCCTAGAAAGTTGTGTGCAAAACTTAAAAGTTCACATAAATGCAATGGAGCAGCAATCGTTGATCAGAGCTAGATTAAAAGGTACAGTCATGTGTAAAAGCTGAGTGGTCATCTGCTCAAAGGCTCGTTGTAAGTATAGAGTTGGATGCCTGAAGTTTCTCTTAGTCAGGATGAAACATGACAGTAGTGCATCTTGCTGAAGTGCACAGTGATGACAGTTTCAAGTTCATGGCAGCTCTGGTATGACCTAGGGTAGATTCAACTGGAAACACAGTTTTTACTGATATGCTGAGAAACTTTCCAAAGAAAAACGGACAGAAGGAAGGGGACTGGACTCTTCATTCAGAACACTGGCAATAGATTACTTTCAGGAAATTGCAGTATGAAATGCTAGAATGATTAATTCCAAAGGAGGAAACTTAGAAATTTCCTTTAGGATTTGGCAGTGGGCAGTACTTGGGAAATGGTCATATTTTTACATGTTGGAAATGTGCTTCAGAAAGCACATCCTGTATGTTTCCAGATGGCACAGAGCAAATTATCAATAAAAATACCATGACTAATTTATGAATTTCTTCTATAGGATTTCTTTGGGTGTTAAAAAGGTAGATTATGTGGCTATAGCAAGACTTGATCTAGGGAACAAACTATGGGACAAACTTTCTTGGTACCTTGAGAACTGTCCCGATTTTCAAATTTCATGATTTTTTATTTCTCTTTTGGAGAGCTATGAAATGTGGAAACAAATCAAAATCTAGAGTAATGCCCTATAAGGAAAGAGAATAAAGCAGGTTTGTAACTATCATGGACTGGTAGGTAATCGGGTTTTCCCTTATATGGCTGACCAAGAACAGATGGCCTTGGCTTGCATATCTCCAAATCCAGAGACCCCGACACAGTGTTCAAATGCCCCCACCCTAAAGGCAACCAACTTTAGGAGTGTGATCAAATAAAGTTAACCTTGAACATGTGTGCAGAATAATCAGTCCTGGGACAAAGCTAAAGAAGGGAACAACCAAGTACATTGAAACCTCACTGCTACCCACTCCCAGCCATGACTTCTTTATCATCCTCCCAGAAAGATTGAGACCAAACATAAAAAAGGAAAAACTAAGGACTAACTGAGCTACCTCTGCAAACATTTCTGCCACATCCATAAGTAGCGAAAAGGGGAAAGTGTTTTCCTGTTTCATTACCTTTGAACAAGTCTTCATGTCCAAGGAAGTGAAACTACCCCCTGGTGAAACAGAGCACACTGATGCTTATCAGATTGAAAAGTCTTCATCCATCATTGTAAATATTCAGACAATAAAAACTTAACAAAATGAGTTCTCTGGAGAGCTGCCCCTCTTAAGATTTGCTTGCACATCAGTAATTTCTGCTGAAAGTGCTGATCAGAACTGGTAAACAGTATATTAAATATTGATGTAAGAATCAGTGAAGCAGAACTTGAACAATTCAGTGTCATAAGTAGCTTTTTTTTTTTTTAGCAACAGAGATCTATTAAACAAGGTTTAAAGGAAATTAAATCAGACCTTTGAGAAATATCATGTGATATAGTATTATATTTTTCATAGATTTCCTACCTCGGTGATATATTTCAGTGACCTTTCCTTTTGTTTTCATTTGTGATAGTCATGGATACTTTTACCTCTTAGGGTACCAAAGTTAATGAGGCTAAAAACTTTTGGCTTTTGAGTATCAGTTCATTTCTTTCCACAAGTTGGTTTTAAATTGTAATTGCTTTGTCACCTGTGGGAATCATGATTTTTTAACTACCTTGTAAAGAAATGGAGGTTCAGCATAGCATACCTTTTTTCAGACCCGCCATCTAATCAGGGGTTGGCAAACTATGTTTCTGTATGACCCATGAGCTAAGAATACTTTTATACTTTTAAATTGTTGTTAAAAAAAAACTTTTTAAAATGGTATTTCATGCCGTGTGAAAATTATATGAAATTCAGATTTCATTGTCCATAAGTAAAATTTTATTGGAACATAATCATATTTATTCTTTATTTAGCATCTGTCTTGTCATGGCTGAGTGGTTGCAACAGAGACTGTGGCCTACAAAGTCTAAAATACAAAGTAGGTGCTACTGGTCCTTTGCAGAAAAAGTTTGGCAGCCCCTTACCTAAGTTTTTGTTGGGTCAGCTGACTTGTGACTTGAGTTCTTTCTCGCTTGCTGTTTCTCTCTCTCTCTCTCTCTCTCTCTCTCTCTCTCTCTCTCTCCCCCCCCCCACCCATACACACACACACACACACACACACACACACACACACACACAGAATTTCCTAATACATTGTCAGCTTCCTAACTTAAATGATTATGCTTGATTCTGAAGACTTATATTGTCATACTACAAATTTATTCTCAGAGCGGTAAATCTTTAGTTTTTTGTATGTGAGCCCACTCTACAAAAGATGCGCAGAAATGATTTATTCCTTAGTTACTTGGAGATGATATAGTTGAAGATTTTCTGGAGAACCTTTTTCACACCAAACTCAGATATGCTTCATGGTGAGCAAATATTTAGATTAGAATTATAATGTTGATTCCCAGCTTTTAAAATATCTGGAAGTATTTAGTTGGTATTTTGGGGGGCTGGCCAAAGAGGGTACAGTATTATGTAACTGGTCCTACATTTATCACCTGCATTCCATTATGGTTAAATTGGCTTTCTTTTTATTTTTTTCTTACCTGATTTTTTGTTTGCTTGCTTTTAATGTTTATTTAGTCATTTTGAGAGAGAGTGTGTACAAGCAGGACAGGGGCAGAGAGAGAGGGAGAGAGATGTGGGACTCAGTCCCACAACTGCGAAATCATGACCTGAGCCGAAACCAAGATTCAGATGCTTAACTGACTGAGCCACCCAGGCTCCCCTCTTTCCTGATTTTTAATACCACGGAATCATCAGAGTACCAATTGAAAGTAATCCTTTAATCTTATAAACAAAATTTTGCTTCATTGACACTTTTCCTGACAAGTACAGCAGACCATTGACAAAGGTGCACATATTTTCCTTTCCTTCCATAAGGTTATAGTTAATAGTTTTCCTTTCTTTGATTATCAAAGACTCTCACTACAGGCAGTATTATTTTCTGTACCTAAGACTATTTCTGAAAAGTTGGATCAATAATGATGCCTGCCAACTTGAATGTGCACAAAGTTCGTAATATACTGTTTAATTAACTTCGAGCACTCATGGATGCTTCAGTGTCGCATGTTTAGTGTGAAACAGACTCTAGACTTGGGTATTTTTTTTCCTACCCCACGAGCTATTTAGTTCTCTCTTTTTACTTGGCCTTATGCTTGAATAAACTAGACTTCTAATCTTTTAAGTTATTCTCATGTTCATGATTTCAGGGTTTTATATTATCATGTAGCTTAGACTTACTCCTTCCTGTAAGAAAACCTAACAGCAATGTGTTAGAAGTTTTTTTAAAGTGAGGGTGCAAGTGGCCTAGTTCATGGCTACTTTTAGGACCTGATAGATAATCTTAATGCCTCTAATTTTCTAATTAAAATGATCCTGAATACTTCAAAAATTAAAAACAAAAATAGGAAGAAGAGGATTTGACTCCTGATTATTAACTAATCAAGGTGAATCATTCTGAAATTTCAGACACGTGCGTGTGCTCTGCAAGTTTTATCCACCATCTTGGAAGGCTCAAAGCAGTTTCTTTCTGTTGCTGAAGACACCAGTGACCACAGAAGGGCTTTTACTCCCTTCTCCGTGATGATCGCATCCAGCATTAGAGAGTTACACAGATGTCTTTTGTTAGCTTTGGTGGCGGAGTCATCCTCACAGACCCTCACTCAGATAATTAAGGTAAGCATGCCAAGTTATCAACGGGTTCTGGATGGGTTTTCTCTGTTTCGATCTTGTATAATGTTTTACATTGTCCAAAAGTAATTTGACTTAAGAATAGAAGTAACAATTTTATTTAAAGTTATCCTATTTTATTTAAAGCTATTCTATTAAAAAAAAAAAAAAGCTAGCCTATTGTGCCTCCTCGCTTGATCTTACCTACACTCTTTGTATATCCAAATAAATGATTTACTAAAAATACTCCCATATTTTTAGTATTAAGTTGTACCAATGAGAACACAAGTGCAAGTCCCCTAAAAAAAGGACAAAAAAGAAACTGATTTTCAAATGAGTCTTCATAGATTTTTCTTTTTTAATTAAGTGCTATAACATTTTGTGTCTGTGCTGTGGCTTAATCAGGCCTATTGATGGGCTATTCTTGTCTTTTGCAGTGCCTTGCAAATTTAGTATCAAATTCACCTTACAACCGTCTGAAACTCAGCCTGTTGACCAAAGTCTGGAACCAGATAAAGCCTTATATCCGCCACAAAGGTTGGTGGTAGTTTAAAATCGATTGCTTTTTTGTATCAATCAAATCTAGATTATTAGTTTTAAAAATATTGAGAGCATTTTTACAGCTCTAAGATATCTCTACTCATTCTCAAGTTTTCGGGGAAAGCAGCTATTGCTAGAAGCCTGCTTTTGACCCCAGAAGCCCCAGTGGACACCTGGAAGAAGTGAGCTGGAGAATTAATTGTAAAGATTAGTGGTTCTTTGCTGCTGCAGTGTAGTGACTTTAGAGTTCTGGTTGAGCCAAGTGCAGGGGGCCGGCGCTGGGGGGGCGGGGGGGTGGATGGGGGGGCAGTGCTCTGGTACACAATACGTAGTTTCTATCCTTAAGGCAGAAGTAAGGATGGGTGGACAATCACATAGACATCATCCTCTTTTTGGAAAGAAAAACGAATATAAAACATAACTGCTGTAAGATTATCTCCTCTGCAGTTTAGATAAAATTCCAGAACCTCAACTCCCCCACTTACTGCAGAGTCTTATTTCTTGTTATTTCCTGACTTACTCCCACACGTGATATATCTGTGCTATAAACATTTGCCTAGAGAACATTTGTTTTTCTTTTGCTAGCAAGCAGGCAGTGAAAGTACTATGTGGTCTGTTACCAGACCACATTCTGATAAGTTTTTCAGTCAGAGTTCTTGAAGGAGGCAGTGATGTTTCTGTGACGTCATGGGAGGGGTACTAAACCTGGAGTCAGGCTGAGGGTCTGCAGCCCATTCCCATTTCCTCCATCTCATAACTGTGGCTCTGTCAGAACCGTCATTTCCTCCTAACAGGAAGACGTTGACCTACCTCGGAAGATTTTTATAAGGCTTAAAGGAGATGATGATGTATACACATGTATCACTGGACATCACGGTCCAGTTCACTTGTTTCACCAATGTGTAAAATGGGACCCAGAAAGATAAATCTTGCCTTTGACATCTCTCATGTCAGTGGCAGAAGTAAGATTGAAACAACTCAAGTCTTTGGGCTCAGTCCCCTGCTCATTCCGCTGCACCAGCTTTTCTTCATCTGTAAACTGAGAGGAGCGGACCATGTCTCACGTCCCTCCCAAGTGTCTGGCTTTGTCTTTCAGCATTTTCATGAATAAAATGGTCAAACCCTCAGAAACTTGAAAGAATAGTACAGTGAACATGTGCATATCTCTACCTAGACTTAACAGTTATTAACATTTGTCATATTTGCTTTGTCTCTGCATGTATGTATCTGTGTACGTGTGTATACATATGTGTGTATAAATAGGTATATTTTTGAACCATTTGAAAGTAAACTTCTGGGGCGCCTGGGTGGCTCAGTCGGTTAAGTGTCAGACTTCGGCTCAGGTCACAATCTCGCTGTTTGTGAATTCGAGCCCCACGTCGGGCTCCGGGCTGACAGCTCAGAGCCTGGAGCCTGCTTTGGATTCTCTGTCTCCCTCTCTCTCTGCCCCTCTCCTGCTTGTGCTCTGTCTCTCAAAAATAAATAAATGTTAAAGAAATTTTTTTTAATAAAAAAATTTTAAAAAAGAAAGTAAACTCCAGACATGATATTTCATCCTGAATACCTCAGCATGCATCTTACAAGAACAAAGACAATTTCCTAAAAAACACATCCCCATTCTCACACCTAAGAAATCCACATCAATTCCGTAATACTGTTTCATATCTACTCCACATTCACATTCCACCATATGTCTCAAAAAGTCTTCCCTCCCTTTTTGTGAGGACTTGGGTTCATTCCTGGTTCATGCATTTCATGTCATTATGTCAGCTTAGTCTCTTCTAATCTAGAGTAGTCCCATCACCCTTTTGTTCTTTCACCACGCTGATTTGGGGAAAAGTCCAAGACCGTTGTCTTAAAGCCTGTTTTACCTTCTCAGTTTGCCAGATAGGTTCTTTACAGTGTTGTTTTTTTTTTTTTTTTTTAATTTTTTTTTAACGTTTATTTTTGAGACAGAGAGAGACAAAGCATGAACAGGGGAGGGTCAGAGAGAGGGAGACACAGAATCTGAAACAGGCTCCAGGCTCTGAGCTGTCAGCACAGAGCCCCACGCGGGGCTCGAACTCACGGACCGCGAGATCATGACCTGAGCCGAAGTCAGCCGCTTAACCGACTGAGCCACCCAGGCACCCCTACAGTGTTGTTTAAATTCTGTTTCTGTCCCATGTATTTCTATAAACTGGAAGTTGGGTCTGGAGGTTTCATTGGATTCAGGTTACACAAGGACGCCATCATTCTTCATTGTCTGCGGGAATAATTGTGATCCTTGCGATAGCTGTTCCCACAGTGATAGTGATTCCCATCAACTTTGACAGATGTGAATGTTCGCGTGTCAAGCCTCACTCTCTTGGGAGCCATAGTGTCCACTCACGCGCCTCTACCTGAAGTCCAGCTCCTTTTACAACAGCCCTGCTCTTCTGGACTCAGCAATAGCAATTCGGCAACTCCTCACCTCAGCGCTCCTGATTGGTGGAAGAAAGCCCCCTCGGGACCCTTTTTGGAAGAGGCTTCAGTTAGCTCCCCTAAGGGGTCTTCAGAGCCTTGCTGGCTCATCCGACTTTGCATTTCCACTGTTGTACTGCCCAAGGAGGAGTCCTGTTCCAGTAGTGATGCTGGCTGTGCAACGGGGAGCATCTATGAACCATCCCCCATGCGATTGGAGGCCTTACAGGTAGGAGGTTTCCTCATTTTTAGAATGGAAGTAATCACTCTTCTTTCAAAGTATTGATTGATTGTGAGGAGTGAGTCTATGAAAATAACATATAACTGAGCCGCAGGTCAGTGGTGTTAGCTGTGCTTTAGGTGTGAGTGCTTTGTTGTTTTGGTTTTGGCAGCGGTTAGGAGAAGACTTGGTTGTAAATGTCACATTTATTCCTTTTTGTTGCGTCACTTTAGTGACCATAGTTTTTATGTGACAGGTTGGGTATGCTGGATTATATAGTAATTCTGAAAGACGTTGTACAGTTAAGCTTTGATTTCTGAGACTTTCAATATTTAATTCTCCATAACTTCTCTTCCATCTTCTGTCTGCTTAGAGACAACAGGAAGAAAACAACCCTAGATTAATTTATTTGCTACTTTGGTACTCAGCTGTGATCTGAGACATGGGTTTGGTTCTGGGCTCTGCTGCTGATTGTGCGGTTGATATTAAACATGTCCTTGAACCTTTAACTTTTTTAGCCTTAGCTTCTTTAGCTGAAATATTCAGTTAGTACCTGCCTCAGAAAATTGTTCCCAGGCTTGAATAGTATTGACAACCTTAATGAAACACATTTCAAAAATTATAAAGCACCGTGAAGTTACATGATAGAGTTAACTGATTTCAGTCATAAAATAAAGATTATGGTTGTTCATTTCATTCAACATCAGATTCCTGCCTACCCCTTGTTAAATGTGAGTGATTTCTGAAATATTAAAACACTTTTCTGGATATTGCAGCCCTGCATTTAGGTCTTGAGGTTATTCCTCTGTTCTCTTTGCAGGTGTTAGCTCATCTGGCCAAGGGCTACTTTTCAATGGCTCAAGTGTACTTAATGGAGCTTGGAGAGGTGATTTGCAAGTGCATGGGGGAAGCAGATCCGTCTATTCAGCTTCATGGAGCAAAGGTAACTTTGATGAAAAGCCACCTGCTATTTTCTTCTCTTCCTTTATGTTCTTCCCTCTGTTCTATGTCTGTCAGTTCTGAGGTTTCTTAAAGGGGTATCAGGTAGGGAAAGTCATACATTCCTTCATTTTCAGCTCGCCAGAGAAACCCAAGAATTCATTTGATAATAAATAAACAATATGTTTCTGGTGGTTTTGCTCCTGAAAGAATGCCTCTGATGTCAGAATTACTGAAAGAAGAAAGAAAATTCGGTTGGAAACTATTTTTCCCTTTGATTTGAGGTCGTCTCCAAACAAGTGAGGTCTTCTGCCTTCGTAATTCGGATTATCAAATCTGCTTTGATAATCTATATTTCTTTTGCCTTGGCAGCTTCTGGAAGAACTGGGGACAGGCTTAATACAGCAGTATAAACCAGATTCTACCATAGCTCCTGACCAGAGAGTGCCAGTCACTGTGGTAAGTACACGTTGTTCAGTGCTCTCCTAGTGCTGCAGTCAGTTGTGAGGCTCAGTGATGAAGTGAAATAAACTGTGTAGTTTCTTCCAGTGTCAAAAACTACAGCTAATGATATGTGATGACAGGAGACTAGCATGAATAAGATTTATTTGCATTTCTGTTATTTGCAGTTCAGTATGTGGTCGGATTATGTGCAACGTACAGCCAGCAATTGAAAAACCAGTATTTCTTTCGCATAAAACCTCGTGTGGTTCCTCATCCTGCCCAAGAGGTAGACTAGAATGGTGGGAAGAGCCAAGGATTTGGGATCCGAAGACATGAGAGCAAATGTAGGGAGCACATTAATGGATGTGTGAGCACAGTTTCCTCATAAAGAGGAATAATAATCTGTAACTAGATTGAATAAAATGTAAAGCTGCTGGCAAATAGTAGGTGCTTGATAGATGTTGATTCCCTTAACTCCCTCACCACCCCGCTCCAGGATTCCTAGAAAATTCCTGTGACCTTAGGTTGTTTCTGTTGTCTCCATACTGCGCCAGTTCTTTGGAGGAGGAACACGTGACCCTACCAAAAAGGGCTTCTACTTGGTGCCAAAAGCAAAGTCAACTCAACATTAGTGGTGTTTTTTACCTTCTGCCCTCCTCATCCTGCCCATTCTTTTCCCTTTGCAATTTCCATCATCCCTGCAAGCAATTAAGAATATCTAGCCCTAGTCCTTTCCTGAGACTGCCACTCAAGCTGAAACGTCACCGTTCACAGGGAGAGGAGTTGAACTTTGCTCAGACAGACCTGGGTTTGCACCTGGACTTCTCCCCCTGCTGGTCAAATGACTGTAGGCATCACGTTCAGGTTTTTTCATTTGTAAAAAAGAGATATACTTTCTATATTACTTGTCAGTTGCTGAGTAGTAAATTAGCCAAAACACTTAGCATCTTACAACAATATATATTCTCTCACATAGTTTCTGTGGCTCAGGAATTGGGAGTAGCTTAGCTTTGTCCTTCTGAGCTTGCAGTCAAGATGCTGGCAGGGGCTGCAGTCAACTGAACTTGACAGGGGTTTGAGGATCTTCTTCCAACACAGCTCACTCACATACCTAGCAAGTTAGTGCTGGCTTTTGGCAGCAGGCCTCTCTTACTTCCTTCCCACAAGGAACTCTCCAGAGGGCTGCTTAAGTGTCCTGTGGATATGGCAGCTGGCTTCCCCCATAGCAAGAGAATCAAGACAGAGCAAGACAGAAGCTGTGGTGTTCTTTTTTTTTTTTTTTTAAATGTTTATTTATTTTTGAGAGAGAGAGAGAGACACAGTGTGAGGGAGGGGAGGGGCCGAGAGAGAGGGAGACACAGAATCCAAAGCAGGCTCCTGGCTCTGAGCTGTCAGCACAGAACCTGACGCGGGGCTCAAACCCACAAACCGTGAGATCATGACCTAAGCTGAAATCAGACGCTTAACCGACTGAGCCACCCAAGGCACCCCTGTGGTTTTTTTTTTTGTTTTTTGTTTTTTTAATTTTTTTTTTTAACGTTTATTCATTTTAGAGACAGAGAGAGACAGAGCATGAATGGGGGAAGGTCAGAGAGAGAGGGAGACACAGAATCCGAAACAGGCTCCAGGCTCTGAGCTGTCAGCACAGAGCCCGACATGGGGCTCGAACTCACGGACCGCGAGATCATGACCTGAGCCAAAGTCGGTCGCCCAACCGACTGAGCCACCCAGGCGCCCCACCCCTGTGTTCTTATAACCTCGTTTTGGGTTTTTTTTTTTTTAAGTTTATTTATTTATTCTGAGAGAGAGAACACATAAGCAGGGGAGGGGCAGAGAGAGGGGGAGAGAGAATCTTAGGCAAGCTCCTCATTATCAACGCGGAGCCTGACTTGGGGCGCGAACTCATGAATTGTGAGATCATGACCTGAACTGAAATCAAGAATTGAACACTTAACCAACTGAGCCACCCAGGCATCCCACCCTTGCTTTGGAAGTTTCACACTGTCATTTCCATAGCACTCTACTGGTTACACAGGTCAGCCTGGACAGGGGCTAGGTGGGGGGCCACCTCCTTAACATTAGGAGACAAGAATCCGTATGGGTCATGTTGGAGGCTGGCAAGCATACCTGTCTAAAGTCTTCTGGTTTGGGGTGGGGAAGGCCCAGATTGGGTTTCTAGAAACTAGGATTTAGGGGAGGACAGAATTGATGTGTGGGACACATGGCAAAACTTGGGACTAAATCCGTGGGGCAGAAAGTAGAGACTCCAAAACCACAGACAGTTGCAAATGCACCTGAAATCCTAGGATTTTTAGAAAGCATGGGAAAGAAACGGTTCAAGGTACTCTTCAGATGCCTGCCTTGAGAGCTTTAATAAAAGTGAGGTAGGGGCGCCTGGCTGGCCCAGTCGGTTGAGCGTCCGACTTCAGCTCAGGTCATGATCTCAGTTTGTGAGTTCAAGCCCCACATCGGGTTCTGTGCTGACAGCTCAGAGCCTGGAGCCTGCCTCGGATTCTGTGTCTCCCTCTCTCTCTGCTCCTCCCCTGCTCACACTCTGTCTCTCTCTCAAAAATAAATAAAGATTAAAAAAAAAAAAAAAGGTAAATCTTCATAGTACCCACAAGAGAGCCCAGTGCTCAATTTAAGAGTCTCCACTGTGCACCTGACACTGTGCAAGGAACTTGACACACAGTGTTACATTTTACTGTCACCAAGACTCTGCCAAGTAGACATCTTCACCCTGTGTTACTGAAGAGGAATCAATACTTAGGTTCAGGGACTTGCCCAAGGTTGCAGAGATGGGAAACAGCCACTGAAGGATTCAGCCCCAGCTCTGCCTCTGGATCTGGTGCTCTTTAGACTCTGGCACATGGCCTCTGGGCTGTGCAGGGCCCTAATGCCCACTAGCAAGTTACACCATATGTTTGTGCCTCAGTTTCCTTGTGTGAAAATGGAGATAATGACACATACTTCCTTTAGTTGTACTGAGGATTGAAATGGGTAGATATGTGTAAAGCTTAGAGCAGTGCCTGGTGTGTGAGAGGCTTTCTGGAAAACACGAGCCATGGCCGCTGTTACCACCATCACCCCCTGCCCTTCCTCATGATCATCATCACTCCCATCACTCCGGCCACCTAGCTATAGCCAGCTGTTTCCTAGTTCATAAAGTGGAAGGATGCAGTCATTGTTTTCTTTTTTTTCTTTTAATTTTTTTAATATTTACTTATTTTTGAGAGAAGGAGAGAGACAGAGCACAAGCAGGGGAGGGCAGAGAGAGAGGGAGACACAAAATCCAAAGCAGTCTCCAGGCTCTGAGCTGTCAGCCCAGAGCCCGATGTGGGGCTTGAACTCGGGAAAGACAAGATCGTGACCTGAGGCAAAGTTGGAGGCTTAACCGACTGAGCCACCCAGGCACCCCTGCAATTGTTTTCTAAAGCTCCTTCCCCTGCTGTGCAAGGACTAGCGGAAGCATTGACAAAAGGCTACTGCTTTAAATTTTTTTTTTAACATTTATTTATTTTTGAGACAGAGACAGAGCATGAACGGGGGAGGGGCAGAGAGAGAGAGAGGGAGACACAGAATCCGAAGCCGGCTCTAGGCTCTGAGCCATCAGCCCAGAGCCCGATGCGGGGCTCGAACTCACAGACCACGAGATCGTGACCTGAGTTGAAGTCGGACGCTTAACCAACTGAGCCACCCAGGCACCCCGAAGGCTACTGCTTTAAAGAACGTTGCATTACTAGGGCCACCTGAGGTAGTCTTAGCGGCAGGTTGGTTCTGCTGTAGTGTCTGGGGCCACAGCTGTAACTGTGCCCCTGATCCAGGTGGTGATGTTCTGGACGATGATGCTAAACGGCCCTCTGCCCAGAGCCCTGCAGAACTCAGAGCACCCGACCCTGCAGGCGAGCACCTGTGATGCCCTCTCTTCCATCCTGCCCGAAGCCTTCAGCAGCCTGCCGGTAACTCCAGGAGTGTTTTCTCACCTTACGTGGTGCCCCCGAGCAGCAGAGCTTGAGTTTGATTCAGATTCGTTGTCATCTTGAGCCAGTATTCAGCGTCATCCCTGGCTTGAGTGTGGGGTGAGGGCGGTGGAAACACTTCAAGTCTTAATGTCTCAGGGGAGCCTTTCCTCCCTGTCCTCGGAGGGCAGGTGAGGGAGGAGGCTTGGAAGAGACGTTTCAGAAAGACTCAAAACCAAGAGTTAGGAGGACCTGGGTTTATCTCTTCCACTCCACTCCCTGATTTTCTTAACATCTCTAACCTGAGTGTTCTCATCTATAAAAGGGGCACGATGTGAGGAATAATACGAAGTGTGAGCAGTACTTGGCCAGTGCCCACCACATGTATATTCAGGCTGCTCCCCTTCTTTAGTCCTCAGTGGCATTTGCATGAATTAGCTTTTATAAAGAGGCTGCTTTCAGGAAGTAGGAGAACACGGTGACCTAACTCACACAGTGGGAAAGGTTAATGGTCACAGGTGCTGTGTGTGCCTAGCACCAAGCAGGCACTCACCCAATACCTGGATCCGTGTTGCCCCTCTGCTCTCTGCTAAGGTAGCCTCAAGGTCTCCCTTGTGTTCAGATGCAGACACGTCCCAGTCGCGTGTTGAGGACAGTGGCTCATGGTTCTTTCTTTCTCACTTTCCCTCCACCCACCTTTCTCACTACAGAGCGACAGGCAGATCCTGTGCATCACCATGCTGCTTGGGCTGAACGACAGCAAGAACCGTCTAGTGAAAGCAGCGACCTCGCGGGCCCTTGGAGTCTATGTGCTTTTCCCCTGTCTCAGACAGGTCAGAGCGAGCCTGCACAGCCCTTCTCTGCCTCTGTGATAGGCCAGGGCAGTGTTGATTTGGGTGCATACAGAGCTTCTGAGTTGGACAGTAAGGGACACCAAATTGCTCTTAGTTTCTTTAATTGCTACTAAAATACGGTAATGCCTGTAAGTTCATTTATTTCTAATTATTTAGCACACTGCCCAGGACCCTAGATTTACATTAATGAATAATTGAAAAAAAAGGAAGTGGGATATTGCCATGGGATAATAATAATTTAGAAAGCTGATGTAGAATTTTTGCTAAGAAGCGAATGAATTTCTTTTTCACTCTTAGTTGTGACATCTCACTGTGAAGTGTGTAATGAATAGGATGTGTTTTAGAAATGCATTTCATTGGCAGTGTCATTTCCCAAGGTGGAAATCAGTCTAAGCACAGATTTCATGGATCACTGTCGCAGACCAAGTTATAAGATGTTCAACAAGAGCAAAATCCATAGGCCCCACGGGTGTGCGTGGCACATACCAGAATCCCAGAAGACCTTCCCGTGGGGTTTTAATGAGTGTCCACATTATAATAAGTAGAATAGTAAATTGAGTAAATAAATTTTGATTTTCAAATAGAAATTGTGGTAAAGGCTTATATCATTGTCTGAAAATAAATTTCAGAATTTCTAAGGCAGCTGTGTGAGCTCCCAAAGTAACTACAGTGTTTTATTTTCTCTTACAGGATGTCATATTTGTTGCAGACACAGCGAATGCAGTATTGATGTCACTTCAAGACAAATCTCTGAATGTCCGGGCCAAAGCAGCCTGGTCCCTGGGCAACTTGACAGACACTCTGATTGTCAACATGTAGGTGACTCAGCTCATTTCCCCTGGGTGACTTCTGAGGTTGAGGTCCCAGGAGGGTATCTTTGATCTCTACTATAAAAGAACAGTAATTCTCCCATATCGTGTAGTCAGTCTTCATGCTTTGTTGTGTTTTATTCTCCTTCAAGTAATGAGATTAGTAAGTCGTTCTTTATATATACATGTATGTGTTTGTGTGTGTGTATTTAATACTGTATGCTGATATAAGTAACGTATCCACATTATAGAAAATGTGGAAAATACTAAAGTAGAAATTCAAAACCATAATATAGGTCGCACTACTCTTTAAATATCAAATTTGTAATTTTTAAGAGCAATAAAAAAATTGAAACAATACAAAAGGGGTCACCAGTATAAAACCTTCCTCCCTAGAGGCAGCTATTGTCCCTCATGTACTAGTGCCCTGCTTATCATTGCTTAGTTCTCCCATACAGCATGTCTAAGCATCCTCCCAACTTCTGCTGGCTTTTTATAAATTGTTCATTACTATTACATAATCACCACTATGAAGTGATTATTTAACCACTCCGTTACCAAACATGTGCATTATCTTAGGCTTTTCTAACCAATGAACATTTTTGTACATAAAATCTTTATTTCAAGATACACCTTTTGGTCACATTCCTAGATGTGGGCCTACTGGGTCAAAAGGTATAAACTTTTAAGTTCTTGATATAATCGGAACAGATTTGTTGAGCTGTTTTCCCACATTTTTATAGTTCTACTAAGTGAATGCCTGTGTATATGTATATATTTAACTGAGTTTTAACTTTTAACGTGTTTTGTCTGCTTTGGATGGAACAGGGAAACCCCAGACCCAAGTTTCCAGGAAGAGTTCTCTGGTCTCCTGCTCTTGAAGATGTTGCGATCAGCTATAGAAGCGTCCAGGGATAAAGACAAGGTAGACCCACAGCAAAGCCTGGTATTTCTCCATTAGATACTTAGTGTATTATAGTTGTATCCCCCAAATGTATCCCTGTTGAAAGGAGATCAAGAGAGTACTCAGGTATAATGTGGCCTACTCCACACTTGTACAGTTTCTTTCCTGTCTCCTGTGTCATGAAAAATATCAATGCTCTTTGTCATACTGCTCCATGATCTGTCCGTGTTTGTTTTAATATTAGTCTGCTTTTGGTTTTTTTGTTTTTTTCTAAAAAATCTTTAAGTAGAAGTGACAAGTCAGAAAAATGAACAGCCCTTGGCTTTGTATAGCTCCCATTAGACTAAGTTAAAAGCATAGAAATGGGTTTTAGGGTCAGGTAGACATGGTTCAAATCCTGGCTTGCCCTTTAGTAGCCGGGTGACGTTTGGTATATCATTAACTTCTCTGAAGGTCTGTTTCCTCATCTGGAACCTGGAAGTCATTACATCTACCTCAGTGGCCTCGGAGATGCCTTGTGTTAAAGTACCTAGCATGATACCTGACCCATACCGAGTGCTTAATTTAGTACAGTGACTCTGAAAACCTGGGAAGCCCTATGTGGACTAATCTGTTCAGAATTTCTGGGACTAGGGCATGGGAATTGGTTTTGGAGAAAGAAAGCTCCTCGGATGATTCTAGTGTGCTGCGAAGGTTGAGAGAGACTTTCTAATGGAAAAGTACTGGACTGGAATTTTGAAACCTCGCCTCTCCTCGTCACCTTGCTGCAAACCAGCTTTGCCCTGTAGCCTCTGGGTCTTCCACACGGTCTCTGTAAAACGAGGAAGACAGACCTCTCTGGAGTCTAATCCAAAAATACCAGTGAGGAGCTGTGGAAGACCTCACCTCTCTGATGGCATAGGCTGTTCAGCACATAAGACCTTGCAGAGTTTCAAGAAGCCACACTTTTACAGGCTGCTGTTTTCATTGGCTTTCTGACTTTAAGCTGTCCAAGACCTCCTTGGTTTTTTAAAGCTGAAATGATACTTTCTGTAACATATCTTTGGCAAAGCAGATTTCGAATGCTTTTTTTTACATTTTATTGTAGGTAAAAAGCAACGCAGTGCGGGCCCTTGGAAATTTGCTTCATTTTTTGCAACCGTCTCATATAGAAAAGCCCAGGTTTGCTGAAATCATTGAGGAGTCTATCCAGGCCCTCATCTCTACTGTGCTGAATGAGGCTGCCATGAAAGTCCGATGGAATGCTTGCTACGCAGTGGGGAATGTATTTAAAAATCCTGCTCTTCCATTAGGTAAGAAGGTGTCTCTCTGGTGCAGGGCCTCAGGACAGCACACTCCAGCCTACAGTAGTATTCAAGATGTTCCTCGTAGTTTTACTTATCACATATTAGAAAAAATGGAAATGTTTCGAATGCCCAACTTTAGGGGAATCATAGTATATATCATAGTATATATATTCAAAGGGATCCTTTAGAATTATGTGTACAAAAAGTTTTTGATAATCTGGGAAAGTACTTCTGATGTTAAGCAAATTAAAACAGGATATGCAGTTGTTTCTACGACATGATCTCAATAAATGGGTGGAAAAAAGAGTGAAAGGAAATAAGCCTAATCATTAACGGTGGTTGCCTCTGGAGGGGATGATGAGTAGGACTTTTGTCTGCTTTCATTTTCTATAAGAAAATGTTGTTCTAACAACCGGGGGGAGGGGGGGAGGGCAATGAAGGAGAAAAGCTGGCATGGAAGAAGAGGTACAGATTGGAAATCCCAAATGAGCCCTTGGTACTGAAGTGGGCTGCTGTGTAGGAGGGCATCTCAGTAATGACGTGCCGTGCACCTTGATAGAGCATCAGTGGCTTATAGCTGCTTAGGCATACAGGTCAAAGCCTCCAAATCCCCATTCCCTCTCCTTACCAGCATTTGCCTTATACATTTGTCTCTGTGACAAGATTTGAAACAAGTTATGTTCCTGGAGAGGTAAAACCATTCTGGGCCAGCAGAGCATGCATCAGGTTAGGGAGATCTGGCTCTGCTCCCCTTTATTGCCACAATCTTCCAGCCAGGGGGTGCCTGGCTGGCTCAGTTGGAAGAGCACGTGACTCTTAATCTCAGGGTCATGAGTTTGAGTCCCACGCTGGGGGTAGAGATTGCTTAAATAAATAAATAAATAAATTCAATTTAAAAAAAAAAATGCTCCCAACCGAGGGCTAATGGAGAAGTAGCTTCATGGCGTTTTCTACAGAGGAAATAACCCAAAGTGACCTTTGGAGTTGGAGCTCATTAAGGTGGATGTCTGCCTGCCTGCCTTCAAAGACAGCAAAGAAGTTCGGAAGGGCTGAAAGAGGGAAGCTGAATTCTTTAAAAAAAAAAAAAATTTTTGGGGCGCCTGGGTGGCGCAGTCGGTTAAGCGTCCGACTTCAGCCAGGTCACGATCTTGCGGTCTGTGAGTTCGAGCCCCGCGTCGGGCTCTGGGCTGATGGCTCGGAGCCTGTTTCTGATTCTGTGTCTCCCTCTCTCTCTGACCCTCCCCCGCTCATGCTCTGTCTCTCTCTGTCCCAAAAAATAAATAAAAAAAAAAAGTTGAAAAAAGAAAAAAAAAAAAAAAAATTTAAAAAAAAAAAAAAAATTTAAAAAAAAAAAAAAAAAAAAATTTTTTTTTAATGTTTATTCATTTTTGAGAGAGAAAAAGAGAGAGAGACAGAGCAGGAGTCAGGGTGGGGCAGAGAGAGAGCAGGACACAATCTAAAGCGGGCTCCAGGCTCTGAGTTGTTAGCACAGAGCCTGATGCGGGGCTCAAACCCACAAACCATGATAAGACCTGAGCTGAAGTCAGACATCTAACCGACTGAGCCATCAAGGCGCTCCTAAAAAAATTTTTTTTTAATTAATTTGTTTTTGAGAGAGAGCATGAGTGAGTGAGGGGCACAGAGAGAGAAAGAGAATCCCACACAGGCTCTGCATTGTCAGCACAGAGCCCGAAGCGGGGTTCAAACTCATGAATTGTGAGATCATGAGCGAGCTGAAGTCAGATGTTTAAACAGACTGAGCCGCCCAGGCACCCCAGGGAAGCTGAATTCTATTCTACTGTCCATCTTGAGGAATAAGAGCCACCCCAAAATTGAGTGGGGAGTGGTAGTTCTGATGAGGAAGAAAGCAGGCTGATTTCCTGGGACTGACCAACAGGAAGGGAGAGAAGACAGAAACTGGGACATCATCTTCTCAAAATTAGAGAATTGCACCTTTGGTTAATCTGAGTCCTCTGTTCCTTAGTCACTGCCTAGATAGCACCTTCTTTTTCTTTGCAATAAAACACATGACTTGCTATGTCCAGAGCAGTGTCTGGATGCTAATCTGGGTGATGAGATATTTTTTTGTCATCATGAACAAGGCTGAGCATACGGTTGTGCAGTGTGTGCACTGCTCAGAAGGAGGCAACTGAGCACAAGTGGCACTACAGTTTAGTCCGAGCTCCTCAAGCCTTACCCCCGTAGGACAGCCTCTTCCCAGAGAAGCCGCCTCTTTCACTGTCGCCAAAGTCCCCATTTAGAGTAGCAGAGGCCCCCATGTGTGCGGCAGACTGTTTAAGGAAATGGGAAGTTTGGGAATCCGTACTCAGCCCCTTCCCTAGAATCCCACAGTGAGTACCGGTCACCCTGATCCTATAGGGTTAGCGTGAGAATTGAATGAAAACCTAGTGTCAGCTGGAGCATAAGTGTGTATTTCCTCCACCCTCTCCACTCCCCTGCTTGTTTCTAAGCCTTCATCTGTTGTAATGCCGGTGGGTTCTTTCTAGGAACAGCCCCGTGGACCTCCCAGGCCTACAACGCCCTGACGTCGGTTGTGACATCATGCAAGAACTTCAAAGTGCGCATCAGATCTGCCACTGCCCTTTCCATCCCGAGCAAGAGAGAGCAGTATGGGTCAGCTGAGCAGTACGTTCAGATCTGGAACGCATTGGTCACTGCCTTACAAAAGAGCGAAGACACCACAGACTTTTTGGAATTCAAGTACTGTGCCAGCCTACGGACCCAAATCTGCCAGGCACTGATCCACCTCTTGAGTTTGGCCAGTGCCTCAGACCTGCCCTGCATCAGAGAAACCCTCGAATCGAATGGGGACATGGTGCAGTCCTTTATCCTACAGTTTTTAAAATCAGGAGCAGAGGGAGATGATACCGGAGCACCCCACAGCTTGCACGAAAGAGACCAGATGGTCAGAACGGCCCTGGAGCACATAAGCAGCATCCAGGCACTGGCTGGCGACTCAGCCAAAAGGGCCATCATGGACTTTCTAGAAGATACCCTCACCATTTATTTTGACTCCTCTGGATCACAGGTAGCACTCCTGGGACTGACAGATCGGTGAATGGTCTGCCATACCTTCCAGGTGTCCTGGTAATGGAAAGACCCAAGCTTGAGTATCAGATATGCAGGATTCAATTTTAGGGGCAGAAACACCCCATTCAATTTTATTCAGAATGGGCTCACATCTATTTAAATTTTTCCCAAAGGGCTCAACCACTTTAGGGAGTGGTTCCGCTGCATTGGCCACGGTCCAGGTTGTTGGAACCTCTGACCTGTGCAGCCGGGAGCCGGGAAATACGGTCGTAGGGCAGGCTGAGCAGACTGGACGGTTGTGAAGGGTGTTTGGCCTCAGATACGAAGATAAAGACAAAAAAACGAATGAATTTAGGAATCGTTATGTTATATATTGTGTCTTGGAATTGTTTTTCTTTTTGTAATAAACTAATGAAAACTAGCGTGCCCATAATCTTCTCTGTTTTTAGATCAAGTTGTGTTTATAGAAAGCCTCAGGCAGAGCTGATGTTTGGCCAGTCTGCACTGGTGTAGCTGCTTCAGTTGCTAAAATACTGAGAAGTTCCTCACAGGCTGCTAAACAGCTACTGCACTGAGCTTCCCAGGTACGCACCCTGGAAGCCCTCCGTGTGCCTCCCCACGAGCCACTAGCTAAAGAGCTGCCTCCTGGCACCTGGCTGCCACCCTGGGCCCGCGTCCAGTTTGCCGTAGCCGCGCCACCCACTTCCGTCTCAGCTTCTAAAGTCCCCGAGGAGAGTGTGGTCCGTACACTAAAGGTATGGTTGTTTCACCACCTTTGCATCTGTGCCTTAGAAAAAGAATTCTCTAATTTAATTTAGATGGTTATAAAGCTTTTTAAACTATAATATTAGATAGATATGTCTAAGCCGTTATAGAAGTGATTTCTCCCTGAAGAATTATTTACATTTAAATTTTGCATTCCTCTATTAACCACCAACAGTTTAAGGAGAATTGATTTCAGGTAGGAACTTCAATCCACAAAAGAACCAACTAAAATTACTCCATACTTATATTTGATCTGGGATAAATAAAAATCAAGATACATAGAATGGATTTTGGCAATACATTATTTAACTGTTGTTATTTAGCTTAAAATTCATATTTTAGGGCATACATATGTCCTCAGCATTTCTCATTTGCCCCTGAGTTGCTCTTTTCCCTCTACTATGTTGTTGATTGTTCAGGAAATACTATCCAAGCAGACCGGGGAACAGATTAGTCCGGTAACTGAAGGCCCACTTTTCCATTGGTAGAATGCCAACCAGTTTCCAAACAATTAGACTATGGTACAGTAAAAACACCCATGTAGAACATTCTTTAAAGTTGCTTTTCTTTGGAGATGACTCTGGACACGAATTATTACAGAGGCCTAGGGACTGAGTTGAACCTGTACTGATCCTAATGATGAATCTTGGAACTTCCTTCTCTTCAAGGAATATGTTCTGAGCAGCAGCTTGTTTACTTGTCCCTGTCCTAAAAGTAAAAATGTGGCATAGATACCCACTGTTTGGGGGGCTTTCACTGGTGACCTTCTTGATAAAAATATTTGTGAAATGACTTTGAGTGGTCTGATTTGATGATTTGCTCTTATCCTTTGTTTATCTTGAATAAAACTTCATTTTTTGAAGAAACTTTCACTTCTGTACCGGTTTTCTTGTCTCTGAAAACAGATGTTAGTGTGCTCATATGCAGGGAAAGCCGAAGGGTAAGCACTTCTAGAAACTCCAGGAGCCCGGGGTACAGCTTCTGTCTGGATGGGATGCTGGTTCTCTCCTTGCCGTAGCACTGTGGGTATACCCCAAGGGCAGGGGCTCCCACACGCCCTGCGCTGGTGCCTCAGGAAAGCTGCCATCGTGAAAGGAAGCCTCACAAACAGTAAAGGGTTAGAACTGATTCTGATGCAGAAACAATAGAAAGTCTGGCTCTGATGCAGAATTCTAATTCAGAATGCCAAACTCTGAACTTTCTTTTGATGTTTAAAAGGGAAAAAACCAGGGGCGTCTAGGTGGCTCAGTTGGTTGAGCGTC
This sequence comes from Neofelis nebulosa, assembly GCF_028018385.1. Classification (NCBI taxonomy): domain Eukaryota; kingdom Metazoa; phylum Chordata; class Mammalia; order Carnivora; family Felidae; genus Neofelis; species Neofelis nebulosa. The sequence goes on along the minus strand of NC_080797.1, from coordinate 55,693,383 downwards.
CAACTTCAGCTTAGGTCATGAGTTCGTGAGTTGAAGCCCCGCATCGGGCTCTGTGCTTACAGCTCAGAGCCTGGGGCCTGCTTCGGATTCTGTGTCTCCCCCTTTCTCTGCCCCCGCCCCGCATCTTCGCACTCTGTGACTCTGTGACTCTCTCTCTCTCTCTCTCTCTCTCTCTCTCTCTGTATCTCTCAAAAATAAACATTTAAAAAAATTAAAAGGAAAACAAACAGGAGAAGGGGCCATCCAGGTACAGATGGCTAGAGCCTCTGTTTAATAAACTGACAGCATGATGACACCTTGCTTACTTTTGAAGTTGTCTGTGACCACTAAAAGCCACTAATTCCGACCCACTTGGAGAACTTGAGGAAGGCACACGCTATAACCTGTTGTATGGTAGTAGTTCATGGTAAAGCAGGGGTCCTATGGTGATTACAGGGCAGCAGAAACCCCCCCACCGTGGAACACCAGGGCAAGAGCTTCCTTGATTTTGACATCTGTGCGTGAACACAGACCCTGAGCTGAACATCACTGTCTTTCCAGCCTAAGAGTTCTGTGAATTCTAGCTACTCGGCTTCATTTGGCCTTCACTTTGTGAATACAGTGCAGTGCTTCAGAGCCCAGGGTTGAACCCTGGCTCTGCTGCTTTCTATCTGTGAACATCTTGTGCCTCAGTTTTCCCATCTGCAAAAGAGGGATAATAGTGCCTACCTCATAAGGATATTATAATGAGTAAATGAGTTAGTATGCGGAGAGTTCATCAGACAGCTTCTGGCACCCAATAAATGTCAGATACTTATTTTCCTTGAACTTTCAGAGCACTAGACAGAAATACGGTTGACATACCATGACCTTTCGTGTTGGTAAATAGCTGGAGTCTCCTGACTGCACCCTCAGGTGAGGTGTTACCTGGGATGCCTCGGGAACCTGAATCCAGCAGTATGGGAGAGGCACCACCCCAGGACCTCGGTAGCCTGCCAGATACGGCCCTCCGTCTTGCCCCTACAGGACCCCATGGACAAGGGAAATGCCTGGATGTGTGGGAGGCCACATACTTAATGGGGCAGTAGTGACCCCTTTCCTAGTTCTGCCTCAGGACGCATCCCCAAGGGCCAGTCAGGAATTAACATCCAGTTTCCACAAGCTTTGGAATTACACCTGGGTTTTGCAGGACAACTCTGCAACTTAATAACCACATCCCTGGGCAAGTTACTTGACCTCTCATCTGTAAAATGGGGATAATAGTACCTCCTAGGGTTTCAGGAGTAGGTCGCATGATATCTGGCTCGGAGCTGGCACAGACCAAGCACTCAGCAATAAACGGTGCCCTTGTCACACCTCTCTGATGTCCTTCCTGGGCTTGAATGTCTGTCTCTTCACTGGAGAAAGGTCATTGGAGTGGGACCTGCTTTTGGTACACACCTGGAGGCCTCGGGTCACAACTGAAGGGATCGTCAGCTCCAGTGGACAAGGATATTGTATTAGGGTTGGGGTCAGAGGACTAAAGCACTGCCACCAGTAACAACAGCCCACAGGAATGCGGCCTGCGGGTTTAATTCAAAGCAGCGGCAGCGTATGCCATTTGCAAAAACCTTTCCTTGAAAATTACTGCCCTGTTGGGGCGACTGGGTGGCTCAGTCGGTTGAGCGTCTGACTTCTGCTCAGTTCACGTTCTTGTGGTTTGAGTTTGAGCCCCACATCAGTGCAGAGCCCGCTTTGGATCCGCTGTCCCCCTCTGCCCCTCTCCCACTTGTGCTCTCTCTCTCAAAAATAAAACATTTTTAAAAATTAAAAAAAAGAAAGGAAATCACTGCTCTGCCATTGATTCCATGACCAGCTGGTATTTACTGTAGGAATAGGGGCATTTCTTGAATGAGAAGTTCTATTAACAAAATTTATCACATATCAAATAAAAAAAACCCAAATGGTCATTTTTATGAATGCTGAAAGAGCATTTGACAAAGCTCAATGTCCTTTTTTGATGAAAATTCTTTTAAAAAAACTAAAGATACATTGTTAACATCATAAAGTATACCTATCTTATCAGTGACTTTCCTTAAAATGTCAGAATCAAGACAAGGAACACTGTCATCACGACTATTACCTAACATACAAGATTTAATGATCAAGGTGATTAAACCAACAATGCAATTAATTTTCCAGAAAGTTTTTTCAAAGAGTTTCCAAATTATGATTATTTGTAGAACACCAGTCTGAGAGACTGAATCCACAGAGCACCATTTGCAGAAAGTCGAGATAAATCAATTCGGCAAATAATAGAACTAATGAAAGTTCTGTAAGGTAGCTGTTTACAAATATGCCCAAATCGCTAGCTCTTCCGTATGTCAGCAATAATGGGTTCGATATTTTTTTGTCAAAAAAGATTCCGTTCACAAAAGTCACAAAAGTAATAAAATACCTAGAAATAAAGCCAGTCCAAGGAATTTGTGCGAAAATAAAAATTCTTCAAAGGTCACAAGAGACATTTAAAAAAGAGAAGGTATACGATGTTCTAGATAGAAGGACTCAATATTATAAAGACCACTTCTCTTTAAATCTATAAATTTAACCACATTCCCATCAAAGTCAAAATAAGATTTTTTTTTTCAACGTTTTTTATTTATTTTTGGGACAGAGAGAGACATAGCATGAACGGGGGAGGGGCAGAGAGAGAGGGAGACACAGAATCGGAAACAGGCTCCAGGCTCTGAGCCATCAGCCCAGAGCCTGACGCGGGGCTCGAACTCACGGACCGCGAGATCGTGACCTGGCTGAAGTCGGACGCTTAACCGACTGCGCCACCCAGGCGCCCCCAAAATAAGATTTTTTAAAATGACAAAATGATTCAAAATTTCATCTAGAAAAGTAAATGCAAAAATTCAAACCAAGGAATGAGGCTTTTGGCTACCACCCCGTGAGAGATAAGAGAATTTCTCCCTCAAATAGTGTGCCCCATGGAAGCACTTTCCATGCTCTGTAAATCTACACGCCCTGCTACATAAAAATCCATCTTTCATTCCAGTCCTACTCCATGCTGTTTCTCCCACCAGATGCAGCTATGGAGCCTGGACTAAATGCATGGAGCAGCTATCATGAACAGAAGGAATAAACAGGAACCTCAGGGAGGGACCAGAGAAGTCAGAGCCCCACCAAACCGGCATGAGGTTTGCCATTTTCCCCCTCTGGTCTCCCCTGGCCTGGACTCCAAGCAGACAGAGACCTGGCCCTGCAGACAAGATGCAGACGGAGAGAAGCTATCTCCTATTCTAGGACAGGGAAGGAGGACCCTGGGGTGGAGTGGGGTGGGGGGGAGTCCTGTTTGTTGTTGCTTTTCCCTGACACCAGCCCCTTGGCAAGCCCACCGCAGCCCACCGCGGCAGGTGCCTAAAAGTGCAGGGAAGGAACTCCTCTCTGTCCAGTGGAACCGCAGTCCCCTGCTGCAAGGGAGTGATGACCATTGTGAGTGATGACCATTGCTTTCTCTCTCCCTCTCTCCCTCTGGGTTTTCTTATTGGACCTCTTACTGTGATGACATTTTCTTCTTTCTTGCTTGCTTGCTTGCTTATTCGTTTTTGAGAGAGAGAGAGGGAGAGCGCGAGCAGCAGAGGGGCAGAGAGAAACAGAGACACAGAATTGGAAGCAGGCTCCAGGCTCTGAGCTGTCAGCACAGAGCCCGATGCAGGGCTAGAACTCAAGAGACGTGAGATCATGACCTAAGCTGAAGTCAGACACTCAACCGACAGAGACACGCAGGTGCTCCGATGGCATTTTCTTAATAGAACTCTGACACCAAAGGGAAATTTGAAACTTTGGGAATGGAAGAAGAGCAACAGAAACAGGAATTATTTGGGTAAATGTAACCAACTATTTTTTTCATCTTGAGCCCTTTATAATGTGTATAATCGGCGAAAGCAAAATTTACATAACATGGTCTGGTGGGACTTTTAGTAAATGTATATCTATATGGTAGTAAAGATTTCTACACTTCACTTGAAGTGACAAAATATTAATCCTAAATAGACTATGAAAAGTTAAGTGTTTTTTGAAATCCCTAGAGAAACCACATTTAAAAATTACACAAAAATGGGGCACCTGGGTGGCTTAGTCAGTTGAGCACCCGACTCTTGATTTCGGCTCAGCTCATGATCTCCTTCCTGGTTGGTTGTGAGATTGAGCCCCTCACTGGGCACCACCCCACATCCCACGCTGAGAACCTGCTTAAGACCCTCTCATGCCCTCTGCCCCTCCCCCACCGCTCTCTCAAGCGCTCCTGTGCTCTCTCTCTAAATTAAAAAAATCACACATAAAGATACAGTAAAAAAGCTCAATAGACACATTTTTAAAAATGGGATGCAATTTTTAAAAAATGGGATGCAAACAACATTTCAGATAATCTGGAAGAAGACAAGAAAAACAGGAATGAAAAACATAGGGAACAAATAGAAAACAAGTAATAAAAGAGTAGCCCTAAATCTAAACATGTCAACAATTAAATTCAAAGATCTAAGTTATGCTAGTTAAAAGAGATTGTCAGGATGTTAAAAAAAAAAAAAGAAAAAAAAACACCTCAAGACCTATTTATTATTTATTAGAAACCCATTTTAAGGGGCGCCTGGGTGGCGCAGTCGGTTAAGCGTCCGACTTCAGCCAGGTCACGATCTCGCGGTCCGTGAGTTCGAGCCCCGCGTCAGGCTCTGGGCTGATGGCTCGGAGCCTGGAGCCTGTTTCCGACTCTGTGTCTCCCTCTCTCTCTGCCCCTCCCCTGTTCACGCTCTGTCTCTCTCTGTCCCAGAAATAAATAAAAAACGTTGAAAAAAAAAAAAAAAAAAAAGAAACCCATTTTAAGTAAATAGTGTAGGTTAAAAATAAAAGGACAAAAAAGAAAACTATAGCATGCAGATACTGATCAAAAGAAAGCTGGAATAGCTACATTAACATCAGACAAAATCAACATCAGAGCAAGGACATTTACCAGCGATAAAGGAGGACATTATAGAAGGTCAACACGCGACGAAGACATAGTAATCCTAAATGGCCATGTACCTAACAACAAATATTTAAACTGTGAAGCAAACACTGCTAGAACCGAAAAGAGAGATGTTGAATCCACATACTATTAGAGGTGGAGACTTCAACACTTACTCCTTCTTCAGTAACCAATAATAGAATGAATAGACTATAGTCTGGATCATAAAGTGAATCTCAACAAATTTCGAGGAGTTAAAATCACACAATATGAGCTCTGACCACAAAGGAATTAAACCAGAAATCAATAACTGGAAAAATCTCTAAATCCTTGGAAATGGACATACTTCTAAGTAACCCCTGGTCCAAGGGAAAGTCTCTGAGGACATTTTCTAGAAAATCAGAAAATCATTTAAACTGAACAAAAACAAAAAATACAACACATCAAAATGTATAGGTGCAGCTAAAGCAGGGCTTTGATGGAAATCTGCAGCATTAGAAAAATTAGAAAGGAAGAACAGTCTCAAATCAATAATCTCCATTTCAAACGCAAGTTGTAGAAAAATAAGAGAAACCTAAAGCAAGCAGAAGGAAGAAAATTATGCTGAGTGAAGGAAGCCACTCTCAAAATGTTACATACCAGATGATGCTATGTACATGGCATTATGGAAAAGGCAAAACATAGGCAGGAAAAACAAATCTGTGTTTGCTAAGGATTAGGATGGGAGGAAGCATCCAACTGCAGGGAAGCCTGAAGGAGTGTTTTGGGGTTGATGGAATCCTTGTTGTGGTGGTTACATAAATCTATTCAGAGACTCCGGAACATATACTCCCTCAAAAGTCTATAACAATGATAAGTGGGGGAGAGGCAGAAGGAGAGCGAGGGAGAGAACCTGAAGCAGGTTCCACACGATCTCACCAACTGTGAGATCATGACCTGAGCCGAAAATCAAGCTTAACCGACTGAGCCACCAGGTGCCCCAATAATGATAATTTAAAACATCTTTATCTCTCTCTCTCTCTCTCTCTCTCTCTCATTCAGTGTACAGAGTGTTCACCTTTAGGTACCCATAGTGGACAGTGTGCCAGGTAGAGTAGCACTAAACCTATCTTTTAAATGGATGAAAAGCATTCATTCCGAAATGACTCACTGTACTCAGGGCGCCTGGGTGGCTCAGTTGGTTAAACCTCTGACTCTTGATTTCAGCTCAGGCAGTGATGTCACAATTCATGAGATCCAGCTCAGAGCCCCGAGCCCAGTGTGAGGCCCTGCACTGGCAGCATGGAGGCTGCTTGGGATTCTCTCTCTCCTTCTATCTCTCTGCCCCTCCCCTGCTCACGCTTACAAAATAAATAAATAAATAAAACTTACAAAATAAATAAACTTACAAAAGAAAGAAATCACTCACTGTACTCAAAATATGGGGGCCAATATTGCTAATAATAATGATAAGAGCTAACTAACATCTTTTGGCTGCTTTTAATTTACCAAGCACAGAAAAGATCCTGGATGTGTTATCCTACCGCAGGTATAACTTAAACCATCCTATTACATACAAGAATATATTCTGTAGCTATTTTTATTACTTAAAAATTTCAACTCTTTTTTTGTTGTTTGTTTCTTGAGGCAGACGTTCTTAAAACTCTAAAGAGGGGCGCCTGGGTGGCTCAGTCGGTTAGGCGGCCGACTTCAGCTCAGGTCACGATCTCGCGGTCCGTGAGTTCGAGCCCCGCGTCGGGCTCTGGGCTGATGGCTCAGAGCCTGGAGCCTGCTTCGGATTCTGTGTCTCCCTCTCTCTCTGCCCCTCCCCCGTTCATGCTCTGTCTCTGTCTCAAAAATAAATAAAACGTTAAAAAAAATTAAAAAAAAAAAACAAACTCTAAAGCAGCATCACCTCTTATTCAGGTAAATTGTGGCAATGCAGCAGAATGGCCAGCAGATGGAGACAGAGAACATAAAGTCGTTTAGACCGGGGGCTTGTTTCTCAGGCTCGAGACCCCAGGCACCTAGATTTCACGTCGCTCTCAGTAAGTAGAGCGCTGAATCTCGAAACTGGAGAAGTTTAAAAACTACAGATTCTGAGTTTATCAGCCTGGGGTGCAGTCTTGCCATTAGCAGGTTTAAAATCTGTACCAGCGATTCTAATTAAGCAGCAAAGTTTGAGACCCGCTACCTAAGAAGGAGCAAAAGCAGTGGGTCTCAACCTGGCGAGTTTCAGAATCACTTGGAGAACTTGTGAAAAACAGAAACTCGGGCTGTTGGAGTCTTCATTCTTTTGAGAACCAGTGCATACCGAAAGGGTGACATATTGCTATAGTTAAATATATAGACAGGACTAAATCTGATATCATCTTATACTGGATTCTAATATACCAGTAACTTCAGGCATCAAATGTTTAAGAAAATCTTATAGCAGATAAATTTTAATTGAAAACAACGCTAACCATGAACTTTCCCTTGGGTCAGCTGGGCTATCTTGTAGAACACAGGAGCCAATTCCCTCTCCAGAGATGTCAGGTTCCAAGAGCTGCTGTCAGGTTCCAAGAGCGTTAATATTTGGCCACTTTGCAGCAGGGGATTAGGAAAAAGTTGAGGTCCTTGGGCAACTGGATTACCAGCCTTCATGAAGTATGTTCCCCAGATTTGTTTTCACTTTCTTTCACCAAAGTATTTAAATTATTTAATATTAGAGCCTATATAGTTAATTTTCTAAATAACATTTATCTCTTTTCCATATTATAAAAAAAAAATTTAATATTTATTTTTAAGAGAGACAGAGACAGAGTGCAAGGGGGGGAGGGGCAGAGAGAGAGAGGGAGACACAACCCAAAGCAGGCTCTAGGCTCTGAACTGTCAGTGCAGAGCCCGACGCAGGGCTCGAACCCACGAACTGAACCGTGAGATCATGACCTGAGCCGAAGTCGGATGCTCAATTGACTGAGCCACCCAAGTGCCCCTCTTTTCCATATTATAAAAGTAATGAATCTATCTTCACTATAGAATTTTTTCAAAAAAAAAAAACAACAACCAATAAGTATGTGTAAGTAAAAATGACTTGTGATGATTGCTATTACTATTTTGGGGTTTCATTTTAGACTTAAAATTTCTTTTTAAGTTTATTTATTTATTTTTAGAGAGACAGAGACAGGGCGAGTGGGGGTGGGGCAGAGAGAGAGGGAGACAGAGAATCCCAAGCAGGCTCTGTGCTGTCGAACTCACCAAACCGTGAGATCATGACTTGAGCCAAAACCAAGAGTCAGATGCTTAACCAACTGAGCCACCCAGGCGTCCCTTCTTCCTTTTCTTTCTTTTTTTCTTTTTTTGTTTAAAAAATTTTTTTAAGTTCATTGTAGACTTTTGATGATACATGCATGTGTGAGTATGAGTGTATGCCATCCATGTGGACTCATATGATCACTCTTCGATATATAGAGTGGGAAGTTAGTCTACAAAATTGTGATAATAACCTATGTAGTTTTGGATAGTCTGCTATTTTATTTAATAACCTATGATAGCCTTAAATATTTTCCTAAAACATGATTTTAATGACTTGAGAGTAGTCCACAGTCAATACGTCGTGATTTTAACCAGTTCTCCATTGCTGGACGGTGTTTTCCAATTGTTTGTTGACTTACATGCAGCTCTTTCACAGACATTAGAGTTTTATTTGGATGTGTGATATGAGGCAGAGATGTTGTAACTGTATGCCTCTCCGATCATCTCTGTACCACTGATTTAATAATCACACCATCCTTCCTGGGTTTGACGTGCTTTGTTGCTCAGATGCTACCTGCTTATACTCCCACAGGGCTGTGGTAGGCTTCCCAGTGTATTCAGCCCTCTGCCCCTCTATCCTGGTGCTAGTGCCCAGTGTATTGACAACTGAGATGGCGGATGAGTCAGTGGTCACTTTGGGAGTGAGACTGATGGTAGGACAGGGGAGAACCTGCAGGCTCTACCTTTCCAGGAGGCTGCCTGGATACACGATCTCATTAGCTTTCATCACCTTGTACCCACATGGCCACCAGTCCCTAAGCCCGGGCCCTTCCTTCTTCCTGAAACTATGACAACAGCCTCCAAGTGGGTGATCTGCCACTAACAGGTCCGTAGGTCTCCTCCCCTTTCTCAATGCTCCCTGAGCCCTTCACATGGCGTCACTGCCTACCAGCCCCCTCCCCCACCCCAGCCACCAGTGGGCTCCATGCCTGTGCAGGCCTTTGGTCAGTCCAGAGGCTCCCAGCCCTTCGGGCACCATGTCCTCTGGGCCACCTTCCGTGAGCACCCCTGACATGGGGTATTGTGGTGCTCAGCTCATAGGGTTGTTATAGGATTAAATGAAATGATCAAGCCCCTAGCAGAGAGCCAAGCACTAATAAGACGCAAGTGAATGCTAGCTATTATCACTGTGTCTATTATGCTCCTTACCATATTGCTCACCACCCTGTATTACAATCACCCTTTTACCTGACTGTCTTCCTACCAGACTGTGGGCAACTTGAGAGTTAACATCGTGTCTTCTCACCTTTTTATCTCCCCCACCAAGCACTGGGCCAAGCACAGAGCAGGTGCTCAGCAAGTGCCTGCTGAATGCAATGTGAAATATCCCTATTTCACAGATGAGCAAACTGAGTCCCACAGAGGGAAAAATGACTCACCCCTAATGATGCTGCCAGTAAGGGACAGAACAGGAAATGAATTCAGGCCTTGGAGACTCCTTTGTCCAATGCTGTTCTCTCTATACTGCTATTACCTTGAGGCCAGATATAGAAGGAATGAAAATACAAAAAGGAGTGATTTTCAAGCCTATTATTTTTCTGCTGTGTTTTACTCTGGTCTTGCCAGCTATGGTTTTCCTGATAATTCAGGAGCTCAAGGGAAGACCTTCATACAGCCTTGCTCTCAGGAGGGCGAGCTGTGACATTAGAGCTGACAGCAGCCTTCTGGGTCATCCAGTCCACCCTCTTTACCCCTTCACCTCAAAGCAAATCAAGACTCTGAGAGGGAAGTCAGTCACCCACAGCCACACAGCAGAGCTGAACTCCCTTTACAGTGCTCCTCTTATCCGTGAGAAGTAAAGTGGTGTCAGCATGGCTGAGCAGCTGAAGGGAGTTCAGTTATTTACAGGGCAAATGTTCCATGGAAGCCTCCAGCACAAGCCGCAGAGCCCTGCATCCTCCAACAGGCCCTCCTGAGATGGCACAGGCCGTGCCAGGGGGCAGGGAGAGGACAGTTCAGCACGCAGAGAGTGCACGGTCTGGGCCCCACCCAGAGGGACGGGTATAGTCCGGCAGTCTGCCAACTGTTGATGGGCCATGGTCTTTATAGCTTCCTCAAGAGGAGGACGATTACCTTCCCCAGCCTGAAGATTTATGGCTAAAGAAGGGACAAGGGACACTCCACTCCATTCAGGCCCTTTGAAAGTGGACTTATAGGATTATCTCTGGGTTGGGGCACTTTGCCTTTAGCTGCAGAAGGATTGTCACTCGCAGTCCCCGCTTTTCTGCCAACACCTGCTGGCACCAGGGCCGCAGCTAGAGAGACGAAGCACATTTGCCTAGATAGGGAAATGTGGTTGGAGGTGGCCCAGGTGTGGAAATGAGGCTGAAACTCGACAGTCCGACAGTCCGGGTAGTGGTGGTGGGCGGGGCCAGCTGATTGCCCCAGGATTAGTGCTGGGACTTGGAAGAGGCTGGTCAGGCAACTGGTAGGATTACCTACCTGGCTCCAGTCCTTCCAGAGACCAGTAGGCATCCTGTCCTTCACCCATCACCCTCCCCCACCCACCACACAAATCTGCCTGCTGTCAGGCAGCTGCAGGTTGAGGATATAAAGATGGATAATACACTCGCCCTGGCCTTAAGGAGCTCACAGAGAGGCCAGTAAACACAACGTGACAGTCAGTGTGGAGCCAGCCCCCCTGTGAGAGCAGACAGCAGAGGGACCAGTCTGTCCAAAGGCATGGAAGGGTGGCAAGGGGCCATATGAGTCAGGAAGGGGAAGGAGGCAGGATAGGGAAGTAGGTGCATGGAGGTCACAGAGACCATGCGTCCATCCTGGGGAGCTCAGATTTTTCGAGGGCCACAGGGAGCCATAGGGGTTTTAAGAAGAATGCGGGTGACACACTCAGATTTGCACTGAGATGGCATCATGAAGCTTGGGTTAGAGGTGCTGTGGCTCCCATACTTGGCTGTGCTTGTAATTGCCTAGGAGCTGTAGAAAGACTGATACCTGGGTTCCCCCTCCAGAGAGGCTGCTGTAGTGGGTCTGGGCTGTGGCCTGGGCACTGGGATGTTGAACTCCTCCTCCCTGCCGAGTCCAATGTACAGCAGAGGGTGACCCACTGGAGAGAAATCCCAGTAGGAGGCACTGTGGCCATCTGGGTAAGAAGTGGCCAGGCAATTTCTGGAGATGCAGGAGGGCACACGTTCAGGAGAGAGAACGACAGCCCACGGTGGGTGTTGGATGTGGCTTCTTGGAGAAAAGGGAGAGAAAACAGTCTGGAAGTTCTTCAAAAGGTTAAACATTGAGTTACCATGTGTTCCAGCAACTTAGGTACATACCCCAGAGCAACGATAATATACAGTCATACAAAAACTCTATCCAAATGTCCATCAACTGATGAATTGAGGTGGAAATTCATGCAATGAAGTGTTATTCAATAAAAAAGAGGAATGCAGTTCTGATACCTGCTACAACATGAATGAACCTTGAAATCGTTACACTAACTGGAAAAAGTCACAAGAGACCACATATTGTATGATTCCACTTATATGAAATGCCCAGAATAGGCCCATGTATCAGACAGAAGGTAGATTATTGGCTGCCTAGGGCTGGGGTGCTGGGCAGATTAGGAGTAGATGGCTAAGGGCTATGGGGTTTTCGGGGCAGAGGGGTAATGAAAATGGTCTCAAATCACGTGATGGGTACCCACCTGATTAGTAAAAGCCACTGAATTGCACACTTTAAGTGGATGAATTCTGAGGTATGTGGGTTGTACCTCAATGACACTGTTGGAGAAAGAGAAGTTTCAAGCACGACCCTTGGTTTGCTGATGCGGGTGTCAGCTAGATGGTGGCCTCATGAATCAGGTAGCAGGCGTAGGAAGAGGAGCAAGTCCGGGACAACATGATGTTGATGTAGTCCCTCATTCAGCAAATGGATTCTGAGCACCAGGCAGTGGGGTACAGCAGTGAACAAATCAAATATGCCTTCCCTGTGGATCTTACCCTCTAGGGGGGGAAGAGAAAATAATACAATAACTAACTTAGTGTGTCAGGCCATCAGTGAGGCAGGTGGCCCTATAACCCAGGAGGACGGGGAACACTGGGCCAGGGCTGCAGCTTTAGATGAGGCAGTGGAGAAGCCGTCCAGCAAAGGAGACATTTGAGGAATGTAGGGGCGAGGCTCCGAGGAACAGGGGGTAGAGCAGAGAACAGGAGCAGAACCGTGAGGGCCCTGCCCTCCCCCTCCCCCGCCCCCTGCGGATACTGGGCTCGCTCTGAGAAGACAGCAGCCTTGGGAGGTCATGAGCGGAGCAGTGCCATGAGCTCACCTACCTTGTGTAAGACTCCCTCTACTTCTGGTTTCTCCGCCTCAACACTATCGACCCCTGGGGCAGGATAATCCCTTGTTCTGGAGCCTACTCTCGGCATGCGGGACCCCTGACCATGCAGCAGCATCTCTGACCTCCGCCAGTGCCTCTCTGGGCTCTGTTGCCCTTCCCTACAAAGTGAGTGAATGGTGCCTGGCCTGGCTAACTCTTTCAGGAAGGAAGTGTGAGTTTGCAGAGAAAGCATGGGCTTTCCAGTGTCAGAACCATTTTCTAATGGGGCTCTTCCATACACTGGCTGTGTGGCCTAGGAAAAATGACTTGGATTCTCTGAGCCTCACCCATAGTCATCTGTCAATTGAAAAGGAAAAAAATACATATGGCATATATAAATGTGCAATGCCTGGCACGTACTAGAGGTGCAACAAATGTGGGATCCCTTCCCTGCTCAAAGGGTGTGTGGGGATTAAAGAGCCCCTTCTCAGGGGGGCACCTGGGTGGCTCAGTTGGTTGAATGTCCAACATTGGCTCCGGTCATGATCTCGCAGTTTTGAGTTCCAGCCCCATATCGGGCTTGCTGCGGTCAGTGCGGAGCCCGCTTCAGATCTTCTGTTCCCCTCTCTCTTTGTCCCTCCCCTGCTTGCACTCTCACAAAAATAAATAAAACGTTAAAAAAAAAAAAAAAAAAAGCCCCTTCTCGGTAAGGCCTCCCTGGCCATCCTGATGCAAATGTGAGCCCCCACTGTCCACCCCAACCTTGTTCATGTCCCCTTTTCTTCCTCATTGTTTATCACTATCTAACATTTTACTTATCTGGTTTATTGTCTCCATCCCTCCCTAGAACGACTATGACTCCAGGTAGGGTATTTGTATCTGGATGGTTTACTAATACCCGCCCGAAGCCTAGAACAATACCAGGATGTGAATTTTTGTTGAATGCATGGAAGTTTCTTCGGCTATTATGCTGTTGTGTTATCAGGTTTCATTTCTTCCACACCTCGGAAGTCAGTGTAACGCACCTGTAGTAGGCATGCAGCTGTTAGACAGCAGAGCCCCAGCAGGAAACAGTTTGAGCAGAGACCACAGGGGAGATGGGGAACAAGGAAGAGCCTACAGTGGAAGGCAGGGAGCCATTAAACGCAGTCAAGACTTCTGGGTCAGGGCAGCCTGGATGGTTCAGTCGGTTATTTCTGACTTGGCCCAGGTCATGATCTCACGATCCGTGGGTTTGAGCCCCACATCGGGCTCTGTGTTGATGGCTCAGAGCCTGGAGCCTGCTTGGGATTCTGTGTCTCCCTCTCTCTCTGACCCTCCCCTACTTGCTCATTCTCTCTCTCTCTCTCTTTCAAAAATAAAAACATTAAAAAAAAAAAAAAAGAGCTGCTGGGTAATAAGGCAAGAGTCTTCTGGGCTCTCCCACACCACCACACAACAGATAATGTTCCTTTCTCGATCTCTGGCTTACCCCAAGCACAAGAGAGGATGAAACCTCCTCCCTTAAAATCCAACTGAGTCCATAAGAAAGCGATCCATGAAGTGTTACTACGAGGGCCCCCAGAATCCATCGCCTCTGGCGTCCACTGCTCCATCTCGGCTTTCTGGGCATCTCACTTCCTTGGTTTCTTAAGCTGCATCAGTTTTGATTGACTCTGGCCCCATGACCGATGTCCTCAGTATGGGATCCTCTTTCCAAGCTCTGATCTTGATTTCACGTTCCCCCTCTGGTTTCATGCACCCAACGTTTGGGTAAGAGGCGCCTTGCTCTCTGATCCCCATTCCTTGCTCCGCAGGGGACAGTGGAGCAGAATGAGGGCTTAAGGTCAGGTGGCCTTAGGTTCAAATCCCGAGTCTAGAAATTACCAGCTGTGACGCCCTGGTCAACTTATCTGAGCCTCAGTTTATTCATTTGTAAACGACAAGGATCAACATTATCTTGCAAAGTGTTGTCAGCAGTGAGTCTCAAAACGTGTGCTTTGGAATATCAATCAGATGAGGTGTGTGAGAGAGGGTTTTGCTGTTAGGTGAGTCTGGCAAATGTTGAATATCACATCCCCATCTTGGGGATTCCTGATTAATAATAATAATAATTTCTGATTAAGCAAGCTCTGAGAAACCTGTAAAATAATCCATTTAACCTTAATCAACACGGCCTTTGCCAAGCAACAGAATCATTTTTGCAAGGAACACATGTTAGCATCTGCAGAGCTAAGGATCTCTGTAATGCACTTTGGGAAAAGCTGTTGTGGATGATTCAGTGAGATGCTAGACACATGGCTATCAGCAAGCTGCGGCCCATGCACAGAGGACCCCAAGCAAGTGTGAGCGCCCTCTACACTTCTTCCCCTAAAGTCACCAGTGTTCATTCAAACCTGTCCTAGCTTGGCCACAAATGAGCATTTTTTAGGCCGTTGCGATAAGTAATTTTCCAGAAAACTGTTGTTGATCCCTTTACACGAAGGGAGAATCACATAAGTTAATGACGTGTGTAACTTTTGAAGCTGAAATACGGGCACTCACAAGCCTAGATGTGAAGAACGCTGCTCTTGGATTCCAGGCGGGTGACGGGTCCCACCTGCACCAGCAGGAGGTGGTGAAGTTGGGTAACTTGCCCAAAGTGGCAGAGTCTGAGCTCTTTCCAGTAACAACCTTGCACACACAAACTAGGGTGTGTCCCATCACACTGGTCCAGATCTAAGTGCCTTCAGGCCCCATCTTTTTGGAAAAAGTCTGTATCTCAAAAGCCTTAAAGATCTTCCTGCCTGGGAATGCCCCTTCTGGAATTACTGTAAGGTACAGACAAATGCAAAATGCAGACAAAAACAAAATGCATACAAGGTGATATGCATAAAGATACTCATCACAGAGGCGCCTGAGTGGCTTAGTGCGTTAAGCGTCTGACTCCTGGTCTGGTCATGATCTCAGTTTGTGAGTTTGAGACCCTCATCAGGCAAAGTCTGCTTGGGATTCTCTCTCTGCCCCTCCCCTGCTTGCATGTGCACTCTCTCTCTCTCAACATAAATAAACCTTAAAAAGGTGGGAAGGCGCCTGGGTGGCTCAGTAGGCTAAGCGTCCAACTTCAGCTCAGGTCGTGATCTCAGGGTTTGTGAGTTCAAGCCCCGTATCAGTCTCTGTGCTGACAGCCCAGGGCCTGGAGCCTGCTTCAGATTCTGTCTCCCTCTCTCTCCCCTTCCCCACTCATGCTGTCTCCCTTTGTCTCTCAAAAATAAAAATAAGCATTAAAAAAAATTAAAAAAAATAAAAAGACACTCATCACAACATTTTAGCGGACAAAACTGGAAACAACCCAAGTGCCCACTACTTGGAGAATGGTTGGGGCCACTACAGGGCTTTTCTATGTTAAAATAATGTGTATGAAGAGTTTTGAATGATATTGGGACATGCTTATACTATAATATTAGGGAAATAAATTTGGCTACAAAAATAAAATACATATATCATCATAACAGCTGTATTGGTGTACTGAGGAAGAAAAATTTACCAACGTACTTGGAGTGGTTATTTCTGAGTAGAGAGACAATGCATGAGTCACTCTCTTCTTTTTTTTTTTTAATTTTTTTTTTAACACTTATTTATTATTGACAGACTGAGAGAGACAGAGCATGAGCATGGGAGGAGCAAGAGACGGGGAGACACAGAATCCGAAGCAGGCTCCAGGCTCCGAGCTGTCAGCACAGGGCCTGACGCGGGGCTTGAACCCAAGAACCGCGAGATCATGATCTGAGCCAAAGTCAGACACTTAACCAACTGAGCCACCCAGGTGCCTCTTCACTCTCTTCTGTAGAGGGATTTTTCTATATTTTCTCCTTTTAGTCCGTGTGTTTTTCTGTATTTCCAAGTTTTATACAACAGTGAACAGGAAAAGGTAAACATTTATTTAGAAAGAAAAAAAGAAGGGCGACTTGGTGGTTGACTCCATTAAGCGTTGGACTTCAGCTCAGGTCATGATCTCACGGTCTGTGAGTTCGAGCCCAGCGTCAGGCTCTGTCTGTGCTGGCAGCTCAGAGTCTGGAACCTGCTTCAGATTCTGTGTCTCCCTCTCTCTCTGCCCCTCCCTGCTCACAATCTGTGTGTGTCTCTCAAAAATAAACACACATTTAAAAAATTGTTTTAAAGAAAATAGAGACCTGAAGCTGAGTTACCTACTAGATCTAAATGAAGCACCATTGTGGTGTCTAGAGAAACCTCCCCTATTTGTGTTGGGGGAATGCCACCCGCCAGCGTTTCTCAAACCCCAGGAAGCATCTGCTCTATGTTGTCACATAGGGCATTACTTTATACATTATTACTTAATATTTTTATAGAAATCAACTCAATTTTTTAAAGTTTAAGTGCATGTATTTTTTTTCATTTTTTTAATGTTTTATTTATTTTTGAGACAGAGAGAGACAGAGCGTGAGCAGGGGAGGGGCAGAGAGAGAGCGAGACACAGAATCCGAAGCAGGCTCCAGGCTCTGAGCTGTCAGCACAGAGCCCAACGCAGGGCTGGAACTCACAAACCGCGAAATCATGACCTGAGCCGAAGTCGGACGCCCAACTGACTGAGCCACCCAGGCGCCCCTGCATGTATTTTTTAAGATGAATTTTTCACTACTCTAAATGGGAACATAGTATCACCTTCCATTAATTATCCACAAAAATAAATGCAATACAGCAACACAATATTACCAAATTCTACACTGGCAAGGCTTCTGAGCCTGAGCCCTGTTTTCTCTCTGTTGAATAAAAAGTGGGGGCCAGAAGGAGAATGTCACCAAGGAGGAAGGGACAGATTAGCAAAGGTTTGAATGTTACAAAAATCCCCTAGCCCAACAACAGACCCCTTAAAGGCATCAGAAAGATTGAAAGATAACTGAACATGATTTTAGGACTAGAGGGTTTGATTTGTGCTTGATGATTTGCCTGTGTAGCGTCCAAACTGCCTTGTATGCCACAAAGGGGGCACGTGCTGTACATATTTCGAGTACTAGAGGGTCTCCTGCCGTCTGTGGGCACGCGCCCAGCTGGTCCACTCAAGAGCAGGTGTTTCTACTACCATCAACGCCTCTCCTTTGCTCCCGACATTCGGAAGTCCTGCTCTTGTTCAAGACCTTGGTGTTTCCAAGCAATATTCCTAATGCCTTCATCATTTACTTGCAAAGCATGTTCCAAGGTTTGTAAGGCCATAAACTTGCTGATGTAGTGCCAGTTCCAATCTGAAACAGGCCAGGCAAGTTAAAAAGGGCAAAAAGACGCCACCAGTACCAGAAAGTGGTGGAAGCCAGATAAAAGCTTAGTGAATGTAAATTCGCTCATTATACAGACCAGGAAACAGAGGCCCAACAGGAGGAAGGGACTGAAGATCAGCGACAGAGTTGGGATAGAATCCAGGCGCCCACATCCCAGCCCAATACTACCTGTCCACCATACTCCATGTGAAGTTGGCTCAGAACCAAAGTCGCTGTTGGTATTTAGTGTAGGAGGTTTGTCTGCTCTGGAATCTCTACCTGCAGGATCAGAAGCTAAAATCAGAGACCAATAAAGAAGAGAAGAGGTCTTCCTGCAAGCGTTTCTCTTTGGGTCCCTTAAATGCCAGTGAGCTCACTCCTCTCTCTCTGGAATGACTCCCAGCCATGGGTTTGCTTGGCTCAAGGAAGAATCACAGATCTGTGAGCTTCAGCAGAAGATAGGGACCTTATATCACTTGTGTGACCTACATCTAAAGAGACGCTCCATTTCCTGGTACAACCACCTAATTTTGTAGCAAAGGCTGAGTCCCAGGAAGGAATCGTATCTCGCTTTAGATCACCCAGCTAGTGAGCAGCAGTGGTGAGACTGGGATATGACCCTTCTGGGTCCAAGACCAGTACTCATTTAAAAAAAAAAAAAAAGTTTTGAAAATAAAATTCACTTGTAAACTCGGACAAGCAGAACTATATAGTGCCAGTAGAACTCTAGATAAAATTCATTTATTCAATATATTCATTCAACAAATACTGATTGAATGGGATATGCCAATATATATTGAGTAGGGATCCATAGAATCACTGCCTGGCAGTGCTAAGGAGCCACGTGAGACTTGAGGTTGTGAATTTAAACTGTGAGCCACCAGCATGATTGCGTATTTTTCTCGAACCTTGTTGGACTACACGCGGTCAGGCACTAAGTGAGCTCAGTCAGATCTAACCAAGGTTATGGCTTTGCCAAAGGAGGGTGATGAGGTGAAGGGCTCAGAGAGAGAGAGAGCTGAGGGCACTCAAGGAAGGGATTAACAAGTAATCAGAGGATTTAAAAGTGAATTTTAGAGGTGCCTGGGTGGCTCAGTTGGTTAAGTGTCTGACTTCAGCTTAGGTCATGATCTCATGGTTGGTGGGTTCGAGCTCTGAATCAGGCTCTGTGCGGACAGCTCAGAGCCTGGAACCTGCTTCCCATTCAGTGTCTCCCTCTCTCCCTGCCCCTCCTCTGCTCACACTCTTTCTCTCTCTGTCTCTGTCTCTCTCAAAATAAATAAACATTAAAAAAATTTTAAGTGAATTTTATTTTCAAAACTTTTCTTTAACTTTGCAAAATGAATTTTGAAAGCTGGCTGTGATGCCCGTTCATCTTTGTTCAGTAGCTGCCCTAAGGGTGTTTTGCCTGGGCTCGTGCAGCCTTTAGATGGAGGAGGTGCTACTTGATCTAAATTGTTGTTTGAGCCAGTGCTCGACCTGAGAGCTTCAGGACTTTCCTTCCTCCGGAAGGAGGTTTTCAGGCAAATCCAGGGGCCGGTCCAAAGCTCAGGAGATGCAACCCCACGTATAAAGTCCTTTTATAGCATTACTTGCATAAGTAAATAGTGGACTTCCTATTTCTGAAAAGGACATATTTGTTCTCAAGGCTGCCTGTGTCCCGGGCACCCACTGGGGTGCTGGAAAACAAAACCATCCCTCTCCTGACACTGTTTTGAAATAGCCAGGGCAGTGTGCACCCTTCAACCACAAAAAACAACCGCACGCTGAAGCCGCAATACAAGCCACACTCAGTTTTGTATTCGGCCCGTCCCCTACCTCATCATAATACTTACTAAGAACCTGGCCTCCTTTGCACTCGTTGTAGGTGCCCAGGCAGGTTTTCATTGATGTCAGCAGTGGTAATGATTAAGTGGAAACACCCCACCCCATTCAAACGTCTCCCTTCCCCTGCCAATCCCCATTGTGAGCGAAAGTGCAGTGTGCCTTCCAGTATTCCTCCCAGGACTTCATCTGGAGGGCAAGTAAGGTGAACCTGTAGAAAATAAGTCCTTTTGACTCGAAACAGGCCACCACCCTTTTGGTGCCCCAGACGTCGGCCTCGGCCACTCGGTTGCAGCAGCCCTTTGGAAGAACCCAGAACGGATATTCCATTCCCGAGTGCTACTATAAACAATAACTATAGACACAGCAGAGCAGGGGCATATGCCTTTACGAAAGTTTATCAGGATGTACACTTCAGATGTGTACGTAAGTTATAACCCAACAGAAAACTTTTTGATAAAGCAGAATTCTAGATCACGTCCTAACTAGCGTAGGATTTAGGGGTAGGGGCGAGCAAGAACGCTGTTACCTACTTTAAGATCCCAATATTCTGGGTTGCGTTTGACAAGAGGACACCAACCCCTTGGTTGGAATGGGTGCCAATTATTGTTTAAAAAAAAAAGACAATAAGAGGTAAATAAAGCAACCCTCCCCCTCCTCTTGCCTCACATTCTCAGTGCCTACAAGAGATTTAAAAAAGAAAAGCCCAGGAAATTCCAAGCATGTATACCTCCCCAGATAAGACAGAAATGGAAGAAAACCAAACTTTTTAAAGTAAGCATTTTGATCTTCATGCAAACATGGAGTTAATCTCGGGACAGCTAAGCACAATTACACAGATGAATTCATTGTGTGAAATGGTCATTGAGCGTAGAGAATGTTAGTGCCAGTTCAGAGTCCAAGCTCTGTAGGGGTCATACCTGAATCTGCTGAGTTGAGCACATGGAAACCTCAGTGTGCATTCAGGCTTGACCATTCCTTTTAATTTATTTCAGAGTTGCTTGCGGGGTGGCTTCAGGAAATACACATCGAACGTCCAGAGTGGTGTTTGAAGATGTGCAGGGTTTTGACACGTGTTAAACTGCCAATATAAATAAAAGTCTTTGGGACCACAGTTACATATGTTAAAGCTGCTACTAAGATAATGGTATGATTTTTATAATCCCTTACTCTTCTAATTGGCTTTTATTCATACAGAGAGGACACAAGCATTAGACTGGACATGATGGCAGCTAGGTTTTGGCTCTGGCTCCATGCCAAATTCCCCAGGAGTCCTGGGGTGCTTCCTCCCTTGACTCTGGGCCCCCATGCCTGTAAGATGAGGAGTTTGGACCACACGGTCTGGCTCTTAGTTCCCAGGCTGCAACTCGGTGGAGTTTGGAAACACCACTTTGCCTCCAGGATTTTATTCTAAGCAAATCGGATACGTTTTTACAATGTAAAACACATAGGAACCTATAGCTGCATTGGTTTTGAGCCACAGTTGGAAAGAACTCAAGTCTTTGTCTTAAACACCCATCCCTGTTCCAACCAAGAGAAAATTCTGAATTCATCAAGTACGACTGGCCATGGTCAATGTGCAAACCTCAGCACTACAAAGGAACATTCCCGAGAAGATTCTCTCCATGTTTGCAACAGTGAAACATGTGCACTGAAAGAGGCCTTAGCAAGCATGGAGGCCCAGAGAGGCTAATCGACTTGCCCAAGATCACACAGGCAGCAGGAGGGAGTGAGGACCACAACTTAAGTCACCTCACTCCCAGCCTGGTCAGGACTCGGGCATGTGCCCTTCAGAGTTCGAAACCGTTACCTTTTGAATTTGTTTTCCGTTTTTCCCTACACCCTTCACAGGGCATGGAAATGTTGATTTTTAGAATTAGATCTTGTTGAAATTCACTAGAGAAGTGGATACTGGTGAAAAACTCGCAGTTGCCTAATCTGTAGGAGACTTTCGCAAAAGAAACGATGAAGGTCTTTGTTCAGAGCTGTCCCTTCCTTATCCCCAGAAGCGCAGTAACTAGGAGACAAGAGAAGGAAAGGCAGTCTGGACCCCTCAGGAGCCAAGCAGGGACAGCCTGAGCTGCTGATGTCCTAAGTTCAAATCCAAACAGGGCCTTGGTGTGCTGGTGGAGCTTGGGCCCAGGGAAAACAAACTGGAGCAAAAGCAAACCCAGATCTGTCCCACGGTGTCCCCTGATCTTTCATTTTGGGGAAAGGGACCCTAATTTCCAGCATTCTTGAACGCTTGAGTGGCCCACACATTTGTCTGCCCCTTTTGTTGTGCCCCACCTCAACTCAAATGCACTTGAATCCAGGGGGTCATGTCCGCTACATGTCCTCCAGGGAGGGCGGGAAGGGCCTGAAGTCAGGGACAGGAACCGTCAGCTACAGCCCACAGAAATGATGCTGAGACAGAGGAGCCAGCATGGCTTGGAGAACACAGTGCACAACCAGAAGAGCAGAGTTTCACTGCTATCGAGCTGTATGACCCTGGGCAGGAAACTTCTCCTGTTTCCTCATCTGTGAGCTGGGGGCATCACACCCCCCGAGAGCACTGTTGAGGGGTTTAAAGGAGAAAGTGCCCTTCCTCCAGCCTTTTCCTTAGCAGGCTGTCTATTGAGATGCCACCATTTACTGAGTACCCATTAGCTCATGTCCTCCTCCTAACTGAAAGTGTTTTCACAAAGGTCGGACATAGAAAGATATGGAACCCAAGGTAGGATGTCACTCTGACACCCAACCCTCCCCCACCCCAAACCGACTACTACCATCATTTGTGAAACAGCCATGTGGCAGGTTGCTCACTGCACGTTGTCTGGTGTCTGTCAGACGGATTTCCATCTTCCCTTACTTCCATCCCCAGTGTCCACTCCTGTAGATGACGCTTATCCCTAACCCTCTTCAGTAACAAAAGCAGGTTCTCGCATCCGAAAGAGGAGGGGCCGCACTGGCCTCAGCAAGACTCCATGTCTTAACCCCTACGTTACCCCCTCCTTGCCTTCCCCACACACGCAGTCACCCAGTTAGCTCATACCACCCTCATACGGGACACTGTTGGACACCAGCAAGGTTTGGGTGCAGAAGAGAGCGCCTGTCAGGTGTCGACCAGGCTCTGCCACTCACGGCCAATCCACTTGCGCTCTCTGAGCCTCAGTTTCCCCACTGGCGAAAAGAAGGATCTGGATGAGGTGCCTCTCAAGGGCCACTCAAGCTCAAATCCTCTGAGTGTGGCTAGTGTGTGACAAGAGTGCTCTTACACCCAAAAATGCTGCTTTTTGCTAGCTCCCAGAGGTGACAAGGACCCTTCCAACCATTCTAAGTAGTTTGGACTTTCTTTAAAAAGATCTCATTTCCCTAGGTTTCTGAGGCCCCCTGCCACTCAGGAGCCAAAATTATCCCAGTGTCAGCAGCTAAAAACAAATCAGATCAAAAAGCATCCCTGTGCCTCATCTGAGCCCAATTTCTGCTTTGAACCTTATGCCAAGTCTAGGGCTTATCAGCCAGAGTGTGTGCGATTACCATATGAAAGAGCTCTCTTGGATCATATTTAAAAGAATCCTCTTTTCAATTTAGATAAGAAAAACACCCAGTCCTCCAGAAAATACATATAAATTCCTCTCTAAATGTCCAAAGAGATTTACGCTCATGGAAGATGTAAGTATCTCCTTCTAGGATAAATGAATCTTCCAGCTATAAGGGAGAGCCAAGAAGCCAGAACATTCTGCTCGAGACTGCAGCAGGGCCACCACAGAAGGTTGTCCAAGTTGTTCACTGCACAAGAGTGCTCCACTGATGAGGGGGAAGGGAGGTGAAGGTGGAGGGTGACTTAAATCCACCAGTCAAGCTGTGTGCCGCGTGCGAGATTATATCAGTTCGAAGGGAGGTGCGTGCCCCTTTTTGTAATCCAGCAAAGGCACTGTATTTGTGGGCAAGCAGCCCCCAGCGTGGAGAAATAGGTGTTTCCTCTGCTTTCAAATACATCATCTCCCAAAGGCTCATGCAAGAGCAGACAGCAGAAAAGCAGAAGTGAAGGCTGGGTCGTGAGAAGCTCCTCTTGGAGACCGTCTTGGTCTCTGGAGGGTGTTTAAACAAACCCCCAGTGCCTCTTGGCTGGCTTCCAGAAGAACATGGTTCTAAGAAGAACCCAGTAAGAGGCTGCCCCCTGCTTCTCTCTGTCCTTCACTACCCTGCATGTAGGGCTCTGCTTAGCCCTCCCTGACCTCTCAGCCTATGCCACTGCCTGCTGCAGGGTTTCGGAACAGCTTTCCTTGTCCTTTAGAACACTCACGCTGCACTTTGCAATAACGTGTGTGTAGGTGATCGATTTGCCTCGTCTTCTGACTAGCCTGTCAGCTCTGTGAGGACAGACTGTGTTATATCCCAAGGACAGTGTCTGGGGCACGAAGCAGGAGCTACGAATGGATGGAAACAGCGTGAGTCAAAGGGCGTGGGTCGTGCACTTCTGCGTCCCTTTCTTCCAAGCTGAGGGGACGTTTGGGCACAGTGACATGCAGTCTCCATGACCTAAGCCCTGTGCCCAGGCTCAGGGGACACAGACTAGAAAAGAGATACCCAATCCTGGCCTGGCATCCAAAACACACAGCTTCCCAAGCCTTGCCCCAAGAGATTCGGGTGTCTAGGATTTGTATTTTTGAACAAGGTCCTCCAGGCAATGCCGAATTGCCTATCGGGCTTGGGAACCCGTGGATATAAGGAACGTTAGACACCAAAGACAAGGAGACCAAGTCCGACCTGAAGGTTCATGGAAGGCTTTCTAGTGGAGATGATGCCTCAGCCAGGTCTTGGCAAATGTGAGTCATGTGAAGGAAGGAGAGAGCGGCGTTCTGGGTTGAAGGAACCACATGAACAAAAACAGAAACAGGTGACTGCATGGGGTGCACTTATGGGGGAAGGGCAGTGGGACTGAAGAAAAATGACAAGAATTAGGCCCCTGGTAGACCATCAAGCATAAATCATCCACTTTTCAGCTGGGATCCCAGGACCCTTCTGGGTAGGAAGCCCGCCATTTCAGCCACCGCTATTTTTAATCAGGCCCCATTCCTACTTTTGGTTCCATTTACCTTCTGGCTTTTTCTTATCTTCTTTTTCTAGTGAGACTGGGGCCTCCCGGAATAACTTTCTGAACCCTGGGCCGTATTGCCAAGGGCTTCCTTGAGAAATAGGCTTGACTTAAGAACTCCAAACCATCCTGGCTAGAAATAGGAGATTGCTGAAGCTGGCAAAACAGCAGCACCCCCAAACGACCGGGGGTCATGCGCATGACCCCAGGGCCATGCGCGTCCAGTGTGGCAGGAAAGGGTCTTTTTACCTGATTGAAAAACAATGTCTGGAGCATGAAGTTCAGGCCACAGAAGGATCTGCACATCATGATTCATGTCTTTCTTGGGCCCAGAATGGGGTGGTCACGTTGGGAATGACAGAGGGGTTGCACGTGGGATGGGAGGGTAGAGCCTCAAAGACCCGCCTCCACAGGAGTGAGCAGTCCACAGGCTAGGTGTCTCAGACTGTGGGAATCACCTGTCACCCCACACCCCACTCCGGACTCCCAACTATCCTTCCCCGTCTTTGCACTGCCTTGTCTTTCCATGCTTGGCCCCTCCTGCCCTCCCCTCCCGCACAGTTTAGTCAACGGGCCTGGGCTGTGTTGGCAGGCTGACACTCCCTCTTAACTGAACTTTTCAGACTGGACTTTTCTAATAAGCCCAGCTGTTGGCTGGAAAGGCTTCCTAAGACCAGCTAATATGCTACAGAGAGGGGAGTCGTCGGCACATTTTCCCCTCTCTTTTTTGTCCAGGTGGCCTCTAGGGACCAGGGCAGATCTGAAGTTCCCAGCCTCTCTCTGCACCAAGCTGCAAACCAGGCGTCTTCTGAGTAATGCCCCACGCCACAGGTCAGTGCCACCCCACCCAAGCCTGAACTATCTTGTCTGCTGCCCAGTTATAAATTAATCTCCTGTCATCAGTGATTAACTTATTCAAGCCACAGGAGCTGCTGAACCAAAACAGCCCCCTTGGGGTGAAAGAGTCTCCAACATCGTGCGGCGTGTGGATCTGCCTGTGACCCTCATCACTCTGGCCCTTGTGCTGTGTCAGCAAGGGAGCAGGGACAGCCAGGACAGGGGTCCTGCTCTGGGCACTGCTGCTTTGGGGCACTCACCGGCTTCCTCAGAGCGGAGATCCTCGCAGCAAAATTCTAGAGTTCATTTTCCAAGATGGCTTTCAAAATGAGGGTGGGGTGGGCATATTCTCTGGGGACATATGTCATGTGAAGACAAGCACCTGGGACTGATATGGAGGAAAGGGGAGCCAAACTCTGGAATGAGCTGGGTGTTGAGGAGACTGGAGAATCAATCACCTCTTACAGCATAAGCTGTCAGAGCAGGAAGAAGCCTTGGAGGTCACTCGTTCCGACTTCTTAATTCTGCGGACACCAAGGAAGAGGTGACTCACCCAAGGTCATACCATAGAGCCAAGGGGAGAGAAAGAACAGATGTCAAGTTGTATTTATGTGTCAGAAAAAGGCTTTCTTCACCACCATGGGGATAGTGGGCATACAGCTCTGGAAAAAAGGCCAGGGGATCCTTCCATAGACCACTCTTATCATTTGAAGGTCTCAAAAGTAAAGTTGCTCTGTTTGTTTTTTCTGAGTCATCCTGGCAGACTTGGTCTCACTTCCTAGTTTTAGGGCTTCTCACAGCAGTTAAAAAAAATTTTTTTTTTAATGTTTATTTTTGAGAGAGACAGAGACAGAATGCGAGTGGGTTAGGGCCAGAGAGAGGGAGACAGAGAATCCAAAGCAGGCTCCAGGCTCTGAGCTGTCAGCACGGAGCCCGACGCGGGGCTCCAACTCCTGAGCCGTGAGATCATGACCTGAGCCGGAGGTGGACGTTCAACCGACTGAGCCACCCAAGCGCCCCATTCTCACAGCAGTTTTAAAATTGTGCCTTTATTCACCTCTGTGGCCATCCCCCATAACCCGTAAAACCCAGTCCAACCACGAAAAAACCATCAAACAAACCCAAACTGGGGGACATTCTACCAAGAAGCTGACCAGTACCCCTCAAAACTGTCAAGGTCATCAAAAAACAAGGGAAGCCTGAGAAACCGTCACAGATCAGAGGAACCTAAGAAGACCCAATGATTAAAGGCACCTGGATGGGGTCCCGGAACAGGAAAAGGCCGTTAGGGAAAAACTAGTGAAATCAGAACAAAGTGGAGGGTTGAGGGGACAGCTCTGTCACAGTCCTGGCTCCTCAGCTGGAATGAATGCACCATAGTGTGTGAGATGTTAGCAACAGGGAACGGGGTGATGGGCGTACAGGAATCCTGCACTATCTTTGTAACCTCCCTGCAGATCTATAAACTATTTTAAAATGAAGCATTCATTTAAAAGAATTGTACGCGGTGCCTTTCAGTTTACCTCAGGCTGGAGCCTTAATCAGATGTTTAATTACAGTGCCTGTAACACAGTAGGTGTGGGATAAGAAGCATCTGAGAGAGGAAAGCGGGAACAAGGGAAGGAAGGAGGAATGGAGGAGAGAGAGAGAGGCAAGAAGAAAGAGCAAGAGGGCAGGAAGAGGTCACGGAGGCACAAGATGCAAAAGTCAACGTAATCATCCAGCAACTGGTGGCCAACTATGTGGAAGGTGGGATATTCCCATCATGGAATTCATTGGCCATAAAAAGAATCGAAGTACAGACACACGCTGCAGTGTGGATAAGCCTTGGTGAGGTTATGCTGAGTAAAAGAAGCCAGACACGAAAGACCATATATGGCATGATTCCATTCACGTGAAATGTTTAGAAAAAGCCAACCCACAGAACGGAGAGTAGATTGGTGGTTTCCAGGGCCTGGGGGCCAGGAGGGGATGGGGAGCCATGGCTAACGGGTGTGGGGTTTCTTTGGGGGGCGGTGAAAATGTTCTGCTATTAGATAGCAATGTACTGGCTATATACTATGAACTTTGCAAATATACTAAGATGGTTTAAATTGCCCACTTTAAAATAGTGCATTTTATGCTGTATGAATTACATAATAAATTAAAAAATAAAATGGAAATGTTGAAAAGTAAATACAACTCAATCTGTACTTTAGAGGAGCTCACCATGTACTGGACACTTTCAGTCCCAATGACTGTAAACCTTTCCCCCTGTCTGTAAGCTCCATGGGGGTAGGAGCTGGGGAGAGTTTTGCTCAGTATTTATCCCCAGTTCCTAAGAGGCTCTCAAGAAGAACTTGCTGAATGGAAGAATGAGTGTGTTAAGTCCTATGACAGACAGCCAGGGGGTCACAGAGGAGAGGCTACAGGTGTTCAGGAAAATCTAGGGTGCTCAGAAAAACCACAGGCTGTGCCGCAGACAGGATTTACCTCACCACGACACCGTCATGATATTCAAAGCCCTCCCTAGAGCCAAATCCATGCAATCCTGAGACCCCAAGCAAAGCCCTGCAAAGGCGCCTCTTTCTAACCTGCTGCCTGCTCCGTGTGCCCTGGGACTCCTTCCTCTTGGACACCCACAAACTTCCCGAGGAAGCTTGAGCCAGTCTAGACCCACTCTGCTCAGCCCAGGGAGCTCATCCTCTGGAGGAAGGGATGTGCATACACTCCCACCCACCCCCCCACCGAGCCCACTGCTTCTGATACAGTGTGCTGAGCAGAAGAACCAAGGCAAAAGCAAGAAATGGTGGGAGCCTCATGAGAGCAGTTCATGGCCCGCACCCCCGTGGGCAGAGGCAGGTGGCAGAAAGTGTCCCAGAGGAGGGGACATCATTTCAGCATGAGGGGCCTTGAGGCATGAGGAATGGATTGATTCTGAAATAGTTTCTGTGTTGGTAATATCTCCACTCCTGCTTTCATGAATGGTTGGTTGTTTTCTTGTTCACCCTCCACAGATCCTTAGAGACAGCCTGTCACATCATCACCAAAGCCCCAATAAGACTCCCAAGGTGACCCAGCTACTCAAAGGTGTCATAAAAAAATGAAACCTGCTTTTTGATTCCTTGAGCCAGCCAGAAGGAAGTGAGTATTTTTTAAAATCCGATTTCAAGTACCTCAAAATACTGGGCGACTGTGGCTGGAAACCATCATTGACATGCGAGGGACTTGGAAGAGAGCTCGCCATCCCAAGTGTGAGCTTGAACCGGAAAGAAACCTGAACTACACATATTGTAGCTTTGACAGAGCATCGGAGTAGGAAAAGCAAAGGCTTTTCAGCCAGGCAAAGCCGGGTGTGGAAGACAGCCCTGCCACTTACCAGCTGTATCCTGTTAGGAAATACAGGCTCTGAGCCTCAGTTTCCTGGGATGGAACATGGGGATATGGTCCCCAGCCTGCTGGGTTGCTTTGAGAGTTAAAAAAAAATAATGTGTGTAAAGCATCCTGGTTAGTATCTGGCAGAGAAGAGCCTCTCAATAAATGGCAGGTATTTTTTAAATCATTATGATTACAACTACTGTCATAATTATAGAGATACCTTCTCAATTCGGAGGGTACTTGAAAATAAACTTCTATCCAAAACTCCCTCTCAGCTTATTCTAAAATCTATTCAAAGAACAAATGGAGCTTTGGGCTTTTATCCTGGGCTCAATTGCAAACGGAGTTTCTACATCATTTCATAATGAGTGTTTGTGATGAGATCACAGAACCACAGAAGACAAAATTGGAGACAGAGAAGCTCCTGCACCTTTCAACCCTGTCTGTGAAACAAAACAAAATAAAGCGTATCAGCCTGTATGGATATACGGAGGATAAGAGATTTTGTCCCTAAAATATGTCAAGCGTTAAAGTGAAACCTGGATTTCAGTGTCCATGTCTTACTAAATCTTCCGCACTGTATAATGAACTACTTTAAAGCAATGCCGTGCAGATGTAGAACTCACGTGATCTAAACAGAACAAGTAGAAGAGGAAAAGGAGGAAGGGGCTAAGGAAGGGGTGGGGTGGGGGGGGAGGAGGAAGGCACGGGCATAGGTATTTTTTTAAAAAAGACCAGGTGATTCCAGTGTGCAGCCAGAGACTCATTGGATGGTGCCGCTTCCCTTTGACACTTTAACGCCATACCCCTTCGGTAAATAGGAAATAGGAAATACTTGTTTCTCCGTCTCCCTGTAGGCCCAGTGGGGTTTAGTAAAATTGCGCCTGACATGTAATACATTAGATGCTGCTGAAAGCCACGTGCTTATTGTAAAACAATTACTAGGAACTGGGAACCACAGTAGATCAAGGACAAGGCTGCACTTCCACGTTTATGTGTTAATGGGGGAGCCCAAGGCCTTGGGCAGGTGGGGTGAGTGTTGCCCTTTGAACACGGCATGACTTACAAGGGATTTCAGGTATCTGCTGGACGCTCTGGGCTGTTGATTTGATCACAGACACTACATCCAAAGAGGTAAGTAAAGCAAAATCTAAAACATTTGAAAAAGGAAAGCAGAGTTGTGTCTTTGCAGTTTTCTCACGCCGCTGTTTTAAAGTGATTTCTTGGTTTCCTCCTTGTTCGTGACCACTAGATGGCGCACACGTTACAAAACAGTATCTGAAGTGGGCGCTGCTATGACTTCGCAAAGGGAATCAGAGGTAGGGGTGGCCAGATTTAGCAAATGAATGAATGAATGAATGAGTGAATGAATAACTCCCAATTAAATTGGAAGTTCAGACAAACACATATTTCATGGGCTACCCCACTTATACTCAAAAAAAGCACTGTTGTTTTATATGAAATTCAAATTTAACTGGGTGTCCTGTATTTTGTCTGGCAATCTTAATCAGTGGGGTACTTTCGGGAATAAGTAGGTAATCCAGTGGTGCTCAGCTTTTTCAGATACTAGAAGTTTTTCGGTGGCATGGTTGAAGGAATCCAAAAATTCAAAGCAACGTGAAACAAGGTAGCAATGATTAGAGCACAGTCAAAAGGGTTATAGTGCAGCAGTGTCTTCAGGGTGCAAAAAGCCCTGACAGTTAACCCTTTACTTCCTGGTTTGTCCCATATCATTGGGTGAGTCCAGCTGTTCCTGCCCTAACCACAGCTCTTCAGTCATCAAGGCAAGTTCTGGAATAATCCCAGCATTCACTCTTGCTTTCTTCAGCAATGGCTTGAGTGTGGCCTTGCCCTATGCCTCCTTGCTCTTAAAGTAAGTTGGACCTACATTACTTAGAGAAACACAGTCCCAGTGTTCACCTTGACAGAGAGTGGCATAGATAGTCACTTGTGAGAAAAGGAAGTTTTACATGTTAAGCAGAATTTGATGGCAGACACGTAGCGGTTGGTGCTGTGCCTCCTGCCAAGCTGACATCCCTTGGCCAGCCTCACGTTCAATACCTCATGGAGAAGAAAAGGCAGAAACACCTGCATTCTGAGCTCTTTCTTTTCATTCTTTTTATTTTTTTTTTATTTTTTATTTTTTATTTTTTATTTTTTTTAATTAATTAATTTATTTATTTTTTAATATATGAAATTTACTGTCAAATTGGTTTCCATACAACACCCAGTGCTCATCCCAAAAGGTGCCCTCCTCAATACCCATCACCCACCCTGCCCTCCCTCCCACCCCCCATCCACCCTCAGTTTGTTCTCAGTTTTTAACAGTCTCTTATGCTTTGGCTCTCTCCCACTCTAACCTCTTTTTTTTTTTTTTTTTTCCCTTCCCCTCCCCCATGGGTTTCTGTTACGTTTCTCAGGATCCACATAAGAGTGAAACCATATGGTATCTGTCTTTCTCTGTATGGCTTATTTCACTTAACATCACACTCTCCAGTTCCATCCACGTTGCTACAAAAGGCCATATTTCATTCTTTCTCATTGCCACGTAGTATTCCATTGTGTATATAAACCACAATTTCTTTATCCATTCATCAGTTGATGGACATTTAGGCTCTTTCCATAATTTGGCGATTGTTGAGAGTGCTGCTATAAACATTGGGGTACAAGTGCCCCTATGCATCAGTACTCCTGTATCCCTTGGATAAATTCCTAGCAGTGCTATTGCTGGGTCATAGGGTAGGTCTATTTTTAATTTTCTGAGGAACCTCCACACTGCTTTCCAGAGTGGCTGCACCAATTTGCATTCCCACCAACAGTGCAAGAGGGTTCCCGTCTCTCCACATCCTCTCCAGCATCTATAGTCTCCTGATTTCTTCATTTTGGCCACTCTGACTGGCGTGAGGTGGTATCTGAGTGTGGTTTTGATTTGTATTTCCCTGATGAGGAGCGACGTTGAACATCTTTTCATGTGCCTGTTGGCCATCCGGATGTCTTCTTTAGAGAAGTGTCTATTCATGTTTTCTGCCCATTTCTTCACTGGGTTATTTGTTTTTCGGGTGTGGAGTTTGATGAGCTCTTTATAGATTTTGGATACTAGCCCTTTGTCCGATGTGTCATTTGCAAATATCTTTTCCCATTCCGTTGGTTGCCTTTTAGTTTTGTTGGTTGTTTCCTTTGCTGTGCAGAAGCTTTTTATCTTCATAAGGTTCCAGTAATTCACTTTTGCTTTTAATTCCCTTGCCTTTGGGGATGTGCCGAGTAAGAGATTGCTACGGCTGAGGTCAGAGAGGTCTTTTCCTGCTTTCTCCTCTAAGGTTTTGATGGTTTCCTGTCTCACATTCAGGTCCTTTATCCATTTTGAGTTTATTTTTGTGAATGGTGTGAGGAAGTGGTCTAGTTTCAACCTTCTGCATGTTGCTGTCCAGTTCTCCCAGCACCATTTGTTAAAGAGACTGTCTTTTTTCCATTGGATGTTCTTTCCTGCTTTGTCAAAAATGAGTTGGCCATACGTTTGTGGGTCTAGTTCTGGGGTTTCTATTCGATTCCATTGGTCTATGTGTCTGTTTTTATGCCAATACCATGCTGTCTTGATGATGACAGCTTTGTAGTAGAGGCTAAAGTCTGGGATTGTGATGCCTCCTGCTTTGGTCTTCTTCTTCAAAATTACTTTGGCTATTCGGGGCCTTTTGTGGTTCCATATGAATTTTAGGATTGCTTGTTCTAGTTTCGAGAAGAATGCTGGTGCAATTTTGATTGGGATTGCATTGAATGTGTAGATAGCTTTGGGTAGTATTGACATTTTGACAATATTTATTCTTCCAATCCATGAGCAGGGAATGTCTTTCCATTTCTTTATACCTTCTTCAATTACCTGCATAAGCTTTCTATAGTTTTCAGCATACAGATCTTTTACATCTTTGGTTAGATTTATTCCTAGGTATTTTATGCTTCTTGGTGCAATTGTGAATGGGATCAGTTTCTTTATTTGTCTTTCTGTTGCTTCATTGTTAGTGTATAAGAATGCAACTGATTTCTGTACATTGATTTTGTATCCGGCAACTTTGCTGAATTCATGTATCAGTTCTAGCAGACTTTTGGTGGAGTCTATCGGATTTTCCATGTATAATATCATGTCATCTGCAAAAAGCGAAAGCTTGACTTCATCTTTGCCAATTTGGATGCCTTTGATTTCCTTTTGTTGTCTGATTGCTGATGCTAGAACTTCCAGCACTATATTAAACAGCAGCGGTGAGAGTGGGCATCCCTGTCGTGTTCCTGATCTCAGGGAAAAAGCTCTCAGTTTTTCCCCATTGAGGATGATGTTAGCTGTGGGCTTTTCATAAACGGCTTTTATGATCTTTAAGTATGTTCCTTCTATCCCGACTTTCTCAAGGGTTTTTATTAAGAAAGGGTGCTGGATTTTGTCAAAGGCCTTTTCTGCATCGATTGACAGGATCATATGGTTCTTCTCTTTTTTTTTGTTAATGTGATGTATCACGTTGATCGATTTGCGAATGTTGAACCAGCCCTGCATCCCAGGAATGAATCCCACTTGATCATGGTGAATAATTCTTTTTATATGCTGTTGAATTCGATTTGCTAGTATCTTATTGAGAATTTTTGCATCCATATTCATCAGGGATATTGGCCTGTAGTTCTCTTTTTTTACTGGGTCTCTGTCTGGTTTAGGAATCAAAGTAATACTGGCTTCATAGAATGAGTCTGGAAGTTTTCCTTCCCTTTCTATTTCTTGGAATAGCTTGAGAAGGATACGTATTATCTCTGCTTTAAACGTCTGGTAGAACTCCCCTGGGAAGCCATCTGGTCCTGGACTCTTATTTGTTGGGAGATTTTTGATAACCGATTCAATTTCTTCGCTGGTTATGGGTCTGTTCAAGCTTTCTATTTCCTCCTGATTGAGTTTTGGAAGAGTGTGGGTGTTTAGGAATTTGTCCATTTCTTCCAGGTTGTCCAATTTGTTGGCATATAATTTTTCATAGTATTCCCTGATAATTGTTTGTATCTCTG
Source organism: Neofelis nebulosa (assembly GCF_028018385.1). NCBI lineage: Eukaryota > Metazoa > Chordata > Mammalia > Carnivora > Felidae > Neofelis > Neofelis nebulosa. The sequence continues at coordinate 55,659,517 of NC_080797.1, read as the reverse complement.
AGGGATTGGTTGTAATAATTCCATTTTCATTCATGATTTTATCTATTTGGGTCATCTCCCTTTTCTTTTTGAGAAGCCTGGCTAGAGGTTTGTCAATTTTGTTTATTTTTTCAAAAAACCAACTCTTGGTTTCGTTGATCTGCTCTACAGTTTTTTTAGATTCTATATTGTTTATTTCTGCTCTGATCTTTATGATTTCTCTTCTTCTGCTGGGTTTGGGCTGCCTTTGCTGTTCTGCTTCTATTTCCTTTAGGTGTGCTGTTAGATTTTGTATTTGGGATTTTTCTTGTTTCTTGAGATAGGCCTGGATTGCAATGTATTTTCCTCTCAGGACTGCCTTCGCTGCGTCCCAAAGCGTTTGGATTGTAGTATTTTCATTTTCGTTTGTTTCCATATATTTTTTACTTTCTTCTCTAATTGCCTGGTTGACCCACTCCTTCGTTAGTAGGGTGTTCTTTCACCTCCATGCTTTTGGAGGTTTTCCAGACTTTTTCCTGTGGTTGATTTCAAGCTTCATAGCATTGTGGTCTGAAAGTATGCATGGTATAATTTCAATTCTTGTAAACTTATGAAGGGCTGTTTTGTGACCCAGTATATGATCTATCTTGGAGAATGTTCCATGTGCACTCGAGAAGAAAGTATATTCTGTTGCTTTGGGATGCAGAGTTCTAAATATATCTGTCAAGTCCATCTGATCCAATGTATCATTCAGGGCCCTTGTTTCTTTATTGACTGTGTGTCTAGATGATCTATCCATTTCTGTAAGTGGTGTGTTAAAGTCCCCTGCAATGACCACATTCTTATCAATAAGGTTGCTTATGTTTATGAGTAACTGTTTTATATATCTGGGGGCTCCGGTATTTGGCGCATAGACATTTATAATTGTTAGCTCTTCCTGATGGATAGACCCTGTAATTATTATATAATGCCCTTCTTCATCTCTTGTTACAGCCTTTAATTTAAAGTCTAGTTTGTCTGATATAAGTATGGCTACTCCAGCTTTCTTTTGGCTTCCAGTAGCATGATAAATAGTTCTCCATCCCCTCACTCTCAATCTAAAGGTGTCCTCAGATCTAAAATGAGTCTCTTGTAGACAGCAAATAGATGGGTCTTGTTTTTTTATCCATTCTGATACCCTATGTCTTTTGGTTGGCGCATTTAATCCATTTACATTCAGTGTTATTATAGAAAGATACGGGTTTAGAGTCATTGTGATGTCTGTATGTTTTATGCTTGTAGTGATGTCTCTGGTACTTTGTCTCACAGGATCCCCCTTAGGATCTCTTGTAGGGCTGGTTTAGTGGTGACAAATTCCTTCAGTTTTTGTTTGTTTGGGAAGACCTTTATCTCTCCTTCTATTCTAAATGACAGACTTGCTGGATAAAGGATTCTCGGCTGCATATTTTTTCTGTTTAGCACACTGAAGATATCGTGCCAAGCCTTTCTGGCCTGCCAAGTTTCAAAGGAGAGATCAGTCACGAGTCTTATAGGTCTCCCTTTATATGTGAGGGCACGTTTATCCCTTGCTGCTTTCAGAATTTTCTCTTTATCCTTGTATTTTGCCAGTTTCACTATGATATGTCGTGCAGAAGATCGATTCAAGTTACGTCTGAAGGGAGTTCTCTGTGCCTCTTGGATTTCAATGCCTTTTTCCTTCCCCAGTTCCGGGAAGTTCTCAGCTATAATTTCTTCAAGTACCCCTTCAGCACCTTTCCCTCTCTCTTCCTCCTCTGGGATACCAATTATGCGTATATTATTTCTTTTTAGTGTATCACTTAGTTCTCTAATTTTCCCCTCATACTCCTGGATTTTTTTATCTCTCTTTCTTTCAGCTTCCTCTTTCTCCATAACTTTATCTTCTAGTTCACCTATTCTCTCCTCTGCCTCTTCAATCCGAGCCGTCGTGGTTTCCATTTTGTTTTGCATTTCGTTTAAAGCGTTTTTCAGCTCCTCGTGACTGTTCCTTAGTCCCTTGATCTCTGTAGCAAGAGATTCTCTGCTGTCCTGTATACTGTTTTCAAGCCCAGCGATTAATTTTATGACTATTATTCTAAATTCACTTTCTGTTATATTATTTAAATCCTTTTTGATCAGTTCATTAGCTGTTGTTATTTCCTGGAGATTCTTCTGAGGGGAATTCTTCCATTTGGTCATTTTGGACAGTCCCTGGAGTGGTGAGGACCCGCAGGGCACTTCCCCCGTGCTGTGGTGTATAACTGGAGTTGGTGGGCGGGGCCGCAGTCCAACCTGATGTCTGCCCCCAGCCCACCGCTGGGGCCACAGTCAGACTGGTGTGTGCCTTCTCTTCCCCTCTCCTAGGGGCGGGATTCACTGTGGGGTGGTGTGGCCCGTCTGGTCTACTTGCACACTGCCAGGCTTGTGGTGCTGGGGAGCTGGCGTATTAGCTGGGGTGGGTAGGCAAGGTGCACGGGGGCGGGAGGGGCAGGCTTAGCTCGCTTCTCCTTAGGTGATCCACTTCAGGAGGGGCCCTGTGGCAGCGGGAGGGAGTCAGATCCGCTGCCGGAGGTTTGGCTCCGCAGAAGCACAGAGTTGGGTGTTTGCGCGGAGCGAGCAAGTTCCCTGGCAGGAACTGGTTCTCTTTGGGATTTTGGCTGGGGGATGGGCGGGGGAGATGGCGCTGGCGAGCGCCTTTGTTCCCCGCCAAGCTGAGCTCTGCCGTCCGGGGGCTCAGCAGCTCTCCCTCCCTTTGTCCTCCAGCCTTCCCGCTTTCTGAGCAGAGCTGTTAACTTATGACCTCCCAGACGCTAAGTCGCGCTTGCTGTCGGAACACAGTCCGTCCGGCCCCTCCGCTTTTGCCAGCCCGACTCGGGGGCTCTGCTTGGCCAGCGAGCCGCCCCTCCGCCCCGGCTCCCTCCCGCCAGTCCGTGGAGCGCGCACCGCCTCGCCGCCCTTCCTACCCTCTTCCGTGGGCCTCTCGTCTGCGCTTGGCTCCGGAGACTCCGTTCTGCTAATCCTCTGGCGGTTTTCTGGGTTCTTTAGGCAGGTGTAGGTGGAATCTAAGTGATCAGCAGGACGCGCGGTGAGCCCAGCGTCCTCCTACGCCGCCATCTTCCGGACTATTAATGTTCTTTCTATTTGTAAAAACCTCAAGAAACATTGTAATCTCTTCTTTTCCTCAAACATTTGCAGAGCTGGTAGTTGTAGGATATGCTTAGCTCTGAAACTGGTCCATGCCTGTGCATCTCCAAATAACACAAAGGCTTCTGTTGTTTTCCTCTGTTTATCTTTCTCTCTTCTCCCTTCCCCAAGCAGCTTGCAACTCCTTTTCATTCTTTTTAATGTTTGTTTATTTTTGAGAGAGAGAGGGAGCCCACGTGGGAGGGGCAGAGAGAGAGAGAGGGAGAGGGAGAGGGAGAGGGAGAGAATCCCAAGCAGGCTCCTCACTGGCAGGGCAGAGTCCAATGTGGGGCTCAAACTCACAAACCGTGAGATCATGACCTTAGCCGAAGTCAGACGCTTAACTGACTGAGCCACCCAGGTGCCCCTCTGAGCTCTTTCTTGACATGAATTGGCTAATCTCCCTGCTTGACCACAAGTCTCCTACAGGAAGGATCCGTCCTTATAGCATCTGGCACAGAGAAACGCTGAAGGCAGACCTCGAACTCAGGGCACTGCACCCTGAATCAGTGTTGTCTTCAACACACTTTCCAGACAGATCAATTGCCCCAGTTTGTGATCCAAGTTGTAGTGCACCTGCTCTACCTGTAGGACGACTGGGTCCCTGGGAAGGAGAAGAAGACCGAAAGAAAGGAAATGGAAAAGCAAAAGTTAGCAATAGTTTGCAAAAGTTGACCTTAAAGGCTACACAGCTAGAGCCTGCTCTGATCACTAACTCTTCTCTACTGAGGGGGAGAGGAAGACCTGATGGCCAGAAATCTGTCTCAGACCCACTGTTAGGATCTTGATTCTTTCTCCTGCAAAATGAATGCTTGCAGGAGTCGATACACGAGAGAGCACAATCCAGTCTCTTTTTTTCTCCCCACCCCAACTCTTTCCAAGATCTCTTTCTTCCTAACAGCTTTACTGAAACACAATTTGCACATTTTTCAATGTGCACTTTCGTGTACAGTTCAGTGGCTTTTGGTATATACACAGAGTTGTGTGACCAACAGTGCAATCAATTTTACCACGTTTTCATCACCCCAGAAAGAAATCCCACCCCCATCAGTGGCCACTCCCCATTGCTTCCCAGTCCCCACCCCCAGCCCCAAGCAACAGCTAACCTACTTTTTGTCTCTATAAATCGGCCTACCCTGGACATGTCATATAAATGGAATCACATATTATGTGGTCTTTTGCGTCTGGCTTCTTTCCCTTAGTATGATGTCAAGATTCACCCAAGTTGTAGCATGCGTCTATACTTCATTCTTTTTTCTGCTAATATTCCATGTAGGGATACACCACATTTTATGTACCCATTTATTGGTTGATGGGTGTTTGGGCTGTTTTCACGTTGGGGTTTTTACAAATAATGCTGCTATGAACCTTCATGGAGCGCACAGTCCATTCCGTGACTCTGCTCCAGGTCTTATAGACACATTGAGAAGGGTCAACTGTCTTTCTTTGTTCTAGAAACTCATTCACAGTAGGGCAGCTCCATGGAGATGCTGCCTCCAAAGTAAGAACAAAAAGAGAATATATATTTAACTGGGGGAATATATATTTAACTCGGTGGCATCAGGCTTTGGCTCACGACAGGATCTCATGGTTCATGAGTTCAAGCTCCGTGTAAGGCTCTATGCTGACAGCTCAGAGCCTGGAGCCTGCTTTGGATTCTGCCTATCTCTCTCTCTCTCTCTCTCTCTCTCTCTCTCTCTCAATCTCTCCTTCCCCACTTGTGCTCTCTCTCTCTCTCTCTCTTTCAAAAATAAATAAACATCAAAAAAAAATTAACTGGGGGAGAGGAGACACTGGGCAAGAGGGCTCTTCTGGGTAGATTCTTGCCAAGTTATATGAGTTCTTGGGCTCTGAGAAGTTTAGGGAAGATTACGAGGTTTTCCATCTGCAGAATGGGTACATGATTCCTTTGCTTCCTCCAGTCTATAACTAGCACATCCACATCTAAGAAAATTTGGGTCCTAAAGTAACACTATGTTTAGACAGCTTTGTAAGAATGGTCAGACAATGGCATCTTTGGGAAATTTTTGCCCTCTGAGATATCCTGAATTCCTTAGGTCAACACATGGATAAACATGAAAAAGAAAAGAGGCTGCATTTTTCAGATTTTCCTCACCACTTTCAAGGCATAATGGTCCTAGAGAGGAAGCCAAGCACTCCTCTTTCAGAGGGGAGAGAGGAGAGAGGGATCAAGATTGACTGAAGTGAGTCATCCTTACTCCCCTGCTGAGATATTCCTCCCCTGGGAACTCTGCATGGATTCATTCCACACAACTTACTGAGCACCTTCTGTGTGCCAAGTGCTGCAGATAAAAATACCACATCATTTTGCAAGTGAGGAAACTGGGGCTCAGAGTTCCCATAGAAAATGATGCTAGCAAATGATTTTACCTAAATCTGACCACGGAGCGGCCATTATGGAAACGTCAACAATGATTAAAATGCAGTCGCTACTCTCCAGCAGATTATAAGCTAGTGAGGAAAACAGATAAATAAGTAAAAAATGAAAAAGAGACAGATTGGTACCAGAGGTGAGAAGCATAGAGAAATCATGGGGTAAAACCAAGGGCACTGCAGCCAGTGGTGGGTAGGAGAACACATAGTTTCCCCAAGAAAATGAAGTTTGAAAAACAAGGAAGAATCTACCAGGGAAAGGAAGGAAAGATGAGTTTCCTTCAGAGAGAGAGCAGTAGCTACAAAGGATTTGCTATAACAGATAGCTTTAAGAAGTCTGTAAAAATATCAGCGATTGTGGCTAAAATTAACAACACAGGAAACAACAGATGTTGGTGAGGATGCAGAGAAAGGGGAACACTCTTACACTGTTGGGGGGAATGCAAACTGGTGCAGCCACTCTGGAAAACAGTATGGGGGCTCCTCAAAAAGTTAAAAATAGAACTACCCTACGACCCAGCAGTTGTACTACTAGGTATTTACCCAAAGGATACAAAAATCCTGATTTCAACGGGTGTGTGCACACCCGTGTGCAGCATTATCAACGATAGTCGAGTTATGGAAAGAGCCCAAGGGTCCATCAATGGATGAATGGATAAAGAAGATGTTGTATAGGGGCGCCTGGGTGGCGCAGTCGGTTAAGCGTCCGACTTCAGCCAGGTCACGATCTCGCGGTCCGTGAGTTCGAGCCCCGCGTCGGGCTCTGGGCTGATGGCTCGGAGCCTGGAGCCTGTTTCCGATTCTGTGTCTCCCTCTCTCTCTGCCCCTCCCCCGTTCATGCTCTGTCTCTCTCTGTCCCAAAAATAAATAAAAAAACGTTGAAAAAAAAAAGAAAATTTAAAAAAAAAAAAAAAAAAAAGAAGATGTTGTATATTACACACACACACACACACACACACACACACACACAAACACAGTGGAATATTACTCAGCCACCAAAAGAATGAAATTTTGCCATTTGTAACAACATGGATGGAGTTAGAGTGTATTATGCTAAGCAGAATAAGTCAGTGAGCAAAAGACAAATACCATATGATTTCACTCTTAAATGTGGAATTTAATGGGAATGCAAGCTGGTGCAGCCACTCTGGAAAACAGTGTGGAGGTTCCTCAAAAAATTAAAAATAGAACTACCCTACGACCCAGCAATTGCACTACTAGGCATTTATCCATGGGATACAGGTGTGGTGTTTCAAACGGACACATGCACCCCCATCTTTATAGCAGCACTATTGACAATAGCCAAAGTATGGAAAGAGCCCAAATGTCCATCGATGGATGAATGGATAAAGAAGATGTGGTATATATATATATGTATATATATATATACATACACACACACACACACACACACACACACAGTGGAGTATTACTCGGCAATCAAAAAGAATGAAATGAAATCTTGCCATTTGCAACTATGTGGATGGAACTGGAGGGTATTATGCTGGGTGAAATTAGTCAGAGAAAGACAAATATCATATGACTTCACTCATATGAGGACTTTAAGAGACAAAACAGATGAATACAAGGGAAGGGAAACAAAAATAATATAAAAACAGGGAGGGGGACAAAGCATAAGAGACTCATAAATATGGAGAACAAACAGAGGGTTACTGGAGGGATTGTGGGAGGGGGGATGGGCTCAATGGGTAAGGGGCATTAAGGAATCTACTCCTGAAATCATTGTTGCATTAGATGCTAACTAATTTGGATGTAAATTTAAAAAAATAAAATTATTATGTTGAAAAAAAAACCTTTATTTTATCAAATATTACATGGTAAAATTTATGTTTAATAAAATCTTTGGTAATATTTGGCCTCACTCAATATAAAAAATGACATTCTTTTAAATTTACTTTAAATAAATTATATTAGGAAGAAGACAATTTTGACAAATAAAATATTGTATTATTCTTGGTTTGGTCATGATGTACATGAAAATATGGGAAAAAAACCTTGAATTACTAGCTTAGTATTAAATGCAGGTAGAAACTTTAAAAAATGTGGAATTTGAGAAACAAAATGGGTTAACATAGGGGAAACCATAAAACAGATTCTGAACTATAGAGGACAAACTGAGGGTTGCTGGAGGGGAGGTGGGCGGGGGCATGGGCTAAATGGGTGATAGGCATTAAGGAGGGCACTTGGGATGAGCACTGGGTGTCATATGTTAAGTGATGAGTCACTAAATTCTACTTCTGAAACTAATATTACACTGTATGTTAGCGAACTAAAATTTAAACTGAAGCTTGAAACATTAAAAAGGAAGAAGAAGAAAATCGGTGATGGGAGCAGTGGGTATGAGTGGCCATCCAGAGCGGTAAGAGACGACAGAGGTCAACCACAAAGGGATTTTTATATCACACTGAAAGATGGCTTTTATTCTGAAACTTATGGGGGGCCATGAAGGCTTTTAAACTGAAGGGGGAGGTAATCTAAAATTTTACCAAGTTTACTTGAACAACATTGTGGAAAATGGATTGGAAGGAGCACGAGTAAAAGCTAAAAATACTCCCAAACCTTGTCCAAACCGGCTCCATTCTGAGCCACTTGTCTGGAAAAGACACACTGTTTTCATGGTGGCTTTTTGCTTCACTGTCCTCCTGGGTGGGCCCGTGTCTTCCTCTTCTTGTCCTTACCCCATTGGAGTAGACCGCCATGTAAAAACCCTAAGGAAAGAAAGCTGCTTCACAGGTAAAATTTCTAAGTTCTTGTAAGTCTGAAATGTCTTCATTCTGCCTTTACTCCTGACAGAAAGAATTCCAGGCTGGAAAACAGCTTCCCTCAGAACTTTGTGGGCATGGCTTTATTGTCTTGTGGTGATACCAGTCTGGTTGTCTTTCCTTTGACTTCACGTTTGAAAGAATCCTCTTGTGCTTCACACCTTCTGGGACACTATACTTCGGCTGCACTGGCCATCTTGTGCCTCTTCCTGGAATTTTCTTCCCCAACTTTGCTCATGACTGGTATTATTTCATTCAGGTCTGAGCTCAAATGTCCGCTCTCAGAGAGGCCTCCCCTTAGCAACCTCGCTACACCAGCAAATACTAGAGGTACAAAACAATATTTATCAAGTTAATTAAAAATAATTAGTTATTTCCAACTAGGATTCTGTGAAAATATTTCAGAAAGGAGGTAGTATTTGGACCAGGCCAAATTCACAATCTAACTTATGTTTGATTGGCTCTCTGTATGGAGAAAAGGTGAATCTCAAATCCTTACCTCATATAATACACAGAAATGTATTCGGATTTATTCAGATGCCTTTTAAATCTAAATGAAAAAGAAAACTAATAAATATTCTAGAATAAAAACATAACATGTCTGTCTTCATCACCTTGGAGGATGGTAGATTCTTTTTTTTTAATTAATTTATTTTTTAATTTGCATCCAAGCTAGTTAGCATGTAGTGCAACAAAGATTTCAGGAGTAGATGCCTTAATGCCCCTTACCCATTGAGCCCATCCCCCCTCCCACAACCCCTCCAGTAACCCTCTGTTTGTTCTCCATTTTTAAGAGTCTCTTCTGTTTTGTTCCCCTCCCTGTTTTTATATTATTTTTGCTTTCCTTCCCTTATGTTCATCTGTTTCGTCTCTTAAAGTCCTCATATGAGTGAAGTCATATGATATTTGTCTTTCTCCAACTGACTAATTTTGCTTAGCATAAAACCCTCTAGTTCCATCCACGTAGTTGCAAACGTCAATATTTCATTCTTTTGGCTTGCCGAGTAATACTCCATTGTGTGCATATATATATATATATATATATATATATACACACACACATATATATATACACATATGTGTATATATATATGTGTGTGTGTATATATATATATATGCATATATATATATATATATATGCACACACACACACCACATCTTCTTTATTCATTCATCCGTCAATGGACATTTGGGCTCTTTCCATACTTTGGCTATTGTTGATAGTGCTGCTATAAACATGAGGGTGCATGTGTCCCTTCGAAACAGCAATATTCTGTATCCCTTGGATAAAAGCCTAGTAGTGCAATTGCTGAGTTGTAGGGTAGTTCTATTTTTAGTTTTTTTGAGGCATCTCCATACTGTTTTCCACAGTGGCTGCACCAGCTTGCATTCCCACCAGCAGTGCCAAAGTGATGGAATATGGAGGATTCTTAACCAGGACACCAAAAGGTACTAGTCATTAAAATAAAACAGTAAACTGGACTGGATTAAAACTTAAAGCTTCTGTTCATCAAAAGACACACTGAAGACAGTGAAAAGGCACGTGAGAAAAGATATTTGCAATATATGGTACAGAAACTCATTTTCTGAGTAAAGAACTTTCACAATTAATAAGAAAAAAGGAAAGCAACACAATAGAAAAGTGGACAAAAGATTTGAACAGACACTGCCCCAGAGAAGATATCCAAGCAGCCAATAAACATGAAAACAGTGCTTAATTTCACTGTTCACCAAGAATGCAAGTTAAAAGCGCAATGCAATACCACTATGTGTTCACAGGCGTTGAACAGACACTGCCTCAGTCTATTTGTGCTGCTATAACCAAATACCATAGGTGGAGCGGCTTATAAACAGCAGACATTCATTTCTTACAGTTCTGAAGGCTGGGAAGACCAACCATGGAGGCACAGATTTGGCGTATGGTGAGGACCCGCTTTCTGGTGCATAGACTGTGCTTTCCAACTATAACCTTCCATGGTGGCAAAGGATGAATCTGGGGCCTCTTTTATAAGGGTACCTGCCATCACCTCGTAAAGTCCCTACCTCTAAATACCGTCACATTGAGGATTAGGTTTCAACAGATGAATTGAGGTGGGGGAGTGCATTAGGATGATAATATTCACCACACATGGCTAAAATGAAAAGGAGAAACAATGTGGGCAAGTGGTTGGGACTCTCCTATCCTGTGGGAAGTAGGTATATTTATCAGTCCCTTTGGAAGTAGCCACTGAGGCTACATAGACGTACATCCTATGACTTAGCAATCACACTCCTGGGTAAATACCCAATAGAGTTGTGTGCATATATTCATCAAAAGATATTTACGAAAAGAATGTTCACAGCAGTGCTGTTAGTAAGAGCCTAAAACAGGAAACTGCCTAAATATCCCTCAACAGTAGAATGGATAAATTGTGCTACAGTCATAAAATGAAATGCTACTTAGCAATGCTAATAAATGAACTATTATTACACGTGAAAACACGAATGAACCTCATAAACATATTTAGTAAGGGAAGCAACGCACAGAAGATTTTGTAGTTTACGATTCCATTTGTATAAAATTCAAAAACAGGCAAAACTAACCTATGAGTTTAAAGATAGTTATCATTGCTTTCTACTGAGGCTTGGGGGGGAATGAGGGACTGTGTAGCAGTGGGAGAGGACACCAAGAGATTTCTGGAGTGCTGATAATGTTTTAGCCTTTTATCTAGGTGCTGGTCACATAGGTGTATCCACTTTGTGAAAATGCATCAATGTGTATACCTACCATTTGCACACTTCTCCGTATGCATGTTATATTTCAGTTAAATGTTTGCCAAAAACATTATTGTTGTGGGGACTGAATAAGATAATAAAGTAAAGAACTCAGTTCAGTGACTATTATGTGACAACCACCCACTAAATGCTCGTTGTTAAATTTCATAGTATAGTGACCAGTGACCATGATGAGCCAAAGTGAGACATTCATTTAGCAGTACAAAAAGTAAATTAAAAAAAAAAAACTGGATCACACCCAGAAGGATGGCTATCATCAGACAAAAGCACAAAAACAAGCCAAAACACTAGAAAATAAGTCTTGGCAAGGATGTGGAGAAATTGGAAACATCGTACAATGCGCATGGGAATGTAAAATGGCACAGCCACTGTGGAAAGTGGATGGCAGATCCTCAAAAAATTCAACATGGAATAGCAAATGACCCAGCAATTTCACTTCCGAGTATACACTCAAAAGAACTGAAAACAAGAACTCGAACAGAAATTTGCACACTAAAATGCAAAGCAGCATTGCTCACAGGGGTGACCAAAAGCTGGAAGCAACACAGATGTCCACCAGTGGATGAACAGATAAACACAATGTGGGATATACAAATGACGGAATATTATTCAGCCTCTAAGAGGAATGAAATTTTGACACAGGTCACAGCCTGCACGAATCCTGAAGACACTATGCTAAGTGAGATGAGCAAGACACAAAAGAACAAATATTGTTACCAAAAAAAAAAAAAAATCCTTTCCCTACTACTCTGAATATTATCTTTGTCATAAATTAATAAATTAACTGACCTATGCATGTCAGCCTATTTCTAGACTATTCTTTTAGTCTATTTGTCTATCCTTGGGCCCAAACCATACTGTTTTAGATGCTGTAGACTTATAGTAAGTCATGTTATAAGGCAGTATGATCCTTCCAGCTCTGTTCTTCTTTGACATTGTCTTGGCCATCCCTGTCCCTTTTTATTGCCTTATATATTTCAGACTCACTCTGCTTATCAACTTCCATGTTTTTTTAAAAATGCTGGGATTTTGTTTGGGATTACATTAAATCTATTAATCAATTTGAGGAGAATAACAGCCCTTTGAATTAGGAACTATTATTATCCCCATTACAGAGACAAGAAATCTAAGGTTTGGAGAGTGTCAATAACTTGCCTGAAGTCACATGGCCAGGATTTGAATCCAACGCTGTGCTTTTCTGTGTCTGACTTCAGAGCCTTCACATTGAATCACTCCTTCCAAGTAGACAAGTATTTCTACGACTTCTGTCACTACGTGGATATTCAGTCTCGAGAACAGAGATTGTGCCATCCATGTTTGTATCTCCTTAGCTCCTGGATAGTGCCCAGGACCAAACTCATTAAGTGATCTGTTAAATCAGTGAATGAATAAGAATCACTGGTTTCTGAGAACATAATTCCATGCTGGCAGATAAATGTATTGTGCTTACCCCTTAGACACAAACACCCAAAGTGAACAGGCAAAACTCCATCCACTAAAGCAACATGTTTGTTTTGTTACATTTTAACTCCTAAGTGCCTAAGTCTTACCACAGTAAATCAGATCCAGTGTAGATAGAGTTCTATCCCTGAAGGTGATATCCAAGGACAGGTGTTGGTTGGGAACGCTCATCGCCCTTAACATTCACCTAACTGCTGTGCCTTCCTGCAGACCTCTATCCTGCTTGTTCTCCTCCTGATCCAGCTGCCACAATGTTGCTGGATTGCACACTAACAGCTTATGCAGCCATATGATCTGTGTTGCTGGGTGGAAGGGGAGTTTGTTGGATTTCCACTGCTCTGCACCCACTTCTCTTCCGGAATAGCAGCCTTGTTTCCTTTACTGGAATTATCTCTTCTGTGCCAAGCGTAGTCTGCTGGGGCCTATCTACCCCCAGGTGGGCAAGTGACCTGAGCTTGACCAATCTGATGTTCCTTCCCTTGGGTGCAGGATCTTGAGCAGAGAGCAAATAAGCAGGGATTGGCTGGCTGTAGCGTGGACCAGCTGGCTTCCCCAAGGGGGTCGCTGTTGATGTTTCTCCGCCATGACCCCCAGTCTCCCGTCAATTCTCTGAGCCCTTAGTGGCCTTCCAATAAAGGTCTCTTCTGCTTAAGTTAGTTTGAGTCGCAACCAAAAGATTCCTAATTGATACAGAATCTAATACCAGAAGCGGATGTTACAAGGCTAAGCAGAGAGATTTGGGTGAAGGAAAGAATTGGTATGAGAATTCAGTAATTCTTCTTTATGTTGTAGTAAGCAATGGGTTAACCTGTTGCCTATGAAGCCTTCTTGAGGCTTTAACATTAAAGGATATTATAAGAAAATTTCAAATTTTGGAGTGTGCTGGTAACTTCTTCAGCAAGGTCTTCCAAGGATGATTCGATTAAACGAAACCTGATCCCATCCAACAGTAAGAGAAGGGAAGAAAATACAGATTTGCTAAGAGTTGCCTTTTTGCCAATGGTTTACAGTTACAATTGTCTGGGAATCCAGGAAAATCTCAATTCTCTACCCTCAAACCAAAGTTAGCAGAAGAAAGTTACTTGGAAGAAGAAAGTTAGAAGAAGCTCCATAATAGGGACAGAGACAGCAAGCAGGAGGGGTCTCTCCCAGGCACCTCCTGATGCCTCAAAGAAGTCAGCACGCCCCTTGGGAAGATGCCACAGGAAGTAGCCAGTGAACAACACAACAGCAGTCAGTGCTCCACTGGGACCACGGAGCCAGCATGCCTGGGTTTGCATTGCTGCCCCACTGCATGACAGCAGATTCTTTACTGCTCCATGACCAGTGTTTGCAAAGGGGAGATGATAATGGTTCCTGTCTCATAGGGTTACAGTGAGGATTCAGACTTTAGAACAGTGCCCGCCCCATAGTAAGCAATCAATAAATGTTGCTTCTAACATTTTAGTTGTTATTGCGAGGAAAGGGTCATCCGTGTCATCCCCACCTAGCCCGGTGTTCTAGATTATTCTCAAGTAGAGGCCAAGACAGATACTAAAGGATGGCTAGAGCACCTGGGCCTATTGCCAGGCCACAGCTGTCCCCAGGCAGTTCTAGTTGAAAGCCTATGGCATGGTAAGATCCCTGACTCTTGCTACCATCCATGGCATTTGCCAGAAGCAATAAAGCAGGACCCCATTCACTTTTTAAGGGCATCATTTTGCCAGAGGAACCACAAGCCTGCTCCACGGCAGTCTACAATGGTGATTTCCAGGCTCCCAGACTCACAGCAGCAGGAAGAGAGCTGATAGAACAGTGCAGCTCCCAAAAGGGGCACCGCCCTTGATGCACATGTCTCATGGTCTGTGAAGGTTAACACAGGAGGGATTTCCCCAAAGAGACAGCAGGGGCCACAGAGGGCAAAGGGCAAAGAGGAGCCTTCCGGAGGACAGCACTAGGGAGGACAGGTACTTGTTTCGCAGAAGGACATCCATGTGATTTCTGGCAGAATATGACAGGGTGACCGTTGACAGTTGTATCCTGTCCTTTCCTTTTCCAAATGAGAGTTTTTAGTGCAATTACCCTGTTCTCCATTGCTGTTTACTAAATGCATCAGTGGTGATTAAATTTACCACTGAGCTTCACTGGACCGCATAGGACCATAGCAGCTCCCTCCACGAGGACCGTCTATCACCTAGAGAACCAGACTACATGAAATCATGGCTTGTCTCTTTTGGAAAAAGAGTTCATAGAGGGAGTGGGGATTTTTTGAGGTGTATTTATGGGGATGCAGGTGGGTGTGGATATTGGGCAGTTAAAGGGGGTGGACTGTACTGGTTGGGTGTTTGTGCAACTTGGCATTTTTTCACTCTTCTGGTAAAGTAACGCCTCCAAATGTGGTTTGGTTGGCATCATGATCCTGCTTCCAGATCTAGGGATGGTCCTTGATTCTCTTCAGCCAATCAGCATATCTGATCCCCTGGCTGTGGAAAGAAAGCCAGTGAAATTGGCTAACTCTGGAAAAAGAAGAGTCCCTCACTCCTCCCCCTCCATCTCTCTTTGATGGAAATTGGGGGAAAGGAACTCCCCTCCTCTGGATGGCATCTTGTCAAGATGTGACATGTGCGGTAACTGTGGGGGCTGGGGAGGAGCTGGTCCTTGGTGATGTTGAATCTCATCCTCACCTGAATCCATCCTTTTCAATTACATAAGTCAATTGCGGTTTTAGCCAGTTTAAGTTAGGAGTTCTGTCACTTATAGCATAAGGGGTTCTAACAAGTACACTAACTAGCAGGATTGGTGCTTTTATCTTTTAATAACAAGAGCTGTTATTTATCAAGGGCTTTATGCACAAAGCATTTGCATGGACAATTCTCTTGATCTCGTCACCTCCCCTGCAGGGCAGGCAGACCAGACTGTACATTATCTATCTATCATCCACCTTGTACTAGATGAGGAGACTGCGCTGGAGAGATCCTACTTTGCCCAAAGACGCCCAGCCAGTAATTAGAGGAGCTGCACCTTGAACCCAGGTCTGGCTCCAGGAAAAAAGTCTCATGCTGCAGCAGGGTCGCGCAGAAGCTGTCACCGAAACACAGCAAGTCAAATGAGATGGACACGTACCCAACTCACCTGACTTCTTCTTAGCCTCAGATTCTCGGTGGCAGTGCCTGGGTTTCAGATCCTTGAACCCCAGCAGCGGTTGCTTCTGCGGGAGGGGAAGTGACTCTGTTTGAGATATCTCTGGTGCAGTCAAGCGGGAGGTCATTTTCCCTTGTGGTTTCATTGATTTTATGAGGAGGGAGTCTGTGATCTTAGTTGGAAATATTTATGTTTGAAGGAGAGAAACTTAGGGGACTCAGTTGTGTCTGTAGGCCAGTCACTCCCAGGGACCTTCTTAATTTAGTGATTCCTCCCCTCCAGCCCCCTCCCTCTGTCCGTCTTCCACAGCAGGATTGAGCAAGCGATGTATTTATGAGACTGGAGCTCCAGAGCCCACGTGGGGGAGTAAATTACAAGTGAATGTACCTCCAGGATGGGGCAGCCTCCCTCGTCCTGGTGGCACTTCAAAGCTTCCTGAAAATTCCCCAAGAACAACCAGTCTCAGCGGGGCTCTGTGCAACCCTCTGAATACTCTGCCCAGACGTTCTCCGGGATGTGCAGACCCTCATTTGTGTCCACACCCCTCTCTAGCAGTTAGCAATGCCCCTTGGCAAAAGGAGACACTGAGGCACAGGGAGGCCAAGGTTTTGAACTTAACAGGCTTGAAGGCTGAGCCCATCCTCCAGATGTCCGTCTGGGGTTTCATTTACCTGTGCTCCATACCAGGACTGTGTCTTGTCTATCCTGGAATCCCCGTCTCTAGCACAAACATGGCAATAGCTAGAACTCAGTACCTTTTTGTGGAAAGAGTGGACAAGTTTGCTGTCCTGGTCTTTATGCCAAATTTGATTGAAGTCCAGTTTGAATTTCCAATTCATTTAGGCCACAGAGAACAAAGAATTTAAGATGCCCATAAACACTGGATAGTGTCCAAACCGATTCCTTGGTAACTTCTAGGCACCAAAATAAAAACACTTTACATTAGTAAAATTGCTCTGTAATCCACAAGGCCCTTGTACTGGTATTCTGCTGTTCACAGGCAACAACCCATGAGGCTGGTATAACTATGCCCATCTCAGAGACCAAGAAACTGACACACAGAGAGCCTGGGTAATTTGTCAAAGTCCCACAGTTGAGTGACAAAGACAGGTCTCAAACCCAGATCTTTTCATTCTGAGCCCAGTATTCTTCCCATCCAAAGGGTATATTTCTCTTCCCGCCTTCTAAGGGCACTGGAGAAGCTACTGGAGAAGAAAGAAGTTGGAATCAAGGACAGGAAGTCTCTGGTTTTGCCTGAGGCAGTGGAGCAGGAAGACAAGGACTCTCCAGGCTTCTCCCATTTCCAGAGCACCTGATACATGCCAGCCCCATGCTCCACACATACCTGCTTCCAGGGGAAGACTGTCAGGCAAGCTGAAGCTTCCAGCCCCTCTCTTATGCAGACCCCCTCAAACGCCCTGGGTAAAGGGTGCCATCAATTTACTACACAGGAACACTTACTTGAAGCCCTGAGCTCATATATTTAAAAAATACATATTCGGAGGCTTACCAAATTTGACAACAGCCCTAAAAAAAATGCCTGACATTATCCAAATAAGTTGTAGAGCTGAATATAAGCTCTCAATAATAAAAACCAAATTTTAATCAACCATGCTAAAGAAAGGCCAAATTATCTTCTGACCATGGAAAACATATATTTTTAAAGATTTTATTTTTAAGTAATCTCTACACCCCATGTGGGGTTCAAACTCACGACCCCGAGATCAAGAATCACATACTGTACCAACAGAGCCAGCCAGGCGCCCCTGCCTATGGAAAATATTGCAAAATCTTTGTCATGTTGACAAGTGACCAAAAAGTATGCAGTAAAAATGTGGGGAAGACAGTATTTTAAAGAGGCATGCCTAGGTGATTTTTTTAATTGTCATTTTTCTGTATTTTGTGACATTTGTGGTATTCACCTGCTTTAACATGTGGGGTTTGGGGGGGGGTCATTTCTTAATTATTTTTTTTTAATTTTTATTTCAATGTTTTTTATTTATTTTTGGGACAGAGAGAGACAGAGCATGAACGGGGGAGGGGCAGAGAGAGAGGGAGACACAGAATCGGAAACAGGCTCCAGGCTCCGAGCCATCAGCCCAGAGCCTGACGCGGGGCTCGAACTCATGGACCGCAAGATCATGACCTGGCTGAAGTCGGACGCTTAACCGACTGCGCCACCCAGGCGCCCCTCTTAATTATTTTAAATTCCATTTTCAGTAGGCTCCATGCCCAACGTGGGGCTTGGACTCACGACCTTGAGATCGAGAGTCACATGTTCTATCAACTGAGCCAGCCAGGCACTCCATTTTTGTCATTTTTAATTCTAAATAAATGTTCATTTTGTGCATTATTTACACTTGTAATTTTGCATTCTCCTTTCTTCAAGAGGGCCCTGTCAAGTTGGAAAGGTGTCAGGCCCCATACAGTTGGAGTCTGTCCCTGCATGGGTCATCTCGTTTAAATTATAAAAAAACTCCATGGAAGAATTACAATTCTAATTTTCATTTTGCAGATAAAGAAACTAAGGTTTAGAGATGACTGTTTTGCCCCAGATCCCAGAAAATGGAAAGGATCAAAGCCTGGTTTCCAACTCAGATTTGACTCAAAGCCCATGTTCTTCCTACTGTGTTACTACCAGTACCAGCCTTCGTGGAGATTCATTCCTGGTCCAGCCACATGATGCCTTGGGAAACTTGTGGTTTGAAAATATGTCCTCAAATCCTTTGATTCTTTTTCCTCCCTGATTCCCCTCCCCTGGAGCGCGGGCTGGACTTAGTGGCTTGGCGGACTTAGAATATGGAGGAAATGATAGTGCATGACTGGGTCTTAAACAGCACTGTGGCTGCCTTCTTGCTTTCTTTCTCTTGGGTCATTCATCGCAGGGGAAGCTGTCATGTCAGGGAGGCACTCAAGTAACCTTACAGAGAGGTCCTCATGGTGAGAAACTGAGGCCTCCAGCCAACAGCCATGTGATGAGCCATCTTGGAAGCAGACCCTCCCAGCCCCAGTCAAGCCTTCAGATGACAGCAGTCCAGCAATCTCACGAGAGACCCCAACCCGTGGGAGGAGCACTGTGGCCTCAGGAATCCAAATGCCCACAGTCCTGACGGGCCCTCACATTCATCTCTCGGGTGTGTGGAAACAGGCCACACTGCATCCTCTGTGACCGGAAACTCGATCTGCATGCGGTGGGCCAATTCCATGAGGTGTGTGGATACCACAAAAACGGCACAAGACACTCGGTCTGAGGGAACAGGACATACATCTACAGAGGCTCAGGGAAGCCACCCCACATGTCCTGAAGGAACCCCCATGCTTGGGCTGCTCCCTTGTGTGGGGACACCCACAGCACTTCGTACACGCAGATTTGATGGTGACTTGGAGCTGCAAGAACTGCTCCGTGGGGTTTGTTGGGGGATCCAGAGCCTGACTCAAAGTGAGGGACATTGTAGGAAGGATGCCAAGACAAGGGTTTGTAGGCTTGTCAGGCAGCCATATCTGAAACAGTCCTATCTCTGCCACCCCCTCCCCCCCAACTCACCCGCACTTCCTCCTTGTCAAATCAGCCACACTTGCTAATAGTGAGTGGAGTGGGGTCTCCCGGAGGGAATCAGTTTCCCAGGAGGTAACCTCTTTTGATTTCGAACAAGTACATTTCCTTGTGTCCATCAAAAAAAAAAAATCTCCAAACACTTTTTTGAGCTGACAAGTCTACCTGATTTATCACTGGCATTCCCAGGATTTGGGGTTTTCAGTGCTAAAATGGGGACAGTCCTGGGCACACGGGAGAGTTGGTCACCTATTGGCATTTAAGTAAGTGAGAAGTCATGGGGCACCTGGGTGGCTCAGTCAGCTGGGCGTCCAACTTCAGCTTGGGTCATGATCTCATGGTTTGTGGGTTTGAGCCCTGCATCGGGCTCTGTGCTGACAGCTCAGAGCCTGGAGCCTCCTTCGGATTCTGTGTCTCCTCCTCTCTCTGCCCCTCCTCCACTCTCACTCTGTCTCTCTCTCTCAATAATAAACATTAAAAAAATTTAAATAAGTGGGAAGTCAAATCAATGCAGATTTTTGTAAATAAAAAATTAATGTTTGGGCATTAATTGGGTGGCTCAGTTGGTTAAGCCTCTGACTTTGGCTCAGGTCATGATTTCACAGTTCGTGGGTTTGAGCCTGGCATTGGGCTCTGCACTGAATGCCTCAGAAGCTGGAGCCTGCTTTGGATTCTCTCTCCCACTCTCTCTGCCCCTCTCCCGCTTATGCTCTGTCTCTCTCTCTCTCTCAAAAATAAACATTAAGGGGCGCCTGGGTGGCGCAGTCGGTTAAGTGTCCGACTTCAGCCAGGTCACGATCTCGCGGTCCGTGAGTTCGAGCCCCGCGTCAGGCTCTGGGCTGATGGCTCGGAGCCTGGAGCCTGTTTCCGATTCTGTGTCTCCCTCTCTCTCTGCCCCTCCCCCGTTCAGCTCTGTCTCTCTCTGTCCCAAAAATAAATAAAAAAAAAAAAAAACAAAAAAAAACGTTGAAAAAAAAAATAAACATTAAAAAAAAGAAACCTTAAAAACATTACTAATAATATTTATCACTCACCTTCAAGAGAGTTTACAATAAGTAAAACCTTTGTACTGAATTTCTTCAAGAAAGCCTGGAGTGCTTTCAGTAGGAGGAAGTGGAAGGAAGAGAGAAAAACAGAGTTCTGTTTTGCAGACTTATCCTCCTTGCAAGTTCACTTGTATTAGCAGCACTGGCAAGTGAGAAGTCACCTGAATTCAGAACTGTGCTCTTCTAGAAACACGGTAAGGTGAGAGGTAAGTTGTCCTGTGAATGCCTACAGGGGAGAACGTTATTTAATTTAAAATGCTAGCAAAGGTCTTCAAGGGACACCTCATTTTTCACAGGCTTGCACTCCTCATGAATATGAATATTGGGCTCCAAAATCCATTGTGCAAGAAAAGTAACTTTTGTTTTAAGTGCTTAGCTTAATTTCTATTAGGAGTGTCCATTGTAGCCTGGTGTGGGAATTCGATCTTAGCCAACTCTGGAGTCCTCAACTTTTCTTCAAGGTTGTGTCTGATTTCAGGGTTTGGGGGGACCTAATGTAGCACTGAGGTGCAGGACAAGGGGGGGGCACGTGCTAATACTAAGAACAAATACTTAATGAGCACCTGTGCTATGCCGGACACTAAGCACTTTACACATCCTCTCTTTTGACCTTGGATCAGTACTGATCTGAACTATTTTTTTTAATATTTATTCATTTTGACAGGAGGGAAGGGGCAGAGAGAGAATCCCAAGCAGGCTCCGCGTCAGCACTGAGCCCGACTTGGGGCTCAATCTAATTAACCCACAAGAGCATGACCTGAGCTGAAATCAAGAGATGCTCAACCGAATGAGCTACCCAGGTGCCCCTGATCTGTGCGATTTTTATCCCCATTTTGCACATGAGGCACAGAGAAGGGAAGAGACTTACCCAGGCAGTGAGAGGCAGAGATGAGGTTTGAAACACAATGGCCTGGTTCTGGAGGCAGCGTGCCTAAAGTCATTCATTTAACAAGTTTTGATCGATCACCTATTACCCAAACCAGACCCACAGGATGGAGCAGTGGACTAAGCGGACAGAGACCCTTGCCCTCAAGTAGGCCCTGTCCTGGCCGCTATGCCTTCCTGCCTCTTTGTGGCAGCCATAAGACATCCACTTCCCATGCCGGTCCTTCAGGCAGCATTTTATTTTGTTCCTATTCTAGAAGACTCTTCAGGCCCAGTGGCCCTCTTTTTACATCCACATTCCTGCTAGGGAGACGGACATTCACTGTGCTGTGTGCACTGTGCTGGCCAGAGTGGGACTTTGCAGGGCTCAGATCTCTTCTACTTTCAACCTGTCAAACCCAGAGCACTTTGCCCCCACGCCAGGTCAGTGCCCAGGGAACAACTTGGTGGGTCCGTGTCAGGCACCCCAGCATGTACACCAGCCCTTCCTGCTCTGCCGTCTGACTCTACACCTTGCTGGACATCTAGCTTGAATAGGGAACAGGGTCTAGTTCTCCATTTCTCAGGGAGTCTAGCATGCTTCTTTCCACTCCCTCGCTTTCCCCTTTTCTGTGGGCCAGAAAACTGGCTCTAACTCATCCAATCTCTTCTATGTCCTGAGTTACGTCACAGCCACGGATTAGGAGTTTTAAAACCCTAAAGCCTTCTCTGCTCTCTGCAGAAAGTCTCATCCCTCCAACTGGCTGTGTGTGACTGATTCCCAATGGCAGAGGGGTCAAGCAAGGAATTGCAGAAATATCAGGGACACAAAAGCACCGGTTAATGTTGCACAACATCTGCCTAGCATAATTTCTGCATGTCAGACCCTGTAAATAAATAGTTTGCGTGCATTGTTAATGTTCACAAGAGCTCTGACATACACACCTCTTTGTGCCTCAGTTTACTCACTTGTAAAGTAGGGATAAAAATGGTATCCATTTCCTGGTTGCTTGGGAAGAGTGAAATGAGTTAAAAGGTTTCCAAGTGCTCAGGGCAATTACTGGAAAAGACCAAATATAAAATGTTGGCCATTATAATTATTGTAGTAATTTCTTGTCATGTTTGTCTTTCCCTTTATACGCATTCCAGGATGAAGACATGCTTTAAAAGTTTGTGTCTGCAGGGCGCCTGGGTGGCTCAGTTGGTTGGACGACCGATTTTGGCTCAGGTCATGATCTCACGGTCTGTGAGTTCGAGTCCCGCGTCAGGCTCTGTGCTGACAGCTCAGGACCTGTTCAGATTCTGCGTCTCCCTCTCGCTCTGTCCCTCCCCTGCTCATGGTCTGTCTCTCAAAAAGGAATAAACATTTAAATAAATAAATAAACAAACAAATAAATAAATAAATGTGACCGTATCCTTAGCACATGCCAGGCTCTGACACGTATTCAGTACATGTTGAATTTTAACTGAATGAACAAAATGTGGCATTTTGTTCTCTCTTAAAAGATCAGATTGGAGGTGGGGAAGTCACTTGACTTCCCCTTGCCCTCCACCCTGCCCCATTCCTTGTAGGAGATTGTATTTCTTAGAATGTCAGAGCTGGAACAGATCTGGGAGATCCTGTGATCTAACCTCAGTTTACAGAGAAGGGGTTATGAGCCCCAGGAAGGAGAAGTGATATGCCTGTGGCTGCCCGGTTAGTAGCAAAGGAGGGATTTCTAATCCAGCAGACAGGAGGAGTTTAATCACTTCTTTTGCATGGCCAGGTCAGGGTTCAAATCCCAGGCACACCATTTGGAAGTTGTATGCCCTTGGATAAATGAAGCCTCGCTGTCCTTGTTTTCCAATTGGGACTGTAATACAGAATCTGCAGGAGTTGTGCATGGAGGAGATGAAGTGATGTGGTAATGTCTCTAGCACATCATAGAAACACTTGTTCCCTCCCTGCCTTCCCCAACTCCTGTTCTGATAGCAAACCAAAGAAACAGAAGACAGAACCCTTATTCCAGGAGGCTATCATCCAAGATACAAGTGTACGTCTTTCCAAGAATGAACAAGATGGAACAGAAATGAGCCGAAGGAAACATCAGTGCAGGGGGGAAAGTTAGTAGGATGTTTTCCGGAAGAGGCAGTCCTAGTTTTAAAGGAGAGAAATAAGGCGGCACCTGGGTGGGCTGAGTTGGCTAAGCGTCGAACTTCAGCTCAGGTCGTGTTCTCGCGGTTCGTGTGTTCGAGCCCTGTGTCCAGCTCTGTGCTGACGGCTCAGAGCCTGGATCCTGCTTCGGATTCTGTGGCTCCCTCTCTCTCTGCCCCTCCCCCACTTATACTCAGTCTCTCTCTCTCAAAAATAAATAAACATCAAAAAATAATTTAAAGAAAGAGAGAAATAAGACAGATTGCCAGAGTGTAGCACAAAGGTTTTCCAATGGGCTTTTCTGAGACACCACCTGTATAAAGTAGCACTCCCTCAGTTTCTCTCCCCGACCCAGCTTTGTTTGTCCATGGCACTCACACCGCTGACTCACTCGTCCGTCTTTCTGTAATTGTCTGCATTCCCAACTGGAATGTATGCTCCATGAGAACAGAGACTTCCTCTGTCTTGTGTTCAGCGTTCCTGTTCCTAGAACAATATCTAGCACATGACAGCTGCTCAGAAAATATTTGTTGCATGAATAAGGAGTGACAAGTCACAACGGTGGGAACCAAATGGTCTTGGGAAGGAAGGAATGATCTGACTGGCAAGAGTCTATGTTTAAAATATTGAGAAATACCATGGAAGGTCGTAAGACACTCAGGGCTGAGATTTGATCACTTCCCATGGCAGAAGGAAGGCCTGTGCTGTGGGGCTGGTGGAGTAGCTTTGCTCTCTAGAAGGCCCACATTCCTGACCTTTGGCCAGGCCCCCCTCACTCTCATACCAGCTGGTGAGCCTAGAGAGATAACCTCCCCCCACCCAAGACTTCGGGTGCCTTTAGGTCAGCCCTTCACACAGGGGTCATCTGCAGTCACCGCCTTTGACTTTGCTGAGTGTGGGCCCAGTGAGAGCAAAGTGTTGGAAAGACCGGACACTCAGAGTCCACAAAGAACATAATTGAATCACCGAGCATCTTGTTTGTGTTGGGGGGGAGGGGAGGTAAACTCTAAGAACCTTTGCCCATAAAACTGTCTGCAGTTTTGAAAACACGCTTCATAAAAACTCCCCGGTGACCAGGAATGTACCCTTCTAACGTGGGATGTGACTGAAAACATCTTGAAAACCTGAATTACCCCGGGGTCGCCTACTTTGGCTGGTATACAGTAGGGGGCGCAGCTGCTACAAACGAGATTAGTTACACATTGACTCCGGCTCACTGTGTTTACAGCTTTGCACAGACACTTGGCCCTGATTCCTCACACGGAGTAGTTAACAGGTGTGCCAGCAGAAGAACGGGGCTTAGCCAGACAGTCTGAAGACTAACGTTTTCCTGGTTGGCATTCTATTTGACTGTAACCAGTTCTCTTTTTACAAAACCTTTTTCATCTGTATCAGTTCTCACCGTGTAAGACTAGCTTTCCTCCTGAAGACCTCACTTATCCCCAGGATCAGTGTTTGGTGTCCCAAGAATCCCTGTGTTAGAAGAAGGCTGGGCTGTCCGAAATGAGGGAGCCCAAGTCCCACCCACTGGCTTGAAGAAAATCTAGACAATAACGTCTGGAGCAAGCCCAGTCTTCCCAAGAACTGGCCTTATTGGGGCTTCAAGGGAAACCACGCCTGGCTTCCCCTGGAAGTGATATACAGTCACTGGAGGAAGAGAGCTGTGGCCTGGAAATCCCAAACAGAGGGGCTTCCAAATACCAGCCGTTGGTAGGGATGTTTGCCCGTTTAGGGACTGGCAGATGTGCATTTCTAAGAGTGCTGAGCTTACAGAATAAGGAATGAACAAAGAGTGCCCTCCTTACCTCCAACCCCTCGCCCTCTCCTAAGCAACGAGCCCCCAGGGCTGTCTCAGCGTCACCACATCCTGCTTCGATGGCCTTGGGATGCCCAAGTCACCACATGAGTCAGGAAAGGGAACATGCAGATACTTTGCTCTTTTCTGGAGTCTTGGACCTTCAGTGTCGTTGACCAGCTTGCTTCCGGTAGCAAAACAGAGCAGTGAACTCCCAAGAAGTTCGGGTGCTCCTCATGTCTCAAGGACTTTGAGACCCCGCATCCAGGCCGACTTGATGTCTTAGCAAAGGGAGCAGCCAGGAGGTCCCTTCTGGCCCCTCACCCCCCTCTTCCTCCCTCCACATGACTCCAGTGGATGGAGGTGCCAGAGAGGGGCTGGGAAACAAAGGTGGCTTTCACCCAGAGCCTGCTGAAAAGGGACAGTCCTGGTGGGGTCTGCAGCCCTGAAGCAGGGTGCCGTCCTGTGACTCTGGGCTCAAAAATGTGTGAAATTTCTTTTTGCTGGGTATTCTACATCAAGCGGAACCTGTTCTCAGAGAAACATTCCATTTCACAGACCCTAATGGCTTTCCTCTGTGCTGATGCATTAATGAGGCTCCGGCTCGTTCTAATCAGAAGGAAGCCATGCAGATAATTGCCTGAATTTTTAATTCAGGGTTATGATAGGGGAATCAAAGTCACACTGCAGTTGCTGAGGCTGCCTCTAGTTCCGGGCCATTGACTTTTGCAATTTTCTTTGATTTCCCCCCTCCGTCTCTTTCTCCCCACCCCCACCTCTCTCTCTCTCTCTCTCTCTCTCTCTCAGGCTTGGTGGAGACTGACAGTTTCGGGGTGGGGCAGGGTGGAGAAATAGGGACAGCCCTTGGGGTCTCCTATACAGTCTCTCTTCTTCCTCCTTCTCTTGTTAAATCCCTACCCCCACCCCAGGAAAGAGTAGACACTGCCTGCACCTGTGCCCCCAGGGCTGGTTCTGGGAGAGCGCTCTCTGCAACTAGCCTCCCCACTTAGGGTCTCCATGCCCATAAGCAAAGACAGGAAATTTGCCCCAGGAGAGGATCTCCCTTGGCAATTTACTTCTCATTTCATTTCGGTTCTTTGGGGGCAGGGGAGAGAACTGCAAAGGTGAAAGGGAAAGAAATCAGGTGACCAGAGCGGCCGCGGTGTCTCCCAGTTCCCTGCAAAGGTGATTTGCGCCAGATTGGTACTGGGACCAAGGGCAGGTGAGAAGCTGGAGGAATCCAAGCCTGGGGTCTTTCCTAAATCACCTTATCTCCCGCCCTAACAATCACAGTGTGCCAGAATCTCAAATTTACGCAACTCCGAGAACTTACAGGCGGTGGAAAGAGGTGAATTCAAACCGGTTGTATTCTAGGCCACCAACCAGCACCCTGAGCAAGAACCCGGAGGCTGGTACAGAGGGAGGCCCCCTGACGCTGGCCAGTTTTCCCAGTCTCCTAGACCTTGGAGTGATAGAGAATTTGCCAGGGCGAGAGCCAGCTCTGCTGGCTCAACTCCAGCCAAGCAAGCTGGCTTTTCCAGGAGAGCCACTGTTCCTGCAAGCGAAGGCTGTTCTCCCAGCACCTCGGGTGCTGTCAGTAGAAACACTGTGGGCACATGTTTACACTTTAAGCCGGTAGCAGCAGAGTGACTCTTCCCCTTCCAGACTGGGCAGCTGAGTGGCTGGGCACCAGTCACGTGGCCTCTAAGAGCAGAATTTATTTCCACATCTCTGATTCTCTGTAGGTTTAGGATTTCCACTTTCAGGAGAACGAGAAGATATTGGTGCCATGACTGAGAATCTTCTAGGCACAAAAGACTTTATGCCATCCTTCCTTTGCAGCCTGCCAAGTGCCTTGTGAGGAAGGGAAGCCTGCCCGTACAGATCAGGAAAATCAGGTTCACTGCAAAGAAGCAGACATTGTGCCCTCACCTTCCAGTGGAAGCTTTCGTCCTGTAGAATCCCGAAGTCCCTTTACAGCTGCATTCTCAGGGCTTGGTGATGCTATTGCTAACGCTGTCTTTCCAACTGCTGGCCGCAGCTTCCAGAAATTATAAGGAGCAGTCGCCTTTTTCATGCTGGTGGAATTTGACCTCCATGGGGCTTTTGTTTCCTCAATAAAATCTCGCCTCATGCTTGAACAACACCTCTCTCCCAAGAATGCCAAATCAACCATAAATATGCTCTGCAGTCATCCAAACACTAAAGGATAAAGGAGAGAAGACGAAACCCCTTAAGAACATTCCATTTCTTTCCGACCAGTGGGCCTCATCTTGGTTCTGTGATATTTTCAGATACTACAGAGTATCACAAAGGATGCTTGTGAACTTCTGTTGAACTTTTAATGAAAAATCACCCTCCATTTCCTTTAAAAAATTTTTTTAATGTTTATTTATTTTTGAGAGAGAGAGCACGAGCGGAAGAGGGGCAGAGAGAGGGAGACACAGAAGCCGAAGCAGGCTCCAGGCTCTGAGCTGTCAGCTCAGAGCCCGATGTGGGACTCGAACCCACGAGCTGTGAGATCATGACTTGAGCTGAAGTCGGATACTTTAACCGACTGAGCCACCCAGGCACCCCTCCATTTCTTTGAATTGAACACACAGACAAAAAAGACATGTGCTTTGGAACACCTGTACACAGTTAGAGTCCCATTTATGTAACCAGTCAGCAAACATTTAATGAGCACCTGCTATGTGCCAGGCTGTGCCAGGCACTGAGGTCACAGATGAAAGGCTGAGTCCTGCCCCCCACCCCCTGGAGGTCACTGTTTAGCGGGATAGATGGACAAGTAAAGAATTTCCATGCCAGGCAAGGGCTGTGGCAGAGAGAATTACAGTACCCTATGAACACTAAAGAATCCTGAAATTGAGCCAACAAGATGATGGCTAACCTCCCACAAAATTGAGAGAAACACTACGAGTCCTTATTCCTGAGCCCAGAGTGTGGGTCCATTCAGAGTCAGAAGACTCCATTCTAAACTTTGGTCTCTTAACGATCTCAAGAACCGCTCATGGCTCCCTGGAGACCTGGGCTGCCCCCACCCAGGTCCTCTGCATTCCAGCTCCAGTCCTGTGAACCTGGAGTTAATGATTAAACTGCGCATCGGTGCCGTGGCTTCCTTGGGGTAAACTGGGCTGCTCAGCCTGGAAACTACCAAGTTCCTGGCTCTGCTCCAGCCCAGGATAGGCCAGAGACAGATCCAGTCCCCACACCCATAAGCAGCTTTTTCAAAGTTGGCTGGGGTCTCAACAGCACGTGGTCACCAAGCCTCCTGCTATAGACTTAACACGCTGTGGTATAGTAGAAAGGGGGGTGGCAAAGGAGATGGGGGTCTTGGGTACAAACCCTGGGTTGGTTACTAATCAGCTGAGTGACCTTGAGACAGTCTCCCTACCCTTCCTGGGTTTCAGGTCTACCACAACAGAAGGTTGGATCAGAAAGTGCCATGTTCTCCCCCACTTCTGTGCCTTTGCACACGTTGTTACCTTTGCCTGGTACACCCTTCCTGTCCCCTTTGCCTTCTTACTCGTCCTTCAAGATGCAGCGGAAGGATCACCATCTTCAGGAAGCCTTCCTCAACCCTCCTCCCACAGGCTGGGTCAGGTGCCCCTCTCTTTGGTTCCCTCTGTCATGACACTTGACCTATGATTATGGCTTTGTTTTTCCTCACCCCCCCTCCCCCAAGGAGACTGTGAAGTTCTTGAAGACAGAAACTGTAGTTGATCTATTTTTGTATCCCCCACCCATAGCACAATGCCTGGCATCAAGTGTGTGTGTTCAGAAATGTCGATTTTTATCCAATTATAGTCATTGTGATTATGGATATTTATGAACTTATTTCTAACATTTTGCTTTGTGTTTCCTTTTTACTTTACTTTTTTTCTTCTCTGTCTACTGCTCCCCCCCCCAACTTTTTTTGCATTCTACCCAATTGATTGTATTCTTTCTTTTTCTTTTTCTTTTTAGAGGTTTCACATTTTATTTCCCTGCTCTTAGTGGGAACCCTTAACATTGTAACATAAACTCTTGTCTTAATAACTATAAAGTTACTAATACCTCTGATCTCTTTCCCCAACATATAAAAACCTTAGAACACTTTAACTTGTCCTTCCCCATCCCTATTGTTTCTTAGTACTTTAGTTTCATTTTATTTGTAGATCCATCAAAATTACTTAAAAAAAATTTTTTAAGGACGCCTGGGTGGCTCAGTTGGTTAAGTGTCTGACTCTTGGTTCTGGCTCAGGTCATGATCTCATGGTTTGTGAGTTCAAGCCCCGCATCAGGCTCTGTGCTGATAGTGCAGAGCTTGCTTGGGAGTCTCTCTCTGTCCCTCTCTCTCTGCTCCTCCCTACCCCCCTCCCCGAAAATAAATAAATAAATAAGTAAATAAATAAATAAATAAATAAATTTTTAAAAATTAAAAAAAATTTATAGCCAGTGATTATTGAGATCACAGCAGTATGATTATATATATATATATATATATGTGTGTATATATATATATATATATATATACATATCTTTTTTTAATTAATGTAATTTAACTTACCTTGCTTCTTCAATACCACTCTTTCTGTCTGGGCTCAATTCCCTTTTTTTAAAAAATATTTTTAAATGTTTATTTTTATATTTAAGAGAGAGAGAAAACGCGAGCAGGGGAGGGGCAGAGAGAGAGAGGGAGGGAGAGGATCTGCGCTAAGAGTGGAGAGCCCAACGTGGGACTCGAACTCAAGAACTGTGAGATCATGACCTGAGCCAAAGTTAGATGCTCAATTAATTGGCTGAGCCACCCAGGTGTCCCCTCAATTCTCTTCTTGAAGTGCATCCGTTAGTAGCCCTCTCAGTGAAGGTCTGTGACAAGTAAACTCTGTCTTTGCCTGAAAATACCATTATTTTGCTATCCCTCCTGAATAGTACTTTCACTGGGCCAAATGCATTTCTAAACTGATGGTTATTCTTCTTGTGCACTTTGAAGATTATTTCCACTGTGTTCTGGCACCTTTGGTTGAGGATGAAAGGTCTTGTTTCATTTTATTATTCCTGTGTAGGAAATGTATTGGTATTTATCTCTGGTAGCTGCTAACATTTTTGGTTTTTTGTGTGTATGTTTTGTTTTACTTTGGTCCGTCTTATTTCTGCAACTCCAGTATGCTAATATGTCTGAGGGTACAGCTATTTGGTTTATCTTGCATGGAACTCAGTATACTTCTTTAACCTGAGGCTTCATATCTCTTTTCAATTTTGGAAGCCAGGATTTCTTTAAATACTGACATTTCTATATTTTCTATAGACTCTTCTAGAATCCCTATTAAAAGTATATCAGGGGGCTCCTGGGTGGCTCAGTCGGTTAAGCATGCAACATTGGCTCTGGTCATGATCTCATGGTTTGGGAGTTCGAGCCCGACATGGGGCTCTGTGCTGACAGCCCGAAGCCTGCTTCAGATTTTCTGTCTCCTTCTCCCTCTGCCCACCCCCCACTTGCACTCTGTCTCTCTCTCTCAAAAATAAATAAACATTTTTTAAAAAGCATATAAGATCTTTCCATTCTTTATTTCATGTCTCCTAACCTCCTTCCATGATGTGTGTGTCTTTACTTATCCATGTTTCATTTTGAATGACTTCTTTAGATCCATACTTCACATCACTAATTCTCTCTTTATTTGTAGTTGTTCTATAACTAGCCAACCCCTTAAGTTTTAGGTTTCACTGTATTTTTCATTTTTGAAAATTCTACTTTTTCAGGTCAACTTATTCATTTTCAGTATCCCATTCTTGACCTTTTACTTCTATAAGTATTTTCAACACACATATTTTATAATCTCTTTCAGAATTCCTATTATCTGCAATTTTGTGGGTACTGATGCTCTTACTTATTGTTTCTGTTAACTCTCCTTCATGGTACTTCATTTCCTAGCGTAGTTTGTGACTTTCGTCCTGGGCTCATCTTCAAAAGGGAATATGTTTTGTTTTGTGCAGTTTCTTTCTTTCTTTCTTTCTTTCTTTCTTTCTTTCTTTCTTTCTTCCTTCCTTTCGAGAGAGAGAGAGAGAAAGAGTGGGAGAGAGGGACGTGGGAGAGAGGGACAGGGAGAGGGAGAGAGAGAATCTTAAGCCATCTCCATGCCCAGAGTAGAGCCCAACTCAGGCTCTATCTCACAACTGTGAGATCATGACCTGAGCCAAAATCAAGAGCTAGATCCTTAACCGACTGAGCCATCCAGGCGCCCCTTGTGCATTTTCATACATGCCTCTTCTAGGTTCCTGGTGATTTGACTACTGTAAACTGGTTCTTACACTTCCTCACCTGGATATTATAAATTCAGACTCCACACTGACATATGACACAGGCTTTGGCTTACAATTTCTCATGGGTGTCTGTTCTCCCATCTACAGTCCCAGGTGGGTGTTAAGGCTCCTCGTAAATTCCTTAGGTGGGGGGCAGTTTTCTAGTTCCCATTTGTGAACAAGGGAATCCTTAGAATCCACCCCACTTCCTCACCTCTCCTTGTTCTCAGAGTTTCTCTTCTGTGCCTCCATTTAGTATTGAATCATATCCTCCAGCACTGAGAGCCTATCTCTCAATGTGGGACCCCCGTCAGCCATCAGGGTCTCAAGCACTTACCACTCTAGCTTTGAATCCTTCTCTTTATTTCTTTCTTACAAACTCAACAATGTATTTGGAAAAAAAAATTTTTCTGTTCTACTTAATCCAGATTGTCTATGAATTTTTAGAGAAACAAACCCATATCAGTCAGTCTGTTGCATTAAGCAGAAGTCTCCAGAAATTTCTTTATGGTGAGTGAATGAATGAATGAATGATACCCAAGGTTCCTTCAGGTCTAAAGTCTATAATTTTAAGTGTACTCAGAGGAGAAGCTTAATATCAGAAACAGAAATCCAAGTACGTGTTCATCTTTTCATATCCCTTTCTGTGGAAATAGACAAAGGGTCCCCTGACTCCAGTGGACACATGTTTTAGCACATGAACTAAGGTTTGCTCCCAGTTACATTTGGTGACAATGGACAGAAAATATGCCTAGCTTTTTTCTTCTTCAAGATGGAAGCAATTCTATTTGACCCAATTTGTGGAATATTAGAAGACCTAAAGAACTATTTTAAAGAGCTTTTCAAATAAAAGTTCTGTGTATCTTAATTTATACCCAACAAGGCTAACAGTCAAATGTCAAGAAACCTCCCTGATAAGTTATTTGCGGGCATTTAGAAATGCCCAAGTGTTCGGGCGCTTGGGTGGCTCAGTCGGTTGAGCTTCCGACTTCGGCTCAGGTCATGATCTCACAGCTAGTGAGTTTGAGCCCTGCATCGGGCTCTGTGCTGACAGCTCAGAGCCTGGAGCCTGCTTTGGATTCTGTGTCTCCCTCTCTCTCTGCTCCTCCCCACTCTCTCTCTCTTTCTCTCTCTCTCTCAAAAATAAACATTAAAAAATTAAAAAAAAAAAGAAAAGAAAAGAAATGCCCAAGTGTTGGGGTGCCTGACTGGCTCAGTTGGTAGCACATCTGACTCTTGATCTTGGGGTCATGAGTTCGAGCCCCACATTGGGTGTAGAGATTACTAAAAAAAAAAAAAAGAAATACAGAAATGCCCAACTCTTATTGGAGGGAGACTAAGACATAGTCCTCAGGAAATTCCCATTCATGCCTGAGCAGCTGAAGGAAGTACTTTCTAGAAACTGCATGTCTAGAATGCAGACAGGATAATAATTTGCTACATTATAGGATTTTGTGCATACTGCCTTGAAACTGCCCTAGAGAAAGGCTATGCTCTTCCATCCCCAGCGTATGCTTGCCTTGCCCATGAAAGTCATCGCTGTTTGCTTCAGTGCTACAAGCGTTTATGAGCTCTTGCTCAGGACCCTACAGCGTGCCGCATCCTGGGGCCACAGAGATGAACAGGATGAGTCCCCTGCCCTCCTCATCCTAACAGTCTGGGTGGTATTGCACGTGGATGGGAAATAAGAGCTTTTCTGTGATTTTTAAAATTTGTTAACATTTTTTAATGTTTTAATTTTCCTTTCAAGTATTCACCTACTCAGACTCTGTGACATTCCTACTAAATGATGTCCCTTCCGTCTGAACAGTGGCAGTGCTGAAGCTTCTGTGGACCTTATTTCACGGTCGCTTGCAGAGTGTGGGGGTATCTCAACTGGCCCCTGCACATGAAATTTATTTGCCCCTGGAGCCATAAAAGGGCAGGATTTCAGAACAGGCTAGCAGAAGCCTCCTCTTTCTCTGAAGCCCCAGGGCCTCTTCTTTGCACTTCCCTTAGGTCACCTGCCACTTTTCACTCTGTATTACCATTACTTGCCTATTTTCTTTCTCTTCGTCCTGGAACCGAAACCCCTGGAGGGCAGGGTCCGTCTTTTATAGTACCTATAAAGTTATGCTTAAAAATTACTTTTGTATGATTTGATCCTGTCTACGGGCAGTTGAGGCCCAAAGCTGTTAAATTGCTGGCTAAGAATCGCTCCTGAGAGGATGGCAAAGAAAGTGACAGCAGTATTGGTAGGACCCACGTCTCTTGATATTCCCTGTCCTACTCTCAGCAAACATCTCTTCTCCAATTCAGGGCTTCTCAGACTTGACAGTGCCACAAATCAACCAGGGAGCTTTTCTTTTTCTTTTTTTTTTTTTTAAATTTTTTTTCAACATTTTTTATTTATTTTTGGGACAGAGAGAGACAGAGCATGAACGGGGTGGGGCAGAGAGAGAGGGAGACACAGAATCGGAAACAGGCTCCAGGCTCCGAGCCATCAGCCCAGAGCCCGACGCGGGGCTCGAACTCACGGACCGCGAGATCGTGACCTGGTTGAAGTCGGACGCTTAACCGACTGCGCCACCCAGGCGCCCCAACCAGGGAGCTTTTCAAAATGCACATCCGGGGGCGCCTGGGTGGCTCAGGTGGTTGAGCATTCGACTTCGGCTCAGGTCATGATCTCCCAGTCCATGGGTTCGAGCCCCACGTCAGGCTCTGTGCTGACAGCCTCAGCACCTGGAGCCTGCTTTGGATTCTGCGTCCCCCCCCCCCACCCCCGCCCTCTGCTGCTCATGCTCTGTCTCTCTCTGTCCCTCAAAAAATAAAACAGAACGTTAAAAAGAATTTTTTTTTAAATACAATGCACATCCTGTTTGAGGAGACGTGGGGTGAGGCCTAAGGGTCTGCATTTCTAACAAGATCCCAGCTGGTGGTGGTGTCCAGGGTGCCCGTCGAGAGCACACTTTGACTAGCAAGGGTCTAACACAAGCCAAATACTGTGCTAATGTACACAGGCCTTGGGGGTTGGAGGTGAGGAGTTGGAAAAGACCCACAAGCATTAAGAAAGAAAGGGCCAGACTCCCAAAGCTCAGAGCTCAGAGGCTACTGGAAAATGCCTGTAAGAAACACTTGTGTGGTTCTGGTGAAGACTGGTCTGTGTCCAGAGTATTCCAGGTGCATGGGAAAAGGAAGAGCCAATAATTTCCCCAGTTAACCGCAGAGAGGGGAGCTCTAACACAGTCCCTTCCAGGCCAGGGCAGTCACTTCCCTTTTCCACAATATTTTGTCCTGAGTCTTCAAGCAAACCTAACAAGGCAGCCTCCTTCAGTCATGCTCACTCACCGGCCCAGGGACCCGATCCTCTCACCGGCCCCAAATGCCCCTGCAGCATTGGTGCCATAACCAAGGCAGCTCAGTTAGTCAAAGCCCAAGGGCACAGACGTCAGCCTCTCTGGTTCCTCTGAGCCCATCTGCTTTTTAGAAACTGTGCGGCCTATGGATGCCTGAATTCTCAGGATGGTGTTGGGAAGAGGGAGACATTGTCATAAGGGCTGACCATCTGCCTGTTTGTTTTCATACCGCTAGCTGGTAGGGCTCTAGAGGTGAGAGCCCCCTCACTATGCTACTCTGACTCCGAGAACCTGTTGGGTGTTTTTTCTTAAAGGGGGGAGGAGAAGAAAAACCTTGTTCCAGGAATAATCTCATCTACATTTAATTACATTGCCTTGGGCGTTTTTCTTTCACTGGCAATGAATGTGGCCTCTAAACAGTGTCTGGGGCCCTCAGGCCGTAGTTACTTCCTGCGAGAGAAACTGAGATAGGCTTCCCTGAGCCAGCCCAGAGCTGCATGGGTCCCCAGAGTCTGCACTGCTCCCCACTGGGATGGGCCTTCCAACCCCAGCAGTGAGCTCCCCAAATGGCTCTTTGAATAGGCTAAGAAAGACAGCGAAGATGAGGAAGGAAACTCCTCGAAGGGGCCACTCAACTGTGTTGCCAAGAAAGATGCAAAGGGCCCAGCTCCCCAATTCTGTATATTTAATGCTTTCCGTCTTAAAGATTAACAGGGGAAAAGCAGCTAAGCTGATCGGAGTGCCACAAAGTCCACAGGCGTCAAGTGCATGGTCAGAGGCAGAGCACAGCGACCCTCAACATTAGCATGGGGTGGGGTGGGGTGGGGGCTGGGAGCACCTTCCAGAGACACGTGGAACTTCAGAGAGAGAGAGGGACCTGAGCAGTTGCCAAAATCAACCACCTCGTTTACAGGTAGGGAAATCAAGGCCCAGCTAGAGGAATGGATGCCCCAAGTCACTGTGCAAATATCTGTAGTGTATTCTAAACGCATTTATTAAAATATAGGGATACATTCTTTGATTAAAATCCTTTGGCACATTGTCCTAGAGAACTTCAGACCGATTTATGAAAGCTCAGAACTATCTCAACCATCCTTAACATTCTCAGATGCTATTAGGCATCCCTGAATTCATCTAGGGAGCAAAGTACCAAATTCATGAAAAATGCATGAAACCATGTTAAGTCCAGGGTGGGGAGACTACAGCCTGCTCTTTTGTGTATCCCTGAAGTCGAGAGTGGTTTGTACATTTTTTTAATGGTTGGGGGAAAAAAGAAGGAAAAATAACATTTCATGACGTGTAAAAATCATATGAAATTCAAATTTCAGTGTCCATAAATAAAATTTTATTGGTATGGAGTCACATTTGCTTACATATCAACCATGGCTGCTTTGGCACTACAGTGGTAGGAGCCAGTCGTTGGACAGACTATATAGTGCTCAAAGCCAAAAGTATTGACCACCTTGCTCTTTACAGAGGGAACTTGCAGACCCCTTAGGTAGAGAAGGGAGATTTGGAGTAGCATTTTGGAGGGGATCCCAGACTCTGCCATCTAAAACTAAAAACTCCCAAGGGGGAACATATCCCTCGTGAAGAATCTCTGGCAGCTGACAGAGGACTGACTGTGTGTTGACAGGGCAAGAATTAATCCCCCGTGTGCAGAGGCTCAGGTTCGTGTCTCTGTGAGCTCTGTCTCTCTCACTTCTGCACCTTCCCCGTGACCAATAAGCTATGTTAGCCCTGAAGGTCCCCATTAGAGCCTCCTGGCAGTTCCCCTCCACATATCCCTTTAAGACCACTGCCCTTCCTGTGTAGGTATCAGATATTCCTCTGACCTGAGACCCTTTGCTATAGGGTGTTAGGAGTCGAAGATAGAAATGAAGGTATCCAAATCAAGCACTTGTGTTTTGATCTAAGACCTGTCATTAACGGTATGAGAAAATAGGAGAAATGGAATTTATCTTTAAAGCCTTTAGAATTTCCTCCTCTGGGGTGTTGTCCCTAACTCCCTTGGGAAAACATAGAGACAGCTCCCTCTGAGTGCCTTTGGAGCTTGAGCCACACTTAGCATTAGTTTGCAATTAACATGTTGCATTGTAAGTGGTTATTTGGATATCTATGTCCAGGAAGACAGGGACTTGATCTTGTCATCTCTGGATCCCCCAGGACCTGGGGCCACACCTGGCATATAGTGGGTGTATTGGTTTGCTAGGGCTTCTATAACAAAATATCACAGGCTGAGTGGCTTAAGGGACAAAAACTTATTTTCTCACGGTTCTGGAGGCTGGAAGTCCAAGATCAATGTGTCAGCAGGTTTGGTTTCTCCTGAGGTCTCTCCTTGCCTTTAGACAACCGCTTTCTCTTTGCATCCTCACATGGCCTTTTCTCTGTGTGTGTTCATTCCAGGTGTCCCTTCCTCTTCTTTTAAGGACACCATTGCTATTGGATTAAGGTCTCATTCTTAGGACCTCATTTAACCTTCATTGCCTCTTTAAAGGCCCTATCTCCAAATACAGTCACACTGGGGGTTGGGGCCTCAACATGGGAATTTGGAGGGAACACGATTCAGTCCGTAACACTGGGTGTCTAATAAATAACGTTTTGGAAAGAAAGCAGGAAGGATGGATCCTAAGCACTAAAACATTAACAAATGGCAGGGTGTGATACAGACATAACCATAATATCATGGAGCAGAATCATCCATCCTCTCCAACTTCCCCCTGAAACTGACTTGCAAACCACCAGACACCAATTCTTTTTTTTTTAATGTTTATTTATTTTTGAGAGAGAGAGAGAGAGAGAGAGAGAGACAAAGTGCCAGTGGGGGAGGTGCAGAGAGAGAGGGAGACACAGAATCCGAAGCAGGCTCCAGGCTTTGAGCTGTCAGCACAGAGCCCGACGCGGGGCTCGAACTCACGAGCTGTGAGATCATGACCTGAGCTGAAGTCAGACACTTAACCGACTGAGCCACCCAGGTGTCCCCACCAGACACCAATTCTGCTGAGTTTCACACTCCGAACAAGAGAAAGGAGACTTTGCTATTCTTGTCTCCCCATGACTATTGACCTTAAAGCAACAGACTCTCGAGCTCTCTCCAGCTCTCTTAGGCTCTTAGGGCACTAAGGAATATATTTTACATCATAACCTGGGATATGTGTTTCACAAAACAACAT
The DNA here is from genome assembly GCF_028018385.1 of Neofelis nebulosa. NCBI lineage: Eukaryota > Metazoa > Chordata > Mammalia > Carnivora > Felidae > Neofelis > Neofelis nebulosa. The sequence continues at coordinate 55,621,664 of NC_080797.1, read as the reverse complement.
TACTTTGAGATACACTCTGGCATTTTCAGTCATATTCTTTTGTAAAAACCAACAATTTCTCTTGATGAAACGATTAATTAATTTTATGGCCCATTAATGGGTCACTTATTAGAGAAGAGTTCTACAGACATTGTCATATTAGACCTCACAACAATCCTGAGAGGTGCATTTTACACATGGAAAAACCGAAAGTTAGAAATGTTAATTATGCCCAAGGTCACTCAGCCAGAATTCTAGTGGGATTTGAATCCACACTCTCTGACTTCCATTCAAAACTCTTTCATCTGGGCACCTGGGTGGCTCAGTCACTTAAGTGTCTGACTCTTGATCTCAGCTCAAGTCTTGATCTCAAGGTCATGAGTTCAAGCCCCACATGGGGCCTACTTAAAAATAAAAATAAATAAATGAAACACAAACTCTTTCATGTATCATCCTGTTTTATTTTGTCAGAAAGAGGAATATTTGCCCATTTTCTTCTTTTTTTTAAAGTTTATTTCTTTGGGGGGGGTGGAGAGAGAGAATGAGCGGGGGAGGGGCAGAGAAAGAGGGAGAGAGAGAATCCCAAGCAGGGTCCTTGTGTTCTCCACCCACTGGAGGCACGTGGTACAAACCACCACGTATGAATGAAAATATCACAGCCCCGAACTTCATATCCTCCAAATGGGAAAATAGTACTCGAGCACTATGGTTTATGGTTTGGCTAAGTGGAATAGAAAAACCAGAAAAGCGGTTGGGGTGCCTGGGTGGCTCAGTCGGTTAAACGTCTGACTTCGGCTCAGGGTTCGTGAGTTCGAGCCCCGCATCCGGTTCTGTGCTGACAGCTCAGAGCCTGGAGCCTGCTTCAGATTCTGTGTCTCTCCTTCTCTCTGCCCCTCACCCGCTCATGCTCTATCTCTCTGTCTCTCTCAAAAATAAATAAACATTAAAAAAAAAAACAGGAAAACAGGGTGCCTAGGTGGCTCAGTTGTCCGACTTTGGCTCAGGTCATGATCTCACAGTTCGTGAGTTCAAGCCCCATGTCAGACTCTCTGCTGACATCTCAGGGCCTGGAGCCTGCTTTGGATTCTCTGCCTCCTCCTTCCTCTCTACCCCTGCCCTGCTTGTACTCTGTCTCTCTCTCAAAAACAAATAAAATTTAAAAAGTTTTTTAATTAAAAAAAAAAAAACACAGCTAAGCAACAGCTTCGATGTACTATGAAAATCAAGAAGGGATGAATGGAGCAGCTTGTTCTTAACAGTTTAATAAATTCCCTAAGATAAGAACTAATGATGTTAACCATAAACACAAGACTTAAGCAGAAATTTTCATTTGAGACTTTAAACTAGAAATAAATTTGGGAAGAGTCACATTTTAATATCAAATACCTTGAGCTTTCCTGGAGCATAGGCTTTATGTCCACCCAGAAAGTAACTATCTGCCTTTAGTTACCCTGTAACTATGCCCAGTCTAACTCCCACTGCCTCCATACTATCTTGCAAATTCCTGCCCTCCGTCATCAGAATCCCACTAACTGTTGTGTTTTGGTTCCTTAAAGAACCTGCTTGTTGCTGAACTGCGTTACTAACATTACTAGTCCCCTGCATTACTAACATTACTAGCACCTTCCTTTGCTGCTAGCTTTGGCTCAAATACAGGTTACATTGCCAACAGCTATGTGAATTGGTATCAGCTTTCTGGAAGGCAAGTCGGCATTGCATATCAAGACCCACAAAAATGTTGAACTTTTTTTATTTTTCATATTTGTGAGAGAGAGACAGAGCACATTTTCATATTTGTGAGAGAGAGACAGAGCACAAGCAGGGGAGGGGCAGAGAGGGAGACAGAATCTGAAGCAGGCTCCAGGCTCTGAGCTGTCAGCACAGAGCCCAAGCGGTGAGATCATGACCTGAGCCGAAGTCGGAAGCCCAAACGACTGAGCCACCCAGGTGCCCCAGCCACAAAAATGTTTATATCCTTGGGCCAACTAATCCCCCTCCTAGGACTCTTCTCCCCAAAACAGAAGTCAAGAGGAGAAGGCAATTTGTACCAGATGTCCCTCATCATGTTAGAACTTTCCAACAATAAGGTGAATGACAGCACATCTCTATTGACAGCTGTCATTTGTTGAAGAAATTCTCTGACTGGACTTGACATGCTTCTAAACCTCACGGTAACTCTACCACAGATGTGCAGAGGCTCACAGCACAAGGCAGTAACTGAATCAAGGTCACATGGTTAGCAAATGGCAGAACCAAGGCTTGACCTGAAGGCTTTGTGACTGTTCCACTCAACCGTAAGATTCCTTAGGACCAAGACCCTAGAGCAGTGAGTCTCAGGAATGAGCCACGATGCGATAGCCTCCATATGAGCATGAAGACCATACGGCAATGTAGAAAAGGCCTTCCTGGAATAACACTAAGGGAAAAAGAGAAGCACTCCAAATTAAACCCCACGGGATGATTAAAAATTTTCATAAAAATATGTGTGTAAATACTGAAAGTATTTAGCCAAAATAGTTGGGCTAACATTCAGGGGGAAATACGGGTGGATGCTTTATTCTATTTATATTTCCTTAAATGTTATACCCGTGTCTTACCAGTAGGACTCAAAAACAACAACAACAACAACCCACAAAAAACCTGACTCAGCCACCAACTTGAGGTTGACAATCGCACACGGATGTTTTGCTCTCTCCTCCACCTTTGAGTAACTCCTCTACCCTGCTAGCTCTCTCGGTTTCATGATGCCTGCTCCTTGTTGAAACCCCAACTTCCCCCCCTGGGCATTGCTAAGTACCCAGGAGGGAATCACGAGTAGGTCTTTCTCAGTAGAGGGGAGAGGATTTGGGAATATGACATCAATATTCAAATGGTGAAGGAGGCAGGGAGAGCACCAAACAAACTCACATGCCAAGGAGAAAACCAGCGGGCTTTTATGGCTCTGTTTATGGGAAGTGCTGTGCTGACCGAAAGGTCAGGAGCTGACGTGTCCAGTGGCACTGGAGCATTGCATGAAATTGCAAAAATAGAATCTTATAAAAATTCATAAGCTCATGTAACACCCACTTGCCTTACAGGTTAGGGGTATGGTGGCCAGGATTTGGGAAGGTCTTAGAAAAAAGGAAGCATCATAGCTGCATCTCGAGCACCAAGCGTGTCTTGGGCAGTGGCCCAGGCCCTTCTTGGTAAAAGAATGTCTGGTAACTAATACGCACAGAGCGTTTCCCATAGATATGCGGTGGGTGAGGCTCCTCTGGTTTTAGCTGATTTAATCCTATGGTGGATACTTTTGGTTTATCTTCTTCACAGAGGAGGGAACCGAGGCTTTAAGAACTTGGAAAAACTTGCCCAGCTGAGATTCTAGGCCAGGCCCGCCTGACCCCAAGCCCTGGCCTCTGCAGCCTCTCCGTAAGCCACCCTGCCCCAAGGCGCTTGATCCATTCCTATCAGCGACCCTGTGTGGTACCAAGTACTGCATCCTTTTATATTGAGGATATCGCCTTTCCTCTAGATCACGAGAAACACTGCATGAGACAGAGGCCCCCTCCCCTGGGTGGTCAGATTTGAGTGCAAGTTCACCGGGATTCCTGCCTTGTTAGTAAAAGAAAAAGACAATGTGCCCTGTGATGGAAAGTGTTGCCTTTGGAACAAAATGCCTCCAGGTTTGCATCCTGACTTCCATATTTAGTAACTCGAGTAAGTCACGGAACGTCTGTGGGCCTCAATTTTCTCACCTGTGAGATGGGGGCCCATTCACAGGTGAGGGAGATAGCAGTCCAGCACAGTGCCTGGCATATAGTGGAAGTATTTTCCCTTTGGTTAAGAATCTGTCCCTTATTAATTCTAGAGAAACTTTGAATGCCCCCTTCTTCAGTAACACTGCTGGGAAAATTGGTCAGTGCCCTCAGTGACAAGGCACTCACTAATCACCTGCAATGCACCTCCGGGCTGCTACTTCTGACCATTGCCTTTCCCTTCACATTGATGCTACCAAGCTTTGCCTGACCCAGCAGTCAGGAGTTCTCTCCCTTTAGACTATCCATTCTCCTCTCTCTTAAGACATTAATCTTTGTTGTGCCTCGTTGTGGATGTTCTTGTTTTGCTTTTCTTTCCAAGCTCTCTCGATGCTACATGCCTCACCTGTCCACACTGCTCTTTACATACCCAGCAGTCTGCACACAGAAAACCCCCCTAGGGCACACTTTGCAAGGGCTCTTCCTCACCTTCTTACCCCCAAGAGTCCGAGCACTGTGCCTGGCATACAGTAGGTGCTCAACGATTGTGTGGTAAGAGGGCGAACAAACGAATGATGAGTAGGAGACGGGGTCATCCTACAAATGTTTGCAGGGCATCTGTTGTTGGCTATGGGAGGAGAGTCACAAGATGGAAGGTCCGTGAGGCTCCAGGGGAGGCTGGTGAATTATGGCAGTCTCTCTGTTACATGTTTTATATATTCCTTTAACCCTAAAAGAACCCTACACATGCAAATGGAAACTTCATTTCACAGACTAACCTGCCTGAAACCATAAGAGACTCTTAAATACAGAGAACAAACTGAGGGTTGATGGGGAGGGGGTGCGGTGGGGGACAGGGGGAAATGGGTGATGGGCATTGAGGAGGGCACTTGGGATGAGCACCGAGTGTTGTAAGCGATGAATCACGGGCATCTACTCCCAAAGCGAGGAGCACACTGTATACACTGCATGTTAGCTAACTTGACAATAAATTATGTATTTTTTTAAATGTAAAAAAAAAAAAAAAAGGCTAACTTGCCTGGAAACCCAGTTCTCCCTGATTCCAAAGCCAATGTCACATCCTTACACCGGAAAATCATCTAGCATAGCGGTTAAGTGCATAGGCTCCAGGGTCAGACAACCTGGATTCATATCCTGACTTGCCTCTTCCTAGCAGTGGGAATTGTGACAGTTCCTGGGACTCGCCAAGGCTTAGTCTGTTAATATGGATAACAATATTTCCTATGTAAAGGGCTGTTATGATAATTAAATGAGACGGTTTAAGCAATAAACCATGGACCCAAGCAAGTCTTCAGCAGCAGCAGCAGCAGCAGCAGCAGCAGGGTAATCTTAATTTCAATGCACCCAGAAGCCAACGTAGTAATTTGAGGAGGTCAAACGGGCTCGTCAGCTTGATCTACCTCCACATCAAACTGAAAGACTGTCTAGGTGAGTGTAGGAGCGGGAGAGGGGTGGAATTGAAACTTCTGCATCTATACGCAGGGGAGTGGGGGTGGCTGCTGGCTCATGCCCTGGGTAACAGAAAAGGACAGCTGCAGTTCCCAGGAATCACCACAAGGTGGCACAGCGATTGTGCTTCCGCAGCGTCAGTGTCTGAGCCCACCCCCTTAGGACAAAATAAGTGGGTTAGGAACTGAGAGTACCCTGAAGAACTCAGGAGACTTCTGGTAAATCAAGGAGAGCTGGCTCCCCAAACTTTAGAGGTGATTTTTGCCCCTGTTTAAGACAGACTTCGGGAAGCAAGGTTAAACACAGGAGGGCAGCAAGGGCCTGGGCAAAGTGGGAGCAGAGCAATAGTGGATGAAGAGTTGTTCTCAGCTTCTTCCACCTGACTGGTAATGTTGTGACAAGGTTTGCTTGTACCCCTCACTCCCAGCTGGGGTGGAAGCAAACGGGCCACGGGTTATGAACAGTTCCCCTTTCTTTCTCGCTCATCTAGACCCTATTATGTGAGTTGGAGAACCACTGGTCTGGGCCAGACACGGTGGCCAGAGGATGAGGGGAGTTTAAAAGGTCTTGGAGGCATCGTGAAGGGAAAGGAAACCACTTACACACAGAGGCCTAGAGTGGGGCAGAAGGCTGAGTGTGGGCAAGACGGACCTGGGTTCAAATTCTGCCGCCACACTATTGCACTGTGACCTTGGGAGGGGAACAATATTAGTACCAACGGGGGGTGGGGGGGGTGTTGTGCAGATACGTGAGACAATACCTAGAAAGTGCTTAGCACGTGTCTTGTTGTAACTACAGTAAGCGTTCAAAGAAAGGCAGCTATCTATCATTACTATTACTATTATATTGACATAATGACGAGGAAAGGCTGCTGTTACGTCCACTTCCATCATCCTATCAAGGTTATATGGTCTCACATGGGAACTGTCTTGTATTTTGCTCAACTCGTAACACATGTCACAGAACTGACTTCCCAATGGGAGTAAACAGCCCCTGAGGGTAAGACTCAAAACACGTATGTCCCTTGACTATTACACGATTCTGAATGTGACTCTGGACATAGAGTGGTTGAGTGATCGATCAGTGAACTCACCCATTGGTCAACTGTGAAACCGGTAACCTGAAAGTTTTCTAGTGAGGCAACCCCAACGATCGTTTGCTAAGCACCTGCTGTATGCCTAGAAAACTGGGAGAGTGTTCTTTGAGGAGGATGTCCTGGATGTCCCTTTTTTCTCATGCCACACTATGGCTCTGAGGGAGTCCATGTACCTCTTCCCACTGCTCCCACCTAATTGATCCCACTTCTGGACAGGAACACTGGCATGGAACAGAAGGGACAGTACAAGAAGCTAACTTGGTTCAGTGCATTTAGGCATTTGTTTTTCAAGTTCACAAGGCCATTTCCTCAGGGACCAGACGAAATTGATGTAAAAGTTACTGTGACACTGAAGGAAAGGAAGAACTGAAAGTCCTACTTAAGTCAACCCAAGAGAATCTGAAGGGGCAAAAGTCCATTTTAAATATCTTCTCTGGCCTCCTAAGTCCTCCTCGGCCTCATTGCTCTTTCTGCCTTACTGGTCTCTGTTTCCTCAACTGGAAAATGAGACTATGTGACCAGCAGGTCACAAGGTCATTTGAGGACCCTGAACGTAGCCTCAGGTGGAGGCTCAAGGTGGGAGAGCTCTGGCTCCTTTCCAGTCACCAAGTCCCCATGTGACCCAGAGTTGCTCTCCTCTTGGCACCTCAGCTTCCCCGTGTGCAAATGACCTCTGAGGTCTCTCTAGATGAGCTCTGGGGATCACTCTATCTGGGCCGCTGATGCCACTTCTAAGGTTATTCCCAGATTTGCCTGCTCTGTTCTCACCCCTGACTCAACAGCGTTGGGGGCTTGAGTGGTAGATGAGTTTCACTTCTTCTTCCTCTCAATGGCGGGAAAGTTTCGTGATGACATATGTCTCCAGAGACAGTCTGGGACATGTCAGGTAGATGGAGGCAAACATGACTTTCCCTTGATAGGAGGGGTAGGACTGATTGGGTCGTTTGTTGTTCTTGGAAAACCATGACCCTCCTTGTGTGGCTATTTCCTTATTCACAAAATGGGAGCATAAGCTGTGTTTTTAATCAGCCAACATTGCCCCTAAAGAAATTTTGAATGGCAATTATATCATTCAATATCTCAAGCATTGATAAATGACTTCTTTCTTTGCAAATTACAAAAGGGATAGTCTTGCCTCTCCCTCTTTGCTCCTGCCTTCTCTTCAACCCAGAAACACAAGGACTCTTTAGAGGGTACTTATCCTGCGGGGTGTGGGGGGCACTTTTATGGGCTTTCTCCCTTGTCCGGATTCATCCCCGCTTCATTACTGGCTGAAATTTCCCATGTGACCAGGCATATCTGAATAATTAATATTCAATAAGCTGAATGGTTGATCTTCAGCGCCTGGGTGACTCCCCCAAATGAGAATGCTGTACATGAAGGCACTGCCTTCTGGAAGAGTCTAGGATGGCACTGGAATAAATGTTCCTTGTTAAGTTCACAGAATGTGGGGTTAGGTCAGAAGCCACCATGACTGCAGCACAAGCACAAGCCTCTTGGAGAGCTTCTTAGGTAGGAGCTGGGCTCAGGTGAAGAGGCAGTGATAAATGGACCAGACCTCAGGTGACTGGGGCGGGGGGGGGGGGGTGATTATCTGTTCTGCAGATCACAAAAAGATGAGACCCACAGGGCTGAAATTCAAATACCTGTCAGGGGACAGAGATGTTTCATTCATTCATTCACAAAACACCTACTAAGTGCCAGGCATTGCTCTAGACGCTAGAGAAGATGACAAATCGGTAGAGACTTGAGGGAGGTGAAGAGTGAGCCGTGCAGGTATCTGGGGAAAGTGTCCCAGGGCAGGGAAACAGTGAGTGCAGAGGCCCTGAGGCAGGAATATGTCTGGTGTTCCAGGAATAGCGGGGAGGCTCTGTGGCTGGAGTCCAGTACCTCGTGAGTGAGGTCCTTTTGCTCAGAGTGAGAAGGGTTGCCACTGGGGTCTTTTTCAGGAGAAAAGAACACGACATGACTTTTGATTTGACAAAATCCCTCTGGCTGCTGTGTGGAGAAAAGAGTGTATGGAGCAAGGACAGCAGCAGAGGCACCGGATTAGACAATGGCCTGGTGAAATGTGACTCATACCAAGGTGCCAAGAAGCGGTCAGATTCTGAGCTTATTCTGAAGGAAGATCCCGCAGGATTTGCCGCAGGATTAGATACAGGTAGAAGAGAAAAGGATGAGTTCCTGTTTGAGGCACAAGCGGTGGAAAGATGGAATTGTCATTCAGAGAATTGGGAGCGACTGCAGGAAAAGCACGGTTGGGGAAGGAAACCGAAGTTGTGTATACACAATAAGATCAGAGACATGTGGCATGCTTGCCCCACCTGGGAGGGTGGGGCCCCAAATCTTACAAAACAAGTCAGCCACAGCAGGCTGCACAAGCAATGTTGTGAGGTGGGGAAAGCCCTGGTTTTTTGAGTCAGAACATCTGGTTTCGAGCCCCACATTTGGCACTCTCTAGCCAAGGGATCTGGGCCACACCACGTATGCACTCTGTGCTCTGATCTACTCATTTCATAATCTGGACATATAGATGTGCTTTGTAAAACGCAAAACATTACCCCCAGGGGTGGAGGTACAAGGAGAGACTGGAACCGACAAGAGCTGGATTTGGAGGCTCTTACTAGAAGAAATCTGATGTTGGGCAAGTTTCGTAATCTTTTAAAGCTTTGGTTTCCTTGTGTGTAAAATGTGGATAATGCTGCCTACCTTACAAGATTGTCACGAGGATTCCTGAGACAAAGTTTTTAAAATATCTAGCAGAGGGCTCAGTCCACTGCCAGCCTGGTCCAGTGACTACACCTAAGAGGTTCGTAATGGACAGATAGGACTGAAGAAAAGGACCTTAGAGATCATTTCACTCCTTTTAAAACTAATACACCAGGGTGCCTGGGTGGCTCAGTCAGTTAAGCATCTGTCTGACGCTTGATTTCGGCTCAGGTCATGATCTCATGGTTCGTGAGTCGGAGCCCCACGTTGGGCTCTGGTCAGTGCAGAGCCTGCTTGGGATTCTGTCTCCCTCTCTCTCTGTCCCTCCCCCACTCATGATCTCTCTCTCTCTCTCTCTCTCTCAAAAATAAATAAATAAATGTTTAAAAATGAATGAATAAATAAATAAGTAAATAAATAAATGAAACTAATAAGCCAGAGCCCAGAGAGGGCTAGTGACTTGCCAAAGTGATCTGGCAAGTGAGTAACAGAGCTAGGGCTGGTGGTCAGCGTTGCTGAGGGGTAGGTCAATGGCTTTCCACTGTACCTCTTTCCACTGTGCCACCAGTGATGATGAAATCAAGGATCTCTTCCTTGACTTGGACCCTTTTAACTCTCTTCAGTGGGCTCATCCAGTCTGACAAAGATTCTGAGGGCTTCTTGGCAGTATAACAGTACAGAGAGGGGGTTCTTGAATGGTCCTTTGAGCCTCTTGGATTTCTCTGGGGCCCTGCAGTGTTTGCACTGGTCTAGACTTTTTCCACCAAACCTCCCGGCAAATATTTGAGGGCCTCAATACAATGCCACACAAATAACCATATCTAAAGCTCTCCCTCAGGTAAACAGCCTGAAGTCCTTAGTCAGTCGGCAGTGATCAGAGGAAAAACACCAAAACCAAAACCTGGCTCCTCTAAACAGTTTTTAGAAAGTAAATCTCAAAGACCACCCAAAAAGTGATACATTTTTGTTGTGGTTAAAGTCCCAATTGTTTTGTATATCATTCATTGGAAACCCAGAGAGGTGTGTGTGCACTGTGTGTGTGCCTGTGTGTGTGTGTGTGTGTGTGTGAGTGTGTGTGTGTGTGTGTGTGTATTTTAACCACTTTTCTCTGATACAGAAAAAATTCCCTATGGTAGGCAAATGCTGTTTTAAAAAGTAACTTTTAAACTTCAAAAACTAGTAGGAAAGGTTTAGACTTCCTCCCAGAGGAAGGAAAGACTTTAGAATTAGATTCAATGGACAAACTTTTTTGCTTTGGAATTACGAGATGGTTCACATAATAGGTTTCCTGTCAGAAAAAAAATTGGCAGAGGAGAAAAAAACGGTACTATTTCCTCACATATTAGCAAATGTGGCAGGAGGACTAAAGCAGCTTTGGACAAGGAGATGGGGAGAAAGTCACATGAAATCTCAGGACTAGTGGTTAAAGTTTAGACCAAAGAAGCTACAGTGGGCCACCACAGGTTAGAAATCACCATCCACATCCACCACTCCCAAGCAAAGAGTCTTTATACAACCATCCTTACTTCTGCTCTACTTTCAAACCTTGTAAATTGAGAATCATAGTTCTTAAAATCGTCGACATTATTTATCTCAGGTAATCATGGGTTAATCAGATCAACAACCCACTGGTAATCAATAAGCCAGTGGTCTGATAGACACAGGGAACAAAAGAACTTTAATGTATCATTACTGACAATAATAACAACTGATATTTATTGAAGACTCACTCTATGACATCACTGTGCATTATCTATTTTTTGATGTTTATTTATTTTTGAGAGAAAGACAGAGTGTGAGCAGGGGAGGAGCAGAGAGAAAAGGAGACACAGAATCCGAAGCAGGCTCCAGGCTCTGAGCTGTCAGCACAGAGCCCGATGTGGGACTCGAACCCACAAACCACAAGATCATGACATGAGCGGAAGTTGGATGCTCAACCGACTGAGCCATCCAGGCATCCGTCACTGTGCATTATCTAATTTAATGTTCACTAAAACTATGAATTTACACTATATTAGATCCATTTTACCCATGTAGAACCTAGTTCCTAACAGGCACCCTATTCCAGTTTAAATACAGGAAGGTTTTTTAGAAATAACTAATAGAATTTCAGAATTATAAAAGATCATATGATCTTAATGTAGTGTCTTTTTTTTTAAATTTTTTTTTCAACGTTTTTTTATTTATTTTGGGACAGAGAGAGACAGAGCATGAACGGGGGAGGGGCAGAGAGAGAAGGAGACACAGAATCGGAAACAGGCTCCAGGCTCCGGGCCATCAGCCCAGAGCCTGACGCGGGGCTCGAACTCACGGACCGCGAGATCATGACCTGGCTGAAGTCGGAGGCTTAACCGACTGTGCCACCCAGGCGCCCCTTAATGTAGTGTCTTACATGTTCATCCTCCTCACTGATACTTGATTGGTTGCACTTCATAAGCCATAAAGAGGATCACACTATAAAATGTTTGAAACCTTTTTTTCAGTTAACATATTGAGATATCTTTATATAAATAAATAAGGATTTAAAAGTATCAATAGCACTTGAGATTAAGGAAACAGGCACTTTCTCATTTTGCTTTAATTTTTTACGAAGAACACAAAAAAAGCAAATTATTTCCATTCCTAAAAAACAAAATCAGATTCCAGTACTACATCTGCCTGTGTGGCAGGACATTGACACAAATCCATTGACACAAAAAATCAGTAATAATCATTTACACCTGCTTAGAACTATATGGTTTGCAAAGCACGTTTGCATACAGCTTTACCTTATCTTCGTAGTAATCTTATATGACATGCAATATGATGCCAACTTTCTAGGTGAGAAAACTGAGGTTCAAAGAGTTTATAGGATGCATGACTCAAGGTGAGACAAAACCAAAAGGTGGAAGTTGGACTCAGGTCTCTTGATGCTAAGTGGTTCATATATTCCACTACTATCTTTCTGTGGTTACCTATCCATGTGCCCTGGGTCCTAAGTATTCTCTGGATTCTGCTTGGCCACCTCTTCCTAAAAGTTTACATTATGAGCTTTCACTCTGGGGATCTGCTGTTTTGAAAAGAACATCTGTATATAACAGCTGCTTTTGATCGCTGGAAAGATAAAGATTACACCTTCTTAATCACTTGTTCTCAGATAGCCCCTCTGTGGAAAGATGATCTACACATTGAAAGTATGAGTATAGCACCTTCCAGAAGGTCCTTCTTCCCCTCCCTTGCCGTGGACTTCCCTGAGCCCTGATTGCTCGCAGAGCCCAAGTCATGGGGGGACCTTCCAGAGAAGAACAACCACAGTCAGCCCTTAGTGTGTGTTTCCTATGTGCCAAGCATCTGCCACTCCTCTTTTTATTAAGTCCCAACAATGATGGTGTACCCATTTTCACATGAAGAAACTGAGATTCAGGAAAGTAGAGTCACTAGCCCATGGTCGCAGTCAATAAGGGATGGAATGGAAATTCATACCCAGTCATGTGTCCCTGCATGCCATCCTCCTCTTGGCTGCCCTTGAGGAGTGAGTACACAATGGAAAAGGAGGAATCAGAAATCCTGTTTGGGTTTTTAAAAGTATATATCTTGATCATTTTTTTAAATGTTTATTTATTTATTTTGAGAGAGAGCAGGGGAAAGGCAGAGAGAGAGGGAGAGAGAGAATCCCAAGCAAGCTCCGTGCTGTCAGCACAGAGCCTAACTCAGGGCTCGTTCAGGTCATGAGATCATGACCTGGGCTGAAATCAAGAGTCGAATGCTTAAGCAACTGAGCCACCCAGGCACCCCTTGATCACTTGTAAATGTACAGTTCAGCCTTATTAAATATATTCACACTCTTGTGCAACCATGATAGTGTCCATATCCAGAAATTTTTCACCTTGCAACACTGAAAGTCTGCACTCGTTAAACACTAACCCCTCACCCTTCCTCCTCCTTCACCCCACGCAATCATCATTCTACTTTCTGTGCCTATGAATTTGACTGTATTCAGTATATCATATAAGTGGAGTAATATGTATTTGTCTTTTGTGACTGACTTATTCCACTCAGCCAAGGTTCATCCATGTTGTAGCATGTGTCTGTATTTCCTTCCTTTTTAATGGCAAATAACACTCCATTCAAGGTACACACCAGATTTTCTTACCCATTCATCCACTAATGGACACTTGGGCTCTTTCCACCTTTTGGCTGTTGTGAATAACACTGCTATGAATATTGGTGGATAATTACCTCTTCGAGACCATGATTTCAATTCTTTCGGGTATGTACCCGGAAGTAGACTTGTTGGATCACATGGTAACATTTATTAGGTTTACAATTTTAAAAATAAAAGTTTTTTTAAGTGAACGCTCACGTAGATTAAAAAATATTTAATACTGAGGCATGGAAGACAATACTGAAAGAAGATGATGGGCTTAAGGGGTCATTGAGGTCACCATGGGCTCCAGGAGCACCTGTTGGGCTGTGTGATGGCTGAGGGCAGGGGCCAACCTTGGAGCTTTATACTTCAGTCTACCCCATGCCCAACACCATGCCTGTTTTCTTGCAGGTGCACAGTATACATGGACTGAAGGAATGATTTCACCAGAACATCTAGGAAAGTGACAAATTTTCCCAAAGGTAACAAAAGGACTGCATGGAAGCAGTGCCCCAGTGACAATGGAGGACAGGACTTTATCCCTGGGTGACCTTGGGCACTTAACTTCTTGGGCCTTTGTCTCCTGTTACATGAAGACACTACCACTTGGTCTCATCATCGCAGGATTACTGTGAAAATTCACCATTCGTTTTTTCAACAAATATTGTATGCCTCCTGGCCCCGGGCTAGATCAAATTCTAAACAAGCATTCAATGAGCATTGCTTGAGTTTTCATTTTGTACCATTTTGCGCAGTATTTTTGTATTCTTTGGTTAGTTCTACACTGAAGTGACTGGTGTCGTTCCTTTGCCTCTAAAGCAAGGCTCTAAAAAGAAAGTGCTCAGGGCTTTCTGAGGGCTTCAAACATGACTTTCTTCTGTTAGCTCTATAAACCAGAAGATTGTCTCCCATATCCTGCAGGAGAGAAGCCCTGGGTCAGGCGCTTCTGGGAAACTGCATTCCTCTGCTCTCTGAAGAACCCATCGGCTCGCCTAAGCCATAATGGGCATCTCCAGCTGCAAGGAGAAATTAATGAGGTGTGTGGGACAGTGATGGGAAAAGGTCAGCCTCTCCATCACTCCTGACACCGCTGCTAAGTGAAGGCCACGGAAGGGAACTAGCTATAGGGTAAGAGAGAAGGACCAGAAAACAATATCCACTTCATTAGCTGGTGATTCCGAATGTGTGGAGAGAGGCCAAGGTCCAGCCTACGAACTGTGACGGGACATTCTTACAACACGGTGAGGTCTGGGCAAAGGCCAGCCTGAGAGCGTCCTCACTGCCTCTATCCAGTGGCATCCTGGGGACATTTTCCCTTTACCCTTTGCCTGCCTGCCTCCCCCACACCTTCCTACCTTTCTTTTCTTTTCTTTTCTTTTCTTTTCTTTTCTTTTTCTTTTCTTTTTTCTTTTTCTTTTTCTTTTTCCTTTTTCTCTTTCTTTCTTCCTCTTTCTCTCCCTTTCTTTCTCTCTCTCCCTTTCTCTTTCTTTCTCTTTCTTTCTGTCCCTCCCCTTTACCTTTCTTCCTTTCCTTTTAAAATTGTATTAATCTGACCTCTTTTTCTCATTATCCTCCTTTTCTTCCTTTGATCCTTTCTCTCAACCTGTGCCTCCAATCAATTTCCCTTTTTTTCCAACTCTTAAAAAATTCCTGAGAGGCAGGTATCTGATGGCATGTAGGAAGGTTTTCACTTCTAAAATAAAATAAGGGGCGCCTGGGTGGCGCAGTCGGTTAAGCGTCCGACTTCAGCCAGGTCACGATCTCGCGGTCCGTGAGTTCGAGCCCCGCGTCAGGCTCTGGGCTGATGGCTCGGAGCCTGGAGCCTGTTTCCGATTCTGTGTCTCCCTCTCTCTCTGCCCCTCCCCCGTTCATGCTCTGTCTCTCTCTGTGAGTTCGAGCCCCGCGTCAGGCTCTGGGCTGATGGCTCGGAGCCTGGAGCCTGTTTCCGATTCTGTGTCTCCCTCTCTCTCTGCCCCTCCCCCGTTCATGCTCTGTCTCTCTCTGTGAGTTCGAGCCCCGCGTCAGGCTCTGGGCTGATGGCTCGGAGCCTGGAGCCTGTTTCCGATTCTGTGTCTCCCTCTCTCTCTGCCCCTCCCCCGTTCATGCTCTGTCTCTCTCTGTCCCAAAAATAAATTAAAAACGTTGAAAAAAAAATTAAAAAAATAAAATAAAATAAAATAAAATGTAGCACTTTCGTGCATTAGAACAGGGGACCCAAAGCAGAGCTCACAAGGTGATACATTGCAGGGACAGGATGAAAACATGAGGTTTTATTTTCATGTTTGTGTGAATTCTGTGGCCTTTTTTAATATTCCTGCTTGCTTTATAATGAGCACAAAGTATTAGCCCAGTTGCACACATAGTAAGTGTATTGATTACTTAATACAGATAATGGGATTGAGGTGCTTGAACATTTTTATTTTAACTGAGAGGAATAATTGGGAAAAACCATTTACAGGTTACTGCTTTAAAGAAAAACCCCTTAAAAACTAATAGTTCAGGGGCACCTAGGTGGCTGAGTCAGGTAAGCATCCAACTCGATTTCGGCTCAGGGCATGATCTCATGGTTTGTGGGTTCAAGCTTCACACTGTCGGTGTGGAGCCTGCTTGGGATTCTCTCTCTCTCTCTCTCTCTCTCTCTCTCTCTCTCTCTCTCCCTCCCTCCCCCCCCCCCGCCCTTCCTGTGCTCTCTCTCTCTCTCTCTCAAAAAAAAATATATATATAAACTTAAAAAAATAATAAACTAACACCTCATTCAACCATTCAACCCATTCCTATTAACAGTCAGTGCCTTTGACTACACTCAGAGGGGATTTCTGGGCTCCCAGGGCACCAAGCTGAGGGGATACTACAGGCTGAGAAACTACACCGAGCTTGATTTTCAGTTCTGTCACTGGAAAGCCTTCCCTGGAAAGACCCCTCAGTACCTCGTGTCTCCCATATGCTCCTTCACTTGGCTGCCCTTTGACCTCTCTCCAGAGCATGCCATCCTCCGACCTGCTGTGGCTCCGCTCGCTCACCGGTTCTGTGGTGGGTCCCCCCACTCTTGCTGGAGTGAAAGCTCCGTGAGGCCAGGCCTTCCTCGGCTTTCCTCCCTGCTGCCCCCCAGTATGAGAACTGTGCCCTCCACACATAGGCACTCAGCGAGCACACAAAGTGCCACCAATGGGACCAAACAGGGCTTGAGGGCATTCCCTTAGAAATGGGGTCATGGATCTTCTCTCTCCTCTGTTTTATCATTAGTCTTCTGAAGGCTAGTTTCACAGCAACTGTGATGCTTAATTTCGCTGAGTTAGAACTGGCCAGACTGAACTCCTTGAGGGTAGGAGCTCTACCTCTAAGGTCTCCAAGCTCCCAGCATTTCACGTAGAGTAAATGCTTGATGGCTGTTTGTTGAATGAATAAGTGAATGTTGTCTGGGCCTTGGACATGCAGAAAGGTGGCATCAGCACAGAGAGAAAGTGGTTTGCCAGCAAGCACCTTACAGACTGCCGGCAGGGCAGGGCTCGTTCTCAGGACCACAGACCAACACAGAAGATTTAGAAAGTTTCTTTCCTGTGGCTTTAGATATTTACAATCCACTTAGAGGAGATAAAACAGAATCATGTAGTGTCTCCGAAAAGCTCAGAGTGGTTTCACGTTTCCCACAACCACAAAATGACAGGTTTAAGGAAGAGAAGGTAAATTCGTAGGCCCCACTGGTCAGCCCAGTCCGTGAGTGCTGAGAACCTACTATGTGCTGGTGCTGCCTTAGGATCTGGCAACGCAAAGATGAATAAAACTGCAACCCTGCCTTTGAGGAGCCCCCAGGCTAGACAGCTGGTGAGGTCATTTCAACCATGTGGGCAAAGAGCAGAGGGAGAGATAAGTGCAGAAGATACTGGAAGCAGAAAGGAGGAGCAGATAACCCCAGGGGTTCTCAACCTCGGCACTGTTGACATTTGGACCAGATAATTCTTTGTTTTGGGGGCTGTCCTGTGCGTGGCAGGGTGTTTAAGCAGCATCCCTGGCCTCTACCTGCCAGGTGCCGTAGCAACCCCTAGCTAGGACAATAAAAAATGTCTCTAGACTACAGAAGTCGTGGGGCCCAGTGCAACATGAAAACGTGGGACCCTTTATTCAAAAAGCAGGGAAAACGAGTGTTATTGAAGATCCTGAAATATAAAGATTTTTCAATTCTTCAGTGATCTCTCTCTCTCCCTCTGCCCTCCCTCCCTCCGTCCCCTCCCCACACACTTTTTCTCTCCTCCCTCCCTCCCCCCTGTTTTTATTTGCTACTTCATGTCTCATTCCCTGGGGAATGGGGACACGCTACTGGGGTTAGTGCAAGCCCCCATAGGTGTCTGGGGACTGCTCTGTGACTCAGTGTGCAAACGTGCACTCCGTCACCAGCTGCCAGTTTCCCTCCTGACCAGTCAGCTGCCCAGGTCACGGTGCCCCATCTGTGGGCATGGAAATCAAGCCATGCATGTACCCTTTCCACCACTGCTCCTCTGACACAGACAGGCAACCCCCAGAGGTATTACAAGGATGTGGTTTGGTGAAGGCCTTACACAGCCGCCCGCCTCATGCTCCGTGGCATTGCCATCTTGTGTCAGGGATGCTCCACCCTGAGATACCACACGGCCAGAGCAGCCTATCCCAGTCTCCCCGTGCCCACAGTCAGATCCCCTAAAGGCACAGAGGGAGGCAATGGCTGCCGGGTGAGCGTGGGGAGACAGGTCTGGCAGGGCTAGGGACACCAGGTTGTGCAGGAGCTGGACCTGAAATTCCATCCCAGAAAGTCAGGGAGGCAACAGGAGATGATTCCGGTGAGCTGAGGCTCCAAGCCCCTGGGGCCAGCTCTGACATCCCATCAGTCTTCACTTACAAAATAGAAACTCAAATGTAAAATTATTAAGAATTTCGGGACAGGGACTACAGTGCGTTAAACCCCAAGCACATCCAGGAACACCCTGCCAGACAATGCCAAATCTGCCCTAGGGGCCCAAACCAGCCTTGGCTGAGAACCACTAAACTCATTCCAGGCTTTGCTGGGGTTTCCTAAGGGAGTGAGCCGTCAGCGGATCCCAGAAGGCCGTGGGGGGCCAGGAATCGCTAGAAGGAACAGAACTCATCAGGAAAGTTTCCTGTGGCGCATGAATTTTAAAGCAAGTTTTCAGAGGAGCTGCAGAATCTGGTTTGCGCTTGAAGCCTTTGCTCAGCCCTTCTTTCTGCCTGAAACACTCTCTGACTTCTTGTCAAAATCCTACTTATCCTTCCAGGGCTCTGAGCCCCTACAACACTTTGCTGGCTCCCCTGATTATTAGCATTTGTTTCTATGATTAATTGTGCCAGGTGGTTTATGTATTTATCTTTCCTGCCAAATTCTACGCTGTTTTCTTTTTTTATAGGTGAAGAAACTGAGGTTCAGAGCGGCCCCTCGCCCAATGTCACACCTAGGAAGTGGAAGAGACAAATTTCAAACTCAGATCAGCCTGACTCCAAGCCCCATGCTGATTCCCCTGTTGTATCTGCCTCTTGGCTACAGATGTTAGAAGCCAGACAGCGCTATTTTGATTTGTAACTTGGTATGATCAGTAACCGGCTTTCTGAACCTCAAGCACTCTGAGCATCAGCTGAGAAAACTAAAAGTAGGAGTAATAATACTGTCTCATGGGGCTGTTAGTAGGAGTAAGTGAGATGTCTTATGTAAAACAGTCAGCACAGGGCTTCTTATAAAGCCGCTCCATTCTAACTAGAAATAGAAGTATTTACATGTCTCTACGTCCCACTATATAAATCGAATCTTGCCCATCTCAGTGGCCGGACACCTACCCCAGCACCTGGCACGTAATGGGTGCCCAGTAAATGTTTGCTACACTGAGTCAGCAACCCTGCAATGCTCTTTACCCCCAGGCCTGGGAGCAGGGACTGTGTCTAGTCACAAGAGCATTGAAGGACACCATCCCCTCAGCGTGGGGTCCCGTGGTCACTGTCATGCCCAAGGTGCATGCGGTAGACAGCACTCCTGTCCAGACACAGCAGGCAGAGCGAGCACAGGGGCCACCAAGGGGAGGGGGGGCGGAGAGGAGACAGGTGGGGGAGGCACAGGGTAAAGCAAGTGCCTGGCGGGTCCTGCCTCATAGACTGGACCCGGTGTCTTTCCCAGCACTCGTGCAGCTTTTCAGGAGTGGAGATGGGAGTTTCTGGGCGTGTCTTATTCTTAGGTCTTGTACGTGGGCTGCACTTTGTGTTACCTTGTCGTTACACAAACACAGTGTTGTGGAGAAAACGCTGGCTTCTAGATTCAGAAGACTTGGGTCAAGAGATGGTGGGTCTGCCACCTTCAGGGGGTCGGTCAGTTTTCCTCTCGGAGCCTCGGCTTCCTCATCTGTGAAACGGGAATGGTAATGCCTGCCTTGCCTTCTTTATGGGGCTGTTTTGAGGATCAAAGGAAAGGAGAGAGCTCTTTGCACACCACTAACCCCTCTTCAAGTATTACAGTTCTTTACGTGGCAGATATCTCCTTGGACAGGAAAGACTGATCTGTCTCTCACACACCTGATCACAAGGTGTCTCTCTGTGCCGAGACCATTCGGGGTGCTCCTACGTGCTCCCCCCTCGGTTTGGGTGAGTGGAGGGTTTGGAAGTTGCCAGGAAGGGCCAGAAAAGAGGCACTGAGAACGCGGGATTAGAAGGTCCATCATTCAGATCCCAGGTTCCGCTCCTTAACCATGTGTGGGTCTCTGGGCCAATCCTTCTCTCTCAGAGGTTCCATTTGCTCATCAATAAGGTGGGGTTGATACCACCTATCTCGTAAGTTCATGAGGAGAAGGGGAGAATATAGCAAGGGCACCTCACTAGCACTTATTTGAATATTAATCTGGAAACAGATTCCAAGGGATTTTAGTAAAGACTAGTGCTCTTCTTTTTTTTTCTAAATACATACCCAAGCCCACATCGTCCAGTAAACACTTATGGAGTACCTGCTGTGTGTTGGGCCCACTGCCAATCACTCTTCATGGCTGTGCTAGGAGGAGGAATAGATTATTGCTCTGGAATGAAGGCTCTCTGTGCGAGGTGTAGTATTTATTAGTTTAATATCGTACTAGGTTGCTAGTTTTTAATTTAATCTTTTACAAGCTACTGGGAACACCCTATTTCTAAAAATGACCCAGGAGAAGGATGTGGGTTGTTGAATCGAAATGAGGGAAATCTCTGTTACCCCTAGGAGTTTCCCCGACGAAGATCATCTGATAGCAGCATGTTTGGGAAATAGAAGCACAGAGTGGGAAGAGGTTTCTAGAAAGAAAGCTGAGGCCTGGGGTTGGTGGGATTTGAGATTTTCCTGTATTCATTCGTTATTAGCTCACAGCTCTCCCGTCAAAGGGCTTCACACATAGCAGACACTTGGTAGTATTTGTCAGTGAACTCAATCCAGAAGCTCTCCATTTAGAGGAGAGGCAGTGGGGGAGACGGGGAGGGAGGGAGGGAGTCCCTGAACCACGTCCTGTGATTGAGGAAGCAACTTGGTTGTAGGTAAGCCCTACTCTGGCCAGCCCCCATAACAAGATGTTTTCCTGTGTTATCGAATTTAATTCTTCTATTAACCCTATAAGGGATAAATTCCATGATTATCACCATCTACATGTGGTGATGATATATACAAAGACTCAAAGAAATTAAGTAACTTGCACAAAGCCATAGCCATACCCACCCCCACCCCACCCCCCAGAAGCAGCTGGTTTGTTTGGCTCCAATGCTAGGATTTCTCTAGTGCAATGTTCTGTATCTCTTGGGAAAGGCATTTCTCCTTCCTATATCTGCTTCCCCAACCTGAAAATAGACTGTGATATGGGATGACTACAAGATCTCTTCAGATCTCTGGATTTCTACCTGTGTAAGTGCTTTACCCAAGGGTTGAGAAACTGTGGCCCATAGGCCAATTCCAGCCAGCCGGTTGTTTTTATAAATAGTTTCATCATGGGGCGCCTGGGTGGCGCAGTCGGTTAAGCGTCCGACTTCAGCCAGGTCACGATCTCGCGGTCCGTGAGTTCGAGCCCCGCGTCAGGCTCTGGGCCGATGGCTCGGAGCCTGGAGCCTGCTTCGGATTCTGTGTCTCCCTCTCTCTCTGCCCCTCCCCCGTTCATGCTCTGTCTCTCTCTGTCCCAAAAAATTAAAAAAAAAAAAATATAAATAGTTTCATCAGAACACAGCCACACAGGGGCACCTGGGTGGCTCAGTCTGTTGAGCATCTGACTTAGGCTTAGGTCACGATCTCATGGTTCATAGGTTCGAGCCCCGTGTCAGGCTCTGTGCCGACAGCTCAGAGCCTGGATCCTGCTTCGGATTCTGTGTCTCCCTTTCTCTCTGCCCCTCCCCGCTTGCATTCTGTCTCTCAAAAATAAACATTAAACTACAACTTAATTGCTGACAAGTTGGGAAATTGAGCAGTACACATAAAGCAACAAAAATCTTCCTTAGTGGCGGCATCCAGAGATGATCTCTTGTTCCTTTGTTCAACAGCTATTTTATTGAGCATGTGCTATGTATCAGGCATCTCTCCAGGCATTGAAGAGGAGGACCTGAGACAGTCCCTGCCCTCATGGAGTCTCCTGTCTATGGTGTACTTTTCCAAGAGCTGCTCAAAAGCCCCGTGGCCAGCATTACACAGAAGTCCAGTCTGAGCTCTTAAGCCATCTGCCCAAAGGCCTGGAAACAGATAGCCTGGTAATATGGAACCATTTAGAAATGTCAAATCATAGAAGATTTATTTTTCAAAGAGCAGAATCAGAGGCTCAGAGAAGGATGCTCACCAAAGCCCTTGGGAAGGTGAAAGAGTCCTCCAGAAAGGAGTATTGTATCCAGAGCTGGAACCTCAGACTCTAACCCTGCAGTGCAGAAAGTTCTCTAGGCTATGGACAGTGCTAATAGTAAGACCCTCCCCTGCTTCAGAGCAGGATAGAACAGTATTTATGTTTTACTCTAGAGAAGATTTCATTTTGATGCCTTCTAGGGACTGCCAAATCAATGGGAGAGCCTTGGAGAATGGAGTGGTAGGAGGTAGAGGACCAGGCTCTCTCTGCTATAAGCAAAGGAGGGTAGCCATGGAAAGTAGGGGGAAGATGGTGTGCCCAAGAGCAGAAAAGGAAAATCACTTATGCTATGAAGTCACAGGAGAGTTGAATCCACTGGAACTACGTTTGCCATCCTGTGAAATTTCCAACATGGTGCTCCAAAGGCCTTCATCCAGTAATGAGCCAATTGAATTTTAAATGACCTTACACCAGGGCCTGCACTTCCTATAGCAAATCTTGTGATTTAACCTGCAGGTGCATTTTTTGAGTAGAAGAACTTAGTATGATCTCTTTAAATACAGTGACTATTAAAAAAAAATAAGCTAGGAATGAATGATATCAAAGAGATCAGCTGCCTCACTTGTTTGCATGTTTTCATGACCTATATCTCTGCTTCTTTCTCAACGTGTGGGAGCCGGTCATCCTCTGGGAACTCACGATTACTAACTCATTTAACCCTCACACAAAAACCCAGTAGGGCGTATTATCATTTTTCACATAAGGAATCTGAGGGTCAGAGTGATGATGCACTATGCCGAAGTCACACCGCTGGTTAAGCAGATCTGAGACCCAAACTGAGGTCTGTTTGATTTCAACATCTACCCTCTATTTCTCTGCCGTGGATCCTTCACTTCTGCTGTTTCAACTTCCCATCTCCCAAAGCAGTAAAAACTGGAGACTTCCCTCTTTTAACCCTGCTCAAAAGCCCTGAGCCCCAATCCCAGCCCCTCATTTACTCCAAGAGCTGCAAGCCACCTCCTTTAAAGTCTTATGGTTTATTTTCCCACGTTTAAAAGGAGGTTAACTATATCAGTTCATCACCATTGTATCCCGTGTGAAGCATAAGTACAAAGTATTTCAACTGTACTCTTGTTTCCCCTATTTGGGGGAAGTTTCACCAAAGGGTTTTAAGAGATAACTCATTGAATTAGCATTTATGACCCACATCCTGAAGAACTGTCTGCTGAGATCATTACACTTTTCCTTTTAAATATCCATATGAAGAGGTAGGTGTTGGATCTGCTCACAGAGCTATAGTTGCTGTTACTTACTGAGCACCCATATTACACCAGGTATCGTATCCAAGGTAGGAATGAGCAAGAGGATTACAGGAAGTTGCTGGACATGAAGAGTCAGGTTGACTGAAAGGCATACCTGGACACTCATAGGAAGTTTCCCTCTGAAAGTGAAACTTCCCCTACGCTCACATCATTGGCCTGGGGTAGAGGGGAAAGAATGGGTTTGCTACCACCTGAATTTTGAGAGATAAGGAAACTTGAGTCAGACAGGGCACATGGTAGTTAGAACTACAAATCAAAGCTTTGTTGTTAAAAGGGAAGTGATTGCTGGTTTTTTAATGGGTTTTCCCAGCCAAACACAGAAACTGATCTTCAATTACACTTGACTGCTTCTATCATGATAGCAAGTGAGACACAGAGAAAAAGAGATTGTTCTCCAGGGACATTTACTCTGAACACTTCATTATCCTGGCTGAGGGGATCTCGGTAGGCAGAGAATGTTCTCCCATTGGGCCGAATTGTGAGGGGCAAGGACCTGCCATATGTCACAACAAACTAAAAGACAATAGGGTGAAATGAAGGACCCTCATTTCCATGAACTTATTAACCCTTTCTCAAGGGAAGAGCCTGAGACAGTGTAAACTTCCCAGAAGGCTCCATACACTCCATGCACACAATCACCCCCTTCCTTCTGGCTCCAGGCACGTGTCCCAGGCATCCCCAGCAGAACCCGTGTTTAAGAGGCAGCCTCACTCTTAGCAGTCAAACTTGGATCAGTCGCCCCTGGAGCTTCAGCTCTAGCACACCTAAGAGATTTGATCCAGAATGAAGCAGATGAGAGCCGCTGATCCTTCCACCCCCTTGCTGAAATTCCACATTTCCCAGAACTAGTCCCAACTTCCTCCTGCCTTTTAAAGGTGGGAATGGTAGGAGATTTTGATTAGAAGCCCCTTTGCAAATTCCCTGCTGATTCTGAATTTTTCTCCCTAATCTCCCAGTCCCTCCAACCCCAGTGCTGGATCTGCCCGATTCTGAGAACACTAAGTCCCCAAAGGGGTTAGATTTTCCTACTGGGAACTGGCTTCCTCCCCTTTCCAGGCTGAAAAGTGTGAACACCAATTATTAGACCAAGGGGTTCACAGGTGGTCTCATTCAATGTATGCACCACCCCTCCCCCTGCACTGTCCGCTGCAGTATTTCTCGGATGAGGAACTGAGGCTTAGAGAGGGTCAGCGGGTGTCCTCTGCCTATGGGTCTGTGAACGGTGGATCCTAAAAAGCCCCTTGCCCTGTTCTTCTGCAGGTCAGAACCAGCCTGCACGTCCAGGTGCGCCGCAGGCCTCCTTCCTTTCCCTCCTCGGCGCCCTGGGGAGATGCAGGTGAAACTCTCGTAAAGCTGAACGGTTCCGGTTTCATTCCTGACCCGGACGGACCCAGGTGGAAAAAAACTTCATTCCCTCAGCGGCTTGGTGGGCGTCTG
The DNA here is from genome assembly GCF_028018385.1 of Neofelis nebulosa. NCBI lineage: Eukaryota > Metazoa > Chordata > Mammalia > Carnivora > Felidae > Neofelis > Neofelis nebulosa. The sequence continues at coordinate 55,596,993 of NC_080797.1, read as the reverse complement.
CTCCCACCAGTGCTGTGGTGACCTCGCGGCCGCAAAGCGCCATCCTGGGAACTGCTGTGTCCTGGAGCTGCGAATAAACCAGCAGGCAGTGGCCCCGGGGACACCCGGCTCCAACCGTCCGCGCAGCTAGCTGCTGGCCACGCGTTGCTTTCACGGCTAGGAAGAAGGCCCAGCGATTCTAGTTTTGCCCGGAAAGCGGAGGCGCTTTGATATTCCGGGTTTAAACAGGAGAGCATGGCCCAGGCGGCCAGCTCCCGCGAGGCTTGGGCAGCCTAGGTGCAGCCTGGCTGCTTGCGGGGCTCACCTTTGGCTACTCCCCTGACCATAAATTAGTGGGCGCCTCCTCCCAAGGGTTCTCCGGGCCTCCTTCCCGCTCGCCTACGCTCTCCGGGCCAGCAGTTCTGCAGATCCAAACCTCCAGACCCGTGTGGTAAGGGCCTGGGGTCTGCAGAATGGTAGGAGGGGTAGAGCTAAATGGGGTCGCAGCGATCCGCACTCACCCCGCCTGACACCCCCACTTCCCCCGGGTCTCCGCGTCCATTCCCAAGGAGTCAGTTTCTCCTCCCCAGGCTGTCTCTCCCTGCCGGCCACCTGCGTCTGTTGGGATGCCTCCGAAAGTCTCTACTCTTTGCATCCTCTTCCATCTCCTTCCAAGAGCACCCTAACTTCTTCCAGCTCTCATCTGAACCCCCAAAGGGCAGTTTCTTCTCTCCAGACTAAAACTGGACCCGCAGCGGGTGGAAAAGCCCCAAAGCCTCCCACACTAGGCTGCAAGCTACTTGCTTACCAAGTCCAAAGGTCAGCTAAAGTTTGGCTGATAAACAGAACCAGTACAAGAAGGTCTTCAGCCCCCCAGCGTGAGTACAATGGACCCTGGCAAGCCCTGCTCCCGGCCCGGGTCTCCAGCTCTCCACGTCTGCTCCTCATGCGCTCCCTCTCTCGCTTTTCCCCCCTCCCCACGACCATTTGCATCTTGCCGAAAGCCGGGCCCTCCCCACTAATTTGCATATCTTATATGGCCTAATGGTGGCGATCATGGCAAGTTAGAAGTTTTCTGACTCCTCTCGGAGGAGACTCCGGGACCCCGGGGAGTAACAGGTGTCTGAAGGGTGGGGGGGCTCCTGGACTTGGGGTTCGCTTGTGAAACTCCCCTCCACCCTCCTCTCTCGCGCCCACCCCCTCACCCCCTTCTTTTTCTGTCCTTGGAAAATGGTGTCCAAGCTCACGTCGCTCCAGCAAGAACTCCTGAGCGCCCTGCTGAGCTCCGGGGTCACCAAGGAGGTGCTGGTCCAGGCCTTAGAGGAGTTGCTGCCATCCCCGAGTTTCGGGGTGAAGCTGGAGACGCTGCCCCTGTCCCCCGGGAGTGGGGCCGACCCGGACACCAAGCCTGTCTTCCATACTCTCACGAACGGCCACGCCAAGGGCCGCCTGTCTGGGGACGAGGGTTCCGAGGACGGGGACGACTATGACACCCCTCCCATCCTCAAGGAGCTGCAGGCGCTCAACACCGAGGAGGCGGCCGAGCAACGGGCGGAGGTGGACCGGATGCTCAGGTAGGCGCGGACCGAGGTGGAGCCCCTAGAGCCCGGGCCTTGTGCCTGAGCTCCGCTGCTTCAGACCCCTCTCGCCAAGTCCGTTTCCCACCAAGGAAGTCCCCCGGGGGGCGCTCCGCTTCTCTCCCGACACCTGGACCCCTCCCAGTACCTCAGTCGGAGGGCCCTGAATCCCGAGCTCCCTCTCCCCCTGCCCAGGCCAGCGCCCCGGACCGCGGGGTCCTCCCGGCCTGGGAGAACCGCAGCGGCGGAACCCTTTGCGGGAGGATTGCGCGCGCTACTGAAGGTGCGGGTGGGTGCAGTGAGACGGTGGCCACTTCCCAGGAGCAGAGACTCGGGCCGCACAAATCCCGGGCCGAGCATTTCTCCCGGGCCAGCCTCCTACCCGGTCCCGGGAAACGCAGGCCGGCCTCGGGCGCAGCGTACTGCTGTTCTTTGCAGAGGGCCTGGGGGCACCCGGGGCCGGCACTCGGGGGGCCAGTGCTCTGGAGGGCACTCCCATCTGCAGCGCCCATGCAAGGCCCCAGGATTATCCGGAATCCTCAAAGCCGATTCAGATTTGCAAAAGGAAATGTTTGCGTGTCGCAGGGCCCGGCCTGACCCGCACGGGGCAAAAGAAGCACGTATCTAAGCAAGCGCAGGGGGCGCGGGGGGTGGGGGGGGGGTGCAAATGCGGCTAAGACCACATTCGCAGAGGATTTGGTCGCCTACTGAGAAAGAAGGGCGTTTCCAGATCTCGCCCCCGACATCCCGGCGTCCTGGGGAATTCAGGCAGGCTGGCGGGTCCGGGATCCTTTGCAGGGCCTCTCCGACCGGCCGAGGGCTTTGACAGCTGGTTACTAATTATCCAAGGAGCCCAGCGGTACCCTTAGACCGCACGTCTCTCTCGGCCGCTTGGCTTGAGGACCGAGCCCCTCGCGTGGCCTCGGACACTTGAGCGCCGCGGTTTCAAGGCAGGGGCCAGGACCAAAGTTGCGCTCTGATTCAGGCAGCCTCGGTCACACGGCCGCAGCAGCAGTTTGGAGTGGGATGTGACCTTGCATTTGAATTTGCGATCTGAGGGCCCAGCGGCTTAGTCTCTAGCAAAGACAATGGGGGGATTTCTAGTCCCCCCCCCAAAGTATTTGGCCATTCGTAGGTTTGGGGTTCCTGCCTCGCAGTTTCCGCGAGCGGCGGCGGTTTCTCCCGCGCCGGGGTTCGGGCGCAGGAAGGCGAGGGGTCGGAAGAGAAGCAGCTGGGGCGACCGGGGCTAACCGAGCTCCCGCCGCCTGCCACGGGGAGCCAGCGGGGCCCAGGCCCATCCACCTGGCTGCAAGCGGCCGCTTGTAGCGGGGCTCTGGGAAGATTTGGGCAGCGCGAGGCGACCCAGGGCCCCCTCCGCACCCAGCCCCGCGCTGGGCTGGACGCAGCAGAGATGTAACATAAACGGCAGCACGTGGAGTTAGGGTGTTATTAATTTATTTCTATAAATCATCAACAGAAAGATACACAAAGAGTCGTGATTAGGTTGAAAAGAGAGGCGGGTTATTCATTGGTGAAGTTGTAAAGGCGGCTTAGAGGGGGAAGGAAATCCAAACGCCGACGCGGGTCGGCTAGCCGCTGCCCTCGCGCACGCCGGGCGCTGCGGGGCGCTCCCAGCCAAGCCCCCCGGCGCCGGACCTCGACTGCCCCGGCCGCCCCGGGTCGCGCGCACCTGCAGGCCCTGCCCGGGCCTCGGCCCTGTGCCCTCCGCCCAGCTCCTGGCTCCAGCGAGGCGGGGAGGAAGGCGAGGGGCCGAGCCCCTCACCCCGGTATAGACGCTGGACAGACCCAAGGTCCCCCCCCCCCTTTCCCCGGCGGGCGCCGCCTTCCCTCCCCCCACCTTCGGGAGTGCTCAGACTTTATTAAAGTAATTTTTCAAGAAATTGCTAGCGGTTCCCAGGTCATTGCACGGTCGGCTCCTGAGCACTCCCTTTTTTGCCCACCCTGTTCGAAAGCCGAGAGAACAGAACTAAATTCACTCTTTGGACTGCCTGGACGCTCTTTATACTTCCTAGAAGGGAAAGGCGACAGGGGAAGGTCCGGGACTGAGCGTCGCCCAGCCCCGGGACCCGGGCTCTGGGCTCGGAGCTCCAGCGCCGGCCTCTGCCCTGGGGCGCCTGCAGCGTTTGCAAAGTGGGCTGCTCCCTGAGGAAGCCAGAGCTGAGGCTTCTTAAGGAACGCGGGGCGAGCCGTGCTGGGGTCCAGGGCTTTCCTGCTCGTGGGCAGCAAAGTCACTGTTGGAAAAGGAGCGTGCTGGGCCCACTCGGGGCGCTGGGGTCGGGCGTTTGACACCTGCGCCCCGAGCACGGTGGCGGCTCGTGCTTCTCCGAGTCCGTGTATTTTTGGGGGTCGGAACCCCCCCCCCGCCCCATGTAAGCTGTATTTCCAATGAACAAACGTAAGTGGCTCTCAGGGCGCTTCCCGGTGAACCCAGGTGAATTCTGTGGTCAGAGCTGGAAAGGTAGAAATAACTGCGCCATCTTACCCCTGACTCCTGTCCTCAGATGCGGGCTCAAAGGTTTGCTGCTTTGCAGGGTTTCCCTGGGCTTTTTTTTTTTTTTTTTTTTTTAACCTTCCAATTGTTAGGCTAATATTTCTTTCCACAGAACCCTTCGCTCTAAAGAACATTACACTATTTTGCTAGGTTTCTGAGACACACGAAATGAACACAGGTGAAGAAATTTGAACAAAACGGAAATAGTCAAAGAATCTGTTAAAGCGATATTAACTTTGAAAATCCAAACACTCTAACTTTTGAAGCAATTGTATTTGTTGGAAATGTTTTTCCGCCCTAAAAACCTCTGTGGAAATACTCGTCAGAAGTAAGCTTTAAAATGATCGTGGGTGTTTATACGGGTATGTGCATTCCACGGACCTGTTAACACTACTTTTAGTCAAGGTGAATTTTACATGTGTGAAACTGGAACGTGTTTTCACATTTTTTGTTTTTGTTGTTAGTTTATTATGTTTTGTTACTTGGATGTAGCTTTATAGATACTCGGGAAATGTACTAACATATATAATTAATCTTAAAAGTTTGTCTTTCCCAAAAACATCTCCACCAAAGCCTGTGATTTCACGAATTTAATACCAGACTTGTTAAAATAGCCACGATTATTCAAATGCTTACAAAATATGTTTAAATTACTAGGTTTTTAAATTCATCAAGCAAAAACTAATTTTATTTGACCTACGATAGGCACCATTTAGAAATGAATTGGCTATTTCATTTACAACACTATCCGTTTTGTCCTCTGCTTTACACGTTCTTTATTGTTTGGTATGAAACTAATTTTTTCCCTTCGTTTTTTTTTTTTTTTTTCATGTTCTATGAGGCTACTATGCACATCAGCATACAGTAAAGGGGTGCTGGGTCTGTTTTAAAAGTTAAATATACAGCTGTATTAAACAAACAGTACATGTGATGTATTGCATTAATACTTTTGTTCTATACTTTGCCTCATTTTCTTAATTTCCTGTTTTAAATTATATCTCTCACTTTTAAGTTAATAAGCAATAAAACATACTAGCGAAGTTGAAAACACTTTAAGTGCAGTTCAAAGGCCCTAGTACATTGCTGTAAAGAAGCTTATGCGTGCCTATGTTTATGAGAAATGAAAAGCATACACAAGTTCTATCCCAAGCTTGAAATTTATGAAAGCCATTGCCTTCCAGAAACCCTTACCCTATATCAGGGAGGAACTTCAAGAATACAGGAGACCACGGCATTTGGAATGCTTAATATCTGATTCAGAAATTGAAAATATCCCCACTCTGTTTCATCTGAGAGATGGGGCTCTGGTGACTTGTTTTTTGTTTTGTTTTGTTTTTTTTTATGTTTATTTATTCTTGTAAGAGAGAGAGACAGAACAAGAGCAGGGGAGGGGCAGAGAGAGAGGCAGACACAGAATTGGAAGCAGGCTCCAGGCTCCGAGCTGTCAGGACAGAGCCCGACGTGGGGCTCGAACTCACGAGCCGTGAGATCATGACCTGAACTGAAGTCAGACGCTTAACTGACTGAGCCACCTAGATGCCCCTGTTTTGTTTTTTTTTTTAAGTTGCCTCACCTCACTGGAACAATTCTTCACTCCAGGAGGAACATCATTGTAGTTCTTAAAACTTTTCTGAAACTCTGAAAACTGTTTAGCATTTGGCCAAGAAGTTCTCCTTGCTTCTCAGGAGATGGGCACGCGTTTCACTCCAATCGCATAAGCTAAGACACCGAGACACCCATTCGGAATGGAAATAAGGTAGAAGAGGTCTAGCATCAGAACTGATGCTGGCCCCCATCATTGCAGGATCAGCCAGCCCCGCCCTGAGCTAATGGCATCTCCACTTTCCAGAAGTGGAAAATTCTTGCCTTCAGGTCCCTCACTTTCCAGGAAAATGGAGGAAAGCAAAACAAAATGGGAACTTTTCTTTCTGCTTAATGAGAGAGAGCGTTGATGGTGCTGTCCCATCCCTGAAGACAGGAAGTCCTCCTCACCTTTACCCTCCTGATCTCATGTGAAAGGGACGGAGTGTACTGTATGGAAGATTTCATCTCCCTTTTTTCTAGGTTCTGTTTTGGCCTCCCCTCTCTCCCAAGGATGGAGAAGTGGGTGAAGATCAAAGTTTTGCAGAGAGTTTAGGTAAAACTCCTAAAAAGAGAATCTTTCTCCCCAGACATCTTCCACCAGAATCCTAACCATCTGCTTATCTGTCTAGTGAGGACCCCTGGAGGGCTGCCAAAATGATCAAGGGCTACATGCAGCAACACAACATCCCCCAGAGGGAAGTGGTCGACGTCACAGGTCTGAACCAGTCACACCTCTCTCAGCATCTCAACAAGGGCACCCCCATGAAGACCCAGAAGCGAGCGGCCCTCTACACCTGGTACGTCCGAAAGCAACGGGAGATCCTCCGACGTAAGTGCTTTAATCCCCCCTCAACCTCAACCTGTGGTGACCTTTGCCCTGATTCTGACCCCCGTGGGATGCCTCGTTTCCCCTTCATTGAGAAGGCCTACATAGCACTTGGCAAATATAAGGAAGCTGGCAGGTGGATTTGGTTTCCATAGTTATTGTACAATGGATTGGCTTCAATCATTTTCTTTTCCCATGGTCCTTACTACCCAGCCAGCTACCTTGACAAGTGCTTAGTGTATGTAGTGTACCTTGAATTTTCTGGTCCCTGCTTCCAACACCCTTCTCTTTGAAGCCAAGTAAGTCACAGTGGAATATTGTCCCCCAAGTCAGCCAAGCAGCTCCCCCTTGATATATAACCACAGATCCGAGTTTCCAAGGAAGACATTTTGTAGCGATCAATAATATTGATCACTGTTCCTGTTCTCTTCCCTCCCCTCTGAAGAGAGCATACAAAATTGAAGATATTTTTATATATAGATGTATTCAGAACTCGACCCTGATATTTGGGAGGGCGGGAGGAGGGTGCGCGCGCATCCTGACGCAACTCAAGGTGATTACTCACATTTACCAAAATCCATAAAGCTTTGAGACTTGAGCCAGTGACACTGCCTGATGAAGAAGCTTCTCTGGCTAAATCAGGACACAGCACAAGTGTCTGCATTTGGAACTCTGACCGATCAATACTTGTCATTTCCATCCCCATCCCCAAATCTCCTTTCTGTCCCAACATCCCTTCCTCCTAGTAATACCAAGAGATTTTTGTTTTGAAGTGTCGGGAAGTTGGAACAGCATTTGAATGATATTCTATGTTTATTTTAGGACAGCATACTTCCATTATCTTTTAATTATTTCCATCAGCCCCTTTCCTAGTAAAGTTTTGTATGAGCTTCTGCCCTTCCCGTTATACTATCCTCTGGGCCGTGGGCTTCTCTGTCTTTAAGATATCAGTTTCCACTGCCTTCTGGGTTGGAATTTCTCCCTTCTCACTGGATGGCCACTTTTTAAAATCATTCTTGTTTTCTGTCCTACACTGCTCTGAAGTGATTGTTTCAGTATTTATGGTCTCAATGTCTGTGGGCTGGAAAGGCCTTCATGGCAGAAGGAAAGGTTTTAGACCTCCATCTCCTATTGTGGCTGCTTGTCTGAAGCATTAAATGGATAGATTAGAAGAAGCAAAGCGGCATAGGAGAAGAGGCCCACACTGGGTTGACTCACCATCCATGGTGACTAGGTCTTTAAGAATTTGTGTGTCTGACATGAAGCAACTCTCTGTAATTCCTGAAAAGGCCTAGAACATTCTCATGAGACACAGTCTCCGAAGGCCAGGGAACCATTGGGCCTGCCCTCGCTCCAATCCAAACCCCATGTGGTGTCTCCAGTTTGAGCTGCCTCTCTGTGTTCAATGAGAGTCCCCCCAGAAAGGAGAGGGAGACAGGAAAGGCCAGCTAGAAGCTTTGAAAAACACACAAGTCCTAGAAAGTTTCACCACATGCTTGAGAAGAAACATTTTACAAAAACATACGACAGGCTCTGCCAGGGATTTTTTGAGTTATTGTTATTACTGGTTTAAAGCCACGTGAGACCTAAACCTTAAGAAACATTCCTTCATTCTGTAAATACTGTATCAACATCTATTAGGTGCCAAACACTGTGTGGGGCTGTGAGATACAAAGGCCCTTTTCTCCAGGGACTCACAGCCCAGTGGGGGAGATGATATGTTTGAGTGGATCATGACAGCAGCTTTCTAAGAGCTGTTATAAAGGTGTACACAAGGGGCAGCAGAGGAACTGCTAAATTGCCTAGAGACCTCACAGAGGGCTTCCTAGAGGAGGTGATGTTGGAACTAATTCTTGAAGGATGAATATAAGACACGTAAACATGGGATAAAAATTAGGAAATGAGATGAATAAAAGAGAGACACAAGTGAATGGGGTGTCTGGAAGGAGAAAGAAATGGGAGAATTTAAAGATGATACATGGGTGCCTGGGTGGCTCAGTCAGTTACGCGTCCAGCTCTTGATTTTTGGCTTAGGTCATGATCTCACGGTCATGAGATCAAGCCTTGAGTCAGGCTCTGTGCTGACCGTGCGGAGCCTGTTTGGAATTCTCTCTCTCCCTCTCTCTCTGTCCCTCCCCCGTTCTCAAATAAATAACCTGAAAAAGATTACATAAATTTTCTTGAGAAACTAAAACTAATAAGTGATAATATTCATGGGCCCATCTGCACATAGAGAACCTGCTTGTCCAAGCTGGCTCTGAGTCTGTAAAGAGGCTGTTGAAACCAGCTTCTCCAAGGTAATTTTTATGGGGAGTGAACATTTTCTGTCTCTCCGCTCCCCTCCCCCCACCCCGCATTAATCTAGAAGGAAGTGGAGGAGAGGTGGTAGAGACCAGAGTTTGCTTCTTCAAAAATTGAGAAGCTAGGGCCCTGAGGTGGGGAGAGCCTGTATGGTTCTGGGCCCCCACAGGCAATGTATCAAGGCTGATCCCGGCACACACATAGTTCTGAACACAGTGCCAGTGGCTGCCCCCTCAGAGGACAGCCCCCGCGCTTCTGGGCGGCTGAGTGAGCCTCACACCTGCCACAGACAACAGTGGAGTCCATTGTATTACCTCCACCCAAGTCAGACTGGAAGGTTTGGGGCATGTATTGGTTGGGTTTTGTTTTTAGCAAGAGATGATGCATAGGCTGCTGATAAGGAACTTCGTGTCTTTAGGCTGGGTTATGTCCTGGCTGATGCCCCACATTCATGCGACTTCGGGCAGGTCCTGTAACCAGTCTGAACCTCTGTTTCTTCAGTTACAAAGTGGAGATAATGATACTTCTTGCATGTAGAGGTTGTGAGAACTAGACGAAGGGATATACTTAGAGGACCTTGTACGATACCCCTCCAGGGGAGTGGTTCAATAAATATTCATGGTTATCACATCTCTTCATAGCACGTGAAGAGCCTCATGTTGATCCTGGGTCCTTGGGATTATCCATACTGGCTTTTGGCTCTTACTTATGGTGACTCCACAGGGTCACAGTGAGGAGAGAAGACCCTGAGTGGGGAACTTCTTTCTCTCCCTCTTATTGTCCCTGAGGTAAATGCACTAGTTGGCTGCCATGAAGCCAAATGACATAAGAGGTATGAAAGCACTTTGAGAGACATGGCATCCATAGGAATTCGGGTCCCCATCACCATCCTGACTAGAGGTAGATGTTCTGAGAGACTGTTGAGTGCCCCTTAGGTGTTCATCCAGTCCCATTCCACAGGCAGGGAAGCTGAGGGCAGGGGGGAATTAGGTGACTTGGCTGGGACCCGCCAGTATCCAACCCAGGCAGTGGCTTCCTGCCAGTAGATTTGGCAGAACTTTCTCTCAGGTATCTAAAGCAAGTGTTGGGAACCAGTGAAAACACCACTTTAAGTAGCCTGAGAATCATCCAAAGTGGGTGGGGCCCAAATCAAAGGCCCCAGTGACATGTTCGGTCCATCCACCAAGGAGTCTGCTTGTACCTTGGCCAATCGGCAACCTGTTCAAACAAAGCCCAACACCACCTATCGCTGAGTCCTGAGTCCAGGCTGGTTAGAGGCCCACTGCTTCTGAAGATGGAACCAAATGGAAATGGATCCTTAGATTGGTAGTAAATTCCCTATTGCCGGAGGGAATAGACTGGAAAAACACATGGTAGGGTGTTGTCAAGGGGATTCAAGCATTAAATAGTAGCCCCGACTTTGAACCTTGGAGAATTTTGGATCGAGTTGCCTCTGAGACCTGCAGGATGGACTCTAGGAACGAAGAAAGAAAAACATCAAGGTCCAGAACATGGGGACCAGGAGTTAGGAAATGAATCTGTTATGTGTCCTTGCTCAGCAGGGCGGTTGGCCTCTATGCTTATTCATCTGTAAAATGGAACTAATGACCCTGAACCCTGCTTCATGCAGATATGAGGAGGACAACAACAAAGTTTGCCCACAAGTAAATATCAAACCTCATTTAAACCATATAGGCTAGGGTGTCATCACTGGGTGAGCTGCCACCTTTCATTCATTCATTCAACCAAAAATGTATCGACGGTACCTGGACCCTGGGAATTGGGTGGACAGGGAGCATCATTTCATCTATATTTATCTTTCTCCAACTCATTAAATGCCATTGCTAGAAAGATCCTTTGTCTGTAGACTTGTGCATTTGCCATCTTTTAAATGTGTAGGCAAGTCTGTGAGACATTTCCCTCTGGGGCTATTTCCCTCATAAATGGACCCCTGGACACACACATACACACCATCACCTTTGAAATGATCTGAAATCAGAGAGCTGCTTCTCTTTCTAATATAAAACTCCAGTTCTATTTATTTCAAAGTACCAGTCAACAGGTTTGGGTCCTGGGTTTTTCTAAGAACATAGCATCATAATGTGGACCCCTAGGATCTATGAGGAGAGAGGAGAGGTGGGGAAAGCTGTTTTTAGTCTCTGAATATTTTGTCTAAGTGCAAATTGTGCCTTTGAGCCCTTTCCCTCTAGACCTGAGACTTGGTTGAGCTCATCCTCTTGGACACCAAAACACAAGATGTCAGGATTCAGAGGGTTGCTTCATTGTCTGAGAGCCAGTGATCCAATGAAAACACATTACCACTAAAAACAATGGTTGGTCATATTTGAGCTCCTTTAAAGAAAGGAAAGGGGTGGCTTTGTGGGGCAGAGTGAGGTGGGCAGAGAGGAGCCTATCATGGGCTTCCCCTCTGTACCCCACACCCCACATGAAATAACGGCAGATGGCAAAGCTTTGGGAAGAAGAATAAAAGTGTTTTTGTCTGTCCGTCCGTCCGTCCGTCTGTCTGTCTGTCTGCCAAGTGAAGGCTACAGACCCTATCAAATCTACTCCTCTCTCTTTGCAGAATTCAACCAGACAGTCCAGAGTTCTGGAAATATGACAGACAAAAGCAGTCAGGATCAGCTGCTGTTTCTCTTTCCAGAGTTCAGTCAACAGAGCCAGGGGCCTGGGCAGTCCGATGACGCCTGCTCTGAGCCCCCCAACAAGAAGATGCGTCGCAACCGGTTCAAATGGGGGCCCGCATCCCAGCAAATCTTGTACCAGGCCTACGACCGGCAAAAGAACCCCAGCAAGGAAGAGAGGGAAGCATTAGTGGAGGAGTGCAACAGGTAACACGACCAGAAACTCGCTCGAGCAGGCAGGCAAGCACACGGACCTGAGATCCATCCCCTCAGTCCCAGGATATTGAAATACTGATTATCCAGCTAAGTGTGGCTAAATTGGGGTTTCCCAATGTGCATTCCACGGAACCCCAATTTCAAGTCAAATAAGACTTGAATAAGTCAAATAAGTCTCAAATAATTTGAGAAACATCAATCAGATGCATACTTCCTCTTGAGGAGTCATGGCATAAAGTAACATATTAAAGATTCCAAGAAGGCCTAGAGTCAAGAGACTTACTTGGCTTTGTTGAATTGATTGTTAGCTGTGGAATCTTTTTTTTTTTTCTGGGGGATATTTACACCATGAGCTATTATTGCAGGGAAGATACTCTGGAGAATCCTGGTCTAAAATATGTCAGTGAAATGAGAATCATATGTCTGACCTCCATGCAGACTAGGGAAAAACCATTGGTCTAAAAGGAAACTTGGCAGAAAAGACCTGGTCAGATCTGTCCAATCCACTCTGCCCACACTGAATAGAGTTCTTTTGGTATCTTAACAACTACATGTAATTTTAAAGAAAACTATTAGAAATCCTTGGGATACCTTATTTATTTCCTTATTTATTCATTCATTCATTCCTGCCATCCTCCCTGACTCCAACATTGATTTTTTTTAAGTTTATTTATTTATTTTGAGAGAGAGAGAGAGAGAGAGCACTCGCATAAGTGCGGGAGGGGCAGAGAGAGAGAATCCCAAGCAGGCTCCATGCTGTCAGCATGGAGCCCAGTATAGGGCTGGAACTCACGAACCATGAGATTCAGACCTGAGCTGAAATCCAGAGTTGGACACTTAACTGATTGAGCTACCCCAGTGTCCCTCCAACACTGACTTTCTTAAAAGTCTGGTCTTTGCTCTGGCCAACACCTGTGGTCTCTCTGTTTCTGGGCTGGGCTGGCTCTAGCAATAACATATGGCTGGGGAGGTCAGGCCAGGAAGGGGGAGGCAAAGCAATCAGCTTGGACATGTCACAGCCTATACTCTGTCCCCCTGCTAATGAGAAGCCCCCTAGCATCCAATGGTGTCTAAAAGTCTCTGACACGTGGAATTGGGGTTTCATGGGCAATGATAAAGCTGGAGACCAGCCACCTCGGCATGTTCTCCTTGTACCTCACCCAGGCTGCCTTTTGGGGAGGATTCCTGTGGCACAAATGAGGAATTTGGTTTCCCTGGCACCCTTTGGGGGTATCCAAACCCCAAATGACCAGAAGTCCCTTTGAAGGGAACCAGAGCTAGTGAAGGACGTCACCTTTTGTAGGTCGGGAAGGGTAGCAACATAAGATGTCAAGAGGCCCAGTCTGGACCTTCTCCCTGAATTACCTGCCTCTCGACTACTCTCTTCTTGTAAGGAGCCACACCAGAGGCCTATGCCCCTCACTGACAGGGCCACAGAGCTTGTGCTGCACCTGTGTTTGGCCCTAATCCCACCATGTCATCAGAGAACTACTACACAGGCTGGACTTTTCTCAGGACAGGCTTTTCCCCAGGATCTAGCTCTATCCTTGGCCTCTTCGTACTCCTAACCGAGACCACTGGGATTGTGTGTCTGGGGCCAAACACCGGCAAGCCTCCCCCTGGCTGTCCTTGCTCACCATCTCCCCCACTCTCCATCCTCAGGGCAGAATGTTTGCAGCGAGGCGTCTCCCCCTCCAAAGCCCACGGCCTGGGCTCCAACCTGGTCACTGAGGTCCGTGTCTACAACTGGTTTGCAAACCGCAGGAAGGAGGAGGCGTTCCGGCAGAAGCTGGCCATGGATGCCTACAGCTCCAACCAGACGCACAACCTGAACCCCCTGCTCTCCCACGGCTCTCCCCACCACCAGCCCAGCACCTCTCCTCCAAATAAGCTGTCAGGTAAGCCCAGCCCAGGCCTCACTGCCTCGGCAGCCCAACCATCCTGCTTCCCGCCATGGGTCTCATCTGGGTCAAGACTTTTCAGAGGAGGAAATGCTCTGGGATGGTGCTCAGGCTGACCTCCCATTGCCAGAGTGTTCTTGTGAAAACAGTATTTGGCTGTGGTCAGGTTTCCTCTGAGTACTTGCTCAGCCTCCAAGAGCCCCTCTCCCCAGTCTTCTCTGGTCCCCTTTCTTCTCCCTGTGTGGCTGCTGACTCAGCAAGTCAGTGCGGCTGTCAGATTAGATGGAGAGGCTGCCTTATTGGCATGCTAGGTCTACACTGCAGGCAGAGGGATCACCTCCTCCACCCCTGTCCATATCCTACCCCAGGGCTCTGTCCAGCTCCAGCAGGAGGAACCCAGGGGCCTCTGGGGAAGGGCCACTCTGTTGACAGTCTCTGCTTGTTCTCTGCCAGAGTTTGGGTGGAAACAGCCACATAAAGTCTTTGCACTGATGAATCGGCCAAAACTCATTGAGTACCTACTGTGTGCCAGGTCCCGGCCTGAATTAGCATGCCTCTGCTGTGGGGTGTGGGTTTATCAGGGTGGAAGCCCGATATGCTGAGTGTTCCATCACGCGTAGTCTGAAGGCACTTCTCCGCCTGGGGCTTAGTTCTTCCAGGAAAGCTGGCTTCCCAGAATTAGGATGCTTATTGAGGCCAGCGTGGTGCCCGTGTAGAAAGAGTATGGCATGGTCTCCCGCCTGCTCTGGGGAAGGGCTTGCAAAAGGAGAACCAAGCACCATTTCCAACTCAGGGTTGGTTCTGAAGTCTGTTGCTTCCTTGCCTGCTGGTTGCTCCACTGCTTGGAGAGCCCTGAGGTCTGGGGCTGACCTAAGTATTATGGGGCCCAAGCTTTTGTTCCACTCTGTGCTCCCACCAGGATCTCTGGGAGCCTGAAACTGTCTGGCATGAAGCCAGGGCCAGGGCTAGGGGCTTCTCTGGATCCAACTCCCATAGAAGGGGAGGCTCAGCCACACAGGGAGTAAGTTTTGGTTACCCTTGAGAGGCAGAGGAGCCCCTGATGGACACTGGTCCGATTGCAGAGTAACCCTTAATGGAAATTCAAACCAGGGTTCAGAGGGCAGTGGCAAACGGCATGTGGCCGGCACTGAGCAAGACTGGAGCACTTGCCGCCCGCAGTGATCCACGGAGCTGGCTCTGGAGCTGTGGGGGGCGTGGTTGGGGCAAGGGGCATTATTGAGGAGACAATGGCTATTGTGTTGGGACCTGTGATCTCCACACCAAAGTCAGGGAGCCTGCAAACCAAACAAAGGCCCAGCAGCTTTCTGACAAGCTGGGGTTGTGGTGAGGTCACCACAGGGTCGTTAGCTTAGGCCTTCTGTATATGGACAGGAGACAGAGAGGGGCTGGAGGGACAGGGACAGGTCCTGGAAGCTGAGCAGGGTGGGTGGAAAATACAGTCCCAGAGCCCTCTGAGTGGAGTCCCAGAAGGCATGGCCCACTTGGAGTGGGTTCTCTGGGGTCTCCCTAGATGTTGGCCTTTGAAAAAAATCATGGAATGCTGGAACTGGGCAGAACGTCAAAGAAGGAAACTGAGGCTCAAAAGAAGCAGTGACTTGCCAAAGTTATACAGAGCGATGGTGGCAGATGGGACTGGAACTCAGGCCTGCTGATTCCCACTTGGTACAGCATAGATGCACACGTGTCCCTGCCCACAGGAGCATATTGTCTTCTTGGGAAGACATTGTGCTGGCATGGAGAGCCCAGAACCATCTAGGGACCAAGGCTGTCTTTCAGGGCTTTGTGTGTCTTTCTAGGGAGAGACTCCTATTTATGGAGCATTAATTATGGGACATTGTATATTTTCAGTGGCTGCCCTTCCCCTCTGCCTTAATTTTCACTCGGGGCTCGTCAGGATAGTCCTTTCCATGCCCAGAGAGTGGATGCTCTGGACTTAGTTTTGAAGCCCACATCTAGCCAGCCAGATTGATTCCCATAACTGCAGCGTGACCCAGCCATGTAACTTCTCTGAGTCTGACTTTCCTGTCTGTAAAATCAAGAAGTCAGGCCTACCTCATCGGGTCCACGTGAGGATTAAATGAGAGAATGTATAAACACCATCTTTCCCAATAAACTGTAATTGCTATCATTATCACTCTTGTTATTACAGCAGTGGGAAGAAGGACAGGCAGCAGAAATCCATTTCCTTCTAAATTTCACACACTGGGGCATTATTCCTAAGAGGCAGTGACATGTGACCTGGCCCTGGGAGTGGAAGCAGAAGCGGCCACTGGGCTGGGGCCTGGGGTGCAGGATGCTGGCATGCGTGTCTGTTTCCCCCTCTCAGGTTGCCAGGGGGGGCACGTGAGGTGTAATGGGGCTGCTGGGGAACGCACCCAGGCCTAGGCCGACAGCAGGCTGGAGCCCAGCACTCAGGGAGGGCTATGGTCCATAGAGCCTCATGGTGCACTTCCTATCATGGGCCCCACGGCCAAGGTACACTCTCTAACCAAGCCCAGAATGTACATGGGTGTAGAATACAAAACGAGCTCTGTGGAGGCCGAGGAGAGACCAACACCCAGAGTCAGCAGCAGCACCAAACACCCTCCAAGGCTAAGCTGGGGAGACAAGGCCCCGATCTCCCTCCCCCGCACTCCCTCCCCTCTGAATGCCAGCCTCTGAGCCAGGAGGACTGGAGGCACTTTAGAGACAAATCTTTCCCTTGAACCTTCTTCCTAGAGAGGAGAGCATCCCTTCCCTAACGAGCCGCCTTCTCTCCCAGCCACTCTGGGTGTGCTGTGGCCCACTTGCCCACGGTGACCACAGTGTGACCCTGGTCCTGGAATGTCCGGCACAATAGGAGTGGCAGGAGGAGCACTTTGCCTCTGTCAGCGGCTGATTGGTTACAAGGTGCCCTACAAACACGCTGTCAGCAGAATCAGCTGTTTTCGGCGTTGCCCCTCCCGGCTTTACAATCACACACCAGCATGCAGCCCAGGGTTGTCATGGCTTTGTCTCCCTTATGCATGCTTAATTGCCAATTAAGTTGGGGCTTTGAACCAGCCTGGCTGCCGCTGATGGGCCTTCATCTTTCCAGTGAGTGTCACAGGGGCACCCTTTGTTTGCTCTTCTTGGGGGCCTGAAGTTACTGTAGCAGGCTGCAGGCGGCCATTTATCTTCAGCCTGGAAGGCCTTTATCTGCACACACACCCCCCTCCCAGCCCTGCTCTCGCCAGCAGGAGCTGTCCCTGGTTATAGGCCCCATGACAGCCCATTCTGAGGCCATTGAGCAGGCCCGGAGTGATGGCCCCTACCTCCATTCTGGAGTGGAATCAAGAGAAAGGCCCCCAAAAGGTCAGAGAGCAGGGCTATGGCGAGGAAGGGGACTGGTTGGAGACAGGTGCTTGTATTGATTGGCTTGAGGAGGAGGAGGAGGAAGTTGGCATGGAATGGAAGCTGGGCTAGCCTTGGCCCAAGCCTTGGGGCCCAGCTGCATGATCTGTGGTGGCCTGGCTCACTGTACCCTTTGCTCCAGCCTGCAGCTGTCTGCGACAGCAAGGGGGGAGCAGAAGGTCTTCAGCTTTCATTCAGCCAACACATCATGTCCTCACTCTTCTATCATCTTTTGGGAAGGAGATTGAGGCTCATTCTCCCAGAGGTGAGAAGAAGCCCTTCCAGAAGAATCTTTGGGTACTTTAAGTGGAGACCTTTATTTCTGTGGCTGCTTACTCCTGCTTCTCTTGCCCTTTCTCCAAGCCTAGTGGACTTGATGGTCAGATCAGAGCTTGAAACCCAGAGAATCCTGCCTCCCACCTCCCCCTTGTGGCCTCTCGCATGCCCTACCAAGTCACCCACAAGAGTCCAAAGACTGAGTCTCAGACAAATCAAACTCTGGGCCAGGATATCTGTGTGGTTGCTGCTGCTTTCCCTGATGCTGAAATCTGTAGGACCCAAGGAAATCTCAAAAGTGCCCAACGGAAGGGTTATGGCTAATGTGAATAATCATAACAGCTAGTGTTGATTAAATATTTCCTGGGTTCCAGACCCTGCGCTGAGTGCCTCCATGCATCATCTTATCTAATTCTCATGACAACCTTGTAGGGTAGAAACTTTCTGTACCCATATCCCCATTTTACAATGAACGAAGGTAAGATGTTTGGAATGTAGATAATTTGCCCAAGTTCATATAGTTAGCAAGCAGTAGAGACAGGTTTTGAACTATTACACACTGACCATCTCTTCTGCTTTATGCAGATGCTAAGAACTTTTCAGGCATGGAAACCAACACACACACAATACCCCCACAGTCCCTACTTTTCCCACATTCTTATTGCTCCCCTCTGAAAGACAAAAGGCTTTAGGAGAGCATGGCCAAGGATGGGGGTCTCCCAGTCTGGCTAGTTTACTGCTTCCCCTGCACCAACTGTTGCCCCTGACCAAGGTAGATTCTGCACTCTGCAGAAAGAGATGTGAGCCCCCTCTTCCACCACCCCATCCCCATCTGGGCAGGGATTTGAACTGCCCTTGCAGTCGGCACTGTCTGGGGCACTAAATGCCTTAACAACTTAATGGGGCTTCTGAGACAGCCCGGTCACCTCAGCTCACCTCTGAAGCTCCGCCCCCTCCCCCGGGCAGCAGACAAGGGGCGGGGCGTTTATGAGGGTGGTCGTAAAAATATTCATCTCGGCAGCAAAGGTCCCCATAGTAAATAAGCCCTATTGTCCCAAAGTAGCAGCTTATTTCAGTTCAGAAAAGAAACAAATGCCACCTTGAAACATCTGGTGTTTTAGGAAACCCTTTTGTACTGACTGGGAGTCCAGGGGTGGACCTGGCTCCACGTTTCTCCTTCAGAAGGACTTTATCTGACGGCCATTTTATCTGCTGAATTTGAAGGTCATTTTATCTTGCGGTACCACCCCATCGGCTGCCGCTAGATTGAGGAAGACAATCAGGATATTAATGAGATTAAGAGGCCCAGCCTTCAGAGATTCTGCTGGCAACCTCCTCCTGATAGTGGACCGAGCCTGGTCTGCATACAAAGAAACCTGGCTGCTGGGCTGGTGGGGCTCAGAGCTTGTGCACAAAGGAGCCAGGAGATACTGGAGTGCTATCACTGTAGGCAGCCCCGTGGGCCATGCCTAATCCCCCTGAAGGACCCTTAGATGATTCAAGGACTCCTTGTTGCCTCCAGTCAGCACTGAGGAGGAAGGAAGCTGCCAGTAAACACACAGCCCCTGCCTGCAGGTTATAGAAGTGCCCTTGGAATCTGTTTGTTGAAGGTTTGATGGGAACGGACAGGAACTTGGGGGGAATTAAGCACCAGAGGTACAGAGAGCGGCCAAAATCTGTGCAAGGGCCTTTGAAGCTAGCTGCTCGATGGGAAGGCACAAGATCTGGCATTTTGCCTCTACCCACTTTTCGATGAGAAGTACAAGCACAAATGGGGAAGATATATATATATATATATATATATATATATATATATATATACACACACACACACACACATACACACCCACATATATGAAAATTCATATATATATATGAATGTAACATAGCCCCAATATAAGGTCAAATGAGGCATTCAGTTGTGGTTATCATCCTAGGAACTCTGGTATAGGGGTTGGCAAACTTTTTATGTAAATAATTTAGGCTTTTTGGGCTGTATAGTCTGTCTTCACAATTACTTGACTCTGCCTTTGTGGGATAAATGTGGCCATGAACCATATGTAAACAAGCGAATGTGGCTGACTTCCAACAAAACGTTATGTACGGGACTGAGATTCGAATTTCCTATAATTTTCAAATATCACAAAATATTCTTTGGATTTTTCCCCCAACCGTTTAAAAAGGTAAAAGCCAAGCTGAGCTCATGGGTCCCACAAACTGCTTTGGCCTGTTTGGACCACAGTTTGCGGACCCCCACTCTAGGATAATGGTTCCCAATACCTTGCCACACTTTAGAATCAACTAGGGAGCTTCTAAAATCCCAATGCCCAGGGGTGCCTGAGTGGCTCAGTTGGTCAAGCATCCGACTCTTGATTTCGGCTCAGGTCATGATTTCACGGTTTATCAGTTCGAGCCCCTCATTGGGCTCTGTGCTGTAAGGTATTCTGTGCTGTTTGGTATTCTGTCTCCCTCCTTCCGTGCCTCTCCCCTGCTTGCTCTCTATCACTCTCTCAAAATAAAAATAAATGTTAAAAAAAATGTAAAAATCCCAGTGCCCAGGCTGTGCCATAGATGCCTGACCATCACCCTGACGTGTGATACAGATTGAAGATAATCTGGGGAAATGCTTTTCTAAATCCAGTGGGTATAGCAACGAGTCATATACTATGCAGGCAGACCTGAATTCCAACCTCGATTTGGCCTGTGTGACAATGGGCAAATCTCTGGGATCACTAAGCCCCAGTTTTTCAATTTGTAAAACGGGACACCAACTCATGCAGAGGCTATGAGGATTAAATGAGCTGGTGTATGTAAAGCACCCTGGATGTAGCAGGTGCTCATGAATGGTAGCTATTGCCATTCCTTGCAGGGCCTTGTTTTGGGTTTTTATTCCCCCTCTTTCTCTCTGTTCCTCTTGGAGGTTTCTTTCAACCCTGACTTTTAGAGAACTTGAAGGGTTTCCAACTAGACACTCATCTTGGTGTTTGTGGCAGATTAAGTCTGGCTTCTTGTATAATGCAGTTTCTCATTCTTCCAAGAAGGACTGCTCTGTGACATCCATAACGCACGTCCAGTGCCATATCCAGTACCATAGGCATTTAGAGCAAAAAAACAGAGCTGGGAAGCGCCAAGGATTGTGGGGAGGGGCAGAGGCTCATGACCATGTAGCAGGAGGTCAGGTTCATAAGATGACCCTGAATTTCCTGTAGGGCATTTTTCTCCTTTAATTTAAGGAGGCATGAGCACCCTGCTTGTTAGTAATTAGCCCTGGGATCCTGCCAATTAGAGGGGGTGTGGTACTTTCTTGTTGGAAGCCCGATCAGAGAAGCTTAATGGCCTTTGTTCTTAGGAGGGAAGCTCCCCCAAATTTCAGGCACAAGAGCAGTAAGAAGGGGAGGGTGGACACAGCTCCTGCAGTGAACACAGGAAACCTCAGAGGATCCAGAGGGCTGATTCTCTGGAAGCTGCTTCCCTCAGCCTGTGAGCCTGCATTTGCCTAAGATACACCTTCCTGTTGCCCTGTGCTCTGGCTTCAGCAGCCCGACAAAAGCACCACTGTGTGAGTTTAGCCACTGAGGAGTCAACCGATGAAGCCCAATCTCTAATGCTTTCAGGAAGTCAAGAACCATCTTTCTCAGAACACAGACTCACCTCCCTCCCAAGCTGGAAGAACACCATGCAGATATCTTTAGTGTTTAATGACTCTCCCAGGGAAGTCTCCATCCCCTGAGGCAAGCTGGCTATGGGCAGGCCCTTGCCTGGACTGCACTCAAGAAGGGTGTATCTGGGTAGCAAGGGGTAGCATCCCCAAACAGGCTTGGGCTTGATCTGTGGTTCCTTCACTCTCTGATGGTTACTTGGGCTCGTTGAACCTCAGTGTGTTCATCTATAAAATAGGGATCAGGGATTGTGATGTCTGTCTCCTCAGGGCTGATGTGAGGTTTAAGTATGATAAAGGGCCCAGCAACAAGGTGCCTGACAAGGTATTGTTGGGTTGGCTCAGGAGCCCTTAGGGCCTTGAGAGAGAAGAAGAGCTTTGGGTTTCCTTGGGTTCTTGACTAGGGTGTGGCTTGCAGTTTCACCCTGGAAGTTTCCTTTTCCATGAACCCTGCTTCTCATTTGAGACATCAGAAACCATGAAACCCAAGTATTGGCAAGACCTGTGCTTCTTACACCTCCATCCCAGCCCACATAAAAGGCATCTTGGGAGCTCATTAAAAACACCCACATCTCCCCCACCTACACCTTTTAGAATCAGAACTTGATGTTGGCGGGGGGGGGGGGGGGGCGGTGGGGGGCAGCAGGTCAGGCGTGGAAAGTTTCAATAAACTCTCTTAAGAAATTTGGATATACAGTCAGGGCTGGACATCACAAGGCCAGATGGAGCAGAAGGGTCTGAAGGGGTTGATGATGATCCTGAAGGCCCTTTGCTAAACTAGGAGAGGTGAGGCAGCTGGGGGAAGGGCCCTGGACTAGGATTCAGGAGACCTGATCCGCGAATGAGAAGGGGTGACCTTGGGCCAATCACCTAACTTCTCAGGGATTCTGGCAAATGAGGGTGTCGGACCTTTCAGCTCTGACGGGTGAGTATTTGGAGATTGCATGTAGCATCAAGTGTTGGGGCCCAGGCCCCTGCTGCCTGAAGTAGCAGAGGGACGTTGGTCATTGTGATATCTTATTGTTAAGCTCATCATCTGTCTGTCTCTCGCTCCTTCCCCATTTCAGGAACTGTGTGCTGTTACAATCCTTCCACCTTTATTAGGGACCATTAGAGCTTTACAGCAGCGGCAGATTGGGTGGGGCCAGTCACAATAAACAGATTTATAATGGGTGTAAACGAGACACCTATCACTGCTGAAGGTTAACACTTTCAGGGCCTTTGAGTGGCAGCCTGCATGCCCATTGCCTTCTGGCCCTACCCAAGGCAGGGTGCCGCTTCCTGGTCAGCACCTCTTGGACTGGGTTGGTGATGAAGCCCAGGGAGTTCTTGTTCAGCCAGCGGGGAAAACCTCTGAATAACATCTCCCATTTGTGTCACATCAATTTGCATGGTGGGTACAAAATAGCTGCTTGATTTATCTCAAGGTGTTTTACCAATGGAAACAGAAACAAGCCTTCTCCTCCTTCTTGAGAATCTTCCTGCTGGGTGAAGTATAGGGTTTGCATCCCTATATGTCAAAGCAAAAGAAAGAAATCCAGTAAGTCTCATTCTTCCTGTGAGGAAAAGTAG
The DNA here is from genome assembly GCF_028018385.1 of Neofelis nebulosa. Classification (NCBI taxonomy): domain Eukaryota; kingdom Metazoa; phylum Chordata; class Mammalia; order Carnivora; family Felidae; genus Neofelis; species Neofelis nebulosa. Next base: position 55,574,556 of record NC_080797.1, on the reverse strand, counting down.
TTCCCGGAGTCTCTAAAACTGTGTATGTATGCTGAGTGGTGGAATTCCAGGCTGTACCCACATCGAAGCCCGAGTTGGCTTTCTTCACCACTATGTCTCCAGTCCATAACCTGTGCCTGGCACATGGTGGACATTCCATTATTTGTGCACTGATCATATCTATTATGAAGGGCTTCTTGTCCAAAACCCGAATACATAAATCCTCTATTTTGTAATCTGTTTTTCAGGTTTAGAGTTAAACTGACAAACTCCATAGTTTGTCTCGTTTTACGTAACATAGTACATATTATGATTTAAAGCATATTTTCCCTTTTCTAGAAACAATGACATCCAGCTCTACTTTCATTGATACTGCTTAACCAAAGTATACAGTGTATACACACACACACACACACACACACACGCACACACACACACATGCATAACCTCCAATATTTAATGTTACCAGGAAGTTTTCAAAGAACATATTTTTGGGGTGCCTGGGTGGCTCAGTCATTTGAGCATCAGACTCTGGATTTCAGCTCAGGTCATGATCCCCGGGTCATGGGATGGAGCCCCATGTTGGGCTCTGTGCTAAGCAGGGAGTATGCTTAAGATTCTCTCTCTTTCCCTCTGCCCCTCTCCCCTACTCACATGTGCTTGCTTGTTCTCTCTCTCTCTCTCAACATAAAAGAGAGCATATTATTATTCTTTTTCTCTTAATGTTCTACTGGTTTAGTTTACTAGCTTAGTCTACTAGTTTAATTTAGTTCTACTAGTCAGCTTAATGCTCTACTACATTAGTTCCTATTATAATTTCTTACCAGCATGTCTTGGACAAGAAAAGAGCTAGAATAGCTCTTCCTGAGTTTATGTTGAGTGAGCCAAGGTCTAGAAAAGGGCCTGGATTTTTTTTTGCAGATCAGAGTCATTTGGACAGATGGCTCTAAGCAGCTGCCATCCTTGGGGGACTGCTCCCTGAGTGCTTTGCTGGTGCTCCTGTTCAGTGGAAGCCAGTAATCATCCAACCTCCAAAGCCTCACCCTGATGCCTGGTGCAGCCTGGGACCAGCGTCCATAAGCTGGTACCCAATGGCTATCTGTCATGCTGCTGCTGCTGCTGCTGCTGGGGGAGCTGCCTCCAACGGTGGTGATGAAGAGGCTGGGGTCTGGCCAGGCAAACTCCCGTAACGGGGCAGCTCTGACACTTGCCAGGCCTCAAAGGATCTTCTCCCCGGGTGTCACTTCCCAGCAGGGCCCTGCTTATGAATGGGTCGCAGTGGAAAACCTCTCCTTTCTAAGGCAATTTTATGAGCCTTTCAGTCACAATACAGATGTCTGTTTTTAGGACCTTACTTTTGTGTGGACACCCAGTGGCTCAGTCTGCTGATGGCTTTATAGCCTTCTTCGTTCCCCAGATCCACTAGAAGCGTCATCGTCCTCCTCGCCAGCCAAGCCCAGGGGCCTTTGTTACAGCTACATTACCCCTCCTTGCAAAGGCTGCCTCTGAGAAAAGAGACCCCAGGAGCCAGACTGCGGCAGGGCTCTGTCTGTCCTCACAGCCTTTAGGCCTAACGATGTCCGCTTTTAACCCTTCTAAGTTTTCACTCCAGCTTCCTTTGGAGAAAAAGGCATTTAAGTGACATTTAGTGTTGCCACAGTAAATTCCCATTAATTGATCCTTCCTCAAAATCAACCCGATGAGCCTCAAACTGGGTTCTAACAGAGTGAGTCCAAATTCGGGCTTCCCACCCGCAGCCCCAAACCTTTAGAAATGCTCAGCCTGTGCCCATGGAAGCACCCATTTCAACCCCACCCCCCCACCTGCTTAAAGCATCCTAGGTAGTGAGAGTTATGCTTAGGCCCCAAGAAGTCAGGAATGGGTAGGCCCCCTACAGGCACCCCCATTGGCCTTTTTCACACTAGGTAAAGCACTAACGAGATCCAGGCTGCTTCATAAGTAATACTCCTCGGTGCACTCACCCTGCGCCTTCAAACACAAAATCACCCCAATGTGTCAGTGCTATTTCTATTTTGATTATATTTTACTCTCGCTTTCTCCCCCTCTCTCACTCCCCCTTCCTCCTTCTTTAAGGGGCATGCCTCCCACTAACCTCAGCAAAATCAGGTGACCTAGAGGAGAAATGTATACCACTGTCACTTTTGCACCGCTCAGCTCCACAGACCATGTGAAACCTGGTCATCAGTTGCTCATTCCACCAATATTTACCGAGCACCTCTCACAGGCTAGGCTCTGTGCGAGGTGCTGAGGACACAGTGGAGACCGCAGGCAAGGTCTTGCCCTCGTTGGGCTTACATTCCAGTGACAGAGACAGTCAAGAAACGAGTAAACAAAATCATTTCAAACTCCTTGGGGGGTCACGATGGAGGCTCAACCTACCTGGAATCAATTTGGGGCTTACAGGGAAGAAGAAGAAGGGTCGGCTTCAGGACGCCGCTGACTTGCTGGGGGCCCCTTCACAAGAGGTAGTGAAAATAACCTCTTCCTCTTCGAACCTCAGCTTTCCATTCTGTCGAATGGGCATCCGTGACACATTGAGAGCAGGCTGCGTAAAACACTCACAGATGTGAGGACTTCTCAAGTTCTCAAGTGCCGGCCTGGTTTCTTTCACTTGTAACAGTGGCCTCCGGGCTGAAGGGCTTGTTGCAAAGCATCTGATGTTTGCCTGCAGAAACGGGCTCTCCAGTAAGGACCAGGCATGGTGGCCGGTTTCTGTGGCCCTCCTACCTCCCCACATGTGTGATTTTCTCAGGTGCACTGTGCAGGTCAACTTCTGTTCTTGGCCAAGATGCTTTTGATGGAAGACGATTTTTTTCCCCTGTTGGTTACATTTGCTTTGATTTTTATAAGAAAACCAGTTTGTGGGCTTTCCTTAAGTATCACTCAACTTTTACTCCTTGAGTTCAAGAATGTTTACCGTCCCCGCAGGCCTGTCTGTATTTCTCCTCTTAGGAACTGGGCTCCTAACCCAGCCACCTCGGGTAGAAAGAGATGTGGAATTAAAACCCAGCCCAGTGTTTCAACTGCTTCCGCCTTGCATCAGCTTTTTTCCTCTCAGGCTTTCGGATTTTTAATCTGAACTCTTCGCAAATGTTAATCTTTATCCCCAGAGGGGAGGAAATGAGAATAAGAGCTGGTGGTAGTCCCGTGTTACCAGTGAGGAAACTGAGGCAGCCGTGCTATCTCCTTTATTTAAAGCTTTTATTTCTGGACCTCCCAGTTCACAATCTTTTATCCCAGATGAGCCTCTCAGACGGTCACTAGACTGAATCATTTGCGTGTCTGCCTCTTTTCTCAAGAAAGTGACTCCTCTGTGGGGAGAGGGGAAATGGATTTCTGAGGATAGGTTCCCGGGCCTAATTCTGCCTGGCCCCCTCCCCGGCCGTATGTGTTGGCGTCATAGGAAAGACAGCTCTGTCTACCCATAACTGATGGGCAGAGTTGTTTCCTTTGGGAGGAGCTTTCTCTGTCGCACGCTCCTGCTTGCCTGGGTTTAAATTCCCAGGTTCTAGACCCAACAGGGTTGGGCTGTGCTCTGCATGAGGTTAGAAACACAGGGGAAGAATGCGTGTGACAGAGCTCTGGCCAGTTGAGTAATGTTTACTCTGTTGGTGGCTGGGACGCTCATTCGCGCTGGCAGAGGTCCATCAGCCAGAGGAACATTCCTGCATTATCAGGGATGGGAGATTGGTTTTGAAATGTCAAGGGTGAAAGGCATCCCACCAGATCCTTGGGTGAGGCTCACAGACCCCAGTAAAAAGGACCCCCTCGCTTCAGCACCAAAGGCCACGTGGGGGCAAGCTGAACCTCACATGGCTCAGGAGGCCACACCTCCCACTTTTCTTCTTGCTAAAAAGAGCAATTCTGGTCATGTTTTCCTGGCTGACGTTGCTCTTTTCTTTGCCTGGCATTTTCTCTCTGAGCAAAACCCGGTGTTTCTCTTACCTTATTTAATTCATTCATCGTTATGGCTTCTGAGGAAGGAAGATCCATATGCCCATCTTGTAGATAAAAATACCAAGACCCAAAAGTTGATTGGTCCAGAATCATCAAGGCAGAGAGACAGAAAGAGGGTATTAGTTTCAAATGTCTAATTGCTGGTGTCCTGTTGATTTCTGGAATTGTGGAATTGGGATCTCAGCTGCTTTTAGAAGCTCTAAGAGAGGGGTGCCTGGGTGGCCCTGTCTGTTAAGCATCTGACTTTGGCTCAGGTTATGATCTCGTGATTCGTGGGTTCGAGCCTGTGTTGGGCTCTGTGACAGCTCAGAACCTGGAACCTGCTTCAGATTCTGGATCTCCCTCTCTCTCTCTCTGCCCCTTCCCTGCTCACACTCTGTCTGTCTCTCTCCCCAAAATAAATAAAACATTTAAAAAAATTTTAGAAGCTCTAAGAGGGCTATAGTTCTAAGCCCCTGAAGCACAGGTTTCTGAAAAGTCCCCACGGTTGATTACTCCCTGAGCAGGTCCTCTCTGGGGTCCCTCCCACAAGGCAGTTGTGTCTGTCTTTGAAAACAGATACATGGTCAGTTCTATAGAACCCAACATTCACATCATAAAAACCACTGTGCTCTGTAAAGTAACCCAATAAAAACTATAGGGTTTATGGGGAACAAAATGGGGTTAAGGACACAATACTCAAAACTTCTTCAATGACACCCCTTAGAAAGATAAGAATCTAACAAAAACATTAGCCAAGTTTTACACCTGTTACGTGGTTAGGAAATGCATAAATGCTGTAGAATGATAAATATGGCCCTTTACCTTGAAAACAGTCCTGCAGTTTGCCTTCGGAAGCAGGCATCAGAAGGGCTGTGGCTTGAGAGTTAATGTGAAGCAGGAGAAGGAGGGTTGTCGGAAATCGGAAGGAAAATTGTAACTCTAGCCGCGGATCAATGTGGCTTATAGCACATGCAGTGAACTGTTGGTAGATGCTCAGAGTGTGTGTGCGTGTGCGCATGCGTGCACATGCATGTATGTACGTGCACACACACTAGTATGGTTAGTGTCCTTTGTGGCTCCATTCAGCTGGGTGCCGATTTCTGAATTCCTCAAGTGTGAAATTCATGTTACACTCAGATTATCCCATATTTGTCAGTCGAACTGGAACAGATCCACACTTTTTTTTTTTTTTAATTTTTTTTCAACGTTTTTTATTTATTTTTGGGACAGAGAGAGACAGAGCATGAACGGGGGAGGGGCAGAGAGAGAGGGAGACACAGAATCGGAAACAGGCTCCAGGCTCCGAGCCATCAGCCCAGAGCCTGACGCGGGGCTCGAACTCACGGACCGCGAGATCGTGACCTGGCTGAAGTCGGACGCTTAACCGACTGCGCCACCCAGGCGCCCCCAGATCCACACTTTCAATACCAACATTCCCGCAGGACTGAAAGCATTCTCTCCTTCTGCCAGAGGGATGCTCCCTTGTTCTAGAGCATGAATGCTCAAAGCAGCTGAGGGCTCATTCCTTCATTCGGGAAATATTCACAGTCCCAAGGCCCTCTGTGAGGCTCCGAGGAAGGAACAATGAGTAAAAAGTCATCCCTTCCTTAAGAGGGAACAAGAAGTATCCTATTATCAGAACATTATGGTGCAGGGTGTCCGACTCCTGCTGTAAGAGTCTTGACTGCATGTAAAATACCAAGGGCGAAGCAGTTAACTATCAGAATGAATCAAAGCGAGTTCCACAGAGGAGATGGCATTTAACCCTCTTAAAAGATGTGGCATGGAGAAGAAGGGAAGAGCTTTCCTGGCAGAGGGAACAGCAGAAGCAAAAGCACAGAGGCAGGAGATGGCAGGGCCAATGTGACGAACGGCAGGTGCTCCGACATGGCTGTATGGGATGTCGTGAGAGATGATACAAATAAGGCGAGCTGGAGTCACAAAGGCCCCATTCTGCTAGTCTTGGGTTGGGGTTTTTCCAGAAGGCAGCGAAGGGCCGTCATAGGTTTCCAAACAGGGCAGTGACGTGGTACAAGTTTGTTTGAGAAAGAAATCCCAAGCTCCAGCAGTGAGAAGAGTGCCTTGGAGGTGGTGCTGGTGCATAAAGTGGAATGTGGAGACGCTGGTTTCTGGAACCCACAAGCTTCTTTCATGTTTTGATGTGTTTGTCACTAGATTCTAGCTGGGATGACGTTTACTGCTTATGCCGTGGTTCATAGGACCAGCGATGGGGGCATGGCCAATTAGTGACTTGATCCAGGAAGAGAGTGGAAGGTACGGGGCCACGTCTAGTGTTGTCATATCTCCTGTGGGGCCTCTGGGGCTGTTAACCTGGCATCTTTGGCATCGTAACCCAAAGCCCTTGTGGTATATTCATTTTCAGAGCTTGCGATGGTGAAGGAGGAAGGGAATGTGCTCCATTCCCCGAGCACAGTACCTGCCACATGATAGGTACTCAATAAAGTTTTGTAACCTCAGCCTCCTGAAAATGTCTTTTAAACAAAGACAGTCCCAAAGTAGAAGGAATGAGGTATCTTGTGCCAAACACATTCTGGGGACTTTCACATCCATTGAGTCGTTCATCTTCCTCCCCGTGACCCTAAGGGGCAGATACTGTTAACAGCAGAGAAACTGAAGCTTGGGGTGGTTAAGTAACTTCCCCAAGGCCACACAGCTAATCTGTGGTAGAGCCAGGATTCAAACCCAGGTTGCCTGGCTCCAGAGCCTCCTCCACTTTGGTTCTCCTTTGAAGTACCCTTCTGAGTTTGTGAAATACACAAGGACCTGGCCTCTTTCCTTCCTCTGACAAGAACACCTATTTCTGGGGGATCGCCAGTGGATACTTTGTGATACACCTTCCATCCCCTTTAAGGTGGCTACCTGATTACAGCCACTTTCTCTGGGTCCAGAGTGACTGCCAAACTCCTTGGTGGGAGAAGCACCGGTGGGGAAGGTTACAGGTGAATCTGGAGCTGGCAAGCAGCCCCACCAGCTCCCACCACACTCTGCAGTGAGAACAGCACCCCCCCACACCCCCAACAGTGGGTAGACCTCTGGCTCAGAGATGAGGAAGCTGAGCTCACCCAGGACACTGATGGCCAAGCTGAGATCAAACAGGGATGATCCCCTGCCTGCCAACCCAAAGCTGTCTCTTAGCCAGAGGCCTAGGCCCCTGTCTTTCTTTTTTTTTTTAGTTTGTTTATTTATTTATTTATTTATTTATTTATTTATTTATTTATTTTGAGAGAGAGAGAAAGCACAAGTGGGGGGGGGGCAGAAAGTGAGAGAGAGAGAGAGACAGAGAGAGAGAGAAAATCCCAAGCAAGCTCTACCCTGTTAGTGCAGAGCCAGATGCAGGGCTCGATCTCATGAACCTGAGCTGAAGTCCTATGCTTAACCACCTGAGCCACCCAGGCGCCCCAAGGCCCCTCTGTCTTTAAACAGAACAGCTCCACCCTTACATGAAGCTGTGCTGGGGGAGAAAACAAGGTTTGAACACCACAGCAGCCTTGGGCTACCCTGGCTGGATTCTAACAAATGGCCCTTGACACTCTTCTGCCAGGCTCCCTCCTAAAGAAGGCTTTGTTTCCTATGGGTATCCTTGGTTAATTATTTTTAAATACATAATTATGTAGCCTGCAGTAGGGGAGAAGCCTCCCTGTGACCCATATTTGATCACCAGAGGACGGGCCCTCTTCCTTTGGCCAAATTAAATAGGCTAAAACCAGAGTCTGTTTGACTTGAGGCTGAATCGATGATGGGGACAGGCTGGGAGGTGAACACACACCTGACTCCCAGCGTTATCACCACTCACTCAGGAGCAGAGCATCTTGGGGAGGTAAATAGCGGGCCGGGGAGTCAGAGAAAACAAGAGAAAAACAAGGTGAAGTGCAGTCCCTCCAAAAGGAAAGAACGAGAAAACAGGAGCCAGGCTTGCCTCCCAAGTAGCTTCCAGGGCAAAACACATAAGTGGTTCTTCAGAGTAGGATTCTTGGGGAACTATGCTCCATGGACAGGTCATTCCATTCAGTACTTAGAATCTGCCCTAAGTTGCCTAGAATTCTAGAGTCTTAGGGCAAATATCCTGGGGTCCATCCCCATACTAGCTGCCTCCCGACCCATAGTTACCATTTCTTTAGCATCATGCTAGGAAACTTTTAGATATATTCTCTTATCCAGAAATTGCCCTGTGAAGGAAGTGTTCCCTCCATTTTATGAGAGGAGGTGAAGGCACAGAGAGAGAGAGAGAGAAGTAATTTTTCCAAGATCGAACATCTCCTAAGGGCAAAGTGGGATTTGAGCCTGAGTTTGTCTAGCTCCTGAGCCCACAGTCTTCCCACTGTCCCTCCTCAGAAAATTCTTCCTATTATTGCTTTGAAACCTGCCTCCCTCTTTTCTGTTGGATCTTCTCTGCCTCCTGAGCTCACAAGGTACAGATCTTTCTTCTTCTATGTCACAACACTGTGAGCTGTTGGATGTATCCTGCCAGGAGCCCAGTGGTAAATGTGAGTGGAGAAAAAAGACCCAGTGTGATCCAATGGGATGAATAGAGGGTAGGAGATAGGAGACGCAGGGACTGCAGATAGGTGTGGAGGACCGCGGGCAGGACTGGGGAGGGGGTGTTGGTTCAGAGGCAGGGGAGCCTTCCTCCTTTTAACGTCATGGCTCCTGTTCCCCCAAAAGTGTGGTGCCCCAGACCAATAACCACCAAATTCCAATTTGCCACCGTCACCCCCCACTGACAGCCCCTTGAATCAAAGGATGAGGACAGCAACCAATAGAGGAAGCCCATAGAGCATTCATCAAGCCACGCAGAGTCAAACACGTTGCTCTTGAAGGTTAGAACCCTGCCTTAGCATTTGTTTGTTTTCTTCCCAGCCCTCTTAAGCTCTAGGTCATATCAGCCTTGGGTAATGTCCTTTGGATGATGCCAGAAGACTGGTTTGGGTCTCCTCTTGGCAAGCTTCATCTTAGTGATTTGGAGGCTGCTGGTTATGGCAGCTTGCCTGGCCCCTGGGAAGGGGGGCTTTGTAGCCTCCTTGGGCAGGTGGGGCTCCAGGGGGAAGCAGGAAGCAGGACAGGGGGAAACAGACCAATAGAATCAGTATACTTTATACAGTAATGGTTTGTCTTGGGAAAGCTGGCAAAAGGAGAAGTGCAGCCAGATAGTTGGCCCACCCCTCCAAATAATTGCATGCCCAGAGCACTGGTCTCCCTCTCCTGCAGGTAGAAATAGGGTCCCCCAAACCTTTTTGTCAAGTCCAAAGTACAACACAAGAACACAGTCTTTGTAGGCTTTGAGCTTAGGGTGAGATGCCCCAGCTGCCCCCAGCTTTGTCTTTGTCTGTTTCACGGGCGCATCTAGCAGGACTTGGACTCTGCAAACTGGGTCCAGGTTGCTTGCACCCCTTCGGTCCCCTTCTCTGCCCAGTGCTTTTCCTTTCCTGAACACAGACCTCTGTTTTGGTTCCTGAACCAGAGGGAGGGCCAGAGTAGTGAGGCTATAAACATGCTTGGTTCTCCCCTCCCTTGCAGACCTAACTGCAGTGGTTTACTAAAGCATCCACATCCTGCCTGTGTGTGCTGCCTGCCCCACCTCCCGGCAGACTCGCCTTCCCCTGGGCCCTGGAAGTCAGCCAAATGGGACCCCATCAAAGGAATGTGAGTTCCAGAGCCACAGACCCCCAGCTACAGCCCCATCCCTGACCTGTTCTGTCCGTGTGCAACACCCTCCCCACCCCCAGCCCTGGCCTCTTGTGCTCAGCCATAATAGTAGTGTGCAAAGACCGATGCCTTCCACTCTGGCTCTTACAGGGCTCCCTGGACAAGTGCCTCTTTGTAGGATGGGTCTACTCATGCTTTGCAGCCCCACATTGCCAAGAGATGCCAGGGAAACATTTCTAGAAGACATTTTGAAGAATACAAGAAATACTCTAGTTAGGAAGAGAAGGCCAATCTCAGCCCCCAAATCCTGCAAGAAGTATGCTGAAGCAAGAATAAGCATCCTTTTGTCCACTCGCTCGTTCGTTCGTTCATTCATTCATTCATTCATTCCTCTGACAGATATTTATTGAGTGGTTACCAAGTGGCAAGGTACTGGGGATACAGCAATGAACAAAACAAAACAGATAAAAATGTCCTGCCCTCAAGGAGCTTACATTCCAAAATTAAGTAGATTCCACTCCAGCCTTTACCCTGGAGAAAGCCAGCCAGTGTCTCTCATAGGAAACAGGGGAGGAAAAGGCAACTTTGGGTTCTTGTCATCCACCGTGTGAAAACAAGGGGAGTCAAATGTGTGTTCCAGGACCCTGGGGGCACTCATGTCTGCTGTTGGGTCTGTCTTGTTTTGCAGGAGTCCGCTACAGCCAGCAGGGAAACAATGAGGTCACTTCCTCCTCAACAATCAGTCACCATGGCAACAATGCCATGGTGACCAGCCAGTCTGTTTTACAGCAAGTCTCTCCAGCCAGTCTGGACCCTGGCCACAATCTCCTCTCACCTGATGGTAAAATGGTGAGTACACCTGGGCCATTGTAGCTCTGGAGCTGATAAGATAAGAGGCAAAACAAACACAACTTCTCACAAGGCCTGCCTCAAACAATGAGCCATTGTAGCCCTGGAGGGGAAAACGGGGGCTGTCCAGAGTTGGGACAGAAAGGTAGAGCTGGTGACCCAGCCTTTGGCGGGTGGAAGAGGTGTTCGGTTTGAACCTAGCCAATAAATCTGACAGAGTCCTGCTCTCATTTTATTGATTGAATGCCTCATAAAGGAGCAAGCCGGGTGGGACGCTGTTTGTTTTGGGGCAGGCAATGACATTTGTGTTGATAAAATGTTCATTCGTAACCCCCCCCCCCAAGGCCTCCAAAGCCAGTCTTTTAACCTTAGAGAGTATTTCACTTTGAAACAAGCCCCTCTTTCTCTTCGCCACACCCTGGTGCCGGCAAGGAGAGAAATTAAGTCAGGATGTAGTGGGTGGCAGGAGATGGAGAGAGACTTCTTGAACTGGGACATCAGGTGGTATGTCAGTGCAGAGCAGGGCACAAAATGGCGGTGGGGCGGGGCAGGGCAAGGTGAGGCTTACAAGGAAAGTGAGAAGCACCGACTTTGAAGTTCCAGTGACCCGGTTCAAATCCCAGCTCTAGCATTTAATAGCTGTGTAGCCTTGGGCAGGTTACTGAACCACTCTCCGTCTCTCAACTATAAAACGGGCATAATAACAGTGTGGTTGTTGGGGGGAACAACTGTGATAACAAGGGAAATACTCAGCACCGTGTTAAATATTCAAGAAGTAACTGGTGTTATTGTTAATGTCAGTGTTCCTCTCTTTAACTGAAGTTTTCTACAATCATAACCACAGCCCACACCCAGATGTAAGTTTAGCACACTTGGCGAGGAATAGACTCTTTTTGAATTTGAATTTTCAAGGCTCTCATTCTCTAACAGCACGAGTGCAGGGGAGCGCAGCCCCGGAGAGAAACAAGCATTACGACACGAGTAAGGGCAGGAAATGGAAAACTTTATTCTTTGGGTCATGCTCCGTGTTTCAGTGGGGGGGTTGGGGGGGAGGAGCTGCAGGTTCCTGGCTTCCACGCTCAAGGTGGAGCCGCACACATTCCCTCAAGGTGTCTGACCCAGGGGCAGGTGGGGGCCGGCGTGGGGGAAGGGGACGGGGAGCAGATGCCATTTTAGACCTTGACGTGTGTGCTGTGTAGGCAACACAGGAATGGTGAGTCACAGGTGATTGAGTCCCCAGCTCCCTGGAGGAAAAACAAAGTGTAGTTTCCAAGAGGAGTGCTGGCTCGGCCAACTCTCGTCTCGGGGACGCGAGCTGCTTTCCCTGGTAGTGGTCTGTGCAAACAAAAATGAAAAGGCGCTCCTGGGGGAGGCATTTTGTAGCCCCCTTTCCCTCCCCTCATCCCTTATGCCTTTTCTTCATGAAAAACCGTTTGTGTGGCTACTTTGTAAGAGGCACAGACAAGTCTTCATGAGTCACTTTGAGACCCAAACAGGTTAAGAGTAAGGATTGCCCAAGCTGCCCTGGGGAAGAGGGTCTTGTGGAAGAAGTCTTGACTTCTCAGTGCATGAAATCCTTCAAGTCTCTGCTTCTATTGCTTGAAGGTCCTTGGGGTTTCCCTTGCACCCTCCTGCTCTTTTTCCTAAGAGGCAAGTGGCCTCACCCCAAGCCGGGGCTGCTCCAAAGGCAGCCTGCAGACACACTTTCTGCTTCCTGTTCTGCTCAGCAGTGCCCTAATGGCCAGTATATTATTGGATTGATGATTGACCAAGAGAGCACACCTCAACGTTAGCAAACACCTGGAAGCTTGTTTGCAGGGACCAGCTTTTTACTAGTCTCCAACACCCTGGTTCATATGTTATGTCACTATTACTGGATGCCCAAATTCAAGAATCTGTTTTCTGTTAATATCTAACAGGTGCATCACAGATTGTGGTCCACCAAGGCAAGAGTGGAGTATGGTTAAAAATAACATGGGCAAGAGAACCAGTGTGTGTAAGCCTTGGGCTCAGCAATAAGATGGATATGTTGCTTAACTTTAGCTTCCTCATCTATAAAATGGGGGGTAATAATGCCTGCGTCATGGGGTTGGTGTGAGGGCTGCTTATAGCTCCGCTGTCGTTTGGGTAAGCCCCATGTGAGGAGTGACAATCTCTTGTGTACTAACTGTCAGTGGGACGTGAATTGGAAATCTTACCCCAGTAATTAGTTTGGGAAATGCTGCTGATCATTTGAGCTTTCTTTTGCACTATCTGTCCCCTCTCCCATACCCAAATGCATTGACAAAAAGCTGGCCAGATTTAGGGTTGCAGTTTGTGTATGTTGAACCTTGTTGTTGTTTTTTTCATAGATAATTTTTTCAATGTTTGTTTATTTTTGAGAGAGAGACAGAGCATGAAAGGGGAGGGGCAGAGGGAGAGGGAGACACAGAATCTGAAGCAGGCTCCAGGCTCTGAGCTGTCAGCATAGACACGGGGCTCAAACTCATGAATGTTGAGATCCTGAGCTGAATTCAGGTACTTAACCTACTGAGCCACCCAGGTGCCCCCCTCCTTTTTTTTTTTTTTCAAAAGCACATACTGGGGTGCCTGGCTGGCTCCATCAGTGGAGCATGTGGCTTTTGATCTCAGAGTCATGAGTTTGAGCCCCACACTGGGTGTAGAGTTTACTTAAAAATAATAATAATAATAATAATAATAATAATTAAAAAGCACATTCTGGATTCTTTCACATTGAAGCAGTATAGCCTAACAGTGAAAAACCTTGGTGGCAAATGGCCTGCTTTCAATACCAACACCACTTCTTGTGCAAATTTCTTTACTTCTTCAGCTTCAGTTTCCTTGTCCACAATGTAGGGGCAATAACACTAACCTCTTAGGCTGTAGGCAGTAAAGCACTTAACATAGGTGAAAGTTCTGCAAATGGCAGCATTCATGTAATTCAAACCCAGCTGCGTCCTTGGCAGCCCCGGGCTTCCTTCAGGCTTGGTGACAAATAGAAAAGAATGGTTGCATTTTAGTGGGAAGGCACTTGACCAAGGTTACCCCCAAACAGTAAGTATTTGAACTCTAGTAAAACTGAGTTTGAATTCTGGCTTCCTCACTCACTAGTCAAGGGACCTAGTGTTAGTCTTGCAACTCTTCGGGGAATCAGTCTCTTAATCTGTAACACAGGGGCAGTGATAATAATGCCCTCCCTAGCTGTGTCGATACCTATTGAGGACAGTCAGTGGAAGCACATTACAGACTCTGAAGCCATGCACATTTAAGTTGTTTTTTTCGTCGGCATCTGCGTTTGTCTTTCACCATTAAAATCAAACATTGAAACAGGAGAGATTACCGTCACTTCATTGACTTTCTCCAAAGGACTACATTACCCAAAGGAAGTCCGAAGGCAGGTTACTGATTTTTTTTTTTTTAATGACTCTGACATTTTGAAAAACAAGTCCAGCAAACAGGCTGGTTCTCTCTTGTTTGATGTGGTCGGAATTCCTTCTTGGTCACGTGACCCCCCCCCCCAACTCCTTTCTCGATGCCCATTTTAAAAACACAAACAAACCTGTTTGGTTTTTTTCTTTCTTTCTTTTTCAAATTAACCTTGGAAGCTCTGTGGCTGACCAGGTCAAGGTGGGAGATAGTGTCTTACCTGGGTGCTGGTGTGCGACCTATAATTTGACAAGCTCTGGGAGGAAGGGCAACTGAGTTACTCAGACACTGAATGTTTGTATCCTAACCCTAAATCGTTTCCCAGTGGTCCTGATACCATCAAGAATGTCTGGAGCAATTCACAATGATGGGAGACCTCTATTTTCCTTCCTTCCTTCTTTCTTTTCTTCCTCCTTTCTCCCTCCCTCCCTTCTTTCCTTCCTTCCTTCCTTCCTCCCTCCCTCCCTTCCTTCCTTCCTCCCTCCCTCCCTCCTTTTCTTCCTTCCTTCCTGATTTTATTTTATTTTATTTTATTTTTTTTAATTTTTTTTTTTCAACGTTTTTTATTTATTTTTGGGACAGAGAGAGACAGAGCATGAACGGGGGAGGGGCAGAGAGAGAGGGAGACACAGAATCAGAAGCAGGCTCCAGGCTCTGAGCCATCGGCCCAGAGCCCGACGCGGGGCTCGAACTCACGGACCGCGAGATCGTGACCTGGCTGAAGTCGGACGCTTAACCGACTGCGCCACCCAGGCGCCCCCCTGATTTTATTTTTAAGTAATCTCTACACCCAACGTGGGGCTTGAACTTACAACCCCGAGATCAAGAGTCATGTGCTCCACCAACAGAGCCAGCTAGGTGGCCTGAGGCACCCTTTCTTAATAATTTTAGAAATTATTTTAAAACTCTAAGTATTAAAATGCTTCATCACCAAAAGTGGGTGTGGGTGTGTGTGAAAGTGATAGCTCCTTATAATTAATGGGGAAACACTGGAAGCATTTCTGAAAACATCAGAATCAAAGCAAGCACATCTATTACAGCTGTTACTGTTTGATACTATTTAGAAAGTTCTAACCAATGCAATAGACATGTACACATATGAGTACTAGCAAGGAAGAGACCCTATCAGCACATGTGCTTGTGATGTCATTATACGTTTGGAGAAATGAAGAAAATCAATAAGGAAAAGACACTATTAGGAATAAATAAAAGGATTCGATCCCTCCCCCCCAAAAGGATGTATGAAGTAAACACGTGAAAATCAGTAGCTTTCTCTTACTAACCTGTCACTAAAATATAATGGTGAAACAGAATGGGGGCACCTGGGGCCGAGGGCTTATTGTTTAGTAGCTTTCTCATTACAACATCAGTTCCTTGACCAAAAAAAAAAAAATAAAAATCTTTTAATGGATAGTGGAGATTTGGAAAAGGTAGAGAAGCCCAATGATGTCTGATCCCCCTGCAACCCTTGATAATAATTGCAGGGGTGGGGAAAGTTTCTCTCTAAAAGAAGTTCTCTAAAAGAACTCAAATTCTAGAGGCAGACAGACCTGTGTTTGAATACCAGATATACCATTTACTAGGTTATTGGATCTTAGGCATTATACATATCTACTCTGAGCCTTGGTTTTTTTCATCAGGGAAACAGGGATGGCAGAAGTATCTGCCTCATGGAACTATCATGAAGTTTGTAAGTTAATGTACAAGTGGTACTTAATGGAGCCTGTAGTCCGTGAAAGCTTTCTTGCACTTCTGCCTGGTCCCCAGTCTGCTCTCCCAGAGCATTTCTTCAGTTATTATTTTTAGCAGCCACGTGTCTTTAGCACCAATAATATACAAGGTACAGAGCAGAACAGAGGATACTTCCAAATTAAGCAAGTGACAGTCCTCTAATACCCCATGGGCAGAAGAATGTCTAAGGCAGGCTAGGAACTCAGAGATAGTCAACCAATGAGGGGCACCTGGGTGGCTCAATCAGTTGAGCCTCCAACTTTGGCTCAGGTCATGATCTCATGGGTTGTGGATTCGAGCCCCACATTGGGCTGGCAGCTCAGAGCCTGGAGCCTGCTTCGTATTCTGTGTCTCCTCTCTCTGTCGTTCCCCTGCTTGCACTCTGTCTCTCAAAAATAAATAAATGTTAAAAATATTTTTTACTTAAAAGAAAAAAAGATAGTCAACCACTGGAAGCACCATAGGGAAAGGATTATTGGGTATTTTACTTCTCTATCTCCAGCATCTAGAAATGTGCCTCAGTGTATGCTTAATAATTTTTACTGAATGAATGAATGAATGAATGAGCTGTGCCAAGGAATTGCTCAGTCATGTCATTAAAAAAAATTTTTTTTTCTGTCAGCACAGAACCCAATGCGGGGCTCAAACCCACAGACCGTGAGATCATGACCTGAGCCAAAGTCAGTCGCTTAACCGACTGAGCCCCTAGGTGCCCCGAGTTATGTCAATTTGGACACTGCTTTTTGCAATCCCAGCTCCACTCATGGTGTTTTTGTTTTTTCTCTCCAGCAGATCTCAGTCTCAGGAGGTGGTCTGCCCCCCGTCAGCACCTTGACGAATATCCACAGCCTGTCCCACCATAATCCCCAGCAATCTCAAAACCTCATCATGACCCCCCTCTCTGGAGTCATGGCCATTGCACAAAGTAAGTTCTGTTCTTGGTCAGAAAACTTCGGGGGTAGGTAAGGAGAAGTGTGGGAAGTAAGTCAACCTGAGTTTCAAAACAGTTCCTAGCAGACCCCCTTCAAACTCACCCACCACTTGTAGGATTTGATTCCACTTGTTTAGTTCCTTTTCTCTCTCCTCAACCGTATTTGGACTGTTTAGCCTAAAGAAAGAGAAAATAACAGAATCAAGGTGAATCTTGGGCACAACTCACCAGCTGTGCATCCTGGGGCAAATCATTAACCTTAATGAGGTTCTGTTTCCTCATCTGTAAAATGGGTTGCTGATTAAATAATAGTGTGTAGAAACATGCTTGTCAATCTATAAGGCGTGAGTATGTATAATATCATAGCTTATACTTTTGTCTAGTGTTCATTTCAACCACTAAGTTTACGGTGGATTTTCCACAAAGTTATGCTGATGTTTCTTTGTGTTGGCAAAGATGGAACAACAATGGGCTTCCTTCTAAACAGGGAATTTCATGTGGTCATGGGACGCCTGTTTGCCCAGTGGTGCAAGTCCAGTGAGAGGGAGCTCTGAGGGAAACTGGCGGAGCATCTCCGAGTCTTTAAGGAGAAACATGGCTGGAGACTGGTGAATGGATCAGGTCCTCCCAGGTCTAGGAGGCCCTCATTCCACATCCTCACAGATGGGCCAGTTCAGGGCATGGGAAGGCTGACTGGGGCCATGTCTGTGGATGGCTCTCTCAGAATCCTAATGTGGATGAGTGTTCAGTGTGTTCTCAGCTCAGTCGTGACAGCTAAGGCCAAGTCACCACTGTGACCCTGGGAAGCGCTCCCAAGAAGTCTCAGGAGGGATCGAAGGAAGGCGCATTGCTCATCTTTCTTTTAACTGACATTGTTCCTCTGCCCTTGTGGCTGCACCGACTCCTCTGTATTTTATCACCTTTTCCTGTTTCTCTCTTCTCTCTCTCTAAATCAGCCCCAGCAAAGTAGCAACTCATCCCTTCTGAGGAGACGGCTTATGTGTTCTTTGAGGGCAAAACAGGGCTGAGCCTAAGGGAGGCACAGCTTTCCTGAGTATGTGTGGCTCTCACTGTATCCTCAACTGCTCAGAAATGGATGTACCCAGGGGTGCCTGGGTGGCTCAGTAGGTGAACGTCCGACTTCAGCTTAGGTCATGATGTCACGGTCTGTGCGTTCGAGCCCCACATCGGACTCTGTGCTGACAGCTCAGAGCCTGGAGCCTGCTTCGGATTCTGTGTCTCTCTCTGCCCCCCCCCCACCCCCTGCCCACTCTGTCTCTCTCTGCCTCTGAAAATTAAACCTTAAAAAAAATTTTTTTTTAAAGAAATGGTTGCACCCTGCATTTCTTTGCAGAGAGAAATGGGAGTAGAGAAGCATTTAGAGGGCTTACCAAATAAAAATTTATTTTGAACTTACTGCCTTTTCACAGGAATATGGTAACCAGACTAACACCAGGGTTTGAGAATGAGATAGGATATCTAAACCCAGCTTGCTCGCCTTCTAGAAGATTTGAGTAAAAGACCCATGAGTAAGATATGCCACCTCTTTATTTCCACGACCAAAATGATACATGAACCATCCCACTTGCCTCTTTTCTTCCCACATCAAGCTTTGGCCGACAGCTACACAATTACATATTTTCTTTTTTTTTTTAATTTTTTTTTAATGTTTTTATTTATCTTTGAGACAGAGAGAGACAGAGCATGAGCAGGGGAGGGGCAGAGAGAGGGGGAGACACAGAATCCGAAGCAGGCTCCAGGCTCTGAGCTGCCAGCACAGAGCCTGATGCAGGGCTTGAACTCACGGAGTGTGAGATCATGACCTGAGCTAAATCAGATGGACGCTCAACCGACTGAACCACCCACGCACCCCCACAATTACATATTTTCTTAGGCACTATCTGAACTAAAATTTTTCCTGGAGCTATCCCATATTTTTCAATCTCGTTCCTCCTAATCTCCTCACCCACACTTGTCTACCTTCTCACTGTAGTCCTAATCTACTGCAGGTGGGCAGCACCAGAGTGTAGGTGGCCCTTGGAAGGGTGTGCGTGTGCGTGCGTGCGTGTGCTTGGAGCGGAGGGAGCATGAACAATGGTGAGCGTCAACAGAAAACCCAGCTGAGACACATGGTCCTACCCTACAGAGTGTCAGGATGAATAATTACTTGCAGGCACCTTCATGTGGCCAACTGTTGGGTTGAGTGTGTGGGTCCTGCCTGGGGACCACAGAGGCCCATGGAGAAGTGATAACAAAGGCCCCAGCCCTGCCGACTCCTCACACTCTCTTCATCCCCTGGGCTGCACAACATGCTTCTTGGGCAGGAACCAGTGCGCAGAAAGCAGGGGAAAAGGCCACGAGTCACACTTCGCGGGAGCTAGGATGACATCAGTGGCTCTGGATCCTGGAATTGAGGCACAGCAGCATCACAGACGGTGTTGAAAATAAGATTCCTGGGCCTCACCTCGGAAGGTTCTGACTCATTAAGTCTTGGGTGGGGCGGAGGAATGTGTATTTCTTAAAGAGCTCCCCCAGATGACTCTAAAGCACAGGCAGGTTTCAGAACTGTGCCCTCAAATGTCATCCACTCTAGGCAGGGTAATTTGCTTTTCTGGGCAGGGATTTCCCAAAAGAGTAGCTGTAATGGGCTCCCCGGGGGAACAGCAAGCATCTGGGGCCTCCCAGGAGACTGAGACCACAGTGGAAGGCAGGAGAGGGAAACAGGATATCAGGGTATCAGGTGAGCCACTGGGGAATGGGAGATAGTGCTGGTCTGAGGGCGATCAGAGGACCCGGCCCCATCCCCACCCAGGGAAGCCAGGAGGGGGCTTCTTCCTTCACTTCCGCTCAGGAGCCTTGCCTTTTAGGGTTCTGATAACAGTATCAGCTAAAACCCTGAGTAAGCAGCAGCTGAGGTCTTTGTGCTATCTCCCTGGAGGACTTCCCACAAACCCACTTCTGGAACCCTCTCTGTTTCAGGAAAGGCTCTCGAGTTGTCCCTTCCACACTTGCCTAGACACCTTTTTCTGGATTTTCTTCTTCCCTCCCATCCTGCCCCCCATTTCACAGAAAGCACGGTCAAAGGAACATTGACAGCCCCAGGAAAGAGGTCAGGGTGTCTTGCCCCTGATCCCCTCATCCCTACTCATACTCTGCCTCAGCTGTCTCCCCCACACTCCTGCCCAGAGATGTGGGACCAGGGACCCAGTCTGTAGTGCCGGCCCTGGTTCTGAAGAGGCTTCAGGACACAAGCATGGAGCAGTACCACAGAAGCCTCCCACCCCCAGAACAGAAAGATGGCAAGAACCACTGTAAACTGTCAACCTTTCACTTACGACTCAGTAAGTGAGTCGTACCTCCTCCCAGTACCTGGACCTCTGGATGCCACAAGCCCCGTGCCACTGGATGAGTTACGTCCACTTCATAGAACTGGCTGAGGTCTGCTGTTTTTCCTGCTCTCTGCTATCGGCAAGAGAATGAGCACCTGACCTCTGTCGGGGTCTTTGCACAAGTCCACTAAATGAGGGTGTTCTGGCTTCATACTCCTAGGACTGTGGAGGTGGTTTTGTTGTTTTGTCGAAATGTGAGTTCCTGATCACTCCTGCCCTCTGCTGGACAGACAGGCCTGGGCACTAATCTGCCTCCTTTAAGTGCCCTGAGGGCACCGGGCAGCCCTCTCAGGGAGTCGGGCCTGGAGGGAGTGGGCAAGTAGAGGCAGCTTTCCCAGGGCCCTGGCAACCTCAAGTTTGGGAGGTGCCGGGTGACTTTGGGAGACTCTCACACCTCAGATCTGTGTAAGCCCATTTCCATCTACAACTCACTGTGGAATGTCAGCAGGTCGATCTCTCCAAGCCTCAGTTTCTTTGTCTGTATAACGGATCTAGAAAGTCGTTTCCTGTGCAATCTCTCAAGCAAAGCTCAGCCTTGCCTGGCTCACAGCAGGGGCTCGGTGGGTGACCTCATCCATGCACTCAACCCTCCCCTTCCCGGAAGCCACCTCTGATCTTTCCTTCTTGCTCCCACAGGCCTCAACACCTCCCAAGCACAGAGCGTCCCTGTCATCAACAGTGTGGCTGGCAGCCTGGCCGCCCTGCAGCCTGTCCAGTTCTCCCAGCAGCTACACAGCCCTCACCAGCAGCCCCTCATGCAGCAAAGCCCCGGCAGCCACATGACTCAGCAGCCCTTCATGGCGGCCGTGACTCAGCTACAGAACTCCCACAGTAAGGATGCAGGCGGGTTGGGGGGGTGGGGCGGAGGTACCAGCAAGGGCCCTACGCAACCCACCTCTGCCCTCTCTGGATCTGTACTTGCTTGGAAGTATACTGATTTGGTCACTTTTCTCTACCTGTTATCAACCCAGACAGTGTCTCAGCATGACCTTCCTGTGGTCTGTGCCTTTCCTAGATCCCCCCCCGCCCAATTCCTGGGGGGCGGGCAGGTTTGAAGAGGACAGTTGAGGGCCCACTTTACATAAGTGGAGTTGGAGAAAGAAAGCAGGGTGTAGCACATGTGTGGGACACATGCCACTGTTGCCCACTTTGGTACCCATGGAAGATATCACCGATCAGCCACAGTACCTTTTCCTGATGAGCCTCAACTTAGCCTTTTCAATCTGAAAGTCTGAGCAGCCATTACCAGATGGCAAGAGTGGGAATGCAATTTGCATCCCATGTGCCCTCCCTGAAATTGAAGAATCTTCTAGAATCCCCGTGCTCTCCAATTTACACACCCCGAACATCTCGAATTGAGAATCATGAGCACAGGTGGAAAATGCCATCTGCATGCCATCCTGGATAAGGAATATTAGCACTTCTCCCCCCCCCCCCCCCCCAGTTCTCATATCCTATTTCTATACCTACTCTCAGTCCTGTCTTTCAACCACTTATTTCCCACCCACAGCCAGCCACTAGATCTCTGCCCTCCACCCTGAGCCCCAGGCCCCCAGCCCTCTGGCCATGTCAGGATACAGCCCCTGGCCTACAAGTCTGGGGAGAAATCATGGCAGGCACCATCCCACAGGAACACCAGAGAAGTCTCTGTAATAGAGTGATCATCTTTTGGAGTCAGACACACCTAGATTTAAATCCTGGTCCTGAGACTTACCAGTTGTGTAGTCATTGGTAAGTTACTTACCCACTCTCTGGACCTCAATTTTCCTCATCTGTAAAATGGAAATAATAATGTAGAGTGATAATGGAGATGAAGTAAGACTTGGTATGAACCATGTTTGGTGAGCATAAGAGTGAAAGAAATGCAAGTCATTGTTTATTAAGGGAGTTTTTAATAAGAGGAGGCAGGAATGGGGAAGGGGAGTTTTGTTTCTCCCCGGCTGCCTCAATCGGAACCATGGGTCTAAGGAAGAGCAACCAAGTTTGGCCTTCTATCCTCAGGCTCTGTCCCCGCCTCAGGCCTGTGGAGCTTGTTTCTATGCACCATCTCACATTCCAATCACATTTTTTTTTTTTTTGTGGCTTTAAAAAAAAATCTGCCATAGCCTGTAGCAGAGTCTGGGACCATATGTCATACCCCACTTTCTGTCTTTTCAGGGCCTGGCAATATGCCCCCAATTGTCCCTGCCCCCTCACCTGGGCAGGATTCCTCAGTGGCCAGGCCTAGGTGGGACAGCCAGACACTGGTCACCAGTGACCTGTGGACCACCAAGGCCCAGCTAGGGGCCCCCGGACCAGGAAATAACCGGCCTCCCTCCACAGGAAGGACAAGCTGGGCTGGCAAGTGGTGACATTTACCCCATTCCCTACTAGAGAATGCTTTGGTAGAGAATAAACTGCTCCCTCCCTCATGGCCCAACAGCCACATGCTTCTGTTAGGTCATGTGACCTGGAGTTTATATGAATCTAATGGTCAGTTACAGAACTCAAAAGGTTCTAGACTTGGTGAACAAGTACTGTTAAAGCTAAAAACCGAGTCACACACTCCTGGAGGTTTTATTTGAATCTTGTCTCCCTTCGTCATCCTTCCTATTTCTGCGATGGCATGATGTGACATACGATGTCATTTTAGTGCAGTCTGGAACAACCCAGATTTATATAATTATTTATAATTGTATAATTGTTGATTATACAATTAACTATATCCATGTCTAATTATCATTGTTAATTCATTTATAATTGCTTGCATGAGGCCAGGTGCTTGAGTCATGGCAGATACAACAAGCATGCGCTGGCCAGCTCATTTATGTTTGCTAACTGCTTAGAACTTTTTTTTTTTTTTGTCTTAAAATCTCTGATGCGTCACATATGCCTGAGGGGGCCACTTGTTGATGTCTGGGCACCTAACATTTTATTGAAAGTCAGGAGAACACGGGGCGCCTGGGTGGCTCCGTCGGTTGGGTGTCCGACTTCGGCTCGGGTCATGATCTCACGGTCCGTGAGTTCGGGCCCCGTGTCGGGCTCTGTGCTGACAGCTCAGAGCCTGGAGCCTGCTTCAGATTCTGTGTCTCCCTCTCTCTCTGCCCCTCCCCCGTTCATGCTCTGTCTCGCTCTGTCTCAAAAATAAATAAACACTTGAAAGTCAGGAGAACAGAAGTGCTGTCTACTACTACATGAAAGACACTGTGCAAAGCTCTTTGGTACAAAGTACTTTCCACATGATGTTTTCTAACCCTACATTCCTATTTTACAGATGAGGAAATTGAGGTTAAGTAATTGAGCGAGGATTTAAACACATGGCTAGTGTTTTTACCCCATCACACTGCCTTCCAAAACATCGCCGCCACCACCACTGCCCTTCCGTCTGCCTGGGGACACAGGAGTGATGGGATGGGATGGGGTATCTGTAGCTGTGCATGTGCTTGTGTGATCTCAGCTTGACTCTGTCTTCACTCTGTCTCTCCAGTGTACACACACAAGCAGGAACCCCCCCAGTATTCGCACACATCCCGGTTTCCGTCTGCGATGGTGGTCACGGATACAAGCAGCATCAGTACGCTTACCAACATGTCTTCCAGTAAACAGGTAATGCTGGCAGGAAGTCAGGAGAGGGCAGTGGCTGGGGCTACTGATGTGCAGACAGCGTGGTGCGTGTGGACTGAGCCGTAAGCCTGGTCCTTCCCAGGCTCCTGGTTACTTGCTAGAGGAATCCCTGAGGTCACAGGGCAAAGAAGATGGGCCACAGCCTAAAGGGACTGACTGCTCCCCCAGCTTTGCCAACAAGAGCAAAAAATGACTACAGCTTGATAAATCACTGGAGACTGGGTGACACAGAGCCTTTAGGTAGTGAGACTGAGTATTCCCCAGGAGATTAATCAGTGAGCCATAGAAAAGGTGTTTCCAAGGGAGACTCAGGAAAGTCACACCCTCTAAAGAGTTTCATGCTTTGCAAGAGGGACCCCTTTGAGGATTTTCCACAAGTTAATCAATGGAAAAAGGGAGTAAGCAGTCAGGGTCCTGAGGCCAATTCCCCCAGTCCAAGACCCATGCTGGACCCAGAACGCTGTAAGCTCCAGAGAATGACCCAATTCAACCAACCCATGGAGATGCCCCAGTAGACAACCTGGCCTTAGAGGGGACCTGCAATTACTTGGTCTGCTGTCAAGAAGCTTGGAATTGACTTCCTGGTGCATGAAAAGTGGGAAATCCAGAGGATTAGTCACTCTTTCAGTGGATGGCTGGTTCCCACCTCCACGCAGGGTTGACGAAGTAGCAAAGACAACCAAAGGTGCGGCTCATCATTGCCGCTTGGACAGCTGGACTGTCACGGGACACCGAGAGTTAGGAAATAGGACAAGATGTCTGAGCATGCATGACAATTCCAGAATAATACAATAGGACCTTTTAGGAGCTGGGGTCTGTGCAGTGTGGGAACTGTTTGGCCTTTATTGATTACTAGATAAGTAGGCAACAACCTTGAACTTCATGTCAGTGGCTCTCAGCAGGGTTTGGTCTTGTTGATGGTCTTTTATCCACCTGAGCCCTGTGAATCACACCTCCTCCACTGCCACATGCTGCCGAGCAAGTTCTTTCATGGGCTCAGGTTCTCTGTTTTTCCCTTTGCCCACATCTCCTGGTCCTGCAGTGTTGTGGAGCAGTAGCTTCTGTTCCTGGTTTGCCACTTGTTTGGTTACCTTGACCTCTCTGAGCCCTTGTTTCTTCAGCTTTAAAATGAGAGTTGTAACATCTCCTTATTCTGGAGATTCAATGAGGTCATGTAGATTAAGGGCCTGGCATGTCCTGGGCGTGTGCATGTGCATTCATGAAATGCGTGCACGTGCGCACGTGCACACACACACACACACACACACACACACACACACACACAGCCTAGGTAGCTGGGCTCTGGAGTTGGGGGGAGAGGGAGCGTTGTGTGGGACCGGCTCTGCCACTCTTCTCTCACCCAATGGAAGATGAAAGGACACCCCCTGTTGCCCTGCCCTTCGACTCCCGTGTGATTTCCCACTCTTTGTAGTGAGCAGGGAAAACATTTATCTGTGCTCACAAATCTCAATCAGGGGGGCAGCCAGGCGCAGCAGCCCTGCTTGGGAATACCTTCCCCTTTGAAAGGTTTATCAATCCATCTGCCGCTTGGTCAGCCCTAGACAGGGCTGTGATTAATTATTCCTGTCTTCCCCAAGTTGACTTTGATGCTTGCTTGTTGAAACAGGCCCTCTGAATTCAGGAAATTGTCTCTTAATCAAAATACTTGGAGATGCTCTCTGAGCATCTGGCCCCCAAATGGCGTCTCCCCTCCACTGGACAGAGTGGCCAGCCAACCTTGAAGCTGCATGAACAGCCCTCTAGAACCACCGTGAAGTTGTCCCTAAGTCCCTGGATATTCCAGGAGTCTGGTAGTAAGCTCATTTCTGGGATGATAAGAAGGATGATTACACTTAGGATAAAACTATTCACATAGCATTTTATGTTTACACTTCTCATGAACAGGATCTCATCATTTCTTTTTACTGAAACTTCCTTAGTACAAAGGAATGAACTGAGGCTCAGAGGTGGAGAGTGACCTTCCCAAGGTCCAACAGGTGATCACTTCTAGAGCTGGACCTTTAGACTCTGGGCTTTGGCTCTAAATCCTAGACTCCTTCCACCTAAACGATATTTATCTTCCAATATCCATCTCTAAAATACCCATGGTATTTGCTGCTGTTGTGGAGTTAACGGTCAGGAACAAGGGTAAAATCTAGCCCACGTAGGTGTTCCAATCAGGAAACTTCCTTCCTACAAACTGAAGAAGAGGAAGCGGGGGGAAGGGCAGAACGAAGTCAAGTGAGGGTACAGGTGCTGCCTCCTGACAGCAGAAAGAACCAAGGTGAAGAAAATTTGCACTAACTCTGTTCCCAAGGCAAAGGGTCAGAAATGAGTTCCGGTGGCAATTCTGCTTTCTCTTTGTTTTAAAGTATTATTTTCCAAAAGGAGTTTTAAGACCATTGCTGGGAGTTGGGGGCACATGGTGTGAGGAGGGGAAGATCCCTTGATTATAAGTATTGGGTGAACGGCTGGGTTAAAGTTAGACACCACAAGGTGGGGCTTCTCCGAATCTTTCACATGCTGCTGTGTGCCTCGAATGGGGCCATTAGTGTGCACAGAAGCTGCGGGCAGAGGGACACATCCTGGGCAGTGCTACTGTAGAAGCACCCCAGAGTTCTAGGAAAGCCCAGCAGCCTTGCATTAATCCTGGTTCCTTCCCTACTCGCCATGTGACCTTGGGCAGTTGATTCACCCTGCGAGACCACTTCTGCATCTCTCGTGGAGAAAATCCTACCCACCCCCCACCACAGGATCTTCAAAGTGTAGGAGACAGTGTCTGGTACATGGTCAAGTACTCAGAGTGCTAACCCCCTGTTTCTCCTTGCCACCTGTGATCCTTTAGGAGATACTTTCTATTGACTTCTTCAAAATGTAACTCACTGAACTACATGGGGTCAAAGGAGGTTCACTCCCAGGATAAAAGCAAATAGAGCAGGGACTGCCTTTGTGCTTAGCCAAATGCCTGGGCTATAGTAGACATTCAGTAAATATGAGTGAGTGAGTGAGTGAGTGAGTGAGTGAATGAATGAATTCAGAACTAACATTTTTTGAGTGCCTCCCATTTCCATAGCAGCACTCCGGGTGCTTTTCCATTCTTACCTTTCGTGGCCAACCTTCCCCACCCATTCTGCGAGGCCGACTTACAGAGCAAAGCACTGAGCTTTGGAGGTGGGATCTGGCCAAATTCACACAGATGATGAACCTGGAACTCAACTTCCAGACTACTGGTCTTCTCACTCCAAATCCATTAGGCAATGCTCTCCTTCTAATATCCATTTTTAAGCACTCATAAAAATGACCCAAGGTTATGTAGGTAGAAGGCTAAAACCAGGATTTGAACTGGTATCTGATCCCAGTATTTTCCATTGTCAGGACAGACGTGCCCCAGGGCCTTGTGGATCACATTTCAGGAATCTCAGGGTGGGACTGTCTCACCTGCAGCTCCTGCCCTCCGTCCTTTCCAGAGCTTATGCCTCCCCCTCCTCCTCAACCTTGGGTGCTGCCGAGTTACCATACGAGTGGGTCTGTGCCTGAGCTCCTGCAAAACAATGCCCCGCCAGTCTGGAAACCAGACCGCAGCAAGCACCGACCTTGGTTAGAACAAGTGTGGGCAGGCTGAGAGCCGAATCCTGTTTCCACAACCTCTGTGCCTACAGCTCCACTTCCTAGTTTATAGAGAGGTCAGGAGAGGGCCCCCAGAGCAGCCACCAGTCAGGGGTGCTGACAGGGAGGTGGACAGCCTTGCCATAAATCCCTGGCAACTATTCCACAGCTTCCAACCGTCTCTGCTGGTGGTCAACCAGTATGGTGTGATGATTAAGAGCACTCACTTGGGAGTTAGGCAGACCCAGGCCCAAGATTCTACCACCTTCTACCTGGGTGACCTCAGGCAAAAGTCCTAGCCTCTCTGAGCTTCGGTTTCCTCATTTGTAACATGAAAATAATGATTCCTCTTCTGGGCGGCCATTAAAAAGACTGAATGCTATAAATCTTGTAAAATACCTAGCTTGGTGCTTGGCCTAGAATACCCAGCCCATGGCGGCTGGGGTGAACTTGGCCTCCCCTGCTGGCAACCCTGAGGAAGGAAGACTGTAAGTAGCATTTATTTCTCCGTGGCCTCCCTGTGACCACACTCAGAAGGTAGAAGGAAATAACCTTCCTTGTGTTTAAGAGCATAGACTTTTCTGTTGTGAGACCCTGGGCAAGTTATTTATAATCTTTCTAGGCCTCAATTTCCTTGAAGTGTAATCATTACTTCTAATTAATGGAGCCATAATTAATCTAACTTAATAACAGCAGGAAGTTATCTGTACTCACGGTCTCTACTTCCTCACCCCCAATTCTGTCTTGGGGCTATTCCTGATGGGCATTTGTCCTGACACCGCATTAGAACCTCTCCGGTCCAGCTCACAAGTACCGCCATATTGTCAAACCCAATGGGGACTTTCCGACCTCCACCTCTGACACAGCTGATCCTCCCTCCTTTTTTCACTTGGTTTCTGGAACGATACCCATTCCTGGTTCTCCCCCACTGTGGCACTCCTCATTTCCATAGCTGGCAGCTTGTTTCCCCAACATTGAGTTGTTGGAGAGCCCTATCACTCATTCTCTTCTGTGTTCACTCCTGGGTGATCCCCAATCCCATGGCTCTGGATCAAGCATACACACTGATGGATCGTGTACTTCTGTCTCCAGTACAGACCTCTCCCTTGAGTGGCCCATTCACAAAGCCGGTGCAGCTCGGGCATGTACATGCAAATGCCCGGTGTATCTGACAAGCCTCACCAAAATAGGAACTCTTCATTTTGCCCGTTTCTCCCTACTCACACTGCTTCGTCCTGGGGCTTCTCCGTTTCCAGAAATGGTAACCAGTTATTCAGGTGAGGTACCTGGGAGTCTCCTTGATTCTTCTCTGCGCGCCCTACAACCAGTCCATGGATAAGCTCTGCATCCCACATCTGAGCACTTCTCACTCCCCACCAGTCCAGCCCCTGCTCTCACTGATGCCCTGCACTGGCCCCAGCTTCCCACTCCTACGTCCACTCCTGCCCCACGATGGTGGTTACTGTCTGTTCACTACGCAGCAGCCAGAATGATCTCTTGAGAGGGGAAACCAATCATGTCACCCCTACCCGCGTCAAAACTCTCCAATAGTGTTCCATTGCAACCAAGGTTAAATGGAGGCTTCCAAGGCCTCCTGCCATGTAATCAGCCCCCTGCCGGCCCTGCCCTTCTCACTTCCTTCCTCTCCTCCCTCTTTCACCCGGCTTCAGCTGAACCAGAATTGAAGTGATCTCGCTTCAGGACTTCTGCATTTGTGGTCTCTTCTGCCCCCCAAATTCCATAATGCACATCTTTTCATGCTTGCTCCCTCATTTCATTCAGCTCAAATGTCACCACCTCCAGGAGGCCCCTCCTGATTCCCCTCTATAATTTATTCCCTTTGCCTTCAAATCACCCTAACCTGTCATCATGCTTATATTTCTACAGAGCGTTCATCTCCATCTGAAATTGTATTTTGTGTACATATGTACAATATATGTACACATGTGTGTACACATACATATATATTCATTCACTTTATTGTTCAGATCTCTCTCTAGAATATAAACTCTGTGAGGGTATGGACAGGGTCTTATTTGTGGCTGCATCCCCTGTGCCTAAAAAAGTGCTAAGTATATAGACGGCCTTCAAAAATGTATTAAATGAATGAATATAATTACCTGCTTCAAAGGGTTGATGTGTGAATCCAATACAATGATGTGAGTAAAGTCCTTCCTTAGCACAGTGCCTGGTACACAGTGGGACCTCGATAAATGTTAGCTCTTACCATACGTAATCACCACAGCTACCACCCCCTTCAGAGGGAGGTTCCCTCAGATCCTCTGGGCAAGGCCCCCGAGGGGCTGTGTGTGCCAGGCCTTGGTTCTGAGGGACCACAGCGCACCACTTATCAGCTGTTTGTGTTTAGACTCTGAAGGGGACAAATAACTCTAGTTCCTTTGACAACATTTAGGGCTCTGCCACCATTTTATTATGTGAGCAAACATTTGATAGCTGGGAAGCCCATCCCTAATGACAGGTCATAGAATCTCGCTGGCGTCTCCTTATCTGCCCTTCTTGTTTGCTCTTCTATTGAAACCTGCAAGGTCACAAGCCATTTTCTCTCTCCTTCCCTGAAATCTGAAAATTGGAAAAGGGCTGATAGTGGGAAGCAAAGAGACTCAAAAGTGGGGGCGGGCGACGGGAGGAAGAGGAGGCAAAGGGTATCAGAGGACGCTGACAAGGGCCTCAAGAATTTAAAAGGGTCAGAACCGGTCCCTTCAAATGAATGCACAGTTCAGTCGCATTCTGAAGAGGGCTCGAGGGCAGCACGGACTAGGGCACCCTGTGTAGCCCAGTGTTAATTCTGAACACTTCCCATGCATCGGCTCACCCGATCCCTCTACAACTTCCATTTTACAGATGAAAAAACTGAGGCACAAAGAGAATACCTTGACCAAGAACACAAAGCCAGTAGAAGACTCTTAACCTCAGAG
Organism: Neofelis nebulosa; assembly: GCF_028018385.1. NCBI lineage: Eukaryota > Metazoa > Chordata > Mammalia > Carnivora > Felidae > Neofelis > Neofelis nebulosa. Next base: position 55,544,482 of record NC_080797.1, on the reverse strand, counting down.
CATAATAGAAAGAACATGTGCCAGGAGGGTACCCAGAACCAGTTTGAATTTCTGTCTCTATGCTGTCCTAGTTCTAAAACCCTGGACAATTCATTTTGTTTGAACTCGTCTTCCTAATCTGTAAAATGGGCATAATGGCAACCTCATACAGGATTATGGCTGGGAGTACTGATTTATGAGATGATAATGGGATAATAGGCCTTTCGTAGTAACGGTAGGGGGGGCTGTGCGTGTGGGTGTGTGTGCGCACACACACTTATGTGTGCTCCTAAGTGTTTAGGGAAGAGTCTTTAGAGAAAGAGCCATTAACTCAAAAGGCAGAACTTTCCCCTTAGATGCCCAAACAAGTGAAAGGGAAAGAAGAGACAGAGGGAAGCAAAAATTTCCTGGAGGGAAAAGGACGGGAATGGTGTGCCATGACGGTTGAAATGAATGAGGCTGAGGGCTCTGGAAGGGGTAACTCCTCTCAGGGGGTTTCTCCATCTGTTCTGGGGTCTCCTGCCCTCGTCTGGGCATCAGAGGCCTTCAGCCCAGGTTTCTTGTCCTATTAGGAGCAAGCCTACAGAGAGCACTTTCCCATACTCCTTCCCTGATGGGTCGTTTGAGCAAGTGGCCATTTTCTCATGTGCTCAAGTAGATCGGCAACATTGGCACAATCTGGGAACTGATTAGAAATGCAGGTTCTTAGGTCCACCACAAGCCCACTCCATCAGAATACACATTTTCACGGGATGTCTGGTATTCTTAGGTCCATTGAAGTTTGGGGATCAATGGTCTAGGGGACCCCAGCCCTTAGAGGTCTTAGGAACAGGACCCTGACTTCCATGAGAGGCAAAAAGCTCCTGTCCAGATGCCATTGCACCCACACCGAGCACATCATAAAACCCACTCTCAGGGCACCTGGGTAGAAGCTTCCAACTTCGGCTCAGGTCATGATCTTGCGGTTTGTGACTTCGAGCCCCATGTCGGGCTTTGTACTGACAGCTCACAGCCTGGAGCCTGCTCAGATTCTGTGTCTCCCTCTCTCTCTGCCCCTCCCCCCTCTCAAAAATAAATAAACATTAAAATAAAAACCCACTCTCAAAGAAAGAGGAGCTTGACTCCAGAATAAAGGTCAGTGAGTTATGATTAATTCAAGGTCCCCAGCAATTCACTTCTCTCTTCTGGAGTGGCCAGAAGATCTGGCTCCCGAGTGTTCCTAAAGGGAGTGTGCTTCAGGACCAACACTGTGGCATCGAGCAGGCACTAGGTCCTTGGCCCTTTGCCAGCTGACTTGGGTCTCAGCTCCCTTGGAGAAGACAAACCAAGGGCCATTGTCCCCGCTAACTGCACACAGCTGAGCTCTCTCTGCTCTCTCTGCAGTGCCCTCTCCAAGCCTGGTGATGACCACACATCACTTGCTTTGTGCACAGCAACAAGGACCCTATTTTCCACACCATCACCCTCCGGGCAGCTGTCACAGAAAAGCCCAGTGACCTGACAAGCACCTTCGAGAGGTCTCTGCTTACCTGACATCTTGCTGACGCTTCAGACAGCCGCTCCCGAGGCGCAGTCCTTCCCTTCTATGCAGTATTGTCGCCATGCCTCTCCCAAGACGTCAAGTACTCCCATCCCGCCCACAGGCGGGAGACAAGAAACCGCAGAAGAGGAAGAGAGAACGCTGTCGTGCCTGCATTATGCTCCTTCATCGAACAAACTGATGTGAAAACTTGAATCTGTTACTGACAGGAGGAGGACACGTGCTGTTGAACTGAGCCAAACACACTGTAAATATCTGCAGACCCCCCTCCCCCACCCCCTCCCAGCTGATCTCGAGATTTCTTTTGAAGAAGCAAATTTGTCCAATGGGTGTAAACTATAACCTACTGTAATTAAGTGCAATTTCCCCTCCACTCCCTTTCGCCCCTACCCTGTATATAATACTAAAGTGTCTATTAGTTTTCTTTGTAAAGGTCAGAGTTGAATTTTCAAAGTGATTTGCCCCCTTTTTTCTCCCCCCACGGAGACATATCCTGAGTCGGAAGTGAAGCCTCTGCCCCTTTCCCTCAGGCCTGGACACACACAGGGACTGTACGTTTGGGACTGACTGCCAGCTGACTCCAATCTCCTGATGTTAAGACACACCTCTGGATCCTGGAGGGGCTGAACATAGTGTCAGACTAACATCCAGCTCCCGGTGGGGCTAGGGGTTCAGTCAGGACACCACCCAAGAAACCCCCAAGGCAAGGAAACTGGCTGCTTCATAGCACAAGAAAAAGTTACCCTTTCAGAAAGCCTCCCATTAAAACGATTTATTTTATCACCGCCCAGAGTCTCATATTTCTGTCTCTGACATTTCCCCTGCCCCGGTTCCACCAAGAGCCCCTGGTTCCTGTTCTCCTTGGAGTTTTCCACTTAGTCCATTGGATTCATGGCTACACGTCCTAGTGTCTTCACACCAGCTGTACTGCTAAGGTAAGAAGAGTTAATTCCCCTCGCCAGACTCCACAACCCCCCACCCCCACCACCAGGGGATCTGGCCACAGTGGGAGCCCACACCTTTGTCTTCCCTGCAACTCATAGGAACAAAGGAATAGAGCCAGCTCTTGGTGACTCTTGGTCATAGGGACAGATTAAAAGCAGAAAGAATGGAAACCCTGTGGGTAACTTTCTTGGCCTCGTTTCAAGCATTAATCCCAGTCTTCCTTCTATGGAGCTGTTAGTCACTAGGAGAATGGGAAACTCTTGTGGTTGCCGCCTCCTGTCCAGCTTTGCCCCTCTGGCCAGGATGCTGACGAATAAAAGCCAAAGGCCTGGACACTCCACCAGCAAGGACATTGCCACAAACAATCCAGTGCTGACTTCAGGAAAGAGGATGTACCTGTCTTCTTTGCCATCTCCTCTTGTACAGCAGAGACCTACCAGCATGTGGTTTCTTGCTTCAAGTCAGAGCATTTGCCAGGCGTGGTGTGAACGAGGGAATTGTGCTGAGCAGGTCGCAGGCAATAGGTGCAGTGGAAGACGCACTTCGCGGTGATCTGGGCAGATTTACTGAGTACGTATCCTACTATGTGCCCAGGACAGGGATGGGTAGATAAGGAAATGCTGACCTCCTTTGGTTCCCGGCTCCCCTGGACGATGTCACGTGAGCTGAAGTGCTCAAGAGAACATTCCTAGTTCGGTTGAGAGGAGCTGGGGCCACTGCCAAGCACCACGTGTCAAGAGAGGCCAAGATCCCCTGTCACTAGTTGAGATGTCCTATCGGGTAGCTCCTGTGAGTTCCAGGATGAGGAAGGGAATACAGGCCTCAAGCCCGAGCCTCAGTTGGAACCCCATATCTGGACTCACGTTGTTTCTGGAACAAGTATCTTAATTGGGTACATTTTAGATCTTGCATTATTGCAATAGCCCCGAGAATGCAGAAGGTCTTTTCATCCAAGCAGTCATGTGGGCAGAACTGGAGGCTGAGGGGAGTGAGGATAGGTAGGCTGGGGAAGGTTCTAGGGACTTTTCCTACCCAAACCCTATATAAACCAAGACATGTAGAAGACAACGCTGGCAAGGTTAGCACCTCCCTTCTGCATCAAGCAGGGACCTTCTATACTGGCTCTAAAAGGGACAAGGAGGCCACCATGTAGGGTTCAGGTGGAATTACCCCCTCTGAAGATTTACCTGTAACTAAAAACTCTCATTCTTCCCCCAGAACTATATGGACTGACATTTCCAGGGCCTCTCTTTACACCTGGAGCCCAGACTGACAGACAGATGGCTCTGTTTTCCCATGACCTACTGTCATTTTCTGGGAAAAGCTCTGGGGAAGCAGATTTCATTTTAACACTCATGGAAATGAAATCAGTAATGAAGACCTACCTTCAAATGCATTAACCTTTTCCATGCCAAACAGTGGACTCTTCCCCCAACTAAGGCAGAGATAACTGGGGGGTTAGCCGCTAGATTCAGGGGAATAAGAACACAATGTAGACACCCAGGGAATCTGAGCTCTTGGCCCACGGCTGGAGGCAGGTCTTTGGTATTCATTTGGGAGCCATAATGCCCTGATTAGAATCTCCAACTCCAGCACTTAACCCCATCCTCTGTGTCCTCCATTAAATTGAGTAATGATAATAGTACCTCCTGTATAAGCTTGTTTGAGGAGTGAATGAGTTGAGACACTTGGAAGTGTAGCTGGTATGTTGTGTTATCAGTACTCTCTCATCCCACAGTGACATCTTGCATGGTCTTCCAGGCTTTGTTGCTATTTCCAGATAACCTCACCACAAATCTGATGCTTGATAAAACAGCTGGTAAAGTGATTTTCTTCATTTCTATGGTGTATGGAAAATCCAGCCAGGGACCAAGGATGAGTCAGGGAGGGGGCATCTGAGGAAAGGAGAAAGGCCTGACCGAAGAGAGTCTTTGTCTCCTAAAGGGAAAGGAGGTGAAATGTGGTGACCATTGCAGGAAGTATGAGAGCCAGGAGGCTGAGACTACAGCTGGTAGTGGTCCTAAGGGTCGGTGGGGGGCATGCCAGAGGAGTGCCCAGAGCAAGCAATGGTGTGGGTCAGGAAGAAGCAGGAGCAAACTTCTTCCCAAGGAAAATCAGGGCTGATGTGTTCCCTTCGAATTAGGAATTAACTCAAACAAACACCGTCAAAATCTGCTCTGGAATGTGAGATTGCTGATAGGGGCCCATGCAGTGATATATGACATATCCATGTTATAATACTTCAAACATATCCTGATTGCATCCTATAGGCTGAATACTCATGAGAAGCTGCAGTCCACTAAACCAAATGGCTATAAAGCCTGCCCCTCCCTCCCTCTCCCCCTCTCCTCCTCCCCTCTCTCCCTCCCCACTCCCTCTCCCTCTCCTTCTCCTCCCTCTCTTCCTCCCTCTCTCTGCCCCCAGTTCTGGTGCAGAGGTCATTCTGGCTAGGCAAATACTAGATTGTCAGCCAAGATTTATAACATGCCTGTATTTTTTAAATGAATCTTTGGGGTGTGCAGGACTTGACACACGCCTGAATGACCATTTTTTCCTGGGTGTCTGTACGGAGATGTGTGCATGTATAGGGAGGAAATGTGTTCTAAGGGACAGCAGAGCAGAGCAAACAAAGTGAGGGGGGTGGGGGTAACATCAAAAGCGGGACTCATCAAAGCAATTTTCACACAGTCCGTGTATGTATGTTTACGCCAACAAATCGTACAACACAAACTACATATTTCTTTATAGTTTCCACATAATTAATTTTCTTACATACTGTCATATTCCCAAAAGGCAGGTTTCTTTTCTCTGCCCTATTGTCCAGAGAGCCTTACTAAGCCAATCACATCAAATTATTCTCAATTACGAAAGGGATAAAAAGAGAAAGCTAATTTTTTTAAAAAACAAAAACAAAAAAATCCCAGTATAAGGAAAGTGTGCCTGGTTTCCTGAGCTTTATAAGTCCTCCCATGTATCCTTTGCTTTTGGAAACATTACCTGGTCCAAAATTATGTTTCTCATTTATTTATTCAAGAAATATTTACTGACACCTATTATGTGCCAGGCACCATTGTTCTAGACACTGAGGATACATCAATGAACCAAATAAATAAAAATCCTTCCCCTCTTGGGGCATCTGGTTGGTTCAGTCAGTGCAGCACACGACTCTTGATCTCAAGGTCATGAGTTCGAGCCCCACCCACTTTGGCTGTAGAGATTACTTAAAATCAAAATCTTGAAATCCTTCCCCTCTTGAAGTTCATTCTAGTGGGGGAAACAAGCAGTAACTGAATGCGTGTGTGTGATGACAAAAACTTCTACGGAAGCAGGGAGGTTAGAGGAGCTTGAGCTGAGTGACAGAATGGTGTGTCAGGGATGTGGGATATGACAACAAATGACAGAGGGCAGTTGTCACTGCCATTTGTAGGCGCTGCTGTGAGGACTTGGCTTTTCCTCTGAGGGATCTAGGAGCCATCAGAGAGTCATGAACGAAGCAGAGACAAGATGTAACTATGTTTTCAGAGGATCCCTCTGGTTGCTGAGTTGTACGGAGGGGCCAAGAGTGACGGCAAAAAACCACCAGAAGCCATTGCTGTCATCGGCCTGAGACCAGGAGTGGCAGAGGGGCAATGGAAGTGAAGAGAGGCAGTGGGATTGTGGGTGTCCCCTTGAAGGAAGAGAATTTGAAGGCACCAAGATTTCCTGGTGGTTTGGACATAGAGTGTGGGAAGGAGAGACTCTGAAGGCCATTGCAAGGTTTGGGGCCTGAATGAAGTAGGAAACAGAAATTGATGCAGAAATGAAAAACAGGGTTGCCTGAGACTAGACTCTATCTCAGATTTTTTTTTTTTTTTTGAGAAAGAGAGAGTCAGGGAGGGGTGGGGGGGGGGAGAGAGAATGAATCTTAAGCAGGCTCCATGCTCAGTGCAGAGCCCAACACAGGGCTCGATCTCACAAACTGTGAGATCATGACTCTTGAGCTGAAATCAAGAGTAAGATGCTTAACTGACTGAGCCATGCAGGCGCCCCTCAGATATCTTTTAAAGTGGCACTTTAAAAGTGGTAGGTCATGCTGTGATGTCTGCTACTATATCCCTGATGTGATCTCCGAGCTCTACAGGTGGCAATAACATGACATTCAATCATGTATCCAACCAATATTTATTGAGTACTTACTATGTGCCTACTCTTCTAGGCATGGGGAGAAAAGCAGTTAAAAAAATGTCACTTTTCCCGTGGCGCTTATGTTCAAGTGGGAAGAGCCTACAATAATACACAAACATACATCATGCCAGGAATTGATAGGTACTAGAAAGAAACACAAATAGCCAAGAAAGGGGCTGGAGGCAGGGAAGGAGGTGAATTCATTTGTAGGGGAATCTCTGTGGGAGACTGTATTCATTTCCTGTGGCTGCTCTAACAAATTACCAGAAATATGTTCTCTCACAGTTCTAGAGGCCAGAAGTCCACAACCAGTACCATGGGGCCAAAACCAAGGTGACAGCAGGTCATACTCCCACTGGAGGCTGTAGAGGAGTCTCTCTTGCTTACTTCTTCCAACTTCTGGTGGCCCCATCACCAGTCCCCACCTCCATGGTCATTTTACCTTCTCTTCAGTGCCAGATCTCCCCCTTCACCTTCTCATGAGGATACATGTGTTTGCGTTGCATTTAGGGCCCACTGGATTATCTAAAGTATTCTTCTTTGGAGCACCTGGCTGTCTCATTTGGTAGAATGTGCGAATTTAGATCTTGGAGTTGTGAGTTCAAGCCCCATGTTGAGATTACTTAAAAATAAGATCTTAAACAAATAAAGTTTATTTATTTATTTTGAGAGAGAACAAGAGAGCACGCATGTGCATGCATGTGAGTAGGGGAGGGGCAGAGAGAGAGAGAGAGAGAGAGAGAGAGAATCCCAAGTAGGCTCCATACTGTCAGTGCAGAGCCGAGCAGGGGGCTCAAACTCACAAACCATGAGATCATGACCTGAGCTGAAATCAAGAGTTGGATGCTTAACTGACTGAGCCACCCAGGGCCTCCCCCAAAAGCAATAAAATAAAATAATCTTCTTTAATCATATCTGCCCAGACTTTTTCCTTTTAAGGTAACATTTACAGCTTCCAGGGATTAGGACCTAATATATTTGGGGGTCATTATATAGTCTAATACAGAGACTTTATGACAAACCCAGAATAGAACTTAGAGTGATAGTTTCTTTTGCACAATTTTTGAATTAAAATATGATTACTTCACAAGAGATATAAATCAAACTATCATGCTGCATGCCTTAAACGTATACAGTGATATATGTCAGTTATTTTTCAATAAAACTGGGGTGGGGGCAGGAGGGAAATCATCATTATATTTGTAAAACAGATTGCCTTGCCCATGAAACATGAATGACAATGAGGCTTCTTAATCTTTAGGAAATCTACTTTCAACAGAATCCATACTTTGGAGAAGCTTAAATTAATAAGTAAATGAAAAACCTAAACATGTTGCTCATGTTTGTATCATGGAAGCCAAACACCAAGCTACCACTATAGTTAGGGTTAACCATTCATCCACTTCTTTGTTCATCTAGTAAATATTTGCTGCTGCTGTAGAGAGTTGTGGTTAAGAGCTCAGGCTGGAGAGCAATAAAAAATCTGGATTCAAATCCTGGCTCTGCCACTCACTAGGTGTGTGATCTTGGGAAGTCTACTTGGTCTGTTTCCTTATCTGAAAATAAGGTTGGCATAGGATTAAATGAGAGACAAGGTGCATCAAGCCCTTTGCCTGGTACATAGAAAGTGTTCAGTAAGTGTTAATTATTGGCATCCAGTCCCTCCAGGATTACAACATGAGAAAACATGATGGGCCCCAACTTCACTGTCACTGAATGTTTTTCCCCAACTAGGATGTAAGTTCTATGAGAACAGGGGGTTGGTGTTTTGTTCACTGTTTTGGGCCCCATCTTTTGGTACCTGGAACATATTAGGTACTCAGTAAATACATTTTTTTAATGTTTATTTATTTGAGAGGGAGAAAGAGAAAGAGAGAGAGAGAGAGAGAGGGAGACACAGAATCTGAAGCAGGCTCCAGGCTCCAGGCTCCAAGCTGTCAGCGGGGAGCCTGATGCAGGGCTCGAACCCATGAACCGTGAGATCATGACCTGAGCTGAAGTCAGATGCGTAACCAACTGAGACACCCGGGCACCCCCTCATTAAATATTTTTTGAATGAATGAATGTGCATATGTATGTCATGGAGTTTACTAGTTAAATGTCTGGAAAATGACCCAATGTATACCTACCACCACCATGTCAAACTCGTCAAACTTCAAAGGAAGGAGCAAGTCATTATTATTGCTTTTATAAATGGAGATAAGAAGGAAGGAAATAGATAATAGATAAAAATGGAGCTCCTACATGCAGAAAAATGAACCTGGACCACTTTCTTACACCATATACAAAAGTAAACCCAAAATGGATGGAAGACCTAAACATAAGACAGCAAGCCATCAAAATTCTAAAGAAGAAAGGGAGTAAAAACCTCTTTGACCTTGGCTGCAGCAACTTCTTACTCAACAGGTCTCCAGAGGCAAGGGAAACAAAAGCAAAAATGAACTACTTGGGGGCACCTGGGTGGCTCAGTCGGTTGAGCGTCCAACTTCAGCTCAGGTCACAATCTCACGGTTCGTGAGTTCAAGCCCCGCGTCAGGCTCTGGGCTGATGGCTCAGAGCCTGGAGCCTGCTTCGGATTCTGTGTCTCCCTCTCTCTCTGCTCCTCCCCCATTCATGCTCTGTCTCTCTCTGTCTAAAAATAAACATTAAAAAAATATTTAAAAAAATTTAAAAAAATGAACTACTGGGACCTCATCAAAACAAAAAGCTTCTGCACAACAAAAGAAACAATCAGCAAAACTAAAAGGCAACCGATGGAATGGGAGAAGATATTTGCAAATGACATAACAGATAAAGGGTTAGTATCCAAAATCTATAGAGAACTTATCAAACTCAACACCCAAAAAACAAATAATCCAGTGAAGAAATGGGCAAAAGACATGAATAGACACTTCTCCAAAGAAGATATCCAGATGCCAGCCAACACATGAAAAAATGCTCAACGTCACTCATCATCAGGGAAATACAAATCAAAACCACAATGAGATACCACCTGACACCTGTCAGAATGGCTAACATTAACAACTCAGGCAACAACAGGTGTTGGTGAGGATGAGGAGAAAGAAGATCTCTTTTGCACTGCTGGTGGGAATACAAACTGGTGCAGCCACTCTGGAAAACAGTATGGAGGTTCCTCAAAAAATTAAAAATAGAACTACCCTATGACCCAGCAATTGCACTAGAAGGTATTTATCCAAGGGATACAGGTGTGCTGTTTCGAAGGGGCACATGCACCCCAATGTTTATAGCAGCACTGTCAACAATAGCCAAAGTATGGAAAGAGCCCAAATGTCCATGGAGTATTACTTGGCAATCAAAAGAATGAAATCTTGCCATTTGCAATAACGTGGATAGAACTAGAGGGTATTATGCTAAATGAAATTAGTCAGAGAAAGACAAATATCATATGACTTCACTCATATGAGGAATTTAAGATGCAATACAGGTGAACATAAGGGAAGGGAAACAAAAATAATATAAAAAGAGGGAGGAGGACAAAACATAAGAGACTCTTAAATATAGAGAACAGAGGGTTGCTGGGAGGGTTGTGGGAGGGGGGATGGGCTAAATGGGTAAGGGGTATTAAGGAATCTACTCCTGAAATCATTGTTGCACCACATGCTAAGTTAGGTGTAAATTAAAAGAGAAATTATTTTTAAAAATGGAGGTCCTAGGTAATGCCTTATGGCTAGTGTAATACTAAGGTTAGTTAGATTGGCTTGGAACCCGTTCTGGCTCCTGAGCTCGCACTCAAAAAGGAAAACCAACAACAAACCACTTCTATCTATCTACCCATGGGCCCAACCTCTATACCTCATCTGCAAATATTCCTATAATCTGCAGGAATATGCCAGATTGCACCCTTCTCAAGTACAGAACCCCTTGACTATGCCTTCTTTACTAGCCTAACCCAGGTCTTCATTCCTTTAACCATGTCCTTTGTATATTTTCATTACACAGAACATCTAAGTATGGTGGAGAGGCATGTTAACAGGTTCCCATTCACTCATTCCTTCAACAAACCTCTTTTGCACACTGACTTTGAGCTGGTGTAGTGTGGTGGGTACTGAGGGCTCCAAGATGCCCTGAGGGAGTTCCCAACCTGGCTGGGGAGACAGACAAATTAACAAGTGATTGTAATGCAGTATGTAGGTGTCAGAAGGTAGAGTGGTAGGACAGTGGAAGCAATTCTGTTTAGATAGAAATCAGAGAAGGTCCTTTGAAAGACACTTGACATCATAAAGAATGAGTGAGAGTTCACCAGGCAGATGGGGGGTGGGAAAGACATTTCACGTTGAGGGACCACAACATGCAAAATGAATGTCCAAATCAATGAGTTCCCAGTGTTGTTTCAGCCCAAACCTTCTGTCTTCTTCATGCCTGGGACCCCTGCCTGAACTTCTCTTGCCCTGGTTCTGTAAATCATGATCTGACAGGCTGCAGGGTCCTCAGGTCAAGGTAATGGGTCACTAGCCAGCTGGTGCCTCTGAGGAGTGGACCAGAGTCTGAGAATCAAATATGTGGGCCCCACATCTCAGATGAGCAGAGGTAAGGCGTGGGGTAAGGCATGTGATGTTTACGTTCAGAAACTGCAAAGCCACTAGCCTTGCAAAGTGTCATTATGTCCGCAGGTGGAGGGTAATTTTCTTGTTACTCAAGGACTCTTGATCGGGTGCAAATTGGTGTCTGGGGAATTGCTTTATGACCCAGAGCCAGGCAGCGATAGATAGGAGATGTGGTTTGCTGGGCAGAAGTTTACAAGGCAGGAAATTGCTTCACTGGGTACAACCATTCATAAGAAACACCTCTGGGAAAAGGGAGACTGGGCTCCTGGCAGGTCTGCCCCTGGCCATTTGTTTACATCAGCAACAACCCATGTTCCTGGTTACACAATGTGGCAGCGTCACGTTGAGTGGGGGATCTTTGCCCCATGGAAGAATAAACACATTCCTTACTCGCAATGGAATTAGCAGACCTCACAGGCTTTTCAGTGACTCTCCTGGAGGCCTTAATGTCACAGGAAGGTGACTCTAAACATGATTAGCTATACAACCAAACTTAGTCCAAATTTGGTTGAATTCCACTTTAAATGGCAGTGCATGTTTAGTGAAGATGCCCCAAAGGTGAAGGGTGGAAAAGTGTGACAATCTTTTGTCAGTCAGTAGCCAAAGCCACACAAGGTTTCTTAGAAACAATTCAGTCACTGGTGTAGGGGTCACTGGTCAATCTTTGGGGAGGAGAGGACAGGGCTGTGGGTTGTTTGGGTATATTTCAAAGCCCATGTTTTCATTGTCCCACCAACTCTTAGCTGAGTTCTAGAGTCCAGAGTTTTTCTGCATTAGAGCCATCAGATCTGCACATGTCATGGGGAGGAAAGATAAGGGGCAGTGGCTAGTGTCTCCAGAACCATGGGGTGGGGGGGTCTGTCTGGCAAGTTACTGGAGGCCTCCAACCCAGCACTGGTCATTAGAGGCAAGAATCATGGGGCACCTGGGTGGCTCAGTCAGTTGAGTGTCTGACTCTTGATTTCAGCTCAGGTCATGATCTTGTGAGTCATGAGTTCAAGCCTCGCACTAGGCTCTGTGCTGATAGCATGGAGCCTGCCTGGGATTGTCTGTCTCCTCTCTCTCTCACTCTCAAAATACATAAACTTTAAGAAAGTGAAGCAAGAGTCACGCCCTGGGCCCTACTCTTCCCCACCGCCTTAGTCACCCCATCTTGGTCCCATCCTGGCCAGGTGAGTTTCAACGGGCTGCTTCGCTTCTCTGAGGCCTCGGGTTCTGTATCTGTGAAATGAGGGACTTAATGTCAATGTGCCACTTAGGGTCACAGCTCTGAAGTGAGAATCCGGTGAGACTCTGAATGTCGTCCTCTCAAGTGTGTTCACACACCATGGTTTGGTGCATTGTCCTAGGGCACTTGGGCATGTGAGGGGACGTGGATGGAGATTTTGTTTTTTGTTTCTTACCTTTCTAAGAGGAGCTTCAGATGGTAAACCCGCCATTACCTCTGACTTAGTCCAGAACCTGTTATTTGTGTACCTATGCTTTTGGACAGAACATTCCAGAGCAGGAGCAGTCAAAGGCAGAAGGACCTGGGCCTGCCCCATCTGTGTTTCTTTCAATCACTTCCTTGGAGATTATTCATGTAAATCTGTTTCCCATTTGCAAGTTCTTTTTTTTTTTTTTGGTAGTTTTATGGTTTTATTAACACAAATATTACATGCACATAAGCTGTCTCTTCAATTTCTTTGCTGCGCAGGCTGGCATTGGGATTGGTGGCTCTGATGGCCAGCTAGGCTGCTCTTTCTACAGTAGCTTTGTGGTTCTTGGAGGAGATACTGTGAGCAATCTCTGTACAGTAAGATTTGCTACGCATCAGCAGCACTTCAACCTCCTTGACATTGTGAACTAGGAACTTCTGGAAGCCACTGGACAGCCTGTGCTTTGTTTTCTTATTGGTCCTGTAACCAGTGTTGGGCATTAAGATCTGACCCTTGAATCTTCTGCATACCATGTTGTCAAGGCCTCTGGGTTTCCACCGGTTGCACTGAATTTTGACATATCAGTCTGAAAGGCACCAGATGAACTTCTTGCACAATCTTGGACTTCACCAGAGGTCCAAGAGTGGCCATGATGCCAAGTAGGAGCTGGCTGCCCACCTCCGCAGGTAGCCGAGGAAGAGAGGAGAAAGTGGCATGTGGGGGCTTCGCATTTGCAAGTTCTACAGGGGCCAGACCATGTCCTTCTTGGTCACCATTATACCTCCAGTACCTCATAGGGTGCCTGGTGCATAGTAGGTTCTCTATAAAGACATGTTGAGTGGATAAAAGTTCATCAATGCATGGATGAATAGATAAACGGGTTGCATTTTTTTTTTTTAATTTAAAAACCATTGGTATACTGAATCCACAACAAACCTACGATGGACTTCGGATCGCCCAGTTTCTACCTCATCAGATAAGCAGTCTGGATTCCTAGTTTCCTTGTATAGATGGAGCAGCTGTGTCAGGGAAAGCAAGGTGGGGCATAGTGCTAAAGCCCACCAAGGGAGTCGCAAGGATAGTCATTAGCCCTTTGGGTAATTAGTTCCTTAAGTATCCATGTTACTAGTTGTTTTCCAGCCACCTCAGGATCTCATGCTTCTGTTGCCCGGCCCTGCCCATTCCCTGTGAAGGAGACTGCAAAAAGGTTTAGAGCCACTGTCCCTAGACATTTGGGGAATAGCGTTACAGGCACTCTATCTCCAAATCCTGCTAGAGGAACCAGGACGAACCCAGAGGAGAAAGGATGATCCTATGGGTCAGTCTGGAGGAGTGTGTGGCCAGCACAGCATAGGACAAACCCAGAGGAGTGTTTTGGTATCAAGGGTGTGGCAATGCAAGCATGTTAGAGACTCGCTTCAGGATGGCACCCCTGAATGTGGTGCCTGTGTATGGGTCTGATGTCCTAAAAAGCATGCTTCTCACCCCCAGGGTACAGGGCAGTGGGTCAGGGAGTACAAGAAGCTGCAGTAAAAATAGTTCATTTTCCCAGAGCATTGATTTTATTCAGAGATAAGTAAATTGTTTGAGTTTATTTGTTTAAATTCAAGTTAGTTAACATACAGTGTAGTGTTGGTTTCAGGAGTAGAACTCAGTGATTCATCACTTACATACAATACCCAGCGTTCCTCCCAACAGGTGTCCCCCTTAGTGCTCATCACCCATTTAGCCCATCCCCCCCCACCTCCCCTCCAGCAACCCTCAGAACCCTTTGTTCTCTGTATTTAAGAGTCTCTTATGGTTGTCTGCCTCTCTATTTTTATCTTATTTTTCCTTTCCTTCCCCTATGTTCATCTGCTTTGTTTCTTAAATTCCATGGATGAGTGAATTCATATGATAGTTGTCTTTCTCTGACTTATTTCCTTTAGCATAATACACTCTAGTTCCAACCACATTGTTGAAAATGGCAAGATTTCATTCTTTTTGATGGCTGAGTGAATATTCCATTGTGTGTGTCTGTGTATGTGTGTGTGTGTGTGTGTTTGTGTGTGTATCACATCTTCTTTGTCCATTCATCAGTTGATGAACATTTGGGCTGTTTCCATACTATGGCTATCATTGATAATACTGCTTATAAACATTGGGGTGCCTGGGCCCATTCAAATCAGTATTTTCATATCCTTCAAGTAAATACTTAGTAGTGCAATTGCTGGGCCATAGGGTAGTTCTATTTTTAATTTTTTGAGGAACCTCCACACTGTTTTCCAGAGCGGCTGCACCAGTTTGCATTCACACCAATAATGCAAAAGTGTTCCCTTTTCTCTGCATCTTTGCCAACACTTGTTGTTTCCTGAGTTGTTCATTTTAGCCATTCTGACAGGTGTGAGGTGGTACAGAGATAAGTAATTTTAACTGCATTTTTATATAAAAGCAAATGCATGAACATGATAGAAAATACAAAATTTACACACATTTTTAAAATAAAATACAGGGCTTCAGAGAAATCTCCCATTTGCAGTGATCTAAAACCACAGGCCCCTTGAGAAACACAAATTCAATCTTCTCTGGCATTAATGGTACTTCAGTAGAAAAGTTTCAGAACCACTGGCCTGAAAGAGCCATGCAGAAAATACCACCCATTGACAGTGTCCCCACCTTTCATGCATGATGCTAGACCCTTACCCCATGCAGGGAAGGTCCCCTTGATGAGACAAAGGCATCAGTACAGCAACAGCTTCTCACTTCATCTGGGCTGACCCTTGGATCCCAAGAGATCAATTTGCTGTCCTTCTTCTCCCAGGTTGTCTGAGACATAAGTTTGAGAGGAGAGGAGTTACATTCCTTTTGTCATTTGCTGTATTTCCCGTGGCTAGTACAGCGCTCAGCACAGACGAAGCACTCAGTTAAGGTGGGTTAGGATGAACTCAACTCCAGACACCTGCACCTCCTCCTTCCTTCCTCCTGAGGGCAGTGGCAGCTCTGGTCTCGGATCCCTAGGGAGCCCAAAGCAAACAGCACGGGCCCATCTAACAGCAAGTGCAGCTCTAGCTGGGACGTGGTGAGGAGGGTTGGGGGGGGGGGGGGCAACTTACACTTCCTTTGTTCCCAGGCTAATAGCTTAAGAAATTCTTTCCAGAGACACTAGTTTTTTACTTTTATTCACATTTTTGAGCCCAGGACGCTGAGATGACAAAGGAAAAAGGCTAGACCGGCAGATAGTGAGTTAGCAGCTCTGCTCTGAGTATGCAGAGATCCATAGTGAATGGGATCTGAGTCTGGGGTTACCTGCAGTAAGTTTACTCTTTGGCAAACTATGGTTGCCCAAGCAGATTCCCTGGGGGCCCCCAGCTCTAGCTCCTTCCTGAGACCTCCTGCCTAGTGAAGCTCCTCTGGGTCTCCCTGGCATAAGTCCCCCCTGAAAGCGGGAATGGTGTCTAAACAATCTTTGTGCCCCCTACTGCTTAGTGGAGGCTCTGCACATAAGACACCCCAATAAATATTTACTGGTGATGAGAATGATGGCAACTTACCAAATAGTTATGAGTCATTTAGCGAAGTTGTATTCTGTGCAGTCTGCTGGGCCTAGAGTTTCAATGACAAATAAGAAACAATCTCTTCCCTCAGGGGGCTCTTGGCTCAGCAGGGAAAGCTGCCTTCTCAGACAGTATGAGTGCTGCCTGCTCTCTAGCCAGTGGACCCAGTAGCTAACGTGAAAACTTCTAAAGCCTCTGAGGTGGGCTTGGCCTCCCACAGCCGAAATCATGGGGGGCCAAAGGGAGGATGGCGTTAAAGGGGACTTTTCACAATCACAGGAATGCCCAGAGTGGGTGGGCTGGAGGGTGACCTTCCCATCACCCCGTAGGAAAGTGAGGCCAGGCTAACACCTGTTGAGACAGGTAACTCCCATTTGCCCATTGTCCTGTGTTTGCAGAGGAGAAGCAGAGAACTCTGGGGAGGAAGGGGATGGGTCACAAGCAGGTGAGCCTGCTTTGGCTGGCACCAAGGCATCAGCACTGAGGTAGGGGGGCCATCCCAGGAGGATGTATAACTCCAGCTTTCAGGTCTTACCGCAAACAAGCTGTTTCTCAAGCACAACATTGGGGGGAGGGGGAGGGGAGCAGGTAGGTGGGGACAGACTGGAGAGGGGCACTGGGGGGAGGTAGGAATCTAGCACAAGTGTGCACATTAGGTTGTAGAGATATAAGAGTTCAGGAGGGAGGGAGAATGGGAGGAGGGGAGAAAGAGGGAGAGGGAAGCTAATATTGTATGGGATATTGAGTTGATTAATAATAATGCTTGATCTCTTGTATCATTCTCTGTGGCCCAGGGCCTGAAAGGTCTTAGCTGTGCTTTGGAATGCAGTGAAATCCTGAGGCAAGCTCAGAGAGCCAGCCCAGTGGAAACATTGTCTTACCCAGGTGTCTACTCTCTAGAAGTTTCTCCCCCATCCCCAGAGTTCCTCACCCAGTGCATTTCATTGCTTGGGGGAAGGGGCCGGTGGGCAGTGTGTCTGGTCACAGCTATAGCTTCTGAGTCAGGAGCACAGCAGAGGAAGAGCAAACTATCCACTGGCGCTGCTTTGGTGGTGGAGGGGAGATGAGGAAGAGGAGACTCTAAGCGGGAGGGGCAGGCCCATGGCCATGAAGCATCAGTGCTGCCTTTAGATGCCTCTTTCTCCCTTCAGGTCTTTCCCTGCCATTCATTCTTACCTGATCCCACTTGAATAAAAACCTCGCCCAGGGGAAGCAGCACACTGCAATTCGCCCTGGACCACACCCCAGTAGACCACCTGGAGGAGAGGAGACTAAGTATTTCCTTCTAGGTGGGAGGCCTCCTCTGGACTCTGGCCCCAGTCTGCATTCTGCTCCTGGGTGAGACTGCAGGCTCAGCAGGACTTGAAAATATCCCCCCCTGAGGACCCCTGGAGAATGCCTCCTTCCTCCCGCTTCCCCCAACACATCAAATACAGCAGACCTGGGTGGGAGGGTGGAGTTAACAAACACAGCCAGGCTTGGGGGAGGCTTGCAAGCCTCTCCTTCACACTCCCAACTCCAGCCGGAGGAAATCCTGCCCCCTGCCCCTCCCGGGACTTCAAAGCCAGCTGTTTGTTTGCCTGGCTACAGAGCAGAAACAATGCTTTCCCTTTTGACCTAAGAAAGCATCCCTCCATGTTGCAAGAAGACTACTGGCCCGGGGGGGGGGGGGGGGGGGGGGGGGGCACCTAGAGCACAGGACCCTGCTAACAGGGCTGTGAGGTGGGCATTCCTGTCAGCCTGCCCTGCCAGTATAAGACCAGAGAATGTGTTGAGAAGGCCTGATAGGAACTGTGTCCCCAGTCCCCTGGATACACCTCTGGAAAGACTGCCCCAGCCAGGACTCAGTTCAGAGAGGGCAGGTTCCAACCCATCACAGGATGGTGTAACTGGCCACAAGAATGTACCGGGGAATGGAGACCACAACCCCATGTACTACCTGCTCCCTTGAAGGCTACCCTTGGTTCCAGGAACTGCTCACCACAAAAATGGTTGTATGGTATGTGTGCTTGTCCATGTCAGGTGTATGTGTGTCCATGGGCATATGTGTGTACAGGAATGTGCATATCCCAGTGATCCCAGACACCAGCATACAGTTCTCGAGGAACCATGCCCTTGACTTACATTCTGAAAACAAACTTTCATGCTTGATCTGAATGCAAGAGCAGAGAATGGTATATGAGAAGCAGTACATTAATCCAGCCAATCAGCTCAAGAAATGGAGAAACCAATCTTAGGACTTACTTAGGCCTTATTTAGCCTTCAACTTACTTCTGCCAGGTCAATGATACACTCATATTTTCAGGGATCCTCAAAGAGGCATGAAAAGTCATCCCAGGTTGTAGCATCCAGCATGCAGTTAGACCTTTAACAAGATTTTCTGGTAATGATGATGATGATTTTTCCCTGAAGAATGCCCCCCCCCCGCCACATTCTCTATCCCACGCAGAAGAGGATACTGAGAGCATCTAGGCTCTTTCTGAAGAGATGGCCCCACAAGAGACACACTGTAGTGTAGGGGAAGGTGTGTGGACACTAAAGTCACCAACCACTGGGTTCACATCCTAATTGTGTCACTTATTCCCTGCATGACCCTGAGAATACAATTTAACACTCTGATCTTACATTTCTTCATCTATAAAGAGACTGAAGCCTATCAGAAGACTCTACCTTCAAAAAGGAATATTGCTGGTGATTATCATAAGAGGAGATTATTTGGCGAAGGACAGCCTTGGGGCAGGAACCCAGGTCTGGGCTGCAGGTCCCACACATGTGATGTCCTTGGTAGCTCCCTTCACAGTGTAGAGACACAGGACCCATGGTAGTTTAGAGCGCAGACATCACTGCTGGACTGCTGGAGTCCAACCCCACCTACCACTTTCAGCTGCTTGACCTTGCACAAGCACTTAATTTCTGTGCCTCAGTTGCCTCATCTGTAAAACAATGCTAATAACAGTCTCTACCACAAAGGACTGTTGCCAAGACAAAATGAGTTAATGCATATGAAGTACTTAGAAAATGGATGGCACATCGTAAGTGCCATGTAATGTTTGCAATTTTTATTATTGGAATGCCAATACTGGATTCACATAACACTGTCCTTGTAAATACTGTTCAGGAGAAATTACAAATATTTGGTGAAGATGAGAAGCATGTGTCAGAGTAGGAGAAGGCGAATTGATTTACAAGTATGGATTGTGAGCAAGACAGGGGCAAGGCAGATTTGGGCAGCTAGGATTTCAGTCTCAAAAGCAAACCCTGAATTCATTTGTGTTAGTCAGATAGAAGGATGGATGGTAACCCCACTAAGCCAGGTAGTATAAAGCTGAGCAGAGAACTCTGTCTCCTGCTGTCCCCTCCCTTCCTGAGGTTCTTCTATCATCTCTTAAGAATGGTTTAAAAACCATGAGCTTCCTGGTTTCACATAAGAAATTTAAGTTTAACTCTATGGCAAAAATCTCAAAGTACCAATGTTCTGAAATTTGAGTTTTATCCTGTCCCAGAACAGCAGCCCCAAATGACTTCACCTACCCCTGACTGATCAGGTGTTTGCCGGTAACCTGTCGGCAGCCTCCAAGCTGCACATATTTCCCCTTTTGTCTCTGTAACAGAATAGATTTCTGTCCTAGTTTCTCCCTACAAACCTTGCCCTGACCTAGAGAGCTCCGAAGTGCTTCAGGAAAGGATATGGGGGATGGAATGGGGAAAAAGCCAAATAAGCCACCATGGCTCCTAGCCTGAATTAGTAGGCAATGCAGGACAACCTCTTTGCATTCCCCAAGTCCAGATCTCACTCTACACAAGGCATGCTTTATCACATTTATAGATGGCTGGTTATGAAGTAGGAACACAAATGACTAAATTTAATGAGAATATGCATATATATATATATATATATATATATCTTCTTTGGGGGCTTTTTTCTTCTCTTTTTAACAAATAACAGATTTCCAGAAATGTAATTCAAATGAAAAACATATGGGTTTAGTTAACCCTAAACTTAAGTCAACAATGTGCCATAGTTGTTGAGAAGACAAAAATCTAGAGTGCATCAATAGAAGCAACTGTGTCCAGATCATGTGACATAAGAGCCCAGCCATGTTTGCAATCAGACCCCACCTTAAAATCTGGCCATCACTTTTCTTTTTTCTTTCCTTTTCTTTTCTTTTCTTTTCTTTTCCTTTTTTAAGTTTATTTACTTTGAGAGAGAGAAAGATAGCAAGCTGGGGAGGGTCAGAGAGGGAGAGAGAGAGAATCCCAAGGAGACTCCACTGCCAGCACAGAGCCCGATGTGGGGCTCGAACTCATGAACTATGAGATCATGTCCCAAGCCGAAATCTAGAGTTGTTCACTTAACTGACTGAGCCACCCAAGAGCCCCACTGGCCATCACTTTTCAAGAGAGATATTGACCAACTGAAAAGCATTGAGAAGAGAATAATCAGAATAGTGAAAGGTCTGGAAACTCTCATTCAGAAAACAGCAAACATCCTAGAGATGAATAGTCTCACAGGGAAGATCTGATGAGAACATATACTTGAAGAGGTGTTATGTAGAGGAGAAAACACATTGCTCTCTGGACCAGTGGACAGATTGTGGATCCACATGAGAATTATTTAACTGTTTGTCAATGAGGAAACCCTCCCCTAGCAGTTGGTGAAGGCTGGAGGATGATCTTGCTGGGATGTGGTATAGAGATAACTACATTCAATAGGAGGTTGGATAAGATAAGCCATTCAACTGTAAGAGTCTGTGAGTTTATATTTTTAAAAAAGTTATAAGTAGGCCAAGTCTTCTGTTTAGGCAAAACAGAATATCTGCCTAACACTCCCACTATTAGAGTCATTTAACTGGGTAAAGCCATTGTTTGTTCTGAAATATCTCTTTTTTCTTTTCTTTCCTTTTCTTTTCCTTTCTTGTTATTTTGAGAGAGATAGAGAGCAATTGAGGGAGGGGAAGAGAGAGAGGGAGACAGAATTCCAAGCAGGCTCTGAGCTGTCAGCACAGAGTCCAATGTGGGGACTCAAACTCATGAACTGTGAGATCATGACCTGAGCTGAAATCAAGAGTTGGCACTTAACTGACTGAGGCACCAGGCATCCCTGAAATATCTCTCTTAAAGTGAAATATGTTATCTAAGAAGCATGACACATTAGCACAGATAGCTAGTTAGAGGGAAGTTTGGAATCATGGAAATAGCATTCAACTATGAATGATATTGAATAGCATTCAACTATGAATCAGATGATTGTGGTTTGAACCTTCCACTTATTATCTATGTGGTCTTAAGCAAGTTATTTACCTCTTTGAGTCTCTGTTTCTTCATCTATTAAATGATAATAAAAATGCATATTATCAAGTACCAAAGGAATATACATTTTGCTGGTACAGATCTAGCAGGCACAGCATAGCTCCAGAGCCAATAATTCTGGTGACATATCATAATTAAGATAACATGTTCCTTTAATAACAGCTATCAACTTTCACCACTTTCATTCATATTTTAGCGGCTATCCCAGGCAATGCAATAAGGCAAGAAAAGAAAAAAGGGGGGGGCGCCTGGGTGGCTCAGTCGGTTAGGCAGCCGACTTCGGCTCAGGTCATGATCTCACGGTCCGTGAGTTCGAGCCCCGCGTCGGGCTCTGTGCTGACAGCTCAGAGCCTGGAGCCTGTTTCGGATTCTGTGTCTCCCTCTCTCTGACCCTCCCCCGTTCATGCTCTGTCTCTCTCTGTCTCAAAAATAAATAAAGGTTAAAAAAAAAATTTTTTTAAAGAAAAGAAATAAAGGGTATAATGATTGGAAAGTAAAAAATAAAATTACTGCTATTTGTTGACAATGTGATTGTCTTCATAGAAAATCCAAGAGAATTTATACACAAATTATTGTAACTATTACAAGAATTGTGCAAGGTTGCTGAATTCACACTCATCATTTCAAAAAAAATCAAAAGCATTCTTATACACCTGCAAAAACTAATTAGGAATTGTAATCTTTAAGAGTTCCTGTCACTATATGCACAAAAACTAAAAAGTATATTGTTATTAGCAATGGATCTAATAAGATTATGTTGACCCAAATGGAGAAATTATAAAACTTTGACAGTCAGAAGGCCTCAAAACAAATAGAGCAGTATACCATGTTCATCGATGGAATACACAATATTATTTTTTAAATCCCAAATTACTGTAGAAATTCAACATAGTTCCAATAACAATCCCAATTTGGCCATATCTGTGCATAGAGAACTTTCAAGCTAATCTGAAAATATGATAGAAAAGAGCCAAGAATAGTAAAGACAATTTTGAAGAAGGAGGCATTTTGCTTTACCACAAGTGAAAATTTTTAATAAGGCCATAGTAATTAAAATGATGTGATTCTGACACAGAGAGAGATAAGTAACTCCAATGGAATGGAATAGAAAGCTCAGAAATAGACCCACACATTTAAGAATTTGGCATTTACAGCAATGGTATCACAAATCACTGAGAAAATGATGGACAATTCAACAAATGGTGCCAAAATAATTGATTATCAATATGGAAAATTAAAATAACATTATCTTCTTACCTTACACTGTATATAAAGCACAGCTGAAAGTTTTGATGTGAAAAAAAGCAAAATTTTAAAGCTCTTAGAAGAAAATATTGGAGAATAGTTTTGTGCCCTTGGAGTAGGGCAAGATTTCTTAGGTAAGATCCTAAAAACACAATAGTATAAAGAATAAATTTGAGTATGTTAAAATATAAATGTAATATATTAACTGTGTTTAATATATTAATTATATTGAACTGGGAAAAAAATCCACAACAAAGTTAAAAGTCAAGCCTAGGGTGGGAGAACATCTTTACAATGAATATTACTAACAAAGGGTAAGTTCCAGATTATTTAAGAAATTCTAACAAATCCACTTTTTAAAAAAGGATCAACAACCTAAGAGAAAAATATGCAAAACATATGAACAAGAAAGTCACAGGAAAGGAAACGCAATGGGCAAAAAACATATGTAAAGGTACTTGACCTCACTGGTATTTTGAGAAATGCAACTTAAAATCATAATAAGAGTGACTTCCAGGTAAAGATACCAGGTTGATATTCGTGAAGAATATCATGATTAGATGGAAATCTTTAAAAAGCCAGTAGGTTCCCAGATGTCCTTCCTTGCTTCATGCAGCCAGAACTTTGAAGAAAATAAAAGAATCCTTGGAAAACAAAACAGCAGACAAACGTGAGGGACGGTAATTATACAGAGAACAAGCAGATTAAGTGAATGTTCATATACCAAATGCTGATGAAGTGAAGGGACCCTATACCCTCCAGGAAAAGATTGGGAAATGCTTCTCTAAGGATTCTGACTGGTCCAAGTGGAAAAGCTTAACACTTCTGACATCAGGGGCTCCCCCAAGGACATGACCCAGCCACATAACCCTACAGTGAGCCCCATAATCTCAAACTCAGAGCTCTCAGTTTTTTAGTGCCCCATGTTTATATATTAGTGAGCATCTGGGGATCACCAGACTACTAAGGAAGACCTCTACCATAAAGAATAGAGATGAAAACAAACACAGAAAAAAGCAACCTGGAGAAAACAGGTTCTAAGTAGGAAAAGGAAACTAAAGACAAATAAACAAAATCTGAACAAATAAAAAAAGATTATTATTCTTAGGTAAGAGTAGATATTACTACATCCATAAAACAAGAGCAAGAAGCTTTGAAATGAACAGTCATGGAATTAAAAAAATGTTAGAAATTTAAAATAAAATAAAGAAATTTAAAATATATATGATAACACCAATGGAAAACTTAATAAGTGGATTGGAAGATAAAGTTGAGAAAATTCCCTGAAAGGTGAATAAAAGACAAAGAGAAAAAAAAAAAAAAAAACAAGAGAGAAAATAAAATAAGACCAATCCAGGAAGTCCAACATTTGAACTATAGGAGTTCCAGAGAGAACAGAAAAAATGGAAGAGAGGAAATTCTCAGATAAATAATCCAAGAAAATTTTTCCAGAGGACATGGCTTTCCAGATGGAAAAGGCTCACCAAATGTCCAGCATATTAGACGAAAACAGATCAATCCATCCATACATATTCTTAAACACATAAAACACAGAATAGATTCAAACCAACTTCAGAAAAGTAGTTACTGCGAAAGTATGGAGTGGGAAGGAATACAGAGTGAGTTTCAACTAAATCTGTAATGTTTCTTCAAGAAGGAACTGGATATGGCAAAATGTTAATTTTTGTTAAATATGGGTAGTAGTACATGAGTATCTGTAATCTTCTCTGAACTATTCTTTTTTTTTTTTTTTTAATTTTTTTTTTCAACGTTTTTTATTTATTTTTGGGACAGAGAGAGACAGAGCATGAACGGGGGAGGGGCAGAGAGAGAGGGAGACACAGAATCGGAAACAGGCTCCAGGCTCCGAGCCATCAGCCCAGAGCCTGACGCGGGGCTCGAACTCACGGACCGCGAGATCGTGACCTGGCTGTAGTCGGACGCTTAACCGACTGCGCCACCCAGGCGTCCCTTCTCTGAACTATTCTTATATGTTTCATATAAAATATAAATGCAATGAGGCTCAGGAAAATACATAAGAATAATCACAGCAGCCAAAAACTGGAAATAAATTAAATGTCCACCCCAGGAATATAGAGAAGTTGTGGTATATTCATATGAGGGATTGTTCAATAAAAAGGAATGAACAACTAATACATGAATAATGTGAGTGAATACCAAAGATATCTTAAGAAAGGGAGCCAGGTACAAAAATGTGTATGATTTAACAATAGGCAAAATGAATAGAGGGTGATAGAAGTCAGAATAGCCTAGAGAGAACAGAAGGATTAGGGGATTGAATGGAAAAGACAATAAGGGAACTTTCTGGGTTGATAGAACTGTTCTATACCTTGCTTTGAATGGAAGTTACATGAGTGTATGTAATTATCAAAGCTCACTGAACTGAATACTTACAATCTGTCATTTTATTTTCTGTAAATTACACTTCAATGATGAATGAATGAATGAATGAATGAAGTGGGAAAAACAGGTGACAAAAGGGAACTTCAAAATTAAATTTTGGGTAGAAACTGGTGGTCTCCACTCTGTGTCCCTTCATGTCCACAATGTAAAAGTCCCAGGTGGGTTTGGAGAGCAAAGGTTTATAGAGAGTGTCTATGTCTCTTTTGTATTTTCATCTTTTTATTTGCTCCAGAATCCACATGTAATGGTACCAGTGTGATGGTCTGCTTCAGAAATCTGGGAAGAGGTAGACAAAAATGCTACAAAGAAAAATCACAGAACTCACATCTCATCTTGGCCAGCCTCCTTCCGATCCTATCTGTGAAGCTCCCTGACAACATTCCTGACCAGGGGTGAGTCAGTCTCATGCCTGAACCTCTGCAGTGAGAAAGAGCTCCCTCTTTGGTGCAAACACCAATAACACTAAGTGGCAAACCTTAGTGAGTGCTGTGCCTCGCACCGTTCTCAGCCCTTTTTGTGTATTGACTCATCCCAAGTCAGCTCGTTCTGAATTTGGACAGCTCTACCTGCAGAAAGTTCAGACAGGACTCCCAAATTTCCCTGCTATCTTCATAGGTCTCTTAACTGAGGGGGAATGAGGATTTTCACTTTGGAACGAGTTGCCCATGGAGATGACAGGGGAACAGGGAGTTGGTATTCATTGTGCTACGTGTTTATCTTCATAAGAACATTGTTTCCTGGGCTCTGAAGTAATAGCAGTAGTAATAGGAATAGTTAACATTTATTGAGGCACATGCTCACTTTACTTGCATGTGCCTCATTTAATCCACACAACAACCCTGTTTTTCTATAGATGAGCAACTTGATGCTTTGAAAGTTTAAGTCACTATCTTAAGGCCCCGGAGCTGGTTGCCAGAATTCCAGCCCAGGCTCTCTGACCAGAGGCTGAGCTGTTAAGCATTCCAGTCCTCTTCTGGTACCTCTCTGTGGTCTGAGCAAATTGCCTTCCCCGTTTCCTTAAGTATGAAACAAGAGAGCGGCATTCGAAGACCCTAAAGCCCAGGCCTCACTCCGATAATCTGTGTTCTAAGCTATAGGTGTCTATAATCCTTTCCCATCTGGAATGTGCCCAGCATAGCCTTTCCTAGGGCATCCAGCTAGCATATGGAGATTAGGAAGAAGGGGAAGATGAAGAGATACATGACCCTATGACCCAGCAATTGCACTACTAGGAATTTATCCAAAGGATACAGGAATGCTGATTTGAAGGGGCACATGCACCCCAATGTTTATAGCAGTGCTATCAACAAGAGCCCAATTATGGAAAGAGCCCGAATGTCCATCAACTGATGAATGGATTAAAAAGATGTATGTATATGTGTATATATATATATATATATATATATACATATATGTATGAATGGATTAAAAAAGATTAAAAAAAAAAAAAAGAGGTAAGAGGTTAGAGTGGGAGAGAGCCAAAGCATAAGAGACTGTTAAAAACTGAGAACAAACTGAGGGTTGATGGGGGGTGGGAAGGAGGGCAGGGTGGGTGATGGGTATTGAGGAGGGCACCTTTTGGGATGAGCACTGGGTGTTGTATGGAAACCAATTTGACAGTAAATTTCGTATATTAAAAAATAAAAAAAATAATAAATAAATAAATAAATAAAAGAATTTTGATATAGAAAAAAAGATGTATGTATATGTGCATATATATGTATACATATATGTACACATACATGTATATGTATACATACATGTATATATACATGTGTACATATATATGTACACATATATATACACATATACATACATCTTTTTAATCCATTCATCATTATATATATGTGTGTGTGTGTGTGTGTGTGATGAAATACTACTCGGCAATGAAAAAGAATGAAATCTTGCCATTTGCAACAATGTGGATGGAACTGGAGGCTATTATGCTAAGTGAAATATGTCAGTAAGAGAAAGACAGATATCACATGATTTCACACATATGTGGAATTTGAGAAACTTAGCAGATGATCATAGGGGAAGGAAAGGAAAAATAAAATAAAAACAGAGAGGGAGGCAAACCATAAGAGACTCTTAAATACAGAGAACAAACTGAGGGTTGGGGGGGGTGGGGAAAATGGGTGATGAACATTAAATAGGGCACTTGTTGGGATGGGCACTGGGTGTTATATGTAAGCAATGAATCACTGGATTCTACTCCTGAAGGCAAGACTACACTGTATGTTAACTAACTTGAGAATTAAAAAAAAAAAAAAAGGGTTAAATTCCAAGCTTTTGAAGCCAAAGAGAGAGAGGGAAAGAAAGAAATACATGAATGAATGAGTGAACGAATGAAGTGGAATCTAGCATTTTCCTTGCAGAAGGCTGTCCCCAGTCAACTTTTCCTGGAGTGAAAAAAAAAAAAGAAAAAGAAAAAGAAAAAAGGGTCCTCGTCTTACTTTTTAGTTTCAGTTGCTTTTCACCATTTGGCTTCAAATCCCAGGGCATGAATAAAGCCAGCTTCAACCCCAGGGCTTTCTCTCAAGGCCCAGCTGTAGGCTAGAAGCAGAAAGTGAATATGCGCAGAGTGGCCAATTAGTTCACTGACTGCCCTCATGACCTCTGACCCCTGCTGGGCCACCCCATCCATTAGCTGTCCTCTGCCCCCTCCACACTCCTCTCTCCCAGTTAGAGTCGATGTCGGGCCATTCTCTTTCAGCAAAGAAACATGCTCCCGCATTCAGCCAGCCGCTTCCACTTGCTGTTCTTTTGTCTCCTCCCTCTGTTGCCCTTGTTGCTAACCTGGTCACCACTCCTTGACCCTAGGCTGGGCTCTCTCCCCTCCTGGGAGTGGGGAGGGGCAGTATGCCAAGGCAGGGCTTGCTGGGAGGAAGAAGGCACACTCTTGCTTTTCCTTTCCGCTTGGATTTCAGCCCACAAGCTTTGAGTTTTAATCCTATTCCTCATCGTGAGAGAATCCCTGTAATGCTTTCTCTGGGATGATGATTTCTTTCAAAGGCAAGTGTTTTTGAAGATTTCTGTGAGTTGGGAAGTCAGCAGTATGTTCCTTTGAGATGTTGGCTATTCCTCTATGAGGTTGGGGGGAAAACTATATGTATAGAATTTCTGTGTGTGTATATATATATATATATATATATATATCATATATATGGTTGATTAAGAGAGAAAAGGCTAGTTCAAGATTATGGGTGTGTGAGTACCTATTTGTGAAATAAGGTAAAGCATCTATCAAAAGAGGAAAGTAAACTAATTTCATTGCACTTGAGAAAAGCCTTCTAAGTGTTCATTGCATCTGCTAATTCTTTAGCCTTCCAGCTCAGAGAGCAAGGGAGCTAGTGGTGAGTTTACTAGAAAAGGCTACGTTTGGGGGAGTCAGACCCATTGCATTGAAATCCACGTCCTTCCACTTGTCAACTGGGTGACTTTTGGTAAAAACAGTGGCTTCCAATTTTCTGAGTGCATTCCATTGTGCCGATCACTTTACATACGTCATGTCATTTAACCTCATAATATAAGCAGCAAGGCAGACGTTACTAGCCATCAACCTCTCTGTTGTCCAATAAAGAAATGAAGGCTAAGAGAAATGAAATTATTTGTTCAGGGTTGTATAAATAGTAATTGGCAGGAAAGGAATGGGAGTGAGGTATACATGACCTCAGCATCCTTAAAAGCAGTGCCATACCACCTCCCGGTTACAGCGCACCTGAGTTATTTAAGCTTTATGAGCTTTGGTTTCCACACCTGTGAAGCACCTGATAGTAATGACTAACCAGTCCTGAATGCTTATTATATCCCAGGCATTTTTCTAAATACTGACATGCCATATCTCACTTAATCGTCTCAAAGTTCTTTTTTTTTTTTTTTAATGTTTTATTTTTGAGAGAGAGACAGAGCACAAGCAGGGGAGGGACAGAGAGAGGAGACACAGAATCTGAAGCAGGCTCCAGGCTCCGAGCTGTCAGCACAGAGCCAGGTGCGGGGCTCGAAGCCACAGGGCCGTGAGATCATGACCTGAGCCGAAGTTGGTCGCCCATCCGACTGAGGTGCCCCAATCGTCTCAAAGTTCTAAACACAAGAACTGTCTTATTCCCATTTTACAGAGGAGGAAACTGAGGCTTTGAGAGGTTGAGAATCCAGATCGTACACAGCTAATAAGTAGCAGAGCTGGGATTCTATTTTGAGCCTGTTTGGCACCAGGCCCAGGCTCTTTCTTTTTTCTGCTCTAGGATAGTTGCCTCAAGAAGGCCTGCTGACCAAGAAGATAGAGTCTGTACATGAAGAGAGGGCTACAGGAATGTGAGGAAGGAGGAAACGAATCCCAATGGAGAGCAACGCGGCCGGTTTTGTGGGTGGAAATTCACTTTAATGCCGGTAAGGCTCAGAAATACCGCTGTTTTATCAAGTGAGGCACACCCTAATTATGTACTAGTGTTTATGCTGAAGAGGGGGGCAGAGTCCTTGCCATAATGTCTAATAAATAGTAAGGCAGGTGCTGTATCTTATTTATCTTGGTCTTACTCTCCCTTTCCCTTCCCCTGCCCACCCCCATGACAGCTTGCATAGTGCCTTGCACCATAGTAGATAGAGGTCCCTCTGCCCCTATCTTTCATTCCCTAAATGATAAGTTCCTACCTCAGGAAGGATTTGGTTGGGGCTAAGTGGCTTTCTTGGTTTGGAGGACGCTGCAGTCCCACAGCTGGAAGACCCCATTCCCTCTCCTCTCTCTCCCTGCAGCACCTCTGTCAAGAAGCCCACAGGCTGAATGATGGGGGGCCCGCTGCACCAGCAATGATTTATGGTTCTTTGTTATACAAGCCCTTTCACATTCCTCCCTGTCCT
Organism: Neofelis nebulosa; assembly: GCF_028018385.1. Taxonomy (NCBI): domain Eukaryota; kingdom Metazoa; phylum Chordata; class Mammalia; order Carnivora; family Felidae; genus Neofelis; species Neofelis nebulosa. Next base: position 55,514,502 of record NC_080797.1, on the reverse strand, counting down.
CTTTTTTGCAACCAATTCATCATGACATTTAAATGAAACTTCGGATAGGGAACTCTGGTTCACAGTCCCGAAGACTATCGTTCAGGACACCTGAGCAACAATAGATCTAGTATTCAGATCTATAAAAAGACCACTTCTCCATCAGGATTATCTCAGATTTCCCTGCTTTTCCCAAGGACCCAGGGAAATGCTTTTATTTCTACCTTAAAGAATCCCAGGACTCAGCCTGAACAGTGAAAAGAAAGGGGCCACATGCAGCAAACTGCCTGGGGAGGACAGTGCTCTGTAATTTCCCCATAATTAAAATAACAGAGGCCCCACGGAAGATATGAAAACAGTATTTCAGTCCGGGCTGCAGAATAACTTTGCAAAGGTGCCTCAGAGTTGTTTTACTCAGTGCTCTGGGAACCCCAGCTTTGTTGGGTCAATCAACCATCAAAATGATGATGGCAAAGTGAAGTGAAATTTTCTTGGTTCTTCATTCTATTAATATGTGCTGATGTCACACTAATCAAAGTAAACCCTTTAGCATGGCTGTAGGAGTAAACCAGCAGTGAGCATCTCCTTCTGCTTGTTATCAAGCCTCTATCACTCAGACCACTCATAGCATACCGTATGCTGGCATTATCTTGACTATGTCAGTACAGTCAGCAGAATTGAGACTTCAATTCTTGAGGAAAAATCACATACACTAACTTTAGTACAAAATCATTGTAAAAAAAAAAAGAGCATTTTTAAATGTTTATTTATTTATTTTGAGAGAGAGCACAATCAGGGGAGGAGCAGAGAAGGAGGGAGAGAGAGAATCCCACGCAGGCTCTGTGCTGTCAGCACAGAGCCCAACGTAAGACTCAGACTCACAAACCGTGAGATCATACCCTGAGCCAAGATCAAGAGCCAGACCCTTAATGAACTGAGCCATCCAGGAGCCCCTGGGCATTTTTAATTTTATTGATTGACTGTTGTGTATCATCACCTTATTGTGAAAAGAACTATGATAGTTAGAGACTAACATCCATACATGATTTTTTTTCACATGATTTTTCATAACCAAGATGAGTAGGTGATGCCTTCTAATTTCTTATTGCATGATGATAAACTCACTATTCTCTGTGCCTCATTTTCCCTTTGTACACAATTAGGAGATGAATGTTTCACTTCCTACCCTTCTCAAAGACAAAACACAAAATGCAATGTAAACAATGAGATATTTTCTATAATAATGTGTCCAAAAAGTTAGGCATACATCTTAATTTCAGGGAACCACATCCTACTTTAAATGCACCAAGGACTCTCAAATAATATCATTCGTAAAACAAATAAGCCCCTTGTATACTGGTTTAAACCATCCAGATTTTCAAGTAATAAGGTTACTTAAAAGAGAAGTTCATTCAGTTAAACTTGCAAAGTTCCTAGAGTTCACTCTATGCATTTGGTAGTATAAAGTATTTTTTAAGTATATATATCAGCTTCAAATGTTTATCATTTCAGGAATGTCTTTGCTTCCCATTCCTTAAATGCAGTGATTTACCTTGACCTTAAGATGTAACATTTCATTGTTCATTCCAGGTGATTCTGTTTCTGCTTTGTCATTTGCAAAATAGGAGTTTATCCCAAAGCAATTAGACAAAACAAAGTAAGAGACACGCATTTAAAAGATACTTGGAAGGGCACCTGGGTGGCTCAGTCATTTGAGTGTCCAACTCTTGGTTTCTGCTCAGGTCATGATTTCACAGTTTGTGGGATTGAGCCCTGCATTGGGCTCTGCACTGACAGCATAGAACCTGCTTGGGATTCTCTCTTTCCCTCTCTCTCTGCCCACTCCCTCTCAAAAATAAATAAATAAACATTAAAAAAATTTTTAAGGGGCGTCTGGGTGGCTCAGTCGGTTAAGTGTCAGACTTTGGCTCAGGTCATGATCTCACAGTTCACGAGTTCGAGTTCCACATCAGGCTCTGTGCTGACAGCTCAGAGCCTGGAGCCTGCTTTGGATTCTGTGTCTCCCTCTCTCTTGTCCCCTTCTCCACTCGTGCTCTGTCTCTCTCTCTCTCTCTCTCTCTCAAAAATAAATAAACATAAAAATTTTTTTTAATTTTTTTAAAAAGTAAAACCAAAAAGATACACGGAAAATTAAATAAATAAATAAATAAATAAATAAATAAATAATACATGGAGAGCAAGATTTTTACAATACTAATGTTTTATAAAATTTGTTAACATTCACACAAATTAAGTAATATCACATATGACAATCTGAGTTGTATTTTTGCCCAAGAGTTCTGTCCCTCAAACTGAAAATAATTCTGTGTTAGATCCACAGTTCTTAAACTGTAGCCCAAGATACCACAGGGTGCATAGCAATAAGCCTATGGGGAAGCACAGAACATTTAATTTGTTTTTTTGTTTATTCCAATATGCCTAACATATAGTGTTACATTTGTTTCAGGTGTACAAAAAGCTATTCAATAATTCATACATCACCCAGTGCTCATCACAAGAGTACTCCTTAATCCCATCCCCCTACTCACCTCCCCTCTGAAACTATCAGTTTGTTCTCTATAGTTAAGTTTCTTGGTTTGTCTCTCTCTCTCTCCTTTTTTCCCCTTTGCTCATTTGTTTTGTTTCTTAAATTCCACAAATGGGTGAAATCATATGTTATTTGTCTTTCTCTGACTTATTTCACTATAATCATATATATGCCACGTCTTCTTTATCCATTCATCTATCAATGGACTCTTGGACTGCTTCCTTACTTTGCCTACTGTAAATAATGCTGCTATGAACATAGAGATGTATGTATCCCTTTGAATTAATGTTTTTGTGTTTTGGGGGTAAATATCCAGTAGTGTGATTACTGGATCGTAGGGAAATTCTAATTTTAACTTTTTGAGGAAACTCCATACTGTTTTCCACAGTGTCCGCACCAGTTTATATTCCCATCAGCAGTGCACGAGGGTTCCTTTTTCTCCACATCCTCTCCAAAACTTGTTTCTTGTGTTTTTGATTTTAGCCATTCCAACAAGTGTGAGGTGATATCTTGCTGTTGTTTCAATTTGCATTTCCCTGATGATGAGTGATGTTAAGCATCTTTTCATGTGTCTATCGGGCATCTGGAAGTCTTTGAAGAAATGTCTGTTCGTATCTTCTGCTCATTTTGTAATTGGATTATTTGTTTTTCGGGTGTTGAGTTGTATAAGTTCTTAATATATTTTAGATACTAATCTTTTATCAGATATGTCATTTGCAATATCTTCTCCCATTCCATAGGTTGCCTTTAGTTTTATTGTTTCCTTTGAGTGGAGAAACTTTTTATTTTGATATAGTCCCAATAGTTTATTTTTGCCTTTATTTCCCTTGCCTCAGGAGACATGTCTAGAAAAATGTTGCTATGGCTGATATCAGAGACATAACTGCCCATGCTCTCTTTTAGGATTTTTATGGTTTCAGGTCTTACATTTAGGTCCTTAATCCATTTTGAGTTTACTTTTGTGGATGGTGTAAGAAAGTGGTCTAGTTTCATTCTTCCACATGTGGCTGATCAGTTTTCTCAATACCTTTTGTTGAAGAGGCTTTTTCCCATTGGATATTCTTTCCTGCTTGGTCATATAATTGTGGGTTTATTTCTGGGTTTTCTATTCTGTTTCATTGATCAATGTGTCTATTTTTGTGCCGGCACCATACTGTTTTGATTATTACAGCTTTGTAATATAACTTGAAATCTGGAACTGTGATACCTCCAGTTTAGCTTTTCTTTTTCAAAATTGCTTTGGCTATTTAGGGCCTTTTGTGGTTCCATACAAATTTTAGGATTGTTTGCTCTAGTTCTGTGAAAAATTCTGTTTGTATTTTGATAGGGATTACATTAAATCTGTAGTTTGCTTTAGGTAGTATAGACATTTTAACAGTATTTATTCTTCCAGTCCATGAGCATGGAATATCTTTCCATTTCTTTGTGTCAACTTCAATTTTTTTCATCAATGTTTATAGTTTTCCATATACAGGTCTTTTACCTCTTTGGTTAGGTTTATTCTTAGGTATCTTATTAGTTTGGATGCAATTGTAAATGGGATTGTTTTATTAATTTCTCTTTCTACTGCTTCATTATTAGTGTGTAGAAATGCAACAGATTTCTGTACATTGATTTTATATCCTGTGACTTTACTGAATTCATTTGTCAGTTCTAGTAGCTTCTTGGTGGAATCTCACGGGTTTTCTATATATTGTATCATGTCATCTGCAAATAGTGAAAGTTTTACTTCTTCCTTACCAGTTCAGACGAATTTAATTTCTTTTTGTTGTCTGCCTGTTGTGGCTAGGACTTCCAGTACTATGTTGAATAAAAGTGATGAGCGTGGACATCCTTGTTTTGTTTCTGACCTTAGGGGGAAAGCTCTCAGTTTTTCCCCATTGAGTGTGATATTCACTGTGGGGCTTTCATATATGGTCTTTATGAGAAACATATAATATTTAAATTTTTTAAGGGCAACATAGTGATATTCAACATCTGTTAGAAATTATGTGAACTTCTAGTATGAGGTAGATTATGGTTTCAACATTAAACTTATTCTTTTAATGATGTCATATCTTTGCAAAGATGAGTTTTCTGCACTTGCTGTGATGAAAAGCAAGCACTGCATGAATACCATCAGTATGGAGCAGGAAATGAGTGTGGTGGTGTCTAATATGAGCTCAAAGTTGGAGAAGTTGTGCAGCACCCAACAGCCTCACATCTCCTATTAGCAAGTAATTTGACTATTTAAAAATGAAATAGGGGCACCTGGGTGGCTCAGTCAGTTAAGCATCTGGCTTTGGCTCAGGTTATGATCTCACAGCTTATAAGTTCCAGCCCCGCGTCGGGCTCTGTGCTGACAGCTCAGAGCCTGGAGCCTGCTTCCGATTCTGTCTCCATATCTCTCTGTCCCTCCCCTGCTCACGTTCTGTCTCTCTCTCTCAAAATAAATAAACATTAAAAAATTTTTAATGAAATAAGAATACTATTCGCTCTTTCAATTTGTATGTATTTTAATGGCTACTCAGTTGTGAAATCATAAATATGTGTTAAGATATTTGGATCTAACAACTTAACAAGTGGAATTACTAGGTATTTCCTTTGGTGTGAATTGTCATGAAAAAATTACTGAGACTTGAAGACCACAGTTAATCAAGAAAGTTTGAGAACCTTGGTTTTGTCGATTGTAAATTGAGTCTAATAATAGGGTCTACTATGCAGGGTTGCTGTGAGATTAAATAAATTAATATATGAACAATATTTAGAATAGTATCTGGCAAGCTGTGATAGTAGAAGTATTATCACCTCATTACCAGCACTTTTTGTGTGTGTGTGTGTGTGTGTGTGTGTGTGTGTTTGTTTTTTTGTTTTTTTGCTTTTTAGTTCACATCTTTTCATTTACTCTCAGCACTTAAAAACAAGGAGGCTTGTGGGTGCCTGGGTGGCTTAGTTGGTTAAGTGTCTGCCTTCAGCTCAGGTCACAATCTGATGGCTCGTGAGTTTGAACCTCATGTTGGGCTCTGTGCTGACAGCTCAGAGCCTGGAACCTGCTTCAGATTCTGTGTCTCCCTCTCTTTCTGCCCCTCCCCTACTTGCTCTCTCTCTCTCAAAAGTAAAAATAAACATTAAAAAAAACCACGAAGGCTTAATAAAAACAGGGAAACTTTTTTCTGTACTCTCTCTCAAACACACAAGACATAATGAATAAGGTCTAATGGGTCCCTCATCTCCAAAAGTCTAGGATCACTCAGGCAGGCAGCCCTACACAAAGCACAATGATGAAGGGTATAACCAGGAGCCACAAGTATGTTTTTCTGTCACCTTTTCTTAGGTTATCAATGCATTCGAGAATCTCGTGATTTCTTTGCAATGATTCAAAATCCCTAGAATAATAAGAATGTGATCAATGTCCCAAGGTTCCACACCATGTCATGTTTTTGTTTTTTCAAACTCAGAGCTTGCCAGTGCAAGAACTTTGTCTCCAAAGCCAAGGTCTGTAGAGACTTTCTCAAACTGGCTGAGTGTAGCACCTGCATGTGCTGACAAGAAGCCTCATCATCTGCAGTCAGCTTCTCCCTAAGTTCCCTGAGAGCTGCTAGTATCTCCGCTTTGTCTTGAGTGTACAGGCCTCTTTCCAACTTTCCTGCCATGAGATCTCCATCCATCCCTGCTCACCTTGTCTGAAGGTGTCCTGGTTCGTTGGTTCTTTTTTGTTCTTTCTTTCTTTCTTTCTTTCTTTCTTTCTTTCTTTCTTTCTTTCTTTTTCTTTCTTTCTCTTTTAATGTTTATTTAATTTTTGAGAGAGAGGGAGACAGAGGAGAGAGAGAGGGAGACACAGAATCTGAAGCAGGCTCCAGGCTCTGAGGCATCAGCACAGAGCCCGATGCAAGGCTCAAACCCATGAACTGCAAGATTATGACCTGAGCTGAAGTCAGACGCTTAACTGACTAAGTCACCCAGGTGCCCCTGTCCTGGTTGTTTCTTTGCAAATAATCTGATGACCTCCAAGGTTTTGTTTTGTTTTATTTAATGTTTATTTATTTTTGAAAGAGAGAGTGTGAGCAAGCAGGAGAAGGGCAGAGAGAGAGGGGGACAGAGGATCTGAAGTGGGCTTTGCACTGACAGCAGAGAGCCTGATGCAGGGCTCGAACTTGAGAACTTTGAGACCGTGACCTGAGCCAAAGTCCTAGGCTTAACCAACTGAGCCACCCAGACACCCCTGAAAACCTCCAGAGTTTTAAAGGCCTGGCTGATAGCTGCCTTCCAGGTGCTTTCCACTTAGCAGTTGCTTTCCACTTAGCTCATCTATCAAAGTCATATTTTCAGACTTTTTAATTTTCTCCATTGAATCATTAAATTCACTTAGTTGTTCCAGAGTTTCCTCTTTGGTTTCTTCATATTCATCTCTATCACATTCCTCTCTGCATTCCTCCAGAGCTTGTAATTGCTGCATTAGTCTGTTCAAATTTCTTCTTCCAATTTAGTTCTCTAAATGCTGCTTTAATTTACTTGTCTCTGTCTTTACTCTGGAAGCCATTTTGATCTCTTGTCTCTTAGCACTTTGAACTCTGCACCGTGTTGACTGGTCCCAAAGTGCATAAACCCACAGCTGTTGAAGTTCCAACTGTTACAAACTTAAGGAAAGTGAAATTGTTCATCAGGACTACAAGAGGCTCAGAGTTCAAACCACTTGGATGTGCAGTTGGGTCCTCAGGCCCTCGGGTTCCCCTCTCCCCAGGACAGTTCTTTTCAATGATCTTTTTACTTATTTCTGTGTAAAAGGAAAGAAAAAACAGTTTGGGGGGTATGCCTATGCATCAGTCACATTAAGACTTTATAACTGCCATAATAATCATAAATTTCTATTTAAATTTACTATCTGGGTGGAAAAGAGAAATTACTCCATTTCTTTACTCTTGATTTCTTTGATTTTTGGGTCTCCTGGGGCTGAAATCTTCATCCAATTGCTTTTTTTAATAACTAGAAACAGAATTTGTCTCTGGTAATAACAGGGAGTTTTTAAAAATGCTATCAAAAACTCTTTTCCAACAGGTTTACAGCTTTTCAAAACAAAATATTTTTAGGGCACCTGGCTGGCTCAGTCATTAGAGCATGCAACTCTTAATCTTAGGGTTGTAAGTTTGAGCCCCACTTTGGATGTTGGTAGAGGCTACTTACAAAAAATAAAATCTAAAATAAAAAATGACCAAAATATTTTCTTTTTTTTTTTTTTTTTTTTTTTTTTTAATTTTTTTTTTTTTTCAACATGTATTTATTTTTGGGACAGAGAGAGACAGAGCATGAACGGGGGAGGGGCAGAGAGAGAGGGAGACACAGAATCGGAAACAGGCTCCAGGCTCTGAGCCATCAGCCCAGAGCCTGACGCGGGGCTCGAACTCACGGACTGCGAGATCGTGACCTGGCTGAAGTCGGACGCCCAACCGACTGCGCCACCCAGGCGCCCCAAAAAATGACCAAAATATTTTCTTAAAATTTTGTCCAAGGAAACATCTAATAAGATTTTTGACCTCCCACCACTCCCCTCTCCAAATTGATGGCTAAGGAGGCAGGCAGAATCAACTTGCTATGCATTGATTACAGCTTTTGTCTTGCCGTAGCTTAGCAAACTCCTTGGAGCTGCTTTAATTACCATTTATTTTTAATTTTTATATAATCTCAACCTTACAGAAGAGTTGTAAAAATAGTAAAAAAATCCCTGTAATCTTCACCAAGATTTCCCAAAATTCATATTTTACCACTATAAATTTACTACTTTTCCCTTTGTAGTTAGTTAATATTTTGTGACAACATACTTTGTAACTATGTAAATATCCTGTTTCTCATCCAAATGTCACCCACTAGCTTAACCATCCTCTACCAATTCAACTATTACTATGATGGTTGCCAAATAGTGATTTTCTAATCCCATCATTCCTTCTACATTTATTAGCTACCATTCTACTGTAAGGACTCACTTTCCCTTGTCCCACATTTGTTATTTACTCTCTTATTTACTTATATGTTTTTATATTCTTATTTTAGTCCATAGGTGGTACTATATTACTATTATTTTTTATTTTTATGCTTAATTGTCCCAGATTTGGCTGGTTGGAGACTTTTCAGTATGGCTCTTTATCATTTGGACATGTCCCACCATTCTTTGAGCGCTTCCATAACTTAGTAGCTTAAAATGATGCATAATATGAGGTTCATCATATTCCTTCCCAGCTCAAGCTCTAGAACCAGCCAATTCTCCAAGGAGCTCTGGCTCCTTTCAGTAGCAAACAGGATTTAGAAACCACATTCTGGGTGCCCAGTGTGCTTATTACTCCTGGGGCATTATTTCTTCTGAGATTTTTCAGTGGACAGAGCTAGGAAATTATATCCATATCTATCCACACATATCCATATCTATCTATGTTAAACACCATGAGTTTGTACTGTCTTGTCCAATTCTAATCCATTATTATAAGATATATTCTACTCTTCTCTCTTTCCCTATTTGTAATTCTCTTTTCTCTCAGTAAGAAAATTGAATTCCATTGTTCATAATATTTTTACTCATTTACCCAATCCCAGAATACACGGCAAGAAGTTCTAGAATTGCTACCCAAAACAAACAAAAACAAAGACAAAAAAACTAACCATTGTAAAAACAAACCCACAAAGTTTATTTTTTTTAATTTTTTTTTAACGTTTATTTATTTTTGAGACAGAGACAGACAGAGCATGAACTGGGGAGGGTCAGAGAGAGGGAGACACAGAATCTGAAACAGGCTCCAGGCTCTGAGCTGTCAGCACAGAGCCTGATGCGGGGCTCGAACTCCCAGACCGCGAGATCATGACCTGAGCCAAAGTCGGCCGCTTAACCGACTGAGCCACCCAGGCGCCCCCAAACCCACAAAGTTTAATATTCATTTATAGTTCATTTTTTCTTTAGTCTGAGAATATACAGTTTTTTAAAAATTGTATCCTTAGGTTATTTGGCTTGAATTAGTTCCCCTCCCAACCCTCACACCTACATTTCAGTGTGACTTTATTATTCATTTGAAATGTAGTTTGATTTGTTTGTATTCCGTTGTTAGGGTTTCCCTTATTTGCATGTGTGTGTGTGTGTGTGTGTGTGTGTGTGTGTGTTTCTTTTTTTTCCCTCAATATACGAATCATGAACATGGCTCTAAAAGAACCATACAAAAAGGAATCTTCAAAAGAAATGTCATTTTCCATCTTCTGCTTAGTGTCCACCCTCCTCACCCTTTCAATCACATTCCCACCCACCTCTGGTAAATAACCAATCTCATTAGTCTCTCGTGTATCTTTCCTGTTTTCCTTTTTGACCAAAAAGCAGGCACAGGCCTATTTTCTCACTTTCCTTTTTTTCTTAACACAAAGGTAGCATTCTCTTTTGTTTTTTGCTTTTTTCACTAAACAATATATACTAGAAATCATTTCACATCTGTATGCAGACATCTACCACATTCTTTCTAACAGATGTAGAGTGCTCTATTTTGTGCTTATATCATAAGTTATCCAACCATTCTTTTCTAAACGGGCATTTAGATGGTCTTCAATATTTTGTAAATACAAACAATGCAGCAATAATTGACCTAGAGCATATGTATTTCCATATTGTTGGAGGTATATATTTAGGGTGAATTCTCAGAAGTAGGATAACTAGAGCAAAAGTAAACATATTTGAAGTTTTTAAGATACCTGGTAAGGTTATAATATAGAGCTTTAAAGTAATTTTTGTGATAATGTTCACTACGTATTTATCCATATAGGTATTTTTGTTTTAGATTCTGGGCTACTAGACTTTGTATGTCTTTTAAGCAGCACAATTATATCTTAACAAATGTGTTCTGGTGATTATAAGCAATTGAATAACGAAATCCTTCTTAAGTAGATTAGATTTTGTACATGTGTATTTAATTAGATTTTAGCACCAACAGTAGTAATGTCAAAAATAATGAAGGAAAAATCCCTTAGAACTGAAAAACAATAGGTATATAAGGCTAGATCACATTCTATCTATGGGGATGATCAGGGACATCATATTTTTACATCTCTAAGGAGGAGGTATTTCCTCCCAGTAGAGTTGATGATCTGAAGTCACTGGAAAATGATGAATAGTTAAGGGAGCCAGTTTTCTGGTGCTACAAGGCTGGTTAATTATACTGTAAATCATGCAAACACCGACATTTTGAACAAAAAGCTCTCCAGACATCATTTCCTTCTCACTGAAAGAACAATTCTTTTAAAAATAGGCAGACTGGTAATTATCTTAGGCTGAGAATATACAAAATATAGACATTAATCCCTAGAGATGCAGAGAAGCTTTATGGCTTTGAAGTCTGTGAGGCATTTTAAAAATGCTTTATAAATATGATTTGACACTCTTGATTAAGCATTGTAGAAGCAAGAACAACAAACTCCCACCTCTGTAGTCTGTGGTCAGTATAATAACATTATTCTTGAGTTTTATTATTTATGTCTTTCTTTTGGGAGTCTTCCTTTATATAAATTCTGGGATTCCCCAGTAATTCTCTACCCTTTAGAAAGGTGAATGTTTCATTTGGAAACCTTTGTGGGATTTGAGCTTTCACAGATGAAGATCAAAGATAGAAATTAGTCCTCCACTCGGTTGCTAACTGACGTCAACAGATCCTCCCTTGTCCTTTTTGTTTTTTCCACTATAAAAGGAAAAGAATTTCCCTATGGCCCAAATATTGTTATTTTACCACATTTGCTTTATCATTTGTACTTTGATGATTTTGTTAATATAGTGTCTGCAAGGGTTCTCCACTGTAAATTCACTATTTTTCTCTTTGTAATTAATAAGTACCTTGTGGGACATACATGTGATTCTAAATATCCTCATGTGTTTCTCACAGGCAGGGAAGAATTTCATGAAGAGGCCTCAAATTCACAATAGGCGTCCTCACTAGATCTCTTTAAATATGGTATTATTGAAATTACCTCACGCCAAACATCTATACCCAAAGAAAACTACGTTTCATCTGTTACTGCTTTCATCTTGGCATCAGTAAGATGAGGTAATGCAGCCTTGCTTAAGGCTGGAGTCACAAGTTTGGGAATCACACAACCTGGGTTCAAAATGTAGCGTGGCTATATACTGCCAGCTACTTAATGTCTTTGAGCCTCAGTGACTTCTTCAGAAAAACAAGAATAATTACCAATCCCATAGGGTTGTTGTGAGAGTTCAATGAGCCCTTCTAATATGAAAAGTACCCAGAACTGTGTGCAGCATTCAATAGGCACCAATAAATGGTAGCTATGGATAACTAATAATGAGAATATTATTTTGGTTAGTTTTCAGCCCTGATGGAATTTCTGTTTCGGATGGAGACATTCTGCTATATTAAATACCTATACTGTTGATCCAGCCTCAGGCCAGAGCTGATTTAAAACCAGAAAAGCATACCCTCCCCTGCAATTTCTCCCCAGGAAGTTCCACTGTGGGGTCTATGGATCTAGAGTTTATGCCAACTCTTTACTTCAATGCGGACTGTCCTCTTGGAGGTTAGTAACATGATTCCAGAGCCCTTTATTCCGACAAGACTGGAGTGCCACCATGAGGTCAGCTTTGGTCCTGATGATATTTACTTGAATTCTGTCCTGATGACAGGAATATTTGAGTAGTTACATTTATATTGCATTATACTTACATTAAAGCCTAAAAAGTTCACTCCATTGACTCTTTATGGGAAGAAAACAATGTACAAAAAGTATAAAAATTTGGATTTCTTAAGGTACTTGATTTGGATTTCTAAACTACCATAGTACTGGTGACTCTTGAGAATTTGAAATTGAATACTTAGCTCCAAGGAAACTGAGATTTTTATCCAAGTGTGAATGGCTGCTGATTTGTTATCTTTGGCCAATCACCCTCTCCTCAACTTCTATTTTAATTAAGCCCCTGAAGCTGTGATCCTGAAGTCTCTAGCTCCCTTTGCAAAGAAATAATTCCTATTTCCAAATGTCCCATTAGAAACTCCACTCAGGTACCCCACAGAAATCTCAAACTCAGCCCACACAACATTAAAGTGACTATATTATCCTCACACAAACCTAGCCCTCCAATATTCTGCATCTCCACGAACAGAGCCACCCTCACCCAGTCACCTAAGTTTGAGACGTGGGAGTTGTCTTAGGTTTCTCCCTTTCCCCATCTTCCTACATCGAATCACTAAGGGAGTCTCTCAATGTCACCTTATTGTCCCTTAATTCTGCTTCTTTATCCTCCTCCCTCTTGCTACCACCTTTTCTCCTCCCTAGACTACTACCGCAATGTTCTTTAGGTCTCTATAACTTCAGACTTGCCTCCCTTCCATGCTGCTGCTAGAGTGATCTTGTAAAATGAAAAACTGCTTATACCACTTGCTTAACATCCTTTAATGGCTCAGTGCCTTCAAGATCAAGTCAAAACCCCTTGGTATCCCATAAGGGATGAGGAGCCTAGTCCTTACCCACCATCCAGATCCAACTCTTGCTGCATGATCTGCTTCTACCTTGTTTTTAAATTAACACAAATGCATGCAAATTATTTCTTTACATTATCTCCTTCATTATTAGAATTTGTAACCTCACGTCAACAAGTAACTTATGTCATATGTCTTTCCATCCAGAAATAGGGCATTTAATATTTTTTATATCAATGGCAAACAGATTTGCTGTTTGTTCCATTCGGGTCCCAGCTGTGACATTTCTGTGCATGTGCAGAATGAAAACACTGTAGGATAGTCCTATACTGAGGTTCATGGAGTGAGGAATATTAGAAAGTTGGAGGCTGATCTCTTTCTTCTGTTTGGCAAACCACTAGATCTCGGCACTAAGCTTCTATTTTTTTTAATTCAAGTATAATTAACAGATAGTGTTATATTAGTTTCAGGTATACGGTATAATGACTCAATAACTTTATATGTTACTCAGGACTTATCATGGTAAGTGTACGCTTCATCCCCTTCGCCTGTTTTATCCAGCCCCACCACCTCCCCTCTGGCAGCCACCAGTTTGTTCTCTGCATTTAAGAGTCTGGTTTGGGGCTCCTGGGTGACTCTGTTGGTTAAATGTCCAACTCTTGATCTCAGCTCAGGTCATGATCTCACCGTTCATGAGTTCGAGCCTCCATCAGGCTCTGTGCTGACAGTGCAGAGCCTGCTTGAAATTCTCTCTTTCTTCCTCTCCCAGTCCTTCCCTTGTTCTCGCTGTCTCTCTCTTTCTCAAAAATAAATGAACCTTTTTAAAAAAGAGAGTCTGGTTTTATCCATTTCCAGCTTTGTTGAACCACTAGTAGATCCCCAAACACAACAGGCTTTTTTCATACCTCTTTACGTCTGTTGCTACTGTTACCCTTACTTAAAATAGCTTTACCTGTCTTGTCTAATTTCTCAACATCTTTTTAAGGATATGCAAAATTTATCTCCCCTATACACCTTTCCTAACCTTCCACAAAGCCCATACTGCCACCACAGAGCAACTACCTCCTTACCTTCTATAACTTACACAACTGTACCCAGAATTTTCTTGCTTTCTCTGAAAGAAGCTCTCTATCCTTAGCAGACTTGATGCTACTTGAGAGCAAGGACTGTGTCTAATCTGTCTGTATATCCCTAGGGCCTAGGGCATGCCGAGCACCCTGAAAACAACAATCACAAAATTGGGGGAATAATAGGCGGGGAGTAGAGAAGAAAAATATTTTCAAAGACATAATTTGAAGGCATGGAATCATCACTCTGTTCATAAAAGCAAGATATCCCAACTAGCACCCACTGCAGTGTTATCCAGACTTTGTGTTCTCAGTTGTCCACTTGAGAAACCATGTGTGTCTACCAGTCAGACCATACTGGTTTTTGGAGAAATTCCAGTTCTACAAAACCATGATTCAATTTCCTTGCCACTTTTATTGACGATGGTTTTAAATTGCTTTGTTTCTTTTTTTTTTCCCCAAGAGGAAATGGTCTCTTAATGAGTCACTTGGACATTGTCAAGATCAGAATTGATAGAAGTCTGACAATTTCCATTTGACTTTTTCATTCCTTCAGCCCAAATTGATTACAAAGCACCAAACAAAAGACATAGGTCCTTTCCTAAATCCACAAAGTTGGCAGTTTCAGAGATCCTTGTCTATTTTTATTTCACCTCATTAATTCAACAAGATTTATTGACCACTTATTATGAAACAGGCTCCATGAGAGGCAAACATAATATAAGAATAAGTGAGATACAGGCCCAGCCCCCCAGAAGCTTAAAGTCTGGTGTGGGACAGATTTGGAAACAATTACAGTGCAATAGGAAAAGAGCTAAAATAGAGGTATTTACGAAGTGGCATGAGAACTCATAGAAAGAAGACAGATTATGTCAAGGAGAGGATATTCAGGGTAAGCTTCACAAAGGAGAGGAGATATAAAGCTGAGTTTTGAAAAATATAGGAGTTTTCCAGGGAGGAAAAGAAGAGAGGACATACCAAAAAGAAAGAAAAATATGTAACCAAGGTTCAGAGTTAGAAGAAGCAAAGCCAAAATGAGATGATAAAATTAAAGCTTAGAGGAGTTAACTTGCTTAAGGTCACACAGTTGGTAAGTAAAGGGCTGAGGGGGGCGGGGGGGTGTTGAACCCGAGCTGGAGTTATTTGTGGGAGGATGTCATATTTCTTTTTTTTTTTTTAATTTTTTTTAGCGTTTATTTATTTTTGAGACAGAGAGAGACAAAGCATGAACGGGGGAGGGTCAGAGAGAGGGAGACACAGAATCTGAAACAGGCTCCAGGCTCTGAGCTGTCAGCACAGAGCCCGATGCGGGGCTCGAACTCACGGACCGCGAGATCATGACCTGGGCCAAAGTCGGCCGCTTAACCGACTGAGCCACCCAGGCGCCCCGAGGATGTCATATTTCTTAAGAGTGTTGAGAATTATTGCTCAGGGCCTGGCATACAAGTTACAGGAACTCAGACTACATTCAGTAGACAATGGCAAATTACAAGAGGTTTTTAAGCAGAGAAACAACATGGTCCCATTTGGGCTTCCAAAAGATAATTCTAGCAGTGATTTTTTTTTCAAACATTAAAAATAAATTTATTCAGGGGCACCTGGGTGGCTCAGTCAGTTAAGTGTCCAACTCTTAGTTTCAGCTCAGGTCATGTCTTGAGGTTTCAAAGTTCAAGCCCCTCATCAGGCTCTGTGCTGACAATGCAGAGCCAGCTCGGGATCCTCTCTCTCTGCCCTTCCCCTGCTGCTGGTCTCTCTCTCTCTCTCAAAATAAATAAATAAACTTTAAAAAACTAAATTTATTCATTAATTTTTTGAACAGTGCTATTATGAACATGCATGTACATGTATGTATTTTAGTTCTTGTTTGAGTGCCTGTTTTCAATTATTTCAGGTATATACCTAAAAGTAGAATTTCTGGGTCATATGGTAATTCTATGTTTAATGCTTGGAGGAACCAACAAATTTTTTTCCACAGAGGCTGAATCAGTTTTACCTTTTTAACACAAACATATTTAATGCACATACATATATTTTAACACAATGTATGAGAGTTCCTATTTCTCCATGTTCATTAACTTAGCATATACACACTGATTACTTTAAATGTTCAAAATATAGTGTGAGGCTATAAAGAGGAAAGAAATGGAACTGATATTTTAAGACATAATGAGGCCAGACGTCATCTAGTTGATTAAATTATGAATGTGTCATCTAATTCCTCAAATTCGTCACAACTCATGATTTAAAAAAGTTTTTTGAATATAGTTGACACACAATGTTACATTAGTTACAGGTGCACAACATGGCGACTGAACAAGTTTATATGTTATGCCATGCTTACCACAAGTGTATCACCACACAACACCGTTACAATATCATTGACTATATTCCCTATGCTGCACCTTTTATTCCCATGACTTATTCATTCCACAACTGGAAGCCTGTGTCTCCCACCCCCCTTCACCCATTTTGCCCATCTCCCCACACCCCAGCAGTGATACTTAACCCTGACTGCAATTAAAATCACTTGAGAAGCTTTCAGAAATTACAGGCCAGCTACTCTGATCCAAGGCAACTTGCTGACTTTGGTGTTAGGCAACAAATGAAGGTCGTTCCTAACACAATCAAGACAGAATTTCTGGGAATGGGACCCAGTTTTCTTTTGTTTTGTTTTTTAAGTTGCTCAGAAGATTCTAATGTGCAGTGAGGGTCAAGAACTACTCAACTAGGAGAAGGGCTGAAAGATGGAAAAGAACTATTACGTATTAAGCACTTACTATACATGAGATTTTGTTCCAATAACTTTAAACAATAACTATAATCTCTATATGTTAGAAGATGTATATATATATAGTATCTTGAGCCACTTAAACCATTTTGAGCCCTGTGTGGTGAACAATTCTATTGTTCCTAGCCTTCAAGGTAAATATTATAATCCTATAATCCCTATTTTACCAATGAGCAAATTGAAGCAGACTGGTGAAATAACTTGTCTAAGGTTGTCACCATTAGTAGATACAACTGGATTCACCTGTAAGCCTTTCTGATAGCCCAAACCCATGATTGGCCTATGAGCCAAGCTCAATTCTCAGAACAATCCTGAAATGTCATGATCATCATTTCACAAATGAGGAAATTGGTCCTGATGAGGAAATTAGTCCAATCAGGTTCATCTGAATAGGTCACAGCCTACGTGGACAGGCTGGGAGGGATTTAAACTCAGACTTCTTTAACTCCAACTACATGCTTACGAGAGTTAAAGTATAGAGCATATATATTCAACACTCAATACAATTTGTTCCTCTGAAAGAATGGAGGCATAATGGATTAATATAATCTAGAGTATTCTTTTTTAAAAAATGTTTATTTATTTTTGAGATGGGGAGGGCAGAGAAAGAAAGAGAGAGTCTCAAGCAGGCTCCACACTATCAGCACAGAGCCTGATGCAGGGCTTGGACTCAAGAACCATGAGATCATGACCTGAGCTGAAATCAAGAGTCGGACACTCAACTGACTGAGCTACCTAGGTGCCCCAACCCAGAGTGTTATTCTTAACAAGGAGAACCATCCCTAGGTCTCAGGAGGCTAACCCTCTGTTGAACCACCAATTCCAGGGGGCTTTTGCGGGGGGGGGGGGGGGGGGAGGGGGGCGGAGATTGGGTCACAAAGAATTCTGTGACAACCCTCTATCATATTTACCTGAAAAATTTTAACCCTGGCTAAATTCAACACTACAACGTGTTCATACCCTTATCTAAGCAACTGAATCATGCTGATTGGTTTCTTTTTTAAGTCACTATCTCCAACTCCTATGGGCATTCACTGCTCAGCAATGTTACACATTTTCCTACTAAGTTCATTTTCTCACTCTTAGAGGACACTATTTTCATATCATTTCTTCCATCCTCAACTCTCCAATGCTCCCTGACAAAATCTCATCCCATTCCCTTCCCATTAGTTTGCCTCCATTCTCTGTTGCATCAACAATTTCTATCTTTTCACTGGATCATTCCTTACGATTTACAAGCATCCCTTAGCATCTATCTTTAAAAACATCAAAAACAAAAAGCGAAACGTCCTTTGAGCCCACATCTGCTTCTAGTTAACACCCAACTTCTCTGTTTTCCTTCCCAGCCTAACCTATTGCAAAGAGTTTGCTTCAACACAGTCCACCTTTGTCAATTCAATCATTTGCATCCATCATGCCACTGAAACATATTATCAGGGTCACTAGAGACCTCCATGTTGCCAAATGTAGTAACCTTTCTCATTGGTCCTCAGTCTCTCAACAGCCTTTAAAACAGCCTACCTTGCCTTCTTCCTGAAATTTTCTTCTGTCTTTGGTGACACCACATTCCTTGTCTTTCTACCTCCCTGGTTACTTCTTCTCAAACTTCTGTGTTATAGGTGTAGTCTTCTCTAATCTACCTGATCTCTAAATGTTGGGGTACTCTAAGGGTCAGTCCTGGGTCCCCTTCTCACCCCTATTCACACAATCTAAGTGACCACCTTCATAATCATGCTTTTTTTTTAATTTATTTTTTCATCATGACTAGTCTAATCTTTAATCCCCACCCCCTATTTGCCACCCACCCACACACACGCACCTTCCCTGTGGTAACCATCAGTTTGTTCTCCATAGTAAGAGTCTGTTGGGGGTGTCTGGCTGGCAAATCTTGATCTTGGGGTCTTGAGTTCACACCCCACACTCGGTGTAGAGATTACCTTAAAAATTGTTTTTAACTAAAATAAAATAAGGGGCGCCTGGGTGGCTCAGTCTGTTAAGTGTCCAACATGGTTCATGGGTTCAAGAGTCCTGCCTCCTGCTCTGTGATGACATCTCAGAGCCTGGAGCCTGCTTCAGATTCTGTGTCTCCCTCTCTTTCTGCCCCTCCCCTGCTCATGCTCTGTCTCTCAAAAATAAATGTTAAATTTTTTTTTATTTTTTTTCAACGTTTTTTATTTATTTTTGGGACAGAGAGAGACAGAGCATGAACGGGGGAGGGGCAGAGAGAGAGGGAGACACAGAATCGGAAACAGGCTCCAGGCTCCGAGCCATCAGCCCAGAGCCTGACGCGGGGCTCGAACTCACAGACCGCGAGATCGTGACCTGGCTGAAGTCGGACGCTTAACCGACTGCGCCACCCAGGCGCCCCTAAAAATTTTTAATTAAAAAAATTTGAAATATATATACCCAAAAATTTAAAAATTTTTAAATTTAAAGAAGAGTCTGTTTTTCGGCTTGTCTCTTTTTTCCCCCTTTGTTTGCTTTTTAAGTTCCACATATGAGTGAGATCATATAGTATTTGTCTTTATCTGACTTATTTTGCTCAGCATTATATATCATCTCTCTCTAGTTCCATCCAAGTTGTTGTAAATGGCAAGATTTCATTCTTTTTATGACTAATATTCCCACATATATATAATGACAAATATGTATCTATATATCTAAATAGATAGATGATAGATAGATAGATAGACAGATAGTTATCTCACAGTTCCTTTGTCCATTTATCTATCAATGAACACTTGGGCTGCTTCCATACTTTTGCTATTATAAATAATGCTGCAATAAATATAGAGTTGTATGTATCCCTTTGAATTAATGTTTTTGTATTTGGGGGGTAAATACTCAGTAGTGCAATTCCTGGATCATATGGTAGTTCTATTTTTAATTTTTTGAGGGACCTCCATACAGTTTCCCACAATGGCTGCACCAATTTGCGTTTCCTTTTTCTCTATATCGTTGCCAACACCTGTTGTTTCTTATGGTTTTGATTTTAGCCATTCTGACAGGTGTGAGGTGATATCTCATTGTAGTTTTGATTTGCATTTCCCTGATGATGAGTAATGTTGAGCATCTTTTCATGAGTCTGTTGGCCACATGATTATGCTTTTAGATATGGCTTGTCACCACTTACATAGGGATTGGGTTCTGAAGTCAATTCATGAAGAGAAGAAAATTCATGAAATAGAATTATTCTTGGAAATTCCTTAAATCTCCTATAAAGTATGGTAGTTGTGGTTTCACACGTTGATTTTTTAAATAGTTATGACCATATTTATGTGCCAAATTGAAGGCCAACATTTCACTTCCTAATAAGCTCTACTTCAATTATTTTCCTCCCATGTTGAGATAAATTGTTTTCATGAAGCAACAGATAAAGTACTTCGGGCTTTCACTTATGGGTCAGGTTTCATGAAAAATACTTATTTTTAAAAAGTGGACACAAGTTGAACATCACGATTCTCCTTCTATGAGAGGGAAATGGGGGGGGGGGGCTGATTCCATCTGAGAATACAGCAGATTTACATTCCCCATCTCATGCTTACTCCACACTTGCTTTCCTTGAATGTAAAGGAATTACCCACACTATTTAAAGTATTTCTTACACTCTTTGGTTGAATATGTATAACTCAATTTTAATAAGTTAAATGCTTTTTAGATAGTATTCCATTGTACTATTTATATTTTAATGGCTCCTAGATTTATTTCTCCAGCCTTGACCTTTCTCCCTGAGATTCAGACTTAGGGAACCAACTACCTACCCAGACTTCTCCGCTTATAGTCAATTAGGTATCTTAACGTGTCCAAAACATAGCGATTAATTCCTCACCACCACCACCACTCCTATGCCTCATCCTCACCAAAAACCTGTTCTTCCATAGTGGTTCCTAGCTCAGTAAATGGCATACCATCTACCCAGGGGTCTAGGCAAAAAACCTCGGAGTGATTTGTGTGATTCCTCCCTTTCCATTACCTCCACATAAAATCAATCAGGTGCATTTAGCTCTACCGCCAAATAGATCCCAAATCTATCCATTCATCTCTATCCACACAGAGACCCACCCTAAACTAAGCCACCATCATCACTTCTACTTTGACTAGCCTTCCTGTTTCCAGTCTTAGCCTTTCTACATCCATTCTCTAAATAGCCAGAGTAATCTTTTATAAAACATTCACTCATTCAGTCATCAAATATTTATTGAAGAGTGCACAGAAACTGGGAATACAGCAGTGAAGCAAATTAGATTCCTGTGCTCATGGACTTTCATTCTAGGACGGGGAGAGGCAATGCATAAGTGAATAATTTTGTACAGTACAAATACAATGAAGAAAATAAATATAATGTAGTATGCTAAATCATGTTCTCGCAGCAAAAAAAAAAAGATAATAATAATTAATACCTTCACAGCAAGTTTAGATTAAAATCCAAATTCCTTACTATGACCTCCTTATATGACTCAATGAGATCTGGTTTCTATTTGTCCCTCCAACCTTATCTGTACTACATTTCCTCATTGCAACTTGGCTCCAGTCACCCTGACCTTTCTATTTCCTCAATGTTTCAAACCTTTTTCCCCCCTTCTTCAAATACATATTTCCTCTACCTGGAATGCTGTTCCCGGATCTGGGAACGACTGCCTTCTCTTAGCTCAAATACCACTTCTTCAGAATGAACCTGACTAATTTGCCTAGAAGTTGCTCCCGGTGCCTTTCTCTATCAATTACACTGTTGCTTGTTTCATTCACAGCGCTTTTCACTTTCGAAATTATCTTGCTTAGTTAACAATTTTGTCTCCACTTATATGTAAGTTTCCTGAGGTGGGGAATCTTAAGGTGTCGTTCACCAAACTACCCATAAAAGTCTAGAACAGTGCCCGGCATAAGAGCATCTTGATAAATAATTTTTTTAATCAACAAAGACAGGCTATACGATCCAGCCTCTCAGAATCGCCAGGCTCCGCCCCCTCCTCCCCGCCCCCCCCCCCCCCCCCGCAACCACTTCCGCCCACGGCTCGGGCCCCAGACTTTCTAGGAGAAGAAGTTCTCTGCGCAGGCGCCCTGCGGTCGCGGAGCTGTCTGGGTAAAAATGGATGCTCACGATCTCTTTCGCCGGCTTGGCGTGGGGGCCAAATTCGACGTGAGACGTTTCTCGGCGGACGCGGCGCGATTCCAGGTACTGTGCGCAGATCAACAAGTCTGAGTAACAGAGAAGGCGCAGGAGCCCGAAAATGATCTGGCTACTGGTAGAGCCGGCACGCGGAGGCCGTGGCCTGGTCGTGAGGCATTTCCTTTCTTTTTGCGTTGGGTTCGAGCGCAGACCTATCCGGTCAAGTCCTGCCTTCCGAGTGAACTCTTACTCCTCTTTTATAGTCTTAGGTGGGCCTGGCACGGAAACCCTTGCCCCCTCACCGGTTTCTAGTTTATTCAAAGCACAATTAGAATCCTTTCAAAAGTAGCTATTTCTCCAAAACTGGTGGAAAGGGATTTCAAAAACAGAATTAACCCAAAATGAAGAGAACAGTTTCTTTCACTGTAGTCTACCCAGGTTGGTTTGCCGTGCGTATAGCTTTAGTGGGCATGGGTCTTTTTATTCCCACACCCTCGTGGCGTGTAAAGTTACCTATGAGAAGAGTGATTTAGAAATGGGGAATCTTACATAGGGAAGTGGCGGGTGAATGATAAGCCAGGAGAAGTTAGTTGGGGCCCGATTATGGAAAATCTTAAGTATCAACCTTGTCATTGGGCGACACGTGTGTTTCACCTTTCTCTGGCAGTATGGTGTTAAGAGTCTGAACTTGAGACAGATTTTTGGGGTCCAAATACTTTTGAGACCTTGGTCAAGTTGTTTGACCTCCAAATGCCGAGAATTTTTTCATTGGTAATATCGCTGTTTACCTCTTACCGTTGTTGAAGGCTGAGGTAATTTAATGTATACAAACATGCTTAGAAATCTGCCTGACAGCATATAGATGTTATGCTGATAAGCATATATGTGTTAATTGCTATTATGATTATTACTGTTAAAAGGTCAGGAAAGTTGTCATCTTGTGTTCTTTTTGCCCAAAACACACTTGTCAGTTCAACAAACACCTTTCACCCTTGGTGAAAGGGTAAAAAAAGATGGTGAGTTATTATACCCACATCCTTACTTGCCAATACTGCTTGGGTGAAAGCAATGTCAGTCGGTAGATTGCTTTTTACATTTTTTGGGTTTTAGGTAGGAAAAAGGAAATATGACTTTGATTCTTCAGAGGCGCTGCAGGGACTGGACTTCTTTGGAAACAAGAAGTCTGTCCCAGGTGAGTTTGGAGCATCAAGAACTCATCAGGAGCTTCAAGATGAAGAGAAAAAAGAAAGCCTAACTGAAAGGAAGAGGGAGCAGACCAAAAAAAAGAGGAAGATGATGACTTCAGGTTAGTGTTTGGTTTCTTTTTTTCCTTCTTTATTATTTTTTTTCAATTACAAAAATATTAATACAGGCTTAAGGTCAGACAATATACTGTCATTCCATTAGTTAATGGCATTCAGGTTGTTTCCAGGTATTTCCCATTACAGATATTGTTACTATAAAGGTATTTGTGGAGGGCCTTAGATATTTGTGGTTCAATTGGTTGAGCCTCTGACTCTTGATTTCGGGCTGAGATCATAATCCCAGGGTCGTGGGATTGAGCTCCAAGTTGGACTCCGCACTGAGTGTGGAGCCTGCTTAAGATTCTTTCTCTCTGTGCCCCTTTCCCCCTGCTCACTCACACTCTCTTTCTCTCTCCAAAAAAAAAAAAAAAAAAAAAAAAAAGATACCTGTACATATATCCTTTTGTCCTGTTATTTCTTTTTTTTTTTTAAGTAAAAATTTAAATAAATGTTTATTTACTTATTTTTGAGGGTGGGGAGGGGCAGAGAGAGAGAGGGAGAGAGAATCCCAAGCAGGCTCCACACTGTCAGCTGTCAGTGCAGAGCCTGGCTTGGGGCTTGAATTAACGAACCTAGAGATCATGACCTGAGCCAAAATCAAGAGTCCTCAAAGGACTGAGCTACCCAGGTGCTCCATAGGTCCTGTTATTTCTGTAATTAGCATCCCAAAAGTGGAATCACTGGCTGAAAGAGTATGCTCACTTCTTTCTCTAAACATATACTGAAAAATGACTTCCCACACCCTTGTCAATGCTGGATACTACTGGTCTTAAATTCTTTGTCAATCTAATGAATGAAACTTTTTTTGTTTATATTTTCTTGATAACTGGTGCGTTGAGCATTTTTTTATGCTTTAGTGGATATTTACATTTCAACATTTGTGAACCATCTGTTCTTACTCTTTGCCTATTTTTCATAGGTTTGGTTGTTTATTTCTGTACTGTATCTTCTTCATTATAGCTGTTAAGTTTCCTAGCTGTTTACCTTTTTCAATAAAATAAATCCTTATACATGGTTTTTAAAAGTTATACAGTGGTTAGAAGCAAATCTTCTTCTCATTCTTCTCACTATTTCTAGTCCCTTATTTCTCCAGAGGCAACCACTATTAATCATTTTCTTATGTATTTTTGTAAAGATATATATTCATTATAATTATACTTCCTTTTATTACCTGAATAATAGCATACTGTATATGTTATTCTATTCTGAACCCTTCCTCCTCCTACACTTTGTTAAAACAACAACAACATATTTGGAGATTGTTTGCAACCAGTAGGAATTGCACTGCCTTTCTCATTTTAACAAAATAGTATCCCATTGTACATTCCATAATCAATTTAACAAATTCCTTTGTGATGGACATTTAGTTTGTTTCCTCACTTTTGCTATTATCGTGTTGGCAATAAATGCTATTCCACTTATCTTTGTGTGTATGTGGGGGTTATATCTGATAAATTCTTAGAAAAGAAATTTCAGGGGCACCTGGGTGGCTCAGTCGGTTAAGCGGCCGACTTCAGCTCAGGTCATGATCTTGCGGTTCGTGAGTTCGAGCCCCGCGTCGGGCTCTGTGCTGACAGCTTAGAGCCTGGAGCCTGTTTCAGATTCTGTGTCTCCCTCTCTCTGACCCTCCCCCATTCATGCTCTGTCTCTCTCTGTCTCAAAAATAAATAAGTGTTGGGGTGCCTGGGTGGCGCAGTCGGTTAAGCGTCCGACTTCAGCCAGGTCACGATCTCACGGTCCGTGAGTTCGAGCCCCGCGTCAGGCTCTGGGCTCATGGCTCGGAGCCTGGAGCCTGTTTCCGATTCTGTGTCTCCCTCTCTCTCTGCCCCTCCCCCATTCATGCTCTGTCTCTCTCTGTCCCAAAAATAAATTAAAAAAAACGTTGGAAAAAAAAAAAATTAACATAAATAAATAAATAAATAAATAAATAAGTGTTAAAAAAAAAAAAAAGAAATTTCAGGGGCACCTGGGTGGCTCAGTTGGTTAAGCGTTTGACTCTCGATTTCGACTCAGGTCATGATCTCATGTTCCTGAGATGGAGCCCCACGTTGGGCTGTTGGGCTCTGTGCTGAGTGTAGAGCCTGCTTGGAATTCTCTCCCCCAGCCCCTCCCCTGCTTGTATGCCTGGCGAGCTCTTTCTCTCTGTCTCCCTCTGTCTCTCTGTCTCTCTCTCTCTCTCAAACTCAAAATAAATAAACGTTAAAAGAAAAAGAAATGGAATTTCAGTGTTAACAAATAGATTTAAATTTAGGTATTTTGGAATTGTCCACCAGAAACATTGTATCAACAGGAAGTCCACTGCTGTGTTCATTGAATCATAGTATAGGGTATGCCATTACACATTGTAGGGATGTTATTACATAATTGACTTGACAAGTCCTTGTATAAGGACATTTACTTTGTTTCCACAGTTTTGCTGTTACAGTGTTACAATAACAGTCATTTTACTTCCCTGACTGCAAAGCCTTCCACCAAAATTAGTTAAAAGAAAAAAAAAAATGACCAGCCACAAATTTGGGAAAAGGATTCAAATGTTAAGCAACCAGAAATATAACTTAGCACATATGTGGCATAGTGCAGAGTGGTGTGGCATACCATGTTTTTGTTTTTGTTTTTGTTTGAGAAAGAGAGAAAGCACATGCACACATGTGTGGAAGAGGGACAGAGGTAGAGAGTCTCAATCCTACTACCTTAAGATCATGACCTGAGCCAAAATCAAGAGTCAGACGCTCAACTGACTGAGGCACCTTGGTGCCCCATGGCATATCATGCTTTGATTGTTCAACTAAATATTTTCTCCCTAAAATGATAATGTAGAATCAATGTAAAACAAACTCAGTTAAAATTCCAGTAGGCTTTTTGGGTAGAAATTGACAAAGGAATTAAAAAAAAAAAAAGTTAGACATACACCTACCATATGATGCACGTATTTCACTCCAAGAATTTACCTAAGAGAAAGGAAAGCTTATGTCCTCACGAAGACTTCTACACACATGTTCATAGCAGCTTTATTTTCAGTAGCTAAAAACTGGAAATGACCCAAATGTCCTTCAATAGGTGAAGGATAAACAATTTGTATATCCATACAATGGAATGCTACGTATAAGAAAAAAAGTTAACTATTGACACATGCTCAACATGGATGAATCTCAAAATAACTATTCTGAGTGAAAGAAGCCAGACTAAATTGAGCATATATTACATGATTCCATTTATATAAAATTCCAGAAAAGCAAATTATCTCTAGTGAGAAAGCAGATATGTGGTTGCTTAGGGATAGAGCAGTGCATTAAAAGGGGCCACAAGGAAATTTGGGGTGGTGATGGGTATAGCTTGAATGGGGTGATGATTTAACAGGTGTATACATATGTCAAAATTCCTCAAATTTATACTTTTTTTTAAATGTCATTTATCTATTTTTGAGAGACAGAATGAGAGTGCAAGAGGGCTAGGGGCAGTGAGAGAGGGAGAGAAAATCCCAAGCAGGCTCTGCACTGTCAGCACAGAGCCCAACACGGGGCTCAAACCCATGAACCGTGAGATCATGATCTGAGCAGAAATCAAGAGTCGGACATTCAACCGACTAAGCTACCCAGGCGCCTCCCAAATTTATACTTCAAATAAATGCAATTTATTGTATGTCAATTGTGCCTCAGTGAAGTGAAAAAATTTTAAAAGAAATACCAGAAGTGGTCTTGCTTATTGTTCTTCTTAGAATTTTTAAGGTTATTCTTACATATTTATTTTGCCATGTGAACTTTATTTTTTTTTACGTTTATTTTTGAGAGGCAGAGAGAGCGAGGGAGACACAGAATCCGAAGCAGACTCCAGGCTCTGAGCTGTCAGCACAGAGCCCGACACAGGGCTCGAACTCATGAACCATGAGATCATGACCTGAGCGGAAGTCAGACACTCAACTGACTGAGCCACCCAGGTGTCTGCCACATGAATTTTAAAGTCAGCTAGTCTGGTTTCCAAAACAATCCTGTCATGACTTTTCGTTAAACTAATTTTAGTTATAGTGAGAATGGCTATCTTTATATTACAGTAGTCCTTACTATGCTGTGTTCATTGCTATTATAAGTGAAATATTTTCTTTCATAGTATTTATTTTCTAACTGGTTACATACAGAAAAACTGGTTGTCTCATTGAAATCTCTCTTAAATTTTTTTAAATGTTTTTATTTATTTGGAGACAGAGCAAGAGGGAGAGGGTCATAGAGGGGGGCGGGGAGAGAATCCCAAGCAGGCTCCAAGTTGTCAATGCAGAGCCCCATATGGGGCTCAATCTCAGGGACCATGAGATCATGACTTGGGCTGATATCAAAAGTCAGACACTTAACTGACTGAGCCACAGAGGCGCCCCTGGAATCTGTTATTTAAGTATTTTCAATTTGATCTCTTGTTGTTTTCAAGTATACAGTCATCTACATAGTACACAGCTGAAATAACTTCAGAGCTCTGATTTTACCAACAGAGAACTTGCCTCTCCGTTTCCAATTTTTATACCTCTTATTACTTTCTTTTCTCTAGTTGTATTAGCTAGTGCTTTACTTTAGTGTGAAGCTATGGCCTGTTTGCTACACTCAAGAATGTTGCACTTAAGGGGTGCCTAGGTGGCTCAGTTGGTTAAGCATCTGACTTCGACTCAGGTCATGATATCACAGTTCATGGGTTCTAGCTTCACATTGGTCTCTGTGCTGACAGCTCAGAGCCTGGAGCCTGCTTTGGATCCTCTGTTTCCCTCTCTCTCTCTGCTCTTCCCTGCTCATGTTCACTCTCTCTCTCTCTCTCTCTCAAAAATAAATAAACATTAAGAAAAAAAAGGATGTTGCATTTAAAATCTTTTAATTTTTTGATATATATTTTAGAAATTACTTCTCAAGAAGAAGGTTCTATACAGTGGATATCATCTGTGGAAGCAAAAATTGAAGATAAAAAAATTAAAAGAGAAAATAAACTAACTTCAGGGAAGTTGGAGAATCTCAGAAAAGAAAAGGTTAGAAAAATGTCTTAGCCCCAGTTGATTTTCTGACCTAGTGAATTTTGCCTTGTCCTTGGAGTGTTCTGTTGGTAAAAGTGAATACAGTATGTGTGTATACACACATACATACTATTCTTATATAGTATACTATATTTATATACTACATACTATGTAATTTCTTGACCTGTTCAAATTTCAAGATTGATAATGTATTTGGAATGAATCTTTTTAAATTTCATATCCCCTTTGATAAACAAAATTTTCCCCCTTTCTTCTCTTTGTTAAGCTGGTTTAGAAAAGATTTCCTCTGACAGGGATTTGAGAGTTAGAATTCTTAAGAAACCTATTTTATACCTTGGGACTAGGGGGAGTAGAATACAGAAAAAACAACAAATATATCATTGTCATGTCTGTTGCACGCCTGCCATGTTACAGATGGAGAATATTGTTCAGCTCACTTCAGGAACCCAGAATCCAGAATTTGGCTCTCTATCAGAGAATGGAAAATAAACCAAATCAACACTCTAGACTCTGTTTTTGGTCCTCAGTTTTAATAAGTAGAGTTTAGAGTAAATCATCAAAAAGCATTGGCACTTGTGTGGTTAAGTGGCATATAAAGAAAAATACTAGATGGATTCAATTTCTGCCTTCTAGAAGCTTATATAAAATTACAAGTTAATAATTACCATGGTAGCATATTAATATGAATAACACATTACTCATGGTATTGACACATTAATATGAAGAAAGTGGATGGATGGGTTTTATTGTTATGAAGGTCTTCTGTCTATGAAAGGGCATGAAATATATCTAGTATCTGTATCTTTTAGTGCTTGGAATTTCACCAAAAAGTTTCATGCTACTAAAGCTTATCCTGGAAACTGTTACTGTTGTTTTATAACATCTTATAAAGTATATGACCATAGTTATGGTGACCCCTTTCTTTCACTTTTCAGATAAACTTCTTCCGGAATAAACACAAAATTCATGTCCAAGGAACTGATCTTCCTGACCCAATCGCTACATTTCAGCAACTTGACCAGGAATATGAAATCAATTCTCGACTACTTCAGAACATTCTAGATGCAGGCTTCCAGATGCCTACACCAATCCAAATGCAAGCCATTCCAGTTATGCTGCATGTGAGTATGAAGGTCTATGATGCCTCTAACATTCCTTCCTCTGTGTATTAGCCCGTTCTCTTCCATATTTGAAGTTTTTCCTTTCTACCTTATCTCCCCCTGTTGAAATCCTCCCTTTACTTTTAAGGTCCATCTCAAATGTCTGTGCCACCATATCACTATAATTCAATGTGATCTTTTTCTTTTACCAACCCTGTTTCCTCTACCACCAGTTCTCCAAGGTATTCAGTGTGTTCTTTTTCTTACCACATTTATCTTACACTTTACTCTATGTTTATACTAATTATGTTTACCTTTTGCATTTTTCTAGAGTGTAAACCCTCTGAGGATAAGGACTGTTCTGTTTATTCATCCCTGATTAATTTATAATTCCCAGGAACTATTTCTGAAATATAGAATTCTTGTACAGCCTGACTTTTTTTTCCCCAATACTTTTTGCTATTGAAGTATACTTTATATAATAAAATGCATACATTCTAAGTTCACAGTTCAGTGAATTCCAACAAGGCATACCCTATGTAACTGTCACCCCAGTGGGGATGTGTAACATTTCTGTTGCTCCAGAAAATTCTGTGCCCTTTCCATTCAGTCCTCACTCCTGCCCAGAGGTAACCACTGTTCTAGTTTCTATTGCATGTATATTAGTTTTGCCTCTTCTAGAATGTCATATAAGTGGTATCGTCCATTATTTATTTTTATTTTTTTATCTCTGGTTTCTTTCACTCTGCATAGATTGTTTTTGAGATTTATCCATGTTGCATTGATCAGTAATTTGTGAGTAGAATTCTGTTGTTTGAAAATATCACAATTTGTTTATCTACTGGTTGATAGAGGTATGGATTAATTTAGGAGTTTTGGAAATGAAATTTTTCTGAGGTTTCTTTTTGTACTAACGAGAGCTGACTTTTCCCCCCAGGTAGCCAAGATGGCCTTTGGTTCTGGTAGCCAAAAGATATGTGTTACCTTTTCATCCATACTTGTCCTTTCTGTTTTCTTTGGGAACTGAAGTGAGAGTACTTTTGAATGATGTTGACTCACATTATAGTAAATTTGCTTCTAATTTTCATTTAAGATTATTTCTGTTGCAACTTAAAGCTTTAAAATCATAGTGACTTTTTGAAGACTGTCACATAAATTACTGTCACTCAGGATATTGCCAGTTTTTATTTATTACCTTCAGCCATTCTGTTATTTATTAAAACCTTCGCTATGGAGGGGCGTCTGGGTGGCTCAGTTGGTTAAGTGTCCGGCTCTTAATTTTCAGGTCAGGTCATGATTTCATGGTTCATGAGATCAAGCCACGAGTTGAGCTCTGTGCTGACGGCATGGAGCCTGCTTAGGATTCTCTCTCTGCTTCTCCCCCCACACTCATTCGCTAACTCGCTCTCTCTTAAAATAAATAATTAAACTTAAAAAAAAAAAACAAAACCATCTTCCCTAGGGATTGAGCAATACTGACATTGGGGGGAAAAGTTGGTTTTAGAATTTTGCTTTGATAAGAGTTTAGTGCAAAAGAAAAATTGAAGTAATGGAAATACTTGAGGTTTTGAATTATCTTTGGATTTTAGTTATCCATATTCTTTACCCAGTTCAAATGGAATTTGGTGGCAATGCTCAGAAACTCCACGGGGCACTGGTGGATGATGTTAGAAAAGCAAATGTGGGAAAAGTTAGATTAGCAGTGGGAATATGAATGACTGCATTCATTATGATTATTTTATTATCTCTGTGGCTGGTTGCATTACTTAACCATGCTCTGGAAAGTTTATGTACTTATATGTAATATGCCTTGTTTTTAGGGTCGAGAACTTCTGGCTTCTGCTCCTACTGGATCTGGAAAGACTTTGGCTTTTAGCATTCCCATTTTGATGCAACTAAAACAACCCACAAATAAAGGCTTCAGAGCCCTGATTATATCACCAACACGAGAACTTGCCAACCAGGTATGACTTGTAGCTTTGAAAGAGGATGGGTTTGGTGTTTGCTTCAGTCATTTCTTTTATGAGGGTAATAAAAAGATCTCAAAAAGAGTAAGGTCCTTGTTTTTTGGCATGGGCAAGTATTCTGTACAGGCATTCTATTCTGTATCTTACTGTTCATGGGCAAGTTTTTTGTCTTTTTATGATGTTCTAAAACAACGATTTTAACATTAATGATTCTTTGGTAAATGCTCTAAGACCTTTTAAGCTTAGGCTACGGTAATATATAGTTCCTCTCTAAAATGTATTTTTCTCACCTAGGTGAATGAAACCTCATCTCAGTTTTTGAGAGGAAAAAAAAAACATACAGTGACCTGTTCTACCCTTCCAATGTGCTTAATAGAAAATACATGCCAAGTATGAAATAGTTTTATAATAGCACTATGTTCTAAAAACAGTACATAGCAGATTGGAAAATGCCGAGATTCCAGGTTAATGTACATGTTATTATGGGTTTAATTTCCCACATTGAGTATAGGGTTTACTTAAATAAATAAAACTTTAAGATAAATAAATAACTTATTCATGGGTTGGTAATAGATTTATTTTAATAATGTAAACAAGACAGTACATCTCATTTAAGTATCTTAGCAGCTAATGTTTTTATCATTTTCCATTTTAGATTCACCGAGAGTTAGTAAAAATCTCTGAGGGAACAGGATTCAGGATACACATGATACACAAAGCAGCAGTGGCAGCCAAGAAATTTGGACCTAAATCATCTAAGAAGTTTGGTAAGGGATTCATGTTTGAGCTGTAGAGCATACAAGGGACTTGCAAATTACAGATATTCTGTCACCTAAGAGTTCTTAAAAATGTAGGCATGCACACAATCAGTTTGGTTTTTAGAGAAGCTAAAAGAGATCTCCCCGTTCCCACTCAGTAGTTATATAAATATATACCAGTGATTCTCAACCAGAGGCAATTTTGCCCCCACCCACCTTCCACCCCAGGGACATTTGGCAATATCTGGAGACACCTTAAGTTGTCAGAACTGGGGTGCTACTAACCTGTGGTAGGTAGAGGCCAGGGATGCTGTTAAACATCTTGCAATGCACAAGACTGTCCCCTACAACAAAACATTATCTGGACCATAATGTCAGTAGTGCTAAGGCTGAGAAACCCTGCCTTATACTATTGATTTTTAATCTGCCATGGAAATACTCTGCAGGTAAGAATGGCTCACATCCCTACCCTTGTATCAGTCAGAAAACCAGCTTTTACCTGTCTTTCATCTTGAGCTTCTAAGTAAAATTTCATTTAAAGAAAGGATTTTTCTGAGAAACAAAATGAAGTATTTGAAAATAACACTGTTGGATTATAGTGTTCTTGCTTCTTAGAAGTTGAGTAGGCAGATCAAATATAAAAGGAGAGTAAGCATAATTTGTGCTATGATGGATTAAAAAAATATATATGTTAGCTTACAAATAAGAAAGAACTTGTGTTGGTGTAGTAAGATAGCGAGTATAACGTCCCCCTCCTCTCCCCTCTTCAGGTTATTCACTGAAATTCAGGAGACTTAATTCCCTAGTTTGAGGGAAATGAATCTTGCTTTTACAATCTGTACTATTTGTTTCTCCTATAGATATTCTTGTGACTACTCCAAATCGACTAATCTACTTATTAAAGCAGGATCCTCCAGGAATAGATTTAACAAGGTACAGATAACATTTTAATCTCTCTTATGTGTATTTTCACTTGGTTGATTATATTTTGTCCTTGATTGCTTGTATTATTGCCTTTTGGAGCTTGCAATCTACCAACTTCTAGTCAGTGTTTGTGCTGAGAACAATGGTTTTTATTAAACACAGGAAAATAACTGTCTGGTCTAGAAGAAAGTTACAGATTCTGATAAGCAGTTAGTACAGAATTCCCTTAGATGTTTTCATAGCTTTCAGCAGTGGTGATGGAGTTTATAAGGTCTATGTGAAGCTCTGTTGTTGCTAATGGGACCTCCTTTCTTTGAGGCTAACAGAATAGAACACTACTTTATGTTTACCTTGTTTTTACCTTTTTCCTGCTGATTTTTATTTTACCTTTTTCTGGTATGCTGTGTGGATCTGAGAAGGAGCATAATGGTTTGACTTCTTGTATCCCCACAATTTAGTGAAGCGTCTTAGATCTTCCAGTTCAATACCCACAAATTGTGTTGTTATTTCTTAGTGTTGAGTGGCTGGTGGTAGATGAATCAGACAAACTGTTTGAAGATGGCAAAACTGGGTTCAGAGACCAGCTGGCTTCCATTTTCCTGGCCTGCACATCCCATAAGGTCAGAAGAGCTATGTTCAGTGCAACTTTTGCATATGATGTGGAGCAGTGGTGCAAACTCAACCTGGACAATGTCATCACTGTATCCATTGGAGCAAGGTAATTGTTCTTCTGTGTTATCCACTGATTTTTGGTTTTTTAATACAAGTCCTTTCTTTTTTAGATTCAAGGAGATAGGTTGTTTGGCCTTAGATTAATAACAGGGAAAGTTTTACTGAATTCTTTAAAGTCAAGATTGATTAAGCATTTTCTATTTTAGAATAATCCAAGGGGAGATTCTCAAGTTGTCATGTTAGTATTTCTGTCATTCAGTTGATTTTTCCCATCCACAAAGCATGACCTGAGTTCTGTAGCCACCCAGGGGATTTAGTTTCTTGGATGGCTTAATTAAGTAGGACGACAGAGGAGAAAGCTGATATTACCAAGCCCCTTGATTTATAATTCCTTTAAAAAAAATACTTGGGGGAGCATTTTATGCTAAGTGAATGTGCACTAGTAGAAAAAAGTTGTAGGAAATTATAGCCACTTGATATAATATTGTGTAACCTAAGAAATGATAAGTATGAAAATTATTATGAAAAAGTTCTTTATAATACCATATTAAGTAAAAAAAAAAAAAAAAAAAAAAAGCTAAATGGGAGAATAAAAAATGCCCCGTCTACTTTAAACTTAAAACTTCTGTTATATAAAAAGAAAGTAGGGGCGCCTGGGTGGCTCTGTCAGTTGAACGTCCGGCTCTTGGTTTCAGCTCAGGTCATGATCTCGCAGTTTGTAGTTCAAGCCCGGCATTGGGCTGTGCAGTGACTGCCCAGAGCCTGCTTGGGATTCTTGGTCTCCCTCTCTCTTTGCCCCTCCCCCACTCTTGCACAAAATAACTCTTTCTCTCTCAAAATAAGTAAACTTGAGGAAAAAAAAGAAAGCAGAACAAATTCACCATAAAGGCAGACAACAGAAGGGAAAAAATATTTATGACATAGTGTAGTGTACTACAGCATCCTACAATGTTTATAAAGCCTTAAGATACCTCCCCCACAACTGTCTACTAAAAAACTTGCTAATCGTTAAGAAAAAAAGCTCAGACAAGTAATAACGACCTTAAAATTGTTCTAATTATTTGATCCAGTAATTTTATTTTTAGAATTTTTTTGTAATTAAATACATGAAAATTTATGACCAGACTACAAAAAAATGTCAAAATTTATTCTAAAATGGTAGAGTTATGGACAATTGGTTGTTTATTTTTGAGTGAGAGAGAGAGACAGAGTGCAAGCAGGGGAGGGGCAGAGAGAGAGAGGGAGACACAGAATCTGAAGCAGGTTCCAGGCTCTGAGCTGTCAGCACAAAGCCCAACGCGGGGCTCAAACTCACGAATCATGATATCATGACCTGAGCCAAAGTTGGACGCTTAACTGACTGAGCCACCCAGGTGCCCCAAATTTTCTTTAGATAACATTTATAGTTAGAATAAAACATTTAAAAATAACTTTGGGGCACCTGGATGGCTCAGTTGGAAGATTGTGCAACTCTTGATCTCAGGGTTGTGAGTTCAAGTCCCCCCTTGGGTATAGGGTTTATTTTGTCTTCAGATTAAGGTATAAATAATTAAATGCTTATATTGACAATGGAAAGGTTGATTCTTTGGGGGTTATATGTAAGTTTTTTCATTTATTTAGAATTCAGGCTGTGGGGAAACAAAAATTGGTTCTTGCAATCTTCAAGGTATGTTTTCCTTTCAGGAATTCTGCAGTAGAGACTGTAGAACAAGAGCTTCTCTTTGTTGGGTCTGAGACTGGGAAGCTTCTGGCCATGAGAGAACTTGTTAAAAAGGTATATTTGGACTATCTTCTTGAATTTGGATGAAACTCATCAAGTCTTAGATGACTGGTGGGAGGCTGAGCACTATTCCTATATCATATTAGTAATCCAGTGGTAAATTTGTAAGCACATTAGGTCAACTGTTGTCCCAAGGCTGGGAGGCTCACCACTTAGAATATGCTAAGTTTTCTGTTCCAGCTCAGGGTGGGCTAGGAAAAGACCTACCTCCTGCCCTGAAAGCCTCTTTTTTCCACATCTTCCACATCTGTATTGGCTCCCTTCATCTCCCGCCATCCTTCTGCTGGTTTCTTATAGAACTGGAGCACTGTAGAACGAGTAGGACACTGAGTACGGTTTTCTGTTTTTATCCCTTCAGTAAGTATTGAGTAGAAGCCATAGTTAAAAAGTTAACTATGAGGGGTCAGGGCAGGGAATAATAAAACAAATAGAAATCCTAAGCCCTGTCCTTAGAATTTGTTCTTTTTTAGGGGTAAAAGAAATATACTTGTGTAAGATAGTTTGCAATAAAGTGTCCTAAAAGGGTTTTTCTTAAAAAAAATTTTTTTTCCTAACGTTTATTTATTATTGAGAGGCAGAGAGAGACAGAGTATGAGCATGGGGGCGCAGAGAGAGGAGGAGACACAGAATCTGAAACAGGCTTCAGGCTCTGAGCCGTTACCACAGAGCCCGATGTTGGGCTTAAACTCACAAACTGCGAGATCCTGACTTGAGCCAAAGTCAGACGCTCAACCGACTGAGCCACCCAGGCGCCCCATAAAAGCGTTTTTCTTAAGCATCCCTGTAGTCTTCCTGGGGCCAAGAGGGAGAGTTGAATTGGTTGGGGATAGCCTTATGGAGGAAATGCTACTACTGTGGGCCTTGAAGGATCTGTGAGATAAAAGGGTGGGGGAAGTTAGTGGTTGGAGGAGTAACTAGAGCAAAGTCTAAGCAGTGCACGTGAACACAGTGGGTTTGGGAGACTCATGAAGAGGTCACCTGTCTAAGGCAAAGAGTTTAAGGTGAGAATTAAAGATCAAGTTGGACAGGAAAGTAGGGGTCACCTTAAGAGAAACCACCAGACATTTTAAGGAAATGAATTTTAAGGAAAATTACTTAAACAGTGACTAAAAGTAAGGAAACCAATTAGTACGTTGTTAAATTAGGCTGCTTAGAGATGAGGAGGAAATAAATGAGGGAAATGAGGGTGACAGCCTCAGTGGTGGAAAATTAAGAGCAGTTGGAGGATGAAAGGGAAAGGTGTTTGCAAGTACCTAGTGACTATAGAAGGGGTGAAGAGCTTCAACTATGGAGCCAGACTACCTGGACTGGAATTCTCGCTTTAGGCAAATTAACCTCATGCCTTTGTCTTGTATAAAATGGAAATAATAATATTTCCCTCAGGGAATAGTTTTAGTATTAATGAGTTAATATAAATATAGCGCTTACAATAGTGCTTGGCACATGATGCTTGTGCATTAGTTTCATCAATATTCTTTTTTTTTTTTTCAACGTTTTTTTTAATTTATTTTTGGGACAGAGAGAGACAGAGCATGAACGGGGGAGGGGCAGAGAGAGAGGGAGACACAGAATCGGAAACAGGCTCCAGGCTCCGAGCCATCAGCCCAGAGCCTGACGCGGGGCTCGAACTCACAGACCGCGAGATCGTGACCTGGCTGAAGTCGGAAGCTTAACCGACTGTGCCACCCAGGCGCCCCAGTTTCATCAATATTCTTAAAGATATCATTTGGCTCTAGGAAATTTAAGGTTTTCCACATGGATACTCAACCTAGAGATTATACATCCGGGATCTCTAGCCATGTCTGGTCCTTAGGAAGTCTGTAAACCCTCTGATGATATGTCAGATTTTGTGTGAATGCATGGTTGCCTATTAGCTTCATAGCCTCGGTAGATTCCGAAAGGGGAGTTTGTGAACCAAAGTAAAAAGGTTAACCCCTGGGGCGCCTGGGTGGCTTGGTCGGTTAAGCATCCGACTTTGGCTCAGGTCATGATCTCAACGGTCCGTGAGTTCGAGCCCCGCATCGGGCTCTGTGCTGACAGCTCAGAGCCTGGAGCCTGTTTCAGATTCTGTGTCTCCCTCTCTCTCTGCCCCTCCCCTGTTCATGCTCTGTCTCTCTCTGTCTCAAAAATAAATAAACGTTAAAAAAAAAAAAATTTTTTTTAATTTAAAAAATAAAAAAAAAAAGGTTAAACCCTAATACAGCAGTTGAAAATATAGAAAGCTG
The DNA here is from genome assembly GCF_028018385.1 of Neofelis nebulosa. Taxonomy (NCBI): domain Eukaryota; kingdom Metazoa; phylum Chordata; class Mammalia; order Carnivora; family Felidae; genus Neofelis; species Neofelis nebulosa. The sequence continues at coordinate 55,476,854 of NC_080797.1, read as the reverse complement.
GTTTGAAAGAGATGTGGGGTTTGATGATAGAAATGTAAACATCTGGTTAGAGCTGGTAGTTGGTAACAGATTCTGTCTAACATAATAAGATAGCGATTATATTGAGAGACCGGAGAACCAAAGACTAAGCTTTGGAGGAATACCCACGATTAGGATAAACAATGAATTAAAAAGAGAGTTAATACATTTTAGCAGAATTTAAAAATCTCTGAGGCACAAAAGCCAAGAGATGATTGTTTTAAGGAGTGGGCATCTATCATTGTAAAAGAGTAAAGGGGATTAATTAGATATTATTGGAATTAGCACGATGAAATAAGAGTTCAAGCTGAGAATGGATGGTGAAGAAGATGACGGCAGGTGTAGACCACTGATCTGAGAAATTGGCAATAAAAAGTGCATTAAATTGAATTTGGTGCTTTTATGAACTAAAATCATATGAAATACTGTGATTTTATTCTTGATTATGGGTTATATGTGCTGATTTTTGCCTTTCTTTTAGGGTTTCAACCCACCCGTTCTTGTTTTTGTTCAGTCCATTGAAAGGGCTAAAGAACTATTTCATGAGCTCATATATGAAGGTATAAATGTGGATGTTATTCATGCTGAGAGAACACAGCAACAGGTAAAGCCAAATGTGTACTTTGAAAATGATAAAGAACGACTAAATTTTAAAATATTGGCATGAAATTTATGAAGTACTTGTTTTCTATTCCCAGAGTGGTACTAAAACATATAACACGTGTTTTATTAAACAGAGAGATAACACAGTCCACAGCTTCAGAGCTGGAAAAATCTGGGTTCTTATTTGTACAGCCTTGCTAGCCAGAGGGATTGATTTTAAAGGTGTGAACTTGGTGATCAACTATGACTTTCCAACCAGCTCAGTGGAATATATCCACAGGATCGGTGAGTTGTGTCTCCTGTCCCCACCCCTGCCACCACCGTTGGGCACCACTCATTTTAATGCCTCCTGTTCTCTTCCAATGTGCTTATTTTTTTAGTGCTCATTTTAGTGAAAAGCCAGTGACTTATATGTAAATCTTGAAGTTCCCTTTCCCCAGAAAAGTGTTTTTATGGTCTGATTTTTTTTTCCTTAGGTCGAACTGGAAGAGCAGGGCATAAAGGAAAAGCTGTTACATTTTTCACTGAGGATGATAAGCCATTATTAAGAAGGTAAATTAGGAAAAATAACTTAGTATTAAGATGGCAAGATCACTTCCTAAGTATATGCACACACAATTAACAGATAATTACAAGATGGTCAGGTCCCAAATTCTGTTATGGTGTTAGTCAACCAGATTTTAGCCATGACCAAGGGAAAAATGGTCAAAGGGCCTTGATTTTGCCTATCCATTATTAGATTTTGGAAGTATTCATAATGGAATGTTCGTTGTTAAATTTCAGACTCAGGATTCTCCCAATAGCCATTGGTTAATATTACTTATAATTTAATAGTGAAGTTTTTGGTTTAGTGAATAAAGTTAACCCCTGAGTCTTGTCATCCCAGTCAAAATTATCCCTTAACCATGGTGCATCCTTCCCTTTAATCTTAGGGGCATATGGAATTTTATGTTTAGTCCTAGGAAAAACTATTTTAGTAACATATTCCAGTATTATTCAGTTGCAGCCCCTTGAAGCCTGGGTAACATATGATATACTTTTAGAACCTTGGGTCTTAATTTAGCCCATCATCATAGATTTTAAAATAAAAGCAGAGTTTCCTACATTTTAGCTGCCTACAATGAATTTAGACTCACGATAATTGATAGCACTTCACATTTCTAAGAAATGAGTTATGGCCAAAGGCAGTCTGTACTTTGATCTGTTCAATTTGTGCCTTCTGAACCTTGGCTCTGGCAGCCTTGGATTCACTTTGAGCAGACTTTTCACAAGTTCATGTGTAGAGTAGTATATTCCAACAGCCTAGATTGATATACAGTCTCCTCAGTAACTCCCAAGCATGTGAATATGATGACCTCCATATCAACATAACTATGCCTCTCAGTTTTCCATCTGGGAAATGGGGATAATGATAGTATTTCATTAGTAAAGGGTTGTTGTGTATGTTGAATAAGTTATTATATACGTGAAAAGCCTAAGATCATGCCAAGTGCATAGGTAAGCACTAGTATCTAATAAATTGAAGCTTGTGCCTTCTTTAGTTTGTGCCTCATCCAGGATCGGGTTTAGTAGCTTTTTAGGGCTTGATAAATGTTGAGAAATAGCTGCTAGATAAAATTCCTCATCGTCACATGGATTTCAGTCCAGCAGATAGTTCTAATTCAGTGTGATTACATCTGGTGGTAATTTACAGCAGAACACTATACTGCATTTGTTTCTTTTGTGTAGTTTTAGTTCCTCTTGAGTTGCACAGAGGGTTTAATGCATAAACATCACTTTAATGCTTTATGGGTTTATACAGATTTATGCTTATGGGTTCCTTTTTCAGTGTTGCCAATGTTATACAGCAGGCCGGATGTCCTGTACCAGAATACATAAAAGGTTTCCAAAAACTACCAAGGTACAGTCTTGAATTTACCTAGATCTTCTCCCTCTCTTTCTCTCTCTCTGTATGCATTCTTGCTTTCACACTCTTACAATTACAGTTCTAGCAATACTACTACTTTTAGAAATTTTAAAATAAAAGTTAATTCCTTTTTAATATCTGTGAATGTTATATCTTCTTCCCTTGTCAGTTTTTTCATTCTTGAAATATTAAGTATTCAGATTTTTTAAAAAGTATTCAATGTAAGTGACGAAATATGCTTAGAATTGATTTTAGTTCATAGCACTAATAGAAAACAGTTGCTCAAAATCAAACTGTAATGCTTGTTGGCACAGGCTATAAGTGTGACACTGGACATATTTTAATCATAATCAGTGGCTTTTTAAGAAATTGAATTTATCATCCCTTTGGGTTACCTCTCTAAATGCTATTAGGTAATTTGGCATTTTAAAGTGGATACAGTGTCGTCATAAACCCGTAAGTAGATTAAAAAGTGAATTTTTATGATCAAGAATCAAAACCAGTTTTAGCTTTAGCTATTTTTGATTAAGTTCCACTGAATTTAATTCTTTCCTCTCTTTGTAACTTTCAGCAAACAAAAGAAAAAGATGATTAAGAAGCCATTGGAAAGGGAGAGCATTAGTACAACTCCAAAATATTTCTTAGAAAAAGCTAAGAATAAACAGTAAGTATATGATGAGAAAAGTTGCTGTTCGACTCTGTCATATAGTAGACGCTATTTTTCCTTAGGATAAATTTTTTGAGGTAGAATTGATAGGTTCAGTCTGTTATATAGAATGTGATAAAAGTAATACATCTTAGGTTGCCTGTGATTTGGGAACTTGGATGATTCAATCTTGGAATTTTTCTGTATTTGTATATTAATACTCAGGTTTTTTCTATCTTTGAAAGTATGATTTCAGTTCACTTTGAATTAGGATTGCACTGCCCACCACCTCCACACAGCCTACACCAGGACATGTTGCTGAGGCAGTTAGGGCTATTGACTCACATTGATGGAGTCGTCCCTGAAGCTCCCTATTCAGGCAGGATTTCAGTACGATCTTAGGCTTATGCTGAAGCACACTGTAACACCTCTAAAAAGTATGCTTTGGGTAAATTTGTAGTGGTTTAGCTGAGTTTTATGAGGATGTTAAAGCATTGATTTTTTTTGGCACACACAAGACTACCTTTTGATAGAGGTAGTCAAAACCATGCTAATCAATGCTACTCTTCACACTATTGAAGGAAAATGACACTTCAAATTCTACTGGTACCAGTTAACATATAATATATACAAAATGTAGGCCTTTACCAAGTACCTTTTCTCCTGCCAGGTGCTTGCGTAAATGAATGAATATAAAATGAGGCCCCTTTCCTAGAGTTTGGGAAAGGAGATTAGTATACATGAAAAAAATTAGAGAATAATTTTTAAATAAAAGTTTAGAGATGAGAAATATTTTGAATTGGTGTCATTACAAAAAGCTTCAAGGAGGTAGAACTGTCTTTAAGGACAGGTAACATTTAGGCCATATAAAAGAGACAGGCATGAAAACTGGCATTGCACTTTCCTTCTAAGTCTTACTTGACATTTTGTATTGACTATGAGAAAGTGATGTTTGGTTCAAGTATATAGAGTGAACAGTGTCCCAAAGTTTTAGTGAAGTTTTAAGCTTTAATAACTTGGAAAGAATAAATGCTACAAACTTACAAAAGCGTCATTTGAAAACTTAAAACATTTTGTTTGTACTTATTTGTGTTAATTCTTAATACGTTTTTAAATTTTTTTGTGACAGCAGTTCTGGGTAACACTTAAACCAGTGGATTGGTAGAAACAGTCACCCTGCTTGGCCACCTTGGTCACCTAACCTGTCTTGTTAGACGTTTTCTTGTGGTGGGCTGTATCATAACTGTTGTGTATGCATCAGAACCTTATTCTTTGAGTGATCTTAAAGCAAGAATTAGAAATGTAATCTCTTCAGGCACTGAGCAACAGCTGATGAAAGTTTTAACAAAAGTCAGAAATCAACTGGAGTATAAGATGCTGGGTATGTTGAATGTTAATAAGAAACTTCAGTATTTTAAAGAATTATACTTTGTTGATTTTTTAAGTTTGTAGCATTTACACTTGAGGTGTTAAAGCTTCAAGCTGTGCTTTGAGACTTTGAGGACACTTGGTATAAATCTTGTCATTGCAGCCCCCCATGTACAATGCTATGGCTGTCTCCATTGTCCTTACATTTAAAAGCCATCCTTCTTCATAGAGCATGTAAACAACACCTGATCTGACCCTTGCTCACCTTTTTGGTGTTTCTTTAATGACCCTAGATGACCCTAGACCCAACACTAGATGTTCCTTTAATGACCCTACCCACACCTTGCTGATAACGCTGAAGTTCATATCTTCAGGCCCAGCTTTCCATATCAACCTGAATCCTGTTGCCTAGTGGACCTGACTTTAGTCTCTATAAACTCAATCTGGTACAGTGGAGGGAAAAATTGGATTTGGAGTCAGAAGAACTGGCTCTAATACCACCTTTTCTTGGGGTATTAGTGACTTTGGACAAGTCACTTACCCCTATGTCTGATGGAAATAAGTATGTAAATCATTCCCAACTCTGCTACTCAAGGTTGGTTGAGGATTAAATGAGTGAGTATACATCCAGGAGCTTTGCATTACTAAACTATAGTAGGAAAACATTGGTTATCTTCTCAAAACTTTTTTCCTTTTTCTTTGTTAAACACCTAATTGATGGGATTCATCAAACTCTAAAATCAGACAGTCAGGGTTCATATTTAACGTTAATTACCAGTGTGTGATAATCAGCAAGTTACTCAACCACTTTGCCTCATAAATGAGGGTAATAATCGAATCTTTTTCATAAGTTTGGGAGATTATCTGAGTTGATACATATGAAGCACTTATAGCAGTATCTAGCTCTTAATCAATGTGAACCCTTATTAGACCACCGTCAGGCTGTCTTTTATACCATGTTGTAGTGTGGTTTCCTGTGATGTTCTGTCTTACTTAGGGGGTTGTGGTTTTCTAAAGGGCAAAAACCACATCTAATGCATCCTTGTGTTCCTAGTGCCTCATGTACTTGATTATACAGTAGGCTTCAGGAAACGTTTATTAAACTGGCAGAGTTTTAGACAGTACGTATATCTAGAATGTTAGATTCAACTTTCTCTAATTTTCTTGTCACAGGAAAAAGGTCACTGGTCAGAACAGCAAGAAGAAAGTAGCTCTTGAAGACAAAAGTTAAAAACAAACTTTCTAAAAGACTTTATCAGAAATGTAGTTTAATGATCCCAGCATGAATGTTGTTTTCATGGAATACTTCAAATCCTGTAATCACCTGTAACATTTGAAAGCAACTACAAGAACATGGGACTGATGAAAAATGATCCTAAACTATCAATGCATCATGTCAAATTTCAATTTGTTGGTGACTTTTAACTGATTACACAATGGAAATAACATTCATTGACATTTCTGTGGTTTGAATCCAGAGAGATACTTCTTATAGAAGAACAAAAGCTTATGCTAAAATTAACACCCAAATGTGGTGAACTCTTAAGGAATTTTCCCTTCAAGTATGAAGGAAGGTGTGATGTATGCTGTGGAGAGTCATCTGGAACCAGATTTAAAAGTAAAGCCTTGAGGGGCGCCTGGGTGGCTCAGTCGGTTAAGCGTCCGACTTCGCCTCAGGTCATGATCTCACAGTCCGTGAGTTCGAGCGCCGCTTCGGGCTCTGTGCTGACAGCTCAGAGCCTGGAGCCTGCTTCAGATTCTGTGTCTCCCTCTCTCTCTGACCTTCCCCCGTTCATGCTCTGTCTCTGTCTCAAAAATAAATAAACATTAAAAAAAAAAAAAAAAAGTAAAGCCTTGAGACTGAATGCCCCTTTCTACCACCACCACCCATTCCACCCTCACTTTTTGAGGAGGGGAGGGTGCTAGACAAGAAGCAGCACAGGCTGTCTACCAAGATTAAACCATCTACTGCTCTCTTTATTTTACTATTTCTTACTTTGTTGATGGCATTTTGTGGCATGAGCCACAACAAACAGCCTCTTCTGTGGCTGATTATTAAAGTTCCCTAGGATTTTAAATTCTTTGGTCTATTAAATATCCTTCTACCTCATTGGTAAGATAGCTTATACCTTATTTGTCATAGTGTTGCAACTGCGAGATTATGGTCAGCCTCTCCCTTTCTTTCTTCCATTTTCTATCACTTAATCATGCCCTTTCCTGTCTCTTTCCATTCAAGATTACTTTGCTCGAAAACTGATAAACACTTTATCCTGATAAGGAAGAATGTTCCTGTTACTTGATATACCTGTGGCTGCATTCTCTTACAGCTTGTCTTTCCTGAGGTTTTATGGCCCTGTATCCATTTAGTAAACAGGTCTCTGCCAAAGCTAAAGAATTAAGGTTATATAGTGATGGAGACTATTCACTCTTAGCAGATTTTTCTTAGTTGCTAGTTTTGTACAGCTGGAATAAAAAATCAACTCCATACATGTGAAGTACTTAGAGTGGCATCTGAGAAGATTGCTAGTTATTATCAGTACTACTACAGTACTATAATTTAAATAATCTTAGCTTAGTAGCATTTGAATTACACTTAATTTCCTTTATTGTCAGCCTTTTATTCGAAAGTCAGAACAGGTAGATTCCAACTTGAGTATTTTAAATGAGACAAATTGTTCACCTTCAGAATTTATGCAAATGGAGACCATTTGCTATAAGGTGCAAAAAAATAACTTACAAGCATGTGATTTTTCTCTGTTCTTGTAAACACATCCTTGACACTATATATCCTGGAGGTAGTTGTGATGGTGCCACCTCTTTGCCAGCTGTGTGACTTTGAATAGGTTCTTTAATTTCTCAGAGCTTCTGTTTTTTCATGTATGAAATGGGGGTAATATCAACTATGTCTCAACATTGGAAGGACCCAGCTCTGCCTGACATGTTACAAACTCCTGCCAAATATTCCTTAAACAAACATGATATATTTGGTGAGGAATACAAAGCTTAATAACACAGTCTGTGCCCTTAGAGTGTAGCAGTGGCTATAAAGTAAGGGAACAAATAGCGTGGCAAATGTTGTGTTAGACGTAAGGCCAAGGTGCTGAAGCAAGGGAGGATTGGCATCTAACATGTCATGGAAGGCTGACATCCTGTGCTGAGTCTAGCAGATGTAGGAATCCACAGGCAAAGGAGAACAAAGTATCCAGGCAGAAACAAGAGATCACATCTTGATCCTTCATATAGTCCCTTCATTTGACTTTATTTCCTTTTTTTTTTTTTTTTTTTTACTATTTTCTTCTGTGTAACTACCCATCCTTAAATAACAGCGGCGACATCAACTTGGTTTGTCAATGGATTCATACTGAATTTAGCATATTTATGTCATTTGGAACTATATGCTACACAAATTTCAGTTTCGCCTAAAGAGGAGGAATGAAATTAGTTATGAAAAGAGAACAGGTGATAACAAATAGCTGGTCTAGTGAAATGAGCAAGGACTTTTATGTGAAACATGTGGGCTTGAATCCTGGTGCTGCTGCTTTGCAGCTCTATGACCTGGACAAATTACAACTTCTTTTAACCTTGGTTTTCTCATCTGTAAAATTCCAATACTAACTCTTAGGGCCACTGAGGATTTGAAAAAATGCAGTAAGGCTCCCCACCAATGATTTGTGCCCAATAAAGGATAACTATTATAAATGGTTTCCCTGGGGGTACCTGGGTGGCTTAGTTAAGCATCCGTCTTACATTCAGGTCATGATCTCACAGTTCGTGTGTTCCAGACTGGCATCGGGCTCTCTGCTTAGTGAGCAGATCTCGCTTCAGATCCTCTGTCTTCCTCCCGCTGACCCTCCCTAGCTCCGCGTGTGCGCGTGCTCTCTCTCAAAAATAAACCTTAAAAAAAAAAGTGGTTTCCTTGTAAAACACCTGAGGCAAGAGTGAAAGATAAAGCCAGTTATAATTAATCCACTACTTGCTAATAAGCAAACTGCTTTAAGACTTGAAAAAGTTTACATTGGACTTTTGTATTTTACTCACAGTAGTTCGCACAGGGGAAAAAAAAATAAAAGTAAAAATATGCCCAGGTGGGTTCAGAATAATGATGACCTGCTTTCCAAACACCGTTGTTTTGCCCTGCTTGCAAGTACAGGGAAAGCGGATTTTGGGTGGCTTGGTGGCAGAACCAAACACAAGCACGTTGGAGGTTTATACGTGGGTTGGGTTTATTTGAGTTAGCCTGCTTTACTAAGTTAAAATTTAAATACCTTCATCTTCTGGGGTGGGTACCAAATGGAAGCTGCCGGGTTCCGGGGGAGAGAGATGATCACTCATCAGCGCTGTGAAGCTATCAAAGGAGCGTCCAGGATCCATCTATTCTTTACGGGTAAAAATCATAAAGGAATACCCGTGCACTCATCATTGCAGTTTTCAAAGCAGGATTCGATCTTCTCTTCACTAACCAACAAGGTGCTTTTTCAAACTGAGGAACGACAGTGCTTTACCGCTGGGCCGCCAGCCGGGCCCTGCAGAGAGCCTTGCCAGACAATGAATCAGCTACCCGAGCCGCCCAGACAGCCTCAGAACTAGAAACACACGTGGAGGACCCCGGGGGGCGGTTGAGTCACGGGACGAGAGCGCGCGGCCACCGCCCCTGCCTCCGCCTCTGGGGCGCGGGGGATCACGTGGGCGCAGGCCCCGCCCCGTCGCCGAGTTCGCGGCTTGGTGGGGCTGGCTTTTGCCCCGGAAGTGGCTGTCTTCAGCTGACAGCTGCTTGTAAGGTGGCGACGGCGGGCCCGGAGAAAGATGGCGCTGCGGCCGGGAACGGGAGCTGGGGGCGGCGGGGCAGCGGGAGCCGGCGCGGGGGCCGCCGGGGCAGGCAGGTGGGTGTGAAGAGCCGAGTTGGGTCCCAGGGCTGGCTCCGCAGGGGCGAGGACTGTTTGGAGGTTCTGACGGTTTTCGCCCGCTTCGACCCCTTTTTCCTTTGGCACTGGGCTACGGGAGAAAGGGGTCCCCCGGGGATCTAGGCCGAGTGGGTGGAGGAGCCCGACATCCGTGTCCTGTTTCCCAGGCTCAGGGGCACTGGTGCTGGGGCCGAGCAGTGAGCGAGAGCGTCCCAGTGCGGGGAGGAGGAGCAGGAGGTGAGGGTCCGCTTGGCTGAGCTGGCACCCAGCCAGGCTGGGGAGAGCAGCAACCCCGACGCCTCGCTCCGAGCGACCAGACTTCCCTTTCCCAGGGCTTGCCGGGCTTGAGCAGGGAGAGAGTCGGGAAGGCTCTCCTCACAAAGGGAACGATCTGGTCACAAAGCTGAATAGCTGTTTGCAAGAGGTGTGTGTGTACTATTCGTCTCCCCCCCCCCCCCCCCTTTAGAATGTTCTGTCCTTTTTATCTCCTTAACACACGACAAACAGCAGGAAATTCTGAAGACGTTTGAATGGGCTCGTGTAGACGTAACTCTTAAGTCTTGTCTCCTTATTAAAATCAAATCACTATTAAACAGCAGTTACGCAGTTATTAAAACAAAGCTTCCAGGCTTTTACTTAGACCTTAAACAAATCTGCCCTCTGCCATATAAGTAATTGCCTGTGGTTCTCATGTCCAGAATGATAAAGGAGAAGAACGTTTGCAACTTGACAAGTTCATCACTGAAGGAAATAATTTTGTTCTGGGAAGTTTTCACCCCACTTGTATAATGACCTAGGCTGAGTTTGTTTTGCTAGCCAACACATAATGCATACACATTTGAAGATAAAATCAGCGCTTTATCTTCAGCATCCTAAATTATTTTTGGAAAACAAAGTGTTAGTTTTTTGATAGGCAGTGTTTTAATTTTGGAGTCACAAACACTACTGAAGTGTAGTCTTTAAAATTATCACCTCCTGCAGGTGTTTATATATAGGCTAGGAAAAAAAGGCGGTGGCTGTTGAATAAACCACCTGTGTGCAGCCCCATTTTCCGTTTCCTCTACACATCTTTCACTTTAGATTTAAAACTGTTTTTCTAATTTACGCTGTTTCATCGCAGTCTTTTATGAATACTTGATATAAGTCAGGTTTTGGCTGCAGAAGACACATGTGTAATAATGTCTTTTCTATATGTGATAACAGTTTCTAAAATGTTCTCGAGTGGCATTAATTTGATCAAGTATATGATTAATCATAGCACGAAGTTCTGGGGAAAATATAAACTTAAAAGAATTTGGTATTTTAGGCCCAGGGGTTTTCTTTTGGTTGGTTGGTTTGGTTTCTGTTTTGGGTGGGTGGGGAAGACCTTAGGTGCAGAAAGTTGAGTGGATCATTCTCCTTAGCTTACAGTATTTTAATGTCACCAGTCCATGAACACACATTTTAAAAAATAAGTGTGGCCTGAGTTGTGATAGAAGTTAGAATGATTGATTTTAAAATTTCTTTCATTTATAAAATTTGTTTAGAGTAACATCTGCCTTCTAAAACTAGAGGATATATATGAGAAGGGAAAGGAGTTAAAATGATCCTTGCCTCGAAAATGTGTGGTGAGCGTTACATATATTGGAAACTTTCTGGGGCTGAAAAGCTGTATGCTCAATAAAGAAAGGATAGTATGGTTTTTAACATTTTGGTAGCCTAAGTATATTTCTAAGGGAAGAGCCAGGCATCGTTTCTTAGCTTTTAGTGGAGAAAATCCAGAAGCTGTAAGGTACCATTTTTCTTAGATACTTGTTTCTATTCTGAGAGACTAAACAAAAAGCAGTGGCATTTTCCAGCTTTATTAATGTTAGCCTACTTTTGATAGGTATCCTGATTGGGCTACTTTAAAATAAATGGTAGAGTTATATAAAAAGGGCAAAAGTTACCCAAGAGATGTGAAGTAGAAAAAAAAATTTTTTAAGACAACTACAACAGAGAAAAAATTGTTGAAAGATCTTGATTAGTCTGTATCCTTCTGGGATATTATCATTTGTCTATTTTTTTCCTGCTCTTTTATAAACTCCTTAAGGGCTTCCTCATCTTTTTCTCTTCCACTTTCTCTTCCACTGCTTCTGGCACATTCTAACATAGAAAACATTCTAGGGGTGCCTGGGTGGCTCAGTCGGTTAAGCGTCCGACTCTGGCTCAGGTCATGATCTCACGGTCCGTGAGTTCGAGCCCCATGTCGGGCTCTGTGCTGACAGCCAGGAGCCTGCTTTGGATTCTGTGTCTCCCTCTCTCTGACCCTTCCCCGTTCATGCTCTGTCTCTGTCTCTCTCAAAAATAAGCATTAAAAAATTTTTTTTTAAAAAAAGAAAACATTCTGTAAATATTTGTGGATTCAAGGCACATCAAAAGCAAAGGACTATTTTATCTGGGCCTCAGTTGGAGGAAGAGGAAGTGGTCAAGGGATTGTCATAGGAGATGTGAAGGCCTACTGAACGCAAGGGGAATAGCACATAGGCCAGATGGATTGTGACACTAAGTGGGAGATGAGATTTATGAGATAAAACTGAAAAAAAATTGTGCTGAAACAGGAGGGGGCCTTGGATATAAACTAAGGAAATTCCATATAAGGGGGAATCATTACATAGTTTTAACCCCAGGAATAGCCTTATCAAATGGTCCTTTAGGAAGATGCGCCTCACCTCTGCTATATGAGCTGTATCTTGTAGAGTCTGGAGGTAGGGAGATCCTTGAGGAAGTGTTGCTGGAGTCCATGCCTGAGAAGTGCAGGTTAGTAGCAAAGGTACCTGAAAGGGGGAATGAGTGAGGTACGCATGTGGCAAGTAGACCTCAGTTCTGCTTTCATGCTAGGCTATCAGTAAAAATAGTGGGTTTTACCTTTGAAAATAAATTGTTGGTCATCTTGCTGCCCAGTTTTGGGGGGCTTTTGTTTGGTTGGTTTTGGCTTTTTTTTTTTTTGCCAAACTTATGCTTTCTTATCAGTGTCTTAGCTGCTTGTCCAACCAGTCTTGAAGCACGTTGCTGTTAGTCTAAACATTCCAGAGAATCATACGAATGGTACATAGGTCACTAAGGAGTTTGGGTTGCTAAATAATTACTGGAGCAAATCATGTTTGTCAGTAATGTTCTTCATTCAGTTTTTGTTTGTGTTTTCAAGGTAACCTTTATGTGTGTACATTTATTCTTGTCTATTTGATTGTCTTCGTTGGGACCTTGGCAGACTTGCAGTTCTGTGTCATCATTTGACAGAGGGGAAACAGGACAGGGTGGTGAAGGGGTTTGCATGGAGCTTTACAGTTAATTTATGGCTGAACTGGAAAAAATGTAACTTCAGTTTCCAGTTTTTACTTAGCCACTAAGACATACTGGTAATTGTAAATCTTTAAGATTTGGAAAAGTCTTGACAAGTTAATTATCTAAATGCATTGTTTCTAAGTTTATAAATCTTAGTGTATGTGAGTACCTTTTAAAAAAATAATACTACTGAATTTCAACTTGCAGTTTAAACATTCTATCCAGTTAACAAATTACTTAGCTAATACATCTTGTGTGCAGTACAGAAAAGTCCTCTCTTTGGGTGCAGGCCTGCTTGTCAGCAGTAGAATTTGCTAACAGTTCAGATCCTCTTCAAAGCTATAAATAACATATAGTCAGATAGATGTCCAACTAGAACTTGGTAAACCACCTGACAACTTTTTTTTTTTTTTAATTAAAAATATGTTAGAGCCAAAAGACTGGAAAGTTTGGGTTTTAGCCTTTTTCCTGGGAAGGGGGGGTATTACACACTAGAAAAATGCAAGGATACATAAATTTGGCAAATAATTTCTAGCTTTCACTAGATTCTAAAGATTGCCTGAAACCCCTTTCAGATCCTTGACTCCCAGATTAAGAATCTTTCCCACTCAGACGTTTTCTTCCTTGAATTGTTCCATTTTCTTTCCCTCCATTCTCAAAGAAAGAAGTCCCTCTTCCTTTTCAAAGCAGATCCCTTTTGCTGCCAGGCTGTGTCTAAGCATATCTTTTGTATCCTAAACCTTTCTCCCTACAGGTCCAAGAGTTTCTCCTCCTCTTAAAACTGTTTACTCAAAGATCGGCATTTTCGGAAGCAATGATCTTTTTTTGTTAATCCTTATTCTGATCAGCTTTTCTACAGCATTAAATACTGGTAACTACTTCCTTCTTCCTGCAATATGGTTCTTCCTTAGTTATAACTTGCAGTTATAACCAAGTCCCTTGGTTCTCAATGACCATTCTCTACTCAGTTTCACCATAAGAATTCTCCAAGTTGCTCTTTGTTGTCGTCTCCCTATATATGCACATTCCCTTGGCTATTTCATTCACAACCAGAGCTTAATTTTTTTTTTTTTTAACCTTTATTTAAAAGAGCCTAGCCATGGGCCCCTGGGTGGCTCAGTCTGTTGAGCGTCGGACTTCAGCTCAGGTCATGATCTCGAGGTCCGTGGGTTCAAGCCCCGCCCTGCGTTGGGCTCTGTACTGACAGCTCAGAACCTGGAGCCTGCTTCAGATTCAGTGTCTCCCTTTCTCTCTACCCCTCCCCTGCTCATGCTCGCTCGCTCTCTCTCTCTCTCTCTCTCTCTCAAATAAATAAATGTTAAAATAAAAGAGCCTAGCTAGATTGATCTGGACTCTTCTCCTGAGCTTGAGTTACTTTTCTGATTGCCTGCTAGATCGCTCCTCAGGGATGCACATCTACTGCCCTTCCCCCCAAACCTACTCAAGGGTTCCTTCTTTTGGGAAACAGTATTACCATCCTTGCCATTTGCTCAGGCTCAGAATCTCAGCAACGTCTTCAGCTCTTTCTGCTGCTTCACTGCTTTTCCCCATTCTGCCAATTGCCAGGTCCTCTTCATTCTTCCTTTTGAATAGCTTTCATTCACCGCCTCTTTTCCAGTATCACTATTCTGGTTATAGCTCTTTTCATCTCTTATTAAGATGATTATGGTAGAGGGTGCCTGGGTGGCTCAGTTGGTTGAGCGTGCAACTCTTGGTCTCACAGTTCATGCATGATCCCATGGTCTGTGAGATTGAGCCCCACTCTGGGCTCTGCACTGACAGCATGGAACCTGCTTGGGATTCTCTCTCTCCCTCTCTCTCCCTCTCTCTCTGCTCCTCCCCTGCTCACGTGCACATTCTCTCAAAATAAATAGGTTCTCCCAGAGTAAACTTTAAAAAAAACATTATCGTGCTAGTTTCTTTGCTGATTCTTTTTGCTTCAAAGCTCTGCCTTACCGTGTTTCTAGAAAAACCTAAACTACATTTCTGATCATTTCACTCTCCTGCTTAGAACTTCTCACATCAGGGAAATGCAGATCCAAATCATGAGATAATACTTCATACCCATTAGCATAACCATTATCAAACAAACAAAAACAAAGTAACTAGTGTTGGTGAGGATGTGGAGAAATTGGAACCCCATGCATTGCTGGTGAGAATGTAAAATGGTGCAGTTGTTGTGGAAAACAATTTGGCAGTTTCTCAGAGAATAAACACAGAATTACTATATGACCCAGCAATTCTACTCCTAGATATATGCCCAAAATAATTGAAAGAGGGACTTACACAGATACTTGTATACTAATGTTCATAGCATTATTTACAACAGCCGAAAGGTGGAAACAACCCAAGTGTCCATCAGCAGATGAATGGATAAGCAAAAGGTGGTATGTACACACAATGGAGTATTTGTTATTCAGCCATAAAAAGGAATGAAATGCTAATACCTGCTACAACATGGATGAACCTTGAAAACATTATGCTAAGTGAAATAAGCTAGCTATGAAGTATAAAAGTATCATATGATTTCACTTAGTGTGAGGTAGCTAGAATAGCAAATTCATAGAAACAAAAAGTGGTAGCTACCAGGGGTTGGGGGAGGGAGTGATCGCGAGGTCTTGTTTAATTGGTATAGTCTGTTAGGGATAATGAAAACATTCTTGAAATGGATCATGGTGATGGTCGTACAACATTGTGAGTGTACTTAATGGTACACACTATACACTTAAAAATGGTTAAAATGGTAAAATTTTGTCACGTGTGTTGTACCACAATTAATAATCTCTGACTTCATACAATATTCAAAGTAAAATCAAACAGCTTAAAGGTCCTCTACTGTCTGCTTGCTTCTCTAATCCTGTATCTTATATTCAATCCTAAATCTCTAAACACAAAGCTCTGGCCTCAGAGCTTTTGCTCAAACTATATAGTATGACTCTCTTCAAGGTTCAGTTTAAAAGATAACTTCACAAAAGTCCCCGAGATATAACCCATCAAATTAATCTTTTTCTTTTCATCTCTATTAGTATTTGGGGCCTCTCATAGCACTTAGCACACTTTATTTGATGCTGCAGTTAGTAGCTTGTGTGCGTGTCTTCAACAAGACTGTGCACTAATTCAGTTCCCTCATGTAGTAGTTACTCAGTAAATGTTCGCCAAACTGAATATAATCCAACCTTCTCAATTTATGGATGGAGAAATTGGAATCCAAGGAAGTCACATAGTGACAGACCAGGACTAGTTTCAATGTCTTGTTTTCTAGTTCACAACTTTTCTCCCTGCACTGACATGCCTGCCGTCATGCATCCTGTGGATGTTCGATCTGTGTTGCTATCGGGTAGTTCAGTATCGTACTACAGAACAAATGGCAGGACCCTGTCCACAGTTCTTTTGTGTATATAAAGAATTACATGTTTTGTTTGAAATCTTTGTACATAGAAGATCCTGATATGTTTTTCTTCTGTTTTTAGCTTCATGTTTCCAGTTGCAGGTGGAATAAGACCCCCACAAGGTATGTGAAAGCTGAAATTTTAAACTTTTTATTTTTCACTGTTATGTTTCTGAACTTGGGAACTAATTGGATAAAGAAGTCCTATTGCTGCGAAATAGAGTAAAATTTTCCTATAGTCTTGAACCCGTATGCCAGCTATGCTTGAAATTTCTCAAAAATTGTGTAATTCTAGATTGTTAGCTCCATAGGGCAGAGGCTATGTCTGTCTTATGCTAGTCGGTATCTACAGCACCCGGTATGCTGATAGAAAATTATAGGGGCTCTGTGGATGTTTGTTGAGTGGATAAAAGAACCTCTTTAATTGTTTGATACTACCGTGTTTTCTCTGTATGAATTTGGTCTTATGTATATAAGAGATCACATATTCTGATTTGGTATAAATTATTTTAAGTCTCAGTTTTATTCTCTTCAATTTCTTTAGTGGGTATATTCCTTCTCTCTGTTTCAGACAAGGCCCCACCAAAGTCAGTTCTAGCTGTGTCTTCAGGGAAACCATAGTGAACTGATCTAATCTTGACTCATGGTACTGTGCCACTGGGACACAGTGTCGAAGAAAGAATATGTCTGCCCTTCTCTTCTTTCTGCTCACACCCTCTTCACTGTACCCCCGACACATACCAGTCTGCTTCTGAAAGCTGGCCCTTCTCACAAAGCCAATGTTGATTGCTTATGGTAGAATTGCTGGAGAAACAAGAGACTCCCAGATCACCAATAGAGATGAAGGATAACGAGTGGCTCAGTAGCAGGTGGTCAGTGGCTCATACTGACTTTGTCTCCATTTGTAATCAGTGATGGAGGTTGAGTTTCAGGTAAATTTTTCCAGGAGTCAGTTGTATTCCTTTCATTGTGCTCACATTTATGCATTATTTAAGCTATCTGTAATTAGATATGTCCCAGATTTGGATAGAATAGTTTGAGATCTTTTGTTCTTTAGGAAAGCATTACAGTTATTCATTTTCATGGCTCAAGATTTTGCATTTTTATAAACTTTAAAGTAAGACTCTGTATGCAGAGCAAGAAGAGAACCCCAAAGATTGCCTGATATTTTTTCTTTTGGAATTTGGAATTGTTTTGAGATTTTTTTCTTTTCATGAAGTATGTTAGAGTAGACTTTTCAGTCATTAGAAGACTTTAAATTATGCATGGATTGTTTCTCAAAGCATATACGAGAAGCTGACAGGAAGAGTCGCCAAAAGATCATGAGTAGGTGAACAGGAGACGAGAGAGACAAGAGTTTTCACTGTGCATACTTTTATGCTTTTAAACGTTGTACCAAATACCTAAATTACCCATTCAAGAATTAAATAACAATAATTCAAATGAATAAGACTGTAGGTCCAAAGAGGCAAAAGGGAAAACATGTAAGTTCCATGAGGGTAAGGACCTCTTGGAACTTGTTCACTGCCATGTCCCTAGAATGATGCCTGACAAGGAGTAGGCCCTCAAATATTTGAATAAATGATTGAATGAATAAGTGAATGCCAATACTTCTGTTACTTATAAATGTGGATGTTCATGCTTCTAAAATTAAACTGTGAATAAGTAACCTTTAAGGTACACAGAACCCACAAGATAAGCATGGTTACTTTCTCAGACCTTTAATTTTTTTTTAACTAGTTAGAACCAACATAGATGTAATAAAATGCAAAATTGGATTGAAATTTGTGTTCGGCACAGGTAGGGAGTTTCGTTTTTTAAATTTATCTGTTTATTTCAAGAAAGAGAGAGAGAGAGAGAGAGAGAGAAAATCCCAAGCAGGCTCCGCATTGTGAGCTCAGAGCCTGACATGGGGCTCAATTTCATGAACCATAAGATCATGACCTGAGCTGAAATCAAGAGCCAGATGCTTAACTAACTGAGCCACTCAGGCACCCTGGGATTTTATTTTATTCACAGTTGAATACCAGCTCTCTAGAACTGTGCCTAAAATATAGTAGGCACTTAGTATTTATTAAATTCCCAAAGGGATGTTTCTTCAGTCTCCTCCCCTCTTGGGAATACTAAATTGAAAAAATTTGGGAGATACTATTCTCATGATCATTTTCCTGCCATTGCATCATTTAATTGTCATGCTGATGGCTATTTGTGGTAAATGTTATATTAACTATTCATATAACGAAAGACAAGAAGAAGATCATTCCTTCAAGCATATTAGGTATTAAACAGTTATACAGATGAGAAACCGAGGCATAGAAGTTAAGCAAGTTACTCAAAGTCCCAGAGGTACCAAGTGACATTTCTAGTTGGCATCCAGAGTTCATGCTATTTAGTATATGTGTTATTGTATTAGTTATATGCTGCTGTGTAAAAAATACCCCAAAACTTTTTTTTTTTTCTTTTTTTTTCCAACATTTTTTTTTTTTATTTATTTTTGGGACAGAGAGAGACAGAGCATGAACGGGGGAGGGGCAGAGAGAGAGGGAGACACAGAATCAGAAACAGGCTCCAGGCTCCGAGCCATCAGCCCAGAGCCTGACGCGGGGCTCGAACTCACGGACTGCGAGATCGTGACCTGGCTGAAGTCGGACGCTTAACCGACTGCGCCATCCAGGCGCCCCATCCCAAAACTTTTTTTAAAAAATCCATTTTATTATTTGACACTGTGTCTGCAGATCAGGTATCTGGAAATGGCTTCACTTGGGTGGTTTTGGCTCAGGGCCAGAGAGATTGCAGTAAAGATGTCAACTAGGGCTGTGGGCATCTTAAGGTTTGTTAGGGCTGGGTCATCTGTTTCCAAGATGGCTCACTCTCATGGATGACAAATTGTGCTGCCTTTTGGCAAGAGGTTTCAGTTCCATGCCACATGGATTCTCTGTAGGACTGCTTGAGTATTCTTTTTTTTTTTTTTTTTTTAATGTTTATCTTTATTTTTGAGACAGCATGAGTGGGGGAGAGGCAAAGAGAGAG
Organism: Neofelis nebulosa; assembly: GCF_028018385.1. Classification (NCBI taxonomy): domain Eukaryota; kingdom Metazoa; phylum Chordata; class Mammalia; order Carnivora; family Felidae; genus Neofelis; species Neofelis nebulosa. The sequence goes on along the minus strand of NC_080797.1, from coordinate 55,457,691 downwards.
GGAGACACAGAATCAGAAGCAGCCTTCAGGCTCTGAGCTGTCAGCACAGAGCCCGACACGGGGCTCAAACTCGTCAACTGCGAGATCATGACCCGAGCCGAAGTTGGACGCTCAACCGACTGAGCCACCCAGGCGCCCCTTGAGTATTCTTATGATGTGGCAGTAGCTTTCCTCAGAGCAAGAAGGAAGATATATTGGCTTTTAAGAACTAGCCTTGGAAGTTACACACTGTCATTTCCACCATACCCTATTGGTTATACTGGTGAGCCCTATTCAATGAGGGAGGGAATTACAAAAGGTATGAATACCAAAGGGCAGAGATTGCTGGAGCCCATCTTGAAGGCCAAATGTCACAACTAGGTCATATATTAGTTTTTTTAATATGCACAAAAATTCTGTTATCTTCGCTTTACAGATGAAGTTTTGTAACTTGCCTAAGATCTCATAGCTAAGTAATTAACTAATGGAGTTGGAATTCATATTCAAGTCTGTCCCACTTCACGGCCTGTGCTTTTCCGCTAAACTGTGCTGCTTCCCAAGTAACAAGTTGTTTATGTACTTACAGTTTTTGGAAAATAGACTGTAAAATATATTGACTTTAATGATGCCCTTATGTTTTTCAGCAGGACTGATGCCAATGCAGCAACAAGGATTTCCTATGGTCTCTGTCGTGCAGCCTAATATGCAGGGCATGATAGGGATGAGTTACAGCTCTCAGATGCCCCAAGGACCTATGGCCATGCAGGTACTGGCTTCTTTAACCAATAGTTTACACAGTTATTGTTTGTTGGTACGTGTCACATACTAAGAGCTGCATACTAGGAGCCTAATGTTCTATTTGGCAGTAAATGTAGTCTGAATGTTAGGTGGCTTCCTTCAAAATGAAATGAAGATATGTTCATAAGAGTGTGGGGGGAAACCAAGATAAATCATTTAAGGAAAATCTGGTGACTACTTTATTTGATTAGTGATTTAGAATTATTATTATTATTATTATTATTAGAACAAGAAGAAGAAGAAGAAGAATTTTAGAATGACATCTTGGGAAGTTCAGGGACCTAATGCCATGAAGTAGCATTGATAGAAGTAGCATTACTCTCATGAAAGGAACAGTGTCATTGTTTGGAAGACTTAGGGCCTTCTTTATATTGAATTATGTAATCCCCATAACAACTTTTAAGAGGTAGTGTCTCTATTTTTCTGAGGAGGAATCTGCAGCTTTGTGAGGATGCTCACATTGCATAGGAAGTTGGGATTTGAACCTAAGTCTTGAGTAAGTTTGTATTATCCAAATTATACATTGAATTCTCTCTTAAGAGCATTAGGGAGCCACTGAATAGTTTGAAGCAGTGGAATGACACAATGAGATTTGTATTTCAGAAAGATCATCCTGACTGCTGACTAGAGAATGATTGGAGGGAGAGAGGAGGGCAAAAATGGATGGAAGGAGAATCATTAAAAGGCTGATGTAGTCAGAGCAGGTGAGATGTTGACTGATTAAAGCAAATACTATTACATCTTTATTTTAGAATCGGTAAATGAAATTGATGGTATCAGGATTTAGTAAGCACAGCCTAAGATGGGCTGATTCATTTTGGATCTCCATGTCTTTGTAAATTATCTTCTCTAGCTATGATATCCATTTAAACCAAGTAACCAAATAAACTGAATCCAGGAGTCTGATCTTTGAATGGTTGAATGCAAAGTGTTACGGTGTTATTTTTTAAATAAACATATTCATTCACAAATCAGCCAGAATAAAAAGTTTCCATACTGTTAAAAAATATTTTCATGCCATATATTTTGATTTTACCCAATTATTTAAAATTTTCTATTTCAGTGCGTTTATCATGTATAAACACATATATATGATTTATAAATAAGTAATATTTGGGATTTATAAGCAGAATTTAAGTTGAAACTTGTTATGTTGAAGTTGTATAGGCAAATGAGGCTTCTGTGTTGTATGTAAAGATTTGGGAAGACTTTTGGAATCATTCCTTATTCCTCTCTAATAGAAAGAAATAGGAATAAATTGAGCTTTTGTAGGTTTTTTTTTTTTAACGTTTATTCATTTTGAGTGGAAGAGAGTACGCATTCACAAGCAGGGAGGGACAGAGAGAGAGAATCCCAAGCAGGCTCCATGCTTAGCACAGATGTGGGTCTGGATCCCACCATGACATCATGACCTGAGCCAAAAACAAGATTTGGACGCTTAGCCAGCTGAGCCACCCAGGCACCCTGAACTTTTGTAGGTTTTAAATCCGTGTTACTCAGTTTTTGCTAGGTTATGCTGTAGAAAAAGCAATCCCAAAGTCTCTGACTTACAAAAACAAAGGCATGTCCTTGGAAGGTTGGCTATGACCCCGCTCTGTGTTCTCTTTATCCTGAGACTCTTACCTAGGACATCCCAGACTTTTGGCATAGGGCAAAGAGATGGCCAAACACTGTTATAACTTTTAAAGCTTCTTCTCAGAGGTTGCATTCATTAGTCACTTCTACTTAACCAAAGTAGTGTGACCAAAACGAACATCAGTAAGGGGAAGAACATACCAGGAAGAATGCACATCACATAGGAATGTGTAATCTTAGAGTAAAGGCAGCAAATAACTGGAAACAGTTTACCAGAGAATGCAATATTATGTTTTTTATTGAAAAGTGTACAGTATAATGATTAAATAATTCTATACAGGGAGCCTGCTTGGGATTCTCTCCCTTTCTCTCTGCCTCTCCCCCACTTGTGTGCTATCTCTCTCTCTCAAAATAAATAAACTAAAAAGAAAACAATTCTATACATTACTCAGTGCTCATCAAGATAAGTGTACTCTTGATCCCCTTTTTTCCAACCCTCCTCCCAGCTACCTCCATCTAGCAACCACTAGTTCCCTTTATTTATTTATTTATTTAAAATTTTTTTACATTTATTTATTTTTGAGAGAGAGAGAAAGACAGAGAGAGGGAGGGAGGGGCAGAGAGAGATGGAGACACAGAACCCGAAGCAGGCTCCAGGCTCTGAGCTGTCAGCACAGAGCCCCGTGCGGGGCTCAAACCCATGAACTACGAGATCATGACTTGAGCTGAAGTCAGACACTCAACTGACTGAGCCACCCAGGCACCCCTAGTTCTCTTTATTTAAGAGTCTGTTTTGGGCACCTGGGTGGCGCAGTCGGTTAGCGTCTGACTTCGGCTCAGGTCATGATCTCACCGTCTGTGAGTTCAAGCCCCACGTCCGGCTCTGTGCTGACAGCTCAGAGCCTGGACCCTGTTTCAGATTCTGTGTCTCCCTCTCTCTCTGCCCCTCCCCCACTCATGCTCTGTCTCTCTCTGCCTCTCAAAAATAAAGAAAACTAATAAAAAAATTTTTTTAAAAAAAGTCTGTTTTTTGGATTGTCTCTCCTTTCTTTTCTTTTCTCTTTTTTTTTTCTTGGTTGGGGGTGGTGGAGGGAGCTGTTCCTTTGTTCTGTTTCTTAAATTCCACATATGAGTGAAATCATGTAGTATTTGTGTTTCTCTGAGTGACTTGTTTCACTTGGCATTATAATCCCTAGGGTCTTTCTATATCATTACAAATGGCAAGATCTCATTCTTTTTTTTGGCTGAGTAATATTACATTATATGTATATATAAAAGATGTCATATATATGTATATTACATCTTTATCCATCTATCAGTAGACACTTCGGCTGCTTTCATATCTTGGCTATTGTAAATAATGCAGCACTAAACATAGGAGTGCATAGTGTTTTCATTTTCTTTGGATAAAAAATACCCAGCAGTGGGATTCCTGGATCATATGGTAACTATATTTTTAATTTTTTGAGGAACCTCCATACTGTTTTCCACAGTGGCTGCACCAATTTGCATTCCCACCAAAGGTGCAGGAAGGTTTCTTTTGCTCCACGTCATGTCAACATTTGTTATTTCTTGTATTTTTTATTTCAGCCATTCTGACTGGTGTGAGGTGATGATCTCATTGTAGTTTTGATTTGCATTTCTCTGATGATAAGGGATGTTGAGCATCTTTTCATGTGTCTGTTGGCCATCTGGATGTCTTCCTTGGAAAAATGTCTATTGAGGTCCCATTTTTAATTGCCTTGTTTTTATGGTATTGAAGTATATAAGTTCTTTATCTAGTACTTTGGATATTAACCCCTTATCGGATATATTATTTGCAAGTATCTTCTTACATTCAGTAGGTTGCCTTTTCATTTTGTTGATGATTTCCTTTGCTTTGCGCAAGATTTTTATTTTGGTGTAGTCCCAAAAGTTTAATTTTCCTTTTGTTTCCCTTGCCTGAGGGGACATATCTAGAAAAATGTTTCTGTGGCCAATTTCAAAGAACTTATTGCCTATGTTTTCTTCTAGGAATTTTACAGTTTCAGGTCTTAAATTTAGGTCTTCAATCCATTTTGAACTTATTTTTCTGTATGGTGTAAGAAAGTGGCCCAGTTTCATTATTTTGCATGTAGCTGTCCAGTTTCCTGGCACCATTTGTTGGAGAGGCTGTCTTTTCCCTATTGTATGAACTTGCCTCTTTTATTGTAGATTAACTGACTGTATAAGCATGGGTTTATTTCTAGGAGCTCTGTCCTGTTCCAGTTGATCTTTATGTCACTTTTTGTACTGGTACCATATTGTTTTGATTACTACAGCTTTGTAATATATCTTGAAATTTGGGATTGTGATACCTCCAGCTTTCTCAAGATTGCTTTGGCAAATAGAGCTCTTTTGTGGTTCCATATAAATACATTTTAGTATATTATTTGTTCTAGTTCTCTGAAAAATGTTGGTATTTTGATAGGGATTGCATTGAATCTGCAGGTTGCTTTGGGTAATATGAATATTTTAACAACATTAATTCTTCCAATCTATGAGCTTGGACTATCTTTCCATTTGTTTGTGTCATCTTCAGTTACTTTTATCAGTATCTTATAGTTTTCAGAGTATGAGTCTTTTGCCTCCTTGTTTAAATTTATTCCTAGGTATTTTATGACTTCTGGTGTAATTGTAAATGAGATTGTTTTCTTCATTTCTTTCTGCTACTTCCATTATTAGTGTGTAGAAAAGCAACAGTTTTCTGTATATTAATTTTGTATCCTGAAACTTTACTGAGTTCATTTATCAGTTATCATAGTTTTTTGGTGGAGTCTTTAGGGTTTCCTATTGATAGTATCATGTCATCTGCAAATAGTGACAGTTTTACTTCTTCCTTATTTTGGATGCTTTTTATTCCTTTTTCTTCTCTGTTTGCTGTGACTAAGACTCCCAATACTATGTTGAATAAAATTGGTGAGAATGAATACTCTTGTCTTGTTCCTAATGTTAGAGGAAAAGCTCTCAGTTTTTCACTGTTGAATATAGCTGTGGGTTTGGGGTATATGGCCTTTATTATGTTGAGATATGTTCCCTCTAAACACATTTTGTTGAGTTTTTACTAATGAATGGATGTTGTATTTTGTCAAGTGCTTTTTCTGCTTCTACTGAAATTATCATACAGTTTTTATCCTTTCTCTTGTTAATGTGATTTATCAGTGTTGATTGCAGATATTGAGCCACTCTTACATCCCTGGAATAAACCCCATTTGATCATGGTGAATGATTTTTTTAACGTGTTGTTAGATTTGGTTTGCTAATATTTTGTTGAGGATTTTTATATCTATGTTTTGCAGACATATTTGCCTATAGTTTTCTCTCTCTCTCTCTCTCTCTTTTATTTTGTTTTTTTTGTTTTTGTTTTTGTTTTTTGGTAGTGACTTTATCTGGTTTTGGTATATGGGTAATCCTGGCCTCATAGAATGAATTTGGAAGCTTTCCTTCCTGTTCTATTTTTTGGAATTGTTTGAGAAGAATAGGCATTAACTCTTCTTTAAATGTTTGGTAGAATTCACCTGTGAAGCTGTCTGGTCCTGGACTTCTGTTTTTTTGGGAGTTTTTGATCATTGATTCAATTTCATTGCAAGTAATCAGTGTTCAAATTTTCTATTTCTTCTTCCTCATTCAGTTTTAGAATGTTACATATTCCTAGGAATTTATCCATTTCTTCTAGGTTGCCCATTTGTTGGTATATAATTTTTCATAGTATTCTCTTATAATCCTTTGTGTGGTTTTTTTCTCCTTCATTTCTGGCTTTATTTATTTAGAGTCTTCCCTTTTTTCTTGGTGAGTCTGGCTAAAAGCTTATCAATTTTGTTTAACTTTTGAAAGAACCAGCTCCTAGTGTCATTAATCTGTTCTATTGGGTTGTTGTGGGTTTTTTTTTTTTCAGTCTCTATTTCACTTATTTCTGCTGTAATCTTTATTATTTCCTTCCTTTTACTTTTTTTTTCCTAGTTTCTTCAGATGTAAGGTTAGGTTATTTATTTGAGATTTTTCTGGTTTCTTGATGTAAGACTATATTGCTATAATCTTCCCTCTTAGAACAGCTTTTGCTGCATCCCAAAGATTTTGGACAATTGTGTTTTCATTTTCATTTGTCTCCATCTATTTTGAGATTTCCTCTTTGATTACTTGATTGACCCATTCATTGTTAAGTATGTTATTTAGTCTCCATATATTTGTATTGTTTTTTTTCAGATTTTTGCTTGTAGTTGATTGTTAGTTTTATACTGTTGTGTTTGGAAAAACTGCATAATATGATTTCAGTTTTTTTAATTTATTGAGATTTGTGGACTAATATGTCATCTGTCCTGGGGAATGTTCCATGTGCACTTGAAAAGAATGTGTAGTCCACTGTCTTGGGGCCGAATGTTCCGAATATGTCTGTTAGATCCCTCTGATCCACGTGTCATTCAAAGCCACTGTTTCCTTGTTGATTTCTCTCTGGATGATCTCTACATGGATGTAAGTGGAGTGTTAAAGTCTCTTACTATTTTTGTATTACTGTCAATTTTTTCCCTTTATGTCTGTTAATATTTGCTTTATGTATTTAGGTACTTCTATGTTGTGTATAGGTATTAGCGATTGTTATATTCCCTTGTCCTTTTGTCTCTTGTTAAAGTCTGTCTTGTACGATGAAAAGAAAGCTAAGGTAACAACATTTACACTTCCATTTGCATGGCAAATGTTTTTACATCCCTTATTACTTTCAGTCTGCATGTATCTTTAGCTCTGAAGTGAGTCTTTTGTAGGCGGCATATAAATGGATCTTGTTTTTTATCCATTCAGTCACCCGATGTTTTTTGATTTGAAAGTTTAGTCCATTTACACTTAAAGTAATTACTGAGGGGCTCTTGGTTGGCTCAGTCAGTAAAGCATGCAACTCTTAATCTTAGGGTTGTGAGTTCAAGCTCCCTGTTGGACATAGAGCTTACTTTAAAAAAATAAAACAGGGGCACCTGGGTGGCTCAGTCGGTTAAGTGTCCGACTTTGGCTGAGGTCATGATCTCACAGTTTGTGAGTTCGAGCCCCGCATTGGGCTCTGTGCTGACAACTCAGAGCCTGGAGCCTGCTTCAGATTCTGTGTCTCCTCCTCTCTCTGCCCCTCCCATGCTCATGCTCTGTCTCTCTCTGTCTCTCAATAATAAATGTTAAAAAATAAATAAATAAAATAAAATAATTTAAATAAAATAATTATTGATAGGCATGTACTCATTGCCATTTTGTTACTTCTTTATGGTTGTTTTTGTCATTCTTTGTTCCTTTTTCTCTTGCTCTTTTTCCTTGTGGTTTGATGGCTTTCTTTAGTGTTATGTTTGGATTCTTCTCTATTTTTTTCTATTATAGGTTTTTGATTTGTGGTTACCATTAGGTTCTTTTATAACATGTTTTGCATGTAGCAGTCTATATGAAGTTGATGGTCACTTAAGTTTGAGCCCATACTAATAGCACTAGATTTTTACTCCCCACCCCCACGTTTTATGAATACAATGTCATATTTTACATCCTTCTATTTTGCAAATCACTTGACTGATTCTTATAATTCGCTTTACTGCTTTTGAGCTTTAACCTCCATGCTGGTTTTATAAGTGATTAATCTGCTTTTATTATGTTTGTATTTACCTGTGAAATTGTTTTCCTTTCATAATTTTCTTATTCCTGATTATGGCTTTTTTTTTTTCTTTCCAAAGAATTCCCTTTAACATTTCTTGTAAGGCTGGTTTAGTGATGAAGTCCTTTAACTTCTGTATGTTTGGGGAACTCTTTATTGCTCCTATTCTGAATAATAACCTTGCTGGGTAGAGTATGTTGTTCACAGGATTTTTTCTTTCAGCACTTTGAGTATTTCATGCCACTCACTTCTGGCCTGCAAAGTGTCTGCTGAAAAGTCAGCTGATAGCTTTATGTAAACTGTTTTCTTCTGATGTTTTTAAAATTCTCTCTTTATCACTACTTTTTAAATTATTGTGTGCCTTAGTGTGGACCTTCTTGTGTTCCTCTTATTGGGGGGTCTCTTATTTCTGGATCTGGATGTCTGTTTCCTTCCACAGATTAGGGAAGTTTTCAGGTATTATTTCTTCAAATAAGTTTTCTGACCTCTTCTCTCTGTCTTCTCCTTCTGGGATCCCTGTACAGGGAATGTTACTACGCTTGATGATGTCACAGAGTCTGCTGAACCTGTTTTTATTTTTTTATTACTCTGTTGTTTTTGCTGTTCAGCTTGGTTGCATTCCATTACTCTGTCTTCCAGGTTGCTGATCCATTCTTCTGCTTCCTCTAATCTGCTGTTGATTTCTCCAAGTGTATGTTTAAATTTCAGTTACTGAATTCTTTAGCCCTGACTGGTTCTTTTTTTTATATTTTCTATATCTTCATTGATGGTCTCACTTAGATTCTCACTATTTTCTCAAGTCCAGAGAGTATCTTTGTGATCATTACTTTGAATTCTTCATCAGGCATATTGCTTATTTCCATCTCATTTAGCTCCCCTCCTACCCCTTTTGATGTGGTTTTCTCTCTGTAATTCACTGTGGAAGGTCTATTCTGTCAGTCTGCAGGTTGTTTTCAGAATTAGTCGCATAGATGTAGCTCCTGTCTTGATGTGCCCATGGGAGGAGGTGAGCTCAGGATCCTCCTACTCTGCTATCTTTCCCAAACTACTCCCATTCTGGTTTTTTGTTGTTGTTGTTGTTTGTTTGTTTGTTTTGTTTTTTCCTTATGCAGGCTCTACACCCAATGTGGGGCTTGAACTTATGACCCTGAGATCAAGTCGTATGCTCTACCAACCGAGTCAGCCAGGTGTCCCCTGGTGTTTTTGGTTTTGTTTTGTTTTTTGTTTTTTTTATAGTAGCTGTCCCAGTGTGCGTGAGGTAGTGTATCATTGTAGTTTTGGTTTTCATTTCTCTAGTAAATGATGTTGAGTATCTTTTCATGTGGTTATTGGCCATTTGTATATCTTCACTGGAGAAATGTTTAAGTCTTTTGCCCTTCTTTGAATTGGGTTTTTTGTTGGTGAATTAATTGTGAGAGTCGTGTCTATATTTTGGATATTAATCCCTTATCAGATATATGATTTGCAAATGTTTTCTCCCATTCTGTGGGTTTCCCTTTTACTCTGTGGGTAGTGTCTCTTAATGTACAAATTTTTAAAGTTTCATGAAGTCTAAGTTGTTTGTTTTTTCTTTAAACGTTTGGTAGAATTCAATAGCAAAGCCATTAGGTCCAGGACTTTTCTTGTTGGGAGATTTTGATTACTGACTAAATCTGTGTAGCTGTATAACAAGTTCTCCCATGTTATTCTTCTTTTCAAAATTATTTTAACTCTTCTGGTTTATCTGTCTTTGCATATAAGTTTTAGAATAACGTTGCTTATATCCAGCTATGAAAAGTCTGGTTGGAGTTTTGATAGGAATTACGGTAAACCTTTTTATCAATTTGGGGAAAATTGACATCTTTAATATGTAGATTCTTGCAATATATGAGCATGGTATGTCTCTCCATTTATTTAGATCTTTGATTTCTGTCATCAGCACTGTATAGTTTTTGGCATTTAAGTTCCTTAAATGTTTTGTTAGATTTACATCTAAGTTTTTGAGTAATTATAAATGGCATTGTAGTTTTTATTTCAATGTTCTGTTCATTGCCAGTATATAGAAATGTGGTTGATTTGGGCATACTTGTTTTGTAACCTGCAACCTTGCTGAACTCACTTATTCTAGGAATTTTTTTCTAGATATCTTGGAATTTTCTATGGAGATAGTCTTGTCCTTTCATCAAATGTTAACATGCTGTATTTGCTTCACATTTTTAAAAGAAATGAAAAAAACAGTTATAATTTCCTTCTTCTACTTCCCCAGAGATAGTTATCACTATCATGAATTGAGTGCTTAGTGTTTTCATATGTCTTCTTGTACTTCTCCTGTTTTAAATGTTTGAATATTCATGAATATTATATATTGTCCAGGTTTTAAAGGTTTATGTAAGCATGTACCCTTCTGCATTTGAGTTTTTTAGTTGACATTGTTTTGCCCCAGAATTTATCCCTGTTATAGAGTGCTGCCAAATATATTCATATAGCTACTGTGTAGTGTTCCACTGCATGAGTATATATTCTTCTGTTGGTGGACATGTAAGTTGCTTCCAATTTGTTGCTATTTGTTTTGTTTTTATTGATTTCTAAGAGTTCATTATATATTCCAGATTCTTACCTTTGTGGTTATTTGTGTGCCCAATATCTCCTCCTATACTTTGGCTTGTTTTTTAATTTTTTGGTGAGGTCATGTAGAAGTTAAGTCAGATGGATAAATCATTTCTTTTATGGTCTGATCTCTTGTGTGCCTCATTAGACCTAGTTCTACCCTGCGATCATAATATTATTCTTCTTACTAAATCAACCTGGAATTGTTCTGTGCTATCAGATATGTGAGTCTAAAGGTCTAATTTTATCATTTTCCATTTGAGTAGCCAGTTTTCTCCAAATCATTTATCAATATCCCATTCTTTACTCATTGATTTCCAAGATGACTGCTGTACTATCCAATTTCTTGATATGCTTTGGATTAGTTTCTGAGCTCTTCTGTTTGTCCTATTGCTATTTCTGTCTGTCCCTGCATCAATAAGTATCTTAGTCTCCTAATCTAGCCTAAGATAAGCCTTGATATCTGCTAGTGTGGATCCTCCTTGTTCTTCTTTTAAAGAATTATAGTTATTCATGGTTCTTTCCTCTTCATGATAAGTTTTAAGATCAGCTTGTCAAATTCCACATAAAATCTGCTGGGATTTTTATTGAAACTGACATTTTTAAATTTTTTGGTCTGTGATATCTCTCCAGTCACTCAAATCTTCAGTAGCCTTCAATATTCTTCATCTTGGGAGTGAACTTCTTTATCTTGAATGTCTTTAGCAGTTGATTAGATATATCTCAGATTTCTGAGTTATTTCTTTTGTCCTGTCATTCACCCAGCATATAACTAATGATTAGTATTTCTTAACCTTTAGGTTTATCTAGATTTTAAAAGAATTAGACTGTATGAATGTATAAACTAACTTTTCAGGAATTCGAAAAAGACAAAATGCCATTTAGCAAGTTTGAATCTTCTTGAAGAACAGAATTTTCTAAATAGGAAGGCAAAGTGTATAATACCTTTCCTTCTTTTATTCTTTATTATTTTTGTGGAATATCTGGTCTGTTAGTCTGTATGAGTTGAGTGGTTTCTTTTGCATTTTATGTGCCTTGGGTAAATGAAGTCAATTTAAAAAGGAACTTAATCCCTCACCACAAAAAAGAAATGGTGATTATGTGACATGATGGAGATATTAGTTAATGCTGTGGTGGTAATCATTTTGCAGTATATAAGTGTATCAAATCAATAGGCTGCATACCTTAAAATTACAGTGTTATATCAACTGTAGCTCAGTAAAGCTGAAAAAAGTAGGGGATTGATTAAGTAAATTGTTTTATTTAAATAAAGCTAGAAAAAAAAAATGTAGTCCTAGGACTATGGTGCTAATTTTTAGCACCAGGAGAACCACGCTGTGATTAAAAGTAAGTATACATTGCCATCCCCACTCAAGATTTACAATAGAGAGTGTTAGTAATTAAGTAATATGTATTACTTATAACTCCTATTGTAAAGTCCTAAAGCCATTCATAAGGCTTCCAAGCTACTACTATTCATTGAGCAGGTATATGCCTGAGCATATGAATAGACACAAAAACAGATTAAAATTTGTTTTAAGTCTGAATCTGTGGTTGTTGTTGGTAATTGGAGAGGCAGTGTAACATAATGATGGAGAATATGCACTTTGGAACCAGAAGCTGCCTGTTTCTAATCTTGGCTCTGTCACTTACAAGCAGTAAGTAAGGTAGTTAACTATTTTGTACTTCTGTTTCCTCATCTGTAAAATGAGAATAATAGTAGCACCTACTGCATAGGTTTGTTATAAGGATTAAGTTAATTAATATACATAAAACCCTTAGAAAAGTCCCTGGGACATAGTAGGGGCTTCATTAGTGTTATTAATAAGACATTCTTATTAATAAGATATTCTTGTTGATCATTATCAGAAATTCTCTAACTCTAAGGATCTTACGTATATTGAGAATAATGTATGTAAATGCCTAATTCTATAGCTGGCATATGGCATGAACACAATAAAATGATACCTATATTATAACTGTTAAGTGTTCATTTTTCTTATCTAGTTGCCTTAATTCTGTATTTGCTTGCAGAATCTTATTTTGTTCCGGGAAAAAAATGGGATCATTATTGTTTTTGAGAGAGTACTTCTTTGTTGTCAGTAACTTTTAATAATTATAATAGCTGCTATTTACTCATATATGCTACACAGTGCTCTAAGTGCTTTACCTATATTATTTGTATCCTCCAATCCTCTGCTATTACAGGGAGGTGCACTTTTTTCAATATTCAGTATGAGGTGACATTTTTTAAGTTTTTTTTCAATGTTTATTTTTGAGAGAGAGAGAGAAAGACACAGAGAGAGATTATAAGCAGGGGAGGGGCAGAGAGAGAGAGAGAGGGAGACATAGAATCCAAAACAGGCTCCAGGCTCTGAGCTGTCAGCACAGAGCACAACGCAGGGCTTGAACCCATGACCTGTGAGATCATGACCTGAACCAAAGTCGGATGCTTAACTGACTTAGCCACCCAGACACCCCATGGTGGTATTTTTGATAATTTCTAAAACAAATATTTTGAGGGAAACACTTAACAGGATTTCTTCAACAAACATTGTTAGATTAAAATTGATATCTTAGGGGTGCATGGGTGGCTCAGTCGGTTGGGTGGCTGACTTCAGCTCAGGTCATGATCTCGTGGTCTGTGAGTTCAAGCCCCGTGTCGGGCTCTGTGCTGATAGCTCGGAGCCTGGAGCCTGCTTTGGATTCTGTGTCTCCCTCTCTCTCTGCTCCTCCCCTGCTTGTGCTCTATCTCTGTCTCTCAAAAATAAATAAATGTTAAAAAAAATTTTTTTAATTTTGATATCTTAGTCTTGTTAAAAAAAAAAACACTTCACTAAAAATGAATTGATGAAAGTTTGAATATATTAAATCCAATAGTGTGAATATAATCTTTACCTTAAGGTAATTTAACTTTTGGTGGTTTACATTAATTTTATATAAGTAGGGGAGTTGCACTTTATTGCAAACACATTCTTCACTCACTATAACTGAAAGAATCCTGGAATCATAGACTAGGCAATCTGGGCAACTAACGTAGCTGGATGCATGCAGTCAGGTTTTTGAAGGAAGAGAGGATAGGTTTAGAAGAAGCAAGGAGAAATATTCCCCTTTTACAGGAAACGTGGAAGAGAAGCAGCAATCTCCAGATAAGAGGGCTTCCAGGGATAGCCATATTTCAATTAGGGAACAGAAGGGGAGCCTTTCAGGGAGAAGGCTGAGGCACAGGAGAATTTCCACTCAGTATAAATTATTCATTATCGTTCTTATCAGTGCCATCATCATTATTATTAGATTTTGTGATTAGCTATAGTGTGATACTATTTTTACTTCTGGACACTTGAGTGAACTTTATACTGTGGTATTAGTATGTAAGTTATTACTGATTAAATATATTTTATTTTCTGTATAAGTTTGGCCATCAGGCCTGTGATACTGAACATCAAAATATTCATTATCCTATCATACATATCAGAAAAGCATGTTTTAATCTCATTTTTGGATTAACTACTGTATGCCAGCCTCTTATCTGTTGCTGGAAAATACAAAGACAGGTAAGATATGATACCTCTTTTCAAAGAGTAGAATATATCTCGTGTGTGCACGTGTGCTTCCATGCATACACACCCTCAGACTGTTAGCAGTGGTCACATCTCAGACAATGAAGGAAATGAAAGGGGTGAGATAGTAAGGGGAACTTTCCATTTTTTGCCTGTGTTTTTTGACTCTATTGTTTAAGAAAGTCCTATAGTTCGTTAATAAAAATATTAAGAAAGAATTTATGGAAGTTATAGTTTTTCTTTGTAATAATTAATAGGAAGAATTGTATTTTCTAAGCCTTTGTTTCTTTCAGGCAGGGATACCAATGGGGCCAATGCCAGCAGCAGGAATGCCTTACCTTGGACAAACACCGTTCCTGGGAATGCGTCCCCCGGGCCCACAGTACACCCCAGACATGCAGAAGCAGTTCGCTGAAGAGCAGCAGTAAGAGACCTCGGGATTCAAACCTGAGGACGCATGATAGCAGTTATTTTAGGAACAGTCACATGGTTTCTAATGCACATTTGAAGCCCAAACAGTCATGTTACCTTTAAGATTCGTGAAATATTTCATTACATATAAGTTTTAAGCAAGGACAGACATTAGAGAGCCTCTCATTCAACTCTCTAATTTTACATCTAGAGAAAGGACAGTTTAGAGAAATGAAGCGACTTTGTCAGGCCAGATTACATAATTACTAGCAAATGTAGACTTCCTGATGCCCAAAGCATTGTTCTTTCTCCTGTGAGACACTGCCTTCCCAAGTTGGAGTTTTCTTTTTTGTCTACTTGCCTGTTTTTTGAGATTACTTTTGAATGCAAAAGAATTTGTCTCTTCCCCTTCCAAATTAGACAAGGAATAAATTCATGTCTATAATTTAAGCATATATTTTTTTGGACACCTTTCATATATTTTGAAATTAATATATTGGGGAAATAGTATTGTCATAAGAAAATTAGATCTAATTAGCAATGAAGTTGTTAGTTCTAGAAATGTAAGGCAATACTGCTGAAACTGTTAGAAGTACGAATAGAACACAATTGATAATGCCCCTGCAGTTAGTTCTTTACTATGTTGCTTTTCCTTCAGAAAACGATTTGAACAGCAACAGAAGCTCTTAGAAGAAGAAAGAAAAAGACGCCAGTTTGAAGAGCAGAAGCAAAAGCTCAGGCTTTTGAGTAGTGTGAAACCCAAGGTAATCTTTTCCACTGCCACAGCGCACACACGCCTTGCATGTGCCTCATGCTCATTCAGTGGATTCTGTCACTGGGGCACAAGCCCAAGCTTATGCTGTGGTTGGTTGATTTTGCTTTATCTGATTCCACAAGTGAAGAATTCTCCTTTTCCTATAAGACGCTGTATGGTTGAGGAGGGTGGGCTATCAACCATCATCTTCTCAACTCCTTTTTACTACCACTGGTGTTTGTGATCTTTTCTTGGGAAGGTTAATCATGGATCTTGATATTAATTAATTCAGGATACTTAATATCAGTTGTATCCTGAAGTATTTATAAATGGACCTTTTAATATTTTTTGTATTTTATAGTGTTGTTCTATGCCTTTGGTATACTTATAACACTTACCAGTGTTTTTCTGATTCAGAGAATTCCCTATCAGAAGTATGCGGTAAAAATTTTGAAAATAGACCAATCTCTGTACTTTTAATTTGGGAGGATCTAGGATGAAGTGAGACATAAGTGAAGATATATCCATACATTTATTGTCTTCTAGACAGGAGAGAAGAGTAGAGATGATGCTTTGGAAGCCATAAAAGGAAACTTAGATGGGTTTTCCAGAGATGCTAAAATGCATCCTACTCCAGCATCGCACCCTAAGAAACCAGGTAATATTAATTTAAAATTTTCTTTTGGAGGGGCGCCTGGGTGGCTCAATCTGTTGAGCGTCCGACTTCGGCTCAGGTCATGATCTCGCAGTCCGTGGGTTTGAGCCCCGTATTGGGCTCTGTGCTGACAGCTCAGAGCCGGGAGCCTGCTTTGGATTCTGTCTCCCTCTCTCTGCCCCTCCCCGGCTCGTGCTCCGTTTCTCTCTGTCTTTCAAAAATGAATAAACGTTAAAAAAAATTTTTTTTTAATTTTAATTTGGAGGCGCTTGGGTGGCCCAGTCAGTTAACCATCTGGCTCTTGGTTGCAGCTCAGGTCATGATCTCAAGGTTCGTGAGTTTGAGTCCCACATCAGGCTTTGCGCTGGCAGTGCAGAGCCTGCGTGGGATTCGCTCTCTCCACCCCTCCCGCTCATGCACACATGTGTCCTCTTTCTCTCTCAAAATAAATAAAACTTAAAAAAACTTTTTTCTTTCGTTGGAAGGTGATTTTCTGTGTGTTTAATTGACCAATATGTGTGGGTATTATGTCAGTGCTCATCTAATCCTTCAAGCTAAGTGAAGATTTGGATGTTTAAAATTTACAGGGGGTTAAGAATAACATATCATTAATAGGTGAAGAGTTGTCAAATCATTCAGCCAACCAAGTACTTTTTTCTGCTGGTATATATTACATTAATAAATTTTATCCTAAACCCTTATATTGTAGTACCTTTTATAGATGGGAT
The DNA here is from genome assembly GCF_028018385.1 of Neofelis nebulosa. Classification (NCBI taxonomy): domain Eukaryota; kingdom Metazoa; phylum Chordata; class Mammalia; order Carnivora; family Felidae; genus Neofelis; species Neofelis nebulosa. Next base: position 55,441,010 of record NC_080797.1, on the reverse strand, counting down.
CAGGAGGGAATAATCTAATATTGGCACAGTAACCAGTTCTTGACTTTCTGGGACAGCTTTAACTCTGTCCTATTAATTTCACTTGTTAGATTATATACTCGGATGCAAAGTAAAATATACAGCAAGATTGAAAAGAGAATGGATATTAGGAATCAGATTGAGTTCAGAGAGGAAAAACATAAGTAAAAATGAAAATTTTAAGCTGAATAAGCTAGTCAAGAAGTAATTTAAAAATAGATTTTGGAATGCTGAAACTGAACCCTGCGTGGAACTTAGAAGAAGGAGAAGACAGGAGTGGTCATTGTTAGGGCATGTTCTGACCATAGAGAATGACCTTTTTGGACAACTAGGTGTAGCTTAACAATCTCATTGTTAAATAATAAATTGGTGTTTTGATATTTAAATAGTCTCATGAGTTCAGTCAACATACATGCAGTTAGTTATTCCTTATCCAAAAAAAAAATGTTTTCTGAAACAAACCCAAGAAGTTTCCAGAGTTTCTCCAGTTAGAGACTTAACCTAGGCCTAAAGTATATAAAAAGAGTTTCCAGCCTTTTACCCACCAAAGTCATCTTTTAATCTCCCCCCGTACCATAAAATATTGACTATACAAATTATCACATAATTTTGTACTTATCACATATATAACTGTGAGAGTTTATAAGCCAAAATATGTACCACGTAGGATTAACATAATTCCAGTCAAATGCAAAGAAACATTTGTTTAGCCTTTGCAGCCTTATTGCTTATTAAGTAGGATCCATTTAAAAAATACTCATAGTAGGGCCACCTGGGTGGCTCAGTTGGTTGAGCGTCCGACTTCAGCTCAGGTCATGATCTCACGGTTTGTGAGTTCGAGCCCTGTGTCGGGCTCTGTGCTGACAGCTGAGATCCTGGAGCCTACTTCAGATTCTGTGTCTCCCTCTCTCTCTGACCCTCCCCTGCTTGTACTCTGTCTCTCTCTCCCTCAAAATAAATAAACATAATTTTTTTTTTTTAATACTCATAGTAGCTCTTAGTTTTCCATTACTGCTGTTTTCTACCAGTGCTGCTCTGAGAACCCAAATTGAGAGCTTAAATCCACACTCTCCTAACCATTATTGGGAGGGGTTGGAATTCATTGGATCATAGCTTTTTTTTTTTTTTTAACAAAATTAATTAATTTTGGATACTCATTTTGCATACCTGGAAGCATTAAAGTTTCTATTTCATGGATCTGAAAGAGAAGCATGTAGTATTCCCATTTTTCAGATAAGAACCTTTTTTTTTTTTTAATTTACATCCAAGTCAGCATATAGTGCAATGATGATTTAAGGAGTAGATTCCTTAGTGCCCCTTACCCATTTATCCCATCCTCCCTTTCACAGCCTTTCCAGTAACCCTCTGTTTGTTCTCCATATTTAAGAGTCTCGTATGTTTTGTCCCCCTCCCTGTTTTTATATTTTTGCTTTCCTTCCCTTATATTCATCTGTTTTGTATCTTAAAGTCCTCATTTGAGTGAAGCCATATGGTATTTGTCTTTCTCTGACTAATTTCGCTTAGCACAATACCCTCTAGTTCCATCCACATGGTTGCAAATGGCAAGATTTCATTCTTTTTGATTGCCGAGTAAAACTCCATTGTATATATATACCACATTATCTTTATCCATTCATCCATCAATGGACATTTAGGTTCTTTCTATACTTTGGCTATTGTTGATAGTGCTGCTATAAACATTGGGGTGCATGTGCCCCTTCAAAACAGCACACCTGTATCCCTTGGATAAATACCTACTAGTCCAATTGCTAGGTCGTAGGGTAGTTCTATTTTTAATTTTTTGAGGAACCTCCATACTGTTTTCCAGAGTGGCTGCACCAGTTTGCATTCCCATCAGCAGTGCAAAAGAGATCCTCTTTCTCTGTATCCTCACCAACATCTGTTGTTGCCTGAGTTGTTAATGTTAGCCATTCTGACCGGTGTGAGGTGGTATCTCATTGTGGTTTTGATCTGTATTTCCCTGATGATGAGTGACATTGAACATTTTTTCATGGGTCAGTTGGCCATCTGGATGTCTTCTTTGGAGAAGTGTCTATTCATGTCTTTTGCCCATTTCTTCACTGGATTGGTTTTTGGGTGTTGAGTGATCAGTTCTCCATAGATTTTGGATACTAACCCTTTATCTGATATGTCATTTGCAAATATCTTCTCCCATTCCATTGATTGCCTTTTAGTTTTGCTGATTGTTTCCTTTGCTGTGCAGAAGCTTTTTGTTTTGATGAGGTCCCAAAATTCATTTTTGCTTTTGTGTCCCTTGCCTCTGGAGACGTGTTGAGTAAGAAGTTGCTGTGGCCAAGGTCAAAGAGGTTTTTGCCTGCTTTCTCCTCAAGGACTTTGGTAGCTTCCTGTCTTACATTTAGGTCTTTCCTCCATTTTGAGTTTATTTTTGTGGATGGTGTAAGAAAGTGGTCCAGCTTCATTTTTCTGCATGTTGCTGTCCAGTTTTCCCAGCACCACTTGCTGAAGAGACTGTCTTTATTCCATTGGATATTCTTTCCTGCTTTGTCAAGGATTAGTTGGCCATACATTTGTGGGTCCATTTCTGGGTTCTGTATTCTGTTCCACTGATCTGAGTGTCTGTTTTTGTGCCAGTACCATACTGTCTTAATGATTACAGCTTTGTAATACAGCTTGAAGTCTGGCAGATGAGAACCTTTTTAAAAAAAGACTCCTTCTGTGACATTAGACTTTCATGAATGTTAAAACAACTTAAAGTAGCTAAAAATGTGAAAAAGCTTTACATATAGAAAACCCTAAAGACTACCAAGAGAATGTTAGAACAGGTAAACGAATTCAATGAAGTTATAGGGTACAAAGTCAACATGCAAAAATCTGTTGTGCTTATATATACTAAGAGCAAACTATCAGAGAAATTAAGAGAACAGTTTCATTTACCCTTGAATCAAATAGAATTAAATAGTAATAAAAATAGTAATAAATTTAACTAACAAGGTGAAAGACCTGTATGCTAAAAACTTTAAGACATTGATGAAAGAAATTAAGGAAGACACATACAAAAAAAGGAAAGATGTTTTTGTGCTCATGAATTGGAAGAATTAATTTTGTTAAAAATGTCTTCCAAAGCATTCAACAGATTCAGCGCAATTCCTATCAAATTCCAGTGGCATTTTTCACAAAAATAGAACCATCCTAAAATTTGTATAGAATCTTGAAAGACCTTGAATAGCCAAAACAGTCTTAAGAAAGAAAGCTCAAGGCGTGATGTACCCTGATTTCAAACTATATCACAGAGCTGTGGTAATCAAAACAGTATGATATTGGCATAAAAATGGAAACATAGATTAGTGGAACAGAATAGAGAGCCCAGAATTAAATCCAACTGTACATGGTAAATTAATTTATGACAAAGGAAGCAACACACAAATGGGGAAAGTACAGTCTGTTCAATAAACAGTGTTGAGAAAACTGAACAGCCCATGCAAAAGAATGAAAGTAGAGCACTGTTTCACACCATACACAGAAATGAACTCAACATATATTAAAGACTTGAATGTAAGACCTGAAACCATAGAACTCTTCAATGAAAACATAGGCAATAAGATCTTTGATGTTGGTTTTGGCCATATTTTTTTGGACCTGATTCCAAAATCAAAGGCAACAAAAGCAAAAATAAACAAGTGACTTGGGGCACCTGGCTGTCTCAGTCAATGGAGCATATGACTCTTGATCTCGGGATTGTGAGTTTGAGCCCCACATTGGGTGTAGAGATTACTTTAAAAAATCTTTTTTTTTTAAAATTTTTTTAATGTTTATTTATTTTTGAGACAGAGAGAGATGGAGCATGAATGGGGAAGGGTCAGAGAGAGAGGGAGATACAGAATCTGAAGCAGGCTCCAGGCTCTGAGCTGTCAGCACAGAGCCCGACGTGGGGCTCAAACTCACAGACCGTGAGATCATGACCTGAACCGAAGTCAGACGCTTAACCGACTGAGCCACCCAGGCGCCCCAGCTTTAAAAAATCTTTTTAAAAAACGGGACTGTATCAAATTAAAAAGCTTCTGCACAGCAAAGGAAACCATCAACAAAATAAAAAGGCAACTAGCTGAGTGGGAGAAAATAATTTGCAAATCATAGATCCATAAGGGCTGATATCCAAAATATAAAAAGAACTACAACTCAATAGCAAAAAAAATCTAATGGAAAAAAATGGACAGAGGATCTGAGTAAACATTTTGCCAAAGAAGACATACAGATGTTCAACAGGTACATGAAAAGATGTTCAACATCACTAATCATTAGGGAAATGCAAATCACATTGCAAACCACAATGAGATACCACTTTATACCTGTTAGAATGGCTGGTATCAAAAAGACAAGAAACAACAAGTGTTGGCAAGGATGTGGAGAAAAGGGAACCCTCATGCATTGTCGGTGGGAATATAAGTTGGTGCAGCCACTGTGGAAAACAGCATGGAGGTTCCTCAAAAACTTAAAAATAGAACTACCATATGATCCAGCAATTCCACAAGTGGATATTTATCCAAAGAAAATGAAAACACTAACAAAAAAATATACTCACCCCTATGCTCATTGCATCATTATTTAGCCAAGGTGTGGGGGCAACCTATATGTACCTTGATGAATGAATGGGTAAAGAAGATGTGGTATATGTATACAATGGAATACTACTCAGCCATAAATAGCCAAGGTATGGGGGCAACCTATGTGTACCTTGATGAATGAATGGGTAAAGATGTGGTATATGTATACAACGGAATACTACTCAGCCATAAAAAAGAATGGAATCTTGCCATTTGCAACAATGTAGATAGATCTTGAGGGTATTAGACTTAGTAAAATAAGTCAGACAGAGAAAGACAAATCCCATATGATTTCACTTGTATGTGGAATCTGAGAAAAAAAAACAAACAGAAAAATATAATAGAATGGTAGTTGCCAGGGTGGAGTGGGGAGGTGGGTGAAATGGGTGAAGATAGTCAAGAGGTTCAAACTTCCAATTATAAAATAAGTCATGGGCAAATAAGATGTGGTATGTATATACAATGGAGTATTACTCGGCAATCAAAAAGAATGAAATCTTGCCATTTGCAACTACGTGGTTGGAACTGGAGGGTATTATGCTAAGTGAAATTAGAGAAAGACAAATATTATATGACTTCACTCATATGAGAACTTTAAGAGACAAAACACATGAACATAAGGGAAGGGAAACAAAATAATATAAAAACAAGGAGGGGGATAAAACATAAAAGACTCATAAATATGGAGAACAAACAGGGTTACAGGAGGGGGTGTGGGAGGGGGGATGGGCTAAATGGGTAAGGGGCACTAAGGAATCTACTACTGAAATCATTGTTGCACTATATGCTAACTAATTAGGATGTAAATTTAAAAAATAATTAAAAAATTAAAAATTAAAAAAAAGAAAAAATAAGTCATGGGGTTGTAAGGTACAGTATGGGAACTGTAGTCAATAATATTGTAATGCATATTTGAAAGTTGGCTTAAAGTTCTCATGAGGGGAAAATTTTTTGTAACTTTGGTGAAATGGTAATGAGACTGTGGTGATCATCTCACAGTGTTTACTAATATCGAATCACTGTGTTGTCCACCTGAAACTATAATGTTATGTGTTAGCTGTACCTCAACAGTAATAAAAAGGGCAGATTGAGAGGTACTTAGTCCAGTTTGAATCTGGATGTGGATGATGGAAGGACAGAGATGGAGATAGGGATGATGTTGCCTTTATCTGCCTATGTGTAACTCTAGTTTTTATGTATTAGTTTTTAAATATTTATTTATCTTGAGAAAGAGGTAGAGAAAGAATCCCAAACAGGCTCCGCACTGTCAGTGCAGAGCCTGACGGAGGTGGGGAGGGGAGAGGGAGGGGGGATCTCATGGCTGGATCTCATGAACTGCGAGATCGTGACCTGAGCTGAAATCAAGAGTTAGACAGACGCCTAACTGACTGAGCCACCCCAGGCACCCCTCTATGTGACTCTAGTTTTTTAAAGTTGCTTTTTTTAAATTTTGTGGATTTCGAAAAAATATGAAGAAGCAAAAATGATATTGTTAAATGATGCCCCTGTAGAGAAGGTTTATTACATAAGTAAATCTCACATTTAACAGTAAAAAGCCCCAATGATGTTGATAGACATTAGAGCCAAAGATCTTTTAAACATAGTCCTCATTCAGGGTTTACTTTCTTAAAAGGACTGTTGAGTTGTTTGATTTAGCTCTTTATGGCATCCTGATTTTGATGCTTTTTATAATATCACCTTGGTAATGTGTGTAATATTCTTTTGTAATTTTCATTCCTCATGTGATAACTTCACTGATGTGAACTACATATGCAAAGTGTATGGATTAGTCATGATACATCAAAAATGACAAGTATGTATCATGCATTGTTTGTGACTGGCATAATTAATCATCAGAGTATATATTTGTCCAAAACATATTCAGCAACATATAGGTAGATTTTCTAATATATGGAACATATTGGTTGAGAGGATATTATGCAACAGATCACTTGGGTGTCAAAAGTAATCACCACTTAAAAAAAAAAAAAGTAATCACTACTTTCATGTAAATTACTAGTGGTCTCAGAGGAAAAAAGTGGTATTAACCTAATAAAAGAAGGAAAGAAGTTTTGAGTTTTACATTTTTCTGTTTTTGAACAAAATGCAAAATAGCTATAAAACTGCTTTTTGAAAAGAAATGAATTGTGTGTAAATAGCCATCAAAGTGTTTTTCATTCACTTAATAATTCCATTTGGCTGTCATTACATGTTATTTCTTGTTCACTTCTGTTATTCATGTTTCAGTATATTCTTTTGGGATTGTACTGCATCTTAATTTCTTTTTCCTTGTTGATTTTCATTTCCGTGTGTTTCATTGCCATTTTCCGTTTTGCAGATTATCCCACACCATCTCATTCTACTAAAACTGTCTCCCCATCACCTGCCTTTCTTGATGAAGAAGAATTCAGTGACTTTATGCAGGGGCCCGTTGAAGTTCCCACATGTGGTCCTTCTTCCACTTCCCAGCCTTTTCAGTCTTTCCATCCCACCACCCCATTTGGCCAGTTGCATACACAGAAGGCTGGAGCACAGCCTCTCCCTCCAGGTCAGATTCCAGTGTCTTTTGCCTTACATGGTGTCCCTGGGCAAATTCCTTCTTTCTCTACTGCTGCAGCCTCATACAATGTACAGAAAGCAGGTAACTCCTAGAATGTTAATGAAAGTATTCTTAAAATAATCTAGGATAATTTACTTCTCTTATATAAGTAGAGTAATACACTGATGTTGGTAAGGAAATGTGTACCGGAATATATGAGTACTATTGAAATTCACCAAAATAAGAATATCGATTTTTTAATTCTGGGAGCTTCACATTCTGGAAAAATGATTTAAAACTTTGGCTCCTAAATTAGGAGCTATTTAAATCACTTTCGAACTTTAAAAGCAAACTGATTTCTACATGAGATTTCTCTTGTTTGGGAAAATCACCAATATTTTGTTCAGAGTAACGAGCCAAGAAGAGTTGCTTTAGAAAGTGCTCTCTGGTTCGGTGGTAGAGCACTTGGGGGTCAGATGCCTGGTTCTCCATTTATTGTCAGTGTGTCCTTGGACAAATTTTGAAACTGAACCTCAGGTGTATCACTTGTGAACCAAAGGGGATGGGAGGCACTAATACACTGCTTCTTGAGACATTGTGCTGAGAAAGATTGTAGCAGATATGGACTTAGTCCAAACTTCCTCAGTTGGCAGATGTAGAAACAGACCCAGAGGTGATGTTACTGGCCAGGGGCCTCCCTAGCCGTGAGGGGAAGTGTCTCTCTGGTGTAAGTCACCAGATTTCTAAGGTAGTACTCCTTCCACTATACCGTTCGACCTGCTGGCTTACAGAATTCCTGAGAACCAAAGTAGGTAATGATGTTTTAAGTTCTCTAAACTCTCTAAAGCCTTTCAGGTCCTATACAAGTGTGTGGTGATTGGATTATTTCAAAAATCTACATTATGTGTGGCAGGGTCTACCCTTTAGAACCTGGGGGTGGAAATGGATGATTCAAAAAAATCAGAAATTTGCAATTATATACAAATAATCCTTCATGCTGTTTGTTTAGGCCCTTCCTTGGAGGAGAAGCTCCTAGTATCTTGTGATATAAGTTCATCTGGGCAGGAACAAATTAAATTAAATACCTCTGACGTTGGTCACAAAGCCCTAGGCCCAGGTTCCAGTAAGAACCATCCCAGTTTAACGGCCAAAAACGGGGGTGCTATAGATGGACGTGTAAGTGGTACCACCATTGCAGAGGCAGAAAAGACTTCAGACCAAAACCTATCCATTGAAGAGAGTGGTGAGCTCATGAAATATTCAGCCAAAGTTTATTTAACCAAATATCGCTCAAATGCTAACACCTTAAGCATTAATCTTAAAATGAATGCTGCTTGATTTTTGCTAATCAGTATTGTGCTTAAAATATTTTTAATGCATTCCTTTCTCCAATTAACCCCTACGATTTTGCTCTGAATTCTTTCCACAGTTATTCCTTTTAAAAATGTTTGATAACCAGTTTTTTTAATCAGAATTATTCCTGATTTAAAATTTCTTTTCCTTTTATTTTATAAAAGCTTTTTCCTTTCTTACACTTTCTATTCTTCCATAAGGGTTGAAAGTTAAAATTTAACTGGAAAAGTCACCAATGAGAATATGATTTTGCTTCTGTGAAATAAATCATACACACTGCTGCCTAAAAGGTCCAAATTTTTATAAACTTAGCTTGCAGAGATGAATTAGAATTTGGGCAGCCTAGGAGGCAAACTTTTGGAGGATATTTTACTGAACAGAATAAAAAATCCTATATGTCCAAGGCAGCAGTGTCATATTCAGGTGGAAAAAAGTCAGAGTGTACAAAGAAATATTATTAAAAGCTGCAGGTAAAGCTTGAGCAATTACATTTTTTTACATAGGTAATTTTTAAACCACCAGCTGTCATGTTTTCTTCTTTAATTTGTAACACACATGAAATGGTGCAAGCCTTGTATGATTCAGAATATTGATTTGGTACATCTTAGGGGTTTTTTTTGTTTACTCTTTAGGACATAGTTAACGTACAAGAGAAATTTAGAAACCAAATATTTTCATTGTATTGGTGACTTTTTTTTAGTATCTCCAGCCAGCGCTCTTATAAAAAACAGTGACTCTGCGATTTCCCCATCTTCTGCATGGACTGTTATGTACATTAAATAATGTTTCTTATCTTCTAGGTGTGGGAGTATTTCCCTCACAGGATCCTGTTCAGCCCAGAATGCCGCCTTGGATTTACAATGAGAGTTTGGTTCCAGGTAAAAAAGCTACTTTGTCTAGGATTCCCATCTGGATATTTTGCTTCAGATGTTGAAAACGTAGTTGTGAATATTTACTGTTGTGATTACAAAATATGCAGAAGAAATTTTTACTTTTTTCTTGTTTATTCTTTTCTGAAAGAGTACAGAAAATTAAAAAGGATCCAGTATTTAAGACAGCCTTATAGGTGAAATGGCTATATAAATGTAGGAAAAATGTTTTGCTTTAATGTTTTATTAGCCATCATAGACTTTTATTTCTAAAAGCTTTCCCTAGATTTACCATGCTTTAAAAGATATGGTTATTGGGGTGCCTGGATGGCTCAGTTGGTTGAATGTCCAACTCTTGATATTGGCTCAGGTCATGATCCCCAGAGTCATGGGATCACGCCCTGTGTCAGTCTCCACATTGAGCGTGGAGCCTGCTTGAGATTCTCTCTCTCCCCCTCTCTCTTGCTCACACATGCACATGCTCTCTTTCATGCATGCGCTCTCTAAAATAAAAAAAAAAAATTATTATAAATAAAAGATTATTATTTATTTCATAGATTATTAATAACTTACCAATAATAGTATTAATACATTTAATGCAATTTTATGAACTCTTGGTGATTATATATTTTAAAAATCTATTCTTATGACTTATCATGTAATATATGAAGTGAAAGACTAAGTGGCATCTTTTTCAGTCAACATTGGGAGGTGATGTTTCCTTTTCTCTTTGTAGAGATTATTAACTGTTGAGCCAATAAAATCACGAAGGTGCATATTTTGTGATAGTATTCAGTTGATACCAGAAAATAGTCTAAGCCATGGCTGATGTGAATACAGTAATGACTATTACAGCAGCATATGTTAATCAGTTTTAATATATTGTGTCTTGTTCATTTTGCTCTATTTTGCCAATCCCTTGAAATCTAAAGGTAACTTTCATCAGATCTTTGGTTTTCTAGATTGATCATTAGACTAAAGTTGTTCTATGCTTGATTAAATAAAAGTCATGCAAGGGTCCCTGAAATTCTGTTTGGAAAAAAACCAGTAATATCTACTTTACATCATTATCACATACTCAGTTGAAAGGCTAATTTCCCCAAATCCTGTGAGACTTCAGCTGTACATAAAACAATAGGTTTTCTTCCAAGTGCCCATTAGATAATTTGCATCATCTTCTTCTCTGTCTTCAAGCCAAACAAACAAAAAGCCAGATCTGGTAAATTTTGGAGTTCTGTCCATTTTCTGCCAGCTTATATTCATTTTGTACCCTCCTTGTGAACATACATGCACACATAGTTTCCTAGCCAAAATATGTGTTCTTATGGCCAGCCTACTAACCTATAATCCATATTTAAATATTGGATGTAGGGGCACCTGGGTGGCTCAGTCGGTTGAGCGTCTGACTTCAGCTCAGGTCATGATCTCACAATTCATGGGTTCGAGCCCTGCGTGGGGCTCTGTGCTGACAGCTGAGAGCCTGGAGCCTACTTTGGATTCTGTGTCTCCCTCTCTCTCTGCCCCTTTCCCGCTCACATGCTGATTGTTTCTATCTCTCAAAAATAAACAAACATTAAAAAAATTTAAATTTGAATTTCAGGTAAATAGTAAATTATTAATTAGTATAGAAGTGTGTCCCATGCAGTATTGGCGTCCTAAATTTTATATGACAACCTCGTCTCTAATAGCCTTTCCCAACTTGTCCTTTGGAAACCCCATTTTATTGTGGAAAAACTCCCAACAGTCCCTTCCTTTTTTCAAACATGTATTCTGCTTTCTCACCTTTACTGAAACTGCCTTTCTCTGAAGGCTCTATTCCCATAGCACCTTACCCAGTGATGTTTTCTCTCACAGACTCTGACTGGGGCAGGAGATAGGTGGTATTGGTATAATTCTTGCCTCCCCACCACTGTTTTCAAACTATTCCCACCATCATTATTCTACAACTTGTCTTTTAAAGCATCTAGGGGTGCCTAGGTGGCTCAGTCAGTTGAGCGTCTGACTCTTGGTTTCGGCTCAGGTCACAATCTCACGGTTTGTGAGTCTGAGCCTTGTGTTGAGCTCTGCAGTGGCAGTGCAGTGCCTGCTTGGGATTCTTTCTCCCTCTCTCTCTTCCCCTCACCTGCTTGAGCTATTTTTCTTCTCTCTCTCTCTCAGAATAAATAAATAAACATAAAAAATAAAGTCCAAAGCATCTGTTTATACCACCTCCATTTTAGTGTTGTTACTATCCTCTCCTGAATTATAAGACTTTCTCTGACCTTTGGCCCCAAATCTTCATTTTACCACGCTCCATCCTGTCTTCTAAGCTCCAGACCCTAATTATATTGGATATTTCCAATTGAATGATCTTTATAGCAGTTCAAACCCTGACACATTTTCAGTTCTATTAAAGCAGTTTGACCTAAGATTATTCTTTTAAAAAAAATTTTTTTTAATATTTGTTTATTTTTGAGAGAGACAGAGCATGAGCAGGGAAGGGACAGAGAGGGAAAGAGACACAGAATCCAAAGCAGGCTCTAGGCTCTGAGATGTCAGCACAGAGCCCAACTTGGGGCTTGAACCCACGAGCTATGAGATTATGACCTGACTCGAAGTAGGACACTTAACAAACTGAGCCACCCAGGCAACCCAAGATTATTCTTATATAAGCAACAATGACAACAGAAAATAGCAATCACTTATAATATGTTTACATTTGTAATCTGGTCTTTCCTTTGATAGATGCCTATAAGAAAATTTTAGAAATCACAGTGACCCCAACTGGAATAGATACTGCTAAACTTTATCCCATTCTGATGTCATCTGGACTGCCCAGGGAAACTCTTGGACAGATATGGGCCTTGGCTAATCGAACTACACCTGGCAAACTTACTAAGGAAGAACTTTATACTGTTCTCGCCATGATAGCGGTAACACAGGTAAGACACTGTTTCTTTTTTTTAAAATTTTTTTTTTTTTTAACATTTATTTATTTTTGAGACAGAGAGAAACAGAGCATGAACGGGGGAGGGTCAGAGAGAGAGGGAGACACAGAATCTGAAACAGGCTCCAGGCTCTGAGCAGTCAGCACAGAGCCCGATGCGGGGCTCGAACTCACGGAGCGCGAGATCGTGACCTGAGCCGAAGTCGGACGCTTAACCGACTGAGCCACCCAGGTGCCCCAAGACACTGTTTCTTAAGTTAGATCAAATAACTTTTCAATATAAATCCTTTTGACTACAACCATGTAGAACTCCTTGTATATTAAAGTTTAGATTATTTTTAGGATACAGTACTTCAAAAATGTACAGTTTGCATCATGCACATGCTAGTAAAATGTTCCTTTGTTTAAAGACTATTAAATGTATTAACATTCTCTGACCTAACTGTATCCTTTATGAACTTGAAAGTTAGTAATAGATGAAATGACTCTTTATGTTTTTGAAGTCCTTGTTTAAAATTCCTTAAAGTGTTCTTGATCTGCTAGCAATTTTTGTCATAATACAGAATCACTTTAAATGATTTGATTATAATGAATTAACCAAACATGTCAGAGAGTGCATTGCCACAATTGTTATATGTCATCCATTTCTTTGCCTGATACTAGGTCTACGTTAACCTTGTAAGTTCTTTTCTTATATCAAATTCATGAGTTTTGGGAGTCAGAGTGGAAACATACCAGGATTACAGATTTTACACTTAGGTCTCTCTGCTGGATTTAGACTGTATGTGGTTTGCAGTCCCCTAAAATGTTTCCATTTTCCTTCTGCTCTGTGTAGAGAGGTGTTCCTGCCATGAGTCCTGATGCTTTAAACCAATTTCCAGCTGCTCCTGTTCCAACTTTAAGTGGATTTCCTATGACTTTGCCTACTGCGGTGAGTCAGCCAACTGGGATGTCTTCAGGCCCTGCCGGCTCCATACCCCTCAACCTTGGACAGCCGGTCATGGGCATTAACCTTGTTGGACCAGTTGGGGGAGCTGCAGCCCAGGCTTCCAGTGGCTTCATGCCAACTTACCCTGCGAATCAGGTAAATGCAGAAGCTATATGTATTCCAAAGAATCCCTGAAAGTGAATCTGGGCAGCTTTTTTCCAAGGATGCAGAGAAGATTGCTGTATTATGATGGACATTGGAGGTGAAATTAGGCAGTATTAAAATAATACAAAATTTAATTTTTTATTTAAAATTTTTTTTTTCTTTTTAATGTTTATTTATTTTTGAGACAGAGAGAGACAGAGCATGAATGCGGGAGGGTCAGAGAGAGAGGGAGACACAGAATCTGAAACAGGCTCCAGGCTCTGAGCTGTCAGCACAGAGCCCGACGCGGGGCTCGAACTCACGGACGTGAGATCATGACCTGGGCCGAAGTCGGACGCTCAACTGACTGAGCCACCCAGGCGCCCTAATTTTTTATTTAAAAAAAAAAAGAAATTTCTTAAGCCTTAAGAGATTTGAATTTTGGCTAGAAGTTTATAGTTCTTTATAGTATATACGTTTTAAACATCAAGCTTAATAAGGTTAACTAAATTCCTAGACTGTGTCTTTTGGGGAAGCTACTAAACCTGAAATTTAAATGCTTCCATTTATTTTTCACTTCTCAGATTAGCAAAAAATTTAGAAAACATAATGTTTAGTGAAAATGTGGGGGAAAATAGTTTGTTGGTACAGCCTTTTTGGAAGGCAGGTTTGGTAATAGCTACCTAAATTCTAAATGTCTGTATCTTCTGACCTAGCAGTCACACTATTAGGGATCTATCCTACAGAAATAGTAACTTAAATTAGCAAAAATATGCAAAGATATTTGTTATAGCATTGTTTGTTAGAGTAAACAGTTATAAATAGCTTAATGTCCATCAGAAGAAGGAAGGTTAGGGGCTCCTGGGTGGCTCAGTAGGTTAAGTATCCAACTTCGGCTCAGGTCTTGATCTTGTGGTTTGTGAGTTCAAGACCCTCATCAGGCTCTATGCTGACAGCTCAGAGCCTAGAGCCTGCTTCAGATTTTGTGTCTCCCTCTCTCTCTGCCCCTCCCCTGCTTACACTGTCTTTCTTTTTTTTTTTTTTTTTTTTTTTTAAATTTTTTTTTTTCAACATTTTTTATTTATTTTTGGGACAGAGAGAGACAGAGCATGAACGGGGGAGGGGCAGAGAGAGAGGGAGACACAGAATCGGAAACAGGCTCCAGGCTCCGAGCCATCAGCCCAGAGCCTGACGCGGGGCTCGAACTCACAGACCGCGAGATCGTGACCTGGCTGAAGTCGGACGCTTAACCGACTGCGCCACCCAGGCGCCCCTCACTGTCTTTCTTTCTCTCCCTTTCCCTCTCTCTCTCTCTCTCAAAAATTAAATAATAAACATTTTAAAAATTTAAAAAAAAAAAGAAGGAAAGTTATGGGGCACCTGGGTGGCTCAGTTGGTTAAGCGTCCAGCTCTTGATTTTGGCTCAGGTCATGATCTCATGGTTCATGGGTTTGAGCTGAGAGTGCAGAGTCTGGGATTCTCTCTCGGCCCCTCTACCGCTCATGCTCTCTCTCTCATACTCTCAAAATAAATAAATAAACATTAACAAAAAGAAAGGTTAAATAAAATTTGCTTCATTAATACAGTGGTAAACATTTGATTATTAAAATGAATGAACTACTACATGTGCAACGTGGAAAAGTCCACTTTATAGATATTATTATATCTTTTTAAAGAGCGGAACAATGTAGTATAAACTCATTTTTTAATAAAACAAATGAACTATTCACATTACTTACTTCCAGATCATGTGATTAGGAGTCAGTGTTCACTGTTGACTTTATACATACACATGATGGATTATAACAAGCTTGCATTACTCATATAATTTACATCATGTATAAAATGTTTTTTTAAAGATGGCGGTAATCTATTAAATGTAATTTGTCTATTTAAAAATTGTATAGATTAGTTCTTTAAACAGTCTTTTACAATTTGTGCAAGAGAGTATCTAAAAATTCAAGACAGATTCTTGTCCTAGATACTTGAATTGGTATTATATCTAAAGTGCGTTTTTTTTTTTTTAATTTTTTTTAATGTTTATTTATTTTTGAGAGAGAGAGCATGAGCAGGGAAGGGGCAGAAAGAGAAGGAGACACAGAATCTGAAGCAGGCTCCAGACTCCTAGCTATCAGCACAGAGCCCGACGCAGAGCTCGAACCCTCGAACTGAGAGATCATGACCTGAGCTGAAGTCGGATGCTTAACTGATTGAGCCACCCAGGCGCCCCTAAAGTGCATTCTTCTAAACTTAGGCAGTCACACCTACCTAATATAGGTACCTAAATGGGAAGATTTAAAAGGTAATTTTTGAGGTTGACAGTTATGAATTTGTTAGTTACTATTTTATCAATTCAGTCTTTCTATTTAAATGTCCTCTACAAATCTAGGTGGTAAAACCAGAAGAAGACGACTTCCAGGATTTTCAAGATGCTTCTAAGTCAGGATCCCTTGATGATTCATTCAGTGATTTCCAAGAGTTGCCTGCTTCTTCAAAAACAAGTAATTCCCAGCATGGAAGCAGGTAGAAAAGAGCTGAATATAGTTAACATTGTATTTAATAATTGAGAAAGAGGCATCAATAGTGAGAAGCCTAAGTAAGAAAATTAAGACTTCTTACTCTCATGCTTTCCTTGATTATTCCCTCTTTATTCATACTTGTACCTTTGAAACTTTTCTCCCCTTAGTCCACCTAACAATTGAGCACCCCCATTTCCTCCCAGTATACACCTGCTTGCTAATATATATATATATATTTTTTTTTTTAAATTTAATTTAATTTTTATTTATTTATTTATTTATTTATTTTGCCTGTCCTAAACCTGATTATAGTAGAGTGCACCTTTGCAGTGATGACTTCATGTACTTGTAGCAAATGCAAGCCTTTGGCTATTTAGGCAGGGGAACATAATTTGATATTTTTGTAATATAATGTACTGCTGATTCTCCACAGAAATCCTAACTCAGAAATCTAAATATGTCGCCAATACTTTCCATCATTTTTTAAAAGTTTTTAGATAGTACTTCTTCCACAGAGTAGAATATACCAGACTTTGAGCAAGCAATATGAATTTCTTCAGTTATTTTTGGAACTTGTTTTTGTCAGGATACATGCATCATTTTTCTTATGTTCCTTGTTTGTGCAGTATCATTCATCTTTTCCATTTTAACGAAATGAGTATCTTTTGACGCTTCCTGCATGTACACTGTAACAAGAACCAAGGGATAGGCATTATAGGGAATGACACATAGAAACATTTGAGTGGTGGGACTATAAAGTACTGGGATTTCCAAGCCCACTACACCAGCACACACATGTTGACCTGATAGACACGTAATATTTTTCAGATCTTTTCCTTTGAATAAAATGTGTAAGTTCTGCTATCTATAACATATCTGAATGACCCAAGGCATCTCACATTACCTGCATAAAATTAGATTCATTATTTTGCTACTCAGCTAAATAAAAATTTGTTAAATTACCATTCCCTCCCTTGGTGAATCATGTCACCATGTCCAGTCACTAAATCAGAAACATGCTATTTATTTTTGGCTCCTCACTCTCTCCTTTAACCACCATCGACTCTGTACTCTCTGCTTGCCATGGAAAAAGGCTATGTCTGATCTTGCTCCTGCCTAGTCTCTTGACTGTTGCCCTTTCCCTACAGCTCATGTCCCAACCATGCCAGAGCAACTCCAGACTAATGCTCTTTCAGGCTTCTGACCCTTTACCTTCTTCAATCTGAAATTCTCTCTGTAGTTAATTCTAGTTCTATTTCAAAAATCAGTTTAACATAGGAAGTTTTTACTAACCTCACCACTTCAGTCCCCACCTCAAAGATGAGGGCCACTTACTGCCCTGGTGCATTATGGACGTCTGTGCCCTGATTATAATTACTGGTTTATCTGACTCTCTGTCTCACTTGGCTGTCATTCCTGAAGATAGTCTTTCATGGCTACATATGTAGTACTTAGCCATGATATATAATTAATAAAGGTTTGTTGGGTGAATGTGATGTAGCATGAAGGTTATAAACCAGATTGACCAAATTAGTGGTTTACTCCTCTGGAAAAAAACAGTAGATGGAATTGAAATTTGGGCATAGAAAGTTGTAAGATGGTGGCCAGACTGAGATATATGGAATATTAGCAATTTTGTGTGGCATTATCTCCACATAATAGTTTACTTTCATACACATACTTTGTAGACTTGTTTTTCAGTTCTGACTTGATTACTTCCATGCTTACATGAAAACATTTTGCTCATGTCTAAGAATCCACATTCACTGTTTATTTATTCATTCAAAAACATTTACTTACCATCTGCTGTATGCCAGACATTGGGGTAGGCACTAGAAATACAGAAGCAGAAAGCACAGTTCCTGCTGTAAAGAAGCTTAGTTTTATCTCAGTATTTATATTATCTGATGAAATTCTCTTCGAATTGGTCCCTCAGTGTGTGTGTGTGTGTGTGTGTGTGTGTGTGTGTGTGTGTGTACATGTATAATGAATTCCCTAGTTTATGATCTGTAATGCATATTATGAGTTTATTTTAAGGGATATTTATTAAATCGTGGTATAAATAGCTGAGCTTAAGTGAGACTGCTTTGGGCAGCTTTTTAAAGCAAAAAATGGGCATTATTTGTCAGAGAAGATGAAAAGGCAAGTATGGTGTTAGAAGTAGGCTGGAGTAGAGAGTATTGTTAGTCTGTGAAAAAAATCTCATTAGTTAAGGGCAGCACCAATGTGGGATGTCTTAGGATTTGTGACGTAATCTGTCAAGCATTTTAGAAATAAGAAGTGGCATGATGAAAGTGATCTTGCTACTGTGTGGGATAAATTCAGCTGCCATAGTAATCCTGTTGTGAGATGTTGAGGTGTACTCTGGGTTTAGAGTTAGGCACTGAAAAGCGTGCGTGTGAGAAATTGGTCAGGCTCAGGGTTGAACTGGATATCAAAGGAGAAAGAGCACTTGAGCCAGCATGAAAGGGGATCTGGAAGTCAGCAATGTCTTTCATTTATCCATCCAGAAAATACTTACTGTGTGCTGGGCACTGGGGAGCTTAGAACAATAAACATCACAGATATGGGGCACTGATAATAAAACAGTTCACAAAGAATTAAGGTGTAGTAGGGGTTTGAGTTGGTTAGTTTCATTTTACTTTTTAAATGGCTGTATTTAGTGTGGCGTCTGTCCAGTCGGATGGGAGCCCCCAAATGCCAGGCAATGATCTGGTGGAAGCTGGTGATGTGGGGAGGTGAAAGGATTCACCCAAAGATAGTTTACTGAATACACTGCAAGGGAGGGGCAGGCAAGACTGCAAAGGAGAGACCATCTGCCAGGAGGCAGTGGGTGGGGGCCGTTTTTAAAGGGGGAAGAGGAGTAGTTATGGCTGGTGAAGAATGGAATTTGCCCTTTTTGGTAACTGTGCCTGCCTGGTTGTAAGTAGCCCATTGGTCCCTTAGGGCCTATAGATAATTTGAGGTGGTCACCCCATGGGCATGTCTATTCAGCCAGGTGGTCGCTGTGGGTCCTTTTGCCTTGATCAAATTTCTATCGCTCACGCCTGTTTTCTAAAATGTCTCTACATTTAGCAGGGTAAGCAACTAAGTAAAAGCATCTACTACAGCCACACGGAGTGATTGTAAAACAAATGGATTCACTAGAGAAAAAGCAAATACTTTTTTTTTTTTTTTGGCCAAATTCTCTTAAGGTTCTTAAATTTTAAAACAGTATGCCTCCTCACTGAGTACCTTTCATTAGTATTAAAGAGTAGAAGTAACAGTTCTCATGTTTGGAATAGATAACTACTTTATATAACTGGCATAAACACTGTCATGGTGATTACGGTTTTTTGGGTTTTTTTAAATAACTTCAGGGAACTAGAATGAATTACTCATTTGTAATATGCATAAAATTACAGTCTGAGTCTGCTCTTTTTTGAGTGGAATTTTATTTTGTTGACTTCCGTCAGTATTTCATTACCTTGGAGTTCCTCTATTTTTTTTCCAATTCTGAAAAGAATTTTAAACAATAATAATCAATTAAATGTCACATTTAGTAGAAGATTTTACCAATGGGCTTTATAAGACCACAACTAAAGTTGGCTATTCATGAAAAACAAATTGATTGTTCAACTTTGTGATGTTTTTTCTCAAATATTAGTTACTTTTATTTATATGTAACATGCTGTTCAATGAGTTGTAGTTTAATTACTTATGAAACTTAAAAATCCACCTATGATGTATAGGCGATGACCTGTTTGTCAAGATCAAATATGTAGCAACTATTTGGTAGTGATGTGAAATTCTAATATTTGATACACTGAGTCCTAAAGCACTGTGGACCTCCATTAGCATGCCTGTGCAAGAGCTGGGTTTTTTACCTTGCTTGTAGGCTCCTGATAAGACGATTTAAATGACTGTGGAAAGATTTTTGCTTCAGGGCAAAGAACTCAATAGAAATCCATTTCTATAACTTGTGTGTGTGGTATTGAATGACACAAACTAGTGGGGGAAGGTAGTCATTCATATGTAAAGTTGTTCTTCCAGGGAGCTGCCTGGGTGTGATAAGGAGGAAAAAAAAGGCAATGCTTTTATAGTATGTGTTTAAGCCATCCAAGAATTACCCACACAGATACTACTCATTATACTATTTTTCCATCCAGCGAGAAATATGTCCACAGGCAAAAGTATCTTTATCTAATTTTGAAGTGATTGTTGTTTTGCTACAAAGATAGCTTCTGGAACCGCTGATGTGATCCTTGTAAAAATGTAAATTGTATTAACTCCACCGCTGTTTATCAGATGTGTGAACTTCTGCCAGTAAGCAATGCAATAAGATCAAATAAGAACAATTTACATCCTGGCTTGAACAACATTTCATAAATAGATTTTTATCTTAACTATTCCACCTCTGCATTCTGAACCCATTTTAAAGAATGATTTGTACTAAGGTTAACATAATTTACTCTAAAATATTGGGTTTACATATTTGGAACAGTTTACTTTTCCAGTGTTACGGACCTTAAGTTAACATTCTAGGAGGTCATCATTCTATGAGAATCTATTTCCAGTGCCATTCCAATTGTTTTCGTGGTTTACAAAGATGATTAGATGGTCAGCATCGGTCTGACCCATCTTGAAATAATCAAGATTTGATTGAAATCTTGAAATAATCAATAATCAATAATCCCTCTCACATGGGAGGTATTTCAATATATTTTCCCAAGAGAAAGGGTTTAAACCTCTGTGGTGAATATATATAGTTTCTGAGTTTTAAGGCAGGGAACCATGAATTTTAATCAGGTACCTACTTGCCATTTTAATTCTAAGCTCCTACTTGATGATAAGGGAAGGATTCAATGTTCTAGTCATTAAGAAATATTTCATTTTCCCTTTTAGTGCCCCTTCTTTGTTGATGCCCCTTCCTGGCACTAAAGCATCAGCTTCGATGGATAAGTATGCTGTGTTTAAAGGAATTGCAGCTGACAAATCCTCTGAAAGTAACATTCCATTTGGAGGTAAAAACACGTTGTCAGTTCATAAACTTATGAATGTAAACCTTTTTAATGGTGGCCTTTTATGAGAAATGTATAAAATGCTTACACCACTTGTCAAGTATGTGCAGTTAACCCAGTCCGCCTTATTTCCTTGAGTTTTAATCTCAAGTTTCATATTCTTAATAGACTCTGTCTTTTCATCATAGAGCCTGGTGATAAATACAGTGCTTTCAGAGAACTTGAACAGACAGCAGAGGGTAAAACTTCAGGTAAGTTTTTGATTCCTTAAATGGATAAATTTCAATTTTTAAAAAATTGTATTCATTTATTTTTAAGTAAACTCTACACCCAACATGGGTCTCAACCTCACGAGCCGGAGATCAAGAGTCATGTGCTCCTCTAACTTAGCCAGCCAGGCGCCCCTCAGTTTTTAATAAAAGATATTTTTGATGATTCTTTCAGGGACACTCCTGAACATGTCTTTATTATATTGTGTGGGTGAGGTTTTTTGGCTTTGTGCCTCTGGAAATTACAAGGAAACAAAATATGGTTTAGTTATTGGAAATTCTTTTCTAAAATTTAGGGCAAACTCCAAATTGAGGCAATTTCTTCTGAAGCTAGTTATGTTCCCTTTCACTGGAAACCTTCAAGCCCGGATAGACTTCTGTATCAAATGGAAGGCTGTGACTGTCCTCAGTTATTTTAATGTTTAACAAGAACTGGAACTGTTGGCAGTGCAGCGATCTGTGGACTGTGCAGAAGTTTTGCAGCAACCAGTCTTTTCAAGATTTTCAAACGTGGCTATAATTTAATAAGATGAAGTAAGCGGGATTTATAGAAGGGCTTAAAGAGAGTAGAAGGGAATACAGAATGATAGTTTAAGAACCGTATGTGTGAAGACCGAAAGTTATGTTTGTGGTTAAATCCTAACTATATGTGTAGGGTTTAAATAATCCATAGGTCAAATCATGTCCTTCACAGCTTAACTGCGCATGCTACGAAATTTGCATACTCTCATGAGGATTTCTTCCTGGAGACTGTCTTTGTGTACTGAATGCTCAAATTTAGAATATCCTTCACTCATTTGTTGTCACCCTTCTGTCCAAGGGAGGGGGATGAGAGGAGATTGTAGGAAAGGTAATGTAGGAGTAAAAGTTCAAGGAAAAAGTGTACTACTTAAATATCTCTAAAAAGGAAAAATCCACCTGTCCTAAAAATATTCATTCCTTGGGAATCCTGGGTGGCTCAGTCGGTTAAACGTCCCACTCTTGATTTCAGCTCAGGTCATGGTCTCACGGTTCATGGGATCAAGCCCCCGTGTGGGCTCTCTGCAGGGTAGCCTGCTTGGGATTCTGCCCCCCTTCCCCCCCGCCCCCCACCGCCAACCCCACATTTTCCCTGCGTGTGCACATGCTCTCGTGTGTGCGTGCTCGCTCGCTCTCTCTCTCTCAAAAATAAATAAATAAAACACTGAAAAAAATAAAAATATTCAATCCCTTATAGCTGTCGGGTTCTAGAAGTATTTCCTTCTGTTGCATTCAAGCCTTTAGGATGTAATAACTTTGTTCCTCAGTGCCTATATTAGGCACTAGGAGTACAGAGATAAAACCCTAGAGGAGCTTTTGGCTTGTTAATTGGTCTTTGACTCCTAGCAGTTCTTTCATCACCTCTTGGACCAAAGTGAGTTTGGAGTA
This sequence comes from Neofelis nebulosa, assembly GCF_028018385.1. NCBI lineage: Eukaryota > Metazoa > Chordata > Mammalia > Carnivora > Felidae > Neofelis > Neofelis nebulosa. The sequence goes on along the minus strand of NC_080797.1, from coordinate 55,418,455 downwards.
AAGAGCATGGTTTACTATCAGAGTTTTTTGTGTAGTGTGGTATTAATGATCATATCATAGGGGTGTTATTCCTGGGAAAAAGGAAATATCACTAAGCTCTGTCACTTAGTAACCTACGAAACGCACAGTTCTGAACACAATACTATATGATTTTTTTGTAAATTCTAAGACACCAACACACTTGATGCATTCAGGCCAATGTATTTTTAACGAGAATAAAATAAAATATATTCTCCTAAAATGAACAAAAAGTTGGCACCTCTACTGGAAGTCCTTAAAGTTAAGTCAGGAATGAAAGCACACCAACAAAAATGTCAGCAACAATCTGGGGTTCTGTTACTAAAGTACTATAAAAGCAGCACTAAGGTACTGCTTACATTTTGATGACAAATGTGATCTCTTTTGAAATGTTTTTAAGACGTAAAAAGTGACAAGTAGAGAGGGAAACTTATGAGGATTCAGAAGGATTCAGAGGATTAATGTACCCTCTGATATGCAAGCTTCCAATGACTGCAACTAATTTATTTGCTCCCAAATTCATGTTGCTTTTGAACTTGTAAACCCACCCATTTTGTCTCTTTTTGACCCTTTCACCCAGCTTACATTTCTAATGGAAACGTTTACAATTCCTCAGTAAGTTTAGTTTGCTGTGGTGATTTCTTTTTAAAAATAACAGGGGCGCCTGGGTGGCACAGTCGGTTAAGCGTCCGACTTCAGCCAGGTCACGATCTCGCGGTCCGTGAGTTCGAGCCCCGCGTCAGGCTCTGGGCTGATGGCTCGGAGCCTGGAGCCTGTTTCCGATTCTGTGTCTCCCTCTCTCTCTGCCCCTCCCCCGTTCATGCTCTGTCTCTCTCTGTCCCAAAAATAAATAAAAAACGTTGAAAAAAAAATTAAAAAAAAAAAATAAATAACAAAACAAAACTTGTCAATTTCACAGATATTTCAAAGTAGCACATCAAAAATTTAGACTGACAAAATCGGCTGCTTATGACGTTTTCATTTAGGGAAATGATACAAATATTATCAGTGATATACTTACCTAAAACAGGGTAATTTTTTTTTAAGTTTTACATCTGCTTCTCCTGTCAATTTGTGAAATTGATTTTAGTCTTATTAGTGGTATGTCTTAAAAACATAAAATACAGAAATTATGAATGCTGTTCCTCTCTTTCTAAAATTTCCCTAATAATATTAAATAGATTTCTCTGTGTTGATAAATTATGCTGGTGAATTAAGTCTCAGATTAAGAGGAAAAATCAGCTTCCATTGTTTCCTATGCTTTTTTCTTCTATTAAAGTATGTATCGTGTTATAAGCACTAAATATTTAAAGCCTGTTTTATTATAATGACAGTTTTAAGAATCAGATTTTGGTTTGAAGTATACTTTTATGGCTCATATGTCTCTATATCTCATTTTTAGGGACAAATAGAATTTGAAAAATGGATGAAGAATTACAGCCTATGTTTTAGAATAGCATTAATATTTTTAAATAATAAGTGATGTTGGTGTGGCTATATTTATATTTGGTTTAGCTCTGATTTTCATTACCTGGTAAAATCTAGTAGATTTTATGGAAGACCTTCAGACACCATTAGAAAAATTGAGATCATCTGCTTCCTAACCTCATACTTAAGAGTGATAACGTCACTCTCATAATAAAGAAAAGAAACTCTGTTTAGAATCATGGATTCAGATTTTTATCAACATCTTAACTGAGTCTATTTAATTATTTATTAGAAATACATTAGTACCTATTTTCTCTAAAAAATAATAACAAAAACATTTCAGTAACTCCTTCCTCAGAGTAGCACAGTATAAAGTTTAAATACTGTCCCTTGAAATTTTTAATAGTGGAGTTGTATTTATTCAAATCCTTTTGAATTTTAATAAATAAGAGTAAATACTAGTTGGTACAGTGACATGGCTGATTTCGAGATAAGCCCAAGTGCTCACAGATTTTTTTTCTGTGCGATTCGGCTTATTTGTTATATAGAGAAGCCACTTTAAAATGTGTCCTTAGCTGGAATGAATGCTTTGCAAATAAGTAGATACCTTTTCATAATTTTTCATCAAAGTTAGCTTCAAATTAATGCCTCCACGCACTTGAGCAAGACCACTTAATTATCTAACAGTATGCCTGAAGTACCTAGTTGAGCAAGGTGTTTCACATCCTAAATATTAGATGCAGGATTTTTCGTAATACTTCACTAGAGCACCCATGATACTTTTTTCCTGATTGATCACCATGTAAAACATTTTATCTTTAAAGGATCATCTTAATGTCTCTCTCTTCAGGAACCTCCAGCACCCATTTCTTCTTCTCTTGTGTGCTTGGCCAGCTGGCTGTAGTGAGAAAAAAGTCCCGAGAGCAGTGCTTTTGGCCACTTGAAGGGTATGGCACTAGGACACGTATCACGTTAAAATGAGCAAACGAAACTGACATGGTTAGGTGCTCTCGGTTTGATTTTTATTTATTTTGGCATCACTAGCCTTTGGCACAGAAACAGATGTGTAGTGTCCAAAGAGCTGTTTTGGTAGGGTGTAAGCTGCGGTTGAATAATGTCAAGCTAGTGAGGGGCAAGTCTCTAAAAGTATGCTTGTAATTTAATATGCTGTGCATCATGTGGTGTTCAGCTCAGCATTCTTATTTATTTTGCTGTGTTTTTCTCTTTCAGGAGAAAACTTTGCAGAATTCAGATCTGCGAGCACTGATGACGGTTTCACCGATTTTAAAACTGCCGATAGTCTATCACCACTAGAGCCACCAACAAAAGACCAAATTTTTCCAGCATCCTTCCCCTCAGGAGCTGTACAACAGAAACAACAAACACAAGTGAAGAATCCTCTGAACTTAGCAGACCTTGATATGTTTTCCTCAGTTAACTGCAGCAGCGAGAAACCATTATCTTTTTCAGCTGCTTTTAGTGCATCCAAATCTGTTTCCACACGGCCACAGCCAACAGGATCTGCTGCAGCTACGACAGCACTGGCATCAACTAAGATGTCTAGTTTGGCTGATGATTTTGGAGAATTCAACCTTTTTGGGGAATATTCTAGTCCAGCATCTGTTGGGGAACAGGATGATTTTGCAGATTTTATGGCTTTCAGTAATAGCTCTGTTTCATCTGAGCAAAAGGCAGATGATAAATATGACGCCCTTAAAGAGGAGGCTAGTCCTGTTCCTCTAAGTGGCAGCTCGAGCAGCACAGTGAAGAGTGGACAAAACTCCGCTGCCACGTCCACCAAATACGATGTCTTCAAACAACTTTCTCTGGAAGGATCTGGACTGGGTATTGAAGAACTGAAAGATAATACCCCTTCAGGAAAAAGTGATGATGATTTTGCTGACTTCCACTCTAGTAAATTTTCTTCCATAAACTCAGACAAATCTCTGGGTGAGAAATCAGTGGCTTTCAGACACACCAAAGAAGACTCTGCTTCAGTGAAGTCCTTGGATCTCCCTTCCATTGGTGGCAGCAGTGTTGGCAAGGAGGACTCTGAAGATGCACTCTCTGTTCAGTTTGACATGAAACTGGCTGATGTGGGAGGAGATCTTAAGCATGTCATGTCTGATAGCTCTTTGGATTTACCAACAGTTAGTGGCCAGCATCCTCCTGCTGCAGGTGAGGAATTGGTGAGACTACTCTGGTAATGGTGATGTAGATTTCAAAGATGGTTCGGTGGGTGTTGACTTATAGTAGAGTAAGGCTCTGGCTCTTAACCTTAATGGATTTCTAATAACCTCTTCATTGTCAGTCCCATTGAAGCAGTGTTTAAATTCAATTCTGTGGGTACTTGGATATATGGATCCCATGAATACTCTGGAACTTAGACTGGATAGCTAAAATATTTTTATTTTCAAACTCTAACCCCAACTTGGTGTTAGAGGCACATAAAAATCCACTGCTAAATGAACCCTACATCACCAGGAATTTTATAAAGACTTTTGCAGTGTGGGTACTGTTCCTCCATTTCTGTGAGTGAGGTCAGTGTTTTCCTCTCCTTTTCTCTTCTCTTGGGTCTGTTTGGCAGCGGCCAATATAGTATTCTGTTTGGCTGACAGAACTGATTCTTGTTAGGCCAAGTCTTAGTAAAAATTAGTTTAGCCAGTCGTACTGTGGTTTGCCACATCCCCACAAGAGAGGATGGAAAGAGCTTGTGTGTGGATGTCCTGTGTGCCAGGGTCTGGCAAGGAGGAGGGCATGAGTCGTTAGTGGAGTTCAGGTATGGTTTTCAGCGTTAACTCTATTACTGAAAGTATTAAATTGTAACACATCTGTAGATGGTAGAATAGGGTAACTACTCACTTTCTCATAAAATGTTTGAAAACATCCTATAAGGGAGCCCTCTTTAAATTCTGTATGGATTTACATGTAGCAGTTTATTCTCTAGTCCAACTTCCTGACATAAAATCTAGATTCCCAAGTGTCCTCGTTTTTATTTTGTTTTGTTATTTGCTACGTTATATAGAAAGATAAACCCATTTTGTGGCCTTTAATAATGAGAACTATCTCAATATTACTGTATTATTCTAGAAAACGTATTATGCATATGAAGGGTTTGTTGTTTTTCTAACTAGAGAGGGACACGTAAGACACTTCCAAGTTTACAGATTCCAGCAGAAATGTTAAAGAGTATTACGGCTTTTGCATAGATCACATTGGTAAGTCAGAAAACAAAATCGCATCCGTCCTTTGGCTGTTGAAATGTTGGAGGTATCCTTAAATGGGGTGCCGAATCGAGAGCAGGTGTTCAGAGACCGTGTGTGTCTCCCGTGGCGGCTTGCTGAGGCTTTGTCTAAGGGCGGTGGGCTGTCTGCGGGGCTCCTTGTGCCCCTGACTGTTGACTTCCTTTTTGTACTTTTCCTCAGACATTTTCCTATTTTTTTGCTGCTCTTTGTTTGATAGGGTGATTTTGTTTCTCTTTTTTGTACGAGCTGCTTGAGCCACCGTGGTTGGTTGCAGAGTGCTCTGTTTTTTTGAACAATATTTGATTTTTATTTAAAAATCTCATAACATGTATACTAGCCTTCTGGACTCTCAAGTTACTAATTAGAAGCTATTTTTCTGAAAGTGAATCTATATTCTTTCATAGTGCCAAGCTAGATGTCTTTATGAGATGAGTCTAATCAGGTTTGTGATGTCTTTCTTTTTCCTTCTTTTAAAATTTTTCCATTTTATTTGGGGAGGGGAGGTTTTTTGACTGAGCTTGTTCTGATTGACCTGTGAAAATAATCTTCTGTGCACATGTTCTTTTATGTATGTTTGGAACATTCCCAGCTTGGAACCTGTAATGTTCAAGCCAAGTCTCTTCAGTTTGAGGATATCCTTAAAAGCAGATTGTTTCCTCTTTTTGATCTGTAAACCTTCTGTCAGAAAGAGCAGTATCCCTTTAGAGCGGTTGTCACAAGGGGTTGATGTCTGACCAATGGGCTATATTGTTGTTGGGCAAAACTGCTGCATAAATGTACTGTAGAAGGTAAATGGCAGGGACTTCTTCAACGCAGTTTGGTTTTTCTTTATCCTCCCATTGACTGCAGTATCTCATGCTCTCTTGGTCTGAGGGTTAAAGATAACTTCTCATTGGAGAAATAAAAACTGGGCTGATGAAAAGAGAATAAAACCTAGCAGATTGCTATCTCTGGACCTTAGCGTTGTTGAGGAACCCTAACTTAACTCTGAAAGGGATACTGTCTCTTTTAACTCTTGCAATTATTCTTTGTATGGAAGGTAGATAATACTAATAATAACATTGCCTGATTTCTCTGCGTATTATTACATTTAACCCTTTGAGCCCTTGCTGCAATATAATTTCATCCAGGCTGCTTTATCCCCACCACTAAATTTAATATGGCCCCAAAGCATCTTGATGTGCAGTCATTACAATCATCTGGTTTTGTTGGCAGCAAGAGCTTACCCTCATTTGTGACACTCTCAAAGGGTTAGCAAGACTTCTGTAGCTCCCTACCTACCTGTAAAGTAGCTCTTCTTTGACATTGAAAATCGTTGTATTTTAATCAGCGCCTTATTATCAGTATTTTTTTCTTTTTGGCTGCTTTTCTGATGTCTTTTTTTCAATTTAGACATTTTCTGTGTGAATGTGCCTTTTCGAACTTGCTTTGGTATATTCCTCTGCAAATACTGATCTGCATGCTTATTCTGATGACTTCTTTTTCCAGCTCTTCTGTACCACTCTCTTTTGTGATCTGTAAGTCCTATGTTAATAAATAATTCTTTGGCATATTTTGAAAGTGTGGGGATGTGTGTAATTTGTACTTTTTCAGGATGAGACCAAAGAAATACCTGGTCCATATCAAGTGTAAAACAATAGCACTTCCTGTGATTAAAGGGTTTTCCCTTTTGTCTCTTCAAATACCTTTCTCCTAAGAAAGTATTGGTTTAGCCCTTTCCCCTAATAATCCCATTGATATAAATTTTTAACATGGCACTGGATTAAAACATAACTTTAAATGTTTAAAAAATAAATGTAAACCTTACACACTGTGTAATAGGGAAAAGTTACTCCTTTCTTCTAGTGAGAAAATGGGAGTCGATTTTATTGCTTAGTAAACCTCACAGAGCCCACCACCACAAGGAGTTATACTGTGAAGAGGGGCAGGTAAGGGACAGATCTAATAGTTGAGTGTTGGGGACAGGGGATACATCTGTTAATAACTAGATGTCTGTAAATTTAAAATAAATCATGAAATGGTGTTGAGATGGGCTTCTGAGCACAGTACATGCAAACTGAATTTAAATTGATAATCTTTGTAATGGAGAGTGTTCAGTGTTAATATCAGGAAGTCTTCAGGTCTGAATTCAGTGTGGGTCTGAAATAGGTGCTCACCCTCTACTTGTAGAGCCTGTTATCTTTCCAACTTCAGAATGTATTATAAAGCTCACAGTCCATAAAGCAAGTTCTTAAAACGATTTTAGGATATTTTCAAAGCAAGCTTTAAATCACTTTCATTTTTTGAGAAAATAATTCTAGAAAGATGCACAAAAGTTAGCAATAAGAGAATGCTAAGTTTGGAAAATATTTTTTTCTATCTTAGAGAATATTAATAGCAAAAAACCTTAGGAATACTATTGTTTTTTAAATCATAAACCCAAGACCAATAAAAACCTTGGAAAAAAGGATTGTTTCCATGGTTTCCATTTTTTTCTTATATTTTGAAATTTTAGTTCTTTTTTTAAGAATTTGAGGCAGAAAGAAATTAAACCATTGAAAATGAGGATTTTGAAGAGGATTCCAGACAGATCACTTACAGTATCTGCAATAGGCCATTTGAGAAAGAAAAAAGTTGCATGTTGGGGGTTAGATTAATTCAAAGAGGGGTACCCGGGTGTCTCAGTCAGTTAAACGTCCAACTTTAGCTCGGGTCATAATCTCACAGTTCGTGAGTTTGAGCCCTGCATCGGGCTCTGTGCTGACAGCTCTGAGCCTGGAACCTGCTTCAGATTCTTTGTCTCCCTCTCTCTCTGCCCCTCCCCTTCTCATGCTCTGTCTCTCTCACTCTCTCTGTCTCTCAAAAATAAATACATTTAAAAAATTTTTTTTAAAGTAATGTTTAGATTAATGCAAAGAAAAGCTGAATCTGCCATTCAAACTACTGTGTTTTCCAGAAATTAATGCTTTAGAAAGTTGGATAATACTTGGTTTCAGAAACCTTGTGTAAATTATATTACATTTTAATTATGATGTATGCTGCTAACTAATTTGGAAGAAAGAGTTCTTGGTGTAGCCTCCATCTAGTGATAATACCAACTACCCTTTATTTAGAATTTTCCAGCGCTGTGTATGAGACTAATCTTGTGGTGGCTTTGGCTAAGAAATTGCTTTGTCAATGGAATTATCTAATGCTAAATTGGTCCATCTGGGACTGCTTTATTTTGTCCTTTCTGCATTTATCTGAGCAGGCTGAACTGTGTGTAAAACATAATCACGTTCATAAACTGAGCAGTTAATTTTTCTAGAGTAACATTACTTTTCGGGAAGAAGTCTTAATAATATGGTAATATAAACTTGCAACAAAGACTTGAAGAACTCTATGCTACAGGTTCAAGCAAACAAACAAATACTGTTGTGTTTACTCCTATGCCAAGTAAAGTAATCCAGTTAGTGCTGATGTCACACATCAGTGCCTGAGCAAATGTACAAGTGTATTCATATTCTACATTCACTCTGTTGTTCACATGAAAATCTGTATGGATTTTTAAAAGTAGCAAATGAACAGGAAGGGGATGCTGGCAGTATTGAAGAAGCTGGGCTAAATACAAAAATAATTCAAAGAATCAAATTATTTTTATTTATTATTTATTTTTAGTCTTTTTAAAAAATTTTTTTAATGTTTATTTTTGAGAGAGAGACAGAGTACGAGTGGGGGAGGAGCAGAGAGAGAGGGAGACACAGAATCTGAAGTAGGCTCCAGGTTCTGAGCTGTCAGCACAGAGCCCAAAATGGAGCTTGAACCCATGAACCGTGAGATCATGACCTGAGTAGAAGCTGGACACTTAACTGACTGAGCCACCCAGGCACCCCAATTTAAAAAAGAAAAAAAAAAAAAAAGTTTGGGAAAGAGAGTACAAGTGGGGGAGGGGCAGAAAAAGAGAGAATCCCAAGCAGGCTCTGCACTGACAGTGCAGGGCCCAAACTCGTGAACCGGGAGATCATGACCTGAGCCCAGACCAAGAGTTAGACACTTAATCGACTGAGCCACCCAGGTGCCCCAGAATCAAATTATGTTTAAAGAGCTGCTTCTAGCTTTGTTTTTCCATCAGTTGAACTCTTTTGATAAGTTGTTTTGGAAAATGTTGGCCCAGTGGCTTTGAGAGCATGATAAGATTATGTGCGTAAGAGGGTCTTCTGGTTGCTGCTCTCTCCCTTGCATGGCCAAAAGGCCCTAAATGTAATTGCCATCTTCTATGCTCATTTGGTGAGATCGTTAATGGTGACCATGAGCAGTCCTGCTGTACATACAGTTGATCCTTGAACAACATGGGGGTTAGGGACATTGACCCCCAGTGCAGTCCAGAATCTACATACAACTTTTGACTAATAGCCTACCATTGACCAGAAGCCTTACCGTATATAAAGTTGGTTAACACATGTATTGTATTATATATTGTATTCCAATAAAGTAAGCTAGCAAAAAGAGTTATTAAGGAAATCACAAGGACAAGAAAATACATTTACAGTACTAAACTGTATTTATTTTTAAAGATCCATGTATAAGTGGACCTATGCAGTTCAAACCCATGTTGTTCAAGGGTCAGCTGTATGTCCTGACACCATTCCTTAGCCTTCCAGCCCCCTCTGACTTAAAATACCCACAGAGTAACTGCTTTTCTTTATTGAACTTAAAGCACTGACAGGAACCTGAAGGTGCTTACAGATAGCATGGGTATCATTTAAAACCCTGGATGTATGTGAGTCGGTACAAATGAAGAATGGGAGGTCTCTGTGCAAATTAGAAAACACTAGAAGGCAATCATACAGCAGCCTTTTGTAGCTTGTCATACTTAACAGTGTGATCACTTTCCTCTTTTCTTCAATAACTCTCAGAGTATTTGAGACTTACAGGACACAACCCAGGTTTTATAGTTAATAGAGAATGTAAAGGCAGAATAGGGCCAGGGGTAGAAAGAAGTTGAAATGTACACATATTTCATGGTTTGTGTTGGTAAGTGAAGTTTGGATTAAATCAGCATTGGAAATTAAAAGATATTTCTTCCTCAGTCCGATGTACATTTTTATTGCTATATAAAACACTGGAGAATAGTGGATTTTGCACATGTATCCTTTCTTCTTTTTCTAAACCCCCATTTCAAAAGCCAGTAACGTAATCATCTGGGCATATGCTTACGGCTTTAGAAAAGGTCCATGGGAATTGGTATGGCCTTTGTGTCTTGTGGCAGCTCACATTCTTTGTTCCAAGAAATACCTTGTTTTTGTGTTCAACATCCGTTCAGAAGGGATTTGAATAGAGGTTATGGAAAAGACTGATAGGGTTACTTGCCAGCATAAGCAAGAAATCCATGTCTTGATTTAAGATCCATGATGGAAAGGAGCTAGCATAGTTTATTCCTTTGGCCTCTGTAATAGGACATTCCTGGTTGCAAACAAATACCTGTATTACAGCACACAATTTGGCCTATTATCCATGTGCAATAGCAGTTCAACCTAGCACAGCCTAAGTAAGAGTTCTGTAGACTTGGAGATACAGTAGTGATTCTCTGTTTGTTTTATTGCAGCCCTTCTGCTTTCTTTTTCCTTTTTCTTTTGCAATTTTCAAACTTCAGCTATCGAATGGAAGACCCAGCAATAGAAACTTCAGTGATTACAAAGTGTGGGTTATTCCATATCATTTTTGTAGACAGGGCTTCCATCACTTACGTTGTAGTTCTCCCAGAATCTTTAATATTTTGAAGACTGTCATACAATAATACATGTAATTTGCTTAGAAAATGTAAAACAGTTATCATGGGCAATGAGAAATTTCCTTGGCTTACCCTACCCTCAGTGAATTGATTTACCACAGTTTTCTTAGAAAATGGTTTACTAATATTCACCATGCCAGGAAATACTACTCAGTTTAATATTATTTATAGATACTAAGATTTAGGAATACCATGTTCTCATATTCCTTATGTAATTCAGTTTTAGTATTTCCTTATGCGTTCAAATGAATTGCACTTCAGTAAATATTTTTTACATAATAATGGCCAATAAATAAGCAAAAGTAAACTTTTATTTTTTTTTTTTTAAATTTTTTTTTTCAACGTTTTTTATTTATTTTTGGGACAGAGAGAGACAGAGCATGAACGGGGGAGGGGCAGAGAGAGAGGGAGACACAGAATCGGAAACAGGCTCCAGGCTCCGAGCCATCAGCCCAGAGCCTGACACGGGGCTCGAACTCACGGACCGCGAGATCGTGACCTGGCTGAAGTCGGACGCTTAACCGACTGCGCCACCCAGGCGCCCCAAAAGTAAACTTTTAAAACCAGCCTTGATTTTGGTATCCAGCTTGATCAGCTGGATTTTGGTATATCTTATATATTTACACTTCATTTTTTTTATATATGATTTTTTTTTTACATAATTCATTTTTTAAAAATCTTTCATTTGGTCATTTCTGTGAGTTGCTCCAAAAGGCAAAATGTTATGTCTCTCATTTTTAATAAAAATAAGATTTGTTGAAGATCTGTAGTATTATAAAAATATTTAAAAGCTCTTCAGCTAAGCTTATTGCTTATAATGCCTTTTACCTCATTATATTGCAATCATTTCTGGTTGTTTTTTTAACCCTTTTTTTCTTATTGCCTAAGTGCACAAAAGGGTCTTTTTATTACCATAGCAACTGGATTGTGGTTTTCGAACTAGAGCCTAACTTTCTAATAAATTTACCTTCAGTCTTTGGGAAAATTGCTACCCTTTTAGGAGGTGAGATTCTTAAAGCAGTTCATAATACAGCTTCCCCAAAAAGCTTTCTGGTAGGGTCCAATAATAAAAATATCCGTATTCTGAGACATTTTTCTGAACGCACACGTTGAAGACCACTCTTGTGTGTCACTGCGTCTGCCCCTTGATTGAAGTTTCCCTCACTGGAGTCAGGGCACCTTCTGATCCCTTTAAATAGTAGTAGCTGGGGGTGGGAGGCACAAAACGCTACAGCCGGAGATTAAGAAAGCATTTTGCCTGAAGCCTGTTTTATTCATTCTAAACTGTACAGTTTTCACCTGAATCTTTGTCTCCCTCTTGTTCAATAAGCCAAATTTGAAAGGGTACCATTTGCACCACAGAGGTTTAAAATATACTGTTCTATGAAAGCTGGTACCGCTTTTGGCTGGTTCGCCTTTTGTGTAATCTAGGGTTTTCCACTGTTATTATTCATTTAGTACCCTTTTCCTACTTGAGTTTAAAGCGAGAGAGGTTTGGTTTATACTGTCAGGAGAGCCATGGACATGGCAGGAGCCCCTTAACCCTCAGAGGAAAAAAAGAGAAAATGACCGAGTGTGGTTCACCTGTTGACTTAGTTCGGAAAACCTGGATCACCAAACTCGTGAGCATTTGCCTTGTAAAGTACACTTGTGGCCGTCAGAGAGAGGGAGTCTGCCTTTGGCCCTCCAGCCTCGTAGACAGCGACCAGGATGAAACTCAGCCCGCCAGCCAGGCTGCATAGACCGCGCTGCTGAAACCAGGGCACTCCGCACGAGCGGCTTTCGGCCTCAGCTGGGTGTGCTTTTTGAAAATGGGCAAGAAACTTTCCCTTGTCAGACCATTAAAGTGATGAGTTGGCCCTTCATTTGCACTCTGAGATAACTCCATGGTAGACCCTAAAGCCGCACCTAAATGTCAAATGGAGGCCCGGGGCAACTATGCTGTACAGATGTTGCTATTATGTACTGCTCAGCGGGCATCGAGCGGGGCGGCCCTTTCCACACATTACTGGGGAGTCGACACAACACAGGCCCTTCCGTGAGCAGGACAAGGTTAAGAAACGTTAAATAACTTGCCTAGTGTCACACAAGTAGTAGGTGGCAGCACTGGAGTCGAACCCTGATGTGTCTAAATCAAAAACCTACATTTTTTCTGGTGTTTTATGCTACCTCTCAGATGATCTAAACGTGTACTAAGAATGCTTTGTGAAATGAGTCTTCTGCCCCAGCGTTTCCTTCTTTTTCTTCTTTCTTTTCTTTTTTCTTTTTTTTTTTTTTTTTTTTTTTTTTTTTTTTAATGAGGGGCTGATACATAGTTGAAGGAGAAACAGGAGCCCACCAGGACCCAGACCTTTGATTCTATTTTTTAGAGGCTAAAGTAGATTAGGTTGATTTTTCTTTCCTCATACTCCATCACAGCAGTATGACATCATATTGACCAAAATAACAACTAGGTAAGTAACTGCTTAATTAAAATCTATTGTTCGATCTTGCGAGACAGAGACTCCTGAGAACTGGCTAAAAGTTAGGTGACATTACTTGCACTTTACTTTTGAGAAATTGTCAGTTTTTCACTAGTTTGTCATGTACATTCTGTCCATCCGTGTGTTAAAGGAACATTTCCCAACCAAGCTTGGACAAAAGGCACCAGTTGTAGGCAGGGGGTATTGTAAGTACATCTTAAAACTTGTAAGTGAACAGTTTATCAAATAACCCTAATCATGTCATATGTTGGTAGATGATACTCCTGTCTTTTATAGTAATCTTTATATGCAAAGAAAATAACTCTGTAACTAAATATAAATGCCAACTCAAAGCTAATGTGGGTTTTTAAAGATCAGATTTTATAGCCCAATTCCTTTAATTTTAGTACAAGCTCTAAATGTAGTTAACTCCAGCATAGCATAAAACTAATCAAATATGCTAGACATTTTGCTTCTGCAGAGTTTAGGGCATTTTGCCTAAATCATGAGCTTGCCTCTAATTGTGGGGTCTTATTTCCCTTTCAGATATAGAGGACTTAAAATATGCTGCTTTTGGAACCTACAGTAGCAATTTTGCAGTGAGCACACTTACGAGCTATGACTGGTCAGACAGGGATGATGCGTCTCAGGGCAGAAAACTCTCTCCATTTGTCCTCTCAGCAGGAAGCGGGTCCTCCTCAGCTGCCTCGGTTCTTCAAAAGAAAGAGACTTCATTCGGCAGTTCCGAAAACATCACCATGACCTCTCTCTCCAGAGTAACAACCTTCGCAAATGAAGATGCTCTTCCAGAGGCCACCTTCCCAGCTTTTGCCAGTTTTAAAGATGTGATTCCTCAGACCATTGAGCAAAAGGAATATGAAAGTGGGGACTATAAAGATTTCACGAGACAGGACTTGCCTACAGCCGAACGAAGCCCGGACGCCACCTGTCCAAGCCCGGCCTCCAGCTGCACTTCTCACGACACTCCCAAAGAATGTGCAGATGACTTTGGAGAGTTTCAAAGTGAAAAGCCCAAAATCAGCAAATTTGACTTTTTGGTGGCCAATTCACAGAGCAAAATGAAATCCAGTGAAGAAATGATCAAAAGTGAGCTGGCGACCTTTGACCTTTCTGTTCAAGGTGAGTTGCTTTCAGTGTCGACTGTACTGTGGTGGTTTCTTCCACTGAGATATTAGATGTTCTTTCTAACAGAAAGTTGGTCTCTGGTTTAGTGGGAAATGGATTTGCAGCCTCTGAAATCAGGGTCTATTATAGATGGCTGTACAAAAGGGTTTGCAGCTAAACTGAAGTCAAGGCAGTATCCCTCAGATAATTGCTTTTTGGGCTAAAAACAAGCACAGCATACAGTCTGTTCATTAGCTTGTTGGCTAGAGGGGTACTGTGTTAAAAGAGCCAGAGAAATGGATTTGATGCACTTGGGGACAAGTCAACCCTGCTCTTATTCCCTGGCTATGGACTGTGTTTTTTAATCCAGAGGCTGCAACGTGGGTCTGGATCCAGTCTGCAGACTTTTTTTTTTTTTTTTTTTTTAAGTTTATTGATTTATTTTGAAAGAGCGAGCACGAGTGAAGGAGGGGCAGAGAGGGGGTGACAGAGAATCCCAAGTAAGCTCTGCACTGTCAGCACAGAGCCTGATGAGGGGCTCGAACTCACGAAACCGTGTAAACATGGCCTGAACTAAAACCAAGAGTTAGATGCTTAAATGACCGAGCCAGCCAGGTTGCCTCTGCAGACTTGTTTTGATTGAGCCACACAGAAAGTTTTTTTAATGTGCTGCCAGCCAATAAGAATCATGAGATTTCACAATCTGGATTTCTAGCTTTTCTTGAAAAGTAATATCTGGCAATACTAGGCCTGTATTCCCCCTTTTGACAATCAGGTAGAGCTGAGTGGCACTGCCCCCTCTAACAGATGGGGTATGCTGTCCTCCTTGTCACAGTCCCCATCACCTCTTCTCTCTGGCTGACCCACTTCAGCCATGCACTTGACCTGCCTGCTCTCTGAAAGCATTTGAGTTTGCCCCTTCTGCTTTAAGCCCATCCTGACAGAAGGCATCATTGATTTCTGTTGGATCGAGAGTATGTAGGAGCTCAGTGCAAATCCGTGACTAATGACTGGAAAGGCAACACGACTCTTACGCACTGATATTTAAAAAGACACTTTGTCCTCCAGACTCCAGTGGCTTTGCACTTGTGCTAGATCAGGGAAGAGTAATGGAGAAAATTAAAGTCAGGGAAACCAAGCAGAAGTGAACAACCAGAAGGATTCAACATAGGGCATACTTCATTTTATTGCGCCTCCTGGGTACTGTGTTTTTTACAGTTTGAAGATTTGTCACAGCCTTAAGTCAAGCAAGTCTGTCAGTGCCATTGTTGCAACAGCGTTTGCTCACTTGTGTCGCCGTGTCACATTTTGGTGATTCTTGCAACATCTCAAACTTTTTCATTATTACATTGTTATGGTGATCTGTGATCAGTGATTACAACTCACTGAAAGCTCAGATGATGGCTGAGCTTGTGATTTTTTTCAATGAAGTATTTTTTAATCTTTGCACATTGATTTTTTTTTTGGACATAATGCTATTTATTGCCCACTTAGTAGACTATAGCGTAGGGCAAACATAACTTTTATCTGTACTGGGAAACCCCAAAATTCATTTGACTCACTTTATTGCAATACTCACTTTATTGATGTGGTTGGGAGCCAAACCCGCAACATCTCCGAGATATGCCTGGATAGCTTGCCAGAGGAGAATGAACACGGATTATGTTTCTGAATGCCTCATGACAGAAGCATCTAAAGAAGAGGGTCATGTTAGCAAGGAAGAGCCTCGGCTTGAATTAAGCTGAGTAATCAGAACCTTTGTGCCATCCACTTCTCCAGGATCACACAAAAGGAGTTTGAGCCTTGGTGATAAAGAAATAAGCCGTTCTTCTCCTTCTCCGGCTTTGGAGCAGCCTTTCAGGGACCGTTCCAACACTCTGAGTGAGAAGCCGGCTCTGCCTGTCATCCGTGACAAATACAAAGATCTCACAGGAGAGGTGGAGGTGAGCAGGGGAGTTTTCTACAGAGGGGCAGGGAAAAGACCAACTGAGCACTGAGGGCCTCAAGAAAAACTGCTTTCAACTTTCTGTGGGGAAGCGAGGGACAGAAAGTCACAAGGCACCAGACACAAAATATTCAATTAAAGTGAGAGAATGGCAGCATTAGCCCTGGATAAAAATACTTCTCAGGTGGGACATCTGCTGAAAGGAGTCAGCGGCCCTAAAATTGAAATTGTTCAGGAGACTTCACGAGGAGGGGTGTTTGGGGGAGTTTTTCTTTGAGCACTTGGACTTTATCACTTTAGACTTAGTGAATGTTAAAACACCGGATAGAGGAGATGAGGAAAGTCTGCATTTGCTGCGTCTTAGTCCCACGCTGTCTTCCTCCTACAGCCGATACCCTTATCTCTCCTCTGTGCCCTCCTTGTCGTTCACACATGCTCATGCACACACAGCGTCATAACTGTGGAGTGGGAAGCTGGTGGTTTAGTATTAGCTCTTGTACTAGACACCTATGTGGCGAGTGCCTTTGGAGAAGCTTAAACTATTCCTAGAACCAGTGAGCCAACATTTGCAGAGGGAAGCTGCTACAAAACATTCCCCTCAGACTCACAGATCATGTGCTCAGAAGGTGCACTTAGTAATTGTGAAGAGTCATCAGTGGTTTCAAGAGATAAACCATGCTTGAAGTAGAGTGTTTTTAATAAAAAGTAAAGCCTTCCAATGCTCTGTACACTGACAGAAATCATAGAGGACTCCAGTCCTGCCTGTTTAACCCCGTTGTTTTTACAAATTTCACAGGAGAATGAGAGATATGCATATGAATGGCAGAGGTGCCTGGGGAGTGCCCTAGATGTGAGTATGTCACTTTTGCGGTGCTTTCACATGTGTGAGTGCTGTCTTGTGCCATTTTGCCCTCTCCGTGGTGCCTTTGAATGGACAGAGGAAAACTTGAGGAGAGCTCTTCCTCCATGGCCTTGTGCAAAGGGAAGCTGGAGGGAAAGCCATACGGCTTAAGTGAGGCTTCTTTCACGTGTATGATAGCAAAAGTGGCTCATTTGTCCCTTGTGCCCTCACCTGTCACTGTGTTTAAGAAATAACAGTGAGGGGCGCCTGGGTGGCTCAGTTGGTTGAGCATCTGACTCTTGATTTTGGCTCAGGTCGTGATCCCAGGGTCATGGGATTGAGCCCTTTGTCGGGCTCCATGCTGAGCATGGAGCTTGCTCAAGATTCTCTCTCTCTCTCTCTCTCTCGCCCCCTCCCTCCCTCTTTCTCTCTCTCTCTGTCTCTCTCTCCCTCTCTCCCCCTCCCTCCCTTTCCCTCTCCCTCCCTCTCCCCCCCACCTCTCCCCTTCTCACATGCACACAAGCACATTTTCTGTCTCTCTAAAGAAGAAAAAAGAAAATAACAAAATGATATCATTAATGCTGCCTAAATTAAAATAATATTTAAACTTAAAGAACCTCTGTCTTTTCCAAAGAAATGGAGGATGGTTTCTTCAAGGTTAAAATTAAATTCTCACATTTGTTTCAGCATGGTCATATACATATATCAGTCAGTCATGCTTTCTCACACCTCCTGGCTTCTCTGTTGGGTTCTCTACTAATAGTAAATTGATTTGCAATGACTTTTCTCAATTATATAAGGTGATGTGATTTCATTTCTTATAGGTCATTAAGAAGGCAAATGATACCTTAAATGGAATCAGTAGTAGTTCTGTGTGCACAGAAGTAATTCAGTCAGCCCAAGGCATGGAATATTTATTAGGTATGTTCATTTATGTTTTACTTATTCAAAATCCTGACACTTGATAGTATTTTCAGTTTTCCCTTACATTAAGTATTTTAATCTAGATCTTTCAAGTTACATATGACTTCACTAAGTAGTATCTGCGTTTGTGGGTGAGATGCTTAAGTCACAGACAGAAACCACACTATTTGACTTAAAGTATCTGTGGCAAAGTTTTTCAGTCCTTACTATACACATACTAGCAGCAATACCAGCAGCAACAATGTAAAATTGCATCTGTGTTACTGGTTTACTAGAATGAAAACATTGGGTCTCTAATTAATGCCTTACCATGCTCTGTCGATTCTTCTTCTCCACCCCTTCACGACATCACCGATTCCTTACCTCCCTGACTACCTTCAGCTGTTAAATGTCCCAGTCCAGCTTGAAACTCCGGTCTCTGTCCAATCTGGTGTTCTTTTCCTCCTGAAGCTCCCGCTTGGCCCGTGGCCAGAGTCACATGCACTGGACCCTAGTCTTTTTCACATCTCTGCTCAGGTGTCACCCGCTAAGGGAGGTCTTCCCTGGCCTCTCTTTCTCAAAACTGTGCCCTCTCACCCCACCCTCATCCTTCCTCTCCCATTCTCTGCTTGATTTGTCTTTTGTCCCGTCAGCTTTAATATCTTGTATATTTTACCTTTTCTTATTTGTTATCTGTCTCCCTCCCCTGCAAGGAACCTCTAAGAAGGGAGTGATTTGGTCTGTTTTGTCCCCTGGGAATGTCTGTAAGGCGCTGTACCTGAGCGCCTGGCACGTAGTAGTCCCTCACCAATACCTGCTGGATGAGTGGGTGGGGGGGAGACGTGGTCTCTCCTGCAGTTCCACTGCCTCACTCTTGTTCCTCCTTCCTGCTCAGACGGCCACGGCTCTACTGCGGGAACACACCAGGTGGTAGGGCGCCTGTCTTTCCTTGCACACATCGCCTAGTGTCTGTGAGGGGTTGTCTGAGAAGTCCCCTCACTTGGTGTAGGATAGGCAGTGACTCCTGCCCTTCCTCTGGGGAAAGAAGAGGAAAAGCCACAGTGGGCTGTACACAGGTTGATGAGGTACTGCTCTGCAGACAACTCCTCCAGTCCTCGCTTCTAGAGGCTCGGGTAAAGGTTGGGGATGTGTCTGGTGACCATCCTTAGAATGTGAAGATACTTGGCACCTGTCCTCCTTGCTTGACGAACTCAGCCACAATTCAGAGACCACGGGAAAAGAGCCGTCCTGTGTTCTGTTATGTTTATAAAAGATGTGTGAAGCCACAGGGTTTGTAAATCATTGGGCATTCGGAGAAGTGAGTTGTTTCTTAATTACTTTGTGGTGATATTGACATTCAGATTCTTTTAAGCTTTTGATATTCCCATTTTCAGCCAGTTAAATGGGATTTCCCAAACTTAAAGCCAGAAAGAAAGAAGCCAGAAAGAAAATGAGCTAATACTGCATAGTGCCTAATGTTCTGTGGGCACTCTTCTAAGCCTTTTACAGTATGAACCCATTTAATCCTCTTTGGTGAGGTGCTTTTAGTATTCCCATCTTACAGATGAGGAAAGTGAGGCTCAGAGAAGTTATGTGACTGGCCCCGGGTTACACAGCTAGTAAGCGGCAGAACTGGGATTGGAACCCAGGTAGTGTAGCTGTAGGCTGTGCTCTTACCAGTAAGTTACCCTGCAGCACTGGAGGTGGACTGGTCCCAAGGAGTGGTAAGTTCACTGCTGTTGAGAAACAATCCATATTTCCAGGTAAGATACCTGCACGCAGTAGTGCCGCCTTGTGCCGCCCACCTTTCTGCACTGCCCGCGCCCAGCTCCACTCTCTCACTCTGTAGGTGTTGTTGAGGTGTACAGGGTGACCAAGCGTGTGGAGCTGGGTATAAAAGCCACCGCGGTGTGCAGTGAGAAACTCCAGCAGCTGCTGAAGGACATCGATAAAGTGTGGAATAACCTCATTGGCTTTATGTCCCTGGCCACACTCACGGTAAGTCCGTTAGATGTTCAGCACTTGCTTTCCTTTCCAGAAACCTCAGTGGTAAAGCAAAGTGTACATTCTTGTGGTGGCCCTGACTGAAGGGTGACGGTGAGGTGCCTGCTGGGTCGTGTTACGTTAAAGGAAGGAGATAATTGTGCGGTTCACTGAGTAGCACCAGCTCGGCTTCTGGATTGCACAAAGGCCTGTGGGCCTCCATAAAATAAGACTGTAGGAGGACATTCACTCTGTCAACATCCTTCTTCTTTTTTCTTCTTTTAGAGATCATTTATTTAGTCATCTCTACACCCAACGTGGGGCTTAAACTCACAACCCCAAGATCAAGAATCACATGCTCTTCCGCCTGAGTCAACCAGGCTCCCTGTCTGCATCCTTCTTAAGTCACATGCATATATGCACGTTTGCAAAGCATTGATGTGAGTTCCTCTGTTCGCACTTCTAGTTCTTTATGACCCTACATGTGTCTTTTTAGAAACTGTTCAGTGTGACTGTCTTAAACGCCTTTTCTGTTTTTTAGGTCTGTGGATTATTTCCACTTCTTCCTGTTCTGAATGGTTCTACTCTGAATATCGTTAAACAAATGACTCTGTGTCCTTTCAGGGATATAGTTCCTCCAAGACCTAAGAGGTCAGAGTGTGTGTTTGCACACAGATGTGCGTGCATTCGTATGTAGCTGTTTCTTTTATTGCGTGGCTCTCCAGAGAGCTCGGGCTAGTTGGCAGTGCTGCCAGCAACATGCAAGCATACTTTTCTTTATACTGTGTTCTAGCTTTCTTTGTCCGCTTTTTCATTTAGCAAATGTATATTGAGTCCCTAACGGTGTTTTTATAGGTCTTTCATTTTGTAGGAGCTGTGCGGTATTCCAAATGATAATTTACTCTTTCTGTTTCCTTTACGTGTAAATTGATTACCTGTCTTGACCATTTGACCATATGTTCAATGAGATATGGTTATTGACCTTACGTATTTCACATTTGTAATGGATGTACACACACGCGCGCGCGCACACATACGTCTATGGGAAAGCTTATATCAGTTATTTTCGTCACCTGTTCCCTTCGTTTTCCATTTCATTGGGTAAAACTACTTTATTTTTACATATTCACACCATTCAGTTTGTCTCTCTGATAATATCCTTTATTTCACAAAAGTCAGAAATTTATCTTCCTTCCACAGCTGGAAGAAATACGCTATTCCATTTTCTTTCTTTTTTTCCTTACATATAACTAGGTGGCCCATCTGAGCAGGACTGCGGCCACGTGGTAGGTAGCAGTTGTTCCTGAGCTGTGCCCATAGCCAGGCAGGGAGTAGCTGTCCCAGCACATGTCTCCCCAGTGTTCATTGTTTCTGGTTTGCGGTATTAAGTTCTTAAAGAGTTTAAATCATTGCCAAATTCTCTGTTTTGTTCCCTTGGACTATTTTTCAGTTTCTATAGTTTGGGTCATTATTTGTTAAAAAAAAATACAGCTCTGGCCAGTACAATAAGGAATATAAATATTTGAAAATAGATAAAATTATGCTTGTTTGGTGATATGAAATATTTATAGAAATCTGAATTCAAGAGGTTAAATTTATTGAGTTTGGCAAAAATTCACAGCATTCTTACATATTAATAATAGCTAGAAAGTGTAATAAAAATGGGAACCTTATTTTGTTAATGCATTCAATCACTCCAGTCCTTATCACTTCTGACCGCATAGCTGGAGTTGCTGGTTCATTTTGTTATCCCCTGTCGTAATCTATTCTGCACGCCCTTCTAGCCCATTCTTTCTGAAATGCAAGTCTGGTCATGCCATTCAAATCCCATTTAAAATCTTGCAGTGGGCTCTCCATAGTCTTCAGGATCAAGTTTCAGCTCCTTAGCTCAGTGTATAAGGCCTCTTCTATCCCCTGGATTGCCTTTGCCTCTCATTCTCTGTTAGACTGCTTTTCCCTCTGGCCTCTGCATCGTTTCCCCAGAAGTCATTCCAGAGAGCCCTTCAGTCTGAATTCAACGCCCTTCCGGTGTGTGTCCACAGCGCCTCTCTCTGTCCTCGCACTTACTGCGCTTATTGGTAATCGTGTGCTTGCTTCTTGCCTGGTTGTCTGCCCCTTAAAAGCCAGACTGTGTCCTTTTTTTTAAAAATTTTTTTTAACGTTTATTCATTTTTTTGATAGAGACAGAGTGTGAGTCGGGGAGGGGCAGAGAGAGAGGAAGACACAGAATCTGAAGCAGGCTCCAGGCTCTGGACTGACAGCACAGACCCCGACGTGGGGCTCGAACTCACGAACCGTGAGATCATGACCTGAGCCGAAGTTGGATGCTTAACCGACTGAGCCACCCAGGCGCCCCCCTGGTTTAAATTTTTTAAATAAATGCATAAGAAAAATGAAATGGGGGAAAAAGAAAGGAAGAGAGAGAAGATGAAGTGCTTTTAAAGTGCTTTACATTTGCTAGTGGTGAGCGGTAGTTAGTTGACTTTACCCTTTCTAGGAAGGGTAAGGAAGACACGATGAGTTCCATGATTCACTGTGTTCATAACATAAAAATAAACCCACTACTCAGGAGACACATAATTATTCCTGGTACTGATACCAGAAAGAAATTTCTTTTGTGGGCTCTTGTAAAGAGGAAACTAATGTAACCTGTGTTATCCTCAACATCCTTTCAGCAGATGAAGCAATAGGTTTCACTGAGTCATTTCTTATGAAATCTCTCAGTATAGGCCAATTTGCAGAGCTCCAAGTACAAATTAGTGAGAGTCATTCAAGTGTGGAAAAATAGACTAAACGGGAAACTAGGAAATAGCACGGCAGTGCGTCCTAATGGTGGGCTCACATCTTTGCTCCATAAAGAAAACATAACAAATCCATGAGAAATACACCAATATCCCAGTAGAAGCTGAGCAAGACCATGAAGTGATTCATACAAGAGGAGGCACAGCTTACCAGTAAACATTAATTCAAATTCAAGCAAGACTTCATTTTTTTACCTAATAGTAAACCCAGTTTTTGTTTGGCTTGTTTATTGGAATCCTAATAGTGTTGATGTGGTAAAATGGGGACTGTTTATTAGAAAACATAAATTGGTACCACCCTATATAAAGGGTATTTAGCAATATACTTCCCACACACACACCCCCCCCCCCCCCACCGTGAAGTCCTTGAGGACAAGGACCAAGACCACGTTTTATTCTCAGTCTGATCACAGTGCCAGGCACTGCATAAATACCCAATGAAAGTTGAATGAATAAAAGGACTCACATTCTGAGTAGTTAACTCAGCAACTTCACTTATAGAATAACTTCCTAAGGCAGCAGTTCTAATACAAGCTCACAAAAAGAAGCAAGTTAAATGCACAAGTTGTTCTTTGTAAAAGTGAGAACTCGAGAGGGTCAATCAAGTAAATTGTGTGAAGCATCATATATTCGGATGTTGTGCAGCCATTTTTTAAAGGAACACAGAGTTTGAAATAACACAGAATTGTTCCTATGGGGCTGGAAGGGAATGTGCCAGAGTGGCAACAGGGTTGTGCTTGGATGATGAAACCATGGGTTTTTTAATATTTCTAAGCTCCAGCTACAAATAAAGTGGGTTGACTAATGACATATTCAAGGGTGGCTGTGGAATAGAGGAGGCTCTGTTACCAGTTGTTGATCGTAGAGTTCAGTGTGTTGTTACCTTTGCTTCATCAGAGCCTCTGTACCCAGTCTTACAGAGGTCTTACCTCAAAACTCATTCGTGGCATGTTTTTAGGGCAACAAGATGTATAAGACCAAGCATTAGCAGTCTAGAGATCAGCACGTGTCTGGTTCTCTCCTGATTCACCCATCTTTTGCTTCCAAACTTTGTGCTGGTATGAACCGGGTGAAGCCTGAATATTTTCATCGTGATTAGCCAACTTTTACTGAGTGCTTACCATGTGCTGTACCCTATTCTTAACTCTTTATATGTGTATAATTTACTTAATACGGAAGTGTTGAGGGTAGATACTATTATTCTTCATGTTTTACAGATGAAGAAAATGGGGGCACCAAGGTATTAGACCTGTATTCAATGTAAAAGTCAGACCTCTGCTTCTCCCCCACTATACTCTGTTGCCTCCTTGAAATGGGCAAGCTGGGTGGGTAAAACCAGAGATGAGCAAAAAGCCTTTCTGGGGAAAGAGGGTTGTTACTTACTTAGTCGATGAGGTGAAACACCAGGCATCTCTCTTGGCAGCAACTTGATAGAAAGAGTCAAGTTCTTTTCTGTACATTTCCTCCCTGTTGTTACAGCCCAGAACTAAAAACCAGCTTAAGATTAGCCTCCCCTTTTCCATTTGGATTTTAAGATTCTTTGTTTTTTCTTTCTTTCTTTCTTTCTTTTTCTTTCTTTCTTTCTTTCTTTCTTTCTTTCTTTCTTTCTTTCTTTTTTTTTAATAATTAAAGCTTTTAATTTTTTTTCATTGTACAATGCTTTGAAAACTAGATTTCTATACAGACCCTCAAATCAGCCACCCATCTCTTCTCTTCTAGCGCTGGTAGAAAAAAAATGGCCACGCTAGCAAAGCTTCTTTCTTTGCCATGAGCTCTTTGAAGAAAAATTATCACAAAAGACCCAGCGCACTAACCAAGCTCATTCATTATGTATTAATCCTTTTCAGTTTGGGGCAAAGGATAATTGAGGAGAATCCTGGCTTGAGTTGCTTGCTATCTTGTATTTCCTTCTTGAGGTAGCTGCTGCCACTGGGTGAGGTGGAAGCCAGTTTCATCCTTGTACAACTTCTTAGACATCCAAGCTCCCCACAGTGCCACCGCTGCTCATGAGAAAGGCTTGCCTTCTGGACTCTGCCCTTCCAGGCCTTCCTTCCTGCCTTCCTTCCTGTAGGAAAATGCAAAAAGCTCAGTTGTATCATTCAGTAAGTTTTGTTACTTAAATCATTCAGTGCACACCCCAAATAATAACCAACAATAACCAATGCCCCTATACAAGTTAGAGGATATCCCATCATTCCAGGTTTCCTTGTGCTCCTTCTTCGTCATCATTCCACTCTGAGGTGATCCCTATTCTGATTTTTTATACCAAGGGTTAGTTTTGTTCAGACCTTTTTAAAGAAACCATAGAGGGGCACCTGGCTGGCTCAGTCGTTAGAGCCTGCAACTCAATCTCGGGGTTGTAACTTTGAGCCCCGCATGGAGTATAGAGGTTACTTAAAGATAAAATCTTAAACAAACAAACAAACAAACAAACATAGAATTTGCTTTTGTGATCTTGGAGAAAGCCTGTTGGTCTGGTTACCCATCTAACCTGGGAAGTGTTGCCCTGTTCACATATGGTGATTTTAATCCCTCAGTAAATGGGAAGAGTTGCCAGGCATTCATGCCCTCTCATTCAAACTCCCCTAAGGAACTTTCATATCTAGCATCAGGGTCTAGCAAGTGATTTTACCTGACATTTTTTTAGACACTGGATTACAGTATAGAGATTAATTAGTCTGCAACTACACAACACAGGAATGCATTCAAATTGTATATGAACACCGCTGAGTATTCATTGTTGTATTTACCCATACGTTTCCAGCTATAAGTGCCTTTCTTCACCGAATTAGCTGTGACAGAAGAACAACCATTCTCTGCTCAGATATTATTCCTAATTATACCGTGTCATTTTCTCTTGATAACTGATAGGTCTTTGGTCTATAAAACTTACTTGAATTGCCTGCTGCTTGAAGAATAGCATATAGTCTCCAGAGGAAGTCTAAGTCTTGTCACAAAGAAGCTTTTACCCTAAAAATAGATAGATGTGTGAATGTAAATGACACAAACCAACATGTGTGGAGTTCACTTAGTTGCAGCAAAACTGTGCAAGCCCCAGGGACTCTGGGAGCCGAGAAGTCACTAGAGAGGGGTGTGGCTGATGTTGTGGTGGAAGCTTTTTTTTTTTTTTTTTTTTTTTAATTTTTTTTTTCAACGTTTTTTATTTATTTTTGGGACAGAGAGAGACAGAGCATGAACGGGGGAGGGGCAGAGAGAGAGGGAGACACAGAATCGGAAACAGGCTCCAGGCTCCGAGCCATCAGCCCAGAGCCTGACGCGGGGCTCGAACTCACGGACCGCGAGATCGTGACCTGGCTGAAGTCGGAGGCTTAACCGACTGCGCCACCCAGGCGCCCCTGTGGTGGAAGCTTTTAACTCTTTATATCACTGCTTCGTTTTAGGTAGAATTTAAAGTTCCTTAATGAACCAAATTGCCAGTGCCAGGCTCTTTGATTCCAGTAATATAATAGTTTATTTGCACCTGAATCCTGCCGGGCATTGTGCCATATTCTTGACATTCATTCTCATTTAATCCTGGTAACAATCCTGTAAGGTCAGTAGTATAATCCCCATTTTTACGGGTGAAGAAATTGGGGCTCAGAGATGAAACTTGCCCGAAACTGACAGAGCAGGGATTTGAATGTGTATCGTAGTTTTAAAAGTCCATTTTTCTTATTGTGTCAGTGCCAGCTTCGAGGATGCTTTTCCTCCATGAAGACATCATGAAACTGTTCCCATCAAAAAGTGACCGCATTGCCTCTCTTCAGTGAAAAAGTCCTAGAATATTAGTGCTACATCACAGTAGTAATGCTTGGGCTAAGGAAAGCAAAGTACACAATCCTAAACTCTTAACTGTGGCTCCTTGATATTTATTGAAGCTAGAAGTTACAGTGCAAAGTTTCCTGCTTCCCTTTCCCTGCAGCACGCATGTCATCGTGGACCAAAACCCCCCCTTGTGGTACAAGTACATCTCCTCTGGGCACAGACTGAAGGTACTGGTTGTTTCTCGGGAGGTGGGAATCACCAGTTTCAGGGAGATGAGTGAATTGTTGCCTAAGGGTTGAAGTTCAGTAGGTTTGGAACAAAGAGAGATTCATCCCTGGAAAACAAAACTGATCCACTTTTGCCATATAAAATCTCCAAAAAGAGACTGCGATCTTCTTCTCCTGACCTCTAGTCGACTGAAAATCACACAGGCTTTGATGTCACTGTTATCCTCAGTATAATATAATCCTTTATTTCCTTTCTTTTTTGTTTTTTGTTTTTTGTTTTTGTTTATTTATTTTGAGAGAGAGCACTCACAATTGGGTGAGGGGCAGAGAGGGAGGGAGAGGGAGAATCCCAAACAGGCTCCACGCCGGCAGCCCAGAGCTTGACATGGGGCTCGAACTCCCGAACCATGAGATCATGACCTGAGCCAAAACCCAAGAATCAGACACTTAACCTACTCAGTCACCCAGGCCCCCTGTACTTCCTTTCAACATGAAATAAACAGTGAGTTTCAGAGTATATACTTCGTGTTGCTATGGCATTTTAGGAGATCAGTTTATTTTTAGTAATGATAACATTTTTGTCATCTTGCCAGTGCCACACAATGTTTTAGAGACAGAATCTTTTTTTTTTTTTTTTAAGTTTATTTACTTAGAGAGAGGGTGTGTGTGCAGGGGAAGGACAGGGGGAGAGAAAAAATCCCAAGCAGGCTCTGCACCACCAGCACAGAGCTCGATACAGGACTTGAACCCATGAACCATGAGAGCATGACCTGAGCTGAAATCCAGAGTTGGATGCTTAACCAACAGAGCCACCTAGGCACCCCGAGACAGAATCTTCATTGTGTTTCTGCATGGCTGTCCTCGTTGACAGAAGGTGATATGGTAGATGGAATAATGTGCCCCTCCCTCGCCAAAGATAACCATATCCTAATCCCTGGAACCTGAATTTGTTACCTTAGGTAGAAGGGACTTTACAGATGTGATGAAATTAAGGGTCTTTTGATAGGGGATTTATCCTGGATTATCTGGGTGGGCCCAGTGTCTCACAAAGAGGAAGGCAGGAGAGTGAGCATGAGAAATAGAGATATGACAGAGCAAAGAGAAAGACTGGCACATTCTGCGCTATTGGCTTTGAAGATGGAAGGTGGGACCGTGATTCAAGGAATGTACAGGTAGTCTCTAGAAGCTAGACAAGGTAAAGAAACAGATTCTCCCATAGAATTTCCAGAAAGTACACTGTATTTCCAGCCCATTTTAGAATTTTGACCTGCAGAACTCTAAGAGAATATGTTGTTTTAAGCTGCTAAATTTTTGCTACTTTGTTATAGCAGCTATAGGAAAAATTAGACAAAACATTGCAACTAAGAATCCAGATGGTTACATTGTAACCCAAACCAAAAGTCTAGAATTGCTTGTGGAACCTGTGTCCAGATAGTTTTTTGTATCAGATTAGGCTGGTTTATGCTGCAGTAACAACTCCCCCAACCCCATTTTAGTGATGTAACACAGTAGAGCTGTATTGCTCCTGCTACATGTCCATCTCAAATTGGAGGGGTCTCTGTGGATGGGTCCTTCACTCAGGAACCTAGCTGACAAAGCCTCTACCACGTGCATCATAGCTGATTCCTGTGAGAGGGTCAAGGGAACATGACAAAGAGCACATCAGTTTTAAAGGCTTCCTCCCAGAAGTGCCACATGTGACTCACATGTGCAAATTATGCAGCTCTGCACAATTTAAGGGGATCGGAAAGGCCCATCCTACCATTTGTCCAGAAGAATTATAATGAGGATGTTTGTAAAGAACACTAATTACTACCAAATTCTTCTTCTTCAATAATGATTTTCTCGGACACCATTTTAGCAGCTTATTATTGGCTAAAGATTCAGGATTATGTATCCCAGTCTGACTCTGGGACTGAGTGTATGCAGGTCATTTGTAATAGAACTACTTTTAGAAATCTTTACTAAATGCATGAACACTTGCTAACTGATGTAGATGATGTTGAATTTAAAATGGCCTGTAGAGGGCGTACCTTCTTAAAGAATTATGGCCGAGAATTGGTGTCACATTGTTACTGTGTACTATAGCAACCTCCCCCAACCCCCCCCCCCCCCCGCTTCCCCCTTCCCCCCCGGGTTATGGCAGTGTATTTATAAAGGTTAATTTTTATCATTTCAAAGATTAATTTGACCACAGGATAGTTTATGCAGAGTCTTATGATTTTTATGGGAGATTACAAAATGACCTTTTCATTCGCTTTCCTTATGCCTTTGGTCAAACAGATACCTAAAGGGCTGGTATTGGATTGATTTCAAGATTCAGAGTTTTCCTAGATTCTAGTTATTTCTCAAATAGTCCTTATTCAGTAACATGACAAATATCTATAACGTAGGTTTATGGAAGTGCTGCTATGTTTTTAACCTCTTAAAAAAGCTTTTTAGATTTTGTCAAAGTGAGTAATTTTTATCATTTAGGGCATTTCAGAGCACTTTTTTTTTAATGTTTATTTCTGAGAAAGAGCAAGAGTGAGAGCGAGCACGAGCAAGCAGGGGAGGGGCAGAGAGAGATGGAGACACAGAATCCGAACAGGCCCAGGCTCTGAGCTGTCAGCACAGAGCCCGACACAGGGCTCGAACTCACAAACCGCGAGATCATGACCTGAGCCAAAGTCAGACGCTTAACTGAGCCACCCAGGCGTCCCTCAGAGCACTTTTTATATATCTCTGAAGGTCCCAACAGCAACTGAGGAAGGCAGGTAAGACAATGAAACTGTTAACCATTTAAAGGTGACAGAGTGGGACAGCAAACAAATAATAGCACCAGCTGCCTCTAGGGTTGACCAGACTTGGTCATGATTGCACTGGAGAAGAAAAAAAGGGAAAAAGTGTGGGAGGTGGGTGGATTATCATCTGGATTGGTTAAGACCATGTAGATTCACTTCAAGGTCAGAGTCCTCATGCATATAGTTGACACATCTGCCTCTTCTTTTCTTTGAGAACTGTCTGTCCTTCCTTCCCTAGGTGTGATCTGAATGCAGCTCAAGTTAGTTTAAGAAAGGTTTGGGGGGGGGGGCACCAGGGTGGCTCAGTCTTTTGACATCCAGCTCTTGATTTCAGCTCAGGTCATGATCCCAGGGTTGTGGGTTCAAGCCCCAAGTGGGGCTCCACACTGAGCATGGAGCCTGCTTAAGATTCCCACCCCCTTTCTAAACAAACAAACAAACAAGTAAACAATATCATCTGTTTCTTAAAAAAAAAAAAAAAAAAAAGGAAAGGTTTGGGGGCCTAATGCATGGTTTATTATTTCAAATTAGAAAGGGACAGGGGCGCCTGGGTGGCGCAGTCGGTTGGGCGTCCGACTTCAGCCAGGTCACGATCTCGCTGTCCGTGAGTTCGAGCCCCGCGTCGGGCTCTGGGCTGACAGCTCAGAGCCTGGAGCCTGTTTCAGATTCTGTGTCTCCCTCTCTCTCTGACCCTCCCCCGTTCATGCTCTGTCTCTCTCTGTCCCAAAAATAAATTAAAAACGTTGAAAAAAAAAATTTTTAGAAAGGGACAAACATCATATATAATGTATACACTTTTATAGGGAGAATCCCATTTTTTTCTCCTAGGGAAAAAATAATACAATTTTTCAAATACAAAATAATAACTCCTCAGTGGTTCAGCCTCAACTAATTATAGAAAATGTGGCCATTATTTTGGCAGGAATTTGCCATCATCCTGGGCCACATCAGTATCCTTTAGGACAAACCAGCCAACATGCCGGGCTCTAAGATCCTTGACCTCTGGACTCCGGGACCCTTGTCTCCATGGCACTTCGGCCACCCACTCACGTGATCACATCACACCGCAGTACCTGTGCCCTCTTAATTCAGACCTGTTCTGAACCCAGATTGGTAACCCTCTAACTTGCTTATGCTTGGCTTACACTGCTTTTGTTTCAGGTCCTCAAGATAGGACAGTTGTTTGATCCTTTTACTTCGTTCCTACCGACTCCCGTCCTCACTTCCTTTCTACCTGCTTAGTCCTTAGCAGTTCTTTGTGTCTGTCCTTGGACGACCCCTGATGTCAGTTTGCTTATTGCTGAGGGATTTTCTCAGAGCTGAAACTGGGACGGTCTTGAGCAAACTAGGAAGTTGGTCACCCTGGTCAGCATCCCTTCCCAGTGCCAGGTTCAGTGACCTCACATTGGTGCCTTGACATCAGCCATGGTGGGAGTATTTTTATACCATGGAAATCCGCAACTGCTACAGATCAGTGTTTAATTTGTTGTACTGTTGATTGTCTAGACTTGTGAAGGTTATCGAGCAGATGTTAATAATGCAGATCAGACATCAAAGTATACTGTGTCTATAGCCATTGTATTGTGAATACATCACAAAGCTGAGGGAATATTCTCCAGCATTTGAGAACAGTTACCCAATTCAACATAGTCACTCACGTATTTGACAGAGGGGGGACATTCTGAAATGTGCTGCCTCATTTCAGTCTTAGCCCTTCACTGAGAAACACCAGCCTGCACTTACAGCATACACACTCTGGTGAGAGCAAGCACAGGCTGACTGTGGATCCCAGGATTGGGCAGACATTTTCAGAGAAAGCATTGTGAGAATCAAAGGATTATATGGAATTTTCAGTAAAGATAATTGTATATTTATTATTTGTAAATTATGTGCTACTCAGTCTTTATATCAGTAAGAATTTATAATAAGCTCATGTACGCACGTGTGTGTGTGTGTGTGTGTGTGTGTGTGTGTGTATTTGTATGTGTGCACGTTTCTTTCTCTTTGGAAAGTCTTTTTTTTTTTTTTTTTGGAAAGTGGAAGAAGGGGATGATTTTGCCCCCAAATTGTCCACAGGTCTTGCTAAACATCCTACAGTGCAGAGGACAGGCCCCACAACAAGGAATTATCCAGTTTAGAATGTCAATGGTGCCAAGTGTGAGAAGCCTCTGCTCTAGGGCATATATAAGCAAAACAAATTGGTTTTGGTACATCTAACACTTTGTACACTAAGAATGTAACTCTTCTGGGGCGCCTGGCTGGCTCCGTTGGTGGAACATGCAATTCTTGAAGTTGGGGTTGTGAGTTCCTTGAGCCCCGTGTTGAGTGTAGAGAGATTACTTAAAAAGAAAATCTTGAAAAAATATATACAGCTCTTCTGAAACTTTTTTTTCCCTTTTTTTGTTTTTGTTTTGTAATTCAAGTGCTTTTCATAATTGAGGGATAACTTACAGTGAAATGCATAGATCTTAAATATATAGTTGGATCAGTTTTGACAAATGCATTTAGCCATGTAAGCCCACACCCCCAGCAATGTATGGAGTATTTTCATCACCTCCTAAAGTTCCCTCTTGTCCTGATCTGATTCCAGAAATAACCACCATTTTCCGTAGACTTCTGTCATCAGAGAGTTGCCTGTTCTAGAACTTTATATAAAATTAATATATATGTGCTTTTCTGTCTGGCTTCTTCACATGTTTTAAAAATTCATCTAAAAAGAAAAAAATTCATTAAAAAAAAAAAAAAAAAAAAAGGCGCCCCTGGCCAGCTCAGTTGGTAGAGCATGTGACTCTTGATCTTAAGGGGGTGAGTTCGAAACCCCACGTTGGGCATGGCACTTACTTAAGAAGGGGTGGGGGGAATTCATCTACATTTTTGCATGTATCAATTTGGTTCCTTTTATCAGTGAGTAATATTCCATTGTACTAATATACCATGAGTTTTTAACCCACTTTCTTATCTATAGACAGGTGCTATTTCCAGTTTGGCTTATGTGAATAGAGCTACCATGAGCACTTTTTGTGCAAACTTTTGTTAACATGTTTTCGTTTCTCTTGGATAAATACCAAGGAGTGGAATTGCATATAAGTTCATATAGTAGATACATATTTTAAGAAATGAACAGCTTTCCACAGGTGCCTGGCTGGCTCCATTGGTAGAGCGTGTGATTCTTGATCTCGGGGCTGTGAGTTCGAGCCCCACAGTGGGCGTAGAGATTACTTAAATAAATAAAACTTTTAAAAATTAAAAAAAAAAAATTGATAGCTTTCCAAAGTTGGGGCCTGCCCTCTTACCCCATATTCCACAGATTTGTTGTAAGGAAGAAATTAGATAATGCACCTGAAGAGCTTAGTGTGGTGCCTGGCAAGTAAGGGCTTCACTGATAATAGCTGTATGTGTATGTACTCTCTAGCTGATAATGCCTCATTCTTCCATCCTTGAGCAGTAGGCCCATGTATCTGTCTTCCTGCTTCTCTGATGTCGGAACTTGGCTGTCCCCCACACAACTCCAACTCCGCTTAGATCAAACCGAACTCCTCCCAGCCCTCAGCCCCAAATGTGGGTCTCCTTTCTCATGCCTACTATGTCAAGCCCTCCCAGCTGCCTAAGCCTCACCCCTCCTTGCACATCCCACACATGACCCGGGCTTCTTCAGGTGGCCGGCCCCCGCTGTTACTTCCCTAGTTCTAACTTTCCTCGCTGTCTCCCGGACCCCTTACAGTGGCATTGTAACTGAGGTGCATGCCTTGAGGATTGCCATCCACAGTTCATTGCCCACACCTCACCCAGAGGGATCTGTCCGTGACACAATCCGGATCCTGTCCCGGTCCAGTCAGAACCCTTAATGGCTTCCCAAGATACAGTCTCTTCTAGTCCTTCCAAGACCTTCATGCTGGAGTTCCATCTCCTCCCTCCTTTCATAAGCACGGCTCCCACATGCTTATGAGTGTTCTTCCCACACTCTATCTTCTGCTTAGAGGCCTTGCCCTTGCCTGTGTTGCTTGTTCTACACAGAATAAATACCGTCCCCTCCCTTACCTCGCCCTTCCCCGTCCCCTCACCTAGCATCTACCTGTCAAGACTCATGATGTTTGTAAGTGCCAGGAAGCTTTTTCTGTCATCCAGCTCTTTTCCCCTTGGGTTGGAGTAAGTGCCGCCCAGCCCATGTGCTCTGGTGTAGTCCTTGTGGCCCTGTGCTGCCTGCTACCCGCCTGTCCCCACCCTCGACTGTGAGTTCTCAGAGGACGGTACCGGGTTTTGCTCATGCTAGTGTCCCGAGCACCTAGAACACAGCAACTCTCAGTAAATGTTTGGGAAATTGAACAATTGTATCGATGGTATTAGAAGTTACTTCACTTGCTGCTGGACCTACTGGGGATAAGTGATCAGGGAGTGAAGCCAGCAGCATTTGGAATTGCCGAGTCCTTACTCGTTTGTCTTGTCCTCCTAGCCCGATGAGAATTCACTGGATTTTTCCTCTTGTATGCTACGGCCTGGGATTAAAAATGCTCAGGAACTTGCCTGTGGGGTGTGCCTTTTAAATGTGGACTCCAGAAGCCGGGTAAGTGATACACCTTCCCCCTGCAGATGGCACAGCGCTTCCCTGACATGACCCCTGGGGATGACCCCATCCAGCCCACTTCACTGCAAGGTCTACGACCACAGGTGGGGATTTTTATAAAGCCCTGAAGCCTGACACGGAAGTACATGTACTCTTACAAAAGGGCAGTAGGGGAAGCCATTGAGTGAATGGAGGTAGTTCCTCCCTCTCTAACAGAAAGCTGTCTGCACTGTGCCCCCGCCCTGTGCACAGTGGGGTGGTAGAGAGAGGTGAAGCCTGTAAGGCTT
The DNA here is from genome assembly GCF_028018385.1 of Neofelis nebulosa. Taxonomy (NCBI): domain Eukaryota; kingdom Metazoa; phylum Chordata; class Mammalia; order Carnivora; family Felidae; genus Neofelis; species Neofelis nebulosa. The sequence continues at coordinate 55,384,332 of NC_080797.1, read as the reverse complement.
TGTTTGGGGGCAGGAGGCCCTGTCCTGGGAATTTTGTTGACCTTATGGTTTCAACGTTATTTCAGAAAGAAGAGAAGCCTGCAGAAGAACATCCCAAAAAAGTATGAACCAGTTATACACGATCTTAGCATCTCCATCTTAATTTTGAGTGTGGAAAAAGCCAATCAGATGATTCCACTGCCATCCTGAACTGTTGTGACCATGAATCCTTCCTTTACTGAGTCATGTCTGTTCCCATAGTGTTTGATTTGACCAGCTAGTGTGTCTGTGTGGGTCCACTTGTCTTGTTTGCATGCTCGTAGCTCTTGTAATTGGCTTCCGGTGTTACAAGTCATTTTTCCCTCTGTGATGAACAAGGTAACAGAATGAGCAACTTCTGGAAGACTGGAAGTTGTGACACGGAGCGAGATCAGAGAGCGTCACGATTTGGCAGTGATCAAAAACAAATTGGGGTTTAGAGTTCTGTGTTACTTGTTTACTTGTAGTGCTTTAGGACACCCTCCAGGGAACTGAGGTGAGGACTGGCTGGCTGTGACTTACCTGTAAGCATTAGTCATCTGGAAGTAATTCTGACCTGTTCAATGTCTTTATTTTTACAAATCCTATACCTATTTGGACTTTTTAATTACGTGGATTCCGTTATCAGGTCCCACTGGCATTCGACCCTGAGAGCTTTTAATCTTTTGTTTTTTTCCATGAGAGGACTGTAATCAGCCCCAGAAACGGAAGGGACTGTATGTATCATTCAATGCCAGCCTGAGGGCAGGGCTCCCTTCGGCACAACGAGGGATAAAAATCCTCCACAGCTATTTTAGTTCCCCGTAACATGAACACCCCCACACACAACCCCCTGTAGCCTCAGTCTGCCTTTGCTATGAACCATTTGGCCTTCTTTTGCTGAAACTGGGTTTAATGGTAAAGATTTTTTTATGCCTTTAATTAGCAGCAAAAAACTTTCTCACTTGAAGCCCTGTAGCCACCTGCTCAGCTTTTGTGTGTGTGCCAGTGTGGCCTCAGCCTCTGTGACCTGGCGAGGGATGCGTGCAGGGTGCCGACCAGCTCTTAGGTGCAGAAGCAGCCTGACTCGCCCCACATATCTGTTTATTTTTGGCAGGCATTCAACTCCGAAACGGACAGCTTCAAGCTGGCATATGGAGGACACCAGTATCACGCCAGCTGTGCCAACTTCTGGATCAACTGTGTTGAACCAAAACCTCCCGGCCTCATCCTGCCTGATTTGCTCTGAAAAGTACCTCTTTGAAGTACCTACTGGGTCTGTTTTCCCATCATACCCCAGGAGGAGACAGGGACCAATGAACAGAATGCAGGACTGCGCAGTTCGCTTCCACGAAGCTATAGGAGGAGTTCCCTGCACGGTCAGGGGCAAGAAAGAAGCTGCGAGCTCCCAGTTGTTCCTGCAGACATTTGTCCCCTAGGTCCCACCGCAAGTCTTAGGGATTTGAGGTAAAATTGCCCTGCCCAAACTGCATGTGGCACCAGAAGTTTGCTAACTTCTCTCTAGTTTTGCTAAGATGTTTTAAAATATGGCACGGTTTTCTTTAAGGAATCATTTGCTGCTGCCGTATATTGAAACTGTGAAGAATTGACATTTTGACGTTTGAAGAAAAATAAATTGTAATAGGTTTGGAATTGGCAAGAACGTTTTGAGCCAGTGCTCACTTCTATCTAGAACCCTGCTGTCCTGTGAAGTAGAATGCATTTACCCACATGTAGCTTGTTGATATCTGAAATGAATAAAAAGGGGACATTGTGACTAAACTGATGTTCTTTTTATCGAAAAACTTCTGCTCATCTCCATCAGACGATGGAAGTGGGTGAGGGCAGATTTACCGACTTTGTGGTCACAGCTGAACCAGTTCTTCTTTTGTTCATTTCTCAAACTATCAGCGTTCAAGAAGGTATTTTCTCAAAACACGCCTGGGCACTTTGCAATGGATTGAATGTTCATTTTGACAGAGGCCCAAATCTTTGTGTATCAGGATGAATAAACACCCTTCCCCTTTCGGAGCCTTCACTGAAAACTTTCTTTTACCTCAAAGACTGTGAACGTGGTATTTTTTGCAGACAAGTTTTGGAAAGGCAGCTGGATGAAACCTCTTGGCAGTGGCCTTTGTCCAAATGTCCAGAAATGACTGACTGCATAGGGACCAGTACTGCCTGACTTCACAGTATTATGTGAGAGACCTGAAAATTCATTCACAGTTGGAAGGTGGAGTTCCTGGCCTACTGAGGCAAACAGATGTATGTATATTTATGGTTGAGGTACATGACTTAGAAACAGTGGAAGCACAGTGTTCAAAAACTGCATGGAATTCTGGAAGGAAAAGGCTCATGCTTGCTATCTGGTGTAGGGAATTTGCCGCTTAGAACTGAATGCATAAAATCAGGAAAAAAAAAAAAAAAAAAAAAAAGCGAAGTGGCTAAGGACTGTGAAGCTGTGAAGCCCTGGGAAGAACAGGCCAACCTAGGACATACACGTCTCTGACTTGTAAATTCTGTGCTCTACAAGGAGATTTTGACTCTTGTGTTTCACAAGTTGTGTGACTTAGGCTCTCTGACCTCGAGTCAGTTTTTATTTGTAAACTGAACAAGGTCATTTTGGGTATAAAATTGCCGTTTTACATAATTAAGTAGGTGGTTTTCCCTTCCCGGCACTAAACTTGAGGGGATCCTGTTCTGTTCCCTCTTAGTGGTGTCTTCTCCAAGGAAGGTATAGGACGTTTTTGTTAAACAGCTGTTGATGAGGCTTCTGCTTTACCTTGCTGGGCCCCAGAATGCACAGGGAAGTGTTGACGAGGTAAATCTGCTTCTCATTTTCTCCAGACTCCCTTCCAGCTGGGTGACTGACAGCCTGAGTTATTACCCTCAGGGCCTTTGTCCTCCACATGGCTACCTGACTTAGTACCCACAGCATCAGGCTGGGTCCTCAGGCTTCCCTGAGGCCTCTGTCTCCACTTCAGCCTGAGCAGCACCTAGAGTTTCATCACGGCGCCAGGATTGAAGCGGGCCTCTGACCCGTCTGGTACATTCCATGGTAGAGCAGGATGACCGAATCTGCCTTTGTTTGCAGCTAAGAATGTCTCCCAGTTTGACAGGATTCACAGTGCTGAGAGTTTCTGGAAATGCCATATGGGCTATTATTCTGTCGCAATGGCCTGTGTCAATGATATTTTTAACGTGTGCTCACCTGCTAACCAGAATGGTTCCATTCCTAGAGAGGTTGCAGAGCGCAATGATAATCACTGCCGGCCTCACCAGGTACGGCAGGTCTGGTCACTCCATGGGAGGCGCTAGAGGCATATACAGCAGACGCCAACAAAAAGGCTTTGCTATGAAAAATACTGTTTAGTAGTGGAAATGTTCACTCACATACCACCAGTAAGGATTTCCAGAGTGTGGAACCATACCCTTGCACTTTCTTTACGTGTGCAAGTTTATTCAGACAACTCAACACTGCGCTCGTCTACATCTCGGCTCTGACGCGCCAGAGTCCAGTGTCCTTGGAAACAGTAACCAAGGTTACTTCTTTCCGTACTGCTTGAGGTGCCGGCAGCTCCCACCCTGCTGCCTGAGTGGCGGTGAATAAGCGCTTTTCTCTTTTGGTATTGTGTTTTGCTTTTAGACGTTTTATGGCTTAGTGTGTAACTTAATTTTTGTCTGGACGTGCTCAATGTAGAGGAGGCACAGGGTATGTTATTATCCATGCCTTATTTGTCCTGTGACTACTAGTTAACACTCCAAATAGGTTGCATATTCTAAATTACTTGAATATTTTGTATGCATGTACCTATGTCTTGTTTAAAGATGCCTTCTACTTGCCTTTTGATAACTTGTGTGATCCTAAGCTTTGGTAAGATTATAGGGCCTCTACATTATAGAAACTTGAAATGCTTGCCCTGCACTGGGGATCACCACAGAAATTCCCCTAACAAACACCTTCTAGGTCACACGCCTTCCTTTTGTGACCAGCTAATAAACTCTGACATTGAGATTAGAAAGGTGTTAGGCTTCTTAAGTACTAAGAATGCTTAGTTACATCCCAGTAGTGGTGTTGGCCGGGATTTCTGCCGGAAATTTTCCTACCAAGAACATCTGTCACCCAGTGTTCTCTTACTGTAGTACAGTGGTTATTTTTGGACTCTTACCCAAAGACTACAGGACTTACAGTTTGCCTTCATACTAGAGAAGCCATAGCCTCCACAGCCACGAATTGCTTTGTTGTTCTTCTGACTGCTTTTCGATCATGTGCTAATTGATGCAGCATTCATTTATGGGTTCCTCTGATTTCCCAAACTATTAACCTCATTTTAATTTTCCTATTTAGACTGTAGTACATGTTTATAAAAGTGAATGACTGGGAAGAAACAAGGTAGAATTTGGATGAAACCACTGCCACGGACCAGATAAAAATCTAGAAAATATAATTTATACGTAACCACCGGCATTATATTTATGGCTTCTTGTCAAGACGGGCCAAAAACCTAGAAAATTATTCCACAGAGAAGCGAGCTACAACCTACGTGGCAAATGAAGAAAGATAAAGCAGCACTGTGACTGAGCAGGGGCAATCTGATGGTTCCCAATAGTTTTTGAGGAGTGTGGAATAGGGAAGAACTAATTAAACTTCTCCCAAGTCCCTGATGAGTTATGCTGTCATATTTATTAGGAGCAGTGAACCGGATGACATGGTTCCAAGTTTCAACAAAAGAAGTCGTTGTTTGATGGTCACTTCTGTGGAGGTTTGGTTTAGGACATTTTGTGTGGAGCAAAGGCATAGCTTTTGTTAAAAAACAATTTCTTTGATGGAGGACTCACTGCTTTGGTGCACTCCAGCTGCCAAAGACATCCGAAAACTGTATCTTTTATCAGAGTGGACACTCTGTGCTGTTTTCCACGGCTTTAGCACTGTGACTGATATTAACGTCTGCCCATCTGCAAGGATGTGAAACGTTGACACAGTTCAGCCGAGAGGTCTATTTTAAGTGGCATAGTTGTCACCAGAGCCGGATTTTAATGCAGTTACTGGAGAGCATCTTTCTTCCAGCATCAACACACACATACACACACCCTGGAGTTCTTAGTAAAAATTCTAATAGGTTATGCAGATATATTTATTAAAAATAATGCTAATATAGTCCTGGGGCACAATGATTCCAAGAGGGTGTTTGCAGCAGATTTCATTGTAATTACTTAACAACTAGATAACAAAGGTGTTTTTTTTGTTTGTTTTTGTTTTTTAACTTACAGAGTCACTAAATAGGAAAGGAAAGAGTAGGGCTAATCCAGTAGAGACTGAAGCTGGTATCAATCTTCCCTAAGCATTTGTGTGGTCAGCAGCCTTGGGCAAAGCTTGTCTCTAAAGGGTTAATCAGGACCCAAAGTGATTTTTGCACTGAGCTCCTCTGGCACCTGCCATGATGCCTAAAGGCATGGGATTCAGAATATAGCAGAACCAAACAGTTTATTAAACTGTTCAAATTGTTAAAAATGATTAAAAGCCAGTTAAAGATTTTCATAAACACTATTCCAAAATGTTAGTTTTAAAAATGTTACTAGCAATGTATGCATTCCCCTTATGTTCCCCCCCCCCCCCCCCATCTTTTAAAATAAACCTGAACACCCAGTGTAAAAAACACTTCAGGGAGAGCCAGGAGTCAACCATTTGAAAAGAAAGGTGAAGAGGGGAACAGACGGTGTGTAGCAGATGCTGGTACTGCTCAAGGGGCTGCTGATGCAGGCTTTGGTGGCATTATATCCCCCAGTAAGGCATCAGGTGTCGGGACTCTTTCTCATAAACGTCTGGAACTATGCCATAAGGTGTCTGTACCATTTTAACTGTCGACTTCCCAAAGAGCTGGCGCTCGTAGTCTATCAGCTGCCTCCAGAAACCTACGTTGGGCCTGATGACAGGCCTACGGGCTTTCACCCAGTTGTACGCCTCCAGCAGGCACACACTGTGGAATTTCATCAGGTAAGCGATGCAGAGAGTGGCCGAGCGGCTCACCCCCGCAGCACAGTGCACCAACGTGGCCCCATGCTTCCTGCTCACACTGTGGATCTTGTCGGCCACAGTGTCAAAGTACAGTCCAATGGGGGCATGGGGCATGTCAGCCAGAGGCACTTTAACATATTCAAATTGGGGCCAGTTGAAATTGGGGATCTCAATGGTAGCATTAACGATGCAGGTGATGCCACGAGCTTGGAGGAGGTGCCGGTTGGAGGCCACACTGCCTCTGCCCAGGAAGAGAGAGGAGGTAATTTGAGCGATGCCTCCTATGTCTCCCTCAGAAATCATCCGAGGGGCCATGAGAGTCCGTGGGAGCGTGCTGTGACCTCTGGAGCCCATGAAGATGCCAGCAATCACACTTGCATCGTTGGCAGCAAGACCAGAGGGTTTTGTGTTCCTCCACCAAGGAATCCAAAGTCAGTGTTCTTCCTGCAAAACACAGGTATCTGTCAGTACTTTAAATGCTATCAATTTTTGATTCATCACGGCCTTCTATAGTTTTGTGGAATGGGAAGGTGAAAGGATTAGAAGTGGTCATTTTCTATAATAGACTCCATTCTTTCAAGGATGTAGACAAATCATTTCCTATTGATTAACAAGAAAAGTAGCCTAAAATCAAGGTTAAAACCCAGCTCTCTGGTGATTCTATTAAAAAAAAAAAAAAAGAAGAGGCACTAAATGGAAATAGTCATTCTATTTTAGAAATAGTCTAAACTCAGAAACATGCCCAACTGGTTCCTGAACAGCAATCCTGCAGGGCCTTGCTCGAACTGAAGGGAGTGGTGTTCCTTGGTAATTAGGAAGAAACGAGAAATTCTGATCACTCCTGTAGCCATGTTCTTTCATACACTTCTTGCCTACTTATGCTGCTATGATTGCTATTATCTTCCTAAACCTAGTTCTAGACATAGCAATCTTATAAAGGTATAAAAACGATCACATTAGGTAATCTATTAAAGGAACTGCCTTTATGAACTAAAAAGATACTGAATTCAGAATGAGTTCCAGAAAAGCCAGGACATTTGGTCACCTTAGCCCTTCGTTATTTAAAAAACAAAATAGCTAAATAGTAACTTGTGCTGTGGTGTCTCCATGGGAATAACCCAAGGCACTTTGAAGGCCATTATCTCAAAAATACAATAGTCTCGGGCCACCTGGGTGTCTCAGTCAGTTAAGCACCCGACTTCAGCAGGGGTCATGATCTCACAGTCCGAGAGTTTGGGCCCCACATCAGGGTCACTACTATCAAAGCAGAGTCTGCTTTGGATCCTCTGTCCCCATCTCTCTCCCCCTCCCTAGCTTGCGTGCTCTTAGCAGAGCATCCTGATCTCAGGGTTGTGAGTTCGACCCCCCCAAGCCCCCAAGTTGGGTATAGAGATTACTTAGATGAGTTACATAATTAAAAAAATACATCAGTCTAAGTTCATGAGCAATTTCGGCTGACCTGACCCTGGGTGTGGTTAAATGAGAACGTCACCTTCCTCAGACAATTCTCAGCAGCAAGATGAATCCCACTGGCTTCAGATGCGTGTTGAAATTAAAATGTAGTTTAATATTTGAAAATCTACATTTTTCTTAGTAGAGTATTTGATATAAAAGACTTTAATATTATATAATGCCCATAGAGTAAACCAGTAACAAAAGAAATGGAAAATATTGGTTTCCTGAGATTTCAGACACATCACTTTCTCACACTGCTTTATAGTCTGGGCCCACTGGGAAGTGTGTTCATCCCCACCCAGGGTAGGGTAGGGGCACCTAAAGTGATTTCAGGTGAATAAGAACACTTTCAGTTCCATGGACAGAAGTGGTGCTGGAGCCACTCACTTGTGAGGAATCTGGTTACTCTGCAGTCCTGGGTCAGGATCTGGAAAGTCCTAATTCAGAGTGTTGATCACAGTGGATACAAATCAGATCTGCAGAAAGACAAAGAGGCAACCATGTAGCCAATCAGGAAGTTCAAAAGAATTCCTCCTGGGTTTTTACTACTAAATTGGGTTTTGACTGGAATAAATCTAGGGAGTGGAAAGCACGCTAAATATATCTAGATGTGCATTTAAAGGATGTGCCAGTTTGGAAGTATCAATCTAAGTCTCAGCTTTTTGTGAATGACATGTAACCCACGGTGTGACAAACGTTAAGTGCAGTTTGGGCCACAGCAAGTTTTTTGAAAGGAAATGTAAGGCACTGCTCAATGGGCCCAGAAGAGAGGCAGAACAAGCTAGAGTCTCTTCCACATGCCCTCAGCTAAGCCAGGCGCAGGGGGCCAGCTTCACAAATGCCACCTGCAGGAGGTGCTGGTGCTGCGGACAGCATCGGAAATCTCATTCTCTCTTCCAAATTGGACATCTTAGTTTTTTGTTTATGTAACAGTATGATGACCACCAACAAGCATTGTTAAAAATGGGTTCCTCCCCTACCTGTCCCTCTGCTTTTCCCAGGTAACCATCACACTTAACTTTTTCCACAGCTCTGTTGAGGTATGACTGACATACAAGCTGATACACAACTTGACCAAGTGTACAACTTGAGGAGTTTTGAATTTTTGAATTCTTTTTTATTTTTGGAGAGAGGAAGAGAGAATGTGTGCAGGGGAGGGAGAGAAGGAGGGAGAGCATCCCAAGCAGGATCCACACTCAGCATGGATCTTGATCCCTTGACTCTGAGATCATGACCTGAGCCGAAATCAAGAGTCAGATGCTTAACCGACCGAGCCACTCAGGCGCCAATGAGTTTTGAATTCTGTGTACATTCGACACACCATGACCTCAAGATAATCTGATCCATCACCACCTCCAAATTTCCTCACACTCCTTTATAATTCATTCCCCCCTCACTCTCTAGCCCCATTCCCAAGCAACCACTGATGTTTTCTGTCATTATTTTTACATTTCCTAGATGTTTATAAAACAGAATGATAATATAGGTTTTTTTGTTTGTTTGGCCTGGCTCTCTCGGCATAGTTTGACATTCCTCTATGTTGTTGCATGTATCAACAGTTCATTCCTTTTTACTGCTGAGTAGTATTCCATGGTACAGATGGTTTATTCACTTACGGATGGAAACTGGGTTGTTTGTAGCTTGAGGCTATTACAAGCAAAGCTGATGTATAAAATGGTGTAAAACATTCATATATAGGTATCTGTGGAGGTATGCCTTCCTTTCTCTTGGTTAAATACCTAGGACTAGAAGGGCTGGATCATCTGACAAGGTTCCTATTTAACATTTTTGAAAAGCTTTAAAAATAGTTATAGCATGCGGCTTGAGGGGCAGGCTTCTAATTAAACACACATGGATGTAATAAGCATCCACTGTCATCCTCTCTCTCCTCTCCCTCCTTTCCCAGCGAGGAGCTTGGGATTAACTGTTAAGTGCCCAGACATGTGTCTGGTGTCCTGGTTTTGGTGGCTGCCACCAGGGGACACCCACTGCCTGCCAGCTCTGGTGGTCAGCAGGGCTTGCGCCTCTGCACCCCATGAGATTGTTGGAACTGAAGAGACTTCAGCTGGCTACCACCCCCAGGGCACTGCACAGACAGCCAACTGAAACATAACCCTCTGCCTTTCTGTGAAAAAGGCTATTGCTTGTTCTGGAGCTTGAGCCTCGGGTGGAGGCCAGGGGATACCATCTCTGTGCTTTCCCTCTGCCCCACTCTAGGTCTCCAGTATCTCCTGGAAAGGAACTTGTATACCTGTCTGCTGCCTGATTTTTGTGACTGCTGCCCAGGGGGGCACCTCTAGACCACCTGGCTTGGCTGGCCAGTGGGACGGACAACTTTTGCAGTCCCACAGGATTATTATGTATATCTGCATATGCTAAAAGCTGCTGACTGAGATCCTCCCCTTTAGAACATCACCTGTCACATGGCCAACTACTAGGAGCCACTAAAAATAAATAGGCTGCTTGGACAATCACAAAGGTTTGAGAGAAAACCAAAACTAAGGCAGTATTGAACAATCAGGTTTATCTCCTGCACGAGGCCACTCCTTCAAGACTGGGAGAGGTGGCTGTCTTATCTAATGCATAGAAATCAACACAGAGTTGAGGAAAATAAAGAAACAGGAATATGTTCCAAATGAAAGAACAAGATAAAATCTCAGAAAACGAGATTGGAGAGAAGTGATTTACCTAATAAAGACTTCAAAATAAGGGTCATAAAGATGCTCACTAAACTTGAGAGAAGAGTGAACACAGAGCTTCAACAGATAGATGATATAAGAAAGTACCAAACAGAAATCATAGCACTGAAGAACACACTAACTGAACTGAAAAACATACTAGAAATATATTAGAGGGTTTCAACAGGAGACCCATATGACACAATCAGAACAGCTAAAGAATGAGAAAAGTGAAGACAGCTTAAGATACTTATGGGACAACATCAAGTGGACCAACATTCACATTATAGAGAAAGTAACACAAAATGTATTTGGAGAAATGATGGCTGAAAGCTTCCCCTAACCTGGCTGGAGAAGGAAACAGATATCCAGACTGAGGAAGCTCAGAGAATTCCAAAGAAGAACCTAAAGGGACTCACACTAAGTAAGACACATTATAATCAAGCTGTTGAATGTTAAAAGACAAGGAGAGAATAAAAGTAAAACAACTTGCTACATAAAAGGGAACCCCCCCCCCCCCCCAAGAGTATCAGATTTTTTAACAGAAACTTTGCAGGCCAGAGGGATGTGGCACAACATAGTCAGGGCAGTAAAAAAAAAACAAAAAACAAAACTTCCAAGAATACCCAGCAAAGCTGTTATTCAGAAGTAAAGGAGAGAGAGTTTTCCAGACAAGCAAAAGCAAAGGAAGGAGTTCATTACCACTAAACTAGCCTTGCAAGAAATATTAAAGGACTTCTTTAAGCCAAAAAGAAAGTAATGGGAAAACACGTAAAAGTATAAATCTCACTGGTGAAGGTAAATATAGTAAAATGTAGAATAACAACGTAAAGGTGGTAGATTAATCACTTACAAAGCTAGTATGAAGGTTAAAAAAACAAAAGTAATAAAATTATAAATACAATAATTAGTTAAGGGATATACAAGATAAAAAGATGTAAAATGTGACATCAAAAATATAGAATGGAAAAAATGTATATATAAAGTGGGGGGGGGGGGGGGAGGGAGTAAAACCATAGAGCTTTAGCATGTATTCAAACTTAAGTTGTTATCAGCTTAAGACAGACTCTTGTAAGTTGTTACAAATAAGCCACATGGTAGCCACAAAAGCCTATAATAGGTACACAAAAGGTAAAGGAATCTAAGCATACCACAAAATCATCAAATCACAAAGACGAAAGTAACAGAATTTATAAACAGCCAGGAAACAATGAACAATAATGGCAATAAGTATGTACCTGTCAGTAATTAGATATAAATGAACTAAATTCTTCAATCAAAAGATAAAATGGCTGAATGAAAAAAGACTCATGTTGCCTACAAAAGACTGACTTCAGATGTAAGGACACAAGCATACTGAAAGTGAAGGGACAGAAAAAGACATTACATGTAAATGGAAACCAAAAGGAGGCTGGGATAACTATATTTACACCAGACAAAAAAACACTTTAAAACAAAAGCTGTAATAAGAGACAAGAAGGGCATGACATAATGATACAGGGGTGCCTGGCAGACTCCGTCGGTGGAGTATGCATCTCTTGATCTCAGGGCTGTGAGTTCAAGTCCCATGTTGGGCTTAGAGATTACTTTTTAAAAATATGAAAAGTAGTTATGTACCTAACATAGGGACACCCAAGGATATAAAACAATATTAATAAACCCAAAGGAAGAAATAGACAGCAATATAATAGTAGTAGGGGACTTTAACACCCCACTTTCAATAATGGATAGATGATCCAAGTTAGAAAATCAATAAGGAAACACTGGCCTTAAACAACACCTTAGACCAGATGGACTTAAACCCAAAAGCAAGAGAAAACATACTATCAAGAGCACATGGAACATTCTCCAGGATGGATTATACATTAGGCCATAAAACAAGTCTTAATAAAGAAGACTGAAATGATATCTAGCATCTTTTCTGACCACAATGGTATGAAACTAGAAATCAATTACAGGAAGAACACTATAAAATTAACAAATATGTGGAGATTAAACAACATGCTACTGAACTAATGGGTCATAAAAAATAAAAAACTACCTGAGACAAATGAAAATGGAAATCTGGCATACCAAAACTTATGGGATACAGCAAAAGCAGTTCTGAGAAGGAAGTTCATAATGACAAATACCTACATCAAGAATCAAGAGACCTCTCAAAAAATATCTAACTTTACACCTCGAGGAACTAGATTTTTAAAAAAGCCCAAAATTAGTAGAAGGAGGGAAATAACAAAGGTCAAAGCGAAAATAAATGAAATAGAGACTAAAAAGACAATAGAAAAGATCAATGAAACTGAAATCTCGTTCTTTAAAAGGATAATAAAATTGCAAGCCTTCAGCTAGGCTAAGAAAAAAAGAGGACTCAATAAAATCAGAAATGCAAGAAGTTATGATGATACCACAGAAATACCAAAGATCATAAAAGACTATTATAAATAATTATATCCCAACAAACTGGACAACTTAAATGGACAAATTCATAGAAACATACAACCTGCCAAGAATGAATCATGAAGTAGAAAATATGAATGGACCAGTAACTAGTAAGGAGATTGAATCAGTAATCAAAAACTTTCCAACAAACAAAAGTCCAGGACCACAGAGCTTCACTGGTGAATTCTACCAAACATTTAAAGAAGAATTAATACCACTCTTCTCAAACTTCCAAAACATACAAAAAGAAGGAACACTTCCAAACTCATTTTACAAGGTCAGGATTATGTTGATACTAAAACCAGACAAGGACATCACAAGAAAATTACAGGCCAATATCCCTAATGAACATAATACAAAAATCCTCAACAAAGTATCAGCAAACTAAACTCAATGCATTAAAAGAACAATACATCACACTCAAGTGGGATTCGTTCCAGGGATGCATGGATGGTTCAACATCTGTAAAACAATGTGATATATCACAATGAGATATCATTAGATATCTCATAGTTATAGTTAGAATGACTATTATCAAAAAGACGAGAAATAACAGGTGTTGGCAAGAATGTGGAGAAAAAGGAACCTGTGTACACTGTTGGTGAGAATGGAAACTGGTGCAGACACCATGGAAAACAGTATGGAGGCACCTCAAGAAATTAAAAATAGAACTCCCAGGGGCACCTGGCTGGTTCAGTCGGTAGAGCATGTGACTCTTTCTTTTTTAAAAAAATTTTGTATGTTTATTAATTTTTGAGAGACAGAGCACAAGCAGGGGAGGGGCAGAGAGAGAAGGAGACACAGAACCCGAAGCAGGCTCCAGGCTCTGAGCTGTCAGCACAAAGCCCAACGCAGGGCTCGAACCCACAAGCTATGAGATCGTGACCTGAGCCAAAGTCAGACGCTCAACCAACTGAGGCAACCAGGCGCCCCAGAGCATGTGACTCTTGATCTTGGGGTCATGAGTTCAAGCCCCTCATTGGGGGCAGAGGTTACTTAAAAAAAAAAGGAGTACCATATGATCCAGCAGTCCACTTCCAGGTATTTATCTTAAGAAAATGAAAACACTAACTTGAAAAAACATATGCACCCCCATGTTCATTGCCAAGACACAGAAACAACCTGAAGATCCACTGACAGATTGAAGAGACAAAGAAAATGTGGTATAAATACACAGTGGAGTATTATTCAGCCATAAAGAAAATCTTACATTTGAGATAACATGAACACATCTTGAGGGAGATTTGCTAAGTGAAATAAGTCAGAAAAAGACAAATACTGTATCAGTTGTATGTGGAATCAAAAAAGAAAACAAAAACTGGAGCTCACAGATACAGAAAGCAGACTGATCATTGCCAGAAGTGGGGGGAAGGGGCACTAGATGGTTGAAGGGCGTTTAAAGATGCACTTCCAGGTATAAATAAATCATGGGGATGTAATGTACAAGTTAATAATACTGTATAGCACATTTGACAGTTGCTAAGAGGAAATCCTTAAAATTCTCATCACACACAAAAAACTTATAACTATGTATAGTGATGCATATTAACTAGACTTATTGTGATCATCATTTTGTACTAATAGAAATTATCAAATCAGGGGCACCTAGGTGGCTTGGTTAAGCGTCTAACTTCAGCTCAAGTTATGATCTTGAAGTCTGTGAGTTTGAGCCCCACGTCAGGCTCAGTGCTGACAGCTCAGAGCCTGGAGCCTGCTTCAGATTCTGTGTGCCCCTCTCTCTCTGCCCCTCCCCCACTCATACTCTGTCTCCAAAAATGAATAAACGTTAAAAAAAAAAAAATTTTTTTTAATAACTTGAAAAAAAAGAAGTATCACGTTATGTTGGGGGCACCTGGGTAGCTCAGTCAGTTAAGCATCCGACTCTTAATTTCAGCTCAGGTCATGATCTCACGGTTCATGAATTCAAGCCCCACACTGGGCTCTGCACTGACAGTGTGGAGCCTGCTTGGGATTCTCTCTCTCCCCCCACCTCTTACTCTGCCCTCCCCTGCTCACACTGTCTCTGTCTCTCTGAAAATAAACTTAAAAACATTTTTTTTAAATCATTATGTTGTACACCTGAAACATGTTATATATCAATTATACCTCAATAAAAAAAATAATAAAAGTTATAGCTTCATAATGGAGTGGTTCTCAAACTTTAACATGCATCAGAATCTTGTTAAAACACAGACTGCAGAACCACACCCCAAGAGTTTCCACTTCAGTAGTTCCAGAGTGGAGCTGGAACTCAGTAACTGGCATTTTGTAGGTGATGCTGCCAGTCAGAGGACACATCCTGTAGAGGTCATCCTGTAGAGGTCAATGTTGCAGTGAGCCACCCAGATTCCCTGCTTCAAGACTGGGGCACTCAGAGTGCTGGAACACAGAGATCCTAAGTCCCTCCCCAGAAAGAGCCCTTGTCTGAAGGGTCCTGCCCCACCCAAGATTACAACTTTCTTGGGGACCCCTTCTGATGGCGGCACACATGAAGTGTATAGGTGAGATCGCATCCTGAAGAGAAACAAGAAATAGTTGCATAAGGAAATGTGTACAGATGTGTGTGTTAGTTGTAAATGGAAATGGGCAGAACTTTTATGAGAACATCCTGTCCTGCCGCAGAACACAGTCTCGTGCCACTTCCAAGTTTTTCCCTGGCACAATCCTAGTGATTTAAAAGCAAAGTCACTGCAGTAACAAACACAGAATTAGGCTCTCAAACTGCTGGTGATCACTCCCTTCCTGAATGTGGAAAATCTGGAAGATGCTAATCAAATTTCCAACCAGGTTACTTGGTTACTGTCTAATTAATAGTGACTCAGTCTTATGGTCTCCCAAATCATCATTCTGTTTGGGAAGTCACTTGCCCTCCTGAGGAAAGGGTTCCAGACTTGCTGGTCTTTTCATCAAGGATAAGTAATGGGTGGCCTGGAAGCCTAACTTACTCTGTTAACTCTCCTTTGTTGGGCAGTGCTAAGCCACTTGGTACTGCAGAGACAACAGATTGTGAGTCCTCAGGGCAGAATCCAAGTGAGACAGACATGATGCTCCCTCCCTGCTGCTGCTAGTCAGTCTTGTGCCAACAAACCTGCATAAAATGCTAGAGCTAGGTCCAAGGTTTAGAAAAACAACGTCTGCCAAAGAGCACTCAGAGGGCACAAATATAACTGATGCTCCTCTGACAAACACTCCTGACCCGTTTTACAGATCAGAAAATAGAAGGCTCAGAAAGGGTGAGATGATTTCAACTCAGAGAAGATACATAACAGAACCAGGAAGAGAACCAAGGTTCCGGGCTCCTAGCTCAAGCCCACACACCGCCTTTCTGTGAGACTGTGGGGAGTGGCTCAGCACCTGCCTTACAGCACTCCCAACACCACCAGCCGACGCCTTCAGTGCGTCCAAAGGGTCTTGGATCTGCCTACGAAGAATGTGTGTAAGTGCTACTTACAGAAATGCCCAGATGGGCTGAGCTACTCCAGTTTCTCCTATCGCCCAGAAGAGGGACAGACATACTGCTGCAGACCCAGATACCCTTCAGGACACAGAAAGCTCCCTGACAGCAGAGGGACCTCACCAAGGAGCAGCTCCACAACAAGAAGCCCTAGTGTCAGTGCCAAGCTCAGGAGAGTCTGATCATGAAGGATACATGTGTATTCCATCACAGCTTTGTCAAAATCAACTTAGTAAATGTGCACTGGAAGACAGAGGAAGGGCATCTATTAGCGAGCGGAGTAAGAGACTGAGCCATGGTTGAGGGATCAAAGACTGCAAGGTACTGAGTGAACATACCACTCCCCCTGCAGCACACTTGTCTCTGAGATGACCAGAGGGCTCGCCAAGGAATGGCCATGTCGCTGTCCATGGTGTTCAACTAAGTTCTTCCAAGTTGCTCTGGCAGCTGCATTTACTTCTTGGAGGGAAAAAATGCTTTCCTGGCAAGGGGAAAGGGGGTGGGAGGGGTGTGTGATGCAAGACAAAAAGGAGGAGCTGTCCTAAGCCAACCCCAGAAAGGTACTTCTTTGTTTACAAGTTACAAGAAACCTCTTGCTGGTCTGAATAATAACCATCAAAGCACTAAAGTGCTAAGCAAAATGCAGAATTAGTGTCTGTCCAGGTGGCCTGTAATCTCAGTGCATAAGCTATTAACACCTGATAGCTCCCTGCACTGGAGAACTCCTGGGGCACCAGCCTGGAGTTAGCACTGGGTATCCACACCTGGAGCTACCTGGAGTCACAATCTACTCAGAGCATCCATCCCCAGGCCATAGGGGCTAGTTTTCCTTCTCCTTCTTCTTCTTTTTCTTCTTCTTCTTCTTCTTTTTTTTTTTTTAAGTCATAGCAAATAACCACTAGAATTAGCAATTTAAAACTGAAATTGTATCTACTGCCTTCTCTCTTCTCACATTGAATAAGCAGAAAATGGCCATAATGATGCTAGAAATGACTGTGTAAAATGATCTAAATTATTTTAACTTTAGGAATTTCAGAAGGGCATAGTATATACTGGAGGCCTACAGTGTTATTTTTTTAATACCTGAAAAGCGTATGTAATCACATTTTCTCCTTCAGTTAAATGTTCAAGGTTTTTTTTGTTTGTTTTTTAAGAACTAGATAAAGCCACCCTTTTTAAAATAGAAGCATGTTAGCCTCCATTGCCATAAATAAATAAATGTTACTCTTCTCATTAATTTTCATGATTAAATTGGAAATGTGTTCCATTGGGGGAAAAATTAAAATACTCTTACAAATAAAAATCATAATGTAACAATCTTTCAACCCTTCTGATAGCACACTAAGAATAAAATTCAAACAAATGCTGAGTTAGATTTGTATTAAAATAAAATGAGGGGCACCTGGATGGCTCAGTCGGTTAAGCATTCGACTTTGGCTCAGGTCATGATCTCATGGTTCATGGGTTCAACCCCCCGCCATCAGGCTCTGTGCTGACAGCAAGGAGCCTGGAACCTCCTTCGGATTCTGTGTCTCCCTGTCTCTTCCCTTTCCCCACTTGCACTCTGTCTCTCAAATATAAACATTAAAAAAAAATAAATGAAATAAAAGATACTCACAATCTGTTCTTGCTCATCTGTCAAGCTTTAGTAATTTGGCTAAACCACCTCAACATCTTACTTCTGGAGGAAGGGTTGTTTTTGCTTTTCCCACTACATAAATTAACTGATAGGAAGGTGTGTTGGAATGAGGATAAATATCCGTAATACATACAAAGCTAACAACAGAGACACCATTCTGGTTTGGCCACAGATATTGTCCCAGTGTGACACACAGAGCACATGTAATGTGCTGTACGGCAACTGCCTGTGTAGTGATCTGACTGGCCATCTCAATGTCCTCATGTGGACCACCATCCCAAGAACTAAAAGGCCAATCATTTTAAGGCTGTAACCAGCTGCTAGATGGAGAATATACCACACTCCAAAGAATGACATGGGCAGTCCACCTGAAGAGAGCAGGTTTATGAAGTTTAGCTCCAGGGGCGCCTGAGTGACTCAGTTAGTTGAACGCCCAACTCTTGATTTCTTGGCTCAGGTCATAATCCCAAGGTCATGGGATCAAGCCCCATGTCAAGCTCTGTGCTGAGCATGGAGCCTGCTTAAAATTCTCTGGTTTTCCCTCTGCCCTCTCCCCCACTTGCACACTCTCTAAAAAAAAAAAAAAAAAAAAAAAAAAAAAAAAAAGTTCAGCTCTGTAAATTCAGAGATTATTCCCGTGTATGGAGAAGAGACTGTCAATAACTATAAAAAGTGAGAACACATACTTATTTTGGTATCCTGGGGTAATCTGTTCATATTTGGAACTGAATCTTTTAATTTAGTCTTCATCCACTTAGGTGTTTAAATTACTTGTCACTCATTTACATAACAGTATTTACTGAGTTCAAGTCATGTGTTCAACACTATTCTAAGTGTTGTGAGGATTGTGGCAAGATGTTTTTGCCACAAATGACAGGATCTCCCCCATCCCACTTGAACTTCTTACTGTGTGACCAACTCACCCTGAAGAGTACAGCAGGAATAACCCTTCTGAAGCTAGATTATAAACGTGGCACACACTTCTACCTTGTTGTCTTGGGACTTGCTCTTAGGACCCAGCTGCTATGCTCAACAGGGTTACCATGTGCAGAGGTCATACATAGGTCTTCTAGCCAGTGGCCCAGCTGATAGCCAGGATCAGCTATGAAATATGTGAGTAAAGACAAATTGATGATTCTAGCCCCCAGCCACTGAGTCACCTACAGTCTTTGAATATCCCACTAGAGGCCCCAGACATTATGGAGCAAAGACAAGTTGTTCCTACTACATGAGGTCCAAATTCCTGACCTATAGGAATCTGTGAGCAACATAAAAAATGGTTGTTTTTACACCACCGAGTTTTGGAATGGTGTGCTATGCAGCAATAGCTACAACAGGGATAAAAAGGTAATATAAGCCATCACCCTGCGCTAGGATTTTATCATCCTAAAGAGATGATACAAGATACACATATAAAACTGTTGAATAACAATAAAAGATTGACTAACATCAAGTGAGTCAAATGAGCAGTGCAAACAGTGGGTGCCTTGGCAATTCAGAGAAGGCACGGGGTCAAAGCAAAGTAAAACAGTCGATGGGGCTGGAAAAGAAAGCTGTTTCTTGGGGAGGTGCCTCATAGATGATACTATCATCCTTTTTCTCCAATCCATTTAAAACATACTGCCATTCTTGCTATTCAAGAGCCTTCTTACTTTCAGATCCCAAATGGAGAACATAAGCCCTTTTCTACAAACCCTCACTACAAGTATGATCCAAAACCCAGCAGTGCCAACCTGGAGTTTAACAGAAATGCATAATCTCGGGCCCCGTCCCAGACCTATGGAATGGGATTCAACAGCTAATCTATATACACAGTAAAGTGTGAGAAGCATCACTTTCAACCTGCCTTGGTCTGTCCTGCTGGACTTGCTGGAAAAATCTCAAATGCCTGTTTTGTTTAAGCTACATAAACACAATCAGCCTCACATGGATCAGTATCCTTCTGCTGTCATGGTTCCCAGATGAGGAATCAGAGGTAAATGGAGGTTAAGAGGCTTTGCCAGACTCTACAGAGAAAAGTAGTAACCCCACTGGGGCCAGAACCCCTTTTCCATGAGTTGTCTGTTGATTAGTCATACAATCTGACCACAACAGGTCAACTGATCTAAAGACTACTAAAATGTCCCCATTTCATTGGGGAAGAAAATAAAAACTGCAAAGAAATTAAGGAACATAAGGTCAGTCTGACTGTGCTTTATCTATAATCTGGATATGAATCTAAAAAATCCTAAACTGCTATGTGGTATGAGATAGTCTTAGGGTGTGAAAAAATCTGATAAACCTGAACCAAGAAAATGCTTGCAAAATCCACAATCATATTTAAATTTGTTTGGTGATAACTAGCAACCAATTTGTGGCAGAGCCTATAAAATCTTCAAGGAGTTAAGTGGTAAAAATTAAATATGAATCATAGATTCTTGGTTAAGCAGTGAACTTTGATTTATATAAGTCAGAACATCAACATGCAGAATACTTAAAAAGAAAAAAAAAAGCATAAACAGCAATTACACCCAAAATAAGTATAAATATGCCTCAAAATTGCCAGCCACTACTACCTTCTGAGAAGCAAGACTATGAAATCTCAAAAATGCAGATTTTTTTTTTCATAAATAAGATCTCAGTCCTTGAAAGTTCATTATTACTTTAAGGAAGACAAAAAAGAATTTATAAATCAGAATGAAGTTCACAGAACTAAGAGCTCAACATTGAATAGCTGACCTCCCTTTGATCATTTTATTCCCATGTCTTATTGGATGTAACAACATCCTTAAAACCCAATCAGTGAGCTTCAATTTTCTCCCTACAAGGATTTCTTTATCATACCTATGTCCCAATTCCACATTTTGGGGGATTTTATAGCAAATTAACTTCATTTATAAAGTACTGATAAATTAATTTCCCGTTTTTCTTTATAAATTAAAGAAATTAATTACTCACTACAGTTCTGGAGTAAGGTAACTAGGTAAATCTCTTGAATTAACTAGAAAGAAGGAACCCCATGAAGCTCCATACCCTTTCCCTACGTAGGGACAACAGGCCTACTGCACTGAGGACAACTGGCTGTCTCCCTATAGCAAAGGGTGGAATCAAGTTTTATTTATTTATTTTTCTTCAATATATGAAATTTATTGTCAAATTGGTTTCCACACAACACCCAGTGCTCATCCCAAAAGGTGCCCTCCTCAATACCCATCACCCACCCTCCCCTCCCTCCCACCCCCCCATCAACCCTCAGTTTGTTCTCAGTTTTTAAGAGTCTCTTATGCTTTGGCTCTCTCCCACTCTAACCTCTTTTTTTTTTTTTTCTTCCCCTCCCCCATGGGTTTCTGTTAAGTTTCTCAGGATCCACATAAGAGTGAAAACATATGGTATCTGTCTTTCTCTGTATGGCTTATTTCACTTAGCATCACACTCTCCAGTTCCATCCACGTTGCTACAAAGGGCCATATTTCATTCTTTCTCATTGCCACGTAGTACTCCATTGTGTATATAAACCACAATTTCTTTATCCATTCATCAGTTGATGGACATTTAGGCTCTTTCCATAATTTGGCTATTGTTGAGAGTGCTGCTATAAACATTGGGGTACAAGTGCCCCTATGCATCAGTACTCCTGTATCCCTTGGGTAAATTCCTAGCAGTGCTATTGCTGGGTCATAGGGTAGGTCTATTTTTAATTTTTTGAGGAACCTCCACACTTTTCCAGAGTAGCTGCACCAATTTGCATGGAATCAAGTTTTAGCTAAATGGAAGTCCAAAGGCAGAAGATCCTGAAGTTATTCCTTTGTCTTTAATTGTCCCCTGAAAAAATTGTCTAATACAATAAGACAATATATATACATCTTTTTAGATTATATTACTGTTATTTACATGCTATGAGAGAATGCAATGGCCTTGCAACCTCACTCTACTCTTGTTCAAATCAAGGGTTGGCTAACTGTGGCAGCCAGATCATGTCTAGCCGGCCACATGCTTTTATACAGCCCATGAGCTAAGAATGCTAAAAAATCAAAAGAACGGTTTCATGACATATTAAAACAATATGAAACTAAATGACAGTGTTTGTGAATGAAGTTTTACTGTAACACAGATGCATTCATTTGTTACATATTAACTATGGTTGCTTTCTTGCCACAAAGGTGAGTTAAGCAGTTGCTGCAGAAATTATATGGCCCACAGGCCTAGGATATTTACTACCTGGCCCTCTACAGAAAAGGCTTGGCTGAAATGATGTTATGAAGTCACCAGAGTATGGCAAAGGAATATTTTCAAAGTGTGGTCCCAAGGACTCCTGCATGTGAGCTTCTGGTTACCATCCATGTTCCAAGGCCCCACCTCAGACATAATAATCAGAATTTCTAGGGGTAAAGGTCTGAGAATTTATAAAAAGGTCTGAGAATTTATATTTCTAGCAAGTATCTTTGTAAAAGGAATTTAAAATAAGACTAAGCTATTGTGGAAAAGAGAAACATAATTTACTGTAATTTGTATGAGCATAAATGGAACAAGAAACTCCATAAATATACATTTTTAAAAATTATTTTCAAATAAAATAATACAGTAGTTATTTGGACTTAAGACATAATCCAGTATGAAACAAGTTGCATTTCACTTACGTTTTGGATTCTCTTTAGCTCAAAGTTTAAACCAGGTAGTTGAGACTCCGTCAAACATTGAATATACTTCTCCAGTTTTTAGCAAGAACCATGTGAAATGAAATACAACTTCTAACCCTGAAAGTTCTGTCCCCTAAACATGACATATGTGACGGTACAAATTAAAGGCTATTGAAGATTTGTGTCCTTCTGACATTCACTAAAACTGTACTGTTTAGGGGCGCCTGGGTGGCTCCGTCAGTTAAGCATCTGACTCTTTGATTTCAGCTCAGGTCATGATCTCACAGTTTGTGGGTTCGAGCCCTGCTTTGGGCTCTATGCTGACAGTGCAGAGCCTGCTTGGGATTCTCTCTCCCTCTCTCTGCCCTCCCCACTCATGTGCTCGCTCTCTCCCTCTCTCTCTCTCAAAATAAATAAATAAATAAAATTTTTAAAAAAAGGAAAAATGCAGTTTAATTTTAAATAAGCAGATATAAATAAATCAAGTGGGTTGGAGTGAAACCTATCATATTCATGGGGGATGGCCGTCTCAGTGGAGAAGGAAGCCCAAGGAAGCTTCAACTTTATAA
The DNA here is from genome assembly GCF_028018385.1 of Neofelis nebulosa. Taxonomy (NCBI): domain Eukaryota; kingdom Metazoa; phylum Chordata; class Mammalia; order Carnivora; family Felidae; genus Neofelis; species Neofelis nebulosa. The sequence goes on along the minus strand of NC_080797.1, from coordinate 55,361,472 downwards.
TCCTCACCCCACTTTTTTTAATAAAAGAGAGAAAGTATGACCAATTTGTTCTTTGTAATTTTCTGTATGATTGCAATTTCTAAAAATAAAAATTATTTGGAATAGAAGAAAATTAATTGTAACAAATGGCTGTCAACTCCAACCCACCCCCACCCCCACTCCCTCCAGACTCTGGCCTGCACCTGCTCTTCACATGGGAGCCAGACTAACAGTTGATCTGGTAAGAGAACTTGGCAAGGATACCAGAGTGGCACAATGGCTAAGTTAGTGAAATTCTTAATTATAAATTTTGATTTCAGATTTGTATGTAACTTGTATGCTGACAGTACTCTACTGGATTTTATTTTTATCAGTACTTTCTCAAAACTTCAGGCAAGCTCACCTCATAGTCTCTCTCTCCCAAGCAAGGAAGGGTGGTGCTTGGCATGCTCTCTATCTGCCACATTAAGTGTTTACCAGTCAAAAGAAGCAACATGCTCTACTGGAAGAATTTTCTCACGTGTACCCACAAACTCAAAGACCTAAAGAGTCAAGAAGACCTGCGCCTAAGGCCTTTGATGCTCAAACTATTCTGAGACAAAGGCAGAAGTTAAGACCAGCAGTTGCATGTGAATTTCAAAAGGACCTTTCTGTCCACTGAGACTTTGAGAAGGCAGGGGGAAAAGCTGGCCAAACTGGACGGGAGGTCACTTTCTGTCAGTGCTAAGAGCAAGAATTCCAAGTGAGCTGTGAGGGCTGTGGGTGGATGTGACATTATGCAGCCAGTATGGCCATGACCTCAGCACCCACACTCCACCCCTTTCCCTGCAACAGGTGAACACAGAGCTCCTCCGCAAATCACTGCCCGCCCAAAGGGACACCAAAAGAACACAAATAGGATTTCTACCCCCATCACTCAAATGAAGAAGCTCTGACACTACTTTTGATCCTTCCTTTAAAACTTTTTATAGTTAAGTAGTTTTTATAATCATGATTATTTTAAAGAATCTGAATAAAAACTTTAATACAAAAGTAAAAAAAGTACTCATGATTTATGTAAAGCCAGAAAATGGAGCATACACAGCCATTTTCTAAGATGCCTTACAGAATAAAAAAGGAACTACAAATCTCACATTCCTTGGGCTATTTATTCATCCTTTATCCCTCCAACTAAGAAAAAGGATATCCCTGAGGGTATTTTCTAAACCTACAGAACTGTAGAACATTCTACTCTAAGGACAGAAACAAACTGTTAGCAGTTAATCCTAGGCACTATAGATACTCAAAAAATACCTGAATTTAATAATTTAATAACTGTCCTGACATAACCTCCTTATCTCTCCCTATCCTCTCTTTCTCCCTTCCTTCCCCTTGCTCCCCTCCCCCAGATCTCTCTCAAGCACACTCGGCTGCCACCGCTCCCCCCCCCCCCCCCACCTAGCTTTAAACCCAGCTAGCAACACCAAACACAAGCAATTGAAGTTAACCTGGCAACTGTCTACTCAAAAGCAGAAATTCTCTATTTCAAATCCAGTTTTAATTACCTCTACTATGGTATACCAAGGCAGATGTGGGGGGGAAAAAGTACATTTTAAAGATCGTAAAAGAGAAACTTACCCCATAGCCAAGAAGCTGTGGTTCCTTTGGAAATGCCAAGGAAGCATGAGCCTTGGTCTGTTGCTCAATGCCTTTAAAAGGATCTGCACATGAACAAAGCATACTCAGAGGGTCCTTAGAGGATACTTAAACAAGGACTGGCCTGGGTTCCTGCACCCATCCACACCAAAGCCAGCACTGCTGGTCTACACATTCAGGGCTGGGCACATGGCAGGCATTCACCAGCATAATTCAAGTCACCAAGTCACAACATATAGTGGCCTGAGAGGTAGGATTCACCCAAAGACATCTAGTCAGGGTACCTGGCTGGCTCAGTTGGAAAAGCATTCAACTCTTGATCTAGGGGTTGTGAGTTCAAGCCTCACATTGCAGGTGTAGAGATTACTAAAAAAATAATAAACCTAAAAAAAATTGTTTAAAAAAATAAGACTTCTAGGTAACTAGACACTTATTTTTAATACTACACTTTGCATATTTAAATTTTCCTATAACTACACCTGTTAAAAAAAAAAAAAAAAAAGAAGGGGGGCACCTGAGTGACTCAGTCGGTTAAGCATCCAACTTCGGCTCAGGTTCTTATGGTTGGTGAGTTCCAGCCCAGCGTTGGGCTCTGGCCTGACAGCTCTGAGCCTGGAGCCTGCTTCAGATTCTGTGTCTCCCTCTGTCTGCCCCTCCCCCGCTTGCACTCTGTCTCTTGCATGGTCTCAAAAATAAATAAACATTAAAAAAAAAAATGAAGGAATGATTCTCTTGGGTATTTGCCAACTAAATAGAGTAGAAAAACCATCTCTGGCCTTTGGGTGGTATGTCAGTCCAAACTATACAATTAAACACAAGGATATATAAATACACTAGTACACAAAGGGCCAGGGATCAGACCACCTAGGTGACATTCATTCATTCATTCATTCACACTGTGGTTATCCAAACACACTGTGGTTAAACAACAAATACTGCAGATTATAAATTCAAGGCTGACACCACTGGAGGAATGTAAATTGGTACCAACTATTTTGGAAATTAGGCATCAGCTAATAAAGCTGCAGATACACACACGTGTGACCCCTGTTCATAACTGCCCTAGACCAGAAACAACCCAGATATCCATCAACAGATGGATAAATAACTTGTGGTATGTTCATATAAAAATGCACCAATCACAGTCACAGGTAACAATGTGAATGAATCATAAAAAGAAACACCATGCTACAAGAATTTTAAAAAATTATGAGTGGGTATATATATTTACATATATACATGTATACAATGTTGATTCCCCCCAAAAAATATTTAAAAGAATACCTACTTTGATTCCATTTGCATAAAAGTAAAAACAGGAAAAATGAAACTTGTTTAGATATTAATATTTAGGGGATGAAAATGACAGACAAGAAAGGAAGTGATTTCTACAAAAAGGCTAGGTTACCTCTGAGGGGAGGTGAGGGGAGATGCTGTCACTGGGAAATTATAGGAGGAAGGTGCTTCTGTGTTCCTTTTTTTTTTTTTTAATTTTTTTTTTTTAACGTTTATTTATTTTTGAGACAGAGAGAGACAGAGCATGAACGGGGTCGGGTCACAGAGAGGGAGACACAGAATCTGAAACAGGCTCCAGGCTCTGAGCTATCAGCACAGAGCCCGACGCGGAGCTCGAACTCACAGACTGAGAGATCATGACCTGAGCCGAAGTCGGACGCCCAACCGACTGAGCCACCCAGGCGCCCCGATGCTTCTGTGTTCTTAAAAAAATTCATTAACTTATCCATTTACGTTTTATACATTTTTTTCTGTGTTATAATTCACAATAAAAAAGTTAAGTAAATAAAACATTGATGTCCAGGAATTCAGAACCATTACAATTCTGGCCAATGTGGGGAAAGAACATTTCCTCTCTAAATGTCACTCTAAATGTCTAAATGCCTGTCAGTTTCATGAGGTCAGGGACCTTATTCGCCTGCTACCCCAATATTCAGTACTTAATGATTTTACTTTTGGCATGGCAAAAGTCCTCTAACATATAAACTCTTGATAGGAATTGTTTGAACTCACCCATCTCCTGAAACTACTGATTTGAACTGTGCCCACATTAACACTTCCTTTTGTCTCCCAGTGAAGCTTTCATAAATAACTAAAGCTACTACCTTAAATGTTCGCTCTGTAAGTTTATACCCAGGTGCTGTTGCTTTAGCAACACCCCTCCGCCTACCCCACCCCCCACCGCCTTCCGCTCCCTTTTATGCTTCCTTATAAGCAAAGAAAAGATGAATACACTAGTATTCCAAGATACTTTTTTAATGGGAAAGTTTTCATTTCAACCGAGAGTAATGCCTAGGATCTTAATGATTTAACTGCTTTGAGGTTGCTTAAGGGGCCATTTGCCCATCGTCCTGAGAAACACTACCATGCTACAGAAATAATAAATAAGCCTTTACAACCAGCTGTACTTAAAACACATGCTACCTATTCTAGACAGAAACCAATTCTCTATGAACAGGACTGGCTAATTTTATAATAATTCATTTCAATTAAAAAATCACTTTGTGCAGACATAAAAATGCTTAGAAAAGTCTAAGAGGATACACACAGACCGATAAAGAAACACACAGCAGTTACTTCTGGGAATGATACTCAGAAGAAGGCTTTAACCTTATCTGTGAAGTTTTAATTTTTACACAGAGAATGATTAATGAATTTCTGGTGATAGTGGAAAAAAGCATTTTTAATCCACCTTGCCTTAAAATCCCAGTTGCAAAGGAATTCACCAAACACACATTCCTCCCCTAAAGACCATCATTTAAAAATGCTAAAGTTTTCATGCTAAAGTTTTAAAAGATTTCCTGGGTTTATACACCTGACCAGTTTATCCATATATATATCCATATATATGTACACAGACACACATTTATGCCATTCTACTAAGGAATATTACAGAAATCGTACCTGCATTCAACCAATATGAAACGTTTCAGATGAGAACTCAGCACAGACACGTTTGACGCTGACGTTAAAAGGACTTGGAATGAAGGAAACTGTCTCCTGTTTTATGGGGGAAAGCCAAAAATATCAAGCAACTACCTCTCCTCCCCCAAGCGTCAGAAGATGAGTCAGAGCTGGAGGCAGGAATAGGGCCCATGTGTCAAGCCGCCTGTGCAGGGTGCCTTCCTACCTCCAGCCGGCAACCCTCTCCTCCCACCCAGGTCGGGGTCCCTGCCTCAGCCTGTCCCTGACATGAGTTCTCAGGTGTCCCTAGTGAAAAAGAGGCACTTATTTATTCTGGGGGCACCTCGTTCCCTGCATTTCCAAAGGGAGCCCAAGAATGGGAACCTTTATGAGTCCACAACAACTAACAATCACCAAATGCAGCTCAAGGGAGTGAATGGAACTTCCAGAAACACTCACACAACTTTGCAAAGAATACAGCACCTTTGTTCCCCTCATTTTAAACAACAGGAAACACGCAGGGAGCAGCTGTGACTTGTCCAGTATCACTTAACTTCGTGACAGAGCTGAGTCTCTCACAAGGAGCTGCTGATGCCTGTCCCCGCCTCTTTGACTTTTTAATTGATCTATACAATCTCAGGGAAGATGTTCCAACATTCCATTATACTTCTGTGTAGCCTTATGGACTAGGAATTCCAGGAAACTCAGGGTTAAGTTTCTTGGTCCACATTCCTTTAAGATTAGTAGAGAATCAGGATTGGGTTCTTTGCCTCCGTTTTTACATCTGTAAAACGGGATGGTAATGCTCTCTACCTACCTCTCCTATAAAACTACAATGAACAGCTAGATAACACATGCCAAATGCCTTGAGGTCCTGCTGGATGAAAAGTACAAGGTAGTAAAAAAAAAAAAAAAAAAAAAAAAATTCCCTACACTGTAGAATTGCTTTTGTGCCTCTGGGATGCCCAGTTACCATAACACTGGCTGGTACCATTGGCAACATCCACCTAAATAAAATATAGTTATACAATCCACTTAAGGCAGCTCCAGCAGGCGACTCCTCTCGCACACAAACAACTCAACTTCGCTTTGAAGCGAGGGTACTTAGGAGAAACGAAAAGACACGTTAGCACTGTGCACCCCAATCTACCACCGCAGAGAACGCTCAAGTTGAGTACTTGGCATTGCTGAAAGTCAAGTTGCTCCTATCAATGCACCAGAAACCTATGGAAGATGCAAAAAGCCACCGACGGCTCCAGTGGCTCAGAGCGGGTGGATGCTGACGGCGGGTGAGGAGGTGGAGAGACCATGGCGCAGCCGGAGAGCAGAGGGTCAGGAAGGAGGAGGAGGAGGAGGGAAGGGGGGCCGACAGGATGCTGGCGAAAAAGCCCTAGGGCCGGTACGCGGGGCCGGGGCGTCGGCCGCACTGGGGAGCGGCCGGGGGGCGCGCGCCCAGATCCGGCGAGGAGGGGGCGCTGCGGAGGGCCCCGGGCCTCGCCGCTCCCGGTCGCCCAAAGGATGCGAGAACCGCCGGGGGGGCAGGTGTGGGCGCCGACACAAAGTTTCCAGAGACTAGGGTCGCGCGGGGCTCCGGCCGCCGGGTCCTGCCAGCCCCCTGGAGCCGCGTTAGCCTCAAGTCCCGCCCGCCCCCGGCCCCGTCCCCTGCCTGGCCCGCGGCCCCCTACCCGCTCGGCCGGGCGGCGGCTGACGCTCCGTTCTCCTGCGCGGCTCCCGGCTTCTGCGGGCTGCCCGCCGCGCGCGCCCCTCCTTCTCCCCTCCGCCCGCGCCCGGGGCGGGCCGCGCGCACGCTCCCTGCGCCCCACCGCCCTCTCCCGGAGCGGGGGGGGCACTTGGGGCGGGGGAGGGGCCACGGCGCAGGAGGCGCGCTGCGGGGGGGAAGCCGGCGGGGGACGCGCGGAGCGGCGGGAGGCGCGCGTGCGCACTGCGCCGTCCGCCGCCGAGCGGAGCTGCGGGGCGCGCCTCTCCGCTCGCCTGGACGCCCCTCCGTTCAGGCGTCCTCTGTGGTCTCAAGTGTTTCACAACATAAGACCCCTCTTGTCGCCACTTCAGCGTCTACCTGCAAACCGGGTCTGGGGGGCGGGGACGCAGGGGTGGTGTACTGGGATACCTTCTGGATGCGAGAGGGTTAAGGACAACAATACAAATATAAAAGGTGTGAAGACTGCAGTAAGTGACTAATCACCGCCTCTCACCCCACCCCCACCTTGTATCCAGCACGAGAGCGCCCAGGAGTTGGGACCAAAGAGTGAAGGGAAAATAAATGGCAACTGTTGGATGAATTTTGCTTGGGCAGGTACAGTTTCTAGTAACTCTGGAAGACTATTTTGTCCGAGACTCGAAAGTAGCTACAGATTTGAGTCCCGAGACCGGCAACCCACCGCCAGACACCGCAGGTGCGGTCGGAGTCTCAAAACACCAGATCCACAACCCGTGCCTCCCAAGGTAGAGCCATAAGGCGTCCGATACCTGGCTCAACACATGGATTCGCTGAGGGCTTATCTGCTGTGTCACTGTGAAGGTCTTTTTAAATTTAGGTTTGTTCGTCTGTAACATGAGTAGATGCAAACGGACTTTTTCAGCCCAACCTGCCCCGGCAGGTGAGGGGAGGTATGAAGGACTTCCTCAAAGCTCCGCAGTGAGTCATACACCTAAGGGTCCTGACCACGCCCAGCCAGCCCTTTACTCACCAGACCCAGCTCCTCACCGTTGTAAATCGTTGGCATCAGAACTGCTGAACAAACGAGTAGTCCTAGCTTTGGGGGGAGGGGTTGGGGAGGGAAGTTAAAAAAAAAAAGAAAAGAAAAGAAAAAACGCTCTTTGGGTTTACGTCTCCCCGGCATCTTCAACCAAAAGCTGAGGCTTTTTCATGCTCTTTCTGATCTCTGACTGGATTCAGCGTCATCCCGTGGGTGCAGGAATGTCTAAAAGTTCTGTTTCCCAGACAAAAATACAACACGAAGGCATTTTAGTGATAATCTTAGGGGAGCTAAAAAGGCCTGCAATGGAGAGGTTTTGTTTATTTTTGCCTTCATAAAAAAGAATTAAAACTTTAAAGTTAGGCAAAATTAATCTTTCTGCAAGAGAACAAACCAGAATCTGATTCAGGATGAAAACACTAGGAGTTCAAATCTTGCCTGGGAAAGGCATCTTCCGAGCGCTAAACTTCTCCAACATCAATTCATCTAGTGACTTATTTTGACATGCGAACACCAAAATAGCAAAATCTCTAATAGAAACGATTGTATGCCGCTTCACTGGTGTCTCCACCCCCCCACCCCCCCTTCCTTCAGTCAATTCAATGACTCAGCAACACAAATAGATACATCCCTCTTCAGATTCAAGCTTGTTTGTTACACAGAAGGCAGGTTTCCAGTACAGCTCTAGTTAGCGACAAGGAGCTGGGCATTTTCATGGATTACAGGAACTAAGTCTACCTTAAAGAATCATATCCTCAATCAGTAAAAAGGAAGGAGGAGGGCTAAAATAGTGTTCAATGTGATGTATGTGTAAAGATCTAGAGATTAAGGAAAAGTAGGAAGAAGTGCTAAAGTCAGTAAAACCATTTAGTGACTGTATATGCCTGTGGGCAGGGAGGTGCTTTATGTTTTTTTTACAGAATGTGTGAGCATGCCTCTACAAAAGCGCAATTTGAGGGGCGCCTGGGTGGTTTAGTTGGTTGAGCATCCAACTTTTCATTTCAGCTCAAATCATGATGCCAGGATTGTGGGATCAACCCCACACTGAGAGTGGAGCCTGCTTAAGCTTCTCTCGCTCTGGGGTGCCTGGGTGGCTCAGGTAGTTAAGCATCTGACTTTGGGTTCAGGTCATGATCTCGGTACCTGGGTTCGAGCCCGTGTTGGACTCTCTGGTGTCAGCACAGAGGCACTTCACATCCTCTGCCCCCTCTCTCTGCCCCTCCCCTGCTCGTTCTTTCTCTCTAAATAAGTTAAAAAAAAAATAAAGACTCTCTCTCCACCGTCTCCCCCAACTTGCATTCTCTCTTAAAAACACATACATACAGGGGCGCCTGGGTGGCTCAGTCGGTTGGGCATCCGACTTCAGCTCAGGTCACGATCTCGCGGTCCGTGAGTTCGAGCCCCGCGTCGGGCTCTGGGCTGATGGCTCGGAGCCTGGAGCCTGCTTCGGATTCTGTGTCTCCCTCTGTCTCTGCCCCTCCCCCGTTCATGCTCTGTCTCTCTCTGTCTCAAAAATAAATAAACGTTAAAAAATTAAAAAAAAAACACATACACACAAAACAAAAATGCAATTTGAAGGTATTCTCTTCTAGATCAGCACTGTCTAATACAACCTGGTATGATAGAAATATCCTGTATCTGCACTGTCCAGTAGAGTAGCCACTAGCCTCATGTGGCATTTGGGCTCTTGAAATGTGGCTCTAGTGTGCCTGAGACACTGAATTTTTGGTTTTAATTAATTTTAATAAATTTAAATGGCCACATGAGCCTGGTGACACATGAGGCTATCTTATTGGACAGCACATTACTAGACTGTAGGTAGGTATTTTTAGAAGTATCAATTATCTTAGATGTAAATACATCTTAGAAGCCATCTGCTACAAAAGTAAGACTTGTCTATGCCCAGGGAAGGGGTGGGTGCTCCCAACTACATCTAAATAAGCAGTGCTTTAGGGCAGTGCAGCTTTGGTGCAGAATGAGAGCTAATCTGATTAGATGCAGTAAGTAGAGGGTGGAAACTTCTACTCTGTTTTGCTACTGAAGTCTGCCTTTCCAAAAATATTCTCCTTAATTGCTTGGGCAATGACTTAAATTAGATTAATCAGAACTTTATGAGTCCCTTAGAAAGAATGGTTGCATCTTCCATTCGTATCATTGCTTCTGGTTAACAAACTGGCAGCAGCTTTGCTATATCTGTCAGCATTGGGGAATAGCTGTGATCAGGGGTCCCCTGTCTACAGAAGTCTGATTTCAGGGTGCCATCAGGGCTCATGGCTCACAGATGTTTTGAACACCTGCTTGCTAATGTTCATAATTCCAGAGTATATGCTATCGATAGCTACAAAGATGCAAATCCCCTAAAGAAGTAAATCTTTGTCTTTTGAACAGTGGATTCCAGACATATGGGAGGACACTCTATAAATATGGAAAAGATAAAAGAACTAGGAGGATAGAAGTCCCCAAACACATTTTATCTACTACAGAAATTTGCCTAAGGCTTGTGCTATTTTGTAAGTTGAAAGATAGCACCTTATATGTAAAATATCCTAAACTGCTACTTTGAGAGTTTTCATAATTCTCATAAAATTTATTTTCCCATTAACAAAGAAATGTCACATTACTGAAAAAGAGAGAAAGAGAAAGCATCACCCATAAATTTACCAGAACAACAAATAGCAACTCTTCTTTCTGGTCTTTTTTCTATGCATGATTTTTTAGTTTTATTTATACAGTTACAATCATAGTGTATATACAGTTTTCTACCCTGACTTCAAGCTCCTTGAGCTAGGTATTATATAAGGGAATATTACAACATGCCTGTGATAACTAGGTCATTTAATATCTGTCTCTGAAGTTTTCTGCCCTTAATTCAACCCTGGGGCTGTAGCAATGATGCACAGTGCTGAGAATCCCAATATAAACATTCTTGGAAAACACACATCTGCCTGTTTTAGGATTTGCTCTGTGTCTTTCAGATCTTAGTGTCCGTCTGTGAGACTTTAGCATGGTTATGAATTGTATGGTACAGGAAAATCAAGTGCTTGTTCATACCTGGCTGGAGTTAAATGAAAATATCAAAATCTTGATGGGAAGGAAAAAGAAAGGTGCCAGATGTGTGATCCCATTTCATTTTTATCACACCAGTCAAGTAGATATTATCAACCACACTTTAGACATGAAGGGTTGAGAAACTTGCCCAAGGTTGCATTATTATTAAGTAGCAGAACAAAGATTAGCCAGCCCTCAGGTCTTTCGAATACATTGGGGCAGTAAGCAAGAAAGCATATAAACGTCATTAAAAAAGGAGAAAAGACGGGTTAATTTTTTTTACAACCAGAATATTATATTCATGTATTTCTTGAAAAACATGTTTTTGAAGAAACCTTTAAGAAAGAGTAAATGAAAAAATAAAATTAATTCCCCCCAAGAGACAGTTAATCATCTCTGGTAGTAACAATACCAGAATTGGTAAGAGATACACTTTTAAAGACATCCTAGGTAATTAATGCCATTTTGCATAATCTGACATCAAAGAGAAAAAACCTGGTCCTATTCAAGGGGAGTAAAAGTCCATGTTAACTCAAGAACCTGAAGACTTCTCCTATAGTTACAAATTGCTACTTGAGGTCAAGTCTGACTTTGTAAATGAGAGTGGAATGTGTATGGGGGAGGGGATAGCAGAAGTTCTTACATTGGTTAAAAGGCAGAATCTAACCTATGTTCATCTGCTCTCTGCTTTGCCAAATAGTAGCAAATCTACATTACAGGAAGTTGGCTGCCTCAAATAATTCTTCACCAGACCTGGGATGTATACATTGTTGTTGCAAACATATCTTGGCTGCAAAGTGTATCCCCACTGCCCTGGAGTAACGGCTGATTACATTCTGGATGCTAATCAGGGGTATCCTGTTTCACCAAGAGGGCCTCTAAGCTCCAGCCCCCGATATCCTCCCCATCTTGCCACATCTGCTGGAAATCCATGGCTTGCTTTTATCCCTCTCCTAGTTTCCATGGAGACCCAACAGTTTACTTTTTTCCCCCAACTCTAAGCCACGGTTATTTTTAACTGTAAAACTCTGAGCCAGGTCACAGCTGGGATCTGGAAGATGCAATGACGTCTATAGCCACCCTTCTCTCCCACAGACGCCTTCTTTTCTGCAGTTGCTGGGGGCGGAGGCACTCCTGGGAGATTTTGCTCTCAAAAGCATTTTGCTTTGCATCATGAAGTTAAACCTATGCTGACTTGGATCTGACAGGTGTCCTGAATCTGAAACCATGCACGCCCTGAACAAGGCAAAGATTTTCTTTGGGTGGGAGAGGAGGGCTGCCAGGTGAGCTTGCCGTTGTTGTCACAGTATCTGTGGCTAGCGATTAGGTAAATGCCCTTTGGTAAAAATAAATCAAAGTGCTATCTATCCTCTAGGCAAAAAAAGAAGGGCTCTGGCTCCTGCCCCCAGGAGAGTGACTTTTCCTGCAGCCCGCCCTTGGTTAGAAAGAGGCTCCTAAGCAGGATACTGTGTGAAGCTGTTCTACCTTCTCCAAAGCAGACAGCAAATTCCCAGGGGGTCAGGGCTGGCACATTGCTGCCCCTTCTCCTCTACGGAGAGTTCAAATCAGTCCACCCATCTCTAAGGCCGCTGGTACTTGGGAGCTAGTGTCTTCACGGCATTTCTAAACTTTTCACTCCTTTTCAGTATTTTGTCGGGGGGAAGGCTATTAAATTACCCTTGAAAACTGCCCTTTTCATCTTAGATAACCTCCTAAGATCGGAAAGGGCAATAAAACATAAAACAGCCCCAACTCGGGGCGCCTGGGTGGCGCAGTCGGTTAAGCGTCCAACTTCAGCCAGGTCACGATCTCACGGTCCGTGAGTTCGAGCCCCGCGTCAGGCTCTGGGCTGATGGCTCGGAGCCTGGAGCCTGTTTCCGATTCTGCGTCTCCCTCTCTCTCTGACCCTCCCCCGTTCATGCTCTGTCTCTCTCTGTCCCAAAAATAAATTAAAAACGTTGAAAAAAAATTAAAAAAAAAAAAAAAAAACAGCCCCAACTCAATACCAGTTTTCTCACAGGAGACATTGATTGGGAATATTAAAATTAAGCTCCACAGTGCAGGCTCCATTAATATTTTATTTCTTAAAATATTAAATGTTGGGTTTTTAAGGAATTCTCTAAATGAAGGGTGCTAAATAGGAGGGGGAAATCCAAATCAGGAGTTATCCATTGTTAAATGGGAGAAAACAGGTTAGGTCATTGCAAACAATTTCAGAAACAGAGAATACACTTGGCAGACAGCTCTCCAAGAAGAGAGATGCATTAGAAGTGTCACGAGTTGGCACTTGGCTGTCAGTTCACCGAAGAAGGTGATAAGATGACAGCATTTCAGCATTTTTACTTTGATTAATAAAATGTTGGTTTCTTAAAACAACTATGAGGTCTTCTCCTTTCCACACTTCCTAAAATGCTACTTCTGTTCAACATAACCTGCCCCAAGGCAGGATTGTCAGCAAGGTACCTGGAAGCTTTCTGTCACATTGAGACCTCAGGGGAAACCAGAGCAAGCTGAAAAAGTGTTGCTTGGTTAAGAATGAGATTGATTCCACCAAATAATTAGTGTGGTGCCACAGAAGTCTGCCTCCTGTGCTCCAAAGTAGAAAATGAGCACACCAGACTTAATTATCCAGTCCTGAAAGACAGGAAACAAGCCTGGGCCGGCAAAGGGTAACTACAGGGCTTGCAAAGACAAAGGGAGGTACATCTATTAAATCAAAAATTTTTGTAGCTCTCAGTTTGGGGTTTTAAACCTTTTGATGGTCACTTTCTGGATTCTTATCTCAACTTCCTTATTATTCTTACTCCTAACAGGGAAGAGGGCCCAGCATACAATACATAACATGCAAGTAACTGATAGTGACAAAGGAATTTTAATGCCAGATGTTAAAACATTCACCATTCCCTTAAATGCCTGTCTCTTGACTTGTAAGCCTGGTCAGTCAAATCAAAGAGCATTTGATATTCTTATCAAGGCAGTTGCTGGGGGCGGAGGTACTCCTGACAGAAGCCAAGGCAGTAGGCAAAACTGAACAGGAAAAGAACTCCCTCCCATTAGATTTAGAAACTGGCCTTCCAGACTACTCAGGAATGATTCACCTGTGTCCCCACCCCCTAGCCCCCAACCACTCAAAAGCAGCAAACTAAGTTCTGATGCATACTTCACGGATAGGCTTCTTTCCAAAACACTCACTAAATGTTCCCTACTGTTCTCCCAAATTAAGTGCCAATATCAGCACGCCCATTACTCCCTAACCAGGCTGCTCTGACTCCGCTTGCACATGGAGATCCTGCTCAATCTCCCTTACTATGTTGTGCTCACAAGAGCTGGTTATTGTGTCTGCTTGAAGAGAAATTCTTTGTCTTAGCTTCTACACAAGGCCACACAGTGCCCCACTGTACCAGACATGATCCTTTCCAGCAGATCAGGGAGAGGTTAACCACATCTGGCTAGGTATATTGGAAAGGAAAGCAAAACTTCTACATCAGTACCTCCTGAATCAAACTTCAAACGAAACACAGAAGTTGTGGGAAAGCCTTTTGTGTTAACAATAATATAGGGGCGCCCGGGTGGCTCAGTCATTTGAGTATCTGACTCTTGATTTTGGCTGAGGTCACGATCCCAGGGTCATGGGATTGAGCCCCGCATTGGGCTCCACGCTGAGTGTGGAGTATGATTCTCTCTCTCTCTCCCCCTCCTGCCCTTCGCCCCTACTCATGCTCTGTCTCTAAAAAAAAAAAAACCCAAAAGACCACAACAAAACAAAAATACAGTGTATATCTAGAAGGTACTCACAAAGATATCCTGAAAGATGGACAGTATTCCAGAATGCTGTTTAGAACACAGTACCACTCTCTTGCCCAGAGACAAGTGGAAGAGTATTATGAATGAGTTTTTCCAAGCTTTTCTTTACAATTTGGGCCTCTGATTCTTTACACTGGAAAGTTTAGTTCTCTTATTACATATCTACAGATTTCCTTAAGCTAGAGAGACTTTACCACCTGGAATTCTGTTGTTCTTGATGAATGTCATTGGTTTGCTCCCCTTTCCAGCTAACCACAAGCTGGTTTCATTACTGAAAACTGGAAGCTTGTTTTTACCTCTCAACAAGGATTGGTTAACTGACTTCAGATTTAAATGGGGAGTTGGGGAGCAGGGAGAGACTAAAAAGAATAAAAACTGGAACCCAAAAAGAGATAAACCATTGAGTTAGTTGGTCTCAAGAGAGACAGTCTAGATCTTTGAGCATGGGAAGGGTCTTGACATAGGAAGAAATTCTCTATTTCTCACCACTGGCAAAGAAGGATATGCACAAAAAGGTCTTTACTGATGTCATTGAATTTCAGGGTAAACGTTCCCTCTTTGTAATGATACGGCCTAAGAGAGACCTGGATTAGTGTAGCTGGTTTAAGGCCAACTCCATCTAGCAGCAAAGGGGAAGGATGGAATATACTTTGAAGGCCCTTGCTAGCTCTGAATTTTTAAGAACAAGAAAGGCCTTCCTTTGGTGATACGAACATGGAAGAAAATAATGTACTTAAGCCAGCCACATCAAATATCAGCAAGTGCTTTTCTGTTATAAATGCACAAAGATGGTGATGCAGTGACTGAAGAGTAACCTTTACCCCAAATATGGCTTGATCCTTGAGAAACCTTAGCCACAGTAATAATCCTACTTTCTAAAATCCAGTCATTTGAAATCACAGCCTTATTTTACTATCACTATTTTCAACTCTGCCATTTTCCTCATCAAATCAACTTATTCCCCAGTTTTTTCAGAGTTGACTGGTCCCAAGGTTTCTACGAGACTGTCCTCCCATCTCCCACTCCTAACTACTACAGCTGCCCCCATGTCCTAGCCAACTACACCTCTTGGTACTATCTTCCTCACTCCTACTGCTGCCTCCACATCGTCCTCCACCCACCATGTCTGGAACAGTCTCCCACTTCCATCTGCCGTTTTCTCTCTCTCTTCTCGATTGTTTCATTGCTTCAAGAGCTCACCTCTCTCAGGAAGCCTTCCTTAATCAAGACTAAGGACTCTTGGGACTACAACAGACATCACTTGACATCCATGTCTAATGCACCCCCCACTTTAGAAGAGGAATTAGTTTTCAGGAACAAGAGGCAATCCCTTTATAACCAAGTAGGGGTGATGGTGGTAGAAGCGTACATTTTCTAAGAGATATGACAATGCAAAAAAAAGGGAGCGTTTCCACAAGCCACCCTTTTTCAGATTGAAGTCTTTTATTCCAATTTCCTCTGATCCTAAGAGTTTCCTTTTTTTTTTTTTTTTTAACATTTATTTATTTTTGAGACAGAGCATGAACGGGGGAGGGTCAGAGAGAGGGAGACACAGAATCTGAAACAGGCTCCAGGCTCTGAGCTGTCAGCACAGAGCCCGATACGGGGCTCGAACCCACGGACCGCGAGATCATGACCCGAGCCGAAGTCGGCCGCCTAACCGACTGAGCCACCCAGGTGCCCCAAGAGTTTCCTTTTCATTTATAACCCCCTAGATAAGTCTATCAGCAAGCTGCATGCATATTTGTATCAGTCAAAAAGTTTGAGCAAATACTTCCACCAAAGTATATATTTTAATTAGACATGTTGAACGCTGAAAGAACTAAGGAATCAGTGAGCTACTGAAGGCTATTTGTGCAGATTCTGAAATTCTTTCTATATACAGCTTTGCTTCTAGCAGAAATGGAATAACCATGACTCTGCGTTTGGCTTATTTTGTAGGAAGGTTTGAGGATCGTTTCAGATATGGTGGGGCTACTCACCCTCATATCTAGTGAGTCTCATATATGAAACTGCTTTACTTTTGTTTTAAAAGTAGCTTTTATTGCAGGCTAGCCTGTCACCATTGAGAAATCAGGGCTCAGGTCTCAATCCAAGCAAATGCTGAGGTTAGTTGTGTCATCTCCATCCTCAAGGGCTTGGTATCCTGGGAAACCCACAGTAAGACCAGGGTGACTCCGGGACACACATGTTAGCAGAGACAGTGCAGCGTGATGAGGCAGGCATTCAACACCCTAAGTGTGCTTTAGTTACCAGAATATTTGACACACCCACAAATTAAGTAGCAAAACATTTTAATCCATTAATTCTAAAAATAACAGAGACATTTTAACATCCGGTGCCACCTCCTCAAAAGTCTACTGCAGATTAGACAGTCAGACAGCAATGTACAAAGCCAGACATTAAAGGGAAAGATGTAGTTTGGGACAAGACCATCACGGGGAAATTTTCCTTCCCTTTGCTCATAAACAGAAGATGTCAGCTTAAGAAATCTTCAGAAGAGAAAGCTTTCTCATGCTCCATAACCTTTCTCTTTATTTTAAATCTTTCTGTAATGTTTGAAGGTGAAACAGATAATCAGAAAACCAACCTCCCAAGTACAAAGATCTGAGCTGGACTCCTGGGACTAAAGACTGGTTCATTTCTATTTCTACCAACACTCTGATGTGAGGTACTATGGTTCTTGTTTTAGCTACAAGAGGTGTTAGGGATAAATGCCCACTCACATTTAATAATAGCTTATCTAGCACATAACTCTGCAGCACAATACCAACAACAGGAGTGTTTTAAAGCAGGGCAGAGAAAAAAGTAGGTATTAATACAACTTAAGGTTTCCTTTGTCCTTCCCCTCTTTTTACAATGAGAATTCAGCTCAGAAATGAAACTCTCCAGAATGCCCGTACTGTCCTTTGGCCCACACATTCCAAACTTGTGATTTCTGATTGCAAGCCCTCAGAGCCTCAGGCTTTAGTGATGTATCCTTCTCGGATGAGGAAATCATAGATTTTCCGCGTTTTGTTCACATCTATCTTGATGAGTGCTCTTGCCTGTGCCAGTCTCAAGCCTCCTTGCTTGTTACATTCGTTCAATAGAGCAGATTTGTATTCTAAATAGGCTCCTGGGACCAACCTCACCATCTGACAGAGCTGCAAGACACGGCAAATTTAATAAACATTAACATCTGTCATTCTCGTAATTTAATCCAGTAGGTATAGCCAAAATAAAGTTTAAAAAGTGACATCAACCTCCAACTATTTATAGGAGCTGCTGGGTGGCCGGACCACATTCCATTTAGTCTCTTCCTTGGAGAGAATACTCCCTAACGACAGACACTCAGGAAGAGAAAACCAGAGTATGATGCTGGGAGAGCCTTTAGTACCTGTCAGCTGGCTCACCTGGGTTTGTCAAGGAGTTCCAAGTTTGTGTCGAGAGGAGCAGCCTGGGTCCACACAACTCTTGGCCCAGCACATTCCAACACAGCCAGTCAAGGAAGAGCCACAAGGCACAGTAGGGGCGGGGGTGCAGATACTTGGATTCCCAAGTGTGAATCACATTATTTTTAGTATCAGCATAAAGTAGTTGTCCCTGCTTTTGTGATTATATTTCCTACTTTGGAGGAGGAGGAAATATAGAGACCTTGCGAAGAGGCTATTTCAGCTGCTGAAAATCTAGAAAGCTGGCTCCATTCCAGTTCACCTGCCACAGCATCTCATGACAATGAGCAGTGTGAGGTCACCGTTTGTGGGTAAGGATAAAAACTGCTTGAAACCCCAGGCCATTCAATACTTGACTCAGAATGGCCTGTGACCTTCTTCAGCAATACTTAAATATAACATACACTTCTGTCTACTCCCAAACTAATCTTTACTGTTCCTGGGGGATAAATTAAAAGACTAACAGCCCCTACCTACTCCATGACTCTTCCTCACTTGTCTGGAGTGGCAGATGGGGAGACTGATCTTGGGAACTGGAAGAGGAGCACATGAGGAGCAAAAGAGGAACTCCTCTTTTGGAATGGACTTCAGCACTGTGCACATTTTTTTTGAAAATACTAGAGGAGGACTCTTTTGAGGCTGAATTTAAATTTTTAAGACAACCAAAAGTAATATGAAGACGAGTCTGATGATTATAGTGGAAAACAAAAAGTAGGACATGGCATTTTTAATCAAAATTTGTATGTGATTATATATGATGATGCAGCCCTTTCTTTACGGCTTATATACATGCTATGGAGACAATTATTTGAATAAGTGTAGGACTTATCTAAGTGACCATTCTAATAGGAAATAAACATTTTCATATAGGAGTTATTTTAGATTTATAAAAAATTAATTTCATTCACATGAAGCACTTAGTAAAGTATCTGGTACATGGTAATGCTCAATAAATGATGGCTGCATTGATTAGATTTATATATCATATGGTCTTCGAATGGTAGCAGGGTGCTAAGGAAAGGAATTCTCTGAAACTTGTTGAGGTTAGCTCTTCAGCTCTTTAAATTGTAGGACAGACTACAGCTATACATGTATGTCACATGAGCAGAGCCAAACGGGTTGGATCCTATAATGTGTTTTAATGACAATTCAATGAATAATCAACTCTACTCTCTTTCCTTTAGCTCCCTTCTTTTTGTTACCTCCTTTTCTTTTTCATTCAGCTTCTCTGTGCCAGGGAGGCCAGTGAGGTTCAAGGGTGGTGCACTTCGTCTACCTACAGACACAGAAAAAGGTATATATTTTATAGGAGTGCCAATTCCTCAAGTGTAAAGTAGCAAAGTCCACTACAGCCAGGCCACTTAGGTACAAGATCACTATGTCCAGCTGTAAGAAATCTCTCCCCAATACCTCCAGCCTCAGTCTGGTGTGCAACACGGCACCCCAACGTTCACCTGAAAATATAAATGGTAATTCACATGCCCTTTGCTCTGCTAAAATACACAATTACATATACCTAAACATCAAATATGACTATTCTTCCTAACCCAGTAGGAGATTCTAAAATCTAAAGCCCAGATGTTATCCAGTTAAAAAAGGTCATATGCTGCCTCACTTGACAGCTGATGAATGGAAATAACAACTCTGCAGGAGAGACATTTCCTAATCCTCACTACTCTGCCAGGAGTACAAGGCAAACATGGTAATTAACCAAGTACCATTTGCCTTCAGATCAAAGGCAGACTGTTAGGCCAGCAAAAGGCCCTTCTTATTTATTATGTGAGGGAATATCTGTTCCTTCCAAAGTAGTCCTGTTTACCTGAAAGATACACACAGAGGAACAATGAGCCATTATATGGCAAACTAGAAGCTGAGGTGAACTCACACATGGGGAAAGAAACCCAAGTATGAGGTCACTGCTCAGGATGGGAAGTTTGATGGACAAAAGTTTTTGGTTTTGTTTTGAATGTATATTTGGGATTAGTGGGGAGGTAGATGGGCTGGGTTAGGCAAAAGAAAAGTTTTATTGGTGTTGACTTTTAAGAGGTGGGGAGAGAGAGGAGGGACTGTTATAGGCTGCTCTGCTAGAAAACAGGCTTCTCTATAGGATCAACAATGGGATAAGGGGTTCTCCATAACCAACAGGTCTAGACTTACCCTAAACACTAAAAAAGGGAGACTAAAATCATTTAGTACCTCAACAAAGTTACCAGAGGCTAGGTTGTAATTAATGATCCAGACTTTCTACTTTGCACTGCCTTAGGACCAACTGAGAACATGAAGAGGAGCAAGGAGTCTCCTCAACCTAAAATAGGGGGTAAGAAAGGCTAACACCAGCCTTGGAAGCAACAAAGAATAAATGAGTACAGAATAAATGCTTCAGAAAACACAAATGCCAAATTATTAGTTATTATCGTGTCACATTATTGCTGTTTGTATTTCTGTATGTAGATTCAGGGGGCAGGATTAGAAGTATGAAATTTGTAAAATAAAAGTTGGATTCAGCTGTCCTGACTACTCTCTAAAAGGCTCTCTTTTCTAAGTATTAAGAAATAATCACCTGAAACAAAGGAATAAATTTTTTAAAAAGTATTCCTAAAGTAGCCTTCTCTGAGCCTGGTCTAGACCCTGAACCTGAGAGACTTTAAATGGGATCAAAGGTCTACTGTTTCAAGCGTGGTAAAAGTGCAGGTGCATCATCTTTCTGACCAGCTCAGGCTCCACAGTAGCATGGTCTGTGTGCTCTAATAAGGGAAAGTGGCAAATACAGCATATGGAGCATGGGTGAGAATTACCATCAAGAGAACTGGCAAACAAACACCACAATTTTGGATCAGAAGTCTAGAACTTATTCCACTCCAAATTACCATTCACTGATTACCAAGAACAAAGGATTACCAGATTATCATATGGTTTAATCTTGCTCTGTCAACTAACCCCAAAATAGAGGACACACCCAAAGAGGTAAAGATAACAAACAAATACCTCAAGTCTCCAAATTATTAAGAAATCCTTAAATTTCTGCTCAGGACACAAAGCCTTTAATTTACCCACTGTGGGACAAATCTCAAAAGCTGTGGTAGGTACAACTGCAGCAAATGAACTGCTCATGAGCATTGGTAAAATAAAGAAAACACCTCTCTGGAGCTCTTTCTTCCCTTGTCTCTGTACTCAAACCCTGAAAAGACTGAAACTTGCTAATGTTTACAAACTGCGATAACACTTACCATTCCTCTGCCTAAGCACACTGCTCACAGAAAGGGGGAAGGGACTACTGGGTGAATCCCTAGAATGAAAACTTCACAATCAAGTCTTGCTCCAGCCTGGAAAAATAATTACCTGAATTCGAAGCCATTGGAATAGAAGGGCTCAGGCCAGAATCACTAGAACAAAGAAGAGGAATTTAACTAATGTCACACCAAAGACGGCAATTTCCAAAAGCCCATGTGGGCTGGGTGCCATTTATTAGGTTGGTTACTTTAAAGGGATGTAATGAGACAGACTTCACTGTTTTACAGGATATCCTGCTATACTAAACAGGGAAAATACTATACTAAGGGAAATCTGTTCCGTGGGGTGTAAGAAATTACTTGGATTTGTTAAGAAGACCTCTTAGTCTGGAACATAATGGAGACCAATCACAGGGAAAGGACAAGGACATGATTCACCAATGGAAATCATTCCAGTAGATATGGGGGAGAGAGGAGGCATGGGTGGAGGAATTTTCTAATTTTTAAAAATAAGATCAAAGTAGCAAAGTAGGGGGGGGCAGCTATGTTCCTCAAAACAGTCAGTACCACAGTTCTGAGATAGACTGCTAAAATTTTCTGAGTTTTTCTAGCTACCCAATTATTACTCTTCTGCCATGTGGGTGGGGTACCCACGGATGTGTCTGAAACTACAAGTAAAAGCCAAAGCATCCAAGAAGATGCTCCTTCTTCCTGGACTAATTACTCACATGTCAGCTTGCCGGCGGAGCCACTGCTGGCAAGCACTACTGTCCTGGATGTACTGGAGAACTTCGGAGAGCATGGTGCGTTTAAGGCGCTCCTCCTCTCGTGTCTTCTTGAGGTGATCATAGGTTCTGGCACCTGAAGGTGTAGATGACACATAATTGCAATGACAATGCAGAACTAACTGAAGGGCTTCCAAACTGACCAGCAAGCAGTTTGTCTTTACTTGGTTTCCTTTGCAAAACTGCTTCCACAATTATTGTTCTAAGGGCAACGTGAGTTCCCTCAGTTTGAAATCCCTTTTTTGACAAGAAATGATTAATATTTTTATTCTTTTTCTAGCTTTAAGAAATCTGTGGACAGGGGGGTGCCTGGGTGGCTCAATTGGTTAAGTGTCTGACTTTAGCTCAGGTCATGATCTTTTGGTTTATAGGTTTGAGTCCCACACTGGGCTCTGTGCTGACAGCTCAGAGTCTTGAGCCTGCTTTGGATTCTGCGTCTCTCTCTATGTCCCTTCTCCACTCACACTCTGTCTCTCTCAAAATCAATAAATAAACATTAAAAAAAGGAAAAGAAAAGAAAAGGAAAGGAAAGAAAAAAGCGAAGAAAAGAAAAAAAGAAAAGAGAAGAAAAAGAAAAGGAAAGGAAAGAAATGGAAAGAAGTTTGGGGGCAGGGGCACCTGGCTGGCTCACTCGGTGGAACACGCAACTCTTGACCTTGGGGCTGTAAGTTCCAGCCCCATGTCAGGTGTAGAGATTACTTAAAAATAAAATCTTAAAGAAAAAAAGAAAGAGAAATATGGGGGCAAAAACCTGCAAAACAGAGAAGTACAAAGAAAGAAAGAGTCACTCATATATCCCACTTCCAAAGAGTAACTTAAAATACTATCATATTTGCATCCTGTTGTATTTTTTCTATCTATATGTTTTCCGAAGGTACACAAGGGCTATAAGCATACTGCTTTAAAAACCAATTAAAATTACAAATAAAGATAAGTCCTCATTGATTAGCACTATTTCTTTCCCTTCTTTCCCAGAGGCAATCAATATTGGGTAATCAAAACTTGGTATCAGTGTCTCTTATGTACATCTTGTCAAACAAAAGCTGTGTGGTGTTTTCTACACGTTAAAAAAGCTGTACAGATTCCAAAGTTCCAAACCATATTCCATAAAGCCCAGGATATCATGAAAATATTTCAGGGGTTACTGTAAAGAGCAAAGGCACCACCACGTACTGGTGGTCCTGGGTTCCACACATGACCTGTACCACCGGAATTCAAAGTAGTTTCACTTTCATCTTATTTATAGACTAGGCTCTACATAAAATTCCATTTTGAAATGGTTTCTGTTGTTAAAAATAAAGAACCATTACACGAGGCTGAATTTACACCCAATAAGGCTACTTCTTATGGGAAGTGGGCAGTAGCTTTCAACCAACAGGAAGGAGGGAATGTTAAAGATCTTTCCAATAAAACAACAGAAACTGCCATTTATTGAGCATTTGAGCCAGGTACTGTGCTATGTGTTTATGCATTATTTTAATTTAACCTTATTAGCTCTAAGAGACTTGGAAAACTGAAAACTAAACAGAGTTACAAATCTGGTAAACAAGAGAGCCAGAATCCAAACCCAACTGGCCCAAGTCTAGACCTTAAGCTTTTAACTACTGTAATCCACTGCCTTCTCTTATGACCTGGGTCTACTACAACTACCTCTTTAACCACTTTATTATTTTATTATTTTTTATTTTTTAAAATTTACATTCAAATTAGTTAGCATATAGTGCAACAATGATTTCAGGAGTAGATTCCTTTGTGCCCCTTACCCATTTAGACCATCCCCCCTCCCACAACCCCTCCAGTAACCCCGTTTGTTCTCCGTATTTATGAGTCTCTTCTGTTTTGTCCCCTTCCCGTTTTCATATTATTTTCTTCCCTCCCCTTATGTTCATCTGTTTTGTTTCTTAAAGTCCTCATATGAGTGAAGTCGTATGATTTGTCTTTCTCTAATTTCACTTAGCATAATACCCTCCAGTTCCATCCACGTAGTTGCAAATGGCAAGATTTCATTCTTTTTGATTGCCAAGTAATACTCCATTGTATGTATGTGTATATATATACGTATGTATATACATATATATATATATATATATATATATATACATACGTATATATATGTATATACATACACCACATCTTCTTTATCCATTCATCCATCGATGGACATTTGGGCTCTTTCCATACTTTGCCTGTTGTTGATAGTGCTGCTATAAACATGGGGGTGCATGTGTCCCTTCAAAACAGTACACCTGTATCCCGTGGATAAATGCCTAGTAGTGCAAATTGCTGGGTTGTAGGGTAGTTCTATTTTTAGTTTTTTGAGGAACTTCCATACTGTTTTCCAGAGTGGCTGCACCAGCTTGCATTCCCATCTTTAACCACTTTAAATCTGTTTCTTCATTACATGGAAATAACAGTGCCGATCTCATAAGTCTGTTATAAGAATCATAGTGTAGGGCCTGGTGCATGGTGAAAGATGTTGGCTGCTATTAATATAAGTATTATTACCACCTCAAAGAACTGGGATGCAAGCATGTAGAACCATTTGAAGCTTGGTTAATACAAATGATCAGACCATGCATTCACAAAATTTTAAAAGGTTGAGGCTAAAATTCAGAATATAAAATCCTTTTCTTAGAGGCCATAGCAGATTCCCACATCTAAAACAGCACCTCTCTTTTGTGTTGTCACTTTTATTTTACCTGAGATAACCATATAAGGGTATTTATAAGGATTATACACATGAAACTTTATTGGAAAGATCAAAAACTCATTTCAAAAAAGGAAAACTTGTTTTAAAAAAATTCACAAAGCCAAAAAAAAAAAAAAATCCACAAAGCCTCAGAGACTTCCTTTATGTGTTTAGAAGACACTTGCAGGGAAACCTGGGTGGGTTAGCTGGCTGAGCATCTGACTCTTGACTTCAGCTCAGGTCATGATCTCATGGTTGTAAGATAGAGCCCTGCATTGGGCTCTGCAGTGGACATGGAGCCTGCTTGGCATTCTCTCTTACTCTCCCTCTCTCTCTCTGCCCCTCCCCCACTCACATTCTCTTTCTTTCCCTCTCTTTTTCTCAAAAAAAAAAAAAAAAAAAAAAATTCTAAGAAGACACTTGCCCACTGATATAATGTGTAACTTAAGCATACTTACTACAAAAATTGGTAATGCCTGCTGTTCTGTATTCCTGGAGCCTCTTGATCTCCCTTCGGAGTTCAAATTCCACTGTTTATCCCAAAAAGAATGAAGGAGAAAAATTGGAAAGCCAAAATCAACATTAAGAGGAATACTTCTGCTTTTGAGTATTTTCAGTAATTCTGTCTTATATAAAAGACTGGGCAATTACATTTGGGAAATCCTATATAATGATGACATTTCATTAGAAATTTTACCCAAGAGGGGTGCCTGGGTGGCTCAGTTGGTTAAGCATCCAACTCTTGATTTCAGCTCAGGTCGTGATCTCATGGTTCATGAGTTTGAGCTCCACATCAGGCTCTGTGCTGACAGTGTGGAGCCTGCTTGGGATTCCCTCTCCCTCTCTCTCTCCCCTCCCCTACTCACACTCTCTCTCCTTCAAAATAAATAAATAAACTTAAAAAAAAAAAAAAAAGAAATGTTACCCAAGAGCTCAGAAAAACCTACTCTAGCTATCTTTTGGCTACCATCTCCAGCTGGAGAAAGCAGCTGGAAACGTCTCCCAGAAGGTGGTACAATGAACTGGCTGAATTCATTAGCTACAGAAGTAACGAATTAATTTTTTTAAACAACTAAGTTTCCTTGCTCTGTTTATCCTCTATTTATCTATCCAAATAACCAAATTCTTTTATAAAAGCTATCTCTGCTATTACTTGATGTGGCCCTTTTATAAGCAAAGGACAAAAGCTCTGTGCTCAAGTCCCAGATAGCTTCTTTACAGCTTTTCTCCTATAGGAACAAAAGAGCATTGTTTTCCATAAACCAAAGATTTCTGCTTCCTCTGAGTGGACAGATCAGGTTGTATTGCTTGCGTTATTATGTGATAGAACATTCAAATTTGGGTGCTTTGAAACAGAGGATGAAGGAAGAGCCCAGACAATTCATGGGGTGTAGTTCTTTGGAGTGACACATGAACCAGGGATGGCACAAACTGGGACAGGAAGTAAAGGATCAGTCACCTAGTGCAAACCACACAAAGAATGCCAACCAAACAGGGTGTCTGATGAGGACAACCACCCAGGCTCAGATAAATGCCTATAATGCCATGCAACAAATAATTGCATGATGAGAACAGGATAAGAGTCTTGGTAAAGCATTTTCCCTAAATTTGAGGGTCAAATACATAAATCTCACAATGAAACATACAGACTAAGCTGCCCAGTCCAGATTATTTTAAAGTGTAGGACTTACTGCCTTAACAACTTCAATTTTTTTATAGTAAAAAATCAAATAGTAACTGGGCAAAGGTCTCTCAGAAAGATAGGCAAGAGAATGATGGAAGTACTGGGTTGGCTCGGTCGGTAGAGCATGACACTCTTGAGCTCAGGGTTGTGAGTTCGAGCCCCATGTTGGGCACAGAGATTACTTAAGGAAATAAAAAAAATATTGTTTTTAATTAAAAAAGGGAAAGAGAGGGGGAGGGGAGGGGTACCTGGGTGGTTCAGTCGGTTAAGCATCAGACTTCAGCTCAGGTCATGATCTTATAGCTTACGGGTTCGAGCCCCGCACTGGGCTCTGTGCTGACAGCTCAGAGCCTGGAGCCTACTTCGGGTTGTGTGTCTCCCTCTCTCTCTGACCCTCCCCTGCTCATGCTCTGTCTCTGTCTCTGTCTCTCTCTCAAGACCAAATAAACATTAAAAATAAATACATTAAAAAAAAAGAGAGAGAGAATGATGGAAGTACTACCTCCATGAGTCATCCAAATCTTGTCCCCATTTTAAAAACTACTCTTAATGCTAACGTATTTATGAATAAAATGATATGATGTCTTGGATTTGCTTCAAAATAATCCAGTTGAGCACGGGAGAAGAGGGGGTAATAGAAATGAAACTGGATGTGTTAATTGCTGAAGCTGAGTGATGGATACATGGGGGTTCATTACACTGTCAGACCTACTTTTATATATATTTGAAAACTCCCATAATAAAAAGTCAGGGGAGAGACTATAAAACTACTGTTTATCTGGGGAAAAAAGAAAGCTTCCAGGCTTTTAACCTCTTTTGTCCCACCCCCAAGTCATTTCAAGGTAATAAAGGGGAAGAAAAGATAAAAATATTCATTTATTTATTATTTATTCATAGAACTTCACCTAAAACATACCATTATCTCTATTTATATAAACACACACATACACAAACACACAAATACTTGCACAAAGTTCAAAAAGCACCTACATGCATGGCTTTCAATGAACTTGTCATGTTCCACTGGCCCCACTATCCTTGCAAATCGCCTCATTGTTTCATAAAGGTCTTGGACTTCCTTGGGATACCGCCGTTCCATTACTACAGAGAAAATAAAACACAACCATGCCATAGAGAATATAAAAATCTCTAAGTTAGAGTCTGTGTTTCTTTTACTAGAAGTCAAATGGAAGGATACTATGCCTAACCTCACATGACTAATTTACCCATGACAGGAAGCAAACAGGAAAGCCAAGAATGCAAAACATTAATCATAATGATAACAGCATCACAGTGACTATCACACAGGGATGCTGTTATCACTGGAGAATTGAAGGTCATCTGCATTACTGAGCACCCAGGTGACCTCCGCACCTCAGTCTGTTAATCTGTACAGGGGCAGGGACTGCTGGCAGTAATGGGAAAGACAACTAAAGGCAGATCATGCATTCTTAGGAACAATGTTGGGCAGAATTTTGGTATGAACTACCACAGGAAAACAAGGGAAGTGCATGTAGAAGAGGTAGGTTAGCCTAGAAAAAATGTGTGCTCTCTTTCTAATGAAGTTATATTTTGAGAATTATCATCCAAGTAAATGGTCATAGCATCCTGTGTATACAGGTTCCTGATCCTCAGGTAGTTAACTCTGAGGATCACTAATGACCAAATTTCTAATAAAAAGAAGTATCAGCGAAGAGGATGGGGAGTAAAACCTACGAACAATTAAGTGGTAGGTTGGAAGTGCCAGGAACTGCTACTTGGTCATTTCCATCAGAAGAACTACACCAAAACCAGGTGATTAGATGAATTAGTAACTACTGATTAGATGAGCTGATCAGTAACTAAACTAATTCTGCGTACTTTTCCACTATAGATACAGGCTTTCAGTTAAGATCGTCATTGAAATTGAGTCTCTTTTCAGCTCCATCTCTTCCCTTATAGGAGACACTCTTATCCACAAATTCCAGGTGCTGATTTGATGGGCAGCCACAGATTATTTTCACTACCAAAAAACTCCCAAAACCAAAAGCAAAAAAAAAAACCCTGCAGGGATAGTACAGAAAAATTTGGAGTAAAAATTTTAAATTTGATGGAAAAACCCTCTGCCTACGATATGAAGGTCACATACACTCACTATAATGGTAGTTGAAAACTCTGAAATCACATTGCACATGCTGCTTTTTTCTCAGAAGCAACAGAGCCTCCTCTCAGCTCTACACGTACAGTTAAAAGAATAATCAAGCTAAACTGACCTGTGTTTACCAGCTGAGAACAGAATTTACATGAGTCAAGTTCTACTATGAGTAAAGGTCAAAATCCTATTGACCTGCTATTGAAAACCCAGGCATTCAGACACAGGAACCCACTACTGTAGCTACAAGAATATGACCAATTATTGTCTATAAAAAGGGCAATGGAAATCTGATTGTGAGTTATTTTTGCAAACCCACAGTTCTCAATGAGGTTAAACAGGCAAGGAATATAAATTGATACAACCATTTTTTGGAAGGCAATCTGGCAGCACATGTCAAGCATTTTTAATGATCATATTCTTTGACCTACTAACTCCACTTCTGGGAATCCACCTTAAAAAAATTCTATGGGACACGTGAGTGGCTCTGTCGATTAAACTTCCGACTCTTAAAAAAAATTTTTTTTTTTAATGTTTATTTATTTTTGACAGAGAGAGAGAGACAGAGCATGAGCGGGGGAGGGGCAGAGAGAGAGGGAGACACAGAATCCGAAGCACGCTCCGGGCTCCAAGCTGTCAGCACAGAGCCTGACACGGGGCTCAA
Source organism: Neofelis nebulosa (assembly GCF_028018385.1). Taxonomy (NCBI): domain Eukaryota; kingdom Metazoa; phylum Chordata; class Mammalia; order Carnivora; family Felidae; genus Neofelis; species Neofelis nebulosa. The sequence goes on along the minus strand of NC_080797.1, from coordinate 55,332,753 downwards.
ACTCATGGACAGTGAGATCATGACCTGGGACGAAGTCAGACACCCAACCAAAGGAGCCACCCAGGCACCCCTAAACTTCCGACTCTTGATTTTGGCTCAGATCATGATCTCACGGTTTGTGAGCTCGAGCCCTGCACTAGGCTCCGCGCTGACAGCAGGGAGCCTGTTTGGGATTCTCTCTCTGTCTCTCTCTCTCTCTCCCTGACCCTCCCTCGCTCACTCTCTCTCTCAAAATAAACAAACATTAAAAAATTCTAAATATATATAAAGTTTTATTCACAAATGCACCAGAGAATTATGTATGATGATTTAAAAAACTAAATATCTAATAATAAAAGATAAGCCTATTACTTAACTATTAAGAGTGACATCCTCAAAACACCACAATCACTTGAAAAAGTGTAACAGAAAGTGAAAAAAAATGTCACATTATGATCACAAAAACATTTAACCCACGACTGGCTGACCTGCACCCTATAATGGCACAGAGTGTCAAGCCCTATAAAATTCTATCAACTAGGATACAAAGCACAATAATCATCAGGTACTTTTACAAAAAAGAATACATATGAGTATTATAAACATTTCTATAAAAATGTTGTAATTATCAGATCATAATTCTTATTTGCTGAACAAACTGCAGTATAGAAGAAGAAAAAGTACAGGGACTCTTTCTGCTCAGCCTAGGTAACTTCAATATTTAAAACAGTAACATCAAAGTGAACATTCACTTAAAAATCATTATAGTTTCATTCTCACCATCATACAGAGCTAAATGTCTTCTGTGTCCACTACCATGCACAATACGGGTTGACTTTTTCCATAAAAATGTTTAACAACCTGATGATCACGGTTGTGTTTAACATATAGTTCCTATCCAGTTCCAGAAAATGATCCATTAATATTCATGCTGTAATTACTATACTACTTAAAAAAAAGGAATTATCATATAAATGTTGATCAGATATTAATGATTCTTAACTCTCACTATGTAACAGAACTGCCTTAAAGATATTTTAAAAATAAAAATGTTCTAGCACTAATCCTCAGAGATTCTGAATTAATAGTCTGAGTTGATATCCAGGCATGAGAATTTTTTAAAGCTTCCTACATGATATGCTGGGGCGCCTGGCTGGCTCAGTCAGTAGGTCATGTGACTCTTGATCTTGGGGTCACGTATTAAGCCCCATGCTAAGTGTGAAGATTGCTTAAAAAAAAAAAAAAAAAGGCTCCGGATTGATGCTAATATGCAAGTTGAATTAAGAACTACTGCCATAAATGATTTGTTCAAAACTGTTCAATAATGTTGGAAGAAATTTTAAAATAAAGAAAGCAGCTAATACTTACACTGAAACTTTCTAAGGTTGATTAATCCATGGTCTCTTATAATTCTAGGATGAAAACCACAATAATGTTTATTATAATTAGTTTCACATTTAATACTTCTTCCACATGCAGCTTTTACTAGGCATTTGAAACACTATGGGGTGGAATATTGAGGTTCAAAGATGTCACTCCTCACAAGTTTCTGAAGGGCAGTGAGTCTGCTAACACAATTTTAGGCTTTCAACCATCATATATTTTTCCTTTCCTTGGACATGGTAGACTCTCAATAACTATATGCTGGATGAATGAATGAACACTCAAAAATACTGAAAAACACATCTGTAACTTGGCATGAAACAGAAGGGAATCTGTGTCCATGTGATAAGAATTAAACTATTCAATTTAGGGAATTGATAATTGAGAATAGCCATTTAAGGGAAATAGCTAAACCATAAAATGGCACCATGATCATACATTGAACATTTATAACCGTACATGTGTACATTCACATAATGCTTTAAACCTATTTGAAATAAGTATCATGCATGTTTAATGGAAGTGTCTCCATAAAACATAAGATCAAACAGCAACCTCAACCACTGAGTTCTACAATACTGTTGAGCTTGAATTATGTGTTTTAAGCAAACCAGAATTTTTTTTTTTTTAATTTTTTTTTTCAACGTTTTTAATTTATTTTTGGGACAGAGAGAGACATAGCATGAACGGGGGAGGGGCAGAGAGAGAGGGAGACACAGAATCGGAAACAGGCTCCAGGCTCTGAGCCATCAGCCCAGAGCCTGACGCGGGGCTCGAACTCACGGACCGTGAGATCGTGACCTGGCTGAAGTCGGACGCTTAACCGACTGCGCCACCCAGGCGCCCCTAAGCAAAACAGAATTTAAGTAAACTATGTATCTGGAACCTTTCATTTTATATCACATGTATTTATTTATTTTTTTAATGTTTACTATTTTTGAGAGAGAGAGACAGAGAGCAAGCAGGGAAGGGCCAGAGAGAGAGGGAGACACAGAATAGGAAGCAGGCTCCAGGCTCTAAGCTGTCGCCGATGCGGGGCTCAAACTCACAGACCGCGAGATCATGACCTGAGCTGTAGTCGGCCGCCCAACCGACTGAGCCACCAGGCGCCCTATCACACGTATTTATAACTAGTAATGAAGCTTCTCACAACAATTGGGTAATTTTCTTCAGCACTTCTCAGAACACACAGAGAATAAGCTTTACTTTAGGTCACATCTTGGTCCCTCAAGAGTGCCTCCCAAGTCCTATTCCTGTTTTTGTTGTTGTGATGTCACTGTGTTTCTACTCTGTAACATCATGACAACACGCATTCACACTCATACCCTCTGCATACCCTTCTCTGAATTGTTAAAAGTCTCTGTAATCTAACTGCTAAAATTGTCTGGGATCTATTAATTTCTCAATCTGAATGTATGCTTTTTGTTCTGCTGCAAAGAGAAGGAAGAACTTGAGAGTGTCTGAAAATTGTTCAGAATTTTTTTGAAATCCTCCTGAGTAAGACTTCTCAAAAAAAATGAGCCATTAGAATGGAGCATTAAAGGAGCACTTGGGTGGCTCTGTTGGGTAAGTGTCTGACTCTTCATTTCAGCTCAGGCCATGATCTCATGGTTTGTGATATCAAGCCCCGTACTGGGCTCTGCATTAACAGCATGGAACCTGCTTAGGATTCATATTCTCTCTCTCTCTCTCTCTCTCTCTCTCTCTCTCTCTTTCTGCCCCAATACCCTGTTTGCACTCTCTCTCAAAATAAATAAATAAACATTAAAAAAAATGAGAGCATTAAAAGAAGCATAACAATTTGATAACAACTTGAATTTAACTGTTCCTGTTTTCTTTAAAATAGTGTACCCATATTAGGGGTGCCTGGGTGGCTCAGACAGTTAAGTGTCTGACTCTTGGTTTCGGCTCAGGTCATGATCTCACGGTTCATGGGTTTGAGCCCCACATCAGGCTTCATGCTGACAGTGTGGATCCTGCTTGGGATTCTCTCCCTTTCCTTCTTTCTGCCCCTCCCCTACTTGCTCTGTCTCTCAAAAAAAACACAAAAAAACCCCACAAAACAAACAAAAAAACAGTGTACCCATATTATTCAATGACCACCATAACATCAAGAAAAGGTAAGGAAGGTGGAGGCAAAAAAGCAAAAAAAGGACAAGTATTATTACCTCCATTTGACAGATGGAAAAATTAAGGATCAAGGAATATCAGTGTCTTCCTCAAGGTGACAAGATGAGTCACAGGTAGAATGTTCTTATGGGCTATATGTGGTATTCAATACTCCATACCTGAAAGAAGGCAGGATGGTTTTCTGTACTTACTTTTTTCGCCTTTGTCTCTCCTTTAACCTGGAATGATAGATATCTACTACAGCCATCTTCAGAGCTATAAACAAACAGACATACACATAGATATAAAGCCAAGACAAAAATAAGTCTTTTACCCAAACTGTCCTAAACTTTGAACGTCATATTGCTTACTATTCCACACACACTGGTCTAGGAAATTTGTCTCTTGGAAACAAAAATGTCCTAGGATACTGAATTTCTTTATCAGTAAATTACAGTGAAGTTCTTTTTTTCCTGTGTACACATCTTATATGGCATATCCTACAGATAACAACTTGTACTTTTTACTGAATACCTCTTTTGGCCATGCCTTGTCAGGTATATTACTAGCTTTAATATAACAGGAGTCTGAACTTTGGTGACACACAGGCTAGACATTGCATCTATTAGAATAGCCATAAAAATGAATACTGACTGGAGTTATGACCTCACAGGCACAAGTTCAGTAGACAATGTCAAAACAAGACTGATGTAAATATCGTATAGGAGAGACATTTTCCCAGAGTAGCAGTTTTGAGTTGGGGAGCAACAACTATTTACGGGATGGTTTTGCATTCAGTACTAAAAAGTTCCACTAAATAGCCTAACAACCCCAAAGCTATGGCCTGCTTTGCCACCCATGTTCCAATCCTTTCCTGGCTTTAGTCTCATGTTAAGGACATGGGGAATTAGGAGAAAACAGACAGCAAAAGGTTTCCTCAATATAATAGTTCTGGTTCTCTCTTTCCCCAGCCAATTTTTCCATGTTCAGAGTTCTTCAGGGTTCTGTTCTCATCTTTCTTTTCACCCCTTACCTTATTCCTATAAACTCAGCCACTCCTATGGTTCTGGGTACCATCAAAAATATAATCTCACACTCAGATATTTATTTTAAGCTCCAGACCCTATTTGGATATCTCTACTCACATGTCTTCAGTTACAAACTTATACTCTACCTCTTCCCCAAACTCTGCTGTCCAAGACAGAAATCAATGGGACTCTCCCTCCTGTCTCTCCATATCTAGTCAGTGAGTCTTATCTATTCTGAATGCTTCAGTCTCTCAAATTTCTCTCTTCCTATTTGTCCCTAATCCTATTCTTTAGCTTAGCCATCTTGTGTCCCCTAGATCACTTCATGTACTCTTTTAATAACTCCATTCCTACCTTATTCTAATTCAACCCTTCATTTACCCTTCAATTCACCCTTCATTTACCCTTCAATTACCTTCAGGGTAATGTTTTTAAGCATTATCCGCAGGTGTATTTTCCTTGTTGATAATTTTTCAGTGGCTTCCCATCTACTCACTGGAGTTCAAACCCTCGCATATTATATAAAACCTCTTACTGTCTTGAATCTGCCTATTTTCCCAGTCTCATGTCCTACCATTCCCTTATATGCCCTATATACCATGCACGCAAAACAATCTGCCCTAGATCACACAGCTGCTAAGTGCAGAGCAGGTATCCAAACCCAGACAGTCTGGTTCTAAGGCCTCGAGTAGGAAAGACACTGAAACCGCCCAACATGTTTACTTTCTCTGTGTTAGTCCGAAATTCTAAATCTGGCTTATCTAACAATGAAATATGTGTTAAAAAAACACTCAGAAGTAAAAAGTCCCACAAGTGTATAATCTGAAGACCCTCTAAAGTTAAGAAATAAAGACCAACCATTAACAGCTCTAGAAGAAAATATGAAGACTACTTAACTTAGCACTATGCTATATTAAACAATTCTTCTTATCCATAATCTACGATTCTGAAGGAAACTTAAAATTTAATGATTTTAGTAGATTCTGGAACTATCTTAACAAGTTGTTAACTTGTTATCTCCTTAGAATTTGTGTAAGTTGAGAGTTTGGTGGGTTTTATTTTAATTACTGAATGTATTCACAGAAGAAAGAGGCTCTAGAGCAAACATAATGACCTGACATGTGTCCTTTGAAAAATAAAATATGCTATTCAAAGGTCAGGTAGTATAATTCTTAACACACCAAGTCTCACAGCAAAGGATTTAGAAGATATGACAATCACATCTTCCAGGATAGTGAGCTTCATTCCAAAATAGAGCCTAGAGCCTCTGTAATACTGATAAACAAAAAAGGTAATAGAATATCATTGCTCATCAGAAGGATGTGTGATACAAATTCAAGTTTACCCTATGGGGGCAATGAATCAACACAGATTTACATGTTATCCTAGAGTAACTTTTAAACCTTATTTTCAAATATGTTCCTATTTGGAACAGACAAGTTAGATCTACTGTAGTTGAACCTCTTCTCCCATTCTATCTCCAGCTACCTTTCCCAGTAGTAGTCCCTGAGGGTACCTCCATGAACAGTCTGAAACCCACTTCTGCTTCCTTGAAACTAGATTTTCAGGCAGGAAAAAAAAAATGGAACCAATCAAGTAAAACAGTACACAATGGCTCATTAGAATCATCAATTTCTTTCACCAGTAAAAGCAATAAAAGTTGAACAATGTACAATTCTAATGCACTGTCAATATGGTATCCCTGGATAAGATAATAGAAATAAATTCTGGATACTCCATCCTGACTCATTACTGTGTATCCTACTGCTACCTGCCCTCAAGATAGTCTCAGATTAGAAGGAAGAAATACCAAAATCTAACAAAATCTAATCTATGGGCAAATGTACTATATATGTAGGTAACTTCAATCACTGGGAAATGACCAGGAATATTTTATATAGGCCATTCTGCCTTGAGTCTGAGATAAAAATAACATAAGTTCTAGCTGGGTGATGTGAAGAGGTGAGTGGATGCATCATTTTTTAAAGTTTATGTATAAAGAAATAAGTATTAACTACTATGGATTTTTTGTTCATTTCTAGTAAGTTCAAAAATTAAACAACACTCCTTTATTTTTCCTTACAACTGCCCACAATTAAAAAAAATCAATAATATCAGAATCAAGATTTAAGGCAATGGTTTTCAATTTTTTTTTAGGTAGGGGCACCTGGGCGGTTCAGTTGGTCGAACATCTGACTCTTGATTTCGGCTCAAGTCATGATCTCACGGTTCCTGAGTTCGAGCCCCACAGTGGGCTCTGTGCTGACAGCATGGAGCCTGCTTGAGATTCTCTCTCTCCCTCTTTGCCCCTCCTGTGCTCTCTCTAAAAATAAATAAATAAACTTAAAAAAAAAAAAAAAAAAACAACTTTTTTTTTTTTTTTTAGGCAAGACTCTCTCTATAAGTGAATTCTTGATTTATAGGGCTGTTCCATATAAAAGCCCAAGTACCATGAAATACCCCATATACTGCCATTGCTTTCTAACACACTGCTGTAGAATGATAGGCTCCAGACTGCTATGCTGGTGGAGATGCACTTTACATGCCTGTGTGGTGGAATAGGCAGGTAGGATCAGGGAGAAGGTATGTCTCTAACCAAACACAGGTTTTATATCGGACTCTCTTTTTCATATGAGAAATGGAATTACGTAGTCAACAGTTCAAGGCAGAAAGAGATACCAAAAACAACAACAACACAAAAAACTAAGTAAACAGCTAACACACCCTGAGTATTTATCATGTTCCAAGCTCTTTGTATATCTTATCTCATTTATCTATCTAATAACAAGATGACTTCAATAGGAAAAACATGACTTGAAGGTTCAGTGAAATTATTGGTAATTCCGAAAACACATTTCTGTAATTTTTCTAAGATGTTAACATCTTATCACATTGTTTCCTGAGACTTGGGTGGGAATGACTTAATTAAAACAGGAAAAAGGGGTTCTTGGGTGGCTCAGTCGGTTAAGTATCCAACTCTTAATCTCAGCTCAGGTCTTGATTCAGGGTCATGAGTTCAAGCCCCACTTTGGTGGAGCCTACTTAAAAAAAAACAAAACCCCAAAAAACAGGAAAAAAACAAAGAGACTATGTTACCAAAAAAAAAATCTATAAGTACTGATGATTGGTTTCACTGCTGGATCATTTTAGCAGTTTGAACTGTGCAACTGGTTCTGGAGAACAAAGGGAAGGAAAGGCACACACAGAAACAAATGGAGAACTGGAATTCTCCCAGAGGAAAATGCATATTTGAAGCTGTCTCTTTTCTTTATAAAGCACCCAGATAGCAGCAACTGATTAGAAAATCTCAACTACATGAATAACCCAGGGAGGACCACAGCACAGCAGGCAGACAGAAATGAGAAGGCAGACAATGAAAGAATGAGAATCACTTGGTTCACATTCTACTTAAAGTGACTGGAAGTTCCAGCAAAGCGGGCAAAGAACCAGAGATCATTAAAAACAAACAAACCCAAACCACCCCTAACCTATTCACTCCTGAAATCTCAGCTTTGGGATAAGAACTGTCTCCCTGTGATTACAATGGGGACTGATAACAAAGTTTCCAAATGGCTAGCCTTAAAATATTTCAAGAAGTGGGCAGAAGTCAGAGGCAGTTCCTTCCCACTGCAGTGTATTTCTAACATTGTTCAAAATAGCTGGCAACATGTCTCTGTTTTCCTAACAGAAGGCACTTACTGCTTGCTTGGCAAGAAAACCAACTCAGAGGCCTTAACTGCAACAAAGCCAATCAAAATCCTGTGCACAAACCTGTGACTCAGGTATTCCCCAGAAGCAAAGCTTTTTAAAAGTCATCTTTCCCAAAAGCTTGTGGTCAAGATGTACACAATTAATTCTGGGAGGGAAGGAAGACTATGTGACCTAATGGTTAAAGTCAGGAACTAGGAAGCCTAGGCAAGTTACTTAAAGTCCTTTGTGCACTTTCCTGAATGTAAAATGAGAAAATACCCACCCCTACTTCTGAGCAATGTGGTGAAGCTATAACAAATGTGACATCTCACAAACACAAACACACAAAAATCCAGCAACAAAAATGCAAGGTTGTAAAGACAATAAGTATAGAACAGTATTAAGAACATAGGCTCTGGAGATGGCTCTGCCACTAGCAGGCTAAATGACCTTAGGCAAGTTACTTGATATTTCCATTCTTTAATTTCCTCATCTATAAAATGGAGATGATGATGATGATGATGATACTGAACTCACAGAGTTTTGCTAGGATCAAATGAGGTCACATGTGTGAAAGGTTTAGCATGGCAAACAGTAAGGGCTATATGTAATAGCTATCATTAGTAGTAGCATTTATGTCTAAAATATCACAAAACTTTACATGCTTTACATGCCTTTAAAGGAAAGGGCACTGCCAGTAGGTAGGTAAGTAATACGTAGTGACAAGGCTGGACCTCTGATCTACAAACCATTAAGGGATCTAAAGGCTGATGATATGAGCCAAAGAAGTTAAGGGGGGGGAAGGGGGGAGGCAGGGGAGTATCCATGCTTAGTCAAGAAATTTTGCTGAAATTAGCTTTCCAAAAAGAGGGAGTGTAAACTGTCCTAATGGGCAACCCTATGAAGCGGTGAAAACACCAACCCAACACATAGCAAGGAGCTCATAACGCCTGTTGCTTGCCTAGGTTATGGGACAGCAATTAGAAGATGCTGCACTCAGGATTTTAGAGCCTGTGAAGCCCTGGGAAAGGGGAATCCATAAACCTAGGAGATATTTTCCCAAATGAAAGCAGACTAGGGTGAGATGGCCTCCCAGAGAAAAGGTACAATACTGTGTCATCTGCACTGAGATCCCAAACATACCATGATAGAGTGCCAAGTTATGTCTTCTGCATCTCTCTTTCTGAACCAATAATTTCTGCTTATTTCAGTAAAATATATGATGGTGTCATTTAGGGATCCCAGAACTTCCTTATTTTCTTCCTTAGACACTGCTTCACCTGCAGTATCCTCTCCAGGCCCAGCCTTCTGGTATGGCTGGAATGCAATTAACCTCCATTGTGTCCCAGGCCTCTATAATGGACCATTCAAACCCATCATATTAGACAAATTCCATGAATCATAGCAAAAGTCTTTGGGTGATGAAAAGGGCTTGGTGGCATCAGCTCTGGCAAAGAATATAAAACCTAGCCAGTCTGTTTCCTTGCAGTAGTTATGTAAGTGAGGGAACATAAAAGGAATGTTATTAATGCTCAGTAATATTGAAAATATAATGGTGTAATGGAATGGTAATAATACCAATCTCAATTATGTGCCATCTTTCATTGGAGACATTCACACTCTGACTAATCGGTGTTACCCCTTCTTTACAGGCAGTGGACACAAAGAAACAGCAAGCAAGATTGCAAGGACCTGCCCAAGATCACAGTGACTCAGAAGCAAGCCTGAGGTAGAATCACTGCACAAAATATGTGCCCCTCTCTCTGTTCTAAGTACGCTTAAAAAGCTCCTTCTTGTTCCTTCTTGAGTGTTTGTAGGCTCCAGTCCCTCCCTTTCATGGAGTGTTCTGGGAGAAAGCATTCAGCTCAGGGACCATACAAATGTCACACTGGACAGAGGGTCACGCTGCCAGAGGAGAGAATATAAGAACTCTAGAGCCATAAGCAAAGCATTCTTTTGTGGTACCAGCATGTCATCCCTCAGATCTCAAGCACTGCCAAACTTCTTTCAAATGTTAACATCTTTTAAAAAGCACCCATCTAGGGGCACCTGTGTGACTCAGTCAGTCAAGCATCCAACTCTTGATCTTGGCTCAGGTCATGATCTCATGGTTGGTGAGTTTGAGCCCTGTGTCAGGCTCTGTGCTGACAGCACTGAGCCTGCTGGGGATTCTCTCTCTCTCTCTCTTTCTCTCTCTCTCTCTCCTCCTCCCCTGCTTGTGCTTTCTCTTTCTTAAAATATGTAAATAAACTTAAGAAAAAAAAAAAAAAAGCACCCATCTCAACATCTTATAGTTCCCTACTAGGCAGAGGGAAAAAGGAGGCAGGGATTATTATTTACATTGTGTTACAGCTGCTTTATATGTAACAATCAGTAACTGATGTTTCGATTCTAATTCAAATTAACTAGAATCAAATGACTTACAAGGCTGTAGAAATTGTAGGAAGAACACAAATCAAGTATGTTATAGGTCTGAAATGCTAACTGAAATAAGAATTGCTAATCAATAGCTTCTTTCTGATTTTTTCCTGTTGCCCCCACTAATTACAGAAAGAACCACAAAAGCACCAGAAGAAACTGCAAATCTTGCTTCTACAAAGAATGAAGAGTGAAATTAAATACCAACCATTACTACCGTTTTCTTGATAATGTTGAAGCTAAAGAATTTGAAGACCTTGGAGAAGTGATTTGGCAAATCTTTGACATAGTTTAGCCATTATTGGCATAAAAAATTCTGACTTTCAAAAGCAGGTATTTTTGAATAGTACCTCAAAGGCTGATGTTTATGTAGCTTTTTTGTTTTTTGTTTTTGCATTAAGAATAAGAAAGATACAAGCCAGGAAACAATACAATTAATGAAAACTGGTATGTATTAGAAATACTGAATGGCAATTTGCACATTGTGTTCAAAGAGACACCAGATGAGGTGAGAAAGACCATCACACGAGTTACTAGGCTTGAAAAGAAGGCTGACATGGAAGACTGAACAAATACTGTGTCATCATCTAGTGAACACTCAAGTGGTTTGCTTTCAAGCTTTCCTCTTTTAGTTCCATCCATATCACTTCAACTTTCCTTAAAGTTGTGTGGGAGAAAAGGGGACGAATGAAATTTTGAGAAGAGAACAGCTTAAGAAATATGTAGACAGCAAATCCTGAACATAAAATTTTTATGAAGACTCTTTCTGGTCCCAGCTCTGGTGTAACAAATACCTAAATAGTTCTTCTATGGAGAGAAGAATGAAATTCCCTTTCTAGTGACAGAGTCCCAGTTAATGCATCATTAAAACCTGATTTACAAGTCAACAAGGATTCTACTTGCCTTTACTGCCTGGGATACAGATTTAAGAGAAACAATGGGGGCACCTGCATGGCTCAGTTGGTTAAGCATCCAACTTTGGCTCAGGTCATGATCTCCCAGTTCAGGAGTTTGAGCCCAGTGTTGGGCTCTGTGCTGACAGCTTGGAGCCTGGAGCTTGCTTCAGATTCTGTGTCTCCCTCTCTCTCTGCCCTTCCCCTGCTTATGTTCTTTCTCTCTCTCTCTCAAAAATTAATAAACATTAAAAAGTCTTAAAAAAAAAAAAAAAAGAGAGAGAAACAACGAAGATGCTGTTTGGGAAATACAGAATCCAAGGAAGCATTATTCACCTACTGTACCACATAATTCTGGAACAAAATGAAAGAAGATTGGGGATTATTTTAAATATATAGTTCAATGTACATGGAAAGAGGAAAAAAAAAGAGATTCAATGAAAGTCTAACCATCACTTTTAAGAGCCCTGTTGGCATTAAGTACTAACATTTTAACAAAAGAATTGACATAAATCCTTAGACTGACTAATCTTAGATGAGAATTCAGAAGTGCTAAAAATTCAACAATTCTGACAAACAAGAAATTCCCAATCTTGGTCTAAAAAACCTCAAGGAAATTCCATTCTTTTTCTCTGCTATGGGAAATTTGGGGTAACACATTTACAGCGAGCATCTAGCACCATCAGTTGCTACTGAAGTCCCAAGGTGTTCACACTGATTCCTTTCCTTCTAAGGGGGCAGTGAGAGCCATTCAACCTCAGTGTAGGTTCGCCTCAGTCAAAAGAAAGATCACACAGTCCAAGACTGGGAACCAGCTATCATTACATGATACTCTCATCATTATCACAAATGATCTTTTTTATTGAGGTCAAAAAACAACAACAGGATAAATTTAGCAACTTAACCACCAGATTTTGACTCCCATAAGGGCAGGGAACATGTTTTATTCATCCTTATATTCCTAGCACCAACACAACACAGTGTCACCATGCACTTTACAATCAATAAAAATATTTGCTAAAATAAAATGTTACCATGTAAAATGTCCGAGTCATCTTCAACAAAATCGATGTCTCTCAAGTCCCATTCTGCATAATTGTCAAACTCCTGTTTGGGGAAAAAAAATTCCCACCCCAAACCCATCAGCACTGAGTAATGGCTTCACAGTAGCCATGCTTTAGAAGCAAACAGAAAATAAATAAACACTTGTTAAAAAGCACTGAATGGAGGGGCGCCTGGGTGGCTCAGTGGGTTGAACATCCAACTCTTGATTTCGGCTCAGATCATGATCCCGGGGTTGTGGGATCAAGACCTGCATTGGGCTCTGTGCTGAGCATGGAGCCTGCTTGGGATTCTCTCTCTCCCTCCCTCTACCCCTCTCCCTGCTCATGCTCTCTTTCTAAAATAAAAAATATATACTAAAAAAAAAAAGACTGAATGGAATACAAGGTTAGGATACTACTATAAGAAATAGGAAGTCATGGGAAAAATCTTGAGACTTTCAGGCAGTAGAGACAGCAAAAATATGAGAAAGTTATGAATCCAAGAATAAAGCCAAACCTAGTACACTAAAAATTAAAAGTAGTCTGTTCATAAAATCTAAACTCTGAATGTGTCATCAAGTATTTAGATAAGAAAATTATCTGCATTAATTCATTTACCTTTTTACTACCTTCTGAAGGCTCTATTTATTTGATAATATTGCTTACATAGTTTAATGGGTAGATGTTTATATTCTACTCAATGAGTACAATTTGTAGGAGCAGTATTTATGGGGTAGCTCTACAGTAACAGCTGCCATAAACAAAATGCTAACCTGGGTAGGGCTAGCAAAATTATTTGTAGTTTGCTAAACTTTCAAATTACCTCCAGCAGCACTGTAACTGTGGCTCAGATGATAAATCAAGAGACTTGTAATTACTTTCACATGGCTTTTAACTCCATGGGTGAACAAGTAACATAAAGTTTTTATCTACATTCATCATTCTTTATACACTTGTGAATACAAAACAGAGGTCAGCCCACTGTAGCCTCTGGACCAAATTCAACCCACTGCCTGTTTTTGTAAATAAAGCTATATTGGAGTATAGGCATGTTTGTTTGTTTACATATTATTTATGCCACTTTTACACAATAATGGCAAAGTTTAGTTACAAGAGAGACTTTGTGGTCTGCAGAAAATATTTACTATCTGGTCCTTAAAAGAGAAAGTGTGCCAACCCTTGATCCTGCACAACTCTGAAACCCCCTAAGGGTGGAATGAGAACCAGGAACCCAATACCTATTAAGGAAGGGTGAGCCAACACCCTGCAACCTAAGAAATAGGTTTTTGGTCTGAAGAACTTTTACATTTTACATGTGAACATATTTACAAATGAGAAAAGGTACTCAAATGGAAGAAAATGGCTGCCTAAGGCCCTACAAATTACAGTGTTTCAAAAATCTCTTTTTCACTGGTATGGAACCTGTAGGGAAGAGATATACGCCTCATGCAAAACGAAAACAAGTTTCTCCTACCTCGATGAAATCTGCTCGAGCTGGCATGTACCCTGCCATGTCCCGAGAAAGCAAGGAGTCAAAGGTAGGTCGGGGAGGGTCATCTGTAGCTGGAAGAATTTAGGTTTTCTTAGTTACTTAATAAAGTATTGGCATGAAAATGTGACACAGAAATAGTCTTCATTTACACTCTGAAATTTTTTTGTTTGGAGAAAAACAGTGTCTGAGAGAATAAATAAAATTCAAAAGATTTTTATAAATGGAAAAGTGATAAAGATAAAGTATAATGGAAACAGACTGATTCCTTAAAAAGGAAACTAAGACTTAGGGAATTCTCTAAATAAAATGGGGAATTCCCTCTGATCTGTACTTGCTTAACGTAAGAGAAAACCAAGGATCTTTTCTTTTATATTATAGAACAAAAGTTATTTATCCTGTCTGCTTCAGCTCCCTTACCCTTCAAGAACAATTTCAATTTACAAATCTCACCCAACTGGGAAGCAAAAAACCCCCACAGGATTTGGAAGTTAGTTGGAGTTGGGTCCCAGTTCTATCTGCTAGTCCCATGAGGCACAAATTTAACCTTTCTGAATCTCAGTTTTTTCATGTATAAAACAAAAGCACTTGCTCTGCTATCTCACTGGGTTCCTATGAGGAACAAATGATCTAATGGATTTGAGAACAAAATGCTAACATCCAAAGTGTTTTCCAAATAGGTATCATCAGACTTTGAGTCAGTCAGCTATGAAACCATTTCTAGAGTATGAGGAAAGGGGTGGGGGGTCATGGTGGTGGTGAAGAAACATTCAGATCTTATTACTTGTGCTCTGGGAGCCATTTAGGAAGGATGTCCATTTATAATTCAACACAGGTTTAGTTATGTTTTGTTAGAAGACCCATGAGTCCCTTAGCCACATGAGATTTTTTTTTTTTAATTAGCTATTACTACCACAACTAAATGAAGTAAATAAGACATTGCTTCTTGGACTTAACACTGGGATGATTAATAATGAGTTCAATACTGGACTCTCCTAAGTAACTAATATCTATAATCATAAACCCTCCAAAGCTTGGAAGATTGGTTCATTTTGGACATCTCATCTCCAAGAAGCATTAATGTTGACTGAATATTCACAACCCTTAGAGTGGGTGGGACACCACTGCAGATCTGGGCACCATGATTTCCAGTATAGAACTCCAATCCCTCCTTAGCCCATTATAGCCTTGACTCTTAGTAACTGCCATGCCAACTCCTCCCATCTTCCATAAGCTCTTTACTTGCCCAAACCACTATTTATCTGCTACTGCAACAGGGCCCAAGGTGAGCTAAGTATCTCTTACCGATACCAGGAGGCACTTACACAGAAATGGAATGGCTGTATCAGCAGTTTTTGCCTCCTCTGCTTGCTTCAGGTTCAGGAGGGTAGATGCAAACAGAGGGTTATTGATGAAATGCTTCATATAGTGTTTTTCACACTCTTCCTTGGTCTTGGTGCACATCTGATTGGCTACATCCTGCCTACAGGATTGTGAGAAAAAGAGAGGTTTATTCTTTTCAAATTTTAAGTCCCATCTACATAACGTCTGGAATTTGATACCTCCAAACCAACATCATGGAGATATCAGCAGAACAACGAAAGAAATATAAGCCCAATTTTGGTGTAAACTGACATGCTAAATCTTGCTATTCCAAGATACAGAAACAATATCCGAAAAACCCTTTCCTTTCTACCAAAAAAGAAGGAAGATCACTAGAAAATCTGTAGATTTCCATGTGAGCTAGGCCTCAGGAAAAGAATTGCTATCATAAGCCACTTTAGAACATTCATAATGTACATAAGTACAGTTTTATATTTGCATAATGTTTTATATTTTACAAAACACTTCACATCAACAAACATTTCTTTACTAGAGTGCCTATGATAGGCCAAGCACTAAGCTAGAAACACAACATAAGTTAATCCTTGCGTTATCCATGTAGTGTTGAGTACTTCCTATCATCTCACTTTCACAGAGAAAATATTAGGCCCAAAGAGATTAAAAAACTTGCTCAAGAAAATTAAACACATAAATGCACAAAACCAGAATCTATACTTCAGAATGCTGACTCCTACGCTCAGATGATGGAGAGGTAGAGGTAAAAGCTCTCCAGTTCCCTCTCAACCCCTTTCTTCTCCAGCACTTAACTTGTCCTTTTCCTATGCTCTGCTTTGTGTACTCCAATCATCTGTATGTATATTTTGATTTTCCTCCTGGACTATAAGCTTCTTGAGGACAGGATACATGTCATAATTTTTAGCTCTACCACCTTCACCACCAGGCTTCGTGTCTTACCCACAGTTGATAGAGAAACAATAGAAATTATTCACGAGAAATTATCTTAACTCCCTAAGCTTCAGATTATTTGTGAACAAAATGAAGTTTTGTTTGGAAGTTAGTTGGAGTTGGGTCCCAGTTCTATCTGCTAGTCCCATGAGGCACAAATTTAACCTTTCTGAATCTCAGTTTTTTCATGTATAAAACAAAAGCACTTGCTCTGCTATCTCATTGGGTTCCTATGAGGAACAAATGATCTAATGGATTTGAGAACAAAATGCTAACATCCAAAGTGTTTTCCAAATAGATATCATCAGGCTTTGAGTCAGTCAGTGTTATCTACTTCACAAAATGAAATCATCAGTGTGAAAATATTCCCAAAAGGTAAAAATGCAAGTGGTAATAATATTAGGTGGCACTGCCTCCTAGGGCAACACCAATTAGGGCTATTCAGTTCTGCTAGGCTTGGACTGACATAGGTATTTGCAAGCTAAAAACAGGGAATGTGAATAAGAAGTCTCCCAAACTCAAGTCTCAAGTAAACTATGGTCATCTACCTAAAGTCTGACTCACTTAAATGATAAGGATATCTAGAGTCAAGAAAAATTCATAAAATTAGAAAGGAGAACTAATATGTCTCAACTTCCGTACTATTCAGAGAGAAATAACCAACCTTCCCCCTGTTGATATAAACCAAAGTGGCCTTTTAGAACTGCCTAGTTATGGACAACTAAACTCACCATGTCCCTGTGAGGCATTTCAGAGTAGAAGAGAACTTATCTCTAAGTCATGAATCAATAGGAAAGTAACATACGGCTCCCAAACTCCTCTTTCTAAGACTCCTCCCTTTACCCTTCAACAGCACCTTCTTCTTGGAGCCCACTGGGCAGGACAATCCTTAATACCAAGCTCTTACCAATTTCCAAAGCCACAGTCCATCACAGCTTCTAAAAGGGCCATTTCTTCTTGAGCAGTCCAGCTGGGGTCAAGAACAGGAAAATCTGAGGTCTAAGGAGGAAAAAGTTTTGCCTAAGAACAGATATAGAAAGGGAACCCAGCAAACTGAAATGTAATGCTAATTCATACTTAAATGACTGTCATTCTCATGGTTTTGAGAGGTTCCTAAAGTGCATTCTTCTTCTTTTTTTTATATGTTTATTTATTTTGAGAGAGAGAGAGAGACCACGAGCAGGGAAGGGATAGAGAGGAGAGAGAGAATCCCAAGCAGGCCCTAAGAGCTGTCAGTGCAGAGCCTGACGCAGGGCTTGAACTCATGAATTGGGGCTCGAACTCACAAGTTGTGAGATCATGACCTGAGTGGAAATCAAGAGTTAGCTGCTTAACCTACTAAGCTACCCAGGTGTCCCCTGAAGTACAATCTTATGAGTTGTCCATCTCCCTCACCTCTATTTCCACCATTTGCTAAAGAGTTTCCAAGAAATATTATCACTCATAAATGCCATGTAACTCATGTAGAGATATATATTTTTTAAACTTAGCACAAAGGTAAAGATAAATATTATACTATACTCCCACTCAGCTACAAAAGAGGGCAACACAAATATGTACGTATTTATATTTTTCTTATAATGGAAGAATAAACCTTACATTAAAAAAATGGTTACCTATGGCAAAGGGAGGGAGAAAACAAGGTGAAAAGGACAAGGATAGAAGCTAAACCTCTCTGAATATTCCTTGTTTTGAGATCTGACTGAAATATATACATTGGATGCTAATTACTAAATTTAAAATCCTAAGAATCAGTGGCACCTGGGTGGCTCAGTCGGTAAGCGTCCGACTCAGCTCAGGTCACGATCTCGCGGTTTGTGAGTTCAAGCCCCACGTCGGGATCTGCACTGACAGCTCGGAGCCTGGAGCCTGAATCAGATTCTGTGTCTCCCTCTCTCTCTGCTCCTCCCCCACTCACACTCTGTCTCTCTCTCAAAAATAAATAAACATTAAAAATAAATAAAATAAAATCCTAAGAATCAAAATGTAACAAAGAAACATATGAATTAATTTAAAGGCATAATCAAAGAAAGAAACTATCCCAAAAAACTTTAAAACACAGTGATTTCATTATACATCTCTAGTAGAATACACCTTAAAAGTAAAAAGAACTGCCAAAAAAAAATCTTGCGGCACCTGGGTGGCTTAGTCGGCTGACTCTTTATTTCGGCTCAGGTCATGATCTCACGGTATAAGATTCAGCCCTGTGTTGGGCTAGGTGCTGGGAGGGAAATGGCTTAAGGTTCATATTCTCTCTCTCTCTCTCTCTCTCTCTCTCTCTCTCTGCCCCTCCCCCACTCACATGTGCACTCCCACACACTTTCTCTCTCTCTCTCAAAAAAAAAAAACTTTGCAATAGCATTGGTCTAGTTTTTCTGAGATTATTTTACGCGGATGTGTTATGGGATAAAGCAAAGCAAGTAAGTAATTGTGCTGTGGGTTAAAAGGATATAAGATCTATGAGATTATGTAAAAACCTTATAATCTTATATTTGAATTGAAAGTTTTAGTATCAACTTACGATATATTTTGTCTCAAAAGGATAACTTCCTAACACTGTTCAATGAAAAAATCCAGAAACAATGACCAACCCAGTAGCAACAAATACCTCTAATGCGCAGTATGCAGCCACTAAATACTATTCCCCACGAAAGGAAACAGGATTCTTTAAAGAAAGACCTGATTCTAAGTTAGAAAATGTACCAGATGAGACCAGAATATTTTGTCATAATGAACAGCAAAGACACTCAAAGACTACAAGAGTCATGTCAAAAAGATTTGCAAGCCAACTTGTAGATGCTCCCATTAACCATTTTGAGCATTAATAAGGATAATAACTGCAAAGGAATGACAACTCTGCTAAATATCTAGAAGATGCCAGGGAATCAACTCATACTTTCAAACCTAGAACACAAAGGGAAATAATGTTATTTATCCTGCCTTTCTTGTACAAACTTTACCTCAGGGTAACCACATAATGATGAGGTGTTTCTTTTTACAGAATTGTTTTATCTCATAAATTAAGAGTGCTAGGATTAAAAAGATAACTATTTTGGAATCCCTAATGAACAGATCTACACAATGATCATAAATAAACCTGATGTAGCCGCTATATGTAACTACCAATTTATAGGAAACACAGAACACAGAAAAATATGTTAATCAGCAAAATCCGAACTGTACTAATATCTGTAAGACAAAGAACTCATATTTTTTAAAAAAATCAAATAAACCAAAAGAAACAAGAGAAAGAGTGAGGGTAGGGGAGAGGGAGAGGGAGCACCCACAGAATAGAAAACAGGTAAGAGGGGTGCCTGGGTGGCTCAGTGGGATAAGTGGCTGACTTCAGTTCAGGTCATGTTCTCTCAGTTCGTGAGTTTGAGCCTTGCATTGGATTCTGTGGTGACAGCTCAGAGCCTGGAGCCTGCTTCGGATTCTGTGTCTCCCTCTCTGCCTCTCCCCCACTTGTGCTCTCTCTCTTTCTCTCAAAAGTGAATAAACGTTAAAAAAGAAAAAGAACATGTAAGAAACAACCAATTGGAATGTATGGACCTCATTTGTAATCCAATGAAAACACACTGCAGAAGTTAAAAACATGTATGATGCCACTACACACTCACGAAACCCACTAAAAAAGCTAAAAGTTGGCAAGCATGTCGGTCGAACAATCAGAATTCTCATTCACTGCTAGCAGAGGTATAAAACACTACAACTACTCAAGAAACTTTCTGACAGTTTCTTAAAAAGTTAAAAATGTACAATCACTTATTCTATGCCCCAGAAATTCCAGTCTTAAGCATTTATCCAAGAAAGACAAAAATATATGTCCATAGAAAGCCTTATACAAGAATGTTCATCATCTGCAACTACATGGATGGAACTGGAGGGTATTATGCTAAGTGAAATTAGTCAGAGAAAGACAAAAATCATATGACTTCACTCATATGAGGACTTTAAGAGACAAAACAGATGAACATAAGGGAAGGGAAACAAAAATAATATAAAAATAGGGAGGGGGACAACACATAAGAGACTGTTAAATATGGAGAATAAACAGAGGGTTACTGGAGGGGGTGTGGGAGGGGGGATGGGCTACATGGGTAAGGGACATTAAAGAATCTACTCCTGAAATCATTGTTACACTATATGCTAACTAATTTGGATGTAAATTTAAAAGAATAAAATTAAAAAAAAAAAAAAAAAAAGAATGTCAATAACAGCTTTATTCATAAAAGCCCCAAACTAGGCAAAGCCCAGGTAACCATCAACAGTGTCATATTCATAACAGTGTCATATTCATGGAATATTATTCAGTAATAAAAAGGAATGAACTACTATACACAATATGAACAAATCTCAAAAATATGCTGAAGGAAACCAGAAACAAGAGTACATACAATATGAATCCACTTATATGCAGTTCTAGAATATGCATAACTGATCTATGGTGATAAAAACCAGAACAGTAATTATTTCAGGGGCAGAGAAGGGAACAGAGATATTTTTAAAAAGCTTTTATGACATGACTGGGAAACATGAAAAGTGACTGAATTACTTTTAAATTTTAGAGAGATCTAGTAAAACATTTATAGATGAACTGGTATGAAATCTGAGGGATCTGCTTCAAAATAATCTGGAAAAGTGGGAGTTTAGATGAAACAACATAGGCTATGAGTTGACAGTTTAAGAGGTAGTTAACAATCACATCCTGGTGCAGTCCCTTCTCACTTAATATGGGCTGGACCTGTGACTTGCTCAAGGCCTGGCCACTTCCATTTTTGTGGTCTTGGAAGCCCTGCACCACCATGTAAGAAACCTAGCTTCTTTGCTGGAAAGACCAGGTGTATAGGCCACATGGGGAGGAAGAAGCCCTAAGGCTACCTGATGAAGTAACAGTTAAGATGTCCCAGATGACTCCTAACCAAGCCATTCTGAGGTGCCAGCAGTGGTGTGAAAAAAGCCCCGTGGACTTCCAGCCTCAAACACATCATGTGGAACTGAAAGCCACCCTCACTGTGTCCAATCTGAATTCCTGACTCTTAGTTATTTTACACCACAAAGTTTTGAAGTAACTATTCGGTAGCAACAGATAACTGAAACATATTCTATTTTAGTATACACATAAAATGTTCTATAAGTTTTTTTAAAAAGGTGACACAAGAGATCTTCAGATTTCACAGGCATTCAGAAATTGTTATACCTTTTGCTGATGACCAAAAAAAAATTTCTGTGATTTGTGAAATTACACTGCTATAAGCAATACGTTTTTATCTGAGCGCATACTATGAATATGCCCAGCACATGAGGTACCAGAAGATCCAAAAGAGAAGCCTAAATCATACATTCAGAGTCTATGTCTATATTCATAATAATCAATCTGGCAAGTATCATAATAAATACATATGACAATTCATGGTTGAAGAGCCTGTTATTTCTAAAACAGTATTTAGAATATTAATTAGCCCTCACGAGCTTTACTGTGAGAAAAGACTTTCTATACCAAATAAATAAATAAATAGGCATAAGATAGTTTTCTTAAAGTTGAATCAGTGTTATTCAAATCCCGAACCCAATCTCAGCCTTACTAACCAGAATCTCTAAGAGCAGGGTCTAGGAATCTATAATTTGAAGAAGCTCCCAGGTGATTCTTAGGCACCAAAGTTTAAGATCACTGGTATAAAGGGTGTGGCAGAAGGAGCTGCCTTGACTTATTCAAGGTTCTAAGAATTATAAGACAAAAATAGGCATAGAACTCAGAAATCTTGATTAATGCACCACCTACCACAGCATGAGTAACTTCCAAAAATACAGCACTGTGAGATGACAAAAGTACTAAAAAACCATTTAAAGTTTTCTGTGGTTTCAAATGAAAAAAAAAAAGGAAAAAATCAGGTTTTTAGTGGCTTCATGTGTAGAAAGCCAAAATTTGGTCATCAATCTTACAGAAGGAAAGATTCTTCTTTTCCTTATCTGGGAATAGATAAGACTGCAGGAAAAAAGGGGGTATTAGGAACCTCCAAAAACTCCCCAAAGGGCAGAATTCTGAAATGTGTTTGTATGGGTGTTGAATATGTGAGAAAAGGATGATGTAATCAGAAGAATTAATTGGACTTAGAGTGAAATTTAGTGCTTTCAGCATTATGGGCAAGGTGCCCAGAACAGCTAGAGACAGCTCATGGTCACTTTTCATACAGTGGATAACCATCAATCTACCCTGCCTACACTAAATTATCTTTTAAGGAATTGTTTTCACAATTCAAATGAATAAATCTGTTTCGGTTCCAGGCATTTTGGTGTGAATATGAGAAAAATAAACCACCTTTCTAAAGATCTGATATGTTAGTGAAATGAACTCAAAGTCATAGATAGCTTGACCATATTTTCCCAACCCTTCATTTATTTTGCAATGACAAAAGAGGAAAAAAAATTTCATATGAGAAGATGTTTCACATCATATCTTATCAGAGAAATGCCAACTAAAAGAGATGCCACTATATGCCTATCAGAATGGCCAAAATGCATAACAATGACTGGTATGAAATGCAGGCAAAGATGTGGAGCAACAGGAACTCTCATTGTTGCTGGTGGGGATGCAAAACGATACGGACACTTCGGAAGACAAGTTTGGCGGTTTTCTTACAAAACTAAACATACTCATACATGTGATCCAGCAATTGCACTCCTTTGTATTTACTCAAAGGAGTTGAAAACTTATGTACACACAAAAACTTGTACATGAATGTTCATAACAGCTTTATTCACAATTGCCAAAACTTGGAAGCAACCAAGATGTCCTTCAGTAGGTGGATGGATAACCTGTGGTATGTCCAGACAATGCAGTATTTTTAAATTTTTTTTAACATTTATTTATTTTTGAGAGAGACAGAATGCAAATGGGTTAGGGCAGAGAGGGAGACACAGAATCGGAAGCAGGCTCCAGGCTCTGAGCTGTCAGCACAGAGCCCGATGCAGGGCTCGAGAACTCACGAGCTGTGAGATCATGACCTGAGCCAAAGTCAGATGGTCAACTGACTGAGCCACCCAGGTGTCCCTGACAATGCAGTATTATTTAGTGCTAAAAACAAATAAGCAATCAAGCCTGAAAAGACATGGAGGAAACTCAAACAAGTATTATCAAGTGAAAGAAGTCAATTTGAAAGACCATATACCATAGGATTCCGATTTTAAGACATTCTGGGAAAAGCAACTCAAAAACTATAGAAACTGTAAAAAGATCAGTGGTTGCCAGAGGTGGGGGGTCGGGGTGATGGATGAACAAGCAGGACACAGAGAATTTTTAAGGCCATGAAACTACTCTGTAAGACATTATAACGGTGGATATGTGACATTATACATTACATTACAGAATGTACAACACCAAGTTGTAATATATACGTCACAGAATGTACAACACCAAGAGTGAACTCTGATGTAAATATGCACTCTGGATAATAATGCAGTGTCAATGTAGGTTCATCAGTTATAATAAATGTACTACTCTGATGGGGGATGTTGTTAATGGGAGAAGCTATGCATGGGTGGGGCAGAAGTATACGGGAAATCCCTATACTTTCTACTCAATTTTGCTGCAAACCTATAAATGCTCCATGAAACAAAGTCTAATATAAAAAAAAATTATTCCAGGGGCGCCTGGGTGGCTCAGTCGGTTGGGCGGCCGACTTCGGCTCAGGTCATGATCTCGCGGTTCGTGAATTCGAGCCCCGAGTCGGGCTCTGTGCTGACAGCTCAGAGCCTGGAGCCTGTTTCAGATTCTGTGTCTCCCTCTCGCTGACCCTCCCCTGTTCATGCTCTGTCTCTCTCTGTCTCAAAAATAAATAAAACGTTAAAAAAAAAAAATTTAAAAAAAAAAATTTTATTCCAAATCTTACAATGAGTGGAGAAACTATTTAGAAGACTGAAAGTGTTAAGAGAGAGATAGCCGAAGTCTAGCCAGTTGGTTGCCAAGAACTTTTACTAAGGAGCATTTCTTTAATTAATTATGGACCAGGCTCTGAGTCTCACCATTGTAGGCCCAGAAACTCATCTTAAACAGGACCCCACAAATAATCAGACTCAGAGATGCTAAAATCCACCCTTTCTAAACTTTTAAGAGACTGAAGTAGATACATTATGGCACTTTGGTAGGCAGAATTCCAAAGATGTGCCCCTTTCCTCCCAAGATTCCTGATCCCTCATTATTCAATCAAATACTAACTAGATACTGCTGATGGGATTATGCTGATGGGATTAAGGCACTAATCAGTTGACCTTAAAATAGGGAGAGCAGCCTGGATAATTCAGGTGGGCCCAATGTAATCACAGGAGCCTTTAAAAGTAAAAGATGGGGGGGCGCCTGGGTGGCTCAGTCTAATAAGCGGGGACTCTTGGTCTTGGCTCATGTCATGGTCTCATGAACTGTGAGCTCTGAATCAAGCCCTGCGTGGTGCTCTGTGCTAACAGCACGGAGCCTGCTTGGGATTCTCTCTCTCTCTCTCTCTCTCTCTCTCTCTCTCTCTCCCTCTCTCTCTCCCCTCTCTGCTCCTCCCCTACTCACACTCTGATCTCTCTCTCTAAATAAACATACTAAAAAAAAAAAAAAAAAAAGAAAAAAAGAAGAGGGAGACAAGAGAAGGGCACCTGGCTGGCTTAGTTGGAAGAAGATGAGACTCTTAATCTCGAGGTTGTAAATTCAAGCCCCTTGTGTGTAGAGATTACTTATAATAAATAAATAAAATTTCCTTTAAAAAAAAAAGAAGAAGGGAGGGAGGAGAGTTGGAGAGATTCAGCAAAGATAGGCAGGAGAGGTCAGAGAGGCTCTAGGCATTTCATCAATAACCCTCAAGAACTCCTGGCCATTGCTAGCTTCAAATATGGAGGAAGTGAGGCCTCTAGAGGCCTAGAGCAAGCCCGGGCCAATAGCCAATTAAGGGAAGAGAGTAGCATCAGTCCTAAAACCTCAAGGCAGTGAATACTGTCAATAACCTGAGTGAGAATGGAAGCAGATTGGAAGCTGACTGGAAGCAGACTTTCTCCCAATGCATCTAGATAAAAGCCCAGGCTGGCAATACCCTCATTTTGACATTATGGGACCTATAGCAAGCTGGGTGAGCTTAATGGCCTACTGACCTACAGAATTGCAAGATGATAAATTTGTGTTGTCTTAGGCCACTTAATTTCTGATAATATGCTATGGCAGCAATAGAAAACTAACACAAATATCAATGGATTAATCCACAATGTGAAATTATTACTGTTAAGATGCCTAGCCAGTCTTCTTTCTTGTAAGAAAAAGTCAATGGGAGGGCAAATGTAAGAAAACTACTTGGTGAACTAAGAGTAATGTTCTAATAACTGACAAAACTATCTTGACAAAGATACATATACCTGCAAGGTAGACCATATATTCATTTTTGCTTATTAAAGGGCCCACTCCTCTGACTAGAACTTGGAAGGACACTACTAGCATCTGCCTCTCATTCTTTCTTTAGAGGTGGCAATACAACCAATCAAGTCACTGCCAAGTCTTATTCTGGCCTATAAGCCAGTCTGTCTCTTCAAAGTAATTTTGTGTTTTAAACCATTCACTTTATGTTCATTTTATAACTTAACTCTCAGAGGGTAACTAATTTCTCCAATGCAAGAGGAGGGAGTGCCAGACATAAACTTCACTACTGCCCACAGGAACCACATGGTATCATTAACCAAAACACAGCAACAATACATTCACTATATGTTCATCAATAAACCTAAAATGCCCTATACCTCTTAAACTTACATCAGTAAAACTCAGTAAGTATTTTTTTTTTCATTTTTAAATTTTATTTATTTATTTTGGGGTAAAGTTTGTTTGTTTATTTATTTTGAGATAGAGTTCAAACACGGAAAAGGGCAGAGAAAGAGGAGAGAGGGAATCCCAAGCAGGCCCTGTGCTGTCAGTGCAGACCCTGACTCAGGGTTCAAACCCATGAACTGTGAGATCATGACCTGAGCTAAAACCAAGGGTCAGACGTTTAACTGACTGAACCACCCAGATGCCCCTACTTTTTTTTTTTTTTTTTTTTATAATCTTTAAAACTATTTAACATAAACTCTACCTTCAACATGGGGCTCGAACTCACAACACCAAGATCAAGAGTCATGCTCTACTAACTGAGCCAGCCAGGTGTCCCTCAATAAGTACTCTTAAATTCTTTTTAAATTTGAAACAAAAATCTGAGTATATAAAATGATTTTTTGACTTAAATGCCTTAGTAGATCCATAAGACCCTAAAACACTTACTGGCAGGGAGGGTGCCTGGGTGGCTCAGTCAGTTAAGCCTTCGACTTTTCATTCTGGCTCAGATCATGATCTTGCGGTTCGCTGGATGGAGCCCCCTGTCAAGCTCTGTGCTAACTGTGTGGAGACTGCTTGGGATTCTCTCTCCCTGCCCCTCCCTCCCACATGCACACACACACACACACACTCTCTCTCTCTTTCAAAATAACTTAAAAAAAAAAAAAAAAACACTCACTGGGAAATGATTACCTAATTCGGAAGAAGAGGAAAGAAAAGGCAAGGAGATACTTGAAGATGAAGAAAAAAAGACATTCTCAGTACAATACTTGACAAATGAATGGAAATTCCCTGCAACTTCATCATTACCATTATTTCATAAGTATGATCACTTTGATGTTTCTTGTACTCAAATCCTCGAGTGAAACACTGCAAAAGAAAGGAAAATTAAGTTACCAAAAAACTACTTTTTGAAATGCTTTCTTACAGGGTAGAAGATGGTTTGGGGGTACTCTACTCTTGTGATGAGTTTTTAAGAATTCATTCAATTTTGTCTGCAGCCACAAGAGGATGGCTATGTTCATGATCATAGCTCTTCAGTGGCCCTCACAATCTGGGGGAAAAAAACCAGACTTTTTCCTAAGACATCTTCTCTTTTGATTACAGCATAAGCCCTGGAATCAGATGGGCTAAATTTGAATCCTGGCTCCATACTTAAAGTATTTAGGCAATTCTGAGACATGTATTTTTTTTATATTTTAAAACTGTGAAATGAGGATTCATCTTGTAATAAAAAGTATATTACAACTTCCATCAGCCATTTAACATTTCTAAAACTGGGATGCTTCATATAATCAACAGTGTCCTGGGTCCAATAAAATATGTATTTGCTGTGTGACCTTGAGTAAATTACTTAACTTCTCTTTGCCTGAGTTTCCTCTATAAAATGGGGATGCTAATCATACCTACTTCATAGGGTTATAGTGATAAACTAAAGGTTAATTCATATAAATTACTCAAAAGAGTGCCTGACAATAGAGTAAGCACTTATAATTACTATTATTATTATCATCAATTACAGAATGATTATTCCCTTGTTTGTCACCTGCCCAAAGACCACTCTGCAGTAAGACAATAAACAATGTCATAGGTGCCATCAAAAGGAATAATCCTCCAATTCTGTTTCCTGTATCTCAATACTTTAAATCTACTGGCAAAAACAGTTTTGAGCATTAGGTTGATACAGAAATGTGGAATATTCAACAGTTTGTGTCATTCATCTGCTCTATTCCCCAACTTTTCACTGGTAAAATGTATAATGGAAGACAAAGTAGAAGGAACGGATTTAAGAAAGTATGGTCCTTCTGAATAATCTACAGTGATCTCTGAATTTACTATATCCATAAAATTAAGCCAGGAGAAGCAAGCATGTCCTTAATGAGTTACCTGTAAGCAGAGGAAAAAAGGGGGTGGCCCACATTCAGCACACTTGATGTAAGGCTCCATGAGGTAGGAGGAGCAGCCTCGGCAAGGTGGTTTATCAGAGGGATCATCTAGAACAAAAAGAAAAATATACTAGTTTCAAAACATGATTACCTTAAGTGCCAAGAAGGTGAAAATTTGCAAATAACTATACAGGTGGTGAGCTACACGGAAGACCCATTTGTCTTGGAAACAAGATGAGCTCATTCTAAGTAAGAAAAAACAAAAATTATGTTCCTTTTTCTTCAGGGAAGCTTTGTTTCTTCCTACAGTAGTATCTACTACTATACATAGCATTTAAGTAGATAAGTAATTTCCCCTGAAGAGAAATTTACAAACACAAGCCGCCCCCCCAACCCCCTGTTATTTGTGCAAGGGAGAAAATGTCACATACCTATATAACACATAGGTATTCTTAGGTAAAACAAATCTGACAAAATGTTAATGATTGTTAAATGTAGGTAGCAGCCAACAAGTAATCACTGTAGTGTTCTTTCAACTTTTCCTTAAGTTTGCAAATTTTCATAATGAAAGTTGGAGGGAAAAACTTTAAATGTATGTCTTGAGGGGTGCCTGGGACGCTCAGTCGGTTGAGTGTCCAACTCTTCATTTCATCCTGGGTCATGATCTCAAGGTTCATGAGTTTGAGCCCCATACTGAGCTTGGGATTCTGTCTCTCACTCTCTCTGCCCCTCCCTCTCTCTCTCAAAATGAATGAATAAATGTAACAAACAAATACATAAATGTCTTGGGATATACAACTTTATATCTGAGTTGAAATTTAAACCCAGGAAAGCTCCCTTCCTTTCTCTCACAGTAGAGAACAAAGCAGACCTTCCTCCATTTCCAATGACCATATCATCTCTGAAATATTAAGGCAAGAAGTACAATCCAAACTCTTTCAAGTGATTTAAAGGCCGGTATATATGTCCCTGGTTGCTCCAAACTCTGCCCCTCTAGAGTTAGGGCAAGTTAGCCAAGTAGTTCTCTATGATCAACAGCAGAAGTCTTAAGAAAATACAGGCTTTGAAGGAAGATGAAAGGATTTAATTTGCTTATAGCCTAGGGCAGGATTTCTCACATTCTGTAATAGCATTTTCCTTCCTAGAGTCCAAGAAACACTCTTCAAGGCACCTTTCCCTCCTTCAAGTGATGATTATTTATTGTTCTTTTCATTTGTTTCTAAATGAAGACCTGGAGGAAAATAACAGGGGAAAGAAACATAATCCTTCTGGCAATAGCTTCAAAATAAATATAGGGAACAGCAACTACCCTACTTCTCCCATTTAAAATTTTGACATGGAACAACAAAAATTGTTTTATATTAAGTCAGATGACAATTTTTGCCAAATTACCTTCTTCCTCACATTCTTTTATTTTAATGATGTAAGCTTGTTTTTCTTTCTTCAGGAAAAAAAGTCAGTCCTGGACCCAAGTAAAAGAGCTTTTAAACCTTTACATCAAGAAGTAACTTTTTATTTTTTTATAGAGAGAGACCACTTGTGAGCAGGAGAGAGGTACAGAGGAAGAGAGAGAATCTTAAACTGGTTCCACACTTAGTGGAGAGCTCGACATGGGGCTCGATCTCACAACTGGGAGACTATGACCTGAGACGAAATCAAGAGTCAGATGCTTAACCTACTGAGCCACCTAGGTGCCCCAAGAAGGGATTATTTAGTAAAAATCCAATTTATAGTTTAAAAATTTTAGACAACAAAGGCATAAAGTCATCCTCTATTAATATTTTGATTTCTAGTCTTTTATATATGCGTGTATATATATTTAACAAAAGTGAGATACCATACACGATGTTTTGTAGCCTTTTTCACTTGACAATATACTGTCAAACATCTTTCGTGATAGTACACATACATCATTCTTTTTTTTTTTTTTTTTTTTTAAATTTTTTTTTTTTAATGTTTATTTATTTTTGAGAGAGAGAGAGAGACAGAGCACGAGCAGGGGAGGAGCAGAGAGAGAAGGAGACACAGAATCCGAAACAGGCTCCAGGCTCTGAGCTGTCAGCACAGAGCCCGACGCGGGGCTCGAACTCACAAACCATGAGATCATGACCTGAGCCGAAGCCGGACGCTCAACCGACTGAGCCACCCAGGCGCCCCATACATCATTCTTTTTAATGGATGAATAATATTCCATTGTAACAACCATCTAACCTAATGGTTTTCCACCGCCCCGTAAGAAGGCATTTTGGAAATCTGAGGAAATGTTTTTTTCGTTGGCCACAATGACTAGAGAGCACTACTGGCATTTAGCAGGTTTGGGACCACGGATGCTAGATATCCTACAAGACTCAAGACATACCTACACAACAAAAAAGTGGCCTGTGTCCTACATAACTTTCAAATGTCCCAACAGACATTCAAGGTGGTGAAAAACCTGTTCATAATTACATGACCTAGAACTTAATTCCATATTACATATAAAACAAAATGTTTTTGATAGTTTTAAAATACATTTAATTTTCTAAGAAGGCAACTGCACGTACTTCTACAGGAGATTATATCTTGTTTTGTTCAGAACTTTACCAAGAGTTATTCAAGCTTGTGGGGTTTCTGAGTCACCAATACAACACACATGAATCACTGTGCTTTTGTAGTTGTAAGATGCACAATGATTCAAAATATGGGTGTTAAGCATCTGACTACTTGTCATTATTATGTCTTCTACTGAAATCGTGTCTAAGCATATTGAGATACATATTATTTTATTATAAATTACATTAGTTCATTATTCTCTTTTATTTATCTTTTGTAGGGCATTATTATTTCTGTTTCTTTAAAATCATGGGTGTAGATGTGCTATGTTATCTGTGTATTTCCTCTCCAAAGAGTGAAGGGGCTCTAAAAATATTCTAAAAAGAAAACATGGGGTCTTGTAAGGCTGAAAACAACAAATCTAACCAGTTCCCTACTGATGAGCATTTATGTTGTTTCCAACTTTTCACTATTATGAAGAATGCTGCTGTATTCCTCAGAAAATATATTTTTCTAGAACTGTCAAGCCTACAGAGGGTTTCTGATACACGTAGCCAAACTCTCCTTCGCAGAGACATTCTACAACTTTTCTATAACCTAGGAGTATGGAAAGACTTTTTTTTTGCCATCATTCAAAATCCAAAGGCAATAAAAGGTTAGTAAGTTTGACTACATAAATAACAGGAACAAAAAACTTCCATGGCAAAAAATACCATAAGCAAGATAAAAAAGGCAAGTAGCCTAGAAGAAATTATTTGCAAACGTATTACAGATAAAGGGCTAAAGTCCCCGATATACAAAGAACTTTTAAAAACTGAGGGGGAGGGGCGCCTGGGTGACTCAGCTGGTTAAGCATCCGACTTCGGCTCAGGTCATGATCTCACGGTTCGAGTTCGAGCCCCACATCCAGCTCTGTGCTGACAGCTCAGACCTGGAGGTTGCTTCGGCTTTTGCATCTCCCTCTCTCTCTCTACCCCCTCCTCAACTCGTGGTCTCTCTCTCTCTCTCTCTCTCTCTCTCTCTCAAAAGTAAATAAACATTAAAAAAAATAAAATAAAAACTGAGGGGGAAAAAAAACAAAAATCCTATTGCAAAAGAAATGAATAACTAGAAAAAAGGGAGAAAATTTAAAAATGGCCCTCAAACATATGAAATGACATGCAACTGCACTCATAAGAGAAAGCTATAGAGATATAATTTCTCACCCATCAGATTGGCAAAAATTCAAAAGCTTGGTAATACTCTCTTACTAAGAATGTAGAGAAATAGGTATTCTCATATACTGCTAATAGGAATGCATTAGAACATTATTTGTAATTACAAAATACTACCTAGATATCCAACAATGACCTTTACAATCTAATATAGTATTTCCAAGAAGATACTATTAAGTGAAAAAAACCAAACTGCAAAAAAACTTACATAGGATGCTACCTTTCCTGTAAGAAATGAGAGGGGGGGAAAACCCAAACACATGTATATCTGCTTTTCTTTGCAAAAAGAAATAAAGGACAGATAAACTAGAAAACAATGAAGTTAGACACCTACAAAGGGGTGGGGAGGTGATGGAATGGAGTGGAAGAGACACAGAAAGGAGTAACAATTCTCTAAATATATATTTTTGTATAGTTTTGATTTTTGGAAGTGTATGTTATACAAATTTACAAAAAACAAATTAATAAATATAAAAAGGGAAAACAAAAAGCAGAATCAACAAATGAACCCGAAAGTACTTCAAAAGAATACTATAACCACACTGAAAAGGAAAAAAAAATCCAAGTAACTTATGAACATTTAATCATAAGAATAGGGGATATTCTTGGGTGATGCAGGGGAGAATTGCAAACAAATCCTGAACTTGTTGAAGTAAGTCTGTTACATGTAGCGGTATGTAAAAAGCAATTCTGAAATAATTTTGGATGTATTAAAAAACTGAGCAAATGAGTAAATGTGCTGATATTGGGAGTCAAGGTTCTCACTGAGGAAAGGACATACAAATAAAGAATGGGAGAAAATAAGAAAAAAGCCTATGAAGATGAACGGGATCTATCAGTGTGAACTCATGATTTCTTAAAAGTGTATGTATGAGCAGATATAATGTATGTTGGTACATATGTACACAGCATATATACACATATTTCAGAGCTCTGTGGGCCAAAGGACCAAGATAAAGACATGCTAGTAGCAATGAAAAATGACTAGATCTTGGTCTCTAATGTCATTCCCCTCTAAAAGGACCAGGGCTCCTCAGAGAAGTGGCTAATTCCAGGGCTGGGGCAGGGGAGATACAAGATGCGCCTGGAACATATAGCCAAAAAGTAAGGAGATGCTCAAAAAAGTGATGGGTGTTACGTCACAAGGATGCAGGAGACAGAATGAAGGAGCTCTCACAGTGGTCAAATTGGGACAATCTGGGAACCAAAGTAAGTATAATAATGAATTATAAACCCTTGAAAATAGGAATTCATGTGTCCACACTTAAGTCAAATAAATAAGGGAGATGGGAGGTGTCTTGATTATATAATCAAAAAATTATAAACACATATCATTATATATATTATCTGTAATACATATAATTATATGAACAGATTACATAAGTGCTAACTAGCAAATTTGGAGAGTGCTGGATTTGGGGGGAAAAAACATCATTTTGCAACCATGACAGTAAAGATTGGATCAGGCAAAAATCATAATGGATGTTAAATCTAAGGAGAAATTTGATGAGGAGCAAGATATCTTACGGCCTGAAAGTGTCTTCCTATGGATTATTTATTATATGCAAGAGAAAAATACAAAGTATACAGTGGAGAAAAACAAACACCATGACTGGGTCTTCAAAACCATTATCACCAACGAGGGGTAGAGTAAGACCCAAACAAACCCAAAATGAGAAACCTCTATTTTAAAAAGGGGGAGGGAGGAAGGGTGGGGCTGTATTCTTCAAAAGTATCAACATCATGGGGGCACCTGGGTGGCTCAGTCGGTTGAGTGTCTGACTTCAGCACAGGTCATGATCTCATGGTTCGTGGGTTCGAACCCTGCATCAGTCTCTGTGCTGACACCTTGGAACCTGGAGACTGTTTCAGATTCTGTGTCTCCCTCTCTCTCAAAAGTAAGATAAACATTAAACAAACAAAGTATCAATGTGACTAAAGACAAAGGCTGTGGAAATGTTTCAACTTAAAGAAGGCTAAAGAAACATAGCAACTTAATGTTAGACCTGACCCCTGACTATATCCTGTACTGGAATGAAAAAAACACCATAAAGGACATTGTTGAGTCAAGCTTACAAAACTGAACAACAGATGGTAGACTGGATAAAAGTATTTTATTGATATTAAGTTCACTAAAGTTGATTATTGAAGTTATAAAACAGAATATCCCTATTCTTAGGAAATAAGCAATAAACTACTTAGGGGTAAAGGGACATGATCTATGTCCCTTACCTTTAAATGACTCTGAAGAAAAAATGGGGTATCTATGTCTACCTATAAATATATAATACAGTATATAAATATATATTAGATTTAATATACATATTTATATACTTATAAAGAAAGAGAATACGTGCAAATGAGGAAGAAGTTAACAAGTGTATGGGGATTATTTGTATGATTCTTATTCTTCTAACTTTCCTGTAAGTTTGAAATTATTTCCAGAAAAAAAGTTCCAGAAAAAAGTTTCAAAATTATTTTATTTTATGTTTTTTAATTTTTTAAAGTTTATTTATTTTGAGAGACAGAGGACATGAGCAGGGGAGCAGCAGAGAGAGGGAGAGAGAATTTCAAGTAGGGGCTCGACCTCACAAACTGTTGAGATCATGACCTGAGCTGAAACCCGGAGTCAGACACTTAACTGATTACACCACCCAGGTGCCCCTAAAAATTATCTTAAAAAGGGAAACAGGAGTGGTTTCTGTTTACACTTCCAGCATTAGAAAAATTCATTCAGGTTTTTTCCATATGTAAAATGAGAGATTTGAACTAGATGTGTTTGAAGACTTCATTTTGTCTTAATTTTATAGGAGTATGATGACAGAGTAAATAAGAGGCTTTTTAAGAAATTGCTGAGGGCATTCTTCTCGAAGCTAGAACAAGCAATCCTAAAATTCATATGGAACCACAAAAGGCCCCGAACAGCCAAAAGTAATTTTGAAAAAGAAGACCAAAGCAGGAGGCATTAGCCTCTACTACAAAGCTGTAATCATCAAGACAACACGGTATTTGCACAAAAACAGACACATAGACCAATGGAATAGATTAGAAACCCCAGAACTAGTCCCACAAAAGTATGGCCAACTAATCTTTGACAAAGCAGGAAAGAACATCCAATGGAAAAAAGACAGTCTCTTTAACAAATGGTGCTGGGAGAACTGGACAGCAACATGCAGAAGGTTGAAACTAGACCACTTTCTCACACCATTCACAAAAATAAACTCAAAATGGATAAAGGACCTGAATGTGAGACAGGAAACCATCAAAACCCTAGAGGAGAAAGCAGGAAAAGACCTCTCTGACCCCAGCCATAGCAATTTCTTACTTGACACATCCCCAAAGGCAAGGGAATTAAAAGCAAAAATGAACTATTGGGACCTCATGAAGATAAAAAGCTTCTGCACAGCAAAGGAAACAACCAACAAAACTAAAAGGCAACCAACGGAATGGGAAAAGATAGTTGCTAATGACATATCGGACAAAGGGCTAGTATCCAAAATCTATAAAGAGCTCACCAAACTCCACACCCGAAAAACAAATAACCCAGTGAAGAAATGGGCAGAAAACATGAATAGACACTTCTCTAAAGAAGACATCTGGATGGCCAACAGGCACATGAAAAGATGCTCAACGTCGCTCCTCATCAGGGAAATACAAATCAAAACCACACTCAGATATCACCTCACGCCAGTCAGAGTGGCTAAAATGAACAAATCAGGAGACTATAGATGCTGGAGAGGATGTGGAGAAAAAGGAACCCTCTTGCACTGTTGGTGGGAATAGGAACTGGTGCAGCCACTCTGGAAAACAGTGTGGAGGTCCCTCAAAAAATTAAAAATAGACCTACCCTATGACCCAGCAGTAGCACTGCTAGGAATTTACCCAAGGGATACAGGAGTACTGATGCATAGGGGCACTTGTACCCCAATGTTTATAGCAGCACTTTCAACATTAGCCAAATTATGGAAACAGCCTAAATGTCCATCAACTGATGAATGGATAAAGAAATTGTGGTTTATATACACAATGGAATACTACGTGGCAATGAGAAAGAATGAAATATGGCCCTTTGTAGCAACGTGGACAGAACTGGAGAGTGTTATGCTAAGTGAAATAAGCCATACAGAGAAAGACAGATACCATATGTTTTCACTCTTATGTGGATCCTGAGAAACTTAACAGGAACCCATGGGGGAGGGGAAGAAAAAAAAAAAGAGAGAGGTTAGAGTGGGAGAGAGCCAAAGCATAAGAGACTCTTAAAAAATGAGAACAAACTGAGGGTTGATAGGGAGTGGGAGAGAGGGGAGGGTGGGTGATGGGTATTGAAGAGGGCATGTTTGGGATGAGCACTGGGTGTTGTATGGAAACCAATTTGACAATAAATTTCATATATTTAAAAATAAAAATAATAAAAGAAAAGAAAAGAAAAGAAAAGAAATTGCTGAGGGGCTCCTGGGTAGCTCGGTTGGTTAAGCATCACCTGATTTTGGCTCAGGTCATGATCTCACAGTTCGTGGGATTGAGCACCCCCATCAGGCTCTGCGCTGACAGTGTGGAGCCTGTTTGGGATTTCCCCCCTTTCTCTCAAAACTAGATAAACATTAAGGAAAAAAAAAAGAGGGGAGCCTGGGTGGCTCAGTCAGTTGGGCCTCTGACTCAAGGTCATGATCTCACGGTCCGTGGGTTCGAGCCCTCCATCAGGCTCTGTGCTGACAGCTCGGAGCCTGGAGCCTGCTTCAGATTCTGTGTCTCCCTCTCTCCCTGCCCCTCCCCCACTCACGCTCCGTCTCTCAAAAATGAATAAATGTTAAAAAAAAGAAAAAGAAAAAGAAAAAGAAACTGCTGAAGAGGAAACAACACCCCAAAGTGCCTTTTTATTTCTTCTCATTGGGACACTACTAATACCTAACAAGAGAATTCCGATTTCTCTTATCAGAAACAAAGAAAAGACAGTATATTTTCTTCTCCATAGCTGTAGCTGCCTGAATTTATTTTACACATATACCATAATTCTCTGCATTATTACTATAGTGGTTCACTCTTAGAACACAAGTTCCACCTTTTTAAAAGAGAAGGGGGGAGAGGAGCATGTCTTTTATCCTACCACTGATGTTCTTTTTTTTTTCTTTTTAATGTTTTTATTTATTTTTGAGAGAGAGAGAGAAAGAGAGAGAGACAGCAAGCAGGGGAGGGGCAGAGAGAGGAGACAGAACCTGAAGCAGGCTCCAGGCTCTGAGCTGTCACAGAGCCCAACGCGGGGCTCGAACTCACGAGCTATGTGAGCTTTGGCTCACACCTGAGCCAAAGTAGGTCGCTCAACTGACTGAGTTACCCAGGCGCCCCACACTGACATTGTTTCTTATCAAGGCATCTGAAATATGTTATTGTTCTTAAGAGTAATCCAATTGCTTTCTTAAGTCTAATTGCAGGTTAATCATACTATGCCAGAGCACAGTTTTCTTATGAGACCTAGAGTGATATGTTTATGTTATTTGTTTCATGGACAATCCAATAAGTATTGTTAACTTAAGTTTATTTATTTATTTTGATAGAGCGAATGGGGGAGGGACAGAGAGAGAGGGAGAGAGAATCCCAAGTAGGCTCCACTCTGTCAGCACAGAACCTGATTCAGGGCTTGATTCCACAAACTGTGAGATCATGACCTGAGCCAAAACAAAGAGTCAGACATTAACCGACTGAACCTCCCAGGTGCCCCTAAATATTGTTAATTTTATTCTGATTTGATACCGTTATTCCTTTAGGATCAGATTCTCAGGGCTTTGTTTAACTTCAAAGTGCTTATTTTTCTTCTTTGATCAATTCTACTTCAATTTGCTGTTAATATTCGCCTGGGACTTGTTCCCACTATACTTACTGCTGAAGGAACCCAAACGGTCCATTCTCTAATTTGCAAACAATCTTGCTTTGATCTTCCTCAATGCAGTGCTCCTTTAAAAAGAAGTCAGAACTGGCCAAAACATACACCAAAGCTTGATGCCCTCCTATGAACATAAAAAGTAGCACACCAATCAGGAAATAATTCAAAGAAATAAGATACAGAGAAGATGATGCAATGTACTCAATTCTGCCACATCCTAGCTTTGTAATGATAAGCAAATTATTTTACCTCTATAAGCCTATTTCCTCGTCTGTAAAGTGGGTATGATAAACAGTATCTACTTCCTAGAGTTATCGTGAGGATTAAATACCAAAATCCATATAAATAATGTACCATGGTACCTGGTACATTATCCACAGTAAGCCCTTTATAAAGGTTATATATCTCTAATACACAACTACTGTTTTTCTCTACCCAGTATTACTTCTCTCCTTAACACTCTTTGCTTTGGTAACCCCACTAGAAGGATATGAAATGTGGATGAGTCAGTTTCCCAATCACAATACTCTATACTTCATCCCCACAGCTAAAGCAACCAGCTATCTTATGGAAATCTGAATCTTCAGTAAGACATGTAAGGAAGAAGGCAGTTGGAGCCCAGTCATTCACTAATCAAAGAATTTGGTCCATGAG
This sequence comes from Neofelis nebulosa, assembly GCF_028018385.1. Lineage (NCBI taxonomy): Eukaryota > Metazoa > Chordata > Mammalia > Carnivora > Felidae > Neofelis > Neofelis nebulosa. The sequence continues at coordinate 55,294,436 of NC_080797.1, read as the reverse complement.
CTCTGGCTGTTGAGATCCCCATCCCCAAGGGTGGCCCAACTGTTTAGTTTTTCTTCTCATTTCTCTACCTTTCTAATAATAGTTTAATATGAATGAGTTTCTTTTTAGTAGAAACCAAGGAACCCTGTCTATTACAACATACATTTGTTCACTTAGTTACTCTTTGAACAAGTACTTAATGTTTGTACAATGTACAAAGTATTTTCTTGAAGGTAGAAATGAAATCATATTTCACACTAAGCCAAGAAAATATCCATCTTTCTTCTATAGTCACATAGCTCCTTAGCTATCTCCTTTCTGACATTTTTCATTCTACTTTGTGAGGATTACTTCTGGATGCATATTTTTTCCATTTCTAGACTAAATGAAAGCAGGGACTACTATCCAATACACATCTGCAAGCTTTGAAGTGCAAACACAGAGAAAGAATAAAGAAAATGTAATGGACAAATGTTAGTTTTAACTAAATGTTCATCTGTAGTTCTCTTGGAGTGACTTCTTTAACCTGGTATTCTGAGCTTAAGGTATAATTAATCATTAAGTCATATGACATTCAGATAGCATTGGCTAGCAACAACTTGTCTTTTCTGAAATGGGCTGGGATAGGATGGTTCTCTGCCTGCTCTAGTCCCAGGGAGTTAGTCTCTGAAGAAAAATGGCTTTAGCAAGAGGTATTATGTACTCAGTAATAAAATAATGGCCAACATTTACTGAACTTTTCTTATGTGCCAGGTACCGTTGTACCACTGTATGTGGATTATCTTTGAATCCTCCCAACCTTCTCAGGCATGCTGCTTTTTTTAAAGAAGGAAGCTCTGAGACTACTACCTGCACAATGTCTTAAAGGTTGTGAACAAAAGGGACATTTCAACAGAGGTTAACAGAAATGATCAAATAAAGGATGTATAAACACTCCACATCACAATCGCAATATCGCAGTAAGCGTAATTTTCTTTTTGCCCCTCCTTTCTTCTCACAAGAGATATTTCTGACACTAACATCCATGAAAGGATGGGTGGTGGCTCCAAATTAACATCTGCCAAATTCAAAGTCACTGGGAGAAGGAAGGCAGGCACTGTGAAGAACGGCGTTCTGTGTGGCGCGGAGGATAGGTGCAATCTTTGGAATTTTGCAAACAAGGATGAGTTCCTCGCTTCGTTCCTTATTGAACTGTGTGATCTTGGGCAAGTCATTTCACCTGAGCCTCAGTCGGCCTCAGCTCCTACCTAGTGTGCGAGGCCCACTTGCAGACTGGAAAAGTAACGTCGGTCAGGTGCATGGCCCAGAGCTGCTGTTGCTAGCGTAATTAGGCGCGCCACTGTACAGACAGGAATCCCGAAGCTCTAAGCCGCTCACGGTCGCCCAGGGCCGCCCAGGGGGTGGGGCGCGCCAGACTCGCCGCCAGGCGGGGCCGAGGGGTCAGGCCGGGCCCGCGCCGCCCTCCCCCAAGCGCGGCGTAGCCCCACACCTCCCCACACCATCCGCCCGCCTTGTCCCCCAAGCCGCCAGGGCTCAACGCCCGACCCCTCCCCCGCCGCAACTCGCGGCCCCCATCACCCCCTCGGCCGCCAGAGAGCTCGCGCCCCGTCGCCACCCACCCCACAGCGCCTCGTGCCTCACCTCGTCGCGTCCCTTTCTTCCGCGCCGCGGAGCCGCCTGCCGCGCGCGCCCCCGGGCGTGCGTGCTCGTTCCCGAGCGGCACAGGCGCGAGCGCGCCGCCGCCGCCCTTCCCTGCTTTCGCTGCCCCGCCGTCGCCGTCGCCGTCGCCGTCGCCGTCGCCGTCGCCGTTGCCGCCGCCGCCGCCGCCGCCCCCTCCGCCCCCTCGGCCCGCGCCCAGGCCTCGCCGCGCGCCCGCCGCGGTCCTCTGGCAGAGGCCCGGAGGGGGGTAGGGCTGACTGAGTAGCTTGCCTGACTTGAGTCCGGGCAGCAGTCACTTTTGCGTGTGGCGCGTTGCGGGTCGCCAGAGGCTTACCGGTGCGTGGCGCCGTTCGATCCGCGCCAGAGTGCGGTGAGGTGGAGCGGGCCGGTACCGTCCTGCTTTTGTGTTTCTAACATTCCCACCCCCCGCCCCTGTTGCAGCGAAGGAAACTGGGGCCAGTCGGGTTTTGCAGTGCTGCTCGTGGATCAACCAGAGTGACTGAATGGTGTAAGGGTAAACAGGGTACGTTTTATTCAGATGCTTCTGGAACGTCGAAATTCTCTTCTTTGGAAAGAACCATCCCCTCTTTGGGCTTCAGGGGCCCAGATAGAGGCGCAATGATGAGAGGATGTGGTGGTCCACTCTGATGTCAATCTTGAGGGCTAGGTACGTCCCAACATCTCTTTTTACTACTACTAATTATTATAATAGCTACCATTTGTCGAGTGTTTATTGCATGCCAGGCATTGTACAAAGGCGCTTACATCCATGGTGTCATTTTAATCTTCAACCTTGTGAGGTAGGCACTATTATTATCCCCATTTTCCAGGTGAAGACGTGGAGACTGGCTTATAAATAACTTGGGATCGCGGGGCTAGGAAGTGTTGGGAAGGGGATTCAAGCCGTGGTTAATTTCACCGTTATGCGGTTACATCTGTTTAGAAGTCTGTTTCATAAAAATGCCCAACCTCTGTTTGAATTCATTTGCATTTTCTGCCGGTGTAGCCTCCTTATTCATCTTTCAGTATATGAATACTACAAATTCATTCTGAAAGATAATCAGAAAATTCACACAAGCGAACGTAATGTGAAAACCAGCTTCTACTGGTGTTAAATAAGCAGTTAACATTTTGGTTATAGTCTTCCAAACATTTTCCTATGCATCATGCCAATAGATACATTATAATGTAGTTTTACATTTGATGTAAATCAGAAAATCTATTCAGTCGTTTATTCAACAAATGTTTAGTGAGCAGACACTGTTATAGGTGCTGAGAATTCAGCAGTGAACAAAACAGTTCTGCCTCATAATAGTGGGAGAGATTGACAAAACAGTACACGTATTACTAGATAATAGATAATGTCCAGTAATGTGTCAAGTTTATGAGGAAAAATAAATCAGAATGAAGGGATAAGAATGATGTGGGCATGGCCTTTTAGATGAAGTAGACAAGGAAGGCCTCTTAATTGAAAGAGCACATAAGCAGAAATCTAATCATTAAACAAGGAAGGCAGCACGTGGGTTTCCAGAGGGAAACTATTCTAGAAGAGAAGCAGCAAATTGCAGTGGCTCTGAGATAGGGACTTGCTTGACTTGTTGGAGAAGAAGCAAGGAGACCGATGTGGCTGCAGCACAGCAAATTAGGGAAATAAGTTGGGAAAAGGCAGAAACCAGATCATGCATCATCTCGTAAGCCATGGTTGGACTTTGGATTTTGGAAGGATGTGGTAGAGTATCATGGAAGGGTTAAGAGCAAAAGAGTAATTGGATTTTTGTTGTTTTTTTTTTTTTTGACTGAAGGAAACTTTTATTTAGGGTTTAACAATTCAGAAAACTTATTTTGCCAAGGAGTGTGGATTTGGATTTTATTTATTTTAGAGCAGTTTCTTTGCAGAGATGGCTCATGAAAGACTCCATGATGTGTGGTGTGGGAGGTAATCAGATTTGTTTTGAAAGGATCACTCTGGCAGCTGTGTGGAGAATAGATGGTAGAAACTTTAAAATTACTCTTTAAAACATAAATTTTCCTTTTACACAGCAATCGTTCAACAGATGGTTTATCAACATTGGTGTTTCACCTATGCCTTTACACCTCTGCAACCACTCACATCTTTACAAAGATGAGATAGGGTCAGTCACTTCAGGCCTTATCTTCATGTCTTTCTCGACTAAACTGAAGGTTTTTGAGACTGGCTTGGGCATATATCCAGATCTGGACGTCATGATTGTCGAATATGAGTCATCAATGTTGTACTATTGTGGAAAAAACAATCCCCCACATAATCCTGGGATCTATTTGTTAAAAACGTAGCATTCAAACACCTGAAAATCATCCTCTGCTTCAATTGATGTTAGGGTCTCATTAGAATTCCAAGTCCCAATTTAGTTATTGTGCTTAAGAAAGATGTGGAGGAATTTTTAAAATGCCCAGTGAGAGAAGGATAACACTGATTAAGGCAATGCATTTCTGGGGTTTTGCCTTCAGCAATGTAGTGGATAGTGGCATCAATTTTAAGACCAGCTGAAGGGAAGTGAAAGGCCAGCTGTGGGAAGAAAAATTAAAAGTTCTGTTTTGGATTTGTGTTTTGCAATCTCAGTGGAAATGATATATGTAAATTTAGAGCTCAGAGGAGAGGCTAGAACTAAAGTTGTATAACCGTATTAAAATTATTTCTTTACATGTGTGTCTTCTTTAGACAGAGCTTGAGGACAGACATTGTCTTTTCTTCTTTGTAACTTCAGTGCCTTTATATATAAGAAGAGAAGAAGATACCTGCTTTCACTGCAGGTCCAAGCACCTGAACATGACTTAAAAGTAAGGTGACCTGTGATGCTAGGGTGGCTCGGTTGGTTGAGCATGGGACTCTTGATTTTTGCTCAGGTCATGATCCCAGGGTCATCGGATCGAGCCCTGCCTCGCTGAGTGTTGAGTCTGCTTAAGATTCTCTTCTCTCTCCCTCTGCCTCTCCCCAGCGCTCGCTCTCGCTCTCTCTGTCTCTGTCTCTCTCTCTCCCTCTCTCTCTCTCTCTCTCTCTCTCTCTCTCACACACACACACACACACACACACACACTAAAAGTTTAAAAAAAAAAAAAAAGGGGGTGACCATAAGTCCCAATTTGCTCAGGTCAGTTCTGATTTGTTTTTGTCCTCTTATAATTAGTAATATTGTCCCATTTCACTCTCAGAAGCATCTCAGTTTGTACAATAAGTTATATAGCCACTGTTTGTAGAAAGACCTTCAGGGTCTAGAATCTTCCTATTTCTTTGTCAGCACCACCCCATCCTATTCTTCATTTCCCAGCCCAACAGAAATACCTCCATTTCTCCGTATGCACTCTGATACTTCCAGGCTTCCTTTGCCTGGTTCTTCCACCTCAACCTAGACATCGCTTCCTCAGGAACATCTTTCCTGACCCCCCTCCCTGCCCCCAAACTCTGGGTTAAGTAGCCGCCTTCTCCTCCTCCTCCTCCTCCTTCTTTTACTTTTTAAAATGTTTTTATTTATTTTGAGAGACACACCATGAGTGAGAGAGGGGCAGAGAGAGAGAGAGGGAGACACAGAATCTGAGGCAGGCTCCAGGCTCTGAGCTGTCAGCCTAGAGCCTGACTCGGGGCTTGAACTCATAAACTGTGAGATCATGATCTGAGCCAAAGTCAGATACTTAGACAACTGAGTCACCCAGGTGCCCCATAGGGTAGCCTTCTGAACATGTTTCTAGAGCACCTTGTATTCAACTGGTTACAGCCTTTTCTTCCCTCACTAAATATGTCTGTAAAGGAACCTGAAAAAAACTTCATAAGACAGAAATTTACATTAATAATATCCAAGATCAGTTTATGTTGAAGTAATATTTTTGAAGGTTGAACTTTAGGACAGATCGATATCACATCTTCGAAGCCCTTCCATTCTTAAATTTTTTTTTAACGTTTATTTATTTTTGAGAGAGAGAGCATGAGCAGGAGAGGGGCAGAGAGAGAGGGAGACACAGAATCTGAGGCAGGCTCCAGGCTCTAAGCTGTCAGCACAGAGCCCGACGCGGGGCTTGAACTCACAAACTGTGAGATCATGACCTCAGCCAAAGTCAGACGCTCAACTGACTGAGCCACCCAGGTGCCCTGAAGCCCCTCCATTCTTAATGGAGGAGGTTGGCTTTGGAACTTGAAATCCAAGAGGGAAAATTGTATCCTACTGCCAGGGTCTGTCTATGAGGTAGGTGCCATTGACCAAGTCCACAATATCTCAGCAGCTCCTCTTCAACTGTTAAGCTGGTGTAATTCAAATCAAGTGCAGGTTCTGAGCTTCCCTCTGTATGGAAATGATTCTCTACCATTTCTAGTTACTCACTTGTCCTGGATGCTGAAAGTCTTTATAAACTTTATCTCATCTAATACTTATTTTTCCTGTAACTGAGGTGGTTCTTTGCAGTTTGGTATACAAGTAGATAGAAAATCTAAAAGTCTATGCCTTCTTGTGGGTTTCAACTTCCTACCCTTTAAACTCTAAGGTATACCCAGTAAATGTAAGTTAGCCAGAGATTTAGGTCCTGGGGCAAAGTCCTTTGCCAGTTACAGGAGCTCTTCAAGGCAAGGAATCTTCCATGACATACTTAGTAGAGAGGGTTTCACCCCACAGAAGGCATAAACCTCAAAAATTACAGTTCTTAGCTCTCAGCTCTTTGAGTTCACATGCTGAGTTACTTTCACAGAAGCGCAGACTCCTCTGTGGCCCAGCTCAGGACTGGTTCCAGCCTCCTCAGCCTCTGCTGCTGCTTCTTGCATTCAGCAGCATTGCTTTCCTCCTTCTTGCCCATCCTTACTCCTCCCTCCTTATCTTTCTCTTTTTGTGACCACCCTAGTCAAAGGAGTTAAGGGATCAATTCTTTTCTTTCCAGAAGGTTCCTAGACTGCTTATTTAACTTGATCCACCCCTGAGCTCTGGGCTGATGGCTCAGAGCCTGGAGCCTGCATCCGATTCTGTGTCTCCCTCTTTCTCTGCCCCTCCCCCGTTCATGCTCTGTCTCTCTCTGTCTCAAAAATAAATAAAAACGTTAAAAAAAATTTTTTATAAAAAAAAAAAATAAATAAATAAATAAGGGGAGCCTGGGTGGCTCAGTCGGTTAAGCATCCGACTTCAGCTCAGGTCACAATCTCATGGTCCGTGAGTTCGAACCCCGTGTCGGGCTCTGGGCTGATGGCTCAGAGCCTGGAGCCTGCTTCCGATTCTGTGTCTCCCTCTCTCTCTGCCCCTCCCCCGTTCATGCTCTGGCTCTCTCTGTCTCAAAAATAAATAAAAATGTTAAAAAAAAATTTATAACTTGATCCACCCCAATTATGACCAGCCTGTTAGAGGAAAGGTTGAAGCACTTCTGCTAATCTGTTTATAGAAATGTAAGGTCTGTGTAGCCCTTTCTCCATATGGTGGCCTGTCAGGATGCTTCTGCATAAGTAAGAGGGTCCTAAAGATCTCAGAGATGAACAAGAAGGAAAAAAATTTCCCTACAGGGGCCTACTGCATCCTACTTTACAAATAAGGAAAAATAAGGCTCAGAAAAGTAAAACAAAACAGAACAAAACAAAACAAAAAACGCTTGCCCAAAGTCATTTAGTCAGTGGGTAGCACAGCCAGAATGAAAGCCAGACCTGGCCAAATGTAACTAATAAACAGTCCAAATGTAACTTAAAACTGAAGAGTTAGCAGATAATCAGGATTTTCATAATGCCATGGCCATTAAGCAAAGTGTTCATGAATCTGGGCTTTTGCTTCCCACCTCTTCTGCCTCTTCCTCATCACACTGACTTCTTTTTGATCTATACAAAGTGCAAAGTATCTGTCTCATTAGTCACCAGGCTTCGGGTAGAATCCAAAAAGGTGAACTAGGAATATATTGGTGCTGAGTGACTTCTGTTTATCAGAAAAATTTTAACTACCAAATTTAACTACTACCCTTTACCACCTTCAAGTATTTAAGCAAGCTCTTGTCTTTATGTGCTTTTTTTCTCACGTATAAAATGAAAATTATAGTACCTAATCCATAAGAGTTTTGTAAGAATATGGCTATATGTATAAAATACCTAGTTCAGGGGCTGGCTCAGTTGGTAGAGTGTGCAACTCTTGATCCCAAGGTTATGAGTTCAGGCCTCATGTTGGGTGTAGAGATTACTTAAAAATAAAAAAATAAATGGGAATGCAAGCTGGTGCAGCCACTCTGGAAAACAGTATGGAGGTTCCTCAAAAAACTAAAAATAGAACTACCCTATGACCCAGCAATTGCACTACTAGGCATTTATCCAGGGGATACAGGTGTGCTGTTTCGAAGGGGCACATGCACCCCAGTGTTTATAGCAGCACTATCAACAATAGCCACAGTATGGAAAGAACCCAAATGTCCATCGATGGATGAATGAAGAAGACGTGGTATATATATATACAATGGAATATTACTCAGCAATCAAAAAGAATGAAGTCTTGCCATTTGCAACTACGTGGACGGAACTGGAGGGTATTATGCTAAGTGAAATTAGTCAGAGAAAGACAAAAATCATATGACTTCACTCATATGAGGACTTTAAGAGACAAAACAGATGAACATAAGGGAAGGGAAACAAAAATAATATAGAAACAAGGAGAGGGACAACACATAAGAGACTCTTAAATATGGAAAACACAGAGGGTTACTGGAGGGGTTGTGGGGGGGGGATGGGCTAAATGGGTAAGGGGCATTAAGGAATCTACTCCTGAAATTGTTGTTGCACTAATACTAACTAATTTGGATGTAAATTTAAAAAATAGAATAAAATAATTAAAAATAAAAATCTGCTGGATTTTAGAAGCCAAAAAAAAAGAACATTTTTTTAACTATGATGCTCTGAAGTACCAAAATCTGTATTTATGTTATCAGCACAAAACAAATCATTTTAACTTCATTTTAACTACTGAATCAACTGATATGTCTTCCAGTAATGTCACTTTTGAGAGAATTAACTTGTGAAAGCTTTCTTTTCTTCCATGAATTGGATGAAAAATGGAATCAGTGTTAAAATTCACTGGTTCCTATTTCGAGGAAGTGACGATATTGACATAAAAGTGACATCACCGAGCAAATGCCTTTTTGCTAATGCATTAATACCTATCAGTTCATTCTGTGTACATACACAAGAAAATATGAAGTCATAACAAGCAAAAGTAGTATTCATGAAGAAGAGTTATTTAATCTAAAAGAAAAGTCATGTCACTAAAGTGATAGGCAAATTGACCTTTGTAAATACAAGTGTTAAATCATTGTCTTTGGTCACCGTCCTAAAATAATAAGTTCTGAAATGGGGAAGCTTCTTAAGCAGATTTGTGTTCTCTGCTATCTATATTATCAGTGTTATCACTTTGGTGCCATTAGTGGATGGATGGTAAATGTTCACAAACATTTTAAGTTAAACATGGAATGTCAACAATACTGAATAACAAAAATGCATTCATTTTTTCATGAAATATGTGCTTTAGTTTTTTAAACATACTGCTGTCAAAATGACTTAAAAATGAAAATATTACCAAACAATAAAATGAATAGCTATATTTTTACCAAATAAATAAAAATTAAAATCTAAAAGTAAAATACCTAGTTCATGATGGGAGTCAAATAAACTATAATTGTAATTCTAACTCTAGAAGTGCTCCATAGGATGACCCTGGGGCTTGTTTAGAAGTTGAACTAGGCTGGGTTGGCCAGTGCTCAACATTAGAATTTTTTCATTATTTGAATCATATCTACCTACTAGAAACCTGTAGGTTTCCAGAGCACCAAACAATTAAATAGAATTTCATTTGCTGCTTGCTTCTTTAGCACCTTACTGTTTACAATAAAGAGGGTGTAAATTATCTCACAGGTCACAGAACCAATACATAGTTGCAATCGAGAATGGATAATCCAGCTTTAGCTCTAATGCAGAACAAACTTGAGCTATGTCCCATTACTTAATGTAAATAGTGAACAGACTTATGCATTATGAGCAATTAACTATAAGACTCTTCCTTAGAGTACAGAATGAGTACTTTACTATTACCATCAAGTAAAATTTACAATGAGGTTAATCTGATGCGTATTTAATGATATATGTATTTGTTACTGTGCTGCATGATAATTAGGCCTTAAACGTTAAGCTGTTTCCATAAATGACTAATTGGTTGTTTTTACATAGCAAAACACATTTTTTAGTGTTTGTCTCCTCACTTTATTATTTTTCTAGAATCTATAATCATGCCAAGGACAATAGTTTTCCATGACTCTACTGTTTAATCACACACACACACACAAACACACTTTCAAAATGAAACAGCAAGGTTCTCCCAATTTGGTACTAAAAATAGCTATTGCTCAAGTCTTTCTATATATATTTTCTCGTTTTAGTTCTTAAAAGCCCATTAAGAGAGGTGTTGTTACTTCCATTTTACTGATGCAGAAACTGATGTTCAGAGCAGGCAGCATACTAGAGATTCAAACTTCTACCTCCAACTTGTAAGCACTACTTTTTACAACCTCAGAAGGTAAGGTGATGGATCCCAACCAAGATATGTAAAGATTTTTGAGAAGTGGACTGGCTCCTGAGAAATACCGAGTACATATAGCATATCCAAAGGGAGAATGAATCCTCCTGAAGGAGGGAGGGGTTAGTTAGTAATGGAAGAGTTGAAGCCTATGGAGGCTGACTTTCTGAGTGTCCATTCAAGGAAAAGAGTCTTGGCCAATGAATTTTATGCATAATCACCCTGTTACAGGCTGCTATATTGTAGAGATATTATACCAGCCTAATGCCAATGAATATTTGAAATTTAGAACTTAACCCGCTAGTTCTGATTCCTTAAGAAAGAATTAGTATAGGGGCTAAACTAGTGTTTCTCAAGATTTTTATCATTATTTTCAGCCCGAAAGAGCCTTCTTAACACTTTTTTCCCTAATTGCTTCTTCCCCCAATGAAGTTCTAATACTACAGATCTGCCAGATAGACACCTGTTTATATATTAAAACATATATATATATATATATATATATATATATATATATATATATATATAGTATATAAAAGAGTAAGATTTTTTTTCTGCCACTCAAGAATAAGATTTTTTTCTCTCCCATTGAGAGTGCAAACAATTATACATGAATAAATGCAGCTTCCCATACAGGCTTACCTTCAGGTTCAGGATATGCCAGTTATACAGAGGATAGTATTTTTGTACATATGACAATCATATTGCTAGTTGTAATTGATAAATTTACATATGAGCTTGGTTAGGGTAAACCTGCTGCTAAATATTGGGACCATTCTCTGTGTGTGGAAAAGTTGGGTTTCTAAGCCTATAAAGCAGCCTGAGAGGCCTTCTGACAGTCTGCTAGTCTTCTACAAGTCAACCTACAGAACATATCTTTTTATTTGAAACTTCTAGAACATTCTTATGTGTTCATTTCTCTACTTTGTAAATATTATTTAGCCCTATTCTAGGCCAAGGACTGCGCCAGGACTAATAAAATGGTCTCTGCTCTCAAAAAGATGCTCATTGTCCAGTTGGGGAGACAGATATACATAAAAATAATTGCGACATAATACATGCTGGAACAGAGATGTGCTAGGTACACTAAGGGCTCCAAGGAGAGACTCACCAATTATAGGGAGAATTAAGGTGTAAGTCTCTGGGAAGTGGTGAGTTAAGTCTTGGAGAAGAGTGGGAAGGAAATTCCAAGTAGAAGGAATTATTCAAAGGCCACAGCATGAAATAGGGTGGCCAGTTTGGTCTATATGACTGGAGTACAGAGAGCAAGAAGGAGGGCCACTGTACTTGATGTTATATGGGTAGACAGAGGTCAGACTGTAGCAGGCTTTGTACTTTACTCAGAGACTATGGAAAGCCAGTGAAACATTTTGAATTGGGAAATAACGTTATCACTCATCTGGGTTTTAGACCTGAATATCTCTGGCAGTGATGTGGACTGAAAAGTAACAAAATGAAAGGCCAGGGGTTTTAGCAGTCCAAGTAAGGGATGATGAGGGCTTGAACTAGCTCCATTAGAATGAGGATGAAGAAGAAGAAATGGAATGGACTTAAAGTGTTTAAGAAGCAATTAATGGATTAGGGGAGAAAAGTGAGAAGTAATAGAATTAAAGATAATTTTCAAATGTCCAGCATGGTTGACTAGATGGATGATGGTGCTGTTTACCAAGAAAGGGACCATCAGGCAAAGAGCAGACCTGAAGGGGAAAGGGCAGGCTTTGTTCTGGATATGTTGAGTTTGAGGTGTCTGTAGGATGTACAGGTGACCTTCACTAGGCAGATTCAAAAGCTAAAGGAGAAGTCTGGGTCAGATACACAGATTAGGGAGTTAGCACAAATTGCTGGAAATTTTGAAGCCACGGGAGAGGATGAGATTGCCTGAGTTCATTGAATAGAAAAAAGAGAAACTATGGGTAAAGAACAGAAATTTGGATGACAACAGGTAAGACACAGAGGAAGAGCCCACGATCCAGAAAGGGAGAAGCAGATGTAAGAGAAGTGGCAATAAAGATGGGAGGTTGGGGGTAGTCAGCAGAGCATTATTCAGACCCTGTAGGCCCTAAAAACTGAAAACGTGGTGCTTCTCATTTAATTTTAAATAAAAATATTGGGGTGCCTGCCTGGCTCAGTTGGTAGAGCATGCGATTCTTTTATTTTTTTATTTTTTATTTTTTATTTTTAATTTTTAGAGAGCAAGAGAGCCCACGAGCAGGGGAGAGAGTCAGAGGGAGAGTGAGAGAGAACCCCAAGCAGGCTCCATGCTTAGCATGGAGCCTGATGTGGGGCTTGATCCCATCACCCTGGGATTGTGACCTGTGCCAAAATCGAGAATAAGACACTCAACTGACTAAACCACCCAGGCACCCCAAGCATGCAATTCTTGATCTTGGGGTTGTAAGTTGGAACCCCACTTTGGGAATAGAGTTTATTTGAAAAATTTTTTTAATCTTTAAAATAAAAATATTGTAAGATATAAAGTATGTGTAAGGGGAGTCCAACAAAGTTCTAATTTTTTCCTTTGGTGACCTCTCTGCTTATATATTCTTTACTATTATTTTGCTGCCCCTGACTTGTTAGTTCCCTAAGTACACGTTTATTTACCTACTCAGTAATCTAGGAATATAGCACTAAAGTGCATCAAAGAAAATGAATTCAACAGTGCCAAATATTACAGAGAAGCCAAAGATAAAGGTTAAAAAAATTCTCTTTGGGAAAAAAAAGGTACCAGTTATACAAGCATATGGAAAGACAGATGTAACAGAATAAAATGTATAGAAGTATACCAAAATAAATATAGAAATTTAATATATAATAAAGGTATGCTACTGAATAAGTGGTCCAGACAATTGGATAACAATCTGGAAAAAATAAATGCCAGTGTGTACCTCACATCAAGATAAAATCCAAATGGATTAAATATTTAAATAAAAATATAAAAATTAAAAGCAGAAAATATGAGAAAATTCCTTTAGAATCTTGACACAGCTGCAGAACTAGGGACATGATGTAAGTTAAACAGGCATGGTCCCCTGTTCTTAGTGTAGCTCACCTATGAGAGAGGCTCCCATCAAATGCCACAGGAAAACAATTACAAACAGATGAATACCACGGAGGAAATTTACACCATAAACCTAATGGAGTTTGGGAGGTCAAGGAGGGCTCTATGAAGTAGGTGGCTGTTAAGCCAATATCTGAAAGATGAGTAGGAGTTAAATAGGCAAACAGTAGTGAAGGAAGGGGAAGGCGGAGGCTAAGGGAGTGGAAACAGTGTATGAGGCACAGAGAACATCATAGTCTCTGAGACAAGCGGAAGGAAGCCAGGCCACTGTGGCCAAAGCTAGAGTATGGGGAACAATGCCGGGAGATGAGGCTGGAGAGGAAGACAGGCTAGACTATTTAGGGCCTTAGCTGTCTCCTTAAGGATTTTGGGCTTTGTCCTGATAGCAGTGGGAAGTCACTGGATAGTTTTTAGCAGAAGAGTAACACGATCAAATTAGCATGTTGAAAAGCTCATTCTGGCTACAGGGTGGAGAACCGCGTGCAGATTAAAGAGAGGCAAGAGAGCAACCATGGGGAAATAGAGGCTCTTGTGGTAGTTTAGGCCAGCAATGTGCTCCTTAACCTACTTGTTTTCCTAACATTACTTTAGCAGAAGACAGAGCCTTTATTCTTATGTAGTAGAGGTGTAGGATGGATGTGGAGGAAATGTTAGCTATTGCTACTATCTGCAGTTAGAGGATAAGAGGTATCCTTTTAATCCTTAATCCCCCAGGAAGAATAAGTGGGTAGGAGACAAAGACTTTCATTGAAAGTATAGATATGGGAAATCATTTCCTATCTAGGTGGGAAGAAGGAAGCTGAAAGGGTAAACAGTGACAACACAGAAAAGGAGGCCACGCTTCCCTAATGTGATGTTACTCTGGCACATGGATTATGTTCTGTCAAAAGTCCATCTTCCCTGTGCTTAGGCAAATAAAAATGTTGGGCAAAGATTCTTTATGGTTTACCCTGGAGAGCTCTGTGCTTTTTAGTGGAAAATAGACCAAAGAGTTTAGCTATTGCTGCTGCATGTTGCAATTCTTTGCAACACTATGGAGTCCTTACAAATGTCTAGGAAAAAAATACCTAAATAAATCATTCTGAAATTGAACCTGTGCATTACTTAGCTGTTTTAATTTCAGAATAAGACAATGACAGGTAGTAGTAGCTTTGTGAGACCTGCTTTTTTTCTCTTCCAGCCATAAAGAATTGAATAGGGTGGGAACATTCTGACAACCCAGCTACCTTACTTTGTCATGTATGCGTTGGCAAAGCAGAGTCCTTCAAGATGGGAGTCCTTGAAATCCTTCTAAGAAACATGTTCAGTTTTGTGGGAGTTTTAAGTGTGTCAGATAGCTTTTTATTTTTTAACTTATTTTTATTTAAGTTTATTTATTTTTGAATGGGGCAGGGGTGGGGTGAGGCAGATGAAAGAGGATCCCAAGTGGGCCCTATGCTGACAGCAGAGAGCCTCAAATGGGCTCAAACTCATGAACCATAAGATCATGACCTGAGCTGAAGGCAGATGCTTAAGTGAGCCACCCAGGCGCCCCTCAAATAGCTTTTTAAATGCAGTCATAGAAGGCAAAGTCAAAACAAATTCGTGGAGCCAAATGGGATTTCCAGAGCTTCAGAGCCTGACAGTTGTTTGTTTATGTGTAAATCTGCATGTTGAGGAATAACATCTTAGAAATACACTTTTGATCATAACATGTTTCACAAAGGATTAGTGTCCAAAAATATGGCCAAGAATACAGACTTCTATAACTCAATAAAAATGACTAACTTGGGTGCCTGACTGGCTTAGTCAGTAGAGCATGCAACTCAATCTCAGGGTTGTGAGTTCAAGCCCCACGTTGAGTTTAGAGATTACTTAAAAATAAAATCTTAAAAAAAAAAAAAAGGGCTAACAATCCAAATGAAAAAAGGGAAAGGTTATAAGCAAGCAGGAGAAAACCTGGGGATGCATTCAGTGTCTCTTCTGTTGAATGTTTGATTCTTCTAGGGAGCAATAAGGACTTTATAGTATAGTCTGCACTGTTACTCTTCTTTTCTGGTACATTAGGGAGAAGTAGTGACCTGAATAAATCCTTGGAGAGTCTTCTAGGAATCATCTTATTATGTGGATACCATGACACTATACCTCTAAACATATTCTTCTCCATCCTATTTCATAATAATTTTAGAAAATAGATTTAAAATAGAATGTGACTGTTAAGAATGCTTTTTCCCCCCTTTAGGCCAGTAATATGTACAGACTTCACATTTGCTTGCATTTGCTTGTTTTACATTTATTTATGCCCACTTTTTTCAGAGGACGAAGTTAGTAACTTCAGCCACTGGGTGGCGCAAATTCACAAGTCTGGTAAAAGTTTGTGCATTACAACCCATGGCTCACCCATTGCTACATGGTACCACATTAAGGAAGTTTAGTTAGAAAAAAAGGCTTTGGAAACCTGAAATTTAGCTATAGGTATGGGTCCAAGTTCCCTAGGAATTCAGATTAAAGGAAATTTCTGCTATTAGATGCCTGGTAAGTCAGGTCACTAAATAAGGAAAGGAAAAAGAAAAGTGATAGAATAAGAAACAGAGAAAGAAAGATGAAGAGATAAATATGAGAGAAAAGAATATAAGTTCAGAGAGATGAATTCAAATGTTACCAACAATTCTAGGATGGGCTCTCATTGGTTTGCATCTACCTGGTAACCAAAAGCAGTTTTGATTGAAAATAAAGATACCTCAAAAAAATAAAATAAAGATTACCTTGTTTTCTTCTAGAAAGTTATGCTACCCTCAGCTATCCATTTAGTGGTATGACATTATCAACATTTTTTTTGAGTGTCTGCTATGAATATAGTGCTTTGTTGGTTGGATTCAAAATAATACAGACAAGGGGCGCCTGGGTGGCGCAGTCGGTTAAGCGTCCGACTTCAGCCAGGTCACGATCTCGCAGTCCGTGAGTTCGAGCCCCGCGTCAGGCTCTGGGCTGATGGCTCGGAGCCTGGAGCCTGTTTCCGATTCTGTGTCTCCCTCTCTCTCTGCCCCTCCCCCGTTCATGCTCTGTCTCTCTCTGTCCCAAAAATAAATAAAAAACGTTGAAAAAAAAAAATTAAAAAAAAAAATACAGACAAATTAACACAGCAACTACAGGCCTTAAGCATAAGAACTAGACAGTGTACATAAAAAGATAAATGGTGACTCAGGGCAGCATGGGGGCCATCTTGTGAGCTCCAGAAATAGAATCATTTCTGAGAGGGGAGGGGAAGTATGGATGCAGGAGTGGAGGATCAGAGGGGGAGGGAGGGAGGGGCCATAAGACTGTCAACCTGTCCAAGGCAAAGAAAAAAAGGATTCCTAGCTCCTAGTCATAAGTACATACAGCAACTCTTCCTTGGAACATGGCTATTTCTGGACATAAACATAGGAAAAATGCTCAAGGTCAGAATCTGCTAAACACTGCTTAATGAAGCTCTAAAGTAAGAAGGGTGGGGATAGAGAATGATTAGGATAGAGCCCTCCTTAAGTCCCTCTCTAATTAGTAACTGAGAAAAGGAGGGGTGCTCAGGGCCTGCTCAAGGCCTTTCTCAGGTCCAGAGAATAGGTCGCTTTGATTTTTGAGATCACAGGTATATAAATGAATCATAGGTTAAAAATGGAGAAACGGGGTGCCTGCATGGCTCAGTCAGTTAAGCATCCGACTTCTGATATCGGCTCAGGTCATGATCTCACACACAGTTTGTGGATTTGAGCCTGTGTTGGGCTCTGCACTGACAGTGCAAAGCCTGCTTGGGATTCTCTCTCTCTCTTCTCTCTCTGCCTCTCCCCCGCTTATACTGTCTCTCTCTTTCTCTCAAAGTAAACTTAAAAGAAATTTTAAAGTGAAGAAACAGCAAAACAGGGATATAAAATTGTTGTATATTTTAAGTCTTTATATTGAACAAAGTTATGCTTTTAACACACGGTCGCAACTATTAATGTGATTCAGCAATACCTTTAAAAGTTTAAATTGGAGGTTTCTGTGAATGTGCCTTCTCTGTCCTAAGCAATTACCCGCCTCAATCTGTGGGCCTGTCAGAAAGTATTGGGGTTACTTAGGCCCTTCAAAAAGGTGGAATGACTTCCAGCCTTCTCAACTTTAAGACTTGAAAAACAGCATGACTTAATACTTGTGCCAACTAGGGTACCTGGCTGACTCAGTTGGTAGAGCATGTGACTCTTAATCTCAGAGTTGTGGGTTCAAGCCCCATGTTGGGTGTAGAGATTTCTTTAAAAGTAAAGAAAGAAAAATCTAGGGGCTGGCTCAATCAGTAGAACATGTAACTCTTGATCTTGGGGTCATGAGTTTGAGCCACATTTGGGCATAGAGATTACTTAAAAAATAAAAATAAAAAAAATACTTGTGCCAACTAGAAACATTCCAGTAATATGTTAGTCAAAAAAGAGGAACAGGTTTAAAAAATAGTTTTTTATGTTTATTTACTTTTGAGAGAGGGAGAGAGAGAGAGAAGGTGAGCAGGGGAGGGGGAGACACACAGTCTGAAGCAGGCTCCATGCTCTGAGCTGTTAGCGCAGAGCCCAATGTGGGGCTTGAACTCACGAATGGTGAGATCATGTCCTGAGCCAAAGTCAGACACTTAACCAACTGAGCTACCCAGGTGCCCCAAAAGCAGAACAAGTTGAGAATGGTATGCAGAATAAGATATTTGTGAATCATGTCTTTTATATGTATGTGTATATATTTATAATATCTATAAAGAGATGTGTCAAAGTATTAGCTAGTTATCCCTGGGAGGGAGGATTAGGTATGATTTCTTGTTTTGTTTTTTTTTTTTAATTCTTTGGCCTTCCAGTATTTCCTAAAAATTTTTATAATAAGAATGTACTTTAATAATCAAGAAACAATGTGTGGTAATGTAATGAGAATGAATTTGCAATAAAAGTCGTGCTGATTTGGGGCACCTGGGTGGCTCAGTTGCTTAAGCGTCCGACTTCGGCTTAGGTCATGATCTCATGGTTTGTGGGTTTGAGTCCCACATCAGGCTCTGTGCTGACAGCTCAGAGCCTGGAGCCTGCTTTGGATTCTGCGTCTCCTTCTTTGATCCTCCCCCATTCACGCTCTGTATCTCAGTCTCTCAAAAATAAATGTTAAAAATCGTGCTGGCTTGTTACTTCCCAGAGGAATAATTGGCATTCCTTAGAAACAGTGTTTTATTGAGTCTAACTGAGCCTCTAGTGGTGACAGGGAGAACCATGCCTTGCTGTGAAAGGATCTACAGACTAAAATTCACATCCCAGAGTCCATGTGAGAGTTCTCCCTTCCCTTCTGTCTCTCCCATCTCTCAGGTGTTTTTTTTTTTTTAATTTTTAAATGTTTATTTATTTTTGAGAGAAAAACAGAGTGTGAGTGGGGGAGGGGCAGAGAGAGAGAGGGAGACACAGGATCCAAAGCAGGTTTCAGGCTCTGAGCTGTCTGCACAGAGCCTGATGTGGGGGCTCGAACTCATGAGCTGTGAGATCATGACCTGAGCCAAAGTCGGACACTCAACCAACTGAGGAGTCACCTTGGCACCCCACCCACCATCTCTCAGTTTTTAAAGATCTCTACTGGTAATTGGGATTCAAAACTGTTAACTAATTAGGGAGTCAGAAAATCCTCAGAGGAACCTTGCATTGTTGGAGGAAACCAGTTGTTCCCAAAGCAAAATAAACCATTTTTATTCCATCAGCGGATTTTTTTTAAGTGTATTTATTAGAGAGCGAGAGCTTGAGTGGGGGAGGGGCAGATTGAGGGAGAGAGAGAGAATCCCAAGCAGACCCCACACTGTCAACACAGAGCCTGATATCTGGCTGACCAGGGTAAGATCATGACCTGAGCCAAAACCCAGAGTTGGATGCTTAACCTACTGAGCCACTCAGGCGCCCTCCCTCAGTGAATTTCTATAAAGTCAGTACAGATGTTACCCAATTATACTCTTGCAGAAGAGTTAAGAAGGGTAAACTTTGCTACAGTTTTTGCCTCCTGGGGAACCTCATGTTTCTGGGTTAAAGGATATTCTGCCGTGGGTGAGTCTGGGAAGGGTGAAGATGAATGTAGGCATCCGTCCTAGACCAAAAGCTTCTCAAGTATAGAATATTTTTTTAATCGTCCTTCCTGGTGGTGTGGGGAAGGAGCAAGCTTCCCCTCCCCTGCCCCCTACCATCTCATGGTTAGACGGAGCCACAGATGGCAGGATAAACTGGAGGCGATGTTATGAATCAGTGGTGGGATGCAAATAACATACTCACTTATCCAAACAGCAGCCCCAGTGCTCTGTCTACCTACTGTATTTGCAAAACTTTCATTTTCCATGCTTTGTATCTGTTCCATCTCTTCCAGGATCCGCTTGAATCTCAAATCAGGGCTCAGGACAAGATATTTTCCCTTGTTGGTATTGTTTTGAGAATCACTTTTTTGGACGGTACTTGAAGTGAAAGAGAGAAGGATACAATTTGTGTGTGGTTTTTATCAGAGAACTAAGAAAACAGAATTAACTTAGAAACACAGGTACATTTCACCAAAGTGAAATGGAATGGTTTCAAGACACTTATAATAAAAGCAAAACAACAGTTTATCCCTCCTGGTGTTCCTTTTTTTTTTTTTTTTTTTTTTTTTAACCTGTTCCCTTTAACATCAGCTGGTCCTGCTTCCTCACCAGACTCTTACTTGAGCAGGTCAGACTTTCTCAGAGGCTTTGTAAGAAAGATCATCATAGTTGTCTTGCTCTGGAATCCTTGTTCAAAATATACACAGCTCACCATTACATGTAGGGTGTAATGTCAGGCCCACTTGGAAGAGTTGTGGATTATCAGGAGACCTCACATGTGTCCTATTTGTATGCAGTCCCTGAGCCCCTTGGGGATGACTTAGAAGGAGGACTTCTGGAATGCTCAGGGTTATACTCCCCTCACCAGTGTGTGGATAGCTACATGTGGTGGCAGAGGTTAAGGCATAACCCTATGAACATCAGCTTGGGAACACAGGAACCCCCCACCCTAAGCTGGTTGAGAGCCAGTGAGCATGAAATGAACTGTGAGGTTAACAGAGGAGTTAGTGAACTGTACCACACTAGTGGCTGCTTTGCCCGCTTCCTTGGAGGCTATGTTTAAACCTTTTGTCAAAGAGAGCAATGGGTCCATTCATAGTGCTCAGAGGGAAGACTTTTTGTTCTCATTGGATGGGATGAAAAGATACCCAATTTTGGTGGATGGACAGAGTGAATCTCAGAGGCTTGTGACTAAGTCAGTAGCAATGGCTTGAGAGTAAGTCTGACTGCTAAGCCCAGGCTCCTTCTTCATTGGTGTGGCATTGCTGTTTGCTTGTAATGTCCTCGCTGAAGATACGAGTGTAAAATTCAGAAGAACCTGCCGACATTGGTTAATAATAGGGAGAAGTCAGTGTAGTATCCTCCATTCAATGTGTGAAGCAGAGAAGAACTTTTCAGAAGTATGTCTCATGGATGACAGTGATCCCTGCAGCTCTCTTTGGACTTGATGACTTGGGAGCATCTCATCCAACCTAGAGATTGAAAGGAAATATGAGAGATAAAGAAGAATGCAAATGGGTATTTCTTCATGTACCAACAAAGAGATGGCTTAATACAAAACCCCATTTAATTCCAAGTACACATCATTTTCCCTTTTTGTTAGCCAGTAATTCTACAAAAAGTTATTGTATTTACACTGAGAAAGTATCAGCAAGGCGCACTTATGCATGAGAACCTACAATTGGTTGGGCCCTATAAGCCTCTAGCAAAGAGCCCATCCACCCCTTGCTTAACCTGTTTGCCTTGAATGGAAAAGGCCCTGAGTGTGGATCTACTTTGGATCCCAGATGTACAGGGATTCTACTTCATTTCTTGAATCAGACCCACAAAATCTCACTGTTTGAAAAGAGACAGATCTGAGTCTCTGTGGACCAAATATTTTTTACTAATCCCATTCTATTCTTGGTATATCTGATTCCATGTCCCATCTGATTTTCTGTGTACTTTCTAGATGCTTAGCTATTATGAATATAGACTATGAGCCTCTTAAATATAGGGAACTTGGCACATAGAAGGCTTTCAGTAAATTTCAGTATAGGACTAAAAGACCCAGATTTTAGTTCTGTTTCTACGAGCTGTGTGTCACATAAACCTCTTTGAGCCTGAGTTTAAGTATTTTTTTTTTTTAACATTTTTTATTTATTTTTTTGGGACAGAGAGAGACAGAGCATGAACGGGGGAGGGGCAGAGAGAGAGGGAGACACAGAATCGGAAACAGGCTCCAGGCTCCGAGCCATCGGCCCAGAGCCTGACGCGGGGCTCGAACTCACGGACCGCGAGATCGTGACCTGGCTGAAGTCGGACGCTTAACCGACTGCGCCACCCAGGCGCCCCAACCTGAGTTTAAGTATTAATAAAATGTTGATACCTACTCTATCACAGTTTTTGTGAGGCTCAAATGAGGTAATGTCTATAAAATTGCTTATTCTTTTTATTAATTCCTTTATCATTTAGTAGCTTATTTTGTTGATGAGAGAAATTCAATCCATGTTGCTACTGCATGGTTATCTCTAACTCTGGACTAGACTTTTGATTACCGTTCAGGCCTATATCTTCCAGTGCTTAATAGAAATGATAATGCAGATTAAATAACTGAATATACGTCATCTGATTAAATCATACTAATTTACATTAGCTCATCATCCAAGATTAGCAGAAACAGAATTATAGAAAATATTAACCTACACCAGAGCTGACAAGTAAGTTGGCATTGGGTACCTGAAGCACTGTGATAAGAAATATTCTGATACCAGGGTACCTGGGTGGCTTGTTCGGTTGAGCGTCCGACTTTGGTTCAGGTCATGATCTCACAGTTCGTGAGTTCAAGCTCCGTGTCGGGCACTGTGCTGACAGCTCAGAGCCTGGAGCCTGCTTTGGATTCTGTGTCTCCCTCTCTCTCTCTGCCCCTCCCCTGCTCACGCTCTGTCTCTCTCAAAAATGAATAAACTTAAAAAATATTTTTAAAATATTCTGATAGCATGCCTAGGTGAAAAGAGTGTTGTGCTTGAATTTTATTTTATTTATTTTTTAATGTTTTATTTATTTTTGAGAGACAGACTCTGAGCATGAGCAGGGGAGGAGCAGAGAGAGAGAGATGGAGACAGAATCTAAAGCAGACTCCAGGCTCTGAGCTGTCAGCACAGAGTCCGATGTGGAGCTCGAACCATGAGGTTATGACCTGAGCCAAAGTCAGATGGTCAATTGACTGAGCCACCCAGGAGCCCCTGCTGTACTTGAATTTTAAAGATTGAGATATAATTTACACATAACATTGTGTAAGTTTGTGTACAACATGTTGACTGCATACCTTTATATACTGCAATATGATTACCATTGTAACAGTTCTATTATGTTATATAATTATTGGTTCTTTTTGTGGTAAAGACATTTAAGATCTAGTCTGTTTGCAATTTTGAAGTATATAATACATTATTGTTGACTGTAATCACTATGCTATGTGTTAGATCTCCAGAACTTATTCAGCTTCTAGTACACTGTGCTGGATTATTTGTTTAAAGTTTTAAAATTTATTTTGAGAGAAAGTGAGCAGGGCAGAGGCAGAGAGAGAGAGAGAGAGAGAGAGAGAGAGAGAGAGAATGAATGAGCATGGAGCCTGACACAGGGCTCGATCTCACAAACTGTGAGATCATGACCTGACCTTAAATCAAGAGTTGGATGCTTAACTGACTGAGCCACCCTGGCGCCCCCATCTTTAATTTTAAAAGTATCAGAGACCTCATCTTAGCAAGGATTGTGGATGTTGTAGAGAAGACACACATCACTGTCTAGAATTGAAAGGCTGAGTACACTTCTGGCAGGGAAACTGGCTTTAAAGCAGCCATGCTGAAAGAGTGGTGTTGTGTCTGTTTTAGACCCCAGAGGGCAATATGAGCTTATGATGCTGTCAGGAAACCCAAGGGCTGGGAGGAAAGAAGCTGCTTTGCTAAGTATTCAAACTTTGCAGTGCAGTGGTTCCTAAACTTTGTTGTATATATGAGTGTTATCTAGGAGCAGGGATGGATACGTATGCTGTGGGTTCTGAACTCATAAAATTTGAGGGTACCCTTTTTAAAGAAAAAGAATACAAATTTTAAAAATACAAAGTTAGATACAAGCTTTATACAAGTCCCATGGGGCCTGAAGTTTAAGCTTCATTAATTTCACAGTAAATCCACTTCTACTTAGGGAGCTTGTTAAAAATCTTAAAAGTAAAGGGGCGCCTGGGTGGTTCAGTCAGTTGAGTGTCTGACTTTGGCTCAGGTCATGATCTCATGGCTCATGAGTTCAAGTCCCATGTCAAGCTCTGTGCTGACAGCCTGGAGCCTGCTTCGGATTCTGTGTCTCCCCCTGTCTCTGCCTCTCTCTTGCTCTCTGTGTCTCTCTGTCTCAAAAATAAATAAACATTAAAAAATATATTTTAAAAAATCTTAAAAGTAAGATTCCTGGCCCCACTCTAGACATTCTGATTGATTGTAGCTGAGGCTCAGAAATAATGTATTTTCAATAAGTACCCTATTTTGTTATGGCTGGGCTGATGTCTGTTTTTTTTTTTTTAATTTTTTTTTTAACATTTGTTTATTTTTGAGAATCAGAGACAGAGCATGAGCATGGGAGGGGCAGAGAGAGAGAGGGAGACACAGAATTCTAAGCAGGCTCCAGGCTTTGAACTGTCAGCACAGAGCCTGACATGGTACTCGAACTCACAGACTGTGAGATCATGACCTGAGCCAAAGCTGAACGCTCAACTGACTGAGCCACCCAGGTGCCCATGGCTGGGCTGATGTTAAGAAAACAAAACAGTAGTACAAATACCTACCTATTTCCTGACACATAAAAGAATTAGCAACATTTGCTTCATAACTGAAACAACTTCCTGTCTCCCAGCATGTGTATATTAACCTCATTTTTTCCCAGCAAAAGACGTAAACCCTACAGAGACCACTTTCCTTCTTGGGTTGAAATTCAAGCTGGGATTCAGCTGCCTCAGGTTCCTGGCCTTCCTTCCTTTGCCTTCTGCACAACCTCTGGCATTGGCATAGCTCTCTGGCTCCTCGGCATTGACCCTGAAGGGAGAAAATGGTGTTAATTTCAGGTGGCTTGTATGCATTTGGTTATTTTCCAAACCTCCTGTCAGGGCATTTAAAGAAAATCATCTTTTTTAAAGAAAATATTCAGTCCCATTGGATCTTTCCTCCTGAGAGAATGTCCAAATACAACAGAGGAAAGGAACTCAAATTTAGCAAGCACCTCCTATGTGCCAGGTGCCTTTCACACAGGATCTTAATTAAAAATGCCATGAGAGGCTAATATCACTAGTCCCATTTTACAGATGAGCCAAATGACATTGGAGAAGTCAAGCAACTTTCTTAAAGCCACTCAGCCTAGTGAGTGTGAGTGGCAGGTCTACTCCAAAGTCCATGCTTTTTTCATTATGCCAACCTGCCTTTGGAACAGAAGAAAGTCTTTATAGATCAAGTCCAGGGACTCCATACATCAACAAACTTACAGGGCATGGGACTTCAAAAATGGCAAACACTATAATGGCGACTCCACTAAACAACAGGGAAACAGCAATCAGAAATTTGATCACAGTACTCCATTTCTGCCTCTTCTCTAGATTCTCCTCTATGTCTAAAAGGAGAGAGATGAGTAGAAGAGGGAGAAGAGAGAACCTGAGAGAGGGAAGTGATTGACCCTCTGACTTGAAGGTCTTCTGGCTCCTCAGATTACTAGGCCCAGCCTGATTCAGAGGCAATAGACTGGATTTCCAGTTCAGACTCAAGAGTCAGGTGTGGGGTGGGCATCATGGGTGCTGCTCTAACCTTCTTTTCAGCCTCTTCGCAATAAGTCACCTTCTCTGGGATTTGAGATTTGTCATAACCAAGTAGGAATGATTCTTGGCATTGCTTTCAGGGAAGGAAGAGGGGTGGGTGCACAGCAGTTCTGAACTTGTCTTTCAACAACTCCCTCTCAGGGTCTCTCCCCTTGTGCTTGACCGACACACTGTATGTGATTAGAAAATCACCTTTCCCATGCTCCTCTTGGCTTTAGTAAGGGATGAGGAGGAACAAAGGTGAATTGGCATTGCTTTTGGGTCAAAAGGCAAACTTGGGGCAAGTGGTTCATATGCATTGTTATTATTAATGTTATATTTACGTTTCTCCTGTTGGAACTGGGATGTAACCTAACCTGAAATCTACAGAATTTGTGTCATGGCCAATTTAGGGAGAGCCATTTCCTAAAAACAGTGCAGATGAAAATATGCTCTTGGTTGTTGTCCTCACTGTAATGATGCTTAGTGTTTAAATGTTGTCTGCCTGTACATGCAATTGCTGGAATCACCTACCACACAAATACAATTCATTCTGTCCCTAAATCTGGCTGCAGGCTCACTTGTGTGGAAGTAAAAGCTTATTAATGGTGTCAAACTATTTCTGGGATCTTCTTTATAGAGAAGGTGATTTTTTTCCATAAGAAATGGAGTGATTTTTCTAGTGTAAACTCCATGTAACTTCTCAACCCCCCAAAAAATCCTAGAAGACCCAAACTTATGTTGGGGCTAAAAATGTTTCTTTTCCTTTCTGTTCTTGTCTCACCCCTACTTATTCTGTACCTTGTTTCAAAGGGCTAGAAAAATCAATATTTGTAGTTTTCTCTCCTTCTTTATTCCCAGGAGTTATGGAGGTGGTGGTGGGAAAAGTCTCTGATGCAGTCCCCATCACTTCATAGACCTTACATTGGGATGTCCCTGGTAAACAAGCTATAAAACAAGAAAGAAGCAATGAAAAGACAACCAAGAAAACTTCATCCTGCCTTTGCTGTACCTGACAAAACCTTATCTCTACCCAGCTGATACTAAACTTCTAATGTGGCCCCATTGATCTGTCCATAGGTTTAGGGTGTGGACACAAAATATGCCAAGAATAAATGAGGACAGAGATATGGAGTAAATCCCCATGAGGCTTTGACTAACGTAGGATCAGAGTGAGGGAGTAGACCATACCTTGTTTATCATTCTTCAGCCTGTAATAATAATGATGGAGGGTGTAACACTGTTGAAATTTTTCTCCTTTTTTTTTTTTTTTTAATTTTTTTTAACATTTGTTTTTGAGACAGAGAGAGAGAGAGCATGAACAGCGGAGGGTCAGAGAAAGAGGGAGACACAGAATCCGAAACAGGCTCCAGGCTCTGAGCTGTCAGCACAGAGCCCGACGCAGGGCTCAAACCCATGGACCGCGAGATCATGACCCAAGCCTAAGTCAGACGCTCAACCGACTGAGCCACCCAGGCGCCCCTGAAAGTTTTCTCCTTTAAAAAAGTTGGCTCCAAAGTCCAAGGGATGATGTGAAATACCATAATTTGCCTTAATGACTGCTGCAAGTCTGTCTGACTAGAGTCTAAGTCAACTACTTTGAGAGCAGTTTGGGGAAAGCAGAGAGAACTGGAGGAAGGAAAGACCACCCAGCTTCATGCACTCCTCAATTTCATTCTTTCAGAAAGCAAATATTTTTAAATGCTATCTATTCTGTACCAGGGCTGCTTCAGTACTTTGGCTATATCAGTTGGATGCATTGGAGCAAGGGAACAAGCAACGGGGAGGGAAGGTTGAGGGGAGACTGGGAAACAGATGACAATAAATACAGTAAACCTTATGGTATGTTAGAAGGGAGTAAGTGCTACTAAAAAGAAAAAAGGCATAGCAAGGTAAGGGAGCAGTCTGGGGGAGTGAGTGGGCAGTGGCTGGGCAACCTGTGATACAGGCTGGTTTCGTTGAAAAAATAAGAAGTAAGCCAAGACTTACAGGAGGTGAGGGATTGGCTAAGCACAGGCCTAGGAAAGCAGTGACCTAGGGGGAGTGATGTGGGCCCTGAGGCAGAATGAGTGTGTCTGACATATTATAGTTTTAGAGTAAAAACAAGGAGGCCAGTGAGATTGGAATGGAGTGAGTACAGAGCACTGTAGTAGGGGACGAAATTTCTAAAGGAAATGGGCCTATATCAGGAGACTTGGAGGCTAGTTTAAGGACTTTGGCTTTTATTCAGATTGAATGGGGATCCATCGCAAGGTTTTGAGCAGAGGAGTGATGGTTGAGTTTGTTTTTAAAAGGATCACTAGACTGCTATGTTAGACTATAGGAGGCAAGGGTCAAAGCAGAGTAACCTGTTAGGAAGCTATTGCAGAAATCCAAATGAAAGACGATGGTGACTTAAACCAGCTGTGGAAGTGTTGAGACATGTATGGATTCTGGCTGTTGTCTGGTACTAACTTCACTTGGCTCCAGAATTGACCTACTCCAATTCATACACTGGTTCGTTCCTATTTCATTTTTAATGGTGTCTTATCACTGCTTATTAAGGTCTGTAAGTCCTACTTGACTTTTCTAAATTACTTTCCCAAGTCTTGATTAAGTCCATGTGAAAATGATAGTTGTTGACTTCAGAGGCCAGTGGCCAGAGTACTGGGCACTGCACATGAAATTACAAAGGAAGGAATAGTCCCTGATTTCACTTTAATCAGGAAGACAGTGTTGGCAAAGATAGGCAGAGATGGAGAGCAAACAGGTTCAAAAGGAAAAACGAAATTATATGAAGTATTTTCAGCACGGTGCCAGTCAGTTCTCCGAAGTGATAACGTGTTCATGAGACAGAGGAGATGGAAGATAAACAAATCTCACTTTGGACAAGTCACATAAGTGCCACATGTTTTGGTTTCCTTTCTCTGTAAGATGGTTATAATAAAGTAATTCTTGGTCTACCTATTTCACGGGGTAATGTGAAGATCAGAAACAAAAATGAGGAAGCGTGTGTGAAAACACTTTGCAAACTTTGTGATATTATGACTGAAAGAGAAGGAAAAACCTAGTGATCCTCTAGTAGAACTGTGCCCTCTAGCCACAGGGATAATAGTATTTCAATATGGCATGTCTTCCTACCTCCTTGGAGTCCCTGTTTCAGAGTCTACTTAAATTAGCTTCATCTGTCAGTGTATTTTCAGTTCTGCCTAAGCTTTGA
Organism: Neofelis nebulosa; assembly: GCF_028018385.1. Classification (NCBI taxonomy): domain Eukaryota; kingdom Metazoa; phylum Chordata; class Mammalia; order Carnivora; family Felidae; genus Neofelis; species Neofelis nebulosa. Next base: position 55,266,125 of record NC_080797.1, on the reverse strand, counting down.
AATTAACGTCCATCTATGTTGGCAGTTCTTGTAAGTCTCATCTGTTAGGTAATTGAGCATTTAGGTGGAGGACATCTGTAAATCCAAGCACTCCATTCCCAGTGATGCTGGAGTTGCAGTATTACGTTTTCTTTAGCTAAGGATATTTGAGCAAGACTGCCCCTTTAAGGGCATACAAACTCCAAATGTATGAAATGGATAATTTAGGAGATGAGATGATGCTTTACTTTATCATAAAAGAATTTATGTTAAATAGGGAACATTAGGTATATATATTTAAATGGAAATCTCTCTTGGAGATTTTTCTGTAATAATATAAAGAGCTTATTTGGCAGGCCTTACATAATTCTGTTGAGTTTGTGCTTCAGACCTGAACCTCCCTTTTTATATCTAGAAATTATATCATCTGGCCAAATCTATTCTACAGCTGTAGAAACTAAGCACTGGGAGAAATTAAGTAACTTGTCAGAAATGATCATTAATAACAGAATAAACACTCATTTGGTGATATTCCTTCTATACCCCAGTGTCACATGGGGTTAACAATCATTAGGAGTTAGTTCACACTAATCAAATTCCAAAGAGCCAATCGATATACTAAATCTGTATACTACAGTTTAAAAAAACTTACATAGGAGAGGTGCTTGGGTGGCCCAGTTGGTTAAGTGTCTGACTCTTGGTTTCGGCTCAGGTCATGATCTCAGCGTCATGAGATCCAGCCTCCATTGGGCTCCTCACTGAGCATGGAGCCTGCTTAAGATTCTCTCTCTCCTTCTGCCCCTACCCTGCACTTGTGCACGCCTACTCTCTCTAAAAAATAATAATAATAAAGTAAAATTTAAAAAATTACATAGGAGAATGTATCCATTAAATGATCAGGTAGGATTTTTCTCTTCTAGGTACCTTGTTCTAAATATATAGGTTCTTTTGAAATCTAATTAGAATTTTTTGACTAATACAGAATCTGAGCAATAAGAACTAGATGGTGTAAATTATCAGTGATAAAGACCTAATGAGTCATCTTTCTCCACCAGAAAGAAATTTTAGAATATTTGTAATAGAGGATCTTTTCCTTGGCCAAATTCCATAAACAGTAATAAATAGTCTTCTTCTTAAATTTTTCTACGTTCCATGTTGAACCACGTCTTCTGACGACTAACTGTTGTAGTACATTCTCATCCTTACAGTTTCAAATTCCTATTTTGTTCTGTGCACATGTTCACAAACTGTCTTCTGATTGTTTCTGGGACAGCTTTCTGTGCAGACTGATGTCAACCATAGTGTTGTAATTTTAGAGGGCATCTCTTTTATGACCTTGTATATTTGACCATTTATTTAATTTTTTTTTAAATATTTATTTTTGAGACAGAGAGAGACAGAGCATGAACAGGGGAGGGCCAGAGAGAGAGGGAGACACAGAATCTGAAACAGGCTCCAGGCTCTGAGCCGTCAGCAGAGAGCCCGACGTGGGGCTCGAACTCACGGACTGTGAGATCATGACCTGAGCCGAAGTCGGACGCTTAACCGACTGAGCCACCCAGGCGCCCCTTAATTTTTATTTCTACCCTACTTGGAGTCTGACATCCTGCCATTCAATGTAAGTTTAAATTCAGAATAGGCAGTTTCACATTTTTAAATGAGTGTTATTTCACAAGTCCATTCACAAGTTGGTTGTTTGGAATTCATCATTGTTCCATAGAAATGTGTTGTGAATAACAATTAGGTCTGCAAACTAATCCATAAACATCCATTTAATCTCTTTGACTGACTCACATAGTGCAGGGTATTAGCTTAAATTCTGCATTCAGGAAGCAATCACCATGCCATGAAGGAAGAAGGAAGAAACATACCCAGGGAAAATTTTTGAATTACATCAGGTTGATCTCTGGCGTCCCTCCACCCCCTTAATCTCCCAGGTTTCCTTGTCCCAAATTTCTAAGAAATAGTTCCCTTAATTGCCTGAGTCCTACAATGCACACTATATCCAAATAAAATCCACCCTGTAGAGAGGGCTCTAGACTCCAGAATGACTTAAATTCACTATTATTGATACCTGCCATTGACTTAAGGGGGCGTGTCAACTGTTAGGAGGAAAACAATCTGGTTGAATTACTTTACATGAATATCAAGTGACCAAAACCTCCAAACACTATCAGAATCTTTAAAAAAATTTTTTTTAATGTTTATTTTTGAGAGGGAGAGACAGAGACAGAATGTAAGTGGGGTAGGGGCAGATATACAGGGAGACACAGAATTTGAAGCAGGTTCCAGGCTCTGAGCTGTTAGCACAGAGCCCGACGCAGGGCTTGAACTCACAGACTACGAGATCATGACCTGAGCTGAAGTTGGACGATTAACCAACTGAGCTAGAATCTTTTAACTTTTTAATAAGAGGGTTCCCCTCCCCGCCACATTGTTACCATATGAACTTAGAAAGCACAATCAGGGGAATGAAAACATTTATGTCATGTGAGGATATATAATTTACAGTACCTAGGCCACATCCCAAGAATCCACTTATTTGCCAATCTCTAGTTCTCTAAACAGATTGTAGTTTTTAAAGTTTTTTTTCCCATTATTCTACCTGGGAACCCTCAGTTTCTCTAAAAGTGTCAAGTTTTATTTTTCCAGCAGTGCAACAGTAGCATTGAGGGGATTGCCTATATGTAAAGGGAAACTGCCAAAACCATAAACTACTTGACAGACAGAAAGAATGGGTAGGGGAAGGAAAGGAGGGGAGAGCAGAGAAACTTAAGGCTGATGTCAAGAACCATTCCCCAGCAGTTGAGAGGGAACAGGCGTTCTCACAGTGTGAGTAGAAATGCAAAATGGAGTGACTGCTATGGAGGGTAATTTAGTAATAGCTATCAAACTTTTTTTGAAAGCTTATTTACTTATTTTGAGAGAGAGAGAGCTAGCGATCAGGGAGGGGCAGAGAGAGAGGGAGAGAGAATCTCAAGCAGGCTCCACACTATCAGCACTTTTCACTGTAAATCTGTGCAGTTTAAGTATTTTACGGTCTGCATTCAATATAAATTAAATTCAAATAACCATTCTCAAAAGAAGACCTATCGGGGCGCCTGGGTGGCTCAATCGATTGAGTGTCTGACAGCTCATGGGTTTGAGCCCAGCGTCAGTCTCTGTGCTGACAGCTCAGAGCCTGGAGCCTGCTTCAGATTCTGTGTCTCTCTCTCTCTTCCTGCCCCTCCCCTGCTTGCACTCTGTCTCTTTCAAAAATAAAACATTAAATTTTTTAAAAAAATAAGATATTTAAGATCTGGGCTGGGAATAGGGGAGATGGGCCTCTTTTAAAGGTACAGAGTATCTGGAATGACAAAATGATTTTTCAGAAAGGGCCCATTCGCTACCTTGCATTAGTACATCCCTTCTCACATCCTTTGGGAAGAGCCCAGGCAGCTGTTCCACATGGCAGCTGCTATCTTTGAGTTCGCCGGGGGGGGGGGGGGGGGGGGGGGGGGGGGCGGGAGGGGAAGAAACAAAAAAAAGGTCAGGATTTACAATTTATTGGGTACTCTTTAGAATTACAAGTATTGGAGAGGGAGATGCAAAAGAATACAGTTCCTTCTCATATAACTTGCAATTGGTGAGATCAAACACTATCAAAAAAGATTTTAGGGGCATCTTGGTGGCTCAGTTGGTTAAGTGTCCGACTTTGGCTCAGGTCACGGTCTCGCGGTTTGTGAGTTCGAGCCCCACATCAGGCTCTGTGCTGACAGCTCGGAGCCTGGAGCTTGCTTTGGATTCTGTGTCTCCCTCTCTCTCTGCCCCTCCCCTGCTCGCTCGCTCACTCTCTCAAAAAATAAACATAAAAGATTTTAACAATATACAAGTAGGAGTTAGCCTAGCTCAAAGAAAACTGAGTACCAATCCATTACATTTAGGGGGAAGAAAAGGTAAAATTGATTTAAATGAAATTAATAAGCTAATGAAAAGACTAATCAACCCATTCCTTCAAGCGCTGCTTATCTCTTCTCCTTGCTCTGCCCTCTTATATTAAAATATTTTTTAATTTCATTTATTTATTTGGAGAGAGACAGAGCACAAGCAGGGGAAAGGCAGAGAGAGGGAGGGAGAAAGAATCCGAAGCTGGCTCCACCTGTCAGCACAGAGCCCAACGTGGGGTCGATCTCACAAACTATGAGATTATGACCCAAGCCAAAATCAAAAGTCAGACATTTAACTGAGTCACCCAGGAGCCCCTGCTTTCTTATATTAAAACTCTTGAGGGACACCTGGGTGGCTCAGTCAATTGAGCATCCGACTCTTGATTTTGGCTTCAGTCATGATCCCAGGGTTGTGAGATCAAGTGCCACATCTTGCTCCTCACTGAACATGGAGCCTGCTTAAGATTGTCTCTCTCTCTCCCGCTCTGCGCCTCTCTCCTGGCCTCAAAAAAACAAAACAAAAACAAAAACAAACAAAACAACAAAACCAACAAAACCCAAACCCTTTTGGAAGTTTATTAAAGGTAACTTTGAACAAGGTATCTCTTCAGGTTTCCATGAAACCATTATAGGTCATAGTTTATGCTTTTGGCACATAACTCACAAGGTGTAGTGAGTTTTCTTCATCTGTTAAATGTACTGAACTGCACTTTGAATGCTACATCTTGACTGTTTGGCCTTAACTCTGATTAGGTAATTTCAGAGATGAAATGTTTGGACACTTTGAAAAAAAACATGTTTTAAATAAACAGTTATCAGAGAGCAGCAAATGGTACCATTCCACCCTCCCACCCTTACTCGGACCTTTCCTATCCTAAGAGCATCCCCAACTGTTTGGATGTACCACCTTAGAAAAAGAAAGACAGCATCTTATAAGGGTTATGAATTTGGGAGTCTTAGGTGTTGATAATACTGAAACTGTGACAGCACCCTCCAGTAAAGAAAGCCATCTATCACTGAGAGGACTTTCAATGTTAGTTACATGAATAAGACAGAAGGATGCATCACATTCTCTAAAGACTTCTCAACATGAAACAACTATCTGAGTTAAATAAGTTACAGTCCTGCCTAGAAGAAAGAGAATACGGGGGATGACCGTAAAATATCACCTACTGAATAGTGGCTTTATTTCTATCTGGTAGAATGGACCCGCAAACACATTCTAGGGCTCTCTGGATTTTCTTAGATACGAGGTTACAGAAATGCTTTTCTTTCTTTCTTTCTTTCTTTCTCTCTTTCTTTCTTTCTTTCTTTCTTTCTTTCTTTCTTTCTTTCTTTCTTTCTTTTAGAGTTTATTTTGAGAGAGACAGAGTGAGTGGGGGAGGGGCAGAGAGAGAGAGAGGGAGAGAGGGAAACAGAGGATCCAAGGCTGGCTCAACACTGACAGCAGTGAGCCCAATGCGGGGCTCGAACCCATGAACTGCAAGATTATGACCTGAGCTGAAGTTGGACACACTCAACTGACTGATCCACCCAGGCTCCCTGTTCTTACCTTTCTTGCTAACATCACAGAATATAATGATTAGGCTGAAAACCAAGATGGTATCCATGTTAGCTTGAGCACATGCTTCTTAAATAGCCCCTTAGTTTTCATGCTAGGTGCTCTTACTGCCCTGGAACCAAGTTTGACCCTGGGAGAGTCTGGTTCCACCCTAACTATTTTGCCCCATTCCCTAAGACCTAGTAATAGAGGTGATTGGAGAGAGGACCAAATGTGCCTATTAATGATTGACTCAAAAAGTCTTCCTCTGACTTCACTGCTGGTGCCAACATAAGGAACTGTAATTACCTAGAGGTTTCCCTAGAATGAAGGACATAAACACTCAGTAATAAGGTTTGCAAATGCTTGCAGATGGACACATAGACATTCACGTGCATGCTCACTGACACAGGCTTACAGATTTATACACTGACATTAAGAGATGTAGAGATTTCTATTAAGCAAGGTGATTTCAAGACTAGAGCAGGAAACTAGGACTGAATGAGTTAGTGAATTATATGGGAGAGAGCACTGGACTAGGAATTGATAGAATTGGGTTTTAGCGTAAGCCCTGTTATTAACTATGCCACCTTGAGAAACTTGCTTGAGTTCTCTAAATCTCAGTTTTCTCCTCTATAACTAGAGAATTCCAAACAAATAATCCCTAGAATTTATTCAGTTACATGCATAAACTCGCATTAGCACAAACATACCTACCGAGTTTTTCACATTTTCACACCCCTGAATAGTGAAGTGAGTATAGGTAGACCACATTGCACCATGACTGTTGCATTGAGAGGTGGTGAGGAAGTGCTAAGAACACTGGGAGAGTGATTCTGTCTGAAGTTTGGGAAGGCTTTCCTAGACAGATGACTGTTGTTGAGGATTTTTCTTTTTTTTTTTTTTAAGTTTTATTTATTTGGGAGGGGGGCAGAGAGAGAGAGAATCCCAAGCAGGCCCTATGCTGTCAGCACAGAGCCTGACATGGGGCTTGAGCTCATGAACTGTGAGGTCATGACCTGAGCTGAGATCAAGAGTCAGACACTCAACTGACTGAGCCACCCAGGTGCCCCTGAAAATTCTTCTAAAATTGTGTCTTTTAGCAAAGAGTATATATATATATATATATATATATATATATATATATATATATATATATCTAGTATACTCTGTAGACTTTGTGATAGCATAGATAGGTGGATCATACAACAGAAGTGAAGATCTACTCAGATCCTCTGCCTAAGTCAAGAGTCTTTGCAGTCTTTCTACTCACTGTAAATTTAATTGATTGAAGCCAACATAGGTTGGACTATGTGTAAGAAGGTCCTGGAGCCTGACACTCTGATAATGGTGTGAAGGGAGCTTGAGTCAAGGGACTTTCCATGAGGGAGTTCATGAGATCCAAGGCAAATCAGAATTTAGATATTACCCTGTTTCCTGGCATTTTAATTCAGGTTGAAATCTGGCTGAATTTAGCTCAAGGGAAATCTTGATGGGGAAACAGAATGGAAAGAGGTGTCACCAAAGGATAGCATGTTGCCTGAAATGTGGAAGAAGTGCTGAGCTTTCAACCATGGTGCCTTTCACTTGTTTATTCAACAAGTGCTGTGGCCAGCCACTATTCTAGCAGTGAGCCAGACCAAGTCTGTGTTCACATGAAATGATGGGAAGCAGACTATAAACACAGTTGAAAACAAACTAGTGCAGAGGGCTAATGATAATATACAAATGCAAATACAATATAATTAGAGGTTGTGATAGTTGTGAAGTAGCAAACAGGTGATAAGGTGAAGAACTACTAGCAGAGGTTACATTTAGAGTGGTCAGGGCGGACTTCCCTGAGGAGGTGACATCTGAGCTGAGAAAATCGAGAGGGTAGATGGCATAGAAGCCAATAAAGGAGAGTCTTTCAAGGAAGGAATCAGCTGGTCAAATGCTGTGTTGAGGTTGTGTATAATAAAGACCATATCAGTGCATTTGACAATTTTGTGACAGCACTTGCAGCAGAGTGGCGGAAGCAGGAAAGGGCTGAGAGGGAATTGGAGGTGAAAATGTGTATGTAACTTTTTTGAGATGTTTTGCTATGTAAAGGAGCAGAGAGGCCACTGAGTGGAGGGAACATAAGTGCCTCAGATCTTTATTGTTCCAGAGCAACACTGGAACCTAGAGCATTACTTTTTTCCCTGCTGCAGTTGCCGGATTCTCTTAGCAGAGGGCAGGTGGGTAGGGAGAATAAAGGGGCTCCATTGCCTTCCGTGAGTTTCATGATTTTTGCTTACTATTACCTTAACATGATTACGTGATCCTCTGCTCCCTTTTGGTATTAGACACTCTCCCTGCACTGCCCCCCACCGTCTGTCTATTTGAAGTATTCTATAGATTCATTCTTTCCTAGATGCCACATTAGATGCCAGTGCTGCCGCACCCTTGGAGCAGCGGTAGGAAAATATCTAGGGCCACTATTGTCATTCTGTGTCACAAGGTGGCAGAAGAGCTCACTCTTCCCAGAGGAAACCTCGTGCTTGGACAAAGATAAAGTGGAAGAGTTTTCTTTTACCGATTTTTAGACCCTTCCCTTTTTCTTTTGTGTCTCAAAGGCCCAAAAGTCATCCTGCATGTTGGTGTGGCTATACCGTGGGATACAGAGAAGCAAGAGAGCTGTATTAACAAGGCAAAATACCTGGGTCCCTTTCTGTACTACTAGATACTTTGAGTGGTTTTCAAAGTGTCTGGAGTATATGTGGAGGAGAGGATAATCTCTCTTGATCTCCTTTCCCTACAACAAAGATTTCTAATTTAGGAGGGAAAGAAAGCTGTAACATAGGTAAGTTATCTTTTTTTTTCCCGTTTCTTCTTCTTATTTTTTTTTATTATAAGATTCGAAAGTAAGAATAGTATGAAAGCTCTCTTTACAGAGAGGGGGCATTTGAAAGTAGATGCTCTAGGTAAGTTTTCTGATGTGTGCAGGTAAGAGATGTGATTCTGGAAGATAATGGGAAACTAGAACTGGATGGATCAAACGGTGGGTCTGTGGAAGGAGCATTTGTCAAGAAGCCAAGAGGTTTACTAAGTTCTAGATTAGGGTCTGTAATTGACTGAATCACTGTAAGTTACTTAACTTCTCTGGCCTCTGTTTCAGTTTCTTGAGATGGCTAGACAAGATGATTTTGAAACCTCTTACAGCTCTAAAATTACTATTTTAATGCCATGCTCTGCTTCTCTTTCTTTTAAAGGTGCATGCTTTTGTTTGCTTGGTTTGGTTTATTTTAAATTCTTTTATTGTGGAATGTATCATACATATAGAAGAGTATATAGAAAATAAGTGTAATTTTAATTAATAACAACAGTAATAACAATGAGGACAGCATATAGCCATCGCCCAAATTAAGAAATTAAACATTGCCAGTGTCTTAGAAACTGTTTATTTTCTGATCCCACTCATTTCCCTCCTCCCAATCATTTTTCCAAGGTTTTTAAAAGTTGTCAACTGTATGTGTATCACTAAAAATATACTTTTTTTGCCTGCTTTTGAAGTTATATAAATGGATTCATTCTTTATGTATTTTAAGGTATACTTTTTATTATGTATAACACAAAATGGATATACCTCTCTTCGTGTCCTCTCTCAGTCATTACCTACCTTCAGAGTAACCATTATTCAGATTTTTACCACCACAAATGAGTTTTGCCTATTTTTGAACTTTATATAACCAGAAGCATACTCTTTTGTGTCTGGCTTTTTTTTGCTCAACATTATGTTTTTTTTAATTTTAAAGTATATTTATTTATTTTGAGAGAGAGCGAGAGAGTGAGCATGAGCAGGGAAGGGGCAGAGAGAGAGAGAATTCAAAGTAGGCTCCACACTGTCAGCAGAGAGCCAGACGTGGGGCACGAACTCACCAGCCCTGAGATCATGACCTGAACGGAAATCAAGAGTCGGTCACTTAACCGACTGAGCCTCCCAGGCATCCTGCTCAACATTATGTTTGTAAAATTCATCCGTATTTCATTGTAGAATTGTTTGTTTATTCTCATTATTTTATAATATTCCACTGTATTAATATACCACAATTTATGTATCCATTCTACTGCTGAGAGACCTGGGGTTCCCAGTTTTTTACTATAATGAACGATGAACATGGGCACATATGAAAGTTTCTCTGGTGGCTCAGTCTGACTTCAGCTCAGGTCAGAATCTCACCATTCATGAGTTGGAGCCTCGTGTGGAGCTCTATGCTGACAGCTCAGAGTCTGGAGCCTGCTTTGGATTCTGTGTCCCCCTCTCTCTCTGGACCTCCCCCGCTTGCACTCTGTCTCTCTGTCTCTCAAAAATAAACATTAAAAAAAAAATAAAAAAAGAAGAAATTTTCTCTGGAGTATAAATTCAGAAATGGAAGGTGGGTTATAGGGTAGACAGGATATGTTCAGCTTTACTAATTAATGCCAAATTGTTTTCTAAGAGGTTGTCCCCATTTACACTTCTGTCTGCAGTACATGAATGTTCCTGTTGTTCCACATCCTTGCCAAAGAGGCCAAAGAGGCTTTTCAGTGTGGTACAACCATGGGACTCAGAGTACCAGCCTTCCATTGGTTTTCAGAAGCCCAGGCCAGTCACTTCTCCTGTTTGCTTGCTCCCTCCAAATCAGGGTAAAGGATTCAGATTATCCCTAGGTCTCTGATCACATGCTCTATTACACTGGGATATTGGCCTCGGGTGAGTGGGGTGGTGAATTTAATAACATAAAAATTCCTGAATTAAGTGAACATCTGTAGGATATTTTGTTCTTGTACCGAGCACTCATAGGATATAGAAGGGGGCCACAGAAGGAAGAGGGGAAGCGATATTTTCAGTGTGCTTGTTATGTTCCAAGCTCTGTGTTGGAAACTTTACATTTTGGTTATAACATTTAATCCAAAACACAACCTTACAAGGTAGCTCTTATACCTCAGTTTTATAGACAAGGAAACTGTGGCTCAGAAAAGGGGTCATTTGCTCAAGGTCACAGAGCTAATTAGTGACAGAGTCAGGATTGAAAGCCTGGTCTATCTGATTAAAGAGCTCAAATTCTGCAATACAACACAGAGAAGGCAAAGTCCCTGCTGCTCTTGAGGTATTTTGGCTTAGATTGCCAGTTCCAAGAATCAGTTCTTCTCATTTCTGCTTGCCTGTATTGACCCTCAAAATTATGGTATTCAATTGATTGTGGCCAACTCATTCATTGATTTAAACTGTATTTTATTTTCATTCATTTTTGCTTTCCCTTATCTTTCATTTTGCTGTACACATGAGCACAGCAGATCCACTGATGAACAAGATTTGTGTTGGGGACATGGCCTTCTACCTGCTGGTCTAATGTGTTGACCAGAGGTGAGAGTGAAAAAAGACAGGAAGATTGTGAAATCTTCTGGTCCAAGTTATGATATGAGAAAACTTTAAGACTGAAGAAAAGGATGAAAGGAAATTGAATGATGGCTCACTTTTCCTTAAAAATAGAGGCTCAGTAAAATTTACTAATGTATTATATATCATGTTGCATATATAATAATAATGGAGAGTGAGGGTATCTGGGGTAGATAAGCAGAGATCTAAACATGTAGCAGGAAAAAGCTTAGTCTGATATATAAGGAGTAATGTAGACACTGGAGAAGTCTGAAGAGAAAGTGAGGACAAGAGTAGAAAGTAAACTTACCAGGAACATTTTTATTGATTTGCAGGAGAATGAGTTCAGAGATGAGAAGATAATAAAGCTGATCAATATAAAATGTCAAAATCCCAGCATTGGGCAAGACCTAAATGAACCATCTTGTCCATTTTTCTGCCTCTAGGTAAAAGGGCCCTTTAAACTTTCTTTAGCTGTTGAGTTGTGAGCTATGTTGACTTAGGTTTAAAAAAGAAAAGATATTGGGGGTGTCATGGAAGAAGGAGCTAAGGTTAGGTAACTACCAAATATGGATAGAGACTAGGTGTTCAGGACTAGATGACAAGGAGGGAGGGACAACTGAAATGCCTTTTGAAAACCCATGTACCCATGTGAAAACCCAAGTGTCCATGTGAAAACATCGTGGTGAATCTCTACTATGAACTATGTTCTTTGTTGTGTAATCCTACCTTTCATCATCAGAAGCAGACTTATAAAGTGGCTTCCCTGAGGACATTTTCTGACTTCATGGTGTGAAGTTCCCTCAGGCTCTTAAGTCTGGATGAACCTGAATGGCTGACCAGAACAAAGAAGTGTAGTGTTCCATAGTGTTCAGATAAGGCTTTTATGCCTTTTTCCCTTATCTCACAACTGGAGCCACAATTCTGGTCAAGGCACCGACTTTCTTGATGAAGTCTGTCCATCTATAAAAAAGCCAAGTACCTTACTGGAGTCTTTGCCTCCCAGAGGTGACATGAAGACGGATAAGCAGACAGCTGGAACAAAGTGGCCTCTCAGGTACAGAGCTAATCTTTATTTCAGTCAGTGAAGTACTTACTAATATTTATAACCTACACCTACTCTAAGAGCTATAGAGGGGAGTACCAAACTATAAGAAATGCTCTCTGCCTTTAAGATTATTAAAATTCAGTCAGAGAGCTAAAACCAATATACACATAGAAAATTATAGCCAAATAAGTGCTGAACCAGGTGGTCGTGACCAGACTGCTACAGGAATTCAGAGGAGAGATCAGTGGAAGCTGGAGAAGTAAAAGAGATCTTACAGAATATGGGACTTCCAAGGAATAGAAAGATTCAGAAAATAGGAGGTAGGAAGGATGACGTCAGCCAAGGTAAGAATAGATATGGCAGTCTGGGGCACCTGGGTGGCTCAGTTCATTAAGCATCCAACTTCATGATCTCACAGTTTGTGAGTTCCAGCCCCGCATCGGGCTCTATGCTGACAGCTCAGAGTCTGGTTTGGATTCTGTATCTCCCTCTCTTCTCTGCCCCTCCATCACTCACGCTCTGTCTCTCTCACTCTCTAAAATAAAAAACATTAAAAACAATTAAAGGGGCACCTGGGTGGCTCAGTTGGTTAAGCTTCTGACTTCAGCTCAGGTCATGATCTCATGGCTCATAAGTTTGAGCCCGCTCTGTGCTGACAGCTCAGAGCCTGTAGCCTCCTTCTGATTCTGTGTCTCCCTCTCTCTCTGCCTCTCTCCCTCTTGTGCTCTGTCTCTCTCAAAAATAAATAAACATTTAAAATATTAAATAAAAAAAGAATAGGTATGGCAAGAACTAGAAGCCAGGTTAGAGAATACATTATATAACGGAGGTCAGTGGGAAATAATACCTCAGTGTTTCCTCTATCCTCTGTTCTAAAAGTTGATCACTGACCTTGCTACTTAAGGAATCTGGAACCGTGGCCAACCACCAGGACAGGTGGGCTCTTCACTGTTCAGTTTCCCATTAAGGCACTTTCTTTCCTCCCTTGGTTTAACTCTGGCCTGACCTGATAGACTTTCCTGTCTTAGAAGTGCAAGTGTAGGAGGCATTGCTGTTTAACAGAGACACTGGCAGCAGAGGGGAACAATAATGATAAGCCCTAAACTATTATTCTCAAACTTCAGGTTGAGTAATTACTAATTTTTAAAAAAGTCTTCATTTAAAAAAAAATAATTTTAAAAATAATTTTTAAAATATTTTTGTGAGAGAGCGCGCAGGCGCGCATGTGTGGGGGAGGGGCAGAGGGAGAGGGAGACACAGAACCCAAAGCAGTCTCCAGGCTCTGAGCTCTCAGCACAGGTGTTCAGGACTGGATAACAAAGCACCCCATGAATTTTTTTTTGAGTGTTTATTTATCTTTGAGAAAAAGAGACAAAGCATGAGCAGAGGAGGAGCAGAAAGAGAGAGGCAGACAGAATCCGAAGCAGGTTCCAGGCTCCAAACCATCAGCACAGAGCCTAATACAGGGCTCAAACCCACAAACCACAAGATCAGGACATGAGCGGAAGTCAGACAGACGCTCAAACAGAACAGAGGCCTCTGAGCTACCCAGGCACCTTGGGAATCTGAAGTTTAACAAGCATCTAGTGATTCTATTTCATGCGGTCAGTGGAACATTGAGAAACACTGCTCTAAACTGAAATAGAATTGAAAATAAAGTGCCAAAATGGCTTGGACATTGACACACCTACTGTTTATATATTTCAAGGCTTACTCGTTTTATATAATGTTTATTTATTTATTTTTGAGGCAGAGAGAGTACAAGTGGGGGAGTGACAGAGGGAGAAGGAGAGAATCTTAAGCAGGCTCCATACTGTCAGTGTGGCACCATACGTGGGGGTCCCAAACTCTGAGATCATTACCTGAGTTGAAATCAAGAGTCAGAAGCTTCACTAACTGAGCCGCTCCGGTGCCCCAAGTCTTACTCATTTTTGAGAATTTATCCTCTCCCATCTATGGCTCTTATAAAATTCACATGGCTATCATCTAAGGAGCAAGACATAGACACTGTTTTCGTGTTTAGTTTTGTCTTCCTAACTAGACTGTATCACCTTAAAGACAGGAACTGCTTAGAGTTTTCTTACTTTCCCCAGAGTAGGAAGAGAGACCATCTTTAAGGCTGGAAGGTAGCTGGAATGCTCAAGATAAGTCCCTGATACCTTTATGTAACCTTCCTGAAAGACCTGGAAGCCATTTGACACTTGGGAGCTATTAATTTTCTAGGGCTGCCATAATAAAGTATCACCAACTGGGTGGCTTAAACAACAGAAATTTATTTCTTCACAGTTCTGAAGGCTATTAAGTCCAAGATCAAGGTGTCTGCAGGGTTGGTCTCTTCTGAGGCTTCTCTCTTTGGCTTGTAGATAGCCATCTTCTCCAGCATAAAAGCCACAATTCTGGTAAGTGCTTCATCAATTGTGATTCACAGATGGTTTTCTCTCTGTCCGTGTGTCCTAATCTCTTTTTCTTTTCAAAGATTTTATTTTTAAGTAATCTCTACACCCAGCGTGGGGCTTGAACCCACAAACCTGAGATCAGATCAAGAATCACATACTCCGGGGCGCCTGGGTGGCTCAGTCGGTTAAGCGTCCGACTTCGGCTCAGGTCACGATCTCGCAGTCTGGGAGTTCGAGCCCCGCGTCGGGCTCTGTGCTGACAGCTCAGAGCCTGGAGCCTGTTTCAGATTCTGTGTCTCCCTCTCTCTGACCCTCCCCCGTTTATGCTCTGTCTCTCTCTGTCTCAAAAATAAATAAAGGTTAAAAAAAAATTAAAAAAAAAAGAATCACATACTCCATTAAGGAATCTATCCCTGAAATCATTGTTGCACTATATGCTAACTAACTTGGATTTAAGTTAAAAAAAAAAAAAGAAAAAAAAGAAAGAAAAAAAAAAGAATCGCACACTCTACCGACTGAGCTAGCCAGGCACCACTCCTTTCCTCATAAAGACAAAAGTCATTTGGAATTAGGGCTCACCCTAATGACCCCATTTAAAATTTTAATTTCCTCTTTAAAGACCCTATTCTCAATACTCACATTTTGAGGTACTGGGGGTTAGAATTTCAACATACGAATTTTGGAACACAATGTAGCCCATTATAGCTGCCTAGTTTCAGCTTCTAGAAATATGCCACTCCATTCACTCTCTTCTCTTCCACCTGTTAGTCTTGTATAGTAAGTTCTCTCTCCACCCTTTGGCTCTCCTCCTCCACTTCTTACAGATTATAATGGCTTGTGTGGCAAGAACTCATGGAACAGCTCTAAAGAGCTTAAACTAGCAGGTTGTGGCATGCACCAAACAACACAACACTGAGGAGCTGTTGAAATTCTAGATGCATTATTTTAAAGACCTAGTTCTCTGCCTACACATCTTAATATTTGATAATAACTAGATTTTATGTAAGTGGTCTTGGTATATATCCTAACTCATCCTTCATTTTCTTCCACTGTGGTTCTTTCATCAGGCCTTTCCTTGTCTGGTTCTTCTCAGAGCTCAGTTACTTCAAATATTCAGTGAGGTGAGAAGCAGGATATGTAAGGACTTGCTGAAGTTTCACAGAAGTTCCTGAGAGTTAACCCCCTGGTTTTGCAGTGCTCCTAAGGCTGATATACAGCAACACCACTAAGAAAGAATCTTGGGGGCAGAGTTCCTATTACTTAGAAATAGGAAAGGTATATGAAAAATAAAAGAGGCAGCCTCAAGATTTTTAGTTCTTTCTAAGAGAGGCAAAGCTTCCCTCTTCCTGGGGCCTTTTTTTTCCCCCCAGTCAAGTCAAACATTTTGTTAAAACCAGGAAGTTATGCTCATTTACCTTTAAGTTCTAATTTTCCTATCTCTGTTCCTTGACAGATGCATCCAACGACAGACACAGTCATTGTGAAAAATGGCTCACTGCTCTGTAAGGTCCAAATGTTTCCAAATTTCTTTTTCCAGTTCCTATTAAAGTAGGTTGGTAAACTCTTGGAGAAGCTACCACCTAGTGGTATTATGAGGAGTCCTAGGTGAATATTGTCCCTTGTTGATGAACCTTCCCATCTTTCTGCCTCTGCTTCAGCCCAAGAACTGACCTCAGGTGTGTACTCCTATCCTATGTACTTTTTGCCCTCTGGCATAGAGCTTCTTCTCACCAAATCATCATTCACTGTCCTTCTCTTGACCTTTAGCACAAGACTGTGTAAAGATCAGGCAAGTACTCTGGGTGCTTCATTAAATTCTTGTAAGGGGTTAAGCTCACCCCTTTTTTTCTGAAGTGCAGTTTTCTCCAATTTTCTTTCTCTTCCATCTGATAGTTGTATTATATACTGAAACTCTTAACTGTTACTTTTCAACACACAGCCACCATGAAAGTGTGGCTGTGAAGTAACTGGTAAAGGTAGAGGAACTGGTTGGCTTCTGTTCAATGACTTGGCGGAACCACAATGGAGGGTTGCTCTAACCGGAGAAATCCGGAATTTATTGCCCTTTATTTTCCCTGCTCAAGGCAGGCAGAAATAACTGTTGTCCATTGGCACTCTGGCCTTCTTACTGAGCTTCCTTTACTGAGGATTTCCCTCAATAATCCAGGATCCTGCACCTCAGAGTCTTTTGGAGTGCGCTGCTTTGGGGCCGCCTAGCAAGCCAATGGGCTGGTTATGTTGTTCCAGAGTAGGGGTTAGCCTGTACTCTGTACTAACTTGGAAAACTAGCCTGTGTGATCCTGGGCAATTCATGCATGCAATACCCACTTCTTCAAGGGGTTAGTATTGAAAACGATAAGGTCCTTACGGGCCCGAACACCACGTATTCTGCTCCGTCCTCTTTGGTGCTGGACTTCCTTCCAGTACTGCAAGCTGGCTGGCTTCTCACTTTCTGCGGCCCGTGAGCCTCTCTCCCTCCTGGGAGGTGCACGTGGGGCCGTTTCCCCCACCCGCCCCTCCTCCTCCGGCAGGCGGAAAGGGCCAGCCGGCCCTGCACCCGCCCCCACCAAAGGGGGCGGTGAAGGGTGAGCCTGGGGCGCCACGACCGCCCGGGACCCGCCCGTCCTCTCGCCGCTGGGCCCCGAATGGCAGAGCGGCGCTCGGACCATCGGCATCGCCTCACGTCGCCCCGCCCCGAGCCTTCCTCTCATTGGCTGTCGCGCGGTCCTCGGGGCCCGCGCCTCTCTTCCAGGCCGGCCACACCGCGCCGCAGCGGGGAGCGGGGTCGGAGGTGAACGGCCCGGAGTAACCCCGGACGTAGTCGCCTCGTGGGGCTCGCCCGCTGAGGTGGGAGGCAGGGGCGGGGCGGGGGCGGGGCCGGCTCCCGTGAAGCCCCGCCCCTCCCCGTGTGCCCGGCCGGCCTGGTGCTGCGAGCCTGTCAGCCATCGCCGGAGCTGCCGGCCTCTCCTCCCGTCCCCCACCGCCTCTGCGCAGGGGCTTCCCCGGGCCGCCGGACCACCGACGCCTCCGCTTTGAGGTGAGGTGAGAGCCGCTCCAGGGCCGGTGATCCGACCTGGCGAGGCTGGGGCCGGGGGAGGGGCGGCGGTAGCCCGGGGCCGCCTCCCGCCAGCACGCGGGCCAGGGCTCCATCCCGTCCGGACCTGTGCTGGGCAGCCCAGCCCTCTCCGCAGCTCTGGGCCCTTGAGTTTCCCTCTGGGGGAGACGCAGAGGGGCCTGGGGTCTCGGGGTGGGTGGTGGGAACTCAGACCCCGGAACTTGGAGTCATACAGCCCAGGGCCTCTAAGGAGGGACTGGGGTGTCTGCCTGGAGCTCGTCACCATCCTCCTCCCTATCCTTGGCGTGGTTTGATTCCTTCCAGACGCTCTCCAGTCCGACCCAGTGCTCAGGAGAGGGAGAAGACCCACGTGGGAAAGAGATGTTGAGGATTAGGTCCACTTGCGTTGAAAGTCGTCTTTCTCGCAGAGTGAGGTGTGGGGTGCAGAGCTTCTGTTGCTCTCGCTGTGTCTTTGTATCGTGGTGGGAGCCGGGGCCAGGTGAGTTGTCCCTTGCCAGCTCCTCCTCCTGAGATTTTATTGTTTTCTGTGAGGGACGTAGTGAAAGTACAAGCCTGTCGTTGCTCTCCTCTCCATTTGCCATACTGACCAAGGGAATCTATCGGAGATGGAACGTAGGAAAGTGGATGTGAAGCTAATGATTTCAGAGGGAAATGTGCGTGGAGGTCCTGCCTGGGTCAGTGCCAACACTATTCTGTGTTTGGAGATGGGACGTAAACACCAGTGAACACTTGGAATCAGCTGTAAATATCAGGGACCTCTGTAGGCCTTATGGGTTTTATATTAGCATATAAGAATACAACTATTTGGGGAAAAGACCTTAATTTCAGGTATTTTTGTTTTGTTTTTGTTTTGGGCTCTAAGTTTAGGATGGAAATCAGAAGACCCGAGGACTTCCTGATTTTATCTCTACTTAAGCAGTGTTTCTGTAATTTCCCAGTGTGTGGAGTACACCTAATAACTTGGTCTTCAGTCTGAGAAGTTGGTCCCCTGAATTTCTTTTTTCATTCATTCATTCTTTTTTTTTTTTTTTTTTAATTTCCCAATCCAAAGCGCAGATTGGGAAGGTTACTGGCTTTGGTTGTGTGGTTTCTTTTCCTCAGGGAGAAGGAGTTCTTTGATTTGTCTATTACTTCTTGGTGGGGATGCCTTGGCTGTCTGTGATGAGAAAGAGTTATGCGCTGACAGGCACTTTTAAGGAAAGGGTTGTAGTCCAATAGAGTAGGACAGCAGCTGCAGTGTCCAGGTGGGTGCCTGGTTGCTACAAAACTTGCTAGCAAGTTTCTTTTCACTTCCTTCTCTTGCCTCAGTTTCCTCATTTCTAATAACAGGAGGACTGTTGTGAATCCAAGAATAATTAACAAACATTGTAAAGTGGGCATATGAAAGTTGTCATAGTCTTTATTTACAAATCTGCCTGTGTTTACTTCTGTTGCAGAACTTTTGTTTTGAATTACCAGTGCAGAATAGAAATACATCAAGCATAAGATTCAATTATTTTAAAATGGAAGGAAAGGTGGAGAAATGGTGGCATTTGGTTTAATGAACTTAGAGTTCAGATGATGACTAGTTTATGTCAAAGAACTGGCATTGTGAAAGGTGGCCTCAGAACTCTCTCATCTGATACTCACCTCTCTAAATTTTGTGAACAGGTTCAGGTGTAGATCACCATATAACGTTCTATTTTCTTTTCAGTCAATGACTAGGAGAATTTTTTTTACCTGTCACACAGACTGGCTTAACAGGTTAGGGCTAGTGTTTTTCTTTCTTTAAAAACATTTTTTGGTAGCTAATATTCTAATAGTACTGGTTGAAGAAAGAAGTAAAATAAAAATTGTTGGAATTAGGGGCGCCTGGGTGGCGCAGTCGGTTAAGCGTCCGACTTCAGCCAGGTCACGATCTCGCGGTCCGTGAGTTCGAACCCCGCGTCAGGCTCTGGGCTGATGGCTCGGAGCCTGGAGCCTGTTTCCGATTCTGTGTCTCCCTCTCTCTCTGCCCCTCCCCCGTTCATGCTCTGTCTCTCTCTGTCCCAAAAATAAATAAAAAAACGTTGAAAAAAAATTGTTGGAATTAGACATTGGAATTTAGTATTTCTTTAATTTTTTTTTTTTTTTTTTTTTTTTTAACGATACAGAGAGAAACAGAGCATGAGCATGGGAGGGGCAGAGAGAGGGGGAGACACAGAATCTGAAGCAGGCTCCAGGCTCTGAGCTGTTAGCACAGAGCCCAAAGCAGGGCCAAACCGCTCGCAAGATCATGACCTGAGCCAAAGTCGGGCACAACCTACGGAGCCACCCAGGCACCCCTGGGATTTAGTATTTCTAATTGGAGGAGTATTGTTACAATTCAGGGAAAAAAAAGGAGGTTATATTATTACCTAACATGCTTTTAAAGGTTAATAAAGATAAAAGCTATGCATCGAGTATCTTCCCAAACCCTTGATAAAGAAATTTCCTTACCTGTGGAGGTGACTAACAATTTTAAAGGAAGTCTTCATTGATCTTCCACTTCAACAGATTTTTGCCTAACTAGTTATTTGTTTGTTTCATTAATTTTGTAATTTAGTATTCACCATTTGAATGTAATAGACTATGCGAAGGTGATATTAAATAGATGGGAAACTATGACAAATAGTTATGTAAAGACATTGCATGAACACAAGGAACATGGATCTGATTGATAGGGCACAAGTTCTTACGAGTTCGACCAACCAATCTTAGTATGTATGCTCTAAGGGTACAGTTCTCTTGTCAATTTGTCATTTTTTAAAGCTACCATAAGCCATCTAGTCTCAGGATTTTTTTTTTTTTTAATGTTTATTTATTTTTGACAGAGAGACAGAGCATGAGTGGGCGGGGGCGGGGGGGAGGTTGTGGCACAGAGAGAGAGGGAGACACAGAATGTGAAGCAGGCTCCAGGCTCTGAGCTGTCAGCACAGAGACTGACGCGGGGCTCGAACTCATGAACCGTGAGATCATGACGTGAGCCGCAGTCGGACACTTAACCCACTGAGCCACCCAAGCTCCCTGAGGTGTTTCTTTCTTTAATTTTTCTTATTGTGGTAAAATATATATAACATGAAATTTACCATCTTAACCACTTAAAGACATACAGTTCAGTATTAAATACATTTATAACCTTGTGCACCCCTTCTATATCTTCTTTGGAGAAATGTCATTTTAAGTCCTTTGCCCACTATCATCCATCTCTAGAACTCTTTTCATCTTATAAAACTGAACCTCTATACCCATTAAATAAGAGTTCTTCATTCTCCTCTCCCCCCAACCTCTGGCAACTATCCTTCTCCTTTCTTGTCTCCATGATTTTGACATCATGTAAGAATCACACAACATTCTTTTTGTGACTGACTTATTTCGCTTAGCATAGTGTCTTCAGGGTTCATCCACGGTGTAGCATATTGCAGAATGTCCTTCCTTTTTCAGGCTGAATAATACTTCATTGTATGTGTATGTCACATTTTGCTTATCCATTCATCCACCAGTGCACTCCCTTTTTCCATGTTTAAGCTATTGTGAATAACGCTGCTGTGAACATGGGTGTACAGACTCTTTGAGAGCCTGTATTCAATTCTTTTGGGTATGTATCCAAAAGTGGAATTGCTGGATCATATGGTAATTCTATTTTTAATTTTTTGAGGAGCCACCATACTGTTTTCCACAGTGGCTGTACAGTTTACGTTCCCACCAGTGGTGCCCAAGGGTTCCAATTTCTCCACGTTTATGCCAACACTTGTTTTCTGTTTTTTTTGATGGTGGCTATCCTAATGGGTATGGGTTGGTATCTTATTGTAGTTTTAATTTGTATCTCCCTAGTAATTAGTGTGTTGAGCATGTTGATGTGTTTATTGGCCACTTGTCTATCTTCTTTAGAGAAATGTCATTTTAAGTCCTTTGCCTGGTTTTAAATTGGGTTTGTTGATGGTTTACTTTCAGGAGTTCTTTATATATTCTGGATATTAATCTCTTATCATATAACGTGATTTGCAAATATTTTCTCCTATTCTTTGGGTTGCCTTTTTCCTCTGTTGATAGTGTCTTTTGATGTACAAAATTTTTTAATTTTCAAGAAGTCCAGTCTGTTTTTTCTTTTGTTACCTGTGCTTTTGGTATCATATCCAAGAAATCTTTTCCAAATTCAATGTTATGAAGCTTTTGTCTTATGTTTCTTTTTTTTAATTTTTTTTTTTTCAACATTTTTTATTTATTTTTGGGACAGAGAGAGACAGAGCATGAACGGGGGAGGGGCAGAGAGAGAGGGAGACACAGAATCGGAAACAGGCTCCAGGCTCCGAGCCATCAGCCCAGAGCCTGACGCGGGGCTCGAACTCACGGACCGCGAGATCGTGACCTGGCTGAAGTCGGACGCTTAACCGACTGCGCCACCCAGGCGCCCCTGTCTTATGTTTCTTGTAAGAGTTTTCTTGGTTCATGTTTTAAATTTTAGAGCCTTGAT
The DNA here is from genome assembly GCF_028018385.1 of Neofelis nebulosa. Classification (NCBI taxonomy): domain Eukaryota; kingdom Metazoa; phylum Chordata; class Mammalia; order Carnivora; family Felidae; genus Neofelis; species Neofelis nebulosa. The sequence continues at coordinate 55,244,309 of NC_080797.1, read as the reverse complement.
GCATTCTGAGTTAATTTTGGAGCCTTGATGCATTCTGAGTTAAATTCTGAGGGGAATGTTCAGCTTATTTGTTTATATGCAGAGATCCAGTTTTCCTAGCACCATTTGTTGAAAAGGCTGTCCTTTCTTTATTGAATGTCTTATTAGCACCATGTCAAATATCATTTGACCATATATGGGAGGGTTTATTTCTGGGCTGTCTTTTTTTTTTAATTGATGTGTAATTAACATACAGTGTTATATTAATTTAAGGTGTACAGTATAATTCGATAATTCTAAGCATTATTCAGTGCTCATCATGGTAAAGTGTATTCTTAAGGCTCTTTATTTCACCCATCCTCCTCCTCCCCCTACCTTCCCTCTGGCAACCACCAGCTTGTTCTCTGTTTTTAAGAGTCTGGTTTTTTGGGGCACCTGTGTGTCCTAGTCAATTGAGCATCTGACTCTTGATTTCAGCTCAGGTCACGATCTCATGGTTTGTAGGATCTTGTCCCATGTCAGGCTCTGCTGGAGGTGCGGAGCCCACTTGGGATTCTCTTTCTCCCTCTCTCTGACCCTCCTCCACTTGTGCTCTTTCTCTCTCTCTCTCTCTTTCTCTCTCTCTAGAAATAAATTAATGGGGCACCTGGGTGGCTCAGTTGGTTAAGTGCGGACTTCGGCTCAGATCATGATCTCACAGTCTGTGAGTTCGAGCCCCGCGACAGGCTCTGTGCTGACAGCTCAGAGCCTGGAGCCTGCTTTGGATTCTGTGTCTCCCTCTCTCTCTGCTCCTCCCCCACTCACACACTCTGTCTCTCTCTGTTTCTCAAAAATAAATAAACATTAAAAAATAAATTAGAAAGTAAATTAATTGAAAAACATTTTTAAAAAATCTTTTAAAAAAGAGTGTTTTTTCCTCTTTTTTCTTTATTCATTTGTTTTGTTTCTTAAATTCCACATTTGAGTGGAATTATGGTATTTATCTTTCTCTGACTTATTTCACTTAGCATTATACCTTCTAAGTCCATCCATGTTATCGCAAATAGCAAGATCTCATTCTTTTGGAGCTCTTTGTTCTGTTTCACAGGTCTATATATCTGTCTTTATGTTAATACTGTAGCTTTGTAGTAAGTTTTAAAGTCAGGAAGCATGGGTCTTCCAGTTTTGTTCTTTTTCAAGATTGTTTTGGCTATTTGGGGGTCCCTTGGGAATTCCACATGAATTTAGGACAGGCTTTTCTGTTTCCTCAAAAAACATTTCCACATATAAAATCATGTCTTTTTAATATTTTCTTGTTCTACATAATCCCTTTCTTCTAGATGCACTTTTTTTTTTCTACAGGTAGTTATTTGGTTTTGATTCCTTCACATTGGAGGTTTCTCTAAGACATCTAGTAATCCTTAATTGCTTAATTTTAAGAGGGGGGAATTGATTAACTTTGTTGTAGGTTGATCTGGTGTGACAATTAGTGAACCCCAATATTACTACTTGAGGTTTTTTCCCTGGTCTAGTTAGAATCTTCAAACCAGGATCCTTTCTGTATTTCCCTCCTGATTGGTGAAAATTGGGGCAAGAAGGCTGGGAGCTCTTATTCAATATGCTTGCTTAATTTCTCCATTTTCAACATGATGCTCTTCCCTTTACTGTTTCTGGTATGTCCCTGTCTAGAAATGTCTTGTTTAACCCTCTCTAGAGAATAAGTCTTCAGGCTTTTATCAGGATGATAGAGCAGTAGGCACTGGGCTTTACTAATTGGAAAAAAAAAAAAAAAATCTAAAGATCTGAAGCTTCTGAAACAGAATTTCAACCAGATATTTTATTTTATTTCATTTATTTAAAAAAATTTTTTAATGTTCATATTAGAGAGAGACAGAGGGCAAGGGAGGGGAGGGACAGAGAGAGAGGGAAACAGAATCTGAAGCAGGTCCCAGGCTCTGAGCTGTCAGCACAGAGTCTGACATGGGGCTCAAACTCACCGCGAGCTCATGACCTGAACTGAAGTCGGATGCTTAACTGACTGAGCCACCCAGGTGCCCCTGCTCTGTTTCATTTTTTAAGTTTATCAATTTTGAGAGAGAGAGAGCACACACAAGCAGGGGAGGGGCAGAGAGCGAGGGAGGGAGAGAGAATCCCAAGCTAGCATCGTGCTGCAAGCGTGGAGCCCGACACAGGGCTTGAACTAAAGAACCGTGAGATCATGACCCAAGCTGAAAACAAGAGCTGGATGCTTAACCCACTGGGCCACCCAGGCATCCCTGTTCTATTTCATTTTTGATGACTGTGCCCAACTTGGGGTTCAAACTCATGACCCTGAGATCAAGAGTCACATGTTCTACTGACTCAGCCAGCCAAGTGCCTGTCCCTTTGTTTTTAAAATGTTGATTGTAACCCACTAAATTTATTTCTTACTATTTTGCTTGGTGGTTGCCCATAGTTTGAAAAACACTAGTCTAGTACATAATAATTTACAGAGTCATTTCATATACTTTTAGTCTTCACAGCAATCCCATGACCTTTTTATTTTTCCAGATGAGGAGGCTCAGAGACATTAAGTGACTTGTTCAAGTTTGCACTGCGAGCATTTGGCAGAGTCAGAATTTGATCTTGAGTCCTAGATTTTGACTCTAGTTCCACCTCTGCACCTCTGGTTACATCTGACCCAAACTACTTTTGTTTTCCTTTCTTTTCGCACTCCCCTTCCCTACACCAAATTGTAGGGAATAATGCTAGTTTAGACTACATAATTGGGCAAATCCAGCTTTCCCAGTTAACATATCTGCACAGTCCCCAATCCTGTCACTTGTCATTCAAGGTCATCCCTTAGAAGTTCTGGATTTCTTCTCCATCATAGACCAGTGGTTCTCAAGCCTGGATATATATCAGTGTCAGTCAACTGTGGAACTCTATTCTGATGTCTGGGCCTCCGCAGTGATTCTGATTCTGTCAATCTGGGGTGGAGTTTAAACATCCATGTTTTTAAAAAGCTTCACAGGCCTGAAACTAATGTAACATTGTGTGTCAATCATATCCAAATAAAAAACAACTTTTTAATTTAAATAAATAAGTAGCTCCACAGATGATTGTTATAATGAAAGTTGAGAGTTTTTACCCTGGGTACATTTAAGTCCACAGCATAGAAGGAAAACCCAGGATTTGGGAAGTAAGTAGAGACTTCTTGGTCCCTTAGGGGTTTAGGACTTAATTTAATGAGAGATCCGTCCTCTTCCTGGCTTCCAACTTTGTGCATGGGTATACACCATTTGTAAACATAATCAGAGCCTGAGTTGTAGGGAGTCTAGTGGTTCTCTTCTTCCCAACTGCCTCTTTTTTGATGAAATCTTGGAAATCATAAGGTTGGAATGTGCTCATCGAAGTATGCAATTGGAAAAGGCCACTTGTGAAATGGTAAGCTTGGATTATTGTTCATTATTCTCATGAAAAATAAAGTCTTTGAATGTAATGTTTTTTATTTATAGATTTGAACAAATAATAAACAACTGAACTGTATGTTTTAAGTTAAATAATAGATTTGACTAGAAAAATGATACTTTATTATCAGTTTTGTATTATGCTGAGCAAAACAGGAATTGCTAAAATTTGGGTTACTTAAAAAAAACACTTCAAATCTCTGTCTTTCTCTCTTTAGTTCTTTTTGGAGGTGGATATCTGCTCAGACAGTAAGAATTATAAGAGGTCAGTTACAAATAATGCTCTTTCATGTTTACAGTGTCATAAACATTTTATGTTCATGTGCTAAAATATTAAACTGTAAGCTTTTATGTTAAAAGTTGCCTTCTGTGAAAGGACATAGGTAGATTTGGGGTATAACCTGAAGTGAATGGTCTGACCATGGTAATATTCCATCCCCTTTTCTCTTTAATTCAGGACTAGAATCAGCGGAAATGGGACGGACTGTAGAGTAGCTTCTAGAGTGGTTGGGTAGCTACTCAGTGATTTTCCATACATGACCTCTCTTTTCTGATGGTTTGCAGGCTTGTGGCTGGGAATACCACTCAGTAGAATTGCTGGTTAGTGGATGGGCTCTTTAGCGCTGACAGCTGAGCTGCTTCCAATCCTCAAGAAGGCTGCCTTCCTGTTCTTCTTGGCTAGGAAGGAAAAGTTTGAAGTTGACCTTACGGAGCCTCTCATTTGTTAGTTAATCATGTCTTCTTCTTCTCCCATGGAATCAGAGAATTGCTTCTTTATCCTGAATTTTATTTTTTTGTGTAGTCATCTAATTTTGGTCACACTAAACTAGGAGAGTGCCTTACTTATTTCTCTTGTTAAGAAGGCAGCCATTATCTTCTGTGTTAGTTGAGATGGAGTTTGGAATTTTGTGGGGGTGGGGGAGGGAGGTCTCCTGTTTTTGTTTTTGTTTTTTTTAAACTTGATTGTTTACGGCTCCAAAATGTGAAAGAAGTAGCCTTTTTTGTTACTGTACCTTTTAGTGTTCTTCAGACTGGTCAGTCTGTTAGAACTTTCTCTCCTTCCTTCCCTCACTTTCTCCTTCTCTCCCTTTTTCCTCTTTTTGAATGATTTGAGTTTTTTTAGAGTTCTGGAAGTGAATGTCTATATAAAATTTGGAGACATTTAAAAACAGTTATTTTAATGAAGCCTAATATTCCAAGGGAGAAATGTATAGTAAATTTAGATGTCAAGTTTTTCCTGTTCCATGATATTTTTATATTTGATTCTAGTTTTTTTTTTTAATTTTTTTTTCAATGTTTTTTAATTTATTTTTGGTACAGAGAGAGACAGAGCATGAACGGGGGAGGGGCAGAGAGAGAGGGAGACTCAGAATCAGAAACAGGCTCCAGGCTCCGAGCCATCAGCCCAGAGCCTGACGCGGGGCTCGAACTCACGGAACGTGAGATCGTGACCTGGCTGAAGTCGGACGCTTAACTGACTGCGCCACCCAGGCACCCCTTGATTCTAGTTTTTAAAATAAAAGTTAGCTTACGTAATCTCTAACTCACTTTTAAAAAATATCTAGCAGTAATATTTTTAGCATTTCTGGCAATTTGTTATTACTGTTTCATTCTTCCAGCAGAGTGGTTCTCAAATTTTAGGACTTGTTAAAGTATAGATTACTGGGCCCCAACCTGTAGATTGTAATACAGTTAGTTGCTCTATGGTAGGCCCAAGAATCTGTACTTTTAACACATTCTGAGGTGATGCTGCTGCTTCTGGTCTGGAAATTACACTTTTTGAGAACCACTGCTTTATCATTTACGAATACTGTTTTGTCTTTGTAAATGAATAAGCTCTGATTCACAAATTACATAAGAATAATGGTGCACGTGTAATTTTAACAGGTTTAATGGTGATTCCCAAAGATTAAAATCTTGATATTTTGTTACCTAATGTCAAAGAACACTGCTTGCCACCTACTCTTACACTTCAAAGTAGTCTACAACATAAACAATTTATTAATAATAAATTTGTTATTTATTGATATACCATCTCTTAGAGCACCTCGAAATCAGGATTGGGAATATTGTTTTCTGAATTGTTAGGATATAAGCAGTTCAATACTAAGTTGATGTATATTTCTGAAGGTTTTTTTTAATGGGATCTTATGAATGACAGAATAAATATTGTTTAGTTTTAGTTTTATTGTTCTTGTGGACTTTCAGCCATGTTTTGGTCTTTTTTTTTTTTTTTTTTTTTTTTTTTTTATGTTTTGGTCTTTTAATTAGTGTGCTAGCTGTTGGAAATATCCAGTTATGACTACTAAGACCCTATATCTAGAAAACTTATGCTTGAGATGACACCTCCCTTATTTTAAATTTTTTTAATTTTTTAATTTTTTTACTATTTATTTTTAAGAGACAGAGCAGGAGCAGGAGATGGGCAGAGAGAGAGGGAGACACAGAATCTGAAGCAGCCTCCAGGCTCTGAGCTGTCAGCACGGAGCCCAATGCGAGACTTGAACTCACAAACTCAGAGACCATGACCTGAGCTGAAGTCGGACACTTAACCAACTGAGCCACGCAGGCGCCCCAACACCTCCCTTATTTTAATTAGAGATTTTGAATTTGATAGTAGATTCACTTTCTTCCTATCAATGCCAGCACATTAGAGCCAAAACCAGACATGCTTGGGTGAATCTTTAACAGATGTAACTTAAGAAAAAACTCATGAGGGGAAGTAAAGATTTCTTTTTTTCAGTTAAAAAATACCCATCTGGAGTTTGCTTTAAAGCAAACTATATATATTTATCTGTGTGGATATATATCAATACGAATATATTTTATGTGAATATATTTAACAAAAATACGCTTAGGTAAAATTCATAGCCTCTCAAAGTGTAGTGTTTGGAATGAGGTGATAGTTATGTAGTTTAGTGTAAACACCTAGTTTGAAATGACAGCCACTCTCCCCAAATCCTTATACCACATTCTCCCCGGTACTGACAACCGAAATCACAGTATTACAAGCAGCTTTCATCTACTGCAGAGGTTTCTCCACTGTTCATAATTATCTCTTGGGCATTACCAAATTGATAAAGAGATTGGGAATGGCTTATAGTCTTAAAAGAGATTTCTTTAAGGAAGAGGGAGCTAATTTTAATTTTTTAGGCATAGTTACATCTGGATTTTCCTCCCTTGTAGAAAACCAAGGCCCTGAAATAGAAGAGCCAAAGAAACTAGTGCTCAGACGCTACCCTGCTTTCAAGTGCCAGCCATAGTATATTAGGAATAACCTGTGGCTATCCTCAGATATAGGTTATTATCCATAACCTGCTTTTCTCACTCATTTTCTTCATAGCTCTGAGAGCTCATTTTGAAGGAATAATGGATGAACCATCCCCCTTGGCCAAACCTCTGGAGCTGAACCAGCACTCTCGGTTCATAATTGGTTCTGTATCTGAAGATAACTCAGAGGATGAAATCAGCAACCTGGTGAAGCTGGACCTACTGGAGGAGAAGGAAGGCTCTCTGTCACCAGCTTCTGTTGGCTCAGATACGCTCTCTGATTTGGGGATTTCCAGCCTACAGGATGGCTTGGCCTTGCACATGAGGTAAGACCGAAATTTTACTTGACCTTATTGACCTGTTGGTTTCACTGATTTTGTTCTGGAAAGGGCAAGAATAATTTTAGCCAAGATTGCTCCACCTTTTCCTGTATCACTGGACTTAAAACTTTGATGAAGAAACGGAAACAATGCATTTTGCCTGGAGTGGAGGCTTTCAAAGTATCTTTTCCTAAATGTTCCTCTCAACTGTTTCCTGTTCTGTCTATATACCGGGTCTTTTAGTGACATCTAGTAAGTGAGAGTTAGGTTGAGAAATTTTGGCTTCTGTACTACTTTGACTAACATTGTAGTTGTAACTATTTTAATGGCTGATAAGACTTTTGCAGGGTTGGGCAAGTTTGTAGTAATTTTTCTTTGAACTGCTTTCATGTCAGAAAGGTATATTCCATTTCTGGCAGGGCCAGTCCTCAGTAACAACCTGTGGCAGGAACAAAAGGTTGTTATAGACTTGTCCTTTTTCAATAGAAATGGAATTCTCTATCTGTGATTGAAAATGTCAGTAAGTAGTAACATAGGATTATTCTTATTTATTGATGTTTGATTATACAACCAGTATGTGATATACTACCCTTGGGTCATTTGCTTTGCATTTCTTTTTTTTTTTTTTTTTTTTAAATTTTTTTTTCAACGTTTTTTAATTTATTTTTGGGACAGAGAGAGACAGAGCATGAACGGGGGAGGGGCAGAGAGAGAGGGAGACACAGAATCGGAAACAGGCTCCAGGCTCCGAGCCATCAGCCCAGAGCCTGACGTGGGGCTCGAACTCACAGACCGCGAGATCGTGACCTGGCTGAAGTCGGACGCTTAACCGACTGCGCCACCCAGGCGCCCCTGCTTTGCATTTCTTAGATTAAAGGTCCTGGATTAGTGGTTCTTGGTTTTCACTGTACATCAGAGTCACTTTGTGGAGCCTTAAGAAAGGAGTCCCATCTCCAGAGCTCCAGAGATTCTGATTCATTTGATATTGGCTTGGTTTGGAGCTGGGGCATTTTTTTTTAAAGCTATCCAGGTGATTCTAATGTACAGCTAAGGTTGAGATTATAGGTCTAGCCCAGATAAACATTAGGGTGACTATTGCTGTTAGTAAATCTTGGTGCTTATATTAATGGATCTTAAAATAATTAAGCCCCTTTTTATATACTAGAGATATAGGCTGTGTAGTAAAATCCCATACTGGGTCTGGCTGAATATGACTGTCCTGCCTTAGTCTCCTGGGACTTTAGGGTCCTTGCTTCTGAAAGATGATGAGGTACTAAGTGTCAGTGGTCACCCCCATTTAACTATGTGGAGGTCAAAAGAAAAGAGTTAAGTAAGTTAATTGTGTTTTATGTCATGGATTCCTAGAATTGCAAATGAACCAGAGACATAATGTAGCCTAATACCTTTTATTTAAATAGATGAGAGAGCTGAGGCCTAAAGAGGGGAAGTAACTTGCCTAAGCGTGAATAGCCAGAAAACTGGAATTCAGTGTCGGGTGTTCTGATTGCATTTCAGTAACTTTTCTACTCTACTTCCCTGACAATAAAAGTGTCTTAATTATATAGCTAGTTCAGACAAAGTTGGTTTTGAAGGAATTGATGAACAATGGATTTTATCTAATCTCTGGGCTAAAAAGAGGAATAGAGTGCTGTATTTAGTGGCAGATAAGAGGGGTTGAGGTTTTTTTTGGGGGGGGGGTGGAGGTCAAGTCTTTATGTAAACATTTTTTATTACTTTATAGTTCAATTAATGGTTGACCTAAAGGCTAACACTGGTGGTGGTATCTTACCCTTCAAGGTCATTTGTAAATGTGTGGGGGTTGTAACTGGTGGGACTACAGTAGTTCCCCTCATCTACAGGAGATACTTTCCAAGACCCCTAGTGGATGCCTGAAACCACAGATAGTACTGAACCCTACACATACTATGTTTTTTCATACATACATACTTATGATAAAATTTAATTTATAAATTAGCCACAGTAAAAGATGAACAGTAATAACTAAGAATAGTTATAACAATATTCTGTAATAAAAGTTATGTGAATGTGGTTTCTTTCTCTCAAAATATATTGTACTGTATTCACACTTGTTTTGATGGTGTGAGATGATAAAATGTCTACATGATGAGCTAAAGTGAGGTGAATGATATAGGCATTGTGACATAACTTTAGGCTACTGTTTACCTTCTCACAATATTGTCAGAAGAAGGATCATCTGCTTCCGGTTGGTGGTTGACTGTGGATAACTGAAACCTTGGAACATGAAACCACAGATAAGGGGGGGACTACTACTGTACCCTTGCATTTAAAGGTCAGAGGACCAATGATTCTAAGCCTTCTTCAATGTACTGGATAATCTCACATAGCCAAGAATTGTCCTCAAAATGTCATAATGCTCCTGTTGAGAAAGACTGGGTTAAATCTAAATCCTTAAAGCCACATAGCACCTTGAGAAATTTGTCCAATTTGAGACCATGTGAAACAGAATATCCATTCGTTGGATTAGGAAATTGTGAATTTGGCAATGGTAAGATAAATACCATTATAGGAAACTCAGCCAATGATTTGCAAGGCAGCTTGCAGTTGCCAAGTCATTCCCAAAGTTGATGGCTCTTATCACAAAGACTGTGTGGTCAGTGGTATGAGTGCCTGGAAATTTTTTTGCATGCCCTACTGTTGCAAAACTCATGCCCGTAGCTCGTGGAGGAGCTGTGGATTGAAGTGTGATCAGCAGCCTGGGAAGGAGACAGTGCCAGTTCCCACTTGCTTCTCAGCTAGCTAATGTTCCAAAATAGAACACAGCTTTTCCATTGATACATTTTGTAAGTCATTTGTGGATATGGTGTCCTTGGGGTTAATTTAAATTGAGTCAAATTCACTTGATTTTAGAGAGAACTTTGTTCTTGCATCTGCCACCAATTAGGTATGTGACCACAGAGAATACATGTTACCTCTTTGGACTCATTTTCCTCATCCATGAACATGAAGGTATTGGTTCAAAAACTCTTTTTCACTCTTTGAACCCAGAGTTAGAGACTGGTTGAGTTTAGGATTAGCTTCCTGCATGAATAATCTAATCCTTTCCAGGCCATGTAGATTAAAGGGGCAGGTACATTCCTAAAAGGTGTTTACTAGAGGTCATCTAAAACCAAGTAATGTGACTGTCATAGTATAGGATGAGAGAGGGCCTCTCAAGTTTAGGGCTTGGTTTTTTTGATGCTAACTGAGAAGTCTAATGGGTGTAGTGGATAGGTATTAATACAGAATAGACTTTTCCAGAGATGGAGATGACTTGCATCACATATTTTCTAGAGCAGCACTGAAAGAGTAGATGGATCACTTTCTAAGCTTTATGACCCAAACATTTGAAAATAATACCCTAAGAAAGTTACAGCTTGATGGGAATATATGTCTTATTGTAAACAACTGTTGTTTGGCTTTATTAATTAATTAATTTAGAGCCAGTGTGGGCAGGGGAGGGACACAGAGAGGGGGGAGAGAGAATCTCAAGCAGGCTCCACGCAACAGCACAGAACCCAACACAGGGCTCAATCTCACCACCATGAGATCATGACCTGAGCTAAAATCAAGAGTTGGATGCCTAACCGATTAAGCCACCCAGGTGCCCTGGCTTTTTATTTTTAAAGAAGATCAGTTAGGGATTGATGTATCAGCTAGGTTGATTTATTTCTAAACCTTATTTAATTAATTACCCTTAATATTTAATTGAATATTTGAGAAGAAAGACCATTGAAGACTGAATGTGGGTGTCTTAATTTTGATAACTTATGTATGATTTAGTGGCATATAATAGAATTATCTAGTTGCATGGATATTGATGTCTGTTCCTCATGGGATGCCACTTGAGTTCAGATTGTTCTGAATATTTGCATTGCAGTGTAAATAAATCCAGATCACCCCACAGTCATGCTATCAACCAAAGATAGTAATCAATTTTGTCAACTAGTATACTGAATTCCTGGTTGAAGTCCAGTTGGAAACAGGTGAGCTCCCCAACTGGATCGCTCTTAGGGTAGTGTGATTTCTTTAAACCTTTTTTATCCTGTAATTCATGTTACAGTGTTTGAAACTCCATCTCAGTTTTCCCTTAAACTTTTTAAATGCCCAAAGAATCAAACATCCAACATTTTGTGCTTGGCAAGCATGTTGTTGGTGACTCCATTTGAGAACAGTCTGTAATTGCTGTTATTTGTGTGTATATAAATCCATCATATGATGTTCTATTGCTGGGTTTAAGACAGTGGTTGCTGCTTTGGTAGGCGAGAGAGATTAAGTTCACTCAGAAAAGGCTCCTTGAAGGTAAGTTGCATTACTGTCTCCTTTCTGGTCTAGAAAGTACTTTGTCAATATCTTAGAAAATTTAGAATTCAGTTATGTGATTGACGATGAGGTGTTTTTGATTATTCAGAAGAATCTCTGTGGAGAGTTTTGAAGCTGTTTTGTAATTAGAAATAATCTGTAACGTTTGTCCAATGATACTAGAATGCAAACGGATAAAATACTGTGTTGGGGATTAAGACTTAACAAAAATTTTTTTTTTAATGTTTATTTATTTTTGAGAGAGAGAGAGACAGAGCACAAGTAGGGGACAGGCAGAGAGAGAGGGAGACACAGAATCCGAAGCAAGCTCCAGGCTCTGAGCTGTCAGCACAGAGCCCGATGCGAGACTTGAACTCACAAACTGAGAGACCATGACCTGAGCCGAAGTCGGACACTCAATCGACTGAGCCACTCTGGTGCCCCTCGTGGTGATAGACTTTTAAAAAAACACCAAAGAGGGAGGTGGGTGGAGGGTTGGATGAAATAGGCGAAGGGGATTAAGAGCACACTTACCGTGATGAGCACTGAGTGATGTATAGAATTGTTGAGTTTTATAGGTGTATAGAATGTATAGAATTGTTGAGAATTATACACCTGAAACTAATATAATACTATACATTAAATTAAAATGGAATTAAAAAAAATTATCCTAGAGCTGTATGGGATGTATGTATTCCCACTTTTCTTCTCTTTTTTTTTTAAATTTTTTTTAAATTTAAAATTTTTATTTTTGAGAGACAGAGTGTGAGCGGGGGAGGGGCAGAAGAGAGAAGGGGACACAGAATCCGAAGCAGGCTCCAGGCTTGGAGGTGTCAGTACAGAGCCCAGTGTGGGGCTTGAACCCATGAACCACAACATCATGACCTGAACCGAAGTCTGATGTTTAACCGACTGAGCCACCCAGGTGCCCCCAGAATTCCTGCTTTTCTATTTCAGTAAATTTTCATTTCATTTACTATACATACATACCGAATTCTAGTTTGTGCAGTTGACTCCAAAATGCTGGTTAATCCAAACTCATATTCAATCCAAGACCACACGCTGTGTATTGTATCTCTTAAATTTCTTAAACTTTCATATCCCCTCCACCCCACTTTTTTTTTTGTGACAGTGTCTAGTGACTTGTTTAAAATGACCTTATTAGCAAATCATGAAGGTATATGGCTACTGGTAATAGTTTGGTGGTATAGAGAGAAATGGAAGGAAAAACAAAGGATAATTTGCTACTCTATACTTTTTATAGCTATAGCACTTGTAGCAAAACAGTTTTTTGTTGCACTAATATTTTAATGAATTTTATAATCAAAATGAAAGTGGACATTATAAAATATGGTGTGATTTGATCAAAAGCTATTAAGGACAGAACTTTTAAGTTTTAGGGGTATATGTTTGTATTTGACCTGGAAAGAGATTCTCTTTCCTATTAGTCTCTCACTTGAAACTCCTGAGATTGAAAAAAATAAAAAATAATAAAAAAAATAAACTCTTGAGTTTGAAGCAATTTCACTTAAATCTAGTAATGGAGGTAAAATTAAATAGTATCTGCAGAAGCTTTTGGAAAAGTAAAATGTTCCATACTATGTAATATTTGTTATGAAAGAGTCCTTTTGTAAAATAAAATTTTTGACTAGAAAAACCTTTTTAAGGCTTTGGCATGTTGGGTTTAAAACTTGGATATTTAGATTGAAAGACTTTAATTATAGTACACATATACTGTCAATATTATAATTTAGATGTTGAGAATAACCATTATTGAGAGGGCAGGAAATTTCACTTTTCCTTCCTATCTTTGGCTCAGCTGTCTCAAGCTTTAACATCAAAAATAAGGAAATTTGTAGATGGGCCTGTGAGAGTGTTATGTTTGGCTTTCTTAGCATTTCTCATTCAGCTTCCCTGAGCTTTCTCCCTGCCCCCAGCATTTTCCAAACCCTTTACTCTCAATGTTCCTTCCTTGATATTCTGAGGTTCCCAGTTGCCATGGTGCCTCAGAAGTGAGTAGACAGAGAAGGTCATTATGAGATCTGCAACTTGGTACTCTTTCTGAAGGCAATAGTTTGCTCTATTTCCCACCCACTCTTTCCATTCAGAAAACAGGAACTGTCTTTGTATGTATTATAATCTCCAGACTTTATTCCATAAATGTAGCTAACTGTAGAAATGAAATTATGAATATTTGTAAGTAGGGCTCAGGACAGCCACTTGGCAGTGTTTATTATTTTTATTACTTCTAGTGTAATGCATACATTTTCCCCCTCCTTTCTTCCTGTGAACATAAATTTACAAATGAAGTTTGCATTTACTACTTAAAACTTTAAAATTATTAGATATATGTTTATTATAGAAAAGTTAGAAATCCAAAAAGTATGAAGAAATAGAAAGAATCCAGAATATGATTGTCCAGTGATAATTTCTGTCAGTATTTAATATTTCTTTTTGTGAATTTTACCCCTTAAGGATAAATTTCTTTAAAAAATACTTAAGTAGATTATATCTTAATGCACGGCTCTATTTTTTGTTTTTTTCCATAGAACAACATTTTCTCATGTCATTAAAAATCTTTTAGCTTAATTTTTTTAGCTTTTTATTTTGAAATAATTTTTGATTTACAGAAGAGTTACAAAAACAGCAGAGAATTCTTGTGTGTCCTTCACTTACCTTCCCCTACTATTAATATTTTTCATAACCATAGTACATTTATCTAGAGTTGTCAGATGTAGCAAATAAAAATACGTGTTGCCCAGTTAATTTTGAATTTCAGGTAAACAATAATTTTTCATATAAAAATTAAATACTGCAAATACTGCATTAGACATACTTATATAAAAAATTACTTGTGTTTGCCTGAAATGGAAAATTTAAATGGGCATCTTGTATTTTTTCTAGCAACCCTATTTTTATTAAAATTAAGTAGTTAACATTGGTACAGTACTTTTAAGTAAACTATAGATTTTATTTGGTTTTCAGCTCTGTCTCCACCCTTGCTAATAGAGATATACTGGACAATTCTTAATTCCTGAGTTTTTCCAGAGTGCTAACATAGAATCATGCTTGTTTCTTTTTTTTCTAATTTTTAATTTAATTTATTTTTTAATTTACATCCAAATTAGTTAGCATATAGTGCAACAATGATTTCAGGAGTAGATTCCTTAGTGCCCCTGACCCATTTAGCCCATCCCCCCCCCACACCCCCTCCAGTAACCCTCAGTTTGTTCTCCATATTTATGAGTCTCTTCTGTTTTGTCCCCCTCCCTGTTTTTATATTATTTTTGTTTCCCTTCCCTTATGTTCATCTGTTTTGTCTCTTAAAGTCCTCATAAGAGTGAAGTCATATTTGTCTTTCTCTGATTGACTAATTTCACTTAGCATAATACCATCTAGTTCCATCCAAGTAGTTGCAAATGGCAAGATTTCATTCTTTTTGATTGGTGAGTAATACTCCATTGTGTATATATACTACATCTTCTGTATCCATTCATCCATCAATGGACATTTGGGCTCTTTCCATACTTTGGCTATTGTTGATAGTGCTGCTATAAACATTGGGGTGCGTGTGTCCCTTCGAAACAGCATACCAGTATCCCTTGGGTAAATATCTAGTGGTGCAATTGCTGGGTCGTAGGGTAGTTCTATTTTTAGTTTTTTGAGGAACCTCCATACTGTTTTCCAGAGTGGCCACACCAGCTTGCATTCCCATAGAATCATGCTTGTTTCTAAGAGGCTTTCCATACCATAGGCTCTTTGGTTTCTGAGTTACTTCTTGACCATCCATTTTCTATTTCCCAAAATTTTTTGACGTCTGTATCTGTTAGGTCCTCCTCTTTCGTTTTCTTTGTTCTTATGTCTTTATGTTTCTTTTATTATTTTGTTGTCATTTTCGTGTGATTTTTGGTAGAGAATAGAAATAAACAAATGTTCCGTCTGCTACTGTCGACCGGTAGTTCCATTCACTCTTCAATCTATTGCAGTTGGCTTTTGCTTCTACCACTTCTCTGAAACTACACTTAGAAAACTTACCAGTGACCTCCTGATGAGCAAAATTTGACACTGTTGACTTTTTCACTCATTCTTGAAACTACACCTTATATTTTAGTAACATTCTCTCCCAATTCTCCTTTCTGACTCTACCCTGTCAGGTGCTTGAGTAGGCTTGGCTTTTTCCACATGCCTCCTAATTGTTAATTTTCTACAAAGCTTCCTGGCTTTAGCCCTTTTCTCATAGGTCACAACCTCTCTCTTGATCTAACTTAATTAATGGTATTCCCATTTCTCTGGTCTTCTAAGCCAGAAATATGGGTGTTCTATGAGATTCCTCTCTCCTCTACCCCTCTATCCCTACCCCTAACACCTAGTTAGGTATTCTTATTGATGCTATACCCCAATAATTCTTAAATTTTTAAAAAATGTTTATTTTTGAAAGAGATAGAAAGAGAGAGAGCACGAGCAGGGGAGGGGCCAAGAGAGAGGGAGACACAGAATCCGAAGCAGGCTCCAGGCTCTGAGCTGTCAGCACAGACTCCGATGCAGGACTTGAACCCACAAGCCTGAGATCATGACCTGAGCTGAAGTCAGATGCTTAACTGACTTAGCCACCCAGGTGCCCCAGTATACCCAAATAATTCTTGAATCCATTCCTTTTTTTCCTTTGCTACTGCTTTTGTTCTTGCTTTTATATTTTATTTGGATTTGGCAAGAGTATTTTAGTTCTTCTCCAGCCTCTTTCCCCTTTCAGTATAAGCTCCACATGGCCATTGGGATCTTTCTAAAAGGTAAACTGATCATCTTATAGCATTACTTTAGTGAGTCCTTTTTACCAGTAGGATATATTAGTGGCTAGCCAAACATTGTGCCAAGTTAACATTATTTCTAATACAGGAGCTTTAATCATTATTATGCTGGGCTTGTTGAGATCTGTAAGGTGTCAGTAATATTTCAGATTTGTTTAAACTCAGTTTTGAAGAAATGAACAGAAAACAGACAAGCAACAGAGATAAGTATATAGCAGGAACACCAGTGATGGTGGGGTTGACAGCATGTGCAAAGATACCAGACTGAGACATCTAGCATGTTCAGGCAATTATAAGTCATTGAGTATTATTGAAATGTGAGGGAGACAGGGTGTTTAGTGTCGTGGAGGAAGAGGCTGGTAAGATAAAGGTGAGATCATTAAGCATCTTGTCTGTCATGCTGAGACACATATAAAATGGAAAACAGTATTTAGATTTGGCTGTGCAACAACAGAATCGTCTGTGGAACTTTAAGAAACTATGCAATCCCTTACAGGAGTACTGATGCATAGGGGCACTTGTACCCCAATGTTTATAGCAGCACTCTCAACAATAGCCAAATTATGAAAAACCTAAATGTCCGTCAACTGATGAATGGATAAAGAAATTGTGGTTTATATACACAATGGAGTACTACATGGCAATGAGAAAGAATGAAATATGGCCCTTTGTAGCAACGTGGACGGAACTGGAGAGTGTTATGCTAAGTGAAATAAGCCATACAGAGAAAGACAGATACCATATGTTTTCACTCTTATGTGGATCCTGAGAAACTTAACAGAAACCCATGGTGGAGGGGAAGAAAAAAAAAAAGAGAGAGGTTAGAGTGGGAGAGAGCCAAAGCATAAGAGACTCTTGAAAACTGAGAACAAACTGAGGGTTGATGGGGGGTGGGAGGGAGGGGAGGGTGGGTGATGGGTATTGAGGAGGGCACCTTTTGGGATGAGCACTGGGTGTTGTATGGAAACCAATTTGACAATAAGTTTCATATATTGAAAAATAAATAAAAAACTATGCATCCCTAAACTGTGTGTCAGACTGCTTAAATTACAGTTTCTGGTCATGGAACCCAGCAGTCTTCATGCTAGTACTCTCCACGTGAATCTGATATGAAACCTGAGCTGAGAACCACTTTTCTAGCGTTTAGAACAATGCCTGGCATATAATACATGCTTAATAAATGTTTGTTGCATTGAAATTAAAGTTGTGCAAGTAGATTAGATTATTATGAGGGAGAGTATATAAGTAGAAGGGAAGTGTGTCTTATGGAAATGTCTACCTTTAGATGGAAGGAAGGGCGAAAAAGGGAGACAGGAAATGATCAGGAAGGTAGAAGGAGCACCAAAAAAAAAAAAAAAAAAAAAAAAAAAGGAAAGGATAATTTTTTTTTTTTTCAACGTTTTTTATTTATTTTTGGGACAGAGAGAGACAGAGCATGAACGGGGGAGGGTCAGAGAGAGAGGGAGACACAGAATCGGAAACAGGCTCCAGGCTCCGAGCCGTCAGCCCAGAGCCTGACGCAGGGCTCGAACTCACGGACCGCGAGATCGTGACCTGGCTGAAGTCGGACGCTTAACCGACTGCGCCACCCAGGCGCCCCAGGAAAGGATAATTTTAAGGTGGAAGATGTAACATACAGTGTTGAAAAGAAATGTCAGATTGAGAAACAACACTGGGGGGCGTCTTGGTGGCTTAGTCGGTTAAGCATCCGACTCTTGATTTTGGCTCAGGTTTTTTTGACTCTTGATTTTGGTTTGTGAGATCGAGCCCTGCATTGGGCTCTGCGCTGAAGCATGGAGCCTGCTTGGGATTTTCTCTCTTCCCCTCTCTCTCTGCCCCTTCCCAGGTTGTGCCTGCACCCATACACGCACGCACGTGCACACACACACACTCTGTCTCTCTCTCTCTTTCTCTCAAAATAAATAAACATTAAAAAAAAAGAAAAAAAGAAAAAGCACTGAAGTTCGTGCATAGGAGGCTCTTGGGGTGAACAGCTTTAGTAGATGTCCAGAGATTAAGTAGTAGTAAATGAAGGAACAGCAATGTCAACACTGTGTACCCTTTTAAGAAGTTGATGGCAAGGAAGAAAAAAGAACAGCTACTTGAGAGGATAATAGGATTTCTCTCTTGTCCTCCTCTGCTGTGTTTTCTTACTGGAATGCCCTTCCCCTGACTTTTGGAATTCCATTCATCCTTTTGGGTCATCACTTTGTAAGGTCCTTCTCAAATGCTGCCTGTGCTGTGAAACTTTTCTTCTTTCTCCTATTTTGTTTTTCTCTTCTGGTTATTTGGCCTTTCATTTTTCACAACAACAATTGTGTTCTTTCTCCATTGTCATTAAACCCATCCCTAGCTCCTGTCCCTTCTAGACACACTTTGAATTTTATAACTTTGCCTCATATTTCATTGAGAAAATAGAAACTATCACACCAGAAATTCTTCCTTCCAACATCTAATTTCAAATTTACTTGTATCTATACTCATGTTTTCATTTTTCTTTCTTGTTTTAAGGACTTCTCAAGATCCTCCTTCCTTTAGTGATCCTCTTCTTTACATTTTAAATATCCCCTTTTCTACTAAATCACTCATGTTGGCATCCAGACATGCTCAGATGACTCCCATCTTTATAAAATCCTTCTTTGATAGCCATGCTCCCTTTGGACTACTCCCCTAATTCTCTGCCCCACATCATGGCCGAGATCTTCGGAAGGGTTCTTTCTTCCTCTTCTCTCATTCTGTCTTCCATCCTGTACTAGTGTGTACTCTGCCCTATCGTGCTACTGAAACTGCTTGCATTAAAAATCACCAGTGACTATTGTATTGCTAAATTCATTGGGTGCTTCTCAGTTCTCATCCTTTTAGTCCTCTCAGTAGCTTTATACAGGTACCTACTTTTTTCCTTGAAACACAGCCTTCTCTTTCCTGCTGAAAACTGTGCTTTCTTGTCTTTCCTCCTGTGTCCCTGGTACTCTTTCTAATCTCCTTTGCAAGCTCTTCTTTTTCATGTTACTTCCAGCATTTAGTCCTGCTTGGTCTTGGACCTTCTAGTCCTTTTACTTGGTATACATTTTCTTTCTACGTAATCTCATCCCTTTGCTACTGTTTATATGCCAATAACTCCCATTATTTATGATATCCATCCCATACCTATCTTTTGATCTGACTTGCTGTGTTCAGCTATTTATGTGAAATCTTCGTTTGAATGTCCTATAGACCCAAACTCCTTTTTTTTTTTTTTTTTTTAATAACCTCTTCGTCCAGCCTGTGGCTTGAATTCATGACCCTGAGATCAAGAGTTGCATGCTGTATGGATTAAGCCAGCCAACTGCCTCTAGACCTGAACTCTTGATTTCTCCCTATCCTCTCTAAATTGATCCTTCCATAATTTTCCACCTCTTATAAATATCACCTCTGGCCACTCTGCTTAAGTCAGAAACCTGGGAAATCATACTTCAGTTCTGTTGATTCTGTCTCCAATATTTACTTCAGTACATTCACTTGCCATCACTTTAGTTTAGCCTTAGTCTGTCAACTCTTGTTTGGATTAATAGAATGGTCACTCAACTGGATTTTCTGCCCCCTGATTTCCTGTCACACTTAGCATAAGATACTAAAATCTTTTTTTAAAGTTTTTAAAATTTATTTTGAGAGAGAGTGTGTGAGTGAGAGAGCAGGGGAGAGAGGCAGAGAGAGAGAGGGGGAGAGAGAGAATCCCAAGCAGGCCCCATACTGACCAATGCGGGGCTTGAACTCAAGAACCATGAAATCATGACTTGAGCCTAAACCAAGAGTGAGACACTTAACCAGCTGAGCCACCCAGGTGCCCCAAGATACTAAATTCTTACCTTGGCTCCTGAGGCCCTGAATAATCTGACTTCTGTCAGCTTCCATGTGTTGACAGTGCTTCAGTCATACTGGCCTTTCAGTTCCCCTGGTGTTCCAGTCTTTCCTATCTCAGGGCCATACATACTTGTCCTTTTGCCTGGATTCTCTCTTACTCTCTCAGTGATTACTTAAGGCCCCCTTTTTAAGGTTTTGGATTAAATATCACTTCCTGAGAGAGGCCTGTTATTATTTGTAATCTTTTTGTTTTTCTTTCAAAGGACTCACCACAATTTATAATATTTTCACTTGCTCATTTATTTTTTTGTCTCTGTTACCCTGTCACCAATATGAGAGCAGTGATCATATACATTTTGTTTGCAGTTGTATACCCAGCACTCTCTATAGCACATAGTAGGGCACTCAGTAGATATTTATTGAATCGCTGAGAGAGATATAAAGATTGGCTAGGGACATTCACAAAAGGTGGTAGTATCTTAAATTATATGTATATATTAAAATTTTTAAGTGGATTTAGGATTGTTCAAATTTTCTGTTTCTTCTTGGGTGGAATAGAAAATTTTTTTTCAGATGATTTACCAATTGAATCTAAATTTTCAGATTTATTGGCATAAACTTCATAATAAACATACTCCTTTCTTTTTCATGTTTTAGGATTTGTAGTGAGTTCCCTCTTCATCATTCCTGATATCAAGTTAGCATTTTCTATTATTTTTTGTCAGTCTTATAGAAGTTACTAATTTTGGGGCACTTGGGTGGTTTCAGTCGGTCAAGCCTCTAACTCTTGATTTTGGCTCAGGTCATGATTTTGCTCTCTGTGAAATCCAGCCTCATGTTGGGCTCAGTGCAGAGGAAGGAACTTCCTTGAGATTCTCTCTCTCCCTCCCTCTCTGCCTCTCCCCCACTCATGCACATGCATGCGTGCATTCTCCCTCTCTCTCTCTCTCTGAAATAAATTGATTTAAAAAATAGAAGTAGTAATTTAATTGGACTTTTAAAAGAACCAACTTTTTGTCTTTGTTTATTTTTTTTATTGTACATTTGTTTCTCTTTTATTGATATCTGCTGTCATCTTCGTTCTCTTCTTTATACTTTTTAAGTTTACTTATTTTGAGAGAGAGTGAGCATGAGCATGGGAGGGGCAGAGAGAGAGGGAGAAAGAGAATCCCAAGCAGACTCCACACTGTCAGCGTGAAGCCTGATGTGGGGCTCTGTGGCCTCGATCTCACAAACCACGGGATCATGATGTGGGCTGAAATCAAGAGTTGGTTGCTTAACTGATTGAGCCATCCAGGTGCCCCTTTTCTTTATACTTTCTTTAAGCTTAATATGTTTTTTTCTGACCTTTTGAGATAGATTATTATTTCTTTTCTAAGCTGTGTACTAATAACTACAAATTTCCCCAAGCCCATCTTTGCCTATATTTCAAGGTTTTTTTTTCAACATTTTATTATGAAAAATTTTAAGCCTACAGCACAGTTGAGAGATTTTATGAGAACGCCTAGATTTTACTCATCACCTAGATTCTACTATGAACATTTTTCTATACTTGCTTTATTAGTTATCTACCCATTTCTGTATCTCTGTATCCATTTGTTAGTTCATCTTGTATCCCCAAGTTTTGATGTGATATATTTTTATTGTTATTCAGTTTAAGATATGTTTTTCTTTTCATTGTGATTTAATTTTTTAATTTTTTAGTTGAGATATAATTCACATATAACATTGTATTTTAGGTATACAGCATAGTGATTTTATATTTGTATATTTATACATAAAATACATACATATACATGTAAAATTTATATATGTGCGTATAACAAAATAATTACCAAAATAAGTTTAGTTAATATCCATCACTATGCATACTTAACAATTTTTTTCTTTCTTCTTGTGATGAAAACTTAAGATCTACTCTCTTAGCAACTTTCAAATGCACAATACAATATTGTTAACTATAGCCACCATATTGTGTATCACATACCTAGGACTTACTTATTTTATAACTGGAAGTTTGTACCTTTTGACCACCTTCACCCATCTCACCCACCTTTATTGTGTCTTTTTTTTGACGCTTAAGTTATTTAGAAGTGGATTCATTAATTTCAAGACACTTGGATATGTATTAAAATCACTTGAATATATTTTAGTATCTTTGCCATTGATTTTTAGTTTAATCCATTGTATTCGGAGGATATACTCTGTGATTTCAAATCTTGGAAGTTTGTTGATACTTTATAGCCTAGCATATGGTTAAATTTTTAAAAAATAAATCTGTTTTTTGTATGTATATGCATATGTATATATTTTTAAGTAAGCTCTGTGCCCATTGTGGGGCTTGAACTCACAACCCCGGGATCAAGAGTCACATGCTCTACTGACTGAGCCAGCCAGGTGCCCCTAGCATATGTTCAGTTTTGATAAGATTTTATAACACTTTTGAAGGATGTATATTTTGCAGTTGTTGGTTGTAGGATTCTATATTTGTCAGTTAAGTTTTTTAATTGTGTTGTTCTTCAGTATCTTTGATTCCCCCCCCCCCCCCCCCAACTTGTTCTGTCAGTTAGTAAAACAGGAAGAAAATACCTTGCTACCAGAATCTTATAAATCAATAAGAAAAAGATATTTCAACATCTTCTTTTTAAGGGTAGTATAGTTGACATACAATATTACATTAGTTTCACATATGCAACATAGTGATTCAGTGTTCATATACATTATGAAATGATCATGACAATAAGTCTAGTTACTTTCTGTCACTATACAAAGGAATTACAGATTATTGATTATATTCCCTCTGCTGTAGTCAATATAGATTATTGACTACATCCCTGTGACCTATATATTTTTGTAACTGGAAGTTCGTACCTCTTAATCCTTGGAACTTATTTCACCCCCCTCCCCCCACTCTCCCCTCTGGCCACCACCAGTTTGTTTTCTGCATTTAATTTATGCGTTTGTTTCTGTTTTGTTTGTTTTGTTTCTTAGATTCCACATATAAGTGAAATCATAAGGTATTAGTCTTTCTCTGTCTGACTTATTTCACTTACCATAATACCTGCTAGGTTAGTTCACCCATGTCATTGCAAATGCCAAGATTTCATTCTTTTTTATGGCTGAGTAATACTCCATTGACTGTGTATACCACATTTTCTTTACCTGTTCATCTATTGATGGATACTTAGTTGTTTCCTTATTTCATTGTAAATAACTCTGCAATGAACATAAGGGTGCATATATTTTTAAAATATAAATAAATATATTAGTGTTTTGTTTTCTTTGGAGAAATACCCAGAGGTGGAATTGCTGGGTTGTATGGTAGTTCTATTACTAATTTTTTGAGGAAGCTCCACACTGTTTTTCCATTTTCCATTCCTACCAACAGCGCACAAGGGTTCCCTTTTCTCTGCATCCTTGTCAACACTTGTTATTTCTTGTCTTTTTAATAAAAGCCATTCTGACAGATGTGAGGTGATAATCTCAGTGTGGTTTTGATTTGCATTTCCCTGATGATTAGTGATGTTGAGCTTCTTTTCATATCTGTTGGCCATCTGCAGGTCTTCTTTGGAAAAATGTCTATTTCATATCCTCTGCCCATTTTTTATTTTTTTTTTATTTAAAAAAAATTTTTTTTAACGTTTATTTATTTTTGAGACAGAGAGAGACAGAGCATGAACGGGGGAGGGCCAGAGAGAGGGAGACACAGAATCTGAAACAGGCTTCAGGCTCTGAGCTGTCAGCACAGTGCCCAACGTGGGGCTTGAACTCACGGACCACGAGATCATGACCCGAGCTGAAGTCGGCCGCTTAACCGACTGAGCCACCCAGGCGCCCCAGCTCTGCCCATTTTTTAATCAGATTGTTTGGGGTTTTTTTGGTGTTGAGTTGTACAATTTCTTATTTTTTAATTTTACTCTTATTTTTGAGAGAGAGAGAGAGAGAATGAGCAGAGGAGGAGCAGAGAGAGGGAAACACAGAATCCGAACCAGGCTCCAGGCTCTCAGCTGTCAGCACAGAGCCCCATGCAGGGCTCAAACTCACAAGCCGTGAGATAATGACCTGAGCTGAAGTTGGGCACATAACCCAACTGAGCCATGCAGGCATCCCTGGTGTAGTATCTTTTAAATTAAACATACACATACTGTATCAATAAGCAAGTCCACTCCTGGGTATTTAACCGAAAGAAATGAGTGCATTTGTCACCAAAAACCAAGTATAGGGACAAATCTGGTGAAGATTCATAAACAACTCAAATGTCCATCAATAATAGATTAGATAAATAAATTATGGGATAGTCACCCAATGGAATACTACACAGCAATGAAAATGAACGAACTACTATGTCACAATGATGAATTTTTTAAAATTTATTTTTAGTTTTTTTTTTTAATGTTAGAGAGAGAGCACGCAAGTTGGGGAGAGGGGCAGAGAGAGACTCTTAAGCAGGCTCCATGCTCAACACTGAGCCCAATGCAGGGCTTGATCCCATGACCCTGGGATCATGACCAGAGCCATTAAGGAAGCCCTCTGAGACTCTGGAAATGTTCTGTATCTTAATGGGGTGGTTGGCTAAGCGGGTATATACATATGTGAAATTAATTGAGTGTATACTTAAGATTTTTGCACGTTATTGTATGAAGTTATATCTCAAAAAGTAAATAAAACAGGGCTTCCAGCTATAGCTGAGTAAGGATCAATAAATCTTTAACCCAAAAAGCAACTGTAAGGCTTGGCAAAACCATTTCAGTACCCTTGAAATCAACCAAAATACATACAACAATCTGAGAAAGAGTTGTTTGAAAAACTGCTGAAATTCAGTAAGAACAGTAGGAGTCTATGGTGTTCTTGCCTAAGACTCTTCTTGCTCCCTTCCCTAGGCTTGGGTGGTGTGGAGATTTTGCCAGTGTGGGTAGGCCATGAGACTGCCAGTTTTGATGCTGAGATTGAAGGAAGCTTACTCATTTTTGAGTGGTGGATGATGCCCATGGCCATTGGTGTTGTCAGTGGAAATGGTTCTCTTGGCATTTGATGTATCGGGTGGGCCATTGGCTCTAATAGACTGAGGTGTGTTTGTAGTTGGAACAAGCATATTGTTAGCTGAGGTTGCTTGTATGCATAGAGTAGACATGATAAGTCCCAATAGGAAGTAAAAGCCAGAGCAGACTTGAAAATGTCCTGAACTTTAAATGTGCTATCCTTCCCACACACAGACACATGAACAGAATCCAGAAGCCTTTAGTGGCTTTAAACATAATCATTGCCTCATCATTGGGAGACATATAAGCTATGCAGATACAGAGGTAACCACTTAGAAGGCAGGTTTCAACATAAAAACAAGCAATAGAAAGAAAATGAGCTGAGACATCAGTGGCTGCACACTTAGGGGTGGACAGATTTCACAGATTTAGCTGAGGCAAGTTATTAAGCCAAGGAAGGAAGGGGCATAGGGAAGGAGTAGTAGTAACAACAACAACCTTCATAGGTAAAAGAAATCAGAATCTAGACTTGCTACAATAAATTACTTAATATGTTGAGTCTTCAACAAAATCATGAAAAGAAATACGAAAATACAAAATCATGAAAAGAAATACGAAAGTGTGACCCATATTTAGGAAAAAAAGTCAATAGAAACTGTCTCCAGGTGTTCTTAGATGCTGGATTTAGCAGACAAAATCTTCAAAGCAACTATCATAAATGTTCAAAGAACCAAAGGAAAACATGTTTAAATAATTTTTTTAAAGTATGACAACAGCAAATCAATAAATAAAATTCTCAATAAGGAGAGAGAAATTACAAAGAAAAAAATATAAAAAGGATATACAGATGGCAGAAAAGGACATGAAAAGATGTTTAACATAATTAGCTATTAGGAAAGTGCAGATTAAAACAACAGTGAGATATTACTATACACCTATCAAAATGCCTAAAATAAAAACTAGTTAACAACACCAAATGTTAACAAGAGTATGGAAAAATGGGATCACTTGTACACAGTTGGTGGGAATGTAAAATGATGCAACCACTCTGGAAAATAATTTGGAAATTTCTCTTTATTTTTTTTAAGATTTTATTTTTTTAAGTAATATCTGCACCTAACATGGGACTTGAACTTACAACCCCAAGTTCAAGAGTCAAATGTTCTACTGACCAAGCCAAACAGGTGCCCCTGAAAATTTCTTATAAAATGAAGTATTTACCATATGATCCTGCAGTTCCACTCCTAGTTACATACCTATGAGAAATGAAAGCCCATCTCCATATAAAAATTTGTGCGTTTATGTTCACAGCAACATTATTCACAATGGGCACGAAGTGGAAACAATTCAATATCTATCAACTGATGAATGGAAGAATAAAATGTGGTATATCCATCCAATGGAGAATTAATTGTCCATAAAAAGAAATTAAGTACTAATACATGCTACAACACTGAAAGCATTATACTAAGTGAAAGAAGCCAGTCACAGAAGACCACATATCCTGTCATTCCATTTATGTGAAATAACCAGAATCTATAAGGACAGAAAGTAGATTAGAACTGGGGAGGGTTTTGGAGGAAATAAGGAGTGACTGCTACTGGCTGTGGGGTTTCTTTTAGGGTAATGAAAATGTCCTAAAATTGATTGTGATGACAGTTCATAACTACATGAATATAGTAAAAACCATTGAATTATATACTTTAAATAGCTGAAATATGTGGCATGTGAATTATATCTCAATAAAGTTAAAACATTTCAAAGTAAATTTAGCAAGGTCACAAGCTATATGATCCATATACAAAAATCAATTGTATTTGTATATACTAGGTAGCAATGAACAAGCAAAAAACAAAATTAAATTAATTCTATTCACAGTGGTATCAAAAAGAGCAAAATATTTAGGAATAAATTTAACAAAACCAGTACAAGATTTGAATATTAAAAATTATAAAACGTTGTTTTAAGAAAAACCAAAGATGTAAATAAATGGAGAGAGAGTCCATGTTCAGAGATTAAGAGGAATCAGTATTGTCAAGATGGCAATTTTCCCTAAATTGATCTGTAAACTCATAATCCTTATCAGAATCCCAGCAGGCTTTTTATTTTCCTTTCTTTTTAGAGTTTGATGAGCTGATCTAAAATTTACATGAGAACCCAAAGGACCTAGAATAGACAAAACAATTTTCAAAAAGGAGAGCAAAGTTGGAAGACTTGTAACTACCTGATTTCAAAACTCATTATAAAACCATAATTTTCAAGGCCCTATATAGCATTGCTGCAAAGATAGGCATATAGATCAGAAAAGCAGAATTTAGAGCCCACAACTAAACCTTTATATATATATATGGTCAGTTGATTTTCAAGAGATCTATCCTTGATCCAAGATTTCTCTGCCTGGAAAAGCCCCAGTGTAAAACAGTGTCTCGCAGTGTGTGCTGCAGTAGGACTGAGACTGCATTGCAATCAAGCCAGCTCATGCATCACTGTCTGCTGGATAAACTGCTACGTCATCCTGGGTGCTGGGCATGTTACAATGCTGGGATCATTGTGGGCTTCTAGTTGGATTTTGTGCCAGGTATGTGTCTACTTTGGACACTCTCTATTCATGGTAGATTAAAGTGGGGATGCTTTGAATTTGGAGGAATGAATGTGGCTTTTTTATTTCTTGTGTTCTAATATTACAGAAGGATTGTGAGCAGCATCCATAAAAGATTAGAAACTCAAGCTTTGTTTTTGGATCTGGGTGTGCTGTGTTTAGTGTTTGGCTGTTTTAGAAAGATCCTTTGGTGAAAGAAGCACAGACTTGATTACTGAATGTACCTTTTTAGTATACTTTTTGATACAATTGAATGAAAAATAGCCTGTTTTATTCTATACCCAAGGCTTTATTTGTTTTTGAATGTTGACCTTATATAACAAAGGCAGAGAATGATTCTCTTTCGGGACCTGCCTACATCTGGAGACACTTAGATATGTGTAAAACCGAGCTGCTTGTACATCTGTGGTCACTGTAATTATTCTGAATAAAGACCTCAGTGCTCTATTTTTGAGACCTGTTATTCTGAAGAGTCATAAAAATAGGAGGGCTCCTTTGCATCAGCTTGGGTCTTCAAAGGAAAAAGTAAACGACTAAACTTTATTGGACATTGGCATAGCACGTAAGGAATGATGTGAAACGGCCTAGACCAGAAAACAACAAGGATGTACGTTTTCTGTTATGGCTGGTGGTCATGTTGAGTGGCCTGGTTAAGTCTTTTCAGGTTGGGTCATCTGAATGGCCTGAGGATCAGAATTTGTTTGCCTTAATCATTTGTTTTCTATTTGATCATTTATCTTCTGTTTCTTTTCTTTTCTTTTTTTTAGTTTTTTTTTAATGTTTATTTATTTTTGAAGGAGAGAGAGACAGAGTTTGAGTGGGGGAGGGGCAGAGAGAGAGGGAGACACAGAATCTGAAGCTGGCTCCAGGCTCTGAGCTGTCAGCACAAAGCCCAAAACGGGGCTTGAACTCACAAACCGCAAGATCATGACCTGAACCGAAGTCGGACGCTTAACCGACTGAGCCACCCAAGTGCCCCGTTTATCTTCTATTTCTGCTCCAGGTTATTTGTGTATTTGTTTTGGAGAGTTTTCTGGAAGATCAATAGGTTCTCAGCATAGTTGGCAACAGATCATTAACTATTTCTATCCAGCATTTTGGTGGGAAAGAATTTTTTTGTGGTACATGAATGAAGTTACCACGACTCTGGTGAATTATACTTTTCCTGATGACTTATCATAGGAAATTCTGATTTTGCAGATTTTAGCTACTGGAGTCTCTCCCATTACAAGGGAGCAATAGCGTTAGCATCTGTTTTATTAAAAGCTAAAGTAGAACTTTGTTACTATATAACATTCAAACTATTTTTTTTAAGAGATCTATCTCTGGCCGATTTGCTTTTATATAAATATATGTGTTCCAGTAGCCTTTCTAAGCAGGGTTTTTCTCTTCCCTGCTTAATCTGGGTCAGACCTCTGTGTGTAAAATATTTGTCTGGGCCCCTTTTCCTTTCAAGAATTTATCCACATCTTCTCTATATCCCATTTGTCCTAGCTCCATTCTTACTTTCAAGTTTGGGTGAATAAAATCTTAGATTTTGTTGCTTTATTTAAAAAAGGTTTTTGCATGCATGTATCACTAGTTTGGCCTAAAAATTAAAATTGTGGCTCACACTTTATTCAAAGTTCCTCAGTAGTGATATGTCTTGTCCTTTCTACTTGCTTTCTTTACCGCCTGACCTGCTTTTTCCCTTCTTGCAGTCTGATAATCAGTATTATTTGTTTGATTGGATCTCAGAAATTACCCTACTTAGGCTGTGCTGTCCTCCTCCCTCTGGATTTCACGACCTCATTATTCTCTTGGCTCAGTTGTCCTTGTAGACTTGTCTTCTTTTTGCCCCGGGCCCTCCCTGTCATGTGCTCCTGGCAGCTAGGAGAGTCTTGTGGAGCTTTTTCTCTGGTGACTGTCAGAAGAAAGTGACCGTTGTTGAAACATGTTTGCTGCCGCTCATGCAGAGCTAAGATCTGTTTTCTAGTTATACAGGCTTTTCTGTTTCTCCCCCTCTCCTCTTAGTTCCCTTGGGAAATCAACCAATTCTGTGTGTAAACCAAGTTTAGGGAGAAAATACAAAAAGGAGGAAAGGTGGGGAAATGTGGAAATTGGGGACAAAGTAGACAAAAAGACTGTAGTTTGAGGCCATCAGGAATACTCTAGTCTGACTGAAGCAGGGCCAAGAAGTAGGCAGAAGGCACAGTATCTCTTGTCCTCCTGGGTTTTAAGCACCTGCAACAGGAGGACGGACTGCAGCTTGTGTTTACAAGACCGAAACCTGAAGAAAAAGCTTCCATTCCTTTGCCATCTTGATATGCAGGGTTCTACAGAGGAAATTAAGGAGATGAGATATTACATGCTTCAAAGGTAAGTTTTTAGGTGCCGTATTTGGGCTATATATACCTTTAAAAAACAGTAAGACTTTGACAGCTAAACCCTGGAACTTACGGGAAATTTGGTTTGGTGATTTTGTTGTATCTATAAGAAAATTTTTTATTTTATTTCATTATGATTTTTTAAATTAATTATTTATTTTTAAATTTACATCCAAGTTAGTTAGCATATGGTGCAACAATGATTTCAGGATTCCTTAGATTCCTTAATTCCCCTTACCCATTTAGCCCATCCCCTCTCACACAACCCCTCCAGCAACCCTCTGTTCTCTATATTTAAGAGTCTCTTATGTTTTTGTCCCCTTCCCTGTTTTTATATTATTTTTTGCTTCCCTTTCCTTATGTTCATCTTTTTTGTATCTTAACGTCCTCATGAGTGAAGTCATATGATGTTTGTCTTTCTCTGACTGATTAATTTCACTTAGCATAATACCCTCTAGTTCCATCCACGTAATTGCAAATGACAAGATTTCATTCTTTTTGGTTGCCGAGTAATACTCCATTGTATATATGTACCACATCTTCTTTATCCATTCTTCCATCAACGGACATTTGGGCTCTTTCCATACTTTGGCTATTGTTGATAGCGTTGCTATAAACATTGGGGTGCATGTGCCCCTTCGAAACAACAAATCTGTCTCCCTTGGATAAATACCTAGTAGTGCAATTGCTGGGTCATATGGTAGTTCTATTTTTAATTTTTTGAGGAACCTCCATACTGTTTTCCAGAGTGGCTGTACCAGTTTGCATTCCCACCAACAGTGCAAAAGAGATCTTTCTCCGCATCCTTGCCAACATCTGTTGTTGGCCTGAGTTTTTAATGTTAGCCATTCTGACAGGTGTGAGGTGGTATCTCATGTGGTTTTGATTTGTATTTCCCTGATGATGAGTGACGTTGAGCATTTTTTCATGTGCCGGTTGGCCATCTGGATGTCTTCTTTGGTGAAGTGTCTATTCATGTCTTTTGCCCATTTCTTCACTGGATTATTTGTTTTTTGGGTGTTGAGTTTGATAAGTTCTCTAGATTTTGGGTACTAACCTTTTATCTGATACGCTGTTTGCAAATATCTTCTCCCATTCCATCAGTTCCCTTTTAGTTTTGCCAATTGTTTTCCTTTGCTGTGCAGAAGCTTTTTTTGCTTTGGTTTCCCTTGCCTCCAGAGACGTGTTGAGTAAGAAGTTGCTGCAGCCGAGGTCAAAGTTTTTGCTTGCTTTCTCCTCAAGGATTTTGATGGCTTCTTGTCTTACGTTTAGGTCTTTCATCCATTTTGAGTTTATTTTTGTGTATGGTATAAGAAAGTGGTTCAGGTTCATTTTTCTGCATGTCGCTGTCCAGTTTTCCCAGCACCACTTGCTGAAAAGACTGTCTTTGTTCCATTGGATATTCTTTCCTGCTTTTTCAAAGATTTATTGGCGATACGTTTGTGGGTCCATTTCTGGGTTCTCTTTTCTGTTCCATTGATCTGAGTGTCTGTTTTTGTGCCAACTTTTAATTTTATTTTTAAATTTTATTATTTTTTTGGGGGCGCCTGGGTGGCGCAGTCGGTTAGGTGTCCGACTTCAGCCAGGTCACGATCTCACGGTCCGTGGGTTTGAGCCCCGCGTCAGGCTCTGGGCTGATGGCTCGGAGCCTGGAGCCTGTTTCCGATTCTGTGTCTCCCTCTCTCTCTGCCCCTCCCCCGTTCATGCTCTGTCTCTCTCTGTCCCAAAAATAAATAAAAAACGTTGGAAAAAAAAAATTTTATTATTTTTTTTAATGTTTTATTTTTGAGACACAGTGCAAGCAGGGGAGGGGCAGAGAGAAGGGGACTGAGGATCCAAAGCAGGCTCTACGCTGATAGCAGTGAGCCCAATGTGGGGCTCAAACTCATGAACTGTGAGATCATGACCTGAGTCAAAATTGGACGCTCAACTGACTGAGCCACCCAGGAGCCCCAGAAACATTTTTGTTTAAAAGAAATGAGTAAAATCTCTCATATTTGCTCCTGTTCTAAGCCTTTCTTTTACATTCAGAATTTGAATCAAAGATACCCAGGCACATGTATGCTATTATAGTCATATTGAAAATAACCACCCCTGCACAGACCTTGCTGTGCTACTCTTTCACTAAGGGATCTCACTCAGTCTGTGCCATATTTGCTCACTGGCTTTGGCTGGTTTTTCAGGAGTGAAGTCTCTTCACTTGTTGCAAACGGAAATATCAATTCTGCGTAGTATGAACATCCTATGGTACCTTCCAAAAAGTTTTGAGAAAACTTTTTAAAAATGTGTCTCTGGGGCTGGGAAAGGTGCCTGCCATCATTGTCCTGGAATGTGACAGGGGGCAGTCAGACTGTTGTTGAGGGTGCCAAGCTCTGTTACCCTAGGATCTTTCTTCTTCCTATTTGTAGAACTTGGGGCTGAAGAGGAAATGAGTCAGGCCTCCTTGGCCTTCTTCAGGCCTCTTGCAGGTCTGTACTTCTCCATCAGAGGATTAACATGAAAGACCTGAATGATGGGCTTGATAGCAGTCATTAAGGGCTCCTCCATTATCTTTTTTTATTTGCTTGTTTTTGCAATCTAGAATTCTTATTCTGAAAAATACTAGCTGAAAATTAAACTTGACCTTGGCGGAAACAGAAAATTAGCAATAAACACCAAGTTGACAAAATTTGCCTATAGAATAGTTATCCTTTCCTTTTCCTTTTCATTTGACCTCTTCCCTTTTCATTTGACCCTTTTGGGGGAAAATCAAGCAAAACTTCCACTGAGTGTCAAGTAAATAAAAAGCCTTTGAGCTATTTTATCTATTTATAGAAATATATATACACACACATATATGTATATGTATAATTAAGAATTTTTTTTTTTAAGGTTTATTTATTTTTGAGACAGAGAGAGACAGAGCATGAATGGGGGAGGGGCAGAGAGAGAGGGAGACACAGAATCGGAAGCAGGCTCCAGGCTCTGAGCCATCAGCCCAGAGCCCGACGTGGGGCTTGAACCCACGGACCGTGAGATCGTGACCTGAGCCGAAGTCGGACGCTTAACCGACTGAGCCACCCAGGCGCCCCTTAAGAATGTTTTTTAATTGGTTGGTTAAGTGTCCAACTCTTGATATTGTCTCAGGTAATGATCCCAGGGTCATGGGATTGAGCCCCGCTTCAGGCTCTGCATTAAGTGTGGAGTCTGCTGGGGATTCTGTCTCTTTCCCTCCGCCCTTCCCTTGCTCTCTCTCTCTCTCTCTCTCTCTCTCTCTCTCTCAAATTAAAAAAAATGAGGGGTGCCTGGGTGGCTTGGTTGGTTAAGCGTCTCACTTCCACTCAGGTCATGATCTCACAGTTTGTGAGTTCGAGCCCTGCATCGGGCTCTGTGCTGACAGCTCAGAGCCTGGAGCCTGCTTCAGATTCTGTGTCTGCCTCTTTCTCTGCCCCTCCCCTGCTCACACTCTGTCTCTCTCTGTCTCTCAATAATAAATAAACGTGAAAAAAATTTTTTTAATTAAAAAAAATTATTTTTATGTATATAAAAGTATTTTTATATAACATTACTGTTTATATATACATATAAAACAATCATATATATACACATATGTAAACAGAATACACACATATATACATATTGTGCAAACACACACACACACACACACACACACACACACACACACAGAATTTTGTTTCTCTGTGGGTAAATATAACAGATGACCTGTCCACTGTTTCATAGAGGCGTCTCTCCTGGAGCAATCTGTCCTCCAATTTGAACAGTCATATCTAGGGAATTCCTTTCTCTTTTGTATTGGTTCATCTGTTTCTTGCTTCCCTTCTTTTCCTTTTTCTTGGTTTACTCCATCCTTTTGGAAGACAGCATTCTCTGATAGCTTCCTGAGAAAAGATAGATGAGAGATAAAGGTTTTGAGATCTATTCCATCTTTATACTTGATCCCCTTGTTTTCAGCATGGTGAAAATTCATTCTCACTTCAGAATATGGCTATATGAAGGATCCCATTGTTAAAAGTAAGACATAGTTTTGTTTTTATCCCCTCTTTGATTATAAATGATTCTCAGAACTCACTAAACCATTGATAAAATCTTATGACCAATCCCTTCTCCTCTTTAATTTTATCAATGAAGACTTTCCTTCCTTTCTTGTCTTATATACTCAGGTAGCTCCTTGTTGATTCTAAGTAATAACTTACCTATCTTTTCGCTCCCTCCCTAAATAGCTGACAGCTGATCTCTGAGGAGTGTGTGTTTAACTTTAGATGTATAGAATTATATAACATAATCTTTCATAGCACACTCATTGGTCCATTTATGGGCTAATATTATTTATTTATTTGGTTATTGCATTATTTAAAAAAATAATATAAAAAGAATTTGAAAACCCACCATCTAAAACAAAGGTAGGTCCTTGACCATCACCTGCATCTAACTATATGGTCTCTCCTCCTTAGTACTTCTCCCTGTCTTCCCCCACCCAGATAATCATTTTCCTTAATGATATGTTCATAACATTCTTTTATCTTCCTGTTTATTGTATCTATATGTATCTCCCCAAAATGTATATATTTTAGTTATTTTAACTTTATGATATGTTCTTAAAATTATAATCTGTGCATAATCTTTATATAATATTTTTGGAGTTCTGAATACTTGACTGAGGTCTCCTGTTATTTCTAATAATATGCAGAATCTTTTGTGTTTTCTATGTGAATGATTATATCACTCACAAATAATGACAGTTTAACTTCCTCCCTAGCAGTCCTAATGCCTCTAATTTATTTTATTTTATTTTTTCATTTTATTGCACTTGCTAGGAAATCTAACACAGAGTTTCACATTTATGGATTTTCTAAAATTAAACCATCCTTGCATACCTGGGACAAACTCAACTTGGTTATGGAGTAACTTTTTTGTAATATTTTACCCATCCTTGCACCAATACCCTGCTATTTAGAATATTTTATTCAGGAATTTTGCATTTGTAGTCATGAATACAGTGGACCTGGACTTTTCCCTTAATGTGACTTATTTGTCTGGTTTGAGTATCAGTGTTACTCTAGCTGAGGAATTTTACTTCTTTTCTCACTGTTTGAAAGTTTGATAGACTACTGCCCTTAAAAGTTGTTTGAGAGCACTTCTCTTTTATTTTTTATTTGTTTTTACTTTTTAACATTCTTTTCTTTCCACTGCTGAGCACTTAGTATTTTTTTTTAATGTTTACTTATTTATTTATTTTGAGAGAGAGCACAGGAGCATGAAGGGGAGAAGGGCAGAGAAAGAGGGCAAGGGAGAATCCCAAACAGGCTCCATACCCAGTGCGGAGCCCAAAGTGGGGCTCAGTCTCACGACTATCAGATCATTTTACTATGAGCTAAAATCAAGAGTCAGACGCTTAACCGACTGAGCCACCCAGGCACCCTGAGAACTTGTTTTTTAAAACTGTCTGGACCTGGTATTTTCTTTGTGGGAAGATTTTAATCATACCCTTTTATTTTGAAAAGAAATTACTGCAGCATCGATGTTAGAGTACAGGATAAAGGAAGGAAAGGTGGGAATAAGAAAAGAGCTGTCCGTTAAACAGTGTGTGTAAGTGCTTAGTTATAGCCATTATCTCATTTAACCCCCAAAACACCTTTTCAAAGGAGGCCTATCAGTCAAGGTCCAGTAAGGGAAAGAGAAACTGCATTAGGTATTATAAACCAGTGGGCATTCAGTAGTGAGAACTGGTAACTTGGGTATTTTCTACAGTAGCTCCAAAATTAATACTTGCAGGAAGCAGCTACCACCCCTAGGGCTGGGAGAAAAAAAGGAAGAGGTAGGGTTACCAGAACCTAGCAGCTTGACGGAGGGCCAATCGGGGCTGATGCTTGCACCTCTGAGAATAAGCTTTGAGTAGCTGGTGCTCAGGACAGGTGAGTAGCTAGCCTGACAGTTACGTGATTAATAGGCCCAGGCAGCACAGCCCAGAGGGTGAGTGAACGTGGCAAGGCTGGTTCTGCCAAGGAGCCACAACCTGCTGCTACTGGTACTACTGAGAGATGCAACGAGGCTCCCACTAGGAATATTGAAAGATGGTAGAGGCTGGAATTAACTCTCTGTTACTGTGGAGCAATGATGATAAAAGCTGGAAAACAAAAATAAAATCCCTATTCTTACCATTCTGCCTTCCCATTGGCAGAACCGATTAGGTTTGCAGAGTCTTAGCTTTATCGTCACAGGGCAGAACATAAAAGGGTGAGCTTGGAGTTGAGAGACAGTAGGTAAATAACCAGAACAGTCTATACTATGTGTATTTTGCAAAGAGAAAAAGGAAGTTGAGCAAGGTTAAATTATTTACTTAAGATCATTGGAAATATTAAGTGGACAGATCTGGATTTAAACCCAGCCCTGTACTTTTCCAGTACCATATTTCATCTATTCTTAAAACACCATTGATTGTTAGAGGCACCATTATTGTATATACCGCTGAGAAAAAAAATACTGCCAATTAAATAAAGCACACCATCAGTTGTATGATACACATCAATTTCAGATATTTTTCTAAGTTTTTTTTTTTTTTTAATTTTTTTAACGTTTATTTATTTTTGAGACAGAGAGAGACAGAGCATGAACGGGGGAGGATCAGAGAGAGGGAGACACAGAATCTGAAACAGGCTCCAGGCTCTGAGCTGTCAGCACAGAGCCGACACGGGGCTTGAATTCACAGACCATGAGATCATGACCTGAACCGAAGTCGGTCGCTTAACCAACTGAGCCACCCAGGCACCCCCTAAGTTTTTTTTTAAAGGAGGAGTGTCTTAAATTTGATGAAATATGATATATTATTATGCTGCCTTGTAAAGTATTTGGTTTTGGAGTTGATTTTGAAATGCCTGTGGAATACACAAGTGAAACGCTTCATCGGCAGTTAAAAGTGTACATTTCATAAGAAAAATGGAGGCTAGAGATACAGAGGTGAAGGTCATCTGTATTCCAGAATCATGATCTAATGACAGCCTTGCTGTTTTCTTAGCTGTCCCAGTCTCTCTGAGTCTGTTATCTCTACTATCTCATTTCAGTCTGTGCTTTTGCCTGTCGCTTTGTGATGGGATTTGTTGGTAAACCATAATATTATCTTTTATTATTCAAGAACACTTATATTTTTTTCTTAAATTTCCATAAGCAAATATCTTTTTCCCCCCTTCCTGTCTTCTATTCAAAAAGTGTGTGACCTGTCAGCATACAGTCATCACAAGGGTGCAGTTGGAAGTGCTGTTATAAGTATGGTAGTGAAAAGCAGACCCCTAGGGGAGATAGATGGTGTGAAGAAATCCCATCTAAAGACTTTCATGCTTTCTTTGTTTTTATAGGTCCAGCATGTCTGGCTTGCATCTAGTAAAGCAAGGTCGAGACCGAAAGAAAATAGACTCACAGCGAGATTTCACTGTAGCTTCACCAGCAGAATTTGTTACGCGTTTTGGGGGGAATAAAGTGATTGAGAAGGTAAGTTATAACTTGCTGAATTACTTTTTTTCAAAAGCGCATGAGATTTAATGACTAGACATGTCTAGATTTGCTCAAAACCAACATGTAGTTTTTAGAGACTAACTGCCTTTTTCTGCAGAATTAACCTCTCTGCCTCCGTAGCATCCTGTTAATTTCACTATTTCCTGTGTATTTACCACTGAGGTAATTTAGGCATAGCTAATTAAAAGATGAAGTGGTCAGAAAGTTCTTTTTATTTTTATTTTTATTTTTAAAATTTTTTAATGTTTATTTTTGAGAGACAGAGAGAGAGAGAGAGAGAGCGCGCGCGCGCGCGCGCGTGCGCATGCACATGCGCACAAGTGGGGGAGGGGCAGAGAGAAAGGGAAACACAGAATCCCAAACAGGCTCCAGGCTCTGAGCTGTCAGCACAGAGCCCAATGCAGGGCTTGAACCCACGAACCACAAGATCATGACCTGAGTCAAAGTTGGACTCTTTGCTGACTGAGCGACCTAGGTGTCCCCAGAAAGTTCTCTTTAAAACAACCTGTGGTTTTATGAGGTTGGGCTTCAGGAATCTGAGAAGGTATGGTAAATTGATTGGCTGGTGGGGTGGTGGTAAGGAGATACTATGTCACATTGGATTGAGAGCTAAGGGAGTGAAGGCTTAAACAGTTTGATATACTGTGAACTGATGGCTTTTCCTGGGTATTTGAGATGTTTAGAGGGAATATGCCATATGAAATACTTAGACATTACAAGTATTTTGAAGTGTTGTGAGCAATTCTATGCCCCTTTTGTCTAAACCATGTCAGAACTGAGAGGATGACTTGGTTGAAATAGCTTGCGGTGATTGAAAAATTAAAGGGTGGGAACCTGTATTCCCACTCCTAAAAGTTTTGCTCCAGTGGTGTCCTTCTGTTAGTCTTCCAATAAAGATAGTTTATATTTTAGCCTGTGTTACCCTGGGGCCGTGGTTGCAAGATAGGTCAGGAGGTGAAAGGTTTGTTTATAGAGAAGTCTCAGGATCATTGATTCTTCTACTTTTCTTCTTGTGACCATTCTTCATAAGGTAGTCTCTACACTTCTAAGGCATTTGCGGTTTAGCATTTTGGAGAGAGGTAGTGGTTGGTGCCAGGGTTCTTACACATGTGCAGGCCTCTGTGCCTTGTTTTACTACAACAGAGAATAGTGAAGGACACTACACTGTTTAGTCTTCCTTCATTCCTTAATAATTCATCACCCCTCTGAAGTTTGTCTTCTGTGCCCTAGTAACAGGTATAGTAGAATAATTCACAAATTCACAAGGTTTGAAAATTGTGATTTTCCCCTTCAAGAAATGAAGTAAAAAAGCAGTAAGCTTTAGCTGGCATATATTAAAGTATTTGCTGGGCTAACATTTTAAAATATCCTTTGATCATGTGGGAGCTGGTTCCTAACCACCTAGACTAGCAACACAGATTCTTTTTTTTTTTTTTTTTTTTTTTTCAACGTTTTTTATTTATTTT
This sequence comes from Neofelis nebulosa, assembly GCF_028018385.1. Taxonomy (NCBI): domain Eukaryota; kingdom Metazoa; phylum Chordata; class Mammalia; order Carnivora; family Felidae; genus Neofelis; species Neofelis nebulosa. The sequence goes on along the minus strand of NC_080797.1, from coordinate 55,205,431 downwards.
TGGGACAGAGAGAGACAGAGCATGAACGGGGGAGGGGCAGAGAGAGAGGGAGACACAGAATCGGAAACAGGCTCCAGGCTCCGAGCCATCAGCCCAGAGCCCGACACGGGGCTCGAACTCACGGACCGCGAGATCGTGACCTGGCTGAAGTCGGACGCTTAACCGACTGCGCCACCCAGGCGCCCCAACACAGATTCTTAATTGAAAGTCTGGTTCTTCGGAGTAAGATAGGTCTACACAAATGGTCTCATTTCTTTTTGTCCATCATTGCCTGCCTCTTCTACTTCTCTCTCCAATTCCCATCCCACCACTCTCCCAGGTTCTTATTGCCAACAATGGCATCGCAGCAGTGAAATGCATGCGGTCCATCCGCCGATGGTCTTATGAGATGTTTCGAAATGAACGTGCAATCCGATTTGTTGTTATGGTCACACCTGAAGACCTGAAAGCCAATGCAGGTGAGTGATTAGCATGAGAAAGCATCATCCTTGAGCATAAAGCATTGAATAGCAAAGTCTGTAGTAGGAGAATGTTAACTTGGGGGGATTCCCAAACCCTAAGATTTCTTTTTTAAAAAGTGTCAATAATAGGCATATATAAGTGATTGTACTATATTTAACCTCAGCATCAATTCCTACGTTCTAAGTAAAAATAAGTAGAAATTTAACCAGTGTTGATTGGGGTTTCTAGGTGTATGCCTTTCCAGTGTCAAGTATTGGCTAATCTGCATAAGTAGATTGGCATGTGTAAGTGGAAAGATTGAAAGAAAATGCTATTTCCCTTATGAGCAAAGCTACACTGAATTTTAGAGAATCTTGGGGTTAAGATTCTTTTTTACCCTCCTCCTGAGGGATCCAAGTGGGTTTCATTCTGTGAGCTCTTCTGCATATTCTCTCTACTCAGATGGTCCTCCATCTGAGAGTTGTAGATAAAGACCATTGGTATAGTTGAGAGGATATGGCTGGTCTTTCCTCTTTTTATCACTAAAGTATAATCTCTAAGATAGAAAACTCACAGATAACATTAGCTCTTTGAAGAGCTATCTTTTTAAACCTATTTGGTGTGTATATTCTTTCTCTATTGAGACAATGATGTTAACTATTCCTAAGGAGTAGGGGTTATTATGTTATCTTATTTAGAAATAGATAACATACCAGGTTATTGGAAAGCATATGTTATTATGTGAAATCATTTAGTTTGACCCTTTAATATCTCTGAGTCACAATTTTTGTTATCTGTAAAAGGAAGATCATAATATCTAATTCACTGCATAGTTATAAAGATGAAATTGTCTGTAATAAACATAAAACTACCTTGCATGATTTCTTTTTCCCCCATCTATTTCTACCTGGTGCTCCTATTAATTCATTTATTCCTTCACTCAGTGAACATGGAGACCCATAGTTGAATAAAATCTGATCTAGCTCTAAGAAACAAATAATTTCAGTACTGTTAGATAAGTGCTATAATAGAAATATGCACAGGGTACTGCAGGAGCACAGAGTTGAGGCATCTTAACTTTGCTCTTGGTGACAGGGTTAAGAGAAAGCTCTTTGAAAGAAGTTATGCCTAACCAAGAATGAGTAAGCAATTAGCAGGATGTTCCAGGCAGAGTGTTCCAGGCAGAAAGAACAGTATATGCAAATGTATGAAGGCGTGACACAGTGGTTTGGTGGAAACTACAGATGTACTTGTTAAAGTACAAGATGTGATTTAATATTTCTCAAAGAAGGCCTTGATTTGCATCCTCAGGAGCATAGACTTTATCTTTTTAGGAATGTGTGTGTGTGTCTCTGTTGGACATTAAAGGATTGGTATTTTAAATGGATTAGTTGTTGTTTTTAACAACTTAAAAGTAGAAGAGTGTAATGAATCCCTTCCTATTTACCTATCATCTAACATCAACAATTATCAACTCATGGCCAGTCTTGTTTCATGTATACTTTCACCTCCTCCCCTGTTCACACAATTTCTAAAGCAAATTCTAGATATATTATCTCATGTGTATCTTAAAGAAACTTTTTTTTTTAACATAAGCAACTAGATGGACAATTCAGATGGTATCTTGGGAGATCCATTTGTGGAAGGCAATACTAGAGGATATGATGAGGCTGAGAAGATAAAAGAAAGAGATGGTTTGGAGATTTAGGAGGTAAAATTGACAAAATTTGGTGATAGAAGAGTCAATGATTACTGTTAGGTTTTTAACAGTAGGTTGACTAGGCAACTAATGCAAAATATCAACCAGAAGAGTAAGGTTTTTCTGGGGGCGGAGGGTAGACAGATTAGGTTTAGAGTACTTCTGGTATAAGTAGATCCTATAAATCCTATAAAAAGTTGGATATATCCTTCCAGAACTTAGAAATAATGAGGGCTAGAGACTAAGAGTCTACATTATCAGCAAACATGTGGTAGTTAACACTACCCCCTGAAAGAACAGGTAGAAAATAAAGAGAAGAGGACTGAAGATGAAATTTTATAGAAGAGTAAAATTTTAGTGATAGACTCAGGAAGATAGGCCCATAAACAATGCTGAGAAGAGATGATTGGAGACAGAGAAGAAACAGAAGAAAGAAAAAAGAATTTCAGTAAGGAGGGTCAAATGTGTCAGCGGTTCAATAAGATAGGGATAGAACCTTCCAGTAATTAGGAAACCATCGGTAGTATTGCCAGAATAGTTTCAGTGGAGCAATATGAGTGTGCAGACTGTTATCAGATGTTAAGGAATGAATAGGAAGTGACAATGTAGGTGGGTTTTTTAAAGAATTTTGGATGAGAAGGGAAGAAAAAAAGGTAGTAACTGAAGAGAAATACAGTCTCAAGGGAGGATTTTTTTTTTTAATTTTTTTTTTTTTTCAACATTTTTTATTTATTTTTGGGACAGAGAGAGACAGAGCATGAACGGGGGAGGGGCAGAGAGAGAGGGAGACAGAGAATCGGAAACAGGCTCCAGGCTCCGAGCCATCAGCCCAGAGCCTGACGCGGGGCTCGAACTCACGGACCGCGAGATCGTGACCTGGCTGAAGTCGGACGCTTAACCGACTGCGCCACCCAGGCGCCCCTCAAGGGAGGATTTTTATTTTTCAGAGTGAAAGAGACTTGGGAATGTTTATAGGTTGAGAAGAAGGAGTCCAAGAGAAAGAGGGAAAGGGGTGGAAGTACACAAGGGACCTGGAGGAGATGAAAGGGGATGCAGTTAAGAGCACAGGTGGACAAAAATAAGCATATTTTCTAGTATTTAGTCTGAGAAACAAAAATCGGTAATGAGGCAAATGTATTTGTACAAGGATATTCATTGTAGTGTTATTTAAAATAATGAGAAACTACAACAAAACAAAAAAAATAAAATAATGAGAAACTGGGAGTAACTTAAGTGTCCAACATGAGCAGATTAGTTAAGTATAATGCGCAACACCAATTCTGTGAAATACCATGCACACATTAAAAAATATTTTGTAGAATAATGTTTATTGGTCTGAAAATGCGTTGTAATAAATTGCTACATTATTTACTATTTTTGTACATAACAATATTACCATAAACTTGGCTGTTTACAACAACAGACATTATCTTACAGTTTCAGTAAGTCAGAGCATGGCTTAGCTGGGTCTTCTGCTTCAGGTTATTACAAGACTGCAATTATTTGTCAGCTGGGTCTGTAGTCTCATCTGAGGCTCGATTTGGGATGGACCTGCTTTTAAACTCAGGTGATTGTTGGCAGCATTCAGTTTTCTGTGGGCTGTCCGACTGAGGGCCTGAATGTTTAGCTGGTTATTGGCCAAAGACTACTCCTGACTCCTTGTCATGTGGGCCATCCCCAAATGACTGCCTGCTACTTCAGAGCCAGGAAGGGAAAGTCTCCTAGTAAAAGATCAGTTACTTTCTTATGTAACGTAATCATGAAAGTGACAGCTCCCCACCCTTGACATGTTCTCTTGGCTAGCAAGTCATAGATCCTGCTCACACCCAAGGAGAAGGGATTCCTTAAGGTATGGATACCTGGAAACTGGGATCATGGGAACAGACTGTCCATCACTATTGCAAAGAAAAAGTTAGTTATAAGGAGATTGGTAGCATGACATGATAGGGAAAAAGACATTGTGTGTAATTAGAAAAAAAGTTATAATGACATATACCAACAGCAGTAGTAGTTATCTTTGGGGGTGGTATTTTGGGGTGTTTTTATTTCTGTTTCTTTTTCCAACTTTTTTGCAAAGAGTTTATACAGTTTTACAATTTCTTTACAAGTTATTTGAAAAAGAACTCAGAAAGGATTATGATACCAGTGGTATTGAATTAATTATTTTGATTGATTTTTCCTTTTTTCTAACCTTTCTGTTATGTTAATTATTTTAGTAGCTTTACTGAATATAATTTATGTACCATGAAAGTCACCATTTGAAAAGTACACAGTTCTGTGAGTTTTGGTAAACTTATACCATTGTGCAGTCATCATGGGAATCCAGTGTAAGATAACCATTACTTTTACAATTTAAAAGATTATGGAGAAGGAGCCTTAGATACAAGAGCTGGTTATTACCATAAGGAGAGGACTTTATCCTGAGACCTGGAGGGGAGTGGGCTGACATGACAGGTTAAGGGATGGTAAGGGTGGTAGTAATTGACCCAGTTGCATATTTTTGTGTCGTGAAAGGTAGATGATTAATGAAATCCGTAGAAAGAAATGAGTGTTATCCTTGGAGGGGAGTTTTGTTCATTTGTAAATATTCTCCAGAATAGCATCTCTGCTGTAATTATGGCAATTGTGGGAACCAGGAGGTAATGGAGAAATCCAGGCTGTGTGATTAAGATGCAATTTCTTTTTCTACTTACCAGGGCTTCTCATTAGTGTCTATAGTAGTGATAACAGAAGATTGATTGGTGTAGAACTCTGAACTGTTGTTGGTTGGTGACAGCTGTACATTTGCAGATTCTGTGTGCATGCGTGTGCACGTGTGTGTGTATGTAGGTCAGCAATTAAAGTAACTTTTTTTTCCGGTACTTAGGGCTACTGAACTTCAGAAAAGACTAAACCACAGAAGAAAAGTTAGATAGACTTGACTGTATAAAAATTTCTATTTTGCAAATAAAAAAAAAGAAAGTTAAAGACAGATTGTAATCTGGAAAATATACTGGCAGCAAAGAATGTCTAACTATAATAGAGCAAATGACCCTTCAGTAGAAAAGGAACAGAGAACATGAATTAGGTAGATAATAAAAGAAGAATGAAAAAGGGACAGTAAACATATAAGAAATTTGATACTAATGGTAATCAAAGAAATGCAAACTGAAACAGTAGTAAATGGGGATTTTTTTTTTAAGTTTATAAGACTGGTAAAGTTTAAAAGAGTGATTATACCTAATATAGTTGAGAGTACAGACAATTTGTCATCCATGTTGCTAATGAGAGTCTAACATGGTTCTGTCTTTGAAGATGTGGATACATTTTGACCTAGTTGTTTTACTTCTAGGACTATATCCTGAGGGTATAATTGGACAGCAGTATAAGGATATTCATCATTCTATTATTTTAATATTTTCCAAATTATTAATGACTTATATGTCCATCAATGAGTAGTTAAATGAATTATGAATTATTGTTACTTTGTGGAATGGTAGGCATCCATTGAAATATTGGGTCTATATTAAGTATATATAAAATACTAAATATATATTAAATATATCTCTATGTCACATAGGGGAAGGTACCCACAATATATTGTTAAATTGGTTAACAACTGATGATTTCTAGTATATCGGAGCATGAACTGCTTATCTTTGAGTGGTGGGGCAATGGGTGATTTTGACTGTTAAATGGTATTATTTCATCCTGATACATTATAGTTTTTTAAAAATAATTAACATGTTTTTCCTTTTGTAGTCAAAGAGAACAATAAACCTGTTTTTATTTGGAACAAACTATAGGTTTTTGCATCTTACTTTGAATGGAATTTTTTTTAGAAGGATGTAAAACCTTTAAAAATTAAGAATAAGATAGAAGGAATGCTAATAAATAAACTTGAGCAAGTTATTTGACTGCTCCAAGCCAATTTCCTGTAAATTAGGCACCAATAATACCTATCATATATAGGATTACTGAGTAGTAAATAATATATATAAACTGCTTAATATACTTACTGCACATTGTAGCTGCTCTACCATTATTGCCAGGAATAGGAAGAGAGAGACATCAGGTGACAAATTTGAAAGGGAATACGGAGCAAAAAAAATGTAAGGAGGGAAAGAAGTTATCTTTCAAAAGTGTCTTTCAAATACCTATTATCTCCAACATTCCAGATAAAGTCTTTTCAAGCCCTTGGTATATGCCAGTAACTAACCTTTCCTGTCCAGCCAGTCCACAAACCCTTCAGGCTCTGCCCTCTTTCCCAGTTTGTCACAGCTTGACATCAGGAAAAGGGCTTCTCAGAGTACAGTGCAAGTTAAAGATAAAGGATGTTAGGGCTAAAACTTTTTATCAGAATAAATAATTGTACAGGGGTCTCTAAGTGACATATCATCCTTGATAGAGAGGTCTTAAAGGCCCTTCAAAAAGGTTACATAGTGAAATGTTTGAGAGCTGTTGTTTGAATAGAAGAGCTTCCTGAATACCAGATTAGCATGTTAGTACCCATGACTTAACAAAGTCAGAGCCTCTAACTAAATGTCCTGGGACTTACCTCGTTAATGCAGTTTGTCCAGTCGTTAACTGTGATGGTATCGTCTTTTATGTAGTTGTGCTCTGTTCTATTTCTGGAAATAAAGCATGTGTTCTCTATTAATTTGCTTGCATTTTCAGAATACATTAAGATGGCAGATCACTATGTGCCGGTGCCAGGAGGACCAAACAACAACAACTATGCAAACGTGGAATTAATTCTTGATATTGCTAAAAGGATCCCAGTGCAAGTAAGAGATGCCAGTGTGTCCTTTCAAACCAGTTTAGCCATTTTACAGTTAGACACAAGGGGCTATCCAGAGAAGAACTTTAAATTTTATATAAAGCATCTTTGTTGAAAATTGATAAAGCTTTTTTTGTGAGGGGTATAACAGATAGGGAAAAGAAAGATGGAAAAAATGAATGAGGCAAAAATAAACATAATACAATCAGAAGGTCTGTAAGGGTCTTTCAGAGATTATTTATACTATCCATTTCACCTTCAAACTATCTCAAGTAAATAAAAGTTCCTTTTTCCAATGGAATATTCTTAGCTGAGAATATGGTAGTATAGAAATAGATTATTTCTTCCCTATTATGTTAGGATGTTTAGGATAAATGTACTTAAGCCCAGAGAGAGAGAAAAAAAACAAAACTAGAGATTTATATGGCAGTATAACCACTAAATATAAATGTGGAGTTGGGTGGCCAAAGTAATTGAAACTGTGAAAGAAAACTAGTATTTCTAGAAAAGGCTCTGTAGAGTATAGTGGAAAGGTTATGAATTGAGTTTCCTAAAGAGTAACAAGACTAGCAGGATCTTAATATCAACCTCAACTTTGTTTTGACCTCTTTGCAGAGGTTTTGACACAATGGACTGCTTATTCTTGTTCCATAAAAAGTTTGCCAAGAATCAAGTAATTCGGCTTCTGCCGACTTAAGCATTAGGCAGCTCTGGAGCTATTGTACCTCATGGTGTGGGGCCAGTCTTGGTAGAGAGTAGTACAGTTTATCATGTTATTTTAGTATGAATTTTAAGAAAGAATCATATTATCTTCCCTTATAGGCAGTGTGGGCTGGCTGGGGTCATGCTTCTGAGAATCCCAAGCTCCCAGAACTTCTTTTGAAAAATGGCATCGCCTTCATGGGTAAACCTTTCTAACATACTCTTCCTGTCTTTCTGGTTCTCTTTGTCAGTTTTGCCCACATTCCACTTTATATTCTGCTTTTCTTCTGTTTAACATGCACGGGGCTCTTATTTTTCATCAATCAGCAGCTCTCAGAGTAACCCTCTTCATTTCTTTTTTTTGTCTCTTCTTCACTTTTTTAAAAATATAACTTATTGTCAGGTTAGCCAACATCCCTTGTATACAATGTGCTCTTGGCTTCGGGAATAGATTCCCATGATTCATTGCTTACATACATCACCCAGTGCTCATCCCAACAAGTGCCCTCCTCAGTGTCCATCATCCATTTCCTCCTCTCCCCCACCAATCAACCCTCAGTTTGTTTTCTGTATTTAACAGTCTCTTATAGTTTGCCTCCCTGTCTGTTTGGAACTATTTTTCTCCCTTCCCTTCCTCCACTGTCTTCTGTTAAGTTTCTCAAATTCCACATACCTCTTCCTCATTTCTTACATCCTACTTATCTTTCTTCATCTTGATTGTGTTTCTGTCCTCAGGTTCTTTTCCGTGAGATATGGAGGAGGCTCTGATTTCCAAAACACTGGCTTTTTAAAACTTGGCATTAACCTTAAGAAAATATGTAGAGAAAGGACCTCTTTTTGTGTAGCAGAAATCATTGAATATTAGGATGCCCTAGGACTGTGCCCTTAAATATGAATCAGCACCTTCACATTTAAGCATATAAGTTATATTCCTATAAGTGAGAGCTCTTTCTTCTGACTTTTCTGCTTTCCTTTAGCAGAGAGAAATCTTCTAAAGAGATAAATGTTTACTAATGATAAATTTTCCTTTTGGATTCTCCTAAGACCAAGGAGGGCATATCTCAGATTTGAACCCCAAACTTTATAAGTCCTTTATTTTAAGATTGCTTAAAAAAAAAAAAAAAAAGGACTTTGATAACCTTGTCAAATTGGATCATGAACAATGATAAAATCAGAGTTAGATTTGTCAGGAATTTAATTCAGCATACATGCTGAACTCTCACTGTATGCTAAAAGCTTATTACATTAAGTTCTATAAAGAGTACAAAGATGAGTCATAACACAGTAATCCCCATAATCAAGTTCACGATCTCCATGATATATGATGTAGGGGAGACCAGACAAATACAAAAATAATTCTATAAAAGATGAAACCTATGTGATGGAAATGAGGCCAAAACGTTACAATCAGGGTTCTTTTCTTATTTTTAGGTCCTCCAAGCCAGGCCATGTGGGCTTTGGGGGATAAGATTGCATCTTCCATAGTGGCTCAAACTGCTGGTATCCCAACTCTTCCCTGGAGTGGGAGTGGTAAGAAAGTATTTCTTGTTTGTGTTTTGAAGTGCAGAAAAATTCAGTAGGATATTTGGGACTGTGGCTTGGGTCTTAAGGTTATTTAAAATGTTATTTGGATTCTTCAGGATAAGAAATAGAATCCAGGTTGATTTATGGTATTTTATATCTCCTAGGCTAATTTATACACCTGTGATTTTATCATGTCTTAAGAATATAAATTTTGTACCAGTTACACATGTGCTAAACTGTGATTTAAATGATCTTGAGATTTAATTTGAATTTGAGGAAACTCTGGGAAAACTCATATGGTTCTGTAGATTTGGATTTACTCTGGGCAGGCTAGAATCTTCATCACAGATGGACTTAGGCAGAATTAGGTCTTTGAACCTGCCTGGCAGGAGACCTGGTTCACTAAGAAAAACCCACTTACTCAAATGTTTGCCTACTATCATTTTCTTCATGTCAACCTACCATCTATTGATGATTTATTTACTTTGGCTGTTAATTCAAACTCTCATTTGCCCTTGATGCAGAAAATGAGGGCAGTAGTCAACCTTTCTTTTGGGCATACAGAAGAATAAAATTTTTCTTAAAATGATTTATACTAGACAAATCCCTTTAAGAGTGCCATGTGAATCATTATAACTAATAACAATATAAATTTGCTTAGTACTCAACCACAGGGAACAACAAACTAAAATGTCTTTCAAATGGGAACGACCATTGCCTTGAGGCCCAACAGATTTGAACTCTTGTTACTCTGGCTCTCCAGGGGGATTGCAATATCCTCTCTAGACCTGCTGGGTCAAACCGTTTAAAATAAAAGGTTGAATTTGTTCTCGTTTGAATGGAGAGGCTATAGCATACCCCTTGTGGCTGAGTACAGGGACATTCAGGGAGCATGGAATCATGACTCTGCTGAGGCCAATAAAACCGCCATTTCCATTTCCGAGGGCTCATAAAGATTGAATTATTTCCCAGACCTCTGGCCCTGGAGCAGGCCTGAACACACAAATTGAAGGTATTTTGCCTGCTGAGTTGCTGTGAGAAGTCTGACATGCTTTTTTTTTCAGTCTTGTATATTCTTGCATTTTTATAAGTTTGCTCCCTATTAGCTCTCCTGGCTTCCTCCAGGGTAAGAACCCAAGTTGTCAGGTCTTCTAGAGCTAAATACCGCTAACCCTGAGAATTGAGGGCTTTATGGCATCCTTTTTTTTTCTCACATATCCTTAATTTTGGATAAATATGAGGTCATTTTAAAGAAGGAATAGCAGAAAATTGACAAAACAGAAGCTTTTAAAGCAGCTTTTAAGTTACCATTATCTATTACAGGTCTTCGTGTGGACTGGCAGGAAAATGATTTTTCAAAACGTATCTTAAATGTTCCCCAGGAATTATATCAAAAAGGTTATGTGAAGGATGTGGATGATGGGCTGAAGGTAGGTTACTAACTACAGAGTGATGTCTTTCAACTGACTGATTGTAGTCACAAATGTTAATTTGAAGCCTGGTTCATGATATGCACCCATGAGGGCATTGGGATTGTAAGACCAGGAGATATATAGAGTAAGGAAGTGACCTAAATTTAACAAAAATAAATTTGTTGTGAAGTAAGCCCTCACCTGGACAGAACATTTCTTAGGTGGCTAAATCAGAGCTTTTAGAAAATACTGATTCTCTACTGTACTACCTGTTATTATGTGTATGTGTGTGTTTGTGGGGTGGGGGGCAACAAACAACACATATTTGCCCTGCTTGAATTCAGAACCAAGAAGCCAGGCAGATAGAGAAATGTCAGCTTTATTATGGATAGAGATGTTGGTGAAATGGCTTATGTGTTTAGCAACAATCAGATTTGTAAACTGAACGTCAGAGTTAAATATGCTTACTCACTGGGTACTGGTGGTGCTGAATAACCAAAGATGTTTCTCTCCAGAGATAGAGCTTTTACCTTTCAGCTTCTTGTATCACTGAGAGCTGACAAAGAGCATATGCTCTGCGCAGTGGGCTGATCCCAAAGGGGAAGAGGCTGAGCTGTGCATGCTCAGTTCCTCCTTCCAAACTGACCAATCACATAATTTGTTCTTTTTCCCTTGGGGGAGGGGGGTGGGAGCCAAGAGAGGCTGAAAATGTCTAATTACAGTCCATCCTTTTGGAAACATGAACTCAAACAAAAAGAGATCCTTTCTCCAACATTGCCTTTTCTTTCTTTTATAAGTTCTCTTCAGTTTGTTCCCCTTTCACTTTTTAAATAGTTGGAAATGTCAGTTATGCTTCCAAGTAGATGATGAAAGAGGCTGTTTTAGAAAAACACAATACTTGTGTTTGAATTATATGTTATAAATTCAAGAAGAATGCTCAACTAATTTTCCTCTTTTGTTCGCATTTCACGTTGTGTCTTTTAATCTCCTTAATAAAATTAATATTTCTAATTGAATTGCCAACCTCATACTCTATTTGCTATAATTTGCAAAAGTAGAAGCCCTTTGTAAAGAACTAGCTATTTTGCTTGTCAATTGAAATTCCTTTTTTTCCTTGTCATAATTTTGTTTTATTTATTTTTTAAGTTTATTTATTTATTTTGATAGAGAGAGAGCATGAGCAGGGCAGAGGAGAGGGAGGGAGGGAGGGAGGGAGGGAGAGAGAGAGAGAGAGAGAGAGAGAAAGAAAGAATCCCAAGCAGGCTCTGTGCTGACAGCAACACGGGGTTTGAACCCATGAACCTGAGCTGAAATCAAGAGTTGGACACTTAACCAACTGAGCCACATAGGTGCCCCTCCTTGTCTTAATTTTAAACATAAAAATTTCTGGTAGAAAATTTGGAAGGCCAGAAAAGAGATGATGATAAACCCACCATCCAGAGATAGATACATATTCATAACACATTCATATATTTTCTTTTGACCTGTTTTTGATTCGTAGTATATGTTATTATCCTATAGTGATCATCTTTATTAATAGATTCCCATATTTATAATTATTATGATAAGTATAAAATTAAGGTCACTCTCTATATATAGTTTAGTAATCCTTTTTTCTTTTCCTACTTTATATTATATAAGCATTTTCCTCCTGAGATTAAAATTCTTTGTGGGGTGCCTGGGAAGCTCAGTCTGTTGAGTGTCCGACTTCAGCTCAGGTCATGATCAAACGGTTCCTGAGTTTGAGCCCCGCGTCAGGCTCTGTGCTGACAGCTCAGGGCCTGGAGCCTGCTTCAGATTCTGTGTCTCCCTCTCTCTCTGCTCCTTCCCTGCTCACATTCTGTCTCTCTCTTTCAAAAATAAATGAAGATTTGGGGCACCTGCGTGGCTCAGTCGGTTAAGGGTCCAACTTTGGCTCAGGTCATGATCTTGCAGTCGGTGAGTTTGAGCCCCACGTCAGGCTCTGTGCTGACAGCTCAGAGCCTGGAGCCTGCTTCAGATTCTGTGTCTCCCTCTCTCTCTGCCCCTCCCCAACTTGTACTCTGTCTCTCTGTCTCTCTCAAAAATAAATAAACATTAAAAAAAATTTTTTTTAATAATATTTAAAAAAATTTTTTTAATACTTTGCAAATATTCTAAATAGATGACCTGTGCCTAGAGTTTTCATATTTTCTTAAAAGGCCTGCCTTCTTACTGATATCATGTGGACTACCTTATTTTTTTTTTTTAAGTCTTTTCCACATTCGTGGCTGTTTCTTTGATCCCTATCACCCAGTGATAGCCCTTTATTTGCCAATACTATTTCATCATGCTGTTTGTTTTTTAAAAAAATTTTTTTTGTTAATGTTTACTTATTTTTGAGAGAGAGAGAGAGAGAGAGAGAGAGATAATGTGAGTGGAGGAGGGGCAGAGAGAGAGGGAGACACAGAACAAAGCAGGCTCCAGGCTCTAAGCTATCAGCACAGAGCCTAAAGTGGGGCTCAAACCCACAAACCACAAGATCATGACCTGAGCTGAAGTCAGACACTTAACTGACTAAGACACCCAGGTGCCCCTGTTGATACAATTTTAGATCTTATTATAATGTAAACCATAAATCACTGGAATGTTTTGACAAAGGAATGACTTAGTTATTTTAAATTTTGGTTAACTTCTACCTACCCCCTTTACTTTTTGCCATAACAATACTGTCTGGACATTTTTCATATCACTATATATAAAAACCACCTCATTCTTTTTAATAATTGCACTGTATTCTCTTTTTTTAAAATTTAAAAATTTTTAATGTTTATTTATATTTGAAAGAGAGAGAGTGGGGGAGGGGCAGAGAGAGAGGGAGACACAGAATCGGAAGCAGGCTCCAGGCTCTATGCTGTCAGCACAGAGCCCGACGTGGGGCTCGAACTCTGAGCCAAAGTCGGATGCTCAACCGACTGAGCCACCCAGGCGCCCCAATTGCACTGTATTCTAATAGATGGGCATATCTTGATTTAACCAGCTCCCTACTTAATGGATATATAATTAATTTTCAGAAAGTTTAGAATTGCTACCTGATCATTATCAAATGTTGTAAATGTGAAAACTACATTTAGTATGTTTTGAAAATTAATTTTCTAACTAATTTTATTAATATTTGGGCACCTGGGTTGCTCAGTCAGTTAAGTGTCCAACTTAACGCTTGGGTCATGATCTTGCTGTTCATGGGTTTGAGCTCCATATTGGGCTCTGCGGTGGCAGTGTGGAGCCTACTTGGGATTCTCTCTTTCTCCTCTCTCTCTACCCCTCCCCTGCTTGCACGCATTCTTTTTCTCTGTCTGTCTCTCTCAGATAAATAAATAAAACTTAAAAAAAATATTTCAGTGTCTTGTTATTTTTATCTTTTACAAAAAGTTAAGTGAGAAAATAATTTCTGGATATGTGAGAGTTCTGATTTGTTGAATATTTTATGTTGTCAGAAACTGTACTGAGACCATTGACTACCTCTACCTTTTTTAAAAATAAAAATTAGAGGTAAAACATGAAGACCTGCATACTATAAGAAATTCCAATAATATAGAAATAAATACAGTAAAAAGTAGAAGTATATCTATTTATCTTCCTTTTATCACCACTGGTGTATATTCTAGCCTTTTTTTTTTTTTTTTTGCACCCACATATGTGGGTGTATGAAAGTATACATAATTATATATAAACATACAGTTTTATTTTGTTTTTGGCCTACACAGGATTGTCTTACATTGAACCATATGAAATTGCAAATATTCAACCATTTTTTTACCTACAAAAGCCATTTCTTTTGGTTCAGCCTAATGCTACGAATACTGTTTTACTGCTTCCCCCCCCCTCCCCGCCAATAGTATGTCTTCAGGACCTTTCTATTTTACTACTTTTGGACCTACCAATGGCAGCATTCTTAAAGGGAGAAACTGCCAGTTTTCTCCTTCCCTGTTATTACTACTCTTATTTCCATTTTTCTCTTTCTTCTTGAAGGCAGCAGAGGAAGTTGGATATCCAGTAATGATCAAGGCCTCAGAAGGAGGAGGAGGGAAAGGAATCAGAAAAGTTAACAATGCAGATGACTTCCCGAACCTCTTCAGACAGGTAGAATACAAGTTGTTTTTGTTTGCTTGAATTTACATGTATATCAGAGATACATGATTTAACTCACACTATATCTACAATCTGTTATGTTGTACACCAAAAACTAATGTTGTATGTCACTTATACCTCCATAAAATAAAAGATAATGATCATAATACAATATGGATGTCCAGAAAATATGTAATTTTTTATTTTGTCTGTAAGTACTCTAGTCTTTCTCCTAGCTCCTACCTGCTTATTAGCAATGTCCAATTCAGTGTAAGTTTTTATTCAATAAGGTGATTCAAACAGTAGTTATTCTCCATAATATAAAAGTCTTCCTATATGGGAACACCTATATGATCCCTGTGGCTCACAGGACCTCATAGTGATAAGAAAGAGTCACAATGCCTTTCGACATTTTTGTGTTTCTCTTTTGCTGGCATTGTAGATAAATTATGTGGTTAGCTCCTGATTCGGATGCTCTTGCATGGCTGGGCTCAGACTCTCTGGTTGGCTTTACTTCACTTCAGTTCAAAGTGGCTGCAGGTTCCAGAGTTTATGCTATATGTCCCATCTACCTGGCCAGCTCAGCAGCCTGCACCCTCATCTGTGCTGCATGGCCACTGCACCTTGGCACAGGAACCCTATGGCAGGTCTACATTCTATCATTGGGGATTTTCTAGGAAAGCTGAGCTTCCGATATCTGCCTAACCCTCTGATTTGCAGCCATGTTGGTGTGGCCATACTACAGGTTAGTTGTGGAGGCCAAATAAATGATCTCTTTTCAGAATCTTAGATAATTGGGAGACAGAAGTCTCTTCTTTCCTGCCCGAGGACTACCCTCACATACTTGACTCACTTTCTTTTTCTCCTACCAGAAAAAGATGAGTCAGAAAAAGGAAAATTGGACACCTTCTGGGCTTTCACTTTCCTAGCTTCCCACTGTTCTTATTTTTCCCAGCATTTTTTACTTTCTACTGTCTTTTACTAGTGTCTCTGGCCACCTTCTATTTGCCCTCTTTAAAAAGCAAACAACATTAAACAGCAAACTGATAAAAGTGATAAATCCATTGTTTTACTGCATTATCCTGTTTTGAATGTCAGATTTTGAGTATTACCCTTCTTTTTCCTTTTTACCCTACATTCCTTTTGTAGTTTACCTGAATTTATAGGAAGATCAATGCCTCACAGGATCTAAAGGAAAGGACTTTCACTCTTAGAGGCAAAAGAAAAAGCATGTTAAGTTTTAAAAGTATAACTCCTTTAGGTATTTTGAAACTGCTTATTACCATGGAATCAAATAGTTCAAGAATCTAGAACACTAAGATTAAGAAGTTTTATGCGAACGTCCTTAAGTTCCAATAATGATTAACCAAATAACAAACAAATCCTCCCATTGAGAACAAACTAGAAAAGCTGGACAAAATTGTTTTACAAGTCTATTTCAAGGCATTAGAAACCTTTCAAGTTAGTAAAGAATTATGGAGCTAAGGTATAGTAGAAGAAGGAAACCCAGGGAGGTGGCATTTAAGGCCACTTTTCCCCTGGCGATATCTTTTGGTTTGAGAAGAAGCAGTTGAAAAGCTGATTGCAGTTTTCAACAGTCTTATAAGACTAAAAGGACAAAACTTAGACTTCAGGGTTTTCTAAGGAGGGTGCCCTGGGAAACTTTCCCATTTTAGGTTGGGATCTTGAAGGAACTATACCTTAGGAGTAAAAATAAACTGGAAATAGACCAACCCACACAGGCATTAAATCTCAGCTTCAAAATACTCAACCTTTGATTCAAGCAAGGAGTTCTAGGATTGCTGGTGTAACTAACCACCAGAAAGAAGCAAATATAATAATATCCAGGATCTCAAATTATTTCTATTTATTTTTCAAATGTGGTATCAAATAGCCATTTAAAGGTAAGCAGGCATATCAAATTACATGACTGAAAATCAAGAAAAATGAAAGTCAGTATAAAAGACCCCATAGAGAGTTTAGATAATGGATCTATCAGACAAGGATGTTACAGTAATTATACTTAATGTTTTCAAGGAAATTAAAGACAAGATTGAGAATTTTGTCAGAAAAGTGGAAACTATAAAGAAGAAACAAATTTTAGAGCTGAAAAGACAATAACTATAATTAAGAAGTCAGTAGAGGAGTTTAATAGCATATTAGATGCAATTGAAGAGAGAATTAGTGACTGGAAGATAGCTCAGAAGAAAATCCAGACTAAAGCATGAAGAGACAAAAGGATGAAAAATACAGAAAAGAGCATGTGAGAGATCATTTGCAAAGATGACCATAATAATTTCTCCTATTTCTCTATACACACCCTGGTATAATATGATTTTTGCCTCTCCTCTCATCAAGAAAGAGAGTCTTTTTCCCACTCTCTGAATTTTTGCTGGCCTTGTGACTTATTTTAACCAAGAGAATGTAGCAGAAATGCTGTATAAGTTCTGAAGCCTAAACCTCAACTGGTCTCGTAGTTTCTGCCATTGCCCTCTTGAATTGAGCCTCAGACTGACAAGTGAAGAGCCTGGTCTAAACTTTTGGAGAAAAAGAGGCCACATGAAGTAGAAAGGAGTTGTCCCAGCTGAGACTTCCTAGACCTACATGCTGACAGTCAGCACCACATTTGAGTCATGAATGTGAGACCCTGTTAGGCCATCCAGCCCCAGTTAAATTGTCAGATGACTACAGCTGCATGATTAGTAACTTCTGGCCAGGATCAACAGAAATACCCAACTGAGCCCCAGTCAATTGCTGTAAACAAATCAAATGCTCAGTGTCCTGTTACTAAATTTTTGGTGGTTTGTTAAGCATCAATGGGTAACTGCCACAGAAATTGATACCTAAAGGTGTGATGCTGCCATAACAAAAAGTAAAATATGTCGCATTGGCTTTAAGACTGGCTCATACATGGAGGCTGGGGAAATGGTGGAGATTGTCAATGAAGACTGGAGGAATGGTGGATAGGCAGTGAGGGAATTATTAGTAGGGTCTGGAAAAAAGGGTAGCATATGTTCTGTAATGATGGAACAAATTGTCTGAGGTAACTTGGAAAATAGAGAATGTATTTAATGAACTCATGGACCTAATTAAGGAAATCTCTAGACAGAATGTTGAAAGTATCTCGAATCCTTCTGGTTACTTATGCTAAGGAATAATAAGAGAGATGAGCTAAAGAAGGTGTTTCAAACTTGTTGAGTTTGAAAACAGAACTTTTTTTCATTCCCAGTCTCTCCACCTGGTAAAAAGATCCTCAAAGTAAAAAGTGACCTCAGGGTAAAGGCCAAGTCATGAATAGCTGTGAGATCCTTTAAGGCTTAGAGATATTTAAGACACTACCTGGTGGATTATCCTCTCAGCTAAAAGGAAAGAGTTTCAAAGAATCTTAAAGGTGTTATCCCACAGCAGGGTGATATGCCCAAAGTATAGAGATATCTGTGCAGAAAAGTTATGGATGTATCTTTTGGGGCAAGGAGTAAATCCCCCAGTGTGATTCATAGGAAGCCCACAAAGTTTTCAATGGACTTGTACTGATAATTACACCAAAGGGCCTAAAAGGGACAGAGGTAGTTCAAACTTCAAAGAGCCTTGTGGGTTTTCAATTTCCTATAAACAGGAAGCAGAGTGAGAAAGCTATTCAGCTGTAAACATCTAATAAAAAGATTTGTCAGAGAGCAGAGCCAGGAGCCCAGAGAGCATAGCTAAGAACAAAGGAGAGCCATGCACCGTGGATTAGGAAGATCACTGCCAGGGAGCAGAACAAGACCCTGAAAAATTTCCCTGCCCCTAGAGTAAGGGAACCTGACATGTACCCATCTGGACTTCAGAGTTGCTATGGAACAGTGACCACTGTGTACTTCCCATCCTCTCTTCTTTGAACAGGATTATCCTTTATGGTTATCCTTTCCCCATCTCATCATTAAATAGTGGGGGTGTTGGGGCAGATAACTTGTCTTTTTAGTTCCCAGATCGTTGGATCAAGAGAAATTGCACCTGAGGAGCTGCACCCAAGGAGTCTTATTCGCATCTGGACATGATTCATGAGAAAATGGACGTCAAGCCTGATGCCATGATTGGATGACTTTGGGGGTCTTGGGAGGGGGTGAGTCTATTTTGCATGTGGGAGGTCTATGAATTATTGTGGCCAGAGGGTGGACCATAGTAGATTGTTTGCAGACATGGCCGCAATAACTCCTCCCATCCTTGTATGTATCCTTTTGCAATGTGATTGCCTTTCCTCTCATCAAGAGGTGGCATCTCTTTTTCCACCCCTTGAGTCTTAGCTGGCCCTGTGGCTTGCTTAAACCATTAGAATGTGGCAAAAGTGGTGTTGTGTAAGTTCTAGAGCCTAGGGCTTGTGAAGCCTTGGAGCTTCTGCCCTCACCGTCTTGGAACACTGCATTGAAGAAGCCTGATCTAGCACATTGGAGAATGAGAGGCCACATGCTATAAATAAGCTGTTCCAGTCGAGGCTCCCTTGACCTACCTGCCAACAGTCACCACAAGTCACCCGACATTTGAGTGAGACCATTCAGCCCCACTTGAACTACCAGATGATGATATGCACAAATGACCCCAGGCAAGAGCAGAAGAACAACTGCCCAGACGAGGACAGTATCGTGAGCAAATGAAACAGTTGCTGTCCTAAGTAACCCACTGAGTTTTGGGGGACTTGCTACATAGCAAAACAGCATAAAAGACATATGGGATACAGTGAGATGATCTAATATCATGCACTTGGAATCTCAGAAATGAGAGAGAATGGAACAGAAGCAATATTTGAAGAAATCATGGAGCAGAAACGATATTTGAAGAGATAATGGTTAAGAAGTATCCTGAAGTTACATAAAAGTTACTAAGCACAGATTAAAAAAGTACTATGAGTCCCACAGCACAAATACAGAGAAAACCACATCTAAGATTATCAGAATAAATCTGCTACCTCAATCCCCTAAAAAAAAGAGAGAAAAAGAGAAAATATTAAAGCAGCCGGAAAAAAATTGCTTTCAGAGGAGTAATGATTGATAGTGGACATCTCAGTAGAAACAGTGGAAGCCAGAAAACATTGGATTGTCTTTACAGTGCTGAAAGAAGGTAACCGCCAGTGTAGAATTTTGTATCTAGTGGCATTATGCTTCAAAACTGAAGATCAAAATCCTTCAACTACAACACCCTCTGTGACGTGATGTGAACCAAGAAAGCATCTAGTCTGGAGCCCGTTGTACATTTGGCTGTCTGGAGTTGATGGCAGTATTTTACCCTTTTGTGGGATTTGTGTGTGTGTCTTTTCAGACTATTTTGTTTTTCACTTTTGTAACACATTGGGTGTTCATATGTTTCATAGTCATCTATTAATATTGGTTATATAACTAAGAATTCAACATCTTAATAGGTGAGGGCATGAACTATATTTTATTCTTTTTTTGTATTCCTGCTAATTAACATGGTCCCTGACACTTCTAGGCATCTGCCTGTTGAAATTGAAGTGCTTACCACTTAAGAATTTGTTTTATTTCCTCTTCTAATATAGGTTCAAGCTGAAGTCCCTGGATCTCCTATATTTGTGATGAGACTAGCCAAACAATCCCGTCATCTCGAGGTACAGATTTTAGCAGATCAGTATGGCAATGCTATCTCTCTGTTTGGTCGTGACTGCTCTGTGCAGCGCAGGCATCAGAAGATTATTGAAGAAGCACCAGCTGCTATTGCTACTCCAGCAGTATTCGAACATATGGAACAGGTGTGTATATGAAAAGCTGTAATTTTTGTTTTCTTACACAGAACTACTACTCATTCAGTTCATAGGACTCCTGCTCATTCAATTCATACACCTGAGAATAGTGGAATTTCAAGTGGTTCTAGATAATTGCTAAGATTATATCCTTGTCCTAGAGGAAAAATAATCCTACTCTTCTCCCTCTAAACATTTCCGGCTCTAAATTAGTTAACACTTTTGATAAAAATGAGTGTACTGTTTCGAGTATGGGTAAAAAAGAGAAATGATTGGGGACAGTGAATTTTTTTTTTTTTTTTTTAAGCAACCTCCTGATAAGCAGGTAGTTCCATTTTCTAGTTGATTATCTTTGAGTCTTCAGATGTCTTTTTTCAGATCCATTATCTCTTAAAAGGTCTTCTGAGCATCTTAAAGTTTATATATTCTATATTTTTGTGTAGAAAAGAATTCTCAACAGTCTTGCAAGGTTTCTTGGAAACAGTTGTAGTTTAGGGGTCTGAACATGGTCTTTTCTGGAATAGTAACTGAGTCTTCATCTTATTGGAAATATATTTTCCATCTCTTTTTTCCTGAATTCCAAACAAGCTAAATATATGGTCTTCTGTTTTGGAAGTTTAATTCCTACATGTGTATGCATTAATTAAGAATTTTTCTTTAACTGCTATGATAAGGAGGCCTCCAAAATACAGTGGCCTTTTTTTGTTTTGTTTTTGAGAGAGAAAGAGGTAGGGGGCAGGTAGGGGCAGAGGGAGAGAGAGAATCCTAAGCAGGGGGCTCAGTCTCATGACTGTGAGATCATGACCCAAGCCGAAATCAAGAGTCTGATGCTTAACCGACTGAGCCACTCAGGTACACTCAAATACAGTGACTTAAACAAGGTGTAAATTGTCTTTCTCTCTCTACCATCATTGAGAGATGAGTTGGTACCAGGGATCCATTCTTACTGCTGTGTTGTTCACTAGGAAAGGGGTGAGCAAACTCCCTTGGTGAGCAAGCCAAATCCAACCTGCCAACTTTTTTTTAATGCATATTTATTTTGAGAGGAGGCAGGGGTGGGAGGAGAGAGAGAACAAATGGGGGAGGGGCAGAGAGAATCCCAAGCAGGCTCCTCACTGTCAGCATGGAGCCGGACATGGGGCTCGATCCCATGAACTGCAAGATCATGACCTGAGCCA
The DNA here is from genome assembly GCF_028018385.1 of Neofelis nebulosa. Classification (NCBI taxonomy): domain Eukaryota; kingdom Metazoa; phylum Chordata; class Mammalia; order Carnivora; family Felidae; genus Neofelis; species Neofelis nebulosa. The sequence goes on along the minus strand of NC_080797.1, from coordinate 55,183,896 downwards.
AAATCAGGAGTCAGACACTTAAACAATTGAGCCATCCAGGCGTCCCATAACCTGTTAACTTTTTTTGTAAATAAAAATTTATTGGATCTCAGCCACATTAATTTATTTATGTTATAGCCCACAAAGCTGAAAATAATTATTATTTGGTCCTTTAATGAAAATGTTTGCCAACACTTGCCCTAGGGTGTCATTATCTTCATGATTAAAGCTTCTTCATAAGATTATGTTCATATTGTAGCTTGTGGGAGGGGGAGAGGAAGGACTTAGAGGGCAGGCATGTAAAAATGTGATTCAGAAGTTACCCATATTCTGCTCATATCCCATTGGACAAAATTCAGTTACACAATCACACCTACCTGTAGGGGGTGTCAGGAATTGTGGTCACTAACTGGGTGGCCATATACTCAGCTGAAATTCAGGAGATTCTGTTACTAAATGATACAAAGAAAAATCACTGGAGAGCATTTAATAATCTGCCTCAGTCTGCTCCTCTGGCTACCCGTTATCCTTTCACACCCTTTTTCTCACTCTTAGAACATATTTAGTCTTTCCCCAACAAAATCAGCCCAAAGTCCCATCCAATTACTACATTCAGCCCAGAGTCCAGGATCTCTAAGAAATGTACAGTTCTCGCCATTAAATGTTCATGTGGTTTTTCATGGGCCAATGATCTAAAATTCAAGTTGTGTACCCCTTATTATTCTTCCCTGTAGCATATACACAATATACAGTGGTGGAATATGAGCAGGATAAGTCCCACTTGGAAAAAAGATAAAAAATATACATAATCATTGGTCCATAGCAGTTATCAAATCCTTCTAGACAGGAATTATGATGATTTCCTGCCTTGTATTAGAGTAATACCTCAGTTAGCCCCCTGGCTGCCTCTGGTTCTGCTGTCTGGAAGTAAATCCCTTATCCATCATCCCTGAAATACCTGTCTTTGTTCCCTGCAAAGTTCTTCCTCATTGAGGTTTCTCTGTGATTGGCCTTTGGAGACTGTGCCTTCTTTGGCAGAGTTGGTGCAAGAGGAGAGCCACAAATATTACTCTAGTTATCAATCACAGGCTTTTCAAGGCCAGGTTTGTGGTGTGTTCAGAAATACAGTACCTTCAAAATCTAGTTTCTGGACTGTGTGCTTCTAGTCAGCTTCAGGTAAGAGTAACCACACCCTAAGATTTCTGGAGATAGTAACTTTTCCTCTAATAGTGAATCTTTGATACCGGGTTGCTTCAGGGTGAGAATCTAATCTGGTTCGGGGATATAAAAGTAGTTGATTTTTTTCACATTCTGACTTTTTCTATTTTTCTTAGACTTCATGTGTTGTCAGTGTTCCAAGTTATTGTAGAAGACAGTTTATCAAGTGTTTTGTTATGCCTAACAGTGAGACCACAACTTTTTTAGTCTGCAATATTTGTTTCCTTGCTACCCACTACTCTTTTGCTAAGGTAGCATCCCCATGTTTTAATTTTTCTAAATAGTAGCATTATCTGAATTTTATAATTTCTGTATGGATTAGTATACAGGTTAAGCTGCTTAAAAAAGAGATCCAAAAAATACAATGACTTAGATGAGATAGAAGTTTATTTTTCCTTCCTCTCATAATCTGAGGTAAGCTCTCCAGGGTTAGTAGGACAGTTCTACTTCCTGAGGCCATCTTGCAATTCAGGTTCTTTCTGTTTTGTTCTGCCATTCTTAGTGTGTTCTCATCTGCATGGTGGAAACTGGTGTGAACTATCATGATTACATTCCAGTCCACAGAAGGGGAAAAGCTAGGAATAGAGGACAAGTAGTTTCATTTCCAAAACCCGATTCAGTGCTTATGCGTATTACTCACTAATGCTGACATTATACATGTCAAAACTGAGTCACTAGCTAAAGAGAGGTTGAAGAGTATAGTCTTTAGCTGGACAGCCATGTTTCTAGGAAGATGACCAGGAATACTACAAACCAGGGCACACTGAATAGTCTGTCACAATGTTTTATTGCCTGTATATACTTATACTGATAGGGTGAGGTTGCCTATGATGCCAGGTGAAAAACAGTTCTCCCCCGACTCTGGATTGAGTTTGGCACCCATGTCTAGGCACCTTGTGTAATAATCAGAGAGAGTGAAATTTACTCTCATGTGGCTAAAGACCTTTGGTGGCTCTTGTAAACAGTGGATATTTGAGTCAGGGAGAGGCTGTAGGGTCCACCAGCTGGTCAAGGTGAGACACTCATGTTGACTTGTATTTCTTCTTTGAGTGTGCGGTGAAACTTGCCAAAATGGTTGGTTATGTGAGTGCAGGGACTGTCGAATACCTCTACAGCCAGGATGGAAGCTTCTACTTTCTGGAACTGAACCCTCGGCTACAGGTGGAGCACCCTTGTACAGAGATGGTGGCTGATGTCAACCTCCCTGCAGCGCAACTCCAAGTGAGTCACCCTGATCTTGGCTGAGAGAGTTGCCTAGAGAAGTTCTGAATGTCAGAGATGCCTGAGAAACTGGTTTAACTGGTGTCTGATAAAGAGAAGCACCTCCTATCTGAGTCTCATCTAATGTTCATCTTGTGCTATGTGGGTTGTGATGTGTGGGTTGGCTTTCCTGATGGGGTACAAATCTAGTAATACTATCATATTTTTTAGCCAGACACATGTGATAGAAACTGTCATAGTTTAGAAAGAAACTTTAAAAATAATATGCTTTATTTGATTATTTTAATTGGAAAAAACCCTTGTAATTGTCCTCTACTCCTTATTACTCATGTTCTATATTAAAGCAATTCCACATCAGAGTGGTGGTTGTAGTTTCTCCTGGCAAGACTATGGCAGCACATTACTTTTATAATGTTCAAAGTGCTAGCTGTCAATAATGTTTTCTCCACTCATCCCAGGAAACAAGCGTGGGCGAAGCAGTAATTAATGGCTAATGATGAGGTCTGATATTATTTGTATCTAATATGTTCTTTGCCCACATTGGGAGCTCCTTCTGGGTTTCCATTAAGGACCAAAGATTTATTTACTTCCTCCAGTGGTTTGTGTAAATAATTATGAAGTAATTATGACACAGTTAGGACTTTTTAGCTGTCTGAACTTCTTGGATAGGCACTTACACGAACTCTTCCTATATATATTTTAATTCTGCTCCTTTAATGGAGAAATGCAATAGACACACACACACAACTTAGAGTTACCTATTCGATTATTGTAGAATACAGGTTACAATAGAAATAGAGTATTTTAGGTGAAGCTTACTAAAATGAAAAATCTTGTAGGTAATCTGATAGCCTCCACATTTTAAGGAAAGTAACTGTGAAAAATGAGTGATATGTTTCCTTTCAGATTGCCATGGGGATCCCTCTGTATAGAATCAAGGATATTCGTATGATGTATGGAGTATCTCCCTGGGGTGATGCTCCCATTGATTTTGAAAATTCTGCTCATGTTCCTTGCCCAAGGGGCCATGTTATTGCTGCTCGGATCACTAGTGAAAATCCAGATGAGGTAACCCATCACTTAAAAGGTTTATGCTTTTTTTTTTTTTTTTCTATCTTGTGACTCCCTCTGGAGATGGAAATTTATAGAAGTCTCATCAGAGCAGACAAATAAGTGATCACTGCTCCCTTGGCCATTTAATCCAACTTTAGTCATTATGGAGTCCTTATTGGGTGGGTAGCACTGGATGTTGGCTCTCAAGCCTTTCTGATTTTTGTGCATCATTTCTGCTTTTGTGTATGATTAACACAGAGTCTAAACAGTGAATGAAGAGTGAACAGTATGTTCTCTTCCTTGGAAGTATAATATGGTTTCTCATATTCTTCATTCTCTAACAGGGTTTTAAGCCCAGCTCAGGAACAGTTCAGGAACTGAATTTCCGTAGCAATAAGAATGTTTGGGGTTATTTCAGTGTTGCTGCTGCAGGGGGCCTTCACGAATTTGCTGATTCTCAGTTTGGTCACTGCTTCTCTTGGGGAGAAAACAGAGAGGAAGCAATTTCGTGAGTATAATAACATTTGATTGCATTAAAAAAAATAAATTTGTTCTAATCTTCAGTGAATGTGTGATCATGGGAATGGAAATTGTCTGCTACAGAAGTACTGATACTGTTTTGGAGGAAATATATCTTCAGTTGTACTTGCGTTCATGTTTTGTTAAATTATGCAGTGTTTGGCAGATGTTTTTCTGTTTGTTCTGAGTCTTTTCAAGTATTCTTACTTTAAATATTTTTGATAAGTTTATAAAATTGATTGCTTTAAAGAAATCATATTTTTCCACAGAAACATTGTTTTGGTGGGGGAGGTAGATTCTTGACCAAGAGTTTGGTATCATATAAAATCATAGGTGGGATCTGCTGTTTGTCATCAAAATAAAGGTATGGCTGTAAATGTCCTACAGTCATTTAAAATAATAAAGTTAAGGGTCCCTGGGTGGCTCAGTCGGTTAAGGGTCTTGATTTTTGGCTCAGGTCTTGATCTCATGGCCAATTGAGCATGAAGCCTGTTTAAGATTCTCTCTTTCTCCCTCTGCCCCTCCCCTGCTCTTTCTCTCTCAAAAAAAATTTTTTTTAATAAACATATATATATTTTACTTTTTTAAAAAGTTTATTCATTTATTTTTGAGAGAGGGAGAAAGTGTGAGCAAGGGAGGGCAGAAAGAGAGAGGGAAAGAGAGAGAATCCCAAGTAGGCTTCCACAGTTAGCACAGAGAGCCTGACACGGGGCTCGAGTCAATGAACCGTGAGATTATGACCTGAACTGAAGTCTGACTTTTTTTTTTTTAATTTTTTTTTTTTTAAATGTTTATTTTTTGAGACAATGTGAGAGACAGAGGGAGACACAGGATCCCAAGCGGGCTCCAGGCTCTGAGCTGTCAGCACAGAGCCTGACGCGGGGCCCAAACTCACGGACAGTGAGATCGTGACCTGAGCCGAAGTCGGACGCTCAGCCGACTAAGCCACCCAGGCGCCCTGAAGTCTGACTTTTAACCAACTAAGCCACCCAGGCACACAGCCCCTGCCAGTTTTTTTTTTTTTGAATAATAAAGTCAAACTGCTTGTTATGTAAAAACTATATAAGGGAACTATCCACATTGTTTATGAGACCTTAGTGTGCTATGACATATACACATAACTTATACACATATGACTGCTATGTCATAAGTTATTAATATTCTATTAAACATAAATATTAACATTAATTTTTATTATATTGTTAATTAAACATTAAAAAATACTACAAGCAATTCTGCTTTCCTAAAACGTAGGGCTCTAGGAAGTAATTGTAACACTTCAGATATTTTAGAGTATCAAAATTGAACTAGTTCTTTCTATTTTTTTTTTAATGTTTATTTTTGAGAGAGAGAGAGACAGAACGTGAGTGGGGGAGGGGCAGAGAGAGATGGAGACACAGAATATGAAACAGGCTCCAGGCTCCACACTATCAGCACAGAGCCTGATATGCAGCTCAGACTTATAAACTGTGAGATCATGACCTGAGCTGAAGTCAGACACTTAACCGTCTGAGCCACCCAGGTGCCTTAGTTCTTTCTATTTTTTAATGGTATATTTTCTTGAACCACCTATGTTTATAACCATTTCCTTGACCTTCGATCTGTATCCATCCATAGGCTGAGTAGTCAATAGATATTTATTAATAATATCAGCTTTTTAATAATGTGTATACAGAAGTAGGGAACTCTTAATTTTTCTCTATTTTGTCTTCTACAGTTCTTCCCATTTATTCAAAACTATAAGTAAAGTTTTTCAAAATTAAAGCAATACTACCAGAAAAATTGTCTGCTATAAAGATGACTTTTTCTTTTGCAGCTATATTCTGCTTTACCAAAGTAAAGAAAGCTTACACTAGAACTTGTAAAATTGGTGGCTTTCCAACTAGTCACAGCCACAGATGTGTTTTTATTGGCTTGCAGAGTGTTAATTTTTAAAAAATTGCCAATATTTAAAAATTGGGAGATTGAAATAAATATATGGATTTCTGCCTTCTCTTAAAAATGGGATGATAATGACAACACTGGTTTTATATTCCACTTGGCAAAGTTTACTGAAGCTTTGTGTGGCTGCTGCTTTTAGAGGAAACATGAACTCTCTCACCCAGCCCCCATCCATTCTGCCTCACTCATTTACATTCCCAGAGTGGCCTCTATTGGTATTTAGGTTTAAAGTCTTGATTACAGAGACCACTGAGTATTTTCTATAGCACATGTCCTCTAATCTGGTTCAGAAGCCTTTGCTCCTTACCTCCTGACCTGCTCTGTACATTTCTCTATGGTGTGAAGCTAACTAGGTTAACTTCTAGCATGTTAAAAATATGGTCTTTATAATAAACTTGCTTCTTGACAACATGCCAGAAGTTCATTCTTCAGCTCAGTTTGTTTCTTCTTTCTGCATAACATTAGATCTATATTCTTCAGTTTGGTGTGCATATTCTTATTTTCCAGAATAGCCTCAATCCCCATTTCAGCATTATTTCCCATAGATAGTCATCTAAATACCATGAGAACAGGGCCATGTTTATCTTATTGCTGCTGTATCCCCTGAACATAGTGTTTAGTAAATATTTGTTGAATAAATGGCTTTGTCACTAGTTCCTGTCCTCATACCTCAATCCTAATGTACCCTGAACACAACCCATGTTTTTGTCCCTCTTTCCCTTTGTTTTTGCCATTTCCTGTGTCCATTCATTCATTCATTACATTTATCAGATATTTTCTTAATATCTGTTGGTGATGGCAATATAATGAAGACACAAATAGAGTCTGTGTTCTAATGGGATGTTACAATCCACAAGAAGACAGGCAGTAAGCAACTAAACTCAATGTAGCAAGTGCTGTCTATAATAGTGGGGTTACATAAATGCGTTATAGGAACATATAGCTGAGTCAGCTAACTCAGTCTGGGGAGACCAGGGACGGTTTCCCAGAAAGAAGTGACATCTAGACGGTTAAGAAGCATATAGGAATAAACCAGGCCAAGAGGGTGTAAAGAGGAGGATGGAGGTGGAAAACAGAAAAATGGTTTAGGCTGAGGGAATGCCTGGACCATTGGGATGATATTCCTATCACTGTCCTAATTCCACCTATACTTTTATCCCATGTCGGATTCCACGTGCCTCATGAAACCATAGGGAGGTGGATTTTCTCCCTTCTTAAAACTAGTCCAGCATTTTGCTTGTATTTCTACTGGTATTTATGATATTCTGCCATATATCTTGAAAGCAGTTATTGTATCTATATTCTCTCTCCCTTATGAGTCTAGTATGTGTCTTGAGTCTGTGAGATACCTAATTAACAACAAATTAAATATTTGTTGAAGTAAGGACCTGCCCTTTGCGAGATAGGCACTGGGCAGAAAGGTACAGGAAACGACTCACAGTATTTGAAATTTTGTTAAAATTAGATCATTTTTTAGGCCGCCTGGGTGGCTCAGTCGGTTGAGCGACCGACTTCAGCTCAGGTCATGATCTCACGGTTTGTGGGTTCAAGCCCCGCATCGGGCTCTGTGCTGACAGCTCAGAGCCTGGATCCTGCTTCAGATTCTGTGTCTCCCGCTCTCTCTGCCCCTCCCCCATTCATGCTTTGTTTCTCTCTGTCTCAGAAATAAACAAACAATAAAAAAATTTTTTTTAATTAGATCATTTTGCACCTAATTGGGAAGTAACAAAAGTAATGAGCAATTCCTTCCACAGATGTCTAAAATACAGCTTAAAAAAAAACCTCTCACATGCAGGGTCAGGCTGTTACCTGACTGTACCCAGCCTATTGTCTCGTTGTATGGAAACCTCATGAAGGTATTAGCATTAGAAAAAATGTATTGAACTATATACTTAAGTATATTTTATTCTGTGTCAAATATACTTTAATAAAATAAATAAGGTATAAGGAGGGGAGAATTATGCCCTAATCCTAGTTAGCTAGCAATAAATGAATAGAATGGTGGAAACTCAGTAAGTGAAAACTGAGGGTGGTTTGCACATAGTTTTTTCTGTACTCTACATAGTGAAAGGTGATATGCCGATGCTTTTATGGTAATATCAATCCAAACTTTGTAAGTTTACTGACTTACAAAGTCCTGTCTGGAATGCACGTGAATGAACACAAGTAACATGTGCACTGTCATTTGTGGAACTGTCTCTCTCCTCCCTCCTAAGACTCCAGAAGAATTGAAAGATTCTTTAAAATGATTGAAAAACACTAAAACACTCATTGCTGAAACAGATCTGCTTCTGTTCTTCTCCCAGAAACATGGTGGTGGCTTTGAAGGAGCTATCTATTCGGGGTGACTTTCGAACTACAGTTGAATACCTCATCAAATTGCTGGAGACTGAGAGTTTTCAGCTGAATAGAATTGACACTGGCTGGCTAGACAGACTGATAGCAGAAAAAGTACAGGTGTGTATTTCCCCACTTTGGGATTGGGTTTTTATAGGGTTGTGGTGTGATCAGTCCATGTCACTAGAGAAAATTTGATTCTAATGTAAATGATTGTTGATCTACTTGGTAAAATCCAGGAGTCAGTGCAATTTCAGCACCATCAGAGTTCTTGTGCTTGTGTTACACAGTCACTTTACGTGTTCTGGTATTATTTCCTAAAATATATTTGAGGAGAAGCGTCTAGAGATTGAAATATGTCTGTCCTCATTTGATGTTAAGTCTGCTTCAGAGTTACCCACTTTTATACATCTACCAAGTGCTGATGAGAGGGGTCTCATTTAAATCAGCAGTTACCCTTTGTTCCTGAGTCACTGGGCTATTCTAAATAAGATTTTGTATAGAATCATTAGATGCATCTAAATTATCTGAAGGTCCAAATTTTGATTATATACCATTTTTCTTTGAGATTATCAGTAGCCAGATACTTGTACCTTTTTGAATGGATTTGTTGATTTATTTTGAGAGAGAGAGAGACCAGGAGAGAGAGAGTCCCAAGCAGGCTCTGTGTGTCAGCACAGAGCCGACACGAGCTCCATCTCACAAACTGTGAGATCATGACCTGAGCTGACATTAAGAGTTGGATGCTTAACCGACTAAGCCACCCAGGCACCCCTTGAATTTATTTATGACAAAATCTTGTTTTTGAGCTCTTCTTTGATTGGTTCAGTGGAAATCTTAGGGAGAGTATAGAGAAAGATGTTTTTCATCTCTAATTCATTGAAGTCTCTATTCAAGTTCTAAAAGTAAAACGTGTTTTTATCTCAAATATCAGTTGAACAATAAGGTTGTAGATCCTCAATGCTAGCTGTTTCTTCACAGCAAATTTGGATCTGATTTAAATTGAGGGGCCATGGTGCCAAGTGACTATGCTTTTGACCTGCCCTCTTTTTCTTTCTTTCAGGCAGAGCGACCTGATACCATGTTGGGAGTTGTGTGTGGGGCTCTCCACGTGGCAGATGTGAGCCTACGGAATAGCATCTCTAACTTCCTTCATTCCTTAGAAAGGTAGGTTTTGTTTCTCATAGGCAAGCCAACCAGTGGTCCTGGTTCAAAAATCCATTTATTCTTCTCTCTATCCCTGGCAGCTTGTGAGTGGTACCTATTATTCAGTGACGATGGAGGCGAGGGCGAGAAAAGTTGTGGGAGTTTTCATGGCAAATTATTTTGGGACTCTAACTTCAGATTTTAGGAATTAACTTATCCAGAGTTAGAATGGGTTGCTTTTTAAAAACAAATCCAGCTGAAGTAAGCATTCTCTCCTGTACAAGTATCAAATGTTTCCAAATCCCCCCCCCCCCCCACCAGGGATGAAAATCTGGTATTTCCCACTAGCATTGAACCCTAAATATTTCATATATTACCTGCAACACCTTTCAGGAATTTGTAATTGAGGCTGATATTCAGGATGACCTCATGAGTCTTTCAAGTAGAGAATCAAACTGTATGGAGCTCAACTAATTTCTAACTCTGGCTCTGGACATGAGGCTCTGCCTTTGAGTCCCTGGAGGAATGGTCCAAGGGGCTAATCATTTTAAAGCACTTTAATCATAGGCACTGTGTTTCCTTCTATGTTATTAGACTTCTATCAGCTTTCTTTTAAGGTGTCTGAAAGGGAGAAACAAAATTGTCACAATTGAACTGAGATTGCAGTTATTCAAGTCTTAATGATAAATATCTTTCATTGTGTTGCTTTCATGCACTAAAACCTTCAGCAGCTCACATTACCCTTGTGTATTAAATCTAAATCCTTCAGTGTGACTTTCAACTCCCTATACACTTTGGCCCCTTTCTACCAGTCCAGTTTTGCAACATGCAATCTCATGTTCCTCAACATGCAATCTTTAATCTAGTTAAATGGTTTCCTTACTAGTGTACAAATGTGTCACACATAAAATCTCCTCTGCAAGCTTCCCTCCACCTTTTTAATGCTAGTTATTTTTTATTTATTTTTAAAACCTGTATTTTGAAATAATTTGATTTAGAGTGGCATGAATAGTACAAATAACCTCTGTATATTTGTACAGATTCATCAGTTATTTACCTCTTGCCTCACTTGCTTTATCACTCCCTTTTTCTGTTGTCAAAAATCTTTCTTGATAATATTTCCCTCCTTGGCAATGTCCTTCCCTTTCCCCTGAACCCAGCCATGGCCTATTGCCTTTTTTTTTTCTTTTACTACCCCAAATGAAGTCCCAGTTGATAAGAGCAGATGAGGGTTGATTGTAGTGGAGCATTTGTCTTTTTTTAAGTTTTAATTTTATTTATTTATAATAACCAGTAATATATTCACATGGTTCAAAACTCAAAAGGCACAAAAAAGGTAGATAGTGAAAAGTTTCCTTCTTAGGTCTGTTCTTTGACCACCTAGTTTTTTTCTCTGTAGTCAACCCATGTTACCAGTTTTTTCTGTGATGTTCCAGACATATTATAAATATATATAAGCATATACACATAATATTTGTTTCATCCCACCCCCTATTTTTTTTAATGTTTATTTATTTTTGAGAGAGAGAGAGTATGTGTAAGCTGGGGAAGGGCAGAGAAAGAGGGGACAGGATCTGAAGCAGGCTCCGCGCTGTTAGCAGAGCCCAATATGGGGCTCGAACTCACAAACTGAGATCATGACCTGAGCTGAAGTCAGATGCTTAACCAACTGAGGCACCCAGGAGCCCCTCAACCCCCTGTTTTTTAAAAACACAAATAGTAGCATACTCTGAAACTGTTCACAATTTCACTTACCCTTTTCATTTAATGGTATAATTTGGAGGGTAGTTCATATTAGTACATAAATGTTTTCATCTTTTTGATGGCTGTATAATATTTCATTATAAGGCTTTTTCATAATTCATGTATCAGTTGCTTACTGATGGTCCTTTAGGTTGCTTCTGGTGTTGATGTTCTAGGAAGTGCTACAATTAATAACCTTTGAGATTTCCTTATGAACTTCTAGAACTTTCTAGGAGTAGATGTGTCTCACATTGTTGTTCTTTCAGGGGTCAAGTTCTTCCTGCTCATACGCTTCTGAATACAGTAGATGTTGAACTTATCTATGAGGGAGTCAAATATGTACTTAAGGTATGCTGAACCCAACTGAAGACTACATCTTACTTTTTGTCTTTCTTTGTTAGCTTGCTTTCTTTAAAGGTCAAGATATGGGGGAAATGTTTGGTTTACTGCAGGATAGGGTATTAGTGAAATTACAGTCATTTGTGTCAGTGTTTTAGCGCTCTTCAATGTGACATATGCAGCCAAGAGATCAGGAGTCAGAGAATAACCAGACTAGGGAAAAGCACCTAGGGTCACCCTGTTAGCTTGCAACAGGGCTGAGCCATGCCCACAGATACTGATGCTAAGAGCACCTTCCTCTCTGACAGAGCTTTCTTACCTATATCTTTAAGGTACTGAAATTTTGTCTGGGGTTCCACCTGGAAGGGACACACTGACTTGTCCCTTCTGGTTCTCATTCCCTACAGGTGACTCGACAGTCCCCCAACTCGTATGTGGTGATCATGAACGGCTCATGTGTAGAAGTAGATGTGCATCGGCTGAGTGATGGAGGGCTGCTCCTGTCCTATGATGGCAGCAGTTATACCACATACATGAAGGAGGAAGTGGATAGGTAAGGGACTGTGTGAGGTCCATTTGCTGGTCATTGTATCAGCCTTTCCTCTCAGTAGTCACCAGCTCTTGGAATTTTTCAGGGCCTATTTGGGTGTAATTTTTTAAATAAAAAGAATAGTACATGTACTTAACAAAGATTTCAAGAGTACAAAAGTGTTTATTTCCAGTTAAAAACACTGTTTCTCTGCCACTCCAATGTGAGTAGAGAATGAAAAATAAGTTCTCATCTTTTCAATCAACCACTGTTAACAGTTTATTTTTGCAGAAATTTTATGTGGATATATAATTTTTATATATGTACATACTGTGTTTTTCTTTTGCATACACTCACAAGTAAAAATAACCTTTAGATACTGTTCTGCACTTTCTTTTTTTCCTTTTTTTTAAATTTTTTTTTTTTTTCCAACATTTTTTATTTATTTTTGGGACAGAGAGAGACAGAGCATGAACGGGGGAGGGGCAGAGAGAGAGGGAGACACAGAATCGGAAACAGGCTCCAGGCTCCGAGCCATCGGCCTAGAGCCTGACGCGGGGCTCGAACTCACGGACCGCGAGATCGTGACCTGGCTGAAGTCGGACGCTTAACCGACTGCGCCACCCAGGCGCCCCTCTTTTTTTCCTTTAACAGCTACCATAGACCGTTCAACACCAGTTATTCAACGTTAGTGCGACAGTTTCATGAATTAACATATGTAAAGTGCTTAAAACATTGCCTGGGACATAATAAGCATTCAAGAAATTATTAGTTGTTATTAGTTGTTAGTTATTATATCATCATCATCTTCATGTTCTTTTTTTAAAATAGAGTTGTCTATTCTTTTCAATGGTCATATAATATTCCATTATACAGATGTACCATAATTTGACCCTTATTGAAGGAGATTTTGTCTATGTGCATTGTCAGCAAAGATGGAATGAATGTTCTGTTTTCCTGTGTGTATATAGAATAAAGTTTCCAGTTTGAGGAAGGAGGGTTGTGGGTTTTTTGTTGTGTTTTTGTTTTATTTCAGATTGACATTATTCTGACATTTTCCTTTACAACCCAAGGTGCTTTATTTATTGGCTTACATACTCCTACTTACCTCCTAGATATCGTATCACAATTGGCAATAAGACCTGTGTGTTTGAGAAGGAAAATGACCCTTCAGTGATGCGCTCACCTTCTGCTGGGAAGTTAATCCAGTATATTGTGGAGGATGGAGGCCATGTGTTTGCTGGCCAGTGCTATGCTGAGATTGAGGTCAGGGTGGTGGTGGGCCTCTCCGGGCATGGGCGGGTGGGGGGGAAGGTGGGGAAAGCATCTGCTGGGATGGACTAGGACTGAAGAGTAACAGAAAAGAAAAAGAAAGTAAAGAGCATCAGTTGGTTTAATTGGCTTATGAACATGATTTTAAAAACAAATAAAAAGCTCACAGTTTTTCTCTGACAGATGAGGAATCTCTTGCTCCAAAGATAGATACTGGGCAACAACAGTGCTTACTGGTTGGTTAAAAAGAAAAAAAAAAAAAATAAAGATAGGTGGAGTGGGGCCACAAAACAGACAAGTAATGAAATATGAATTCCAAGAGAGTTAAGCACAGAGTGCAGGGGGGGTCACTTAACCCAAATTGGGGTGCAGCTGGTGGATATGGTGGATAGTAGGGGAGGACCTCCTGAAAGAGAGGGGACTTTGAGCTTACTTTTAAAAGATGGATAGTTGGGGCACCTGGGTGGCTCAGTCAGTTGAGCATCCGACTTCGGCTGAGGTCATGATCTTGTGGTTCGTGGGTTCAAGCCCCATGTTGGGCTCCCTGCTGTCAGCACAGAGCCCACTTCATATCCTCTGTCCCTTCTCTCTCTGCGCCTCCCCCACTTATGTTCTCTCTCTCAAAAATAAAGAAACATTAAAAAAATCTTTAGGGGTGCCTGGGTGGCTCAGTCTGTTAAGCATCTGACTCTTGGTTTCAGCTCAGGTCATGATCTTGCAGTTTGTGGGTTCAAGCCCTGCATCAGGCTTTGTGCTGATGGTGCGGAACCTGCTTGGGATTCCCTCTCTCTCTGTTCTCTCTCTCTCTCTCAAAATAAATAAACTTAAAATAAATAGAAAATTATTTAAAAGGTAGATAGTAATATACCAGGTGAAGAAGGGCAGGACAAATGTTTAAAGGGAAGAACGGCGTGTACAAAGGCACAGAAGAGAGTATAGTATATTTAGGGAATTGCAAGTACATCGATATTGCTTGAGAATTGGCTAAGGTTTAATGGGAAGTGCCAAGCAAACATGCCAAGTAAGTCATCATAACTTGAGATCATGAAGGACCTTATGAGACACACTAAGACGTTTAGGCTCCCCTGGAGGCAGTGAGGAGTCATAAAAGGATTTTACATAGACAACGGATACAACGAGATTTGGGCTGTAGAATGATTGTATTTAGTGACCTCGTTGGAGATGTATAGAGGATAGGGAATTCTGTTGGGAGGTTTTTCAAGTACTCTAGAACAGGTACGATGAGGGCCTAAACCAAAGACATAGCTGGCAAGGAAGATTTTTGAGAAGTTTGACAGGGCTTGGTAATTGGTAGATAAGGGAGAAAGAAGAGTAAAGAATGACCCTCAGATTTTGGCATGGGTATCTTTGGTTGACAGACCAACACCTAGATCATGGGTATAAGGAGGCTGAACTGTTAATCAAGTCTAAGTATAAAACAAGTAAAACACAAACTATGGCAAAATCAATTTAAACATTAGAAACAAGAAATGTCGGTAGCTGTCATTAATCCCTAAAGCTAGGTCCTGAGATTTTCTAATTGCCCTCCTTCTACTTTGTTGGAGATTTCAAGGTTCTCATTATTCTGGATGGAATTAGAGATAGTGTTAGATAGGTAGACTTAGATGTTGAAGGGAAAACTAGCTTCTTTAAATCATTCATTGTAAAGAGAGGCTAAGCTGTAATTTTATTTATTTTTTGTTACAGGTGATGAAGATGGTAATGACCTTAACAGCAGCAGAGTCTGGCTGTATCCATTATGTCAAACGGCCTGGAGCAGCTCTTGACCCTGGCTGTGTGATAGCCAAAATGCAGTTAGACAACCCCAGCAAGGTCCAACAGGTAAGTAGGAGGGTACTTTTAATATTGCTCTCTAAGAGTTGATTACATGGTAGGGGTAGTTTGGAGGGGCAGATGATTTCAATGCGTAGTTTGCTAGTTTTTTCTTATGCTTTTTCCCCCCGATCTCATGCCTTGTGTTTGTGCCTATAGCATTATGGAACTAGATTTTGCAGAAATTACTACGATACTAAGATTCTATGATTTCCTCTGATGATTCCTCCATTGATTTCTCTCCTTGTAGCTGGGTATGGTAAAGAGATGTCTTGGTTTTGAATGATGACTCTAAGTTGCAGTGTGTATGTGTAACCTGACTAGAAGGTACTGGGTGACTTGATCTCTCATTGGGGTTGACAGGCTGAGCTTCACACGGGTAGTCTGCCACGGATCCAGAGTACAGCACTGAGAGGCGAGAAGCTCCATCGAGTGTTCCATTATGTCCTGGATAATCTGGTCAACGTAATGAATGGATACTGCCTTCCAGATCCTTTTTTTAGTAGCAGGGTATGAATCACTTCTCTTGGGGAAAGGGTGTACAAATAGGGTACTGTTCTCCAAGATAGTTTAAAAATCACATAAGGATTTTTTTAGAGGGAGGAAAAGAAAGCTGTTTGGCCTGAAACTCTCTCACCTTTAGTTGTGGGATGTGGAGTCTTTAAATCCTTGCTGCTTATCTGTGTCATTGACTTCACATTTAATTGGGATTTAAACCAGAGAATGAGGGCAGAGTTAGATGCCTATATTATAGTTTCATAGTAAATACTGCATGATACTGAATCCAGATATATCACTTTATTTTGGAGATGGTTTTAATTTTGTGTGGATCTTATTTCCTTCTCAGGTAAAAGACTGGGTAGAGCGGTTGATGAAGACCCTCAGAGATCCCTCCTTGCCTCTCCTAGAATTGCAAGATATCATGACCAGTGTCTCTGGCCGTATTCCCCCAAATGTGGAGAAGTCTATCAAGAAGGAAATGGCTCAGTATGCCAGCAACATCACATCAGTCCTCTGTCAGTTTCCCAGCCAGCAGGTATTTATAGAGTTACATTTCTCTACTAGCTACCAGTTCTGGAGTTCATGTTGTGGGATTCCTTCCTGCTTGGATCCTCTGTCTGGATGTTGTACTTTTGCAGTCTTAACTATTGTGCCCTTCACAAATGTGTCTCAGGATATAAGCCCAATAAAATACTATATGTGAAGTGTAAAAGTATTTGTGATTATAAGAAAAAATCTTTTACTTAATAGAGGTTTATTCTTGGGCCTATGTCCTAATTAGAGGAATTTTGTGAATTTAAAGTAGAGGGATATTTGTAGTTTTATTAGCAGCAACTTCTTACTACCCCAGCAGCATGCTTATTTTTTGCCTGTGAAGCTAATTTACATGTAGAGAGTTAAGGTAGGCAAGTGAGGAATAAAGTTTGAACCTTGACTGTGAACATATCTTGCCTGTCAAGGGCCTCTGGTAGGATGGTAGCTTTTGTGTTACACTCATTAGTTCATCTAGGAAAGTGTGAAAAGAAATAAAAGTTGCTTGCTTATTTAACACAAGCCTCTAAACTATGCCCAGTAACTTCCAGCTGCTCCCAGCATGTGAAAGATGGAAATTTTTGTGTTATAATTAAGATTACTGGTGGTGATGCTACACAGGCTAATGCTTTAGGTCGCTTTGTTGGGTTTGGCTTCATTTTTTTTCCTCTTTCTTCTTTAGATTGCCAACATCCTAGATAGCCATGCAGCTACATTGAACCGGAAATCTGAACGGGAAGTTTTCTTCATGAACACTCAGAGCATTGTCCAGCTGGTACAGAGGTAAAGTTAATGTGATTCCCAGGATACACAGGATTCCTAGACCTGTTCATACCCATACCTTCCTTTATTCTAAGTACGCACCAAGAGATTTATCTCAGGTTTGACTTATTAGAAAGCACTTGTGTCTTGGGAAATATAGGTATTTTCTAAATACCTTAGATATCTAAATATCTTAAGACTGTGAGCTAAAATATTTCTGATGACTTTTGTGTTCTCCATCTTTTTGTGAATTATTAAAGCATAGAAATTTCATTGCTTTTTTTTCCTGGTAATTTTGATGAAACTCTTAATTTTTCTTCTGGCACAAGGCTAAGTAAGACATTCATTCTTCTTAGCTTCCATAGCCAACTATTGGACTGAAGGAACATTCACAGAACATTTTCAACTCTAAGATGCTCATAAATTTTTCAGATATCCCTGAGCCATTTCAGGAGTATAATGATCATTTCTACATAGCAGTGGGAACTGAACCAGGGTGTTGTTCAGTAGGGCTGTCAAGTGGTTTTTGGTTTTGTTTTGTTCTCCTTTTTTTCTTTCCTTTTATATAAAACAAAAAAACCCACAAAAACTCTTGTCTATAGGCAGATTTCTGAGGCTTAGAATTTAAGCTCTGGGCTTATTTAAATAGTCTGTTATTCTAATAGTATTAGCCTGTCCAGTTTTTCAGTGGACATTTTTTCTGCTTGCCTAGGTACCGAAGTGGCATCCGAGGCCACATGAAGGCTGTTGTGATGGATCTGCTACGGCAGTACCTGCGAGTAGAGACACAGTTCCAGAATGGTAAACCTCTTCCTGAGGACTCTGTTTCTGAGAAAGCTTCCTTGTAGGACTGTGCAGCAGCAGAGCCAGTTCATCCTGTCACTAACACCTACCATTAACAAACTCTTGCCCTGTCACCACTTTCTTAAAAACTAAACCTCCATGTCCCACTAGTGCCAAAGAAAGAACAACAAAGACAGCTTGATGAGATTGCGAATCTGGTGTGCCTTCTGGGAAAGGGCTGAGATAATTTTTCTAGTAGAGATTAGTATTCCCTGTTGGTGTCTTCTTGATCTTGTTTAGTGAGAGTTGGTTGAGTCATGACCAGGCTGAAATTGAAAACTGTATCTGAAGAGCTTGCCTCTTGGCAGCTAATCCACGGATTGAACTGCAGACATGTGAAAAAGGCTCAGATTTTCCAGTACTATTCAGTGTATCATTTAGGTGGAATTTATCCCTGGCTTTCTCTGAAGAGCTTCATTAAATGATGTATGAAGTCTCTAAATGTGAAATACCTCTAGGTAGGATTTTAAAAGCTACATACTGCTGATATTGCTTCCTGCCACAAGGTGGCAGTGAAACATCATAATTAGAAATATTACTTAACATCTTATGTATTTTGCTTCCTTTTGCATCTTTTAAAGGACGGCTGTGCCACTCATAACCAGCAAAAATCCTCAAGTAAATATTAGCAAACCAAATCCATCAGTGTATATACAAAATAACACATCACAACCAAATTGTCTTTATCCTACTAATGCAAGCTTGACTAATATTGAAAAAACCAACTAATGTGATTTATTATCTAAGGGATTCAAAGAGGAAAAAACATGGTCACCTAAAGATATGGGGGAAAAATATTTGACAAAATTTAATATTCATTCATGAGAAAGTCTTGGCAAATGAAGAATAAGATGGAACTTCTTTAAACATATAAAGTTTCCCCACCAAAAAATCTGTAGGGTACCTCATGCATAATAGTAAAATTGAAAGCATTGTTGAGAGCATTCTCTTTAAGACAGGAATAAGATGAAGGCACCTGCTCTCACTGCTTCTGTTCAGCATCATACTGGATGTCATAGCCAGTGCAATAAGATAAAAAGAATTAAAAGGTATGAGGACTGGAAAGGAGTAAGGAAATAAATCTGCCACTGTTATATGTATGATATCTACCTGGAAAAGCTCAAAGAATCCATATTATTGTTGGAATTAAAGTCTAAAAAGGTTGTTGAATACAAAATTCAAATGTATGTTGAATTTTGTGTGTCTTTATAGTACAATTGTTTAGAAAAGCAGTTTAGAAAAATACGCCACTTAAAATAGCAACCCAAAATATGGAACACTAAAGAATAAGTCTAATAAATGTACAAGACTTTTTTGAAGAAAATTATGAGTGAACAGTAATGAAGATCTAAATAAGTATCATGGTCTTAGATTGGAGTGTACACCTGCAAAGTATTGATTCTCCTGGAATTCATCTGCAGATTCACTGATGTTCAGTAAAATTCCTAGTAGGTTATCTTCACGGAATTTTTCAAGCTAATTCTAAAATTTACATGAAAGGAAAGTCTGACAATAACCAGGATACTTCTTTTTTTTTTTTTTAATTTTATTTATTTTTGAATATTTATTCACTTTTGAGAGACAGAAACAGAACATGAGCAGGGGAGAGGCAGAGAGGGAGGGGGACACATAATCCGAAGCAGGCTCCAGGCTCTGAGCTGTCAGCACAGAGCCGATGCAGGGCTTGAACTCACAAACTGTGAGATCATGACCTGAGCGGAAGTCAGACGCTCAACCAACTGAGCCACCCAGGCACCCCTAACCAGGATACTTTTAAAGAAATACAAGGTGGAAGGATTTTCCAGTGAAGTATCAAGGTTTAATCTAAAGCCATATTAATGCAGAGATTGTGATATTGGTATAGGGAAAAATTAAGAGACCAATGGAACATAGTAGCCCCGAAACAGATCCACACATATATGAGTTTACATTGTAACAGAACAGGCATTTAGATCATGAGGAAAGGATAGACTTCTTTCTCATTAAATGATACTACTACAATGGCTTATTTATTTCCAAAACCAAAAAAAGAAATTGGATCTCTATCTTAAACCGTATGCATAGAAGTCAGTTCCAGATGAATTAAAGACTTAAACATGTTCTAAACAGGCAAAACTACTAAATTTTTAAGAGAATAGCCGTATGACCTCAGGGTAGGGAAGGATTTGTCATGGAAGACACACATCTAGTGTAAACCACACATCTAGTGTAAACTAGAAAGGAAAAGGCTGATGAAAAGATGCCAAAAAGAGACTGAAAACATAAGCCACAAAGTGGGAGAAGGTACTTATAAAACCTACGCCTATAATGAAAGGGGTTAGTAAATAAGTAAAAAGACAACCTCTTTGAAAAATAGGCAAAAGAAAAAAAAATAGGCAAAAGATATAAAAGGATAATTCATAAAAGGAAGGATACAAACGATCCACAAATTGAAAAGATGTGCAATCTCATTGCTAATTAGAGAAAGCCAAAAACACAATAAGATTGGCAAAAATTAAAAAATCATCTTTCACTACTTCTGTAACAGTGCAAATTTCCAAAGTGTAAACCACTTTGGAAAAGTTTGTCAGAACTTAATAGAGTTGAATGTTTTATGTATTCTTCAACCTCACAATTTTACTCTTAGATAATAAACTTTAGAGAAACTCTTACACATGTTTGTAAGGAGACATATATGGGACTATTTATTGGCAGCATTGTTCATAACAGCAAAATAGGACACCATTAGAATTACATAAGTAGAATAAATAATTGAATTTTGGTATATTCCTACAATGGATTACTATACAGCGATGAAAGTTGAGGAACCAAGTTATACATATGAACAGAAGGATGTGTTTCACAAACATAATGTTGAGACATAAATGGAATAAATGTAAAGAAAAGCAAAAGAGTGAGTAACATAAAATTCAGCTTAGTAGGTATTTCTGAGGGGGAGCACATAGGATCCTTCAAAGATAATTAAAAATGTTCTAAGAGGGGCGCCTGGGTGGCGCAGTCGGTTAAGCGTCCGACTTCAGCCAGGTCACGATCTCGCGGTCCGTGAGTTCGAGCCCCGCGTCAGGCTCTGGGCTGATGGCTCGGAGCCTGGAGCCTGTTTCCGATTCTGTGTCTCCCTCTCTCTCTGCCCCTCCCCCGTTCATGCTCTGTCTCTCTCTGTCCCAAAAATAAATAAAAAACGTTGAAAAAAAAATTAAAAAAAAAAAAAATGTTCTAAGATAGATGGTAGTTATATGGGTATTTATTCTGCTGTATGTATATCTCACAACAAAAGGTTTTTAAAAATGTGGTGTCATTGCTTTCTTTCTGCTTAGTGTCTCTGCTGTCTTTTCCTGGGTAAATATTCTTTTTATCTGTCCTTGTTCTAGTAATTCCCTTTACCAAGACATTTCTGTTGTGCCTTCAAAGTTAAGTGTTGGTTGGGAAAAGTATGAATTTATATAGGACAACTAATTCTATTTTGTTCTAAATAGGTCTTATATGAAATTGTCAATTCTTAATTCAAATATATCTGAATTAAGTTCTTTATTCAGATATATTTAGTTTCATATTGAAAAAAATTAATATTTATCTTTAATATTTAAAACAGAACCGAGTTACCCTGGTTGAATGTACTCAGTATTCTAGGAATCCATAGTAATGCAGTCGAACTGTTCTGGTTTGTAATTTAAAATGGAATCTGAATTGAGATGATAATCCTTTAGTATTTTCATAATTTCATAAAATTCTGACCTTGATTGAGACTATTCAAACACTGATTCTCCTTTGCTTGGAAATTTAATTCTGGAGTAAGCTGTTTTCTGAAGAAGTGAATATTACTTCTATGCTGTTGTAGATATCACTACAGTAAACCTGATCCTTATGTTTCTGTGGCAAAACAGCTTTCCTAGACAGAACTAACCTACCCCTGGTGGCCTTATGAAGGGCCAATGAAGATGTACATAATTGTATTCTCCCTGCAGACCTTTTGACTTAATGCAAGGTTCTCCTTGATCTATGCCTTAGTTTGGATTTGGAATGGCTAGGTGTTGTTTAGCTGTTTCATGGATTCACAGGGCAAAATGTTGATTTCAGAGGTAACAACCATCCCCCTTACAGATATTGATAAGTTTGTGTTGCTTTATTTTTGAGCTAAAACTGTTCCATATAGTTAGGGGTACCTGGGTGGCTCAGTCAGTTAAGCATCCAACTCTTGATTTCAACTCAGGTCATGATCTCACGGTTTGAGATTGAGCCCCCCCATTGGGCTCTGCATTGGACATGGAGTCTGCTTGGGAGTCTCACCCTCGTTCTGCCCCCTCTTCAAAAACAAAAACAAAAACAAAAACCTGTTCCTTATAGTTAGGGTGAAACATTTTCAGTGAGTCAGACATGAAGCCAGAATCTCAAGCTGGGGCAGACTTTAAAGATCATCAAATTTAATGGTATTGACATTTCTTTTTAAGCAACAGAATCCTCTCTTCTAAGGAAATCATTTCAGGAAACTAAATGAGAGTTTAGAGTAAGGGTGAGGATTGGAATTACCACCAACAGCTCAGTCTCTAAGACAAACCTTCCCTCTACCTTTTTTGGGGGGGTGGGGGATGCAAATGAGGCTCAGAGAGGGAAAGCGATATGCCAAGAAGCACATTGGAAATTGGTAATACAGCTAGGCTTTGAGCCCAGATCTTGCACTAGATTGCCTGACTCCTACCGGCATTTCTTTTACTAAACCTCATTACCAATTCTGTACAAATCCATCCAAGAAAAAATTTTTTTTAAATTTTTTAATTTTTATTTATTTTGAGAGAGAATTCCCAAGCAGGCCCTGCACCACCAGTGCAAAGCCTGACGCAGGGCTCCATTGCACGACCACAAGATCGTGACCTGAGCCCAAATCAAGAGTCGAACGCTTAACTGACTAAGCCACCCAGGTGCCCCTATCTAAGAAAATTCTTACAATGTTTCACTGCTTATCAGGTGAATTATAGACATGAAACAAACAAATGGCATGTAAATGTGAACACTCAACCATAGATGAGGACCAGTTCTTTTTGCTGCTTGCAGGTCACTATGACAAATGTGTGTTTGCCCTTCGAGAAGAGAACAAGAGTGACATGAACACTGTGCTAAACTATATCTTCTCTCATGCTCAAGTCACCAAGAAGAATCTTCTGGTCACAATGCTTATTGTGAGTACCATTTTTCAGAACCTGTAAGGATGGTTGATGTTGTTGAGAAAACATTTCTCCTTCTGAGGTTCTGTGGTCAGAGGAAAAGCTTCTTGTCTCCTGTAATTTTGGCATGAATGGCGCTTGAGTTGTAGATGAATGGTTTCTCACCTTTACCTCTGTCCTTGACCTGAAGGAACCTACTCCTGTCAGGAAAGGATTGTTCTGGCTATTATGCATGCAATCATGCACAGGAACTCAAATCTCTTGATTCTGCTGAGAGATGCCTTGTGCTTCCTGGTGTCACTCATGACAGTAGCTTTAAAACTGAGTCTTATTTAGCCAGTATACTTTTTCTTCAGAACTCTTGTTTTTTCCATGAATGTCAGCAGTGGCTATTACGTCCCAAAACGTAAGAATGAAAAACAGTGTTAGAAATCCAGTACTGCCCCTCACACCAAAGAAATTTAAATTTATTCTGCATCTTCTTTGGTCCCTTTCTGTTTTACTTACATAGAACTCCAAGCTCAGATTCTTGTAATGGTAGTGGATGCATGCTTTTGTCCCTATAACCTCGTAATATGAGAGCTAGTAGAAAGTGGGAGTGAAAGGTGAGAATGTGAATAGAATTAATGTACATTTGACCAGTGGGTAGAATTTTTGTGAACTTAAGGATTTTTAAACACAGTATGTAAGTTCTTCATTCCTAGATTCTTCTGATTGAGTTAGTTCTTAGAATCAGAGTTTCATAGGACTATTATTAGAGTCCCCAACCCATAAACAGCTGCCTTATGGCTGCCTTTTTTGCCTTTTGGGGGGACCAAAGTACCATTTTACTCCTAGAGTTTCCTCTCTTGTCCCTTTGTGGAATTGACATTTTTGGTACCTTAATTCCATTCTTTCTTCTTGGAGGGGGAAAAAGAAAAACTATAAATTGCCACTGCTGTTTTTTTATTCCATAGTTTAGAATAAAGGGAAACTACCTACCTCACATTTGTGTTTAACAACAGTGCCACAACTTCATGTCTGCCTAGCTGGTTAACTCTCAAGGATATAACATTTTTTTTTAGAATAGCTACCTTTAAAAACATAATTACAAAGAGAGTTCATTACCTTTGCTACCATAGAATGGCTAGATGGTGGGGAAATCAGAAGATGCATTTGAAAGAAAAAATATATATCAGCAGTATAAAATATTTCAACTTCCCCAAGTGACAGGTTTCAGCAAAGAAGTGCTATTATCTATGGTACTTTGATGATTTTTTTTTCAATCAAAAGAAGGAAGATATCTGTGACTAGTTAGATTTTTTTTTTAATTTTAACATAAGGATTGCTAATTCTCATTTGGATAAAACAAGACTTTGCAGCAGAAAAGGGTAATGAGGAGGGAGTGGAAGAATCTCTCAGTTTGGACCTAAAATGGGGTGTATTTGCCTTTTTAGGGAGCTAATGATGGTGAGTTTTCATTTTATTATGATTACCTTTTTAAGGACTTAACAGTTTTCTGCACTAAAAATAGACCAAAGCCCAGAATCCTTGGAGCAGCAGAAGAGTAATGATCGTCCAAGACTGTCGCTGGGTTTCTTAAATTCTAATTTGTAAGATATAGGGGCTCGGCTCGCTCTTTTTGCGGAGTGATTGTAAGTAACGCTTGCCTTAAGAATCTCATTATTGGAACACGGAGCCATATTTCCTCTGAGAATTCTGGAGTAGCTTTGAGCCGGGGCTGTTCATTTCTCAAGTAATCATGCTGGTGTGATGGAGAGAGAAAATGGCAGCTGTTCGGAGCTAAGGCCTTCAATTTTCTTCAGAGTCCAGTCACTCAAGTGTGTAATTACACGGGGGGTGCTGCAGAGGCGTTGGGGCCTGTCAGAGAACTGGTTTGAGGCTTTGCTTTCTGCTTTTGCCAGTCAGGACAGGCAGAAGCCAATGGGACTCTGACTTGCTGCTGTTCTTTTTTCCCCACCTTGTCATCCTGATTACTTCTTACCTGCATGGATAGTACCCAAACTTTCTTCCCAACAGGCTGAGCTCTTTGGAGAAAAGAGCTGTTATTAGTGTTTGGGTTTGGATGCATAGGACGGTGAGCAGAGGAAGAGTTGGGGGGGGGGGGAGGAGGAGGAGGAGGGGGACAAGAAGAAAGGTTGAAGATGTGAACCAGAAAGATGGATTTGTCCTTTTCTTTATTTTGGCATTTCACATTTTTCTTTAAAAAAACAAACCAAAACTCAGTAAATATAGTAGGATCTATAGGCTTTCATATCATTGAGTTTCTTTTGAAATATCAGCTGCTTTCACCTCATCTTAGAGACTTGGAAATCAAGAAGTTAATTGATTTCTCAGCTTGAGCTGAGAGCCAGGTAGCCGTGTCATGTGCAGCCGGAATGAAGGCTTCAGAGGTGCTCCTTTCCAATGTGATATTGCTGGATACCAGGTGTGGGTTTCCTCATTCTTTCTTTGGTAATGGCAGAGTCTCACTGCCATCACCCCATCCTACATCTGCATGAATGTTGGTAGCTGATAAGAGCTATCTTACTGGTTTGGATCACTCTTTCCTTGGGTCTCACTGTCTTACAGATACCACCTGGACATGGTAGCATTGGAATTCCACAGCTTGTGTTCTCTGCCACTTCCCCTTTCTTTGCTTACCTTGGCTTCCTGATTGATGGTTATGTGCCTGGCATTTCAATCTTTTGCTTTCTAGAAGCAGGAATGTTGATGGTGTGCTTTGCTGAGCTAGATGATGATTTCTGGGGCTTTTGAACCTAGAGGGAGGGATCAAGACAATCAGGCTTCTGTGAATCAGTGTTATGAAATGTGGGCTGCTTCAAGGAACCCCTCATCCCCTCCAGGTATTAGCATAGCTTGCCTAGTAGTAGCTTGCCTCAGGCAACTTGCCTCTTGAGCAAATTTGTTCTAATCTTTTACCCTATCTGGAAAGCAGAATATCAAGTAAAATGCAAAAGTCCATTTGGAGGAACACGGTGCCTCGATTAAAACCAAAGTCTAGAAGACCAAATGTATTTTTTGAAAACTCTTTTTACTTCTTAAATTCAATTTCATAGGAAAAAGCTTGGAAATACTATTTATGTTTACTTAGAGATAGTTAAAGAGACTCTAGCCAAATTAGGCAATTTGGCGCCAATAAAAATAATCAACATTCTTATAGCTGTCCAGATAACAAAGTACATGTTCCATAGCCATCTTGATGCTGAGTAGTCCTCCCCTCACTACTTATATGTTATTTCTGGTATGGTCCACATGAATATAATGTAAACCATGCTTCCTAATGAGTAGTGCTATGCCTGTGAACCTTGATTTGGTTTTAACTGGGAGCCTTTTCTTCTTCTTCTTAACATAACTGCAAATAATTTTATCCAATGTGTCTTAGTGAGTCCTAGTTTACTGAATACAGGTGATATTAACAATTTCTTGTTCAACCTGTCCTGTGACATCCTTGGAATTACAAAAAGTCCAGCTGTGACTGGAAGAAGCTACCAGTCCATTGCTGATTTTGGGATTAGTGCCTCACCTACCTGAACAATTGTTAATGTCTTGAGAGCATTACACATTAGATCACATTCCATTCTGAATTGTCTTCAAATCATAGGTTGCTAAGATCAAGTTGGATTATTTTGGGCTCTTCTGGCAGTCAGCTGCATAACTTTGGTTATGGTTTTGACACTTAAGCACATTTGTTATATTTCTGTACATCAGAAATATTCCCTGCGGTTAGCCACCATCCAGGTTAAGAATAAATACAAGAAATAAATGTGTGATACCAATCTTAACCATTACTGAATAATTATTTTCACTTTGGCCTGCAGATTTATGCAAGTAACCTGTAATCCCAGACTCAGCAGGTAGGCTCGTTAAAAAAACCTCTTTATATTGAGGAAACACATCTGCTGACTGAGTCACCATTTAATGTCATTGTTATAAAATGTTCACCAGAATTAGATGGTGATGTTGGGCCTCCCAAAGGAAGCCTGCTTCTAGTCTAGAGGGCCATAAACTTCCTTTTGGATGTTTGTATCTTCGGATTGTTGGTTCTGATAGGTAGAATTGTCTTCAGTGTCTGGTGGTTTCTTTTAGGACCTGAACATACCTGGTCTTTCTTGTCCAGACCAAGGACAAGAAAGGGATGAGAAGGTTACTCTACATTTAATTTTCTATTGCCAATCTTTTTCTTGTTTAAAAAAATTTTTTTAAGTTTATTTATTTTGAGAAAGAGCGAATGGTGAAGGGGCAGAGAGAGGTAGTGAGTATCCCAAACAGGCTCTGCACTGTCAGCGCAGAGCCCAATGCGGGGCTTGAACCCACAAAATGCGAGACCATGACCTGAGCCGAAGTCAGACACTTAACTGACTGAGCCACCCAGGCGCCCCTGCCAATCTTTTTCTAAGTGCTCATGATGACAATGGGCAAAATAATATTTGAATGGAAAATATCCAAGTTAGGATAAACTAATGGATGTAGTAGTTTATTGATACTATATTTGCTACTTCACATCCCAGAAAGGTCTGGTTTCTGTACTTTATCACAAGGAGCCCAGAAAAAGGTTGTCGCTTGGTGATTATGAATGAATAATTATTTCCCGATTATTGTTTTAAGTCTCCATAGTTCCCTTTTCTTTCAGATACTGTTTCCTTTTCCCTACCTCTTTTCTCCCTCCTTTTCTCTCATAGTGGAAAGATAAAGGGGAAAAAAATGGTTTTTTAAAAAGTGGTTTTATGTATTGTTTTAAATTAGAACATGATCTATAGTTAGGCAAGAAGATAGCTCCATTTTTATTTCTTTATTTTAATTTAATCCCAAGAGGTAAACCTGGATTTCCTTTCAAGGGAAAACATTCCAAAGCTGTCATGTCTGATACAAGTAGGTAGCTAGTGTTCTTATTTTGTTATGTTGGTTTTTGTTGTTAGATGTTGAGACTTTAGTCTGGACTTTTGCAGAGTAGCTGAGTTTTACTTCTCAGGACACCTGTTAGGTTTTTAGATCTTTCAATGGGACATTCTGATGGGTGGAGGAAGTACCTCAGAAAGGAATGTTTTTCTCTATTAGGAACATTAGGAAAAGAGGGATTTAATAGAAAAACCTTATCTTGGTTTCCTCATTCACTGTGATCTGTCTGTTCTTCTGTCTTCCTGTGGTCTTGTCCCTGGTGATTTTATACATTTCCTTGAAATTCTATTTCGCTCCTTAGATCTCAACAAAAGATGTAGCTTAATTGCATTTTCTCCCTCCTTTTTTCTCTTAATACCTAGGGTAGGTTGAACAGGCCCTCTGGTCTATGACCACATGCTCAACCAAACCCTGGATTTATAGTCACTTGATAGGCCACTTTCTCCTCCTCACTCAGATCAGTGACTTCTGTGTGCCAAACAGGTGAATCTTCCCCCTCAGATCAGTGAATTTACTGTGTTCAGCATGTGAAAACAGTACTTGCACTTCCTTAACTATAAATCCCATCGTGTGTTTTATGACTCTGGATATTTGGAGCAGACCTCTGGTGGGTGGATTGGAGACCAGGAGGTATTTCCTGCTTTAAAATGTTTGAGAAGCCTTCTTCCCAGCATAGTGGTGCTGAGTACTCCCAAACCGTTTACCCTGTGGTGTGGAAGGCAGTAGGGGTTGTAGAAGAGGTGTTTTGGGAAATGCCTATCTGCCCCAAAAGCTGAAAGTCTCAAGCTTTTGTTTATACTGTTGTGGTAAAGGGACCATAAAGAGTATCCTTTGAGATGAAGAAAGTTAAATATGAAATGGAGGCTTTTCAGGAAAAAGGCCGATAATCAAGGTAAGGAAGAAAATTAAAAGGCAGCAACAGGAAGCCTTTTGGGATCTGGTCATCTGTCATGTCCTATTTATAGTAGAGGGAGAATAAAAACTCACTACAATATAAAAGCAATTATTTCAAACTCAAAGTAGAGGGAACTATGCCTAAAGGTATATATTTTATGTGGTATTGTTTAAGAATTTTTTTTTTTAATGTTTATTTTTTTTGAGAAGAGAGAGAGCCGGGGAGGGATCCGAAGTGGGCTCTGCGCTGACAGCAGAGAGCCCGATGCAGGGCTTGAACTCACGAGCCATGAGATCGTGACCTGAGCCGAAGTTGGACGCTTAACCAACTGAACCACCCAAGCGCCCCTAGTATTTAGAATCTCTATAAATAACTCTGTACGTTTCAAAAAAAAAAAAAAGGACAGCTATTTATAAAATCCACATTTGCAGTTTTTTCAGCTTAGATGAAAATTACATGGATAATGGATGAATTTAGGGAATGAATTAATACTCCACTGGAGAAGAAGTATTTTTCTTAAAATATGATAGAGATTTTTTTTCTTAACTAATTTTAATTTTTAGAAAAGGAAGGACCCAATTGAATAAACCCATGGATTGTATAATAGTAGCTTGGTTTTTTCCTCTACTCCATCTAAGGATTCACCATGTTTAGTTATCATGGAATGATTCTTGGTACAGCAAGAGGATAAATGATTTCAGGAATAGAATTGTCAACATATGAGATAGTGTTTTTATATAGTGTGTGTTCATAAATGAATAATTTGCTCTTGTGTTTCTGTTTTGCACCCTCCTGGGATGTTGAACATTTGGTGTTTGGAATGAAAACCACCAGGAGTGGTTCCTTTTGCCTTATTCTGCCTTCTTTCCAAAAGTGGGAGAGGGAACAGGAAAGCCTGACTCAGTCCTTATATTATTTAAAACCCCTTAAAAGTTGGAGGCATCATCTGTTGTTTTTTACTCAGAATCCCTTGGCCCCTTTTAATGGTCCCTGATGATTTCTTCTGCATGTTAAAAGTATAATGTTAATAAAGAAATTCACTAGGAACTTTGAATCTGAATGCCTGAGGAATTTGGGCTTCTCAGCAGTGGCTTCTTCTTGGGTCTTCTGTACACATTGTTTGGGATACAAATAATAGGAAGTTTGCATTTTCTTATTAATCCAGCTCTGTTTGCTTTCTTTTTAGTCCCTTTTCCCATTTCAAATTTCTATCCACAGTTCTTTTTAATGTGGATGTATATATATTTTTTCACATTAACAATTAGGATCAGTTGTGTGGTCGGGACCCTACTCTCACTGATGAGCTGCTGAATATTCTCACAGAGCTAACTCAACTCAGTAAGACCACCAATGCCAAAGTGGCACTTCGAGCACGCCAGGTAAGGACATGTGTTGATTATCTTGAAGGAGAAATGGTTTTCATACAATGAGTTTTTTATTCAATCTCCTGACACAGATCATACAGTTTTCTATGTACATCTTCTCACGGCCCTCAAAACAAATGTTTTCACGTAGTATGTCTTTTTTTTTTTTTTTAATGTTTATTTATTTATTTTTCAGAGAGAGAATTTGTAGTTTTAACAGATTGTCTTTTTTTTTTTTTAATGTTTGTTTCTGTTTTTGAGAGAAAGGGGGTGGGCAGAGCATGAGCAGAACGGGCAGAGAGAGGGAGACACAGAATCAGAAGCAGGCTCCAGGCTCTGAGCTGTCAGCACAGAGCCGGATGTGGGGGCTCGAACTCACAAGCTGTGAGATCATGACCTGGGCCAAAGTTGGATGTTTAATGCAAGTGCCCCACGTAGTATGTTTTTTTTAAAGAGAAAGGAAAACATTAATGTTGAGTCTGTTTAAAATAGAAGTCTTTTCCCCCTGATAAAATTCTCTTACGATTCCCTGACTTTCCTAATCACCTTGTGATAGTAAACCAGGGTCATGTGGGGAAAAGGAAACTAAGGGATGGCAATAAACTCAATATTTTTCACTTCCCAAAGGGAGCTTAGAAGCAAGTGAAAACTTTTTTTTAAGTGTGTAGGAAAAAATTAAGTGTGGAAAGCAGAAAGATAATGCAGTGGATCTTAGGTGCTAGCAATCAGAACAACCCCAGAGAAGTCCAGTTAGTTTCACCCTGTAGTCTTCATTTCCATTCCAAAAGGTTTCAGCAGGGAAGCCAAGAAGTGGCGCTCCCTTTGTGTTTCAGTGCACGGGGCATTGACAAGGAAGCAGCATTTGAAGCTGTTCAGTGACCTTCTGCTTTCTCTACAATTGTATCCATGTCACTGAACTGCTCAAAGTTATTGAACCTCTCAGTGACCTGCTGAGAGTATTCAGTTCCTACCGTGTCCCTGTTTGTTTGTGACACTGCTTTCACTCTCTCTGCCCCTCACATGCGTTGGTGTTACATCCCGATACCTCCTTGTTGATATTGAGTACTTGGGGCTGTCAGAGCATCTTTTCCTAGTCTTTGTTTCTACTTCAGAGTTGCAAAAGCCCTGCTCTGTGACATCCACCTTCCCCACAGCTGCTCCCTGCCAGACCTGATTCCCAATTAACAGCTAGTCATGCAGTCCCCAGGACTAGAGGCTTTGCAATGGTAAATCACATGCACTGAGGGAACTTGATTGAAGCTGTTTTCTCTGCTTTCCCCCTGCCCCCCTGTGGGAAATTGCCCACAATGCAAATCATGGTGAGAGTCAACTGAGATGCAGTATTGGTAGCATTGGCTGTATGTTACAGGACCTAGAAGTTGTTTTACTTGGTCTCTGTTTTATCTTTGATGCCTGCACTTACAGATTTATATTTATTGCTTTTGTATCAGAGCTGCCTAATAGGAGGCTAGAATAATCACTCCCTCAGGAACTTATGCCTCTTATTTTGCTCTCACTCTAGGTTCTTATTGCCTCCCATTTGCCATCATATGAGCTTCGCCATAACCAAGTAGAGTCTATCTTCCTTTCAGCTATTGACATGTATGGACATCAGTTTTGCATTGAGAACCTGCAGGTATACATAAAGCCCTTTTCTACCACTGTGCATTCTTGTCTACTTTATTCCTAATCCTGGTTCAATTAGTCAATCTGAAATGAAGTTTCATGCCTTGACTTTATAAAATGATTTATACTTAATGTTGTTTTTTTCATAAAAATGCTATTATAGTTGTGATTTAGCTTAAAAATGAAGTCTCTACCTCTTGTACTTTTTATCTAGAAAGTATTCTAGGCTAGAATTAAGTGGTAGCACTAGTTGATGTCTGGTATTTGAATCAGATGTATAAACAGGTAGTTGTTAGTCTTCTAGAGACAAAGCCACTTAAGTCATTTAAGTTTTTATAATGCTTACTATTAAGCTTTATACAGAACCAGTTTTATAAAGAGTGTTGGCTAATTTTACTACTAATTGAAAGGACCTTGACTATTACTTTTTAGACAGAACCATTTTCTCAGGAATGACTTTGTTTTTCTACCTATAAATAAGAGTAATATTGTTCTATCTAGCCAAGGGAATCTTCAGGCTTTCTGTCAGATTTCCTTCTGGGGAACCTAGAAAAGGGGAAAGGATATTTTTGTTTATTTGGTTAATAGTTGAAATATAGGGTTTCAACTGGGGTCCAAATCTGTGGCTTACCATAGCGGAGGATTGAGACAGTATTTAAGAAGTTGAATACAGATATATGTCAGGAAGTCTGTTAATTATGGTCTTTAGCACTAATATTAGCATATGATGCGTTACTATATTATTCTAAGAATTTTACATATTTTCATTCTTCTAATGCTCCCAACAGACCCATGAGGATAGGTGTCATTCCCACCCCCCCCCCACCCCGCCCCCATTTTGTAGCTGAGGAAGCTGGGGCACAAAGAAGGTGAGTTTATACAGGACATTCCTAGACAGAATTCTTAGGTTACTCTATCTGCTTCAAAATGCTAAATATTGTCCACTGAAATTGTTCCCTTTTGGATGTAATGGCTTAAGCTTGTCTCTGTACCTTCCAGAAACTCATCTTGTCTGAAACATCTATTTTTGATGTCCTACCAAACTTCTTCTATCACAGCAACCAGGTAGTGAGGATGGCAGCTCTAGAGGTAAGTTTTCAAAGTATTGTGATATCACCTTTTTCTTGGTTTCTAGCTGATCTCTTCTGTCCACTTGGCTAATGTATCAGTCCTTTTTCTTTGGCCTTAAGGTTGGTGCTAAAGAGTAGAGTCTTCTTTTCCTTTGAAACAAATGCTTGCTTTACTCAGGTGTTTTCAGCTGAACTAATCACCACTTCTCCAATCATAGGAAAATAGCTGCCAGCATTTTTCAATAGTCTCTACTTTCCAAGTATTTGAATTCTCTCATTTCAGAATAAATTAGGATTCCATATAAAATAATAAATGAAAAAATATGTGGCTGACCAGAACATGTACCATTTTGTGATTTGGGCCAAATAAAATGGATTTTTAGTTATATTCTGAATTTTTAAGCAACTCTATTGCAATATTTTGTCATGAGAAAGAAAGTAATAACATATAATGACTGTGTTTTAGTTGCTTTACTGCTTTTCTCATTTAACCCTACAATTACTTCATTAAGCAAAAGGAAAGTGAGACTCCTGAGAGGTTGACTGTGACTGGTCCACATTTATGTAGATAATAATTGGAAGGGTTTGCATTTGAACCCAGGTCAATCTGGCTCAAAGACTTTTCTGTTTCCAGCACACTACCTCATTAAGCACAAAAATTGCAGGCCCTGAATAATGGCTATAAATTGCCAGATAGATGTTTTTTGAAGATGGAAGAAGAGTGTTCTAGATGATTTTATGTAATATGACATCACTGCAGTCTGTTGCAAGCTCCTTTGGCTTATTTTTTATTTGTAGTCTGTGGATGGAATGTAATGTATCCTACTCAGTAAATACCAAATTTAAAAAATATCTAAATATCTTAAAGTGCTTCCGTGTCATTTAATGAGAAATCTCCTTATATACCTCACATGATGATAGAATCGCATGTAGCATTTTATGTGCATGGCAAATTGGCTGTGAAGTGCACAAGGTCACACTTACGGTTTTTGCTGTGATGTAACCTGTTGCTATTTCTTTAACTCTTGAGTCAGGTTAGTGTGTTTGAGATGTTATGTCAAATTATGCCTTACTGCTTTTGCCTAGGGTTTGGCGGGTTATAAATAATCTAAAATAATTTGGAGTAGTGGGACAACAAAACGAAGAGATACAAGATAGTAAATGAGTTGAACTGTACAACAATTGTTTCTATCTTCTGCCTTCACTCCTCAGGTGGCTCAGATCAGTACCTCTCATTTTTCTCACTGCTTGATTTTACCTTCTACTGAAATAATGCTTTCTTTTACTAATGATCAAACCTTCTCCCTAAGTTTGGGTTCACGTGAAAGGTTTATGGCCCAGCCAGAGGTGTCCAGCAGAGGCAGGTTAATTTTATTTTCATTTATAGTCATGGGTGTAGTTTTAAGACTGCAACTTAAAAAAAAATTTTTTTTTTAATGTTTATTCATTTTTGAGAGAGAGAGAGAGAGAGACAGATTGCAAGCGGGGCAGGAGCAGAGAGAGACGGAAACACAGAATCCGAAACAGGCTCCAGGCTCTGAGTGGTCAGCACAGAGCCTGATGTGGGGCTCGAACCCACGAGCTGTGAGATCATGATGTGACCCAAAGTCAGACGCTCAACCAGCTGAGCCACCCAGGTGCCCTAAGACTGCAGCTTTATTAATTAAAGCAAGTTATTTATGTACAGAGCTTCCTTCTACATTGCATCCCTCTTCTCAAGACTATCTTTTTCCTGGCTAACCATCTTTTAGTTTCTGTTTTTGAAGGAGTGTATTTACTGAGGGTTACTTTTTAACCAGGTTTATGTTCGAAGGGCTTACATTGCCTATGAACTTAACAGCGTCCAACATCGCCAGCTTAAGGACAATACCTGCGTGGTGGAATTCCAGTTCATGCTGCCCACATCGCATCCAAACAGGTGAGTTTGAGCTGGGGTGTGCATCTGAGCCAGCCAGATCTATCATGAGAGTTGAGAGTAATGTATGTGACAGTTCCATGGGTTTTTGGTTTTGACTAGAAATATAGAGCAGAGAATGAACAAATTTATTTACTCATTTATTTTTAGTGAGAGAGTGCATGCACATGTGTGCAAGCAGGGAAGGAGCAGAGAGGGAGAGAGAGAATCCCAGGCAGGCTCTGTGCTGTTAGCGTAAAGTCCCACATGGGGCTTGATCCCATGAACCGTGAGATCATGACCTGAGCCAGAATCAAGAGTCAGATGCCTAATGGACTGAGCCACCTAGGCGCCCCAAAAATGAACAGATTTAAATCGTGAGAGAAGAGCCTCTTGGTACCCACTTTTTTTTTTCTTATCTTTGGCCTGGAGAGATGAAATATAATCTAGGTAAGATAAAAATTTTAAGATTACTCCATCATTCATGTTTGCTTGTATTATGTCACTGAGGAAACATAGTTCTTTTCTTTCTTTTTTTTAAGTCATAATTTACTGGCATTTTACTTACTGGAACTTTGCCAGAAAATCGCTTTTTTAGCAGTTTAAGTCAAGCAGTTGGAACATGAAAATATCTTGGGTGGAATGTTTTCCTTTCTATATATTTGCTATACATTAAGGCTATACCTGAGCCAATTTTGCTCTCTCCCTAAAAACAGACATCTGAATTTAGCAGCTGAAAATCAAATCAGTTTTTAAAAATCACACTTCAGGTACAAACTGAAATTTGAATAAACTGTTTAATTAAACCAGGCTAATTCCATTATTTTTTTCTTTCCTAAGTCCTTTAAGAAATAAAATGTGCATATGGAAATTTGTTGCAGTTTTGCTTTCGTTTTAAAATAAAAATATGTTGTATACTGATTTATTTTTAAAGTATTCTGACGCAGTGAAAACCTACCTACTCCCACCCACAGATATGTTCATCCCCTCCTGTATTTTCATTCATTTTAGTAATACCACAGGAAATATAAATACCACAGCTAATCTTAAGCTGCCCCCCTCCATTTCTTCTTTATGGCCTTTGGTTCTTTACTTTGTATTACAAAGTACTGTGTCTTTGGGGATCCTTAGTTATAGACAACAGGAATGGTTTTGTTTCTGAATTGCCACTTCACCCAAAGCAATAGAAACCCTTCCTAGAGACAAAGAAGTCTGTGCTGAGACTTTTGGCCACTGGATGCCACTGTTGATCCAGCAGAGGTCAGCAGATGAGCGGACACATCTTCAGAAAAAGTACTTCTCTTCTTTGTCTCAGAAGATCCTTTCACATCTCTACCTCAAAAATACCTTATGGCTGGCAGAGAAAAGCATATATCCTTGATTTAGCAGGCATCTCTTGGTACATTTTTGCCTCCATGGATTTCAGAATCTCATTTTCTAGAAACGAATGGTTGTCCTTCAGTGAGCGGCGAGGTACTCACAGCACACATGGGCTCAGCACTCGGTCTTCTTTCTTCTCCCGCATTCCTTGAATAATTGTAGAGAACTACATGCTATACTTAATGCTCTTTGTAATTCTCAGGACATTCTCCTTTTCTTCCTGCTTTCTACTGCCTCTTCCCTGTGGGCAGTGATTTGTAGTCAGGCTGCAGAGCTGCTTCGGATTTCCTTCCCTCCTCATTGCTCCCCTTGTCTTTTTGAATTGCTCTCCCTGTCCTACTTTGTTATTTGAGGATACGTGTCCAGTTTGGTGAAGGAAAGTAGACTGGAAAATGAGAGAAATGCTTCTTAACTGTTTGTTAAGAAATCTTATTCACCTTTCCATCTCAAGGGTATGAGTCTTGGTTATTCCTGTTATGGCTTCAAAACATGGTTATTTGCCCCTCCCGACATCTGAGGTTTACACATCCCAATAGCCAAAGACCAGACTTGAACAGAACTGTGATCCTGTTTTCTGTCTCAAATCTTCTTTGGTTATGTGTATATAAAATTATAAACCGTTGGGTTAGTAGCAGCAGCAGCAGCAGCAGTGATGGAAAGGTGCAGGTAAGGACAAGTAAAGGAGGAAAGGTAAAAATAATCTTTGTGAAAACCAGAAAAATGTTAACATTGCTCCAATGCCTTGTTAGATGTAAAGTCCTTTTGTTAGTTTCGGAGTATAAAATGTGCCATCAGATTTAATCACAGAACGATATACTCAATTTTAGAGTACAGCCTTTTCACATATCATAGATTTGCTACTTGAATTTAGTTTTATAAGATTTTATATTTTCTTACAAATGTTTTTGTTACAGTTTGAAGGTATGACCTTATTCTGACACTAACCACCTTGTGTTAGATCACATAATACAAGTTAAGGGCTTGGTCCTTTGCAAAACTGTCTCTGCTTTAGATGGGGCCACAAGTGGGGCACCCAGGCCACCTGTACTTCTGACCAATTGGCTACAAATTTGGGGTTCCCACCATCCTGTCCAGTTTAATAATTCACTAGAACAACTTATAAAAATCAGAAAGCACTATACTTATGAATACAGTTTTATTATAAAGGCCACCGATCAGGACCAGCCAGATGAGTAAAGTCTGGGTGTGTCCTGAATACAGGGCTTTCCCATTCTTTCCCTTTGGAATCAGATACTCATCCTCCTAGCATTATCAGTGTGTTCACCAACCACAAAGTTCCATTGAGCTTCAGTGTCCTGAGTTTTTATCAGGATTTCGTTACAGTGGCATGATTGATCAAATCACAGACCGCAGTTAAACTCAATCTCTAACCTCTTTCCCCTCCCCAGAAGTCCAGCTGCCTCAAAGCCTCCAACCCTCTAATCATAAGGTTGGTCTTTCTAGTGAGCAACCCCTATCTTGAGTTATCACATCTCTTAGCATAAACTCAGATGTAATCCAAGGGGCTCGTGAATAATGAAGATACTTCTGTTTCTTTTGAGAAATTCCAAGGACTTAGAATTTCTCTCCCAGGAACCAGGGACAAAGGCTTGTCAAATTCTTTATTATATAATAGGCCTATTCATCTCATAAAAGAATTCCAGGGTCTCTTAATTTTAACTAGTTTTGAGGCAAGTTCCTACTTTTTTTTCCAGCTTTAGTACTATTATTCTTTCCTATCCTTATTGTTTTCAACAAGCAGGCAATGAGCATATTGGTTCTTATTCCACAGAAATAAGTTACAGGAGACAGTCTACCAGTGTTACTTCCACTCCCAAGCTTGTAAAGCTCAAGGACACAATGTCCCGTAACCTCTAAATTAATGAGTCTCCGAATTATTTATTTATTTTTTTAATGTTTATTATTTATTTTTGAGAGAGAGAGAGGGAGAGAGACAAACAGGGGAGGGGAAGAGAGAGAGAGAGAGACACAGAATCTGAAGCAGGCTCCAGGCTCTGAGCTGTCAGCACAGAGCCTGATGCCAGGCTTGAACCCACAAACTGTGAGATCATGACCTGAGCCAAAGTTGGACACTCAACCGACTGAGCCACCCAGGCGCCCTAGGAAATATTTTTGAAATACTACCAAGATTCTGCTTCATTTTGAACCAGGCTCCAGGGGACCACTTTTTGAAAAAGCTCCTACGATAATTCTGATGAGCACCTGCAGTTAAGAATCACTGCTACTTAGACCAGCACTGTCCAGTAGAAATACAATGCAAGCCACATATGTAAGTTTTTTTGTTGGCCACATTTAAAAGGGCAATAAGAAACAGATAAAATTACCTTGCACAATTTCTTTACCCCATCATATCCAAAATACCATTTCAATATGTAATAAAAAATTATTCATGAGATATTTTTCATTTTTCATACTCGGTCTTTGAAATTTAGAATGTGTTTTACATTTACAGCATGTCTCAATACAGATTAGCCCTATTTCAAGCACTTCCTAGCCACGTGGGCAGCTCAGCTCTAGACTAAAAATTAATTAGGACAGTCACACTGAGCCCTCTTTATTTTATGTTAATGGTAGTACCCCTGGGATGGATTAAAAAAAAAATTTCTTGTTCTTACTAGTTACAGAAATTATCCACATCTGATAGTGTAGATAGATGTTCTACAATATAAAAAAAAATTTTTTTTAACATTTATTCATTTTTGAGAGAGACAGAGTGTGAACGGGGGGACGGGCAGAGAGAGAGGGAGACACAGAATCCAAAGCAGAATCCAGGCTCTGGGCTGTCAGCACAGATCCCAACACGGGGCTCGAACTCACGAACCTTGAGATCATGACCTGAGCCAAAGCTGGACGCTCAACCGACTGAGCCACCCAGGCGCCCCTACTACAATATTTTATGTATACTTTAAAAATTACTCAATGAGGGGCACCTTGGGTGGCTCAGTCGGTTAAACACCCGACTCTTGATTTCAGCTCATGTCATGATCTCACCATTGTGAGATCGAGCCCCGTGTCGGGTCTCCATGGTGAAAATGGAACCTGCTTAAGATTCTCTGCCCCTCCCCTGCTTGCTTGCTCTCTCCCTAAAATAAATAAATAAACATGTAAAGAAATAGTTTTTAAAAATTATTCAATGAGGACAGAGAACAGGCATATGAATATACATATTTTACTTATCAATGTAAAACAGAATTTACAATATTTTTACCACCTGGGGTTAACAAACCAAAAATTCTTGGGGGAGAAAACAGATCTATTCTTAAACCAGTTTTTGCATTTTCTTTCCTGGTGCTTGTTTTTCACATTCCTAGCTAGGCATTCATTTGAAGTAGATTAACTTTGTCCAGCAATCCTTAGAAGTGAGCATCTTCCTAAGCTATGTTATCAAAGCAAGACCACAGTCTCTTGTTGCATATGGGGTCACCTGGTAAAATTCCATTCTTGCAGTTTATTTTTGACTAGTGATTTAGCCCTCATGAGTTGGGATGAAAGAAACATGGCTGTCTGCAAACTGACAGAAGCAAAGTATTTTTTCTCAAAAACACCTTAGATACTGTTTGAATTGAAGATCTGTCCCATTGGTACATGTTTTGATTTTTAGAGCAGTAGGTAAAACACAAATTCCAATGAAAAGAGCAGCCTCTAAGAAGGGAGAAGACACCGTTTGAACAGGTAGTGTATGGCCACCATGTTTGGTCCTTTTTATTTTTTGTTTAAATTCATCATGGGCCTTTGTATTGCTTGACATTTCAAATACTTTTAGAACTTACTTGATTGTGGAAGGAACACTTAATATGAGATCTATCCTCTTAACAGATATTTAAGTATACCATGTATTATTGTTGACTTTGGGCTTATTCATTTTGATTGACTGAAATTTTGCTTGACACTCTATGTTTCAGTATAATTGGACAGTTATTCCTCTCAATATTAAAAAAAAAAACAAAAAACAAAACAAAAACGAGGGGCATCTGGGTAGCTAAGTCGATTAAGTGTCCAACTCTTGATTTCAGCTCAGGTCATGATCTCACAATTCGTGAGTTCGAGCCCACATCAGGCTCTGTGCTATCAGCCATCAGTGCGGAGCCCGCTTGGTGTTCTCTCCCTCTCTTTCTGCCCCTCTCCTGCTCGTGCTCACTCGTTCTCTCTCTCTCAAAAATAAATAAACATTTAATAACTAAATAAGTAAATATTTTTTTAAAAAGGAGATGACTGAACAGTTTCTTTCTAATCTCTGTGACTTTCTGAATCATCCTTCCTGCTAAGTAGGCTTCAGTCAAAGTAAGGTATGTTATCTGCTTGGAGAGCCTCGGTGACTTAGTTGAGCGTCCAACTTCCACTCAGGTCATGATCTCACAGTTCGTGGGTTCGAGCTTTGCATTGGGCTCTGGGCTGACAGCTCAGAGCCTGGAGCCTGCTTCGGATTCTGTGTCTCCTTCTCTCTCTGCCCCTCCCCTGCTTACACTCCTGTCTCTCTCTCAAAATAAACAAACAAACATTAAAAAAAAATCTTTCAAGTGTGTTATCTTCTTGATCTTGTACCCAAGACTTCCAAGTTTTTTCTGGGAGCTGTAGTTGCAATTTTATTTGACATCTGTAGGTCTTACTCACCAGAGGATCCAGTTATTAGAGCTTCACCCAGAGAAGCTTCTGGTATAGATATACCCTTTTCTTCTTAAATTCCCTTTACTTGAACAGAAACTGCAGAGATTTTCTTGACTTAAGCATAATAGGAAACCTATATATGTGGTGTGTGGGTGTGGGTGTGTTTCTTCTGAGATTTAAAGGCTATTTCCAGGGCGCCTGGGTGGTTCAGTTGGTTAAGGGTCGGACTCTTGATTTTGGCTCAGGTTGTGATTCCAAAGTCCTGGGATCTAGCCCCATGTCAGACTCTGCACTGAGAGTTGGAGCCTGCTTAAGATTCTCTCTCTCTCTCTCTCTCTCTCTCTCTCTCTCTCTCTCTCTCCCTCTCCCCCCTCTACCCTTCTCCCCCTTCCTCTATGTGCTCGCTCATTCGCTCTTTCTCAAAAAAATAAAATAACAATAAAAAGGCTATTTCTTATTGTATGAGAATTTTTTTGAGGGGAGGGGATTTTGTTGTGTTGGTTTTTTTTTTAAAGATTTTATTTTTGGGGAGCTTGGGTGGCTGAGTTCATTAAGCGTCCAATTCTTGATTTTGGCTCAGGTGTCATGATCCTCATGGGTCTTGAGTTCAAGCCCTGCATTGGACTCCCACTGACAGTGTGGAGCCTATTTGAGATCCTCTCTCTCTGCCCCTCCACAACCAAGTGAGTTTTTTCAGTCATTCTCTTGGTGTAGGAATTGTCAGGACAGCTGGTCTTCACTAAAAGAACATTTTATTATTATCTAGACTCAGGATTTATTTCTCTTGTCTGAGATTCCATCAGCCCAGCTCTTTAGTGAATTCAGCCAGTATTTTACATGGATTGATCCTTGAGCTCAGACTAGATCATTCAGCATTCCCTTTTCTCTTCCTTTCTCTAGTGAGAGTCAGGGTTTAGAGCCCTAGGGGTGTGTGTGTATGTGTTTGTCTTTTTTCCCATTCCAAAACCCTAGTTTATCATTCTCTAGTGCTGGTGATGGAAAATCTTGTTAAAGTAAGGCATCGTTCTGAATGTCTTTACTTTTGACAATTCATGGAATCATTTGACATTTAGGATTTCACTTAGCTTTGGGCACATTAAGTCAGAATAATCTGTAAACAAATAAGTTCTTTAGTCAGTCTATGTATTTGATCTTTTAAAATATAGCTATATTCATACAAACATATGTAAAGTATTATCCCATAAACTCTGTGGCTGTGCATATTATGATAATCTGGGAGTGTGAAATTTAAAACTCCAAATGATTTTCATAAGTAATACACATTTGTGAACGTACTTTGTTTTTGTTTTTGTTTTTAAACTTTTAATCTGTGATTCAAATAAGCATCAAAATTGATGCAGGAGATAGAAGTATACTTTGTTGTATGTTTCTGTACATATATAAATGGGTGAGGAGCTATTGGTGTTTATTTCCACCTATTTCTTAGATGGAAATTCATGCTTTAGTTAAGTCATGTTGCACTGCACCTTCTCTGCTGTTTGCTCCTTCTGAATTGGCCCTCTATGTTATAATGTTTTAATTCAAGCACTTTGTTTCTTATGTTTCACATCCAGAAGAGGTTGGCTGTGTTCTCTTTCCCCTGAAAGCACATGTTTTGGTCATGACTCAGTTTAGGCTGCTTGGCACCTTCAATGTTTAGCTGTTGGTGGGTGTCTGCTGAGCCTTCTTCTTATAAAGAAGGTTGTGAGAAGTTTAGAAATCAGAAGCCTTCCATGTGACTAATGAGTAGCCTGCTGCCATTCTTGAGAATTCTGATAATCTCTGACACCCAGAGATTAGAGTGTTCTTTGGATCTTACTGAGACGCTCAAAAGTCATCCAACTTGTAGCATTTTTTTTTAGCAGTGGGAGCACTTGGTTGTAGTTAGCAGGCCAGAATGAGCTATAAATAAATAAAATCCTACAGTGCTTGCTTCCTTCATTCAGGGTAGTCTGCTGATAAGATGCAAGCA
Source organism: Neofelis nebulosa (assembly GCF_028018385.1). Taxonomy (NCBI): domain Eukaryota; kingdom Metazoa; phylum Chordata; class Mammalia; order Carnivora; family Felidae; genus Neofelis; species Neofelis nebulosa. The sequence continues at coordinate 55,141,247 of NC_080797.1, read as the reverse complement.
TCTGGCAGAAGAGAAGATTCTCAGCAGGTTTAAGTGCTTACCAAAGTGCTTTCCTGTATCCATGGCTCAGCTTCTAGTCTCTGCTGTGTTATTTTGGCACTCTAGACTTGTAAGATTGGAGAGCTGGGTTTAAAACTCTCAATATATCATTAGGGTAGCCCAAGGTCCCTTCTTGTCAAAGAAGACTAGCTGATTCCAGGGGGAAGGAAAAGCAGAATCCAGGGCACCTGTAAATCCCTGTAGTTTTGTGCTGTGGGTTTGTAGCTAATTATACAGCAGGCAACAGTAATATGCTGCAGCTCTGTTGGCATACTTGTTTCAAAAAGAGCAAAATCTTCCAGCAGAGCAAAGAAGGGGCTTTGAAGGAGCTGCAAATGAATGAAGCAATGATCATTTTATTGTAAACTAAAGCTCTACAGTGGAATCAGGGCATCTGAACTGCAAGGAGGTGGTGCAGGAGATGCCAAGTAGAAATACATGGTTCAGATGTGTTTTACACCTCTTGATTTGGATTCTCCTGCAGAAATATAGTCACACAAGGAGACCACCACTGGTCACAGCCAGCCAAATTGCTCTTTCTCCTATGGTAGTGCTGTTAGCGACTGCTAGTAGGTTATTCAGCCGACCTCTTCTGATTGTGCTTTGCTGCCTTACTTCAAAAGATTTGCCCTATACTGGCTTTCAGTCACAGCTTGATGTAACCACTGCTTGTTTGCATGCATCCCCGTCATTTTCATATAGGGTCTTTTTTTTTTTTCAAGTTAGAAGGCAAAAGAATTGGGAGCATTTTTATATGATAAAAGATTTATGTAGGGCTAGCTGGAATCAAGCAAAATGAAATTCAGCTGGAAGGGCTGGTAAAAGGCTGAGAGAACTTGTGACTGCCAGAGAAGTCAGTGTTCCTTAAATAAAGAGGGTTCAGCTTGCAGGCAGCAACTCTGACTTTGCATTCATATTGAAGCAGGCTCTCCAGCCACTCTGTGCAGGCAGATCAATAAAATCAGAGGTGACTTAATGCCAAGAACCTCAGAATTCAAAGGATTTCTCTTGTCCTTCTTTAAATTTAGTCTACATTGAAGTGTAATGCTAGCCTCAGGAACAGGTGAGAAAATGTATAGAATTTGGTTTATGATTGTATATTAAGCAATGTCCTTGGAAAATATTCCCTTTGCTTTCTCAGTTATCACATCTGTAAAATGGAGCTAATCTGCTGGAAGGAAAATGATTCCAGTATTTATCAAAACACTGTGAATGAAGATTTATTATAAGTGTTTCCAAAAGCTTAAACAACAAATGTCTAATGAAAAGTGAATTATGTCCCATTTATGTATTTGAAAATGTAGTTGACTGCCTTATCAGAGATTGAGTAGTTTGACTGCTTTTGCATGATGAGTATGCAGTGAAATGTGGTAGATTTTATCTAATTAAAAGCTATATAAATAGCATATTTGACTCACATACAGTCTCTCCTTTGGTTGTTCATCTTTATGTTGACCATGGATCTACTTTCTAGTATATCACATTAGTGTGCAGTATCCCACACTGGTCATATTCTTTTTTTTTTTTTTTTTTTAATTTTTTTTTTAACATTTATTCATTTTTGAGAGACAGAGGCAGAGCATGAGCGGGGAAGGGGCAGAGAGAGAGGGAGACACAGAATCTGAAACAGGCTCCAGGCTCTGAGCTGTCAGCACAGAGCCCGACGCGGGGCTCGAACTCACGAACCGCGAGATCATGACCTGAGCCGAAGTTGGACGCTCAACCGACTGAGCCACCCAGGCACACCTCACACTGGTCATATTCTTAAATTGAGCAAATATTCCTTATGTAAGGGTAACACAATATATAAATGATCATTATGGACATGGTTAAGTGTTTACCTGGTGATAAAGTTTATCCTTCTTTCCCTGCTCATCTCATGTACAGCCCTACAGATTCTTATTCTGTCAAAGAGGATAAGCTGTATCTAAACTTACCTCTTGTATGATTGAGTTGGGCCGTTCTGTTAAAAACTGGAGGTGCTGGGAGTTTTTGTTCTTACCCCATACTGTGTAGATGGTGCATGGTTCGTATAACAAAGCAGCAGGGGGCTCCCTATGAGAGCTTGAGAATTGCTGATGAAAAAGGGCTGGCTTTTGGTTGGTGATGTTCTTTTCATTTCAGGCCCTTTTCTCCTAAAAACTTGGCCCTCATTCTGTGAAGACTCCCTAAGGGATTAGAGTGTAGCTGCAGAAGCAGTGGCACCATTTTATTAGTTTAAGAAATTGGTTAACAGTTTAGAGAGATTATACTGGTTTCTAAATTCCAGAAACCTGAATAGATGGAGCCTGAGATTGCTTCAGTTGTAGGATTCTTCTCTTTGAATTGAGGTTCATGGTAGGAGACTGTGCAGGTAGTTCCTTTCTTTAGATTCCTTGACGTCTTAAAAGAAAGACATTCCTATATTCTCATTAGCGTTTACTGTTAGTTTTCTGCTTAGCTACAACTCCCTCTGTTCTAGAACCAGTGCATACTTTTTACTGGTTGAGGATGGCTACGTGCATGGTAACTAAGGATCTCTTGTAAATAGAAACCCCTTCCCCTGAATGAGAGGCTCAAAGGACCCAAACAGCAAAGGCGCAGGATTTTGCACTCGGAGGTTACTCTTGCTGCCTTATGAATTAGCTCTGTGATACAGGTTTGATGCAAAGAGCATTGCTACTCACAAATCACATGAGGTATACAGTTTGTGTGCAGTGATATGTCACAGCATTTTATTTATATGGCCAGCTCAGTCTATTCTGCTCCTTTCACTGCCATGGAAAGTGCATCATTTTCCTCCCTCTCTCCTCCTTCCCACATATCATCAGCACCACCCACAATGTTCTGCCCATTAAGTCCTGTGTGTGCCAGAAAACCCCAACAATGATTAAATGCTGATAAAAGAATGTTAGAAGGTTAAGATATCAACCAATCAATGCCCTTACAGTACTCCTAAATTGTGGGTGGTAAGTATAACTTTGCCCTTTTAACATTGAAAATAAGGATTTTTTATTTTATTATTTTTTTCAGTTGAGGAAATGACTGACATCAAATTAAGGGGGGGGAGGGAGTGGGGGGAGAAAAAAGCATTGGTGGCAAAGACCAAAGAGAATGCAGGAAACTTGCCTTGCAGTTTCCATTCTTACCCTAATCTTTTTTCTCATCGTTTTGACAAGTACTTGGTCAGGAAATTCTAGGGCTAGCCAAATTTAGGTGTGGTTTTATTTATGAGAGGCCTAGAGTTTTTGAACTTGGAGTACTCTTAAAAAGTCATTATTACCCTAAAATCATTAAAATGTATAAATTACTTAATTTTAACAAAGTATATCACTCTAGTTACAGAATCATTTATCATTACATTTCTGCATGATTTTCAGTTTTTTAAGCTCCCATAGTATCGAATACCCTCTTTTCCAACACCCCCACCACTCCTCGCCACCTCCCTGGTCTGTGGGAGGAAGACATAGTTAAAAGGGCTTACAAAAGATAGCTGGGAACCTAGATTCCTGGCTACTTTTCTTTGGAGGAGAGTTTATAAGTTCATCTCATATCCTAGGAAAGCAGTTAAGGTGGGAGGGGCTGTGGAATCAACTTCTTTGGACTTCCTTACTAAATTTTCAGTAAAATAGGAATAAGAAAGAAGATTCTATAAGACTTGTCAAGAGTGACATTTCATGTTGAAGCTTAAGATAATATGCCATGTCCATAGAGCTTAAATTAATTTTCATGAGGTTGTGTTTTATCACCACTCTGCATTATTTTTTTGTAGTAGACTTATTTTTAAAAATCCATGGTAATCCATTTCAACCCTTTCCAGCAACAGTTGCTCTGGTGAGGTTGGTCAAGAGGTATGCCTCTTTCGAGGCACCCTGGGGTGTGAAGGGTAATGAGCACTTAATTATGTCTGCTGAATGCCAGAGCTGCCAGGCTGGAGCTCTTCATGTCCAGTCTGTATCTGCTCTGACAATTCTTTTATGATGGCTTTCACTAACCTATCAGTAACTAACTGTGGTTGTTTAATTACAGAGGGAACATCCCCACGCTAAACAGGTACCGTATGTTTAGTTTCTTTTCCAATTAAAAGCACATTTTTTGTAACTTAGAATAGTGAAATCAGGGAAATAAATTAACACTACATTTGACAAGTTATGTTGTCTTCTGCTAGGGAGTCCTGAGCTCCCCTTTGGACATACTAAATTATTCTTTCTGTTTGGAAAACATGTCTGCAGCTTTTCTTAAGCTGTTCAAAAAGCAACACTTGGAAAGCCTCAGTATGGAGAAGCCCCCCATCTAGCTGTATATGATAGGGGAGTTGTCTGCCTGCTGTTCAGCTTTGCTGTAAACATCTTTTGCTACATTCTCTGTCTAGTTTGGGGCTCTCAGAGGAGAAACCCTTAGGTTACTCCTCCCCTGGCAAATTGTTCTTAATTTTTTAATTTTTAGTTTCTTGAGTTTGCTTCTCCTTTTAGCAGAATGCAAATGCAGAAATAGCTGATCTCATGTTTTATCAGTTTGTTAGCTACTTTTCTAAAGTGTTACAATGATATGAAAACCAAATTTTATTTCAGACTTACAAGATTAACATTTGAAAAGTGTATTTAAGTCTTTGATGTATATAACCCTGTGAAGAAGTTTCCACGCCAATATATAACACATGTGATATTTTGGTAATTTTGATTCCACCTGCTTCTGAGCCAAGCAAGGCAACACAACGCAAGTTTGAGAGGATAGCAGTTCTGATTGGAATTGGATCTACAAAACGCCAAAGCGGCAAGCAATAAGTTGGTGGCAAGTTCTTCGTAGATGATCAGTTCTGTACATTGAAATATTCATAGACTTATGTTTGTTTTATTCCTCTCCCTTTAAATATTAAGTAATCAAAACTGATTATAGCTTTCAGAGTCCAGTTTGGATGGGGAGAGAAAAGGGAGTGCATTGGTTTGGTCTTTGTGTCTGCCCTTTGAGAGTGGACTTGGTTCATTCCTGCCTGCCAGAAAAGCTATGTCCTGGCCCCTGAGCATAGTAGTGGGGGTAACTGAACAGTGGATTTCCCCTGGGGTTCAGTAGAGTGAAAAAGATACTTAACCCCATGTTTGCCACAAACACAGCCTGTTAGCTTATTCAGCGGCAGTTCCCTTTAAGTGTTATCTGGAACCCTTTTATCTTTCCTGTCTAATGCCAGGCAGGTAGAAAAAGATATAATGCCTCACAAACTTGCTTCTTTATAAATATGTTTGGTGATCCTAGAAAAGAGGATGATAGCATTTCTAAGTTCATACAACTCTGAATCCCAGTTTCTAGTGAGCACCATGTGTAAGACTTGCTTGATGCGTGTTTCATGTGTTTGTTTCATTCATGGTATCAATGGTTTCCTCTCCCACTCTGCCTTTCTACTCTCTGGTACTGTCAAAAGATGAAGTGCCTTTTTCACAGTTCTCATTTGCCAAGGAATAAAAACTTGGAGTGTCAGTCTCTGTAGTCTGTGTGACCAGCACTCCGTCCCCTGAAAAATTCCATTGCCTTTTATAATGACAGTTTGAATAGAGTACAGTATGTATGCAGATCTCTAGTCTGCATTGCTGCCTCTCTTCCCCCTGCAACACTGCAGGTGGTGCACTTCAAGGAGACTTTTGAGCAGCTCCCCAAAGTTTAGGTGCCCCTGCCTTGTTCTGAACTTGCTTCTGATCAGTATGCCGGTAACATGGCAGGCAAGTCCTAAAAAGCATCGGTTACTTTGTCTTTCCTAACAGGCCGTCCGGATTGATTGGGCATTTGGAAATACTTCCCAGTATTACTTTTCAGTACATACTGCTGAGGTGCATCAAGGAATATACAGACTCCTTATGTTTTTAGCTTGAACAAACAGTTCTCTTGGAGCATCTCCATTTAACGCCTGTTTGTCATGCTTACGCATACTTTGAGACCCATGCTCTGCCCTTTTGCATCTTACTAGGATTTCTTAAGGGCTTTTAGTGAAGATATGTTTACTTTGGAATAGGAGTGTTTAAATATAAAAGAGGAAATTTTGCAATTTCGAGTTGAAAAATGTCTCTTTTTCAAAAAGGGAGGAGCTGTAATCCTTACAACTGCTGTCCCCATCAGCCCAGTAAAGGAAGAAGTAAATACCTCAGTAAAGTTCCTTTTATAAACTGTGACTTGTTTCTGTATGATAAATGCTTTCTGTGATGATTTACTAAACCATTCCAAATGACTTAGTTGTTGTTGTACATGCATATATCTATCTGTGAATACTTAAGGCATTTTTTCTCTAGGAATTACAGTAGATTAAGTGTTGCCTAGTTACAGCCCACTTGGCTTGCTTCCTTCCTTTTAAAAGAGGGAATGTTTTAGGGAAGGGGAAGATGCAGGATGGTTTTTAACCCCTGTGTGCTATTCATTCATTAGTCATGCCATGGCGTCCTTGTATTAAAACTGCTACATAGTTCTTCACTATCCTTAGATTTTTATTTGGAGAAATTTGGGGGTGCTAAAAATAGCTTGTGTGGAGTAAAATTGAAATGAGAGGGTTAATGTGAATCCATCAAGACAGGCCTATCCACAGTGGGTAAAAAACCAAATCTGCTCTGCAACCTGACCCTACCTCAGAGTATCTCTTGCTCCTTTTCTCTATTGTTACTCTCCCAATCCTGCTCCTAACTTCCTTGTCTAATGCACTTGATTGAATTACTGTTTAGAATGTCCTTCTCCTCCAACCTCAACCACTATGGCATGACTCACGTAGCTAGTGTCAGCGATGTGCTGTTGGACAACTCATTCACTCCACCGTGTCAGCGGATGGGCGGAATGGTCTCTTTTCGGACTTTTGAAGATTTTGTCAGGTAAGACACTGTGGAACTGTGTCTGTTCAAGGGGAGCTATAGCCATCTCTGTTTTGGGGTCTCTGATTTCTGCCAAGTGAATAAAGGCCCCCAGAATAGCCATGAGCCAGCTAAAGAGATATAGCCCTTGCTGTATATGTCCTTGGAGAGGTATATGTTCTTCCATTTCTACCTCTTATTCAGACTCCACAAGCCTCTACTTGTTATATGAGCCTGGTCAGAAAAAAAGAAACAAACAAAAACCATCTTTTCCTTAGGAGCTAACAGAAGAAGCTGTCTGCTCTGTGATGAGTGAAATGTCAGGAGAAATTAAACACAACACCAGAGTGAGCCCCACCAGAGACGATACATCTTTTGATTAAATGCATTCAGCATCTATCTCTTGATGTATACTGATGCATTACCCTAGGGGGAGGGGTAATTACATTGGTCTGTCACTGCTCCAGTCCCAGGCTCTTTCTGTTACTTTAAGACCGATGATGACAGCAGTGCTCATAGCTTACATATGAAAAAAACAAAAAAGCTGTAGATCATTCTTTTTTTTTTTAAGAAAAAATATATATGGTTTATTAAAGGTTAAACAATCCATCCTCCTAATTTCTGCCACTTGGTGAAATTTTGCATGTCACCTCTAGCCACTGGTGATTCTATTCAGTTGACTATTGAGCACAAAGCAGAATAGATTCTTCTTGTGGACTGGGCTGGCAATGGCAGCGTTAGTTTCCTGCCACTTAGGTTTTCTGCCACTTGGGTTTTCATGGCGGGTATTTCTCTGGTATTTTTCAGGATCTTTGATGAAGTGATGGGCTGCTTCTGTGACTCCCCACCCCAAAGCCCCACGTTCCCTGAGGCAGGTCACACATCTCTGTATGATGAAGACAAGGTATAGTGTTCCCTTTGAGAGACTGCTTTGTTACTTCAGACACAGGACTTGTAGTATATGCTATCTTTCTGGCTTTGGAAGAATCCATCTTTTTACCCTACTTTATATTATTTAATTTTATATGCCTCATCAAAGTATTTTTGGGAACAAATGGAATATAAATTCTAATCTAAAAAAAAACCAAACTGTATTTATCTTGGAATCCATACTGTGAATAGCAAATGGACTCAGCCATATCCATTGCAGCTGCCTCTGAGTCTCTGAATGTTGTTTTCAAGACTCGAGCTGTGGTTGCTTTAATTCTTAGTGGTGGCTTATATATTTGTAGAATGGTGCTATCATAGTATTCAGGGAATGGCAGACTAGATAGCAGGGGAAAAAAATAGGCATTTTGTTTAGAACTTTGTCCTTTTATTAAATCCCTTCTTTTCATTTCACAGTAAACAGATAATTCTGCTTTTTCCCGATGAGGTGATTTTCCCATGGTTTGATACTTCCACTGTTTGATAAATTGTTAGGAAATATGTGAGAATATGTTCAGATGGCTTCTTCCACTCGTTTTTCTTCACATTCTGTGAAGAAATGTGACAAATGGTTTCATTCCCATTTGATTCATGAAAAAGTTGACACAGTGGTCTTCAAGTTCATGTCAAGTCAGGATTTGAGTCCACCTCTGGGTAATGCCTTTGCCGCCTTATCTTTGAAAAGTTAGGTGTTTTACTTTATTTGATCTCTGTTGTGGATGCTGATCAATGGTTTCTTTTCCTTTTTTTTTTTTTTTAATTTTAATGTTTATTTTTATTTTTGAGACAGAGAAAGAATATGAATGGGGGAGGGTCAGAGAGAGGGAGACACAGAATCTGAAGCAGGCTCCAGGCTGTGAGCTGTCAGCACAGAGCCCGACGCGGGGCTCCAACTCACGGACTGTGAGATCATGACCTGAGCCGAAGTCGGATGCCCAACCGACTGAGCCACCCAGGCACCCCTGATCAATGGTTTCAATTTGCTTATTCATACTAGTGGAGAAACCAGAATGTCCTGTGAGGCGTATCTCTTTTTCAGGTATTCTACCAAGTACTGTAACTTCTCTCTGCCTCTATATTAACCAGCCTGCTAATTTCTTTGTGTTGTGTTCTTGAGTTACAGGTCCCCAGGGATGAACCAATTCACATTCTGAATGTGGCTATCAAGACTGACTGTGATATTGAGGATGACAGACTGGCAGCTATGTTCAGAGAGTTTACCCAACAAAATGTAAGTCCTAGGTTGGGTGGAAATTGATGGTGGCCACTTTCCTGCTGATGTATCCTATCCACCCTTTTATCTTACCACTGATAATGGCTATGTCTTTTACATAGTTCTGGCTGTAGGGGTGAAATTCCAAAGTGACTTAATAGTATGTAATGAATATCTTATGTCAAGAAATATAGACCTCAAATATTCAAAATGTTTTTAAGGAAAGTAAGTTGTGTTCTTTTTTTTTTTTAATTTTTTTTTTTTCAACGGTTTTTTTATTTATTTTTGGGACAGAGAGAGACAGAGCATGAACGGGGGAGGGGCAGAGAGAGAGGGAGACACAGAATCGGAAACAGGCTCCAGGCTCCGAGCCATCAGCCCAGAGCCTGACGCGGGGCTCAAACTCACGGACCGTGAGATCGTGACCTGGCTGAAGTCGGACGCTTAACCGACTGCGCCACCCAGGCGCCCCTAAGTTGTGTTCTTAAATCTTTCCCAGAGCTCTGTCTTGAACTTCCATTCACCTGCTGAATATTTTCCTTTGGTGACTTAACTCCATAAATCTAGGCCTAGATTCCCCTGAGTTTCCTTCTATATCCTTCCCTTCTGTCCCTTGAAAGTATCAGTTATGGGGCGCCTGGGTGGCTCAGTCGGTTAAGCGTCCGACTTCAGCTCAGGTCACGATCTCGCGGTCTGTGAGTTCGAGCCCCGCGTCGGGCTCTGTGCTGACAGCTCAGAGCCTGGAGCCTGCTTCCGATTCTGTGCCTCCCTCTCTCTCTGCCCCTCCCCCTTTCATGCTCTGTCTCTCTCTGTCTCAAAAATAAATAAACATTAAAAAAAAAATTAAAAAAAAAAAAGAAAGTATCAGTTATACATCATTCTCCTTTCAATTCTGTGTCTCTTGGATATATTGTGTTGACATCAAACTTCATAGTTTAAACCTAAATTTCCATCATTTTCCTTCACCTCTTATGACCCCCTGCCAACCACCCCCAAGAAACAAAACAAACCCAAGTAACGAAACCCTTTACCCCTAGTCATTTGGAAATCATTGACTTCTTCCTTTCCTTGCCATTCCGTTAATCTACTCCTCTACCCACAATCCTTACTTGTTTATTTCCATCAGGTCTGACATCAGGATCTCTGAGGTTTTTCTTTACAGTGTCTCTTACCCTTTCTTTCTTCTTAGTTTTAAAATTCTCAATGCCACCATTCTAGTGTAAACTCTTACCTCACATCTGAGGCATGGCAACAGGTTTACTTGTGATCCATTTGTGTTCCCCTTGTTCTCCCCCCAGCTTCGGTTCTGCTCACTTCCACAAAGTTAAATGTCCAAAATGCCCCCTTACCAAGGTATTCTCCCACTTAGCGTTGGTTCTCTTACCCTTAAGATACATCTGTAGCTTGATATTTAACATCATCCTATTAACGAAGGCTCACAGTCTAGCCTTTGCTGCTCCTAAGTCTTTGTCTCATTTACCTTTGTTTACTTCATCTCTTCTGTGGTCCTCATCTGAAAGGTTTTCTACTCACACTAACTTCCTTCCAGTCTTTCTCTCTCCCCTTCCTTCCTTCCTTCCTTCCTTCCTTCCTTCCTTCCTTCCTTCCTTCTTCCCTCCCTCCCTTCTTCTGCTTGTTTTAAGAGCTGTCTCAAATTTCACCGCTTTCATGAGGCCTTCTCTGAGTAGTCCTCACTAAAATGTATTTTTCTTCCTTGCATTTCTAATTGGTCATCATATATTTATTAGCAGTAATGATACTTTTTTTTTATAAAGAGCTTCTATGTAAACTTTTTTATTTGCACCTTATCACAGTCTCATGGGGCTGGATTAGTCAGGAATTATTCTGTTATACACATGGGGAAAAGTTCAAGTTCAGAGTAGATTAAGGTCCCTTGATCACCCACTGGTCGATGATCTAGCAAAAACCTGAATTTAAGGCTTGTGATGCCAGCTCTAAGGGTCACAGATCTAGGTGCTTTAGTAAATAATACATTCTTAGCCCTGAAGATGCTTATAGTCTTATTGGAGGGAATGGTTAGACATGCTCAAATAATAATCTGCAGTTACATTTCATTGTGACATGTGATAGATGCCAAAGCACCTCTCTTCAGCTGCCCTTAATGACAACTACTCATGTGTTTCCTTTGAATGGAAAGCACCTAACTTATACTGCTTGTTATAGAGAATGAGCTCAGTAGATGTTTTTTAAAATTTAATTTAGCAATATAAGCAATTAGTGCCATAGGCATTCACATCATGTAATGCTGATGGTAGGTACTCAGGAAAAGATGGTAACTTTGTGTTTCAGATGAGTCTTTAATCCATTATATTCTCAAAGCACACAAACTGACTGTAAGATTATAGTGGCCAAGATGAGGAAAAGGTACTTTCAGAGAAGTGAAGGTATGGGACATGTCTGGGAGTTTTTCTTTAGAAGAGAAATTTACCTTTCTTCTTGACCTGGACTAGTGACCTCATAAAATTAACCTGAGACCAGTGACCAAGGTAACTTTAGCTGTAAGAGACCTACTGTTATGTGTGGCTGCTGACTCTGCTGCTTGATGAAATAACATATGACCGTTTCTTCCCAGGTGTTGAGGCACTAATTGCCGATATTTGATTGTTTTGACCTCAACTTTAGGCTTTTTGTTACCCTCAAATCCAAGTCTTATATATCATCACACATTGATTTAAAAAAACAGTTTCTTTATTTTTACTGCATATATTTGTAACATTAACTGGCAATAGGAAATTGCCTTTTTCCTTTACTGAACTTGTAAACTGAGGCACAGAGAAATCCAGCATCTTTGTCTAATGCTTTTCAAAAGGCTAAGGGTACACTGTGCTGACATTCTAAGCCTAGAGAAGCTATTAACTGCATTAGGTACTGTGCTTATCCAGGAATACTTGACATTTTCACCTCCTTGTTTTGGGGGGAGAAAAAACATAAAAAGAAAGGGAAGGAGAAGCAATTAAAAAAACCTGAAATGATAACTAGTTTTGTTTTTCACTTCATGATCATGCTCCTAGCAGTTTAGAAAAAGTTTTTTTTTTTTTTAAGCACACATTAAACTATCAAATAGGTTGATCCAAATTGTCCAAATAATCTTCTAGTCCCAGCATGTCTTTTTTTCTCTCATAGAAATTAGGATCATATATTTGTAAATGACTTGTGGAGGAGATTGAAGCAGTCAGTGTAAATGGAGTTTCTCCAGGTGCTGACGCCTAATCGCTGGGTAATAGCTGTGGACTTGCTGTGAGACCGGCATTATTACAATGTAATCAGAATCCTGTTGCTCTGCTGTTATTGTCAGCCACTTGTGGAATTTTAAAAGCAATAACAATTTTGATTTTAAATCATGGCATTATTAAAGTTATTTTCTTCCCTTGCCAGAACATAGCTATTGATGCTTGTCTTTGAAGGACTTGGCTGTAGTGGAATTCTTTGTTGGTGCTGGAAAAAAACGTTTCTGTTCCTAGGCATGCTTAAAGACTGATAACCACGGCAGCCCCCATTACACTGTGTTCTTCTAAAACAGTTTTTTCTTACTGTAGTATCAATACTTGGTTATTTACATTAATGGGTATGATGCCAGTACAGATCCTTTTTAAATGTGAGTAAGCCAAAATTTATTCATGTTTGGTCTGGGGATTTATTATTAGAAAATTAATTTTTCCAGTTATCTTTTGTTTATGCTGTTAGTTAATTTTATTACTAAGCAGTGGCATAGTAGAAATGGAGAAGTAGGAGGAAAATGGCTCAGGAATGTGCCTATTCATAAGGGGAAGCTAATTTGGACTTAAAAAATACATAGTATCATGAAAGTTAAGAATTGGCTTATGAACATAGCTCTTGTTTGGAGTTACAGCAAGGAATGTGATCAAACTAAAGTCTGACTGTAGTTTGTGAAAAATCTACATTTTTTTTTTTCTATTTGTATTATTCATATATCCTCTCAGTGCATTCAACTAGTGGCATTGCTTTTCTCTTTGTTGCGATGTAGCCCCTTTTTGTTAGGGACCTTTAAAAGTATGTCCCTAACTTAATTCATTAACCTGTTTCTTTGTTTCTACTTTTGAGATAAATGAGCAGTACGCTATAGAGAAAGGCTTAGATCCAGAGGCCCAAGACTCCTATGAGAGTCTGTCTTGAAGCTGCTGGTGTCTGTTGCCTTCTAATATGCTGCTCGCCTATGCCAGGTGGAGATGTCAGTAGCCAGTAAATTTAAAAGCCTGTGAAACATTGCTTTTGCCAATTTTTAAAGAGAATTGAAAAAAAATACCTTCATGTAAAATAGGGGGGAAATATTTTAGAAGAACTAGAAAGGTCAGGACTTGTTCTGCTGAATTCTAGGAATACAGTGTCTGATGATAGGTAGTATCTGTAAGTAACAGTGTAGGATCTGAATTTTCTGTGGTATGGAAATTTCTTCTTTTCTCTCTGATTACATTTAGTTTCTGTATCAGTATGAATCTTTACGTTTGAATACAGGCCCACTAACATGATTTTTGATAAGTAGAAATTATATTGAGGTCCACCTTGAGGTAAAATAGTCCTTGGAGAATTTAGGTGACTTCATGTGATCTTTTTCCACAGAGTTCTCCTTCAGTTTTGTCCAGATCAATATATGAAACCTATTCCATCAGAGCCAGGTTGAGATATGTTTATTTGCAAGTTTGAAGGTATTGAGGCAAGATGTAGATATACAAAAAAGGGTGCTTGCCCAGTCAGAGCTTTCTGAGGACTAAATGGGGTAAAACTTAGGATGAATGGAGATCTCATCTATCTTCTGTTTACATGTTTTGTTTGTAGAAAGCTACCCTGGTTGAGCATGGGATACGGCGCCTTACTTTCCTGGTCGCACAAAAGGTACTGGCACGTGACCGATACTCCCCCAATATGTCTTAACGCTGCTTCTAGAACTTTAAAAAATAAAATATGGAATTATAATCATTTATTTCTTGTAGAATCTAATAAATTTTTTCCTATAAATTTAATCAAGAAAAAACATTAACTCATCACCTTTTACTTAATTCGTTTTTAATTTTATTATTAATTGCCAGCTTCTGTTTTTTCTTCTTTTCTGTCTTTCATTTGAAAGGATTTCAGAAAACAGGTCAACTATGAGGTGGATCAGAGATTTCATGTAAGTAAAAGGAACCACAATGAAAGATTACTTACTGTTTTATCTATCTGCCACCAATTATTTAAATATAGAGTATGTGTGAGTTCTTTAGAAGAGTTGGACTAATGTTTGGTTCTTCTTTTAGAAAGTGTTAAAATGAATCTTCCAGTTCTTCTTTAGTGTTCTAGCTAAAGTTTTTGTGTGTTTTTTTTTTTTTTAACCCTGTAATGAACTCTCAGTATAACTCTGAGAAATAGTTAAGAATGAACACAAGCATTTATCCAGATGACTAAGGAAGAAGTGGGAACTAACTACTAATCTCTTCTGTGCAGAGTGAACATAGGGACTTCAGTAATGAAGAACTGTTGATTGTACTTTGGGGTTTTGGCTTCTACCAAAGTTGGATTCAGGTTCTATTATTGAGAATTCTCAATTCTGAAAAACAATCATTTATTATTTAAAATGTCTTAACAGAACCTAAGTTGGTGTTTTTGTCTTATGTTAATTCTAGGAGCAGGAAATAAATAAAATTAAGCATTAAATTGCTTGTTCTCCCATTTAACTGAATTAACTGTTAGTATTTATGAGATTAAAAATTTTGTTGAAAAGAGAACTAAGTTAATAGCCTGGCATCCAAACAGTGGTATATCCACAATCATACCCATTGTGGTAGTAAGGTCAAAAATCCAGTTTGCAATCAAGATGTTATTTTCTAAAATGACTGATTATTGTTAACATATTTCTTTAAAAATTGATCTTATTGTAGCTAAGTAAGATTCCAGAAGATATTAGGAAGTCTTAATTTTCCTGATAAGAACTTTATTTGGGGGGCACCTGGGTGGCCCAGTCAGTTAAGTGATCCACTCTTGGTTTTGGCTCAGTTTATGATCTCATGGTTTGTGGATTCAGGCTCCACACCTGGCAACTTGGAGCCTGCTTGGGATTCTCTTTCTCTCCCTCTCTCTCTCTGCCCCTACCCCACTTGTGCTGTCTCTGTCTCTCTCAAATAAATAAACTTAAAAAAAAAAAAAAAAGAGTTTCAGGGCACCTGGGTGGCTCAGTCGGGTAAGTGTCCAGCCTCGGCTCAGGTGATGATCTCATGGTTCGTAGGTTCGAGTCCCATGTCATCTCAGAGCCTGGAGCCTGCTTTGGATTCTGTGTCTACCTCTCTCTCTTCCCCTCCCCCACCCACACTCTGTCTCTCTCTCTCAAAAATAAATAAAACATTAAAAAAATTAAAAAAAGAATTTTGTTTTAACAATTAAGTTAGTTTTCAAGCACTGTTCATTTGTAATGAAGATAGCATTTGGGATTCTGGAAAGGACTTTCTAAATTCAAGGACCTATGTGTGACTGCTTTTATTGCCCTTTGTCTATTAGGTCTGTAGCACTTGACATTTTGTTTTCCTTCTCAGAGTTCACCTTGTTGGTCTAGTCTACAGAGAAACCAGACAGACTACCCTCAAGCTAAAGAGCTAAGATTTTCTGAAATGCTTTAGGAAATGTTGTGGACTGTATAACTCCCCTGTGTTATTGATGTCAGGAAATCAAGCAGAGTGCAGATATGTATCAATCAATAACTTTAGATAGGAAACTAGAGGCAGTGGAGAAGTATGAGGAGCTTAAAGAGAACCCTGGGGCTTTAGAGAGAAAAATCAAGAGCTTAGAGAATAAAATTGATACTTGGGATAGAATATGGAAGCCCATGAATGAATAGTATGGCTGTTAAATGCTGATCTGAACTAAAGTAGACATGCCAGAGCCAAGACCTGGATTTGGGAAGAAAGAGTACTGGACTAGATTCTTAAGTTTTAATGTGATCTTTCATTTCTCACTGACTTTGGAATAATATAATATTCTGGGGAATAATAGTGAACTTGTAAAATTATTTTCCTTTTCCCTAATAATTCAGATGGAGTCTTGATGTTTATAGCACAGTAACCGGTTTCCTATAGTAAGCATTCCACAATGGATTAAAACTCTCCATTAAAATTTTTAAAAAGCCAAAGTGATTCATTTCCATGGGCATTCTTTTTCTTTTCCTTTTTTTTTTTTTTTTTTGTAACGTTTTTATTTTTATTTATTTTGAGAGAGAACGTGAGCAGGGGAGGAATAGAGGGAGAGAGAATCTGAAGCAAGCTGCATACTGTCAGTGCAGAGCCTGACACAGGTCTTGAACTCACGAACCACGAGACCATGACCTGAGCTGAAGTCCGATGTTTAACCGACTAAGCCACTCAGGTGCCCCAATAGGCATTATTTCTTTTGTACTTTCTTACCTCTGAATCTTTGTCATGTCCGAGAGTATATCTACAGCTTTAAAACATTTTTTTTTGTTGTTCTCCCTGCTATCCAGTAGGTTGAATAGGGACGCGTAAAGGCAAAATCTGCCAGGAAATGAGCCCAGTAGCTGGTCTTCCCCAGGAATCATTGTCCAGTTCCTATTTATAGTGGCGTCAAGTGAGTAATCAGTTAAATTATCAAGTGATTTGTGATGGGTATAGGAAAGGTTGCTTTAGGACGTAGAGAACATTAAGGTTTGGTGTGGACTGGATTTTCTCTGAAGAATTGAATGACAGAAGAATTGGGGTGTTTTTATGTGAGACTCCTTAGAAGCGATTAGTGGTTATGCAGGGGGCAAGGGCAACTATTACTGAGCTCCATCCAGGATCTACAATAGCCAGGAAGCCTTGGCAGGAGTTGTACAAATCCAGGGCTCATTGTCATGGTGCTGCTCTTAGTTCCTCTGCTGGTGGTAGCTTGCCATTCGTGGAGGATGCTTAGCCTCTGTCATGTCATCTGATGTGTGCTTGCCCCATAGTTAGTGTAGTGTGAAAAAGAGGAAGCTTTCTGGGAGTGTTAGAGATGAATCCCTTGATCTCTCTGGCTTTTTGGTAATCCACTGTGATGTATGCAGCCTCCCCTGTTCTACACTGTGAAATCCCTATATTATTGAAGAGAAAATGTGCACATGAGGGGGCAAGGAGAGGAGGAAGGTTACCAAGGCTGTTCAAGAACAGCATTGGCTAGTGTGGAATGAAGCATCTGTGCCATTGTTACATGGTCCTTGTCTCTCATGCTGCTTCAGAACCAGAACAAGGCAAATGAAGGCCAGAGTAATGATTCCTAGAGAGTGTATATCTTGTTAGGTGCTTATTCAGATGCCAATGAAGACTCTAAGCATTTCCAAAACTTTGTTGTCTATCACCACAGTCTCCACAGAGCTGAGCACTGGAATGTCTGCTACTGCCTTAGTCTCTTAGAGAATCCCTTAGAGCATGGAGCCTGTTCCTCCCAGCAGGCAGTATCCACCAGCACTAAGGAGTCTTGATATTGAGGTTCTTTCCATGGCCATCTAATTAAATCAAGTGCCCATAACAGGGCTTGCATAACTGCTTAATATTGATATTTAAACCAATTTTGAGAACAAACAAACCCATCCTTGTAAATACCTCCTTCCTATTTTAAAAAAATTGAAGCTTTAAAAGCAAAAGAACAGGGTCTTTGAATTTCTGCAGCTGTATCAGCTGCAGTTCTCCAGTTTTATGTAGTATTTAAGTCTCTTAGTTTCACTCACATTTCAGATCTAGAATTCCAGAAAGTGTAGCAGAAGGTGCTGTCTGATTGGAGTGTAAGTATTAAGCTTTTTGAAGCTTTCCGTATTTTTTTTCAGCAAAGTTTTGTTAGGGATATGGAAGTGCGAATTTTTAGGATTTCTTCTGATACTTTGCAACCCAAACAAAAGCATTAGGTCCAAACACTGTGATAAATCAGTTTTATCTAGGTTTCCTTTTGCATCTTGCTTGTACAATTTTAGGCAATTAAAAAAATTCTCCTATAAATCACCTAGGAGATAGTTGTAGTTTTACCAGTTTTATGAGTGATTCCCACTTATTTGGGTCTGAAGGAAGAACCAGCTATCAAAAACAGTTATCACGGTGGGGTGCCTGGGTGTCTTAGTTGGTTAAGCATCTGACTCCTGTATTTGAGTCAGGTCATGATCTCACGGTTTTGTGAACTCGAGCCCTGCATCGGGCTCTGCACCGACAGTACTGCGGAGCCTGCTTGGGATTCTCTCTCTCTCTCTCTCTCTCTCTCTCTCTCTCTCTCTCTCTCCCCACCCCCGCTGTGTCTCTGCCCTTCCCTGACTCATGCTGTCTCTGTCTCTCTCAAAATAAATAAACTTAAAAAAAATGTTTAAAAATAGTTATCATGGTTAGTAGTTCATTTCTTTAAAAAAATTGATATGCCAATTATATCTCAATATTAAGTTGGAAAAAATTGGTAGTTTTGTTTGCTAGTGGATCAACTATTAGTTTTTCAGAAGGTTTGGTTTGGGTTTTTGTTTTAATTACAGTCTATATAATTAGTTCTCAGCATGTTGAGGTAAAAGAGAATTGCACCAGCAAGTTTCCAATTTCTTCATCTCATTAGGTTTTTAACACGATTATTAGTGTCATAATCATCTATGATGTTTTCTGTTGCAGGTTTTCACATTCTCTGATTTGCAGGGTGTCTTGATTGGCTAATTTAGGCAAATTATTTTGATTGTCTTGATGATGGTTGGCTGATTAGAACACAGCAGGGGTATAATTTCTTCCTGAGAAATGTTGCATTCTTTTGGTTTTTGGTACCAGAACACTAAGAGGGTTTTTCTTTGTGTACATTCAATTATTATATTTGCCCATAACACTAGTAGAATGCCTGGAAAGCAATTACATTAGTGATGGAATAAGCATGAATGCTGTTAGTAGAAAAATTGGAAGTCTCAGGATGAGGTGGGGTGAAGGAATTGACTACAACTGTAGGACCAGACTTCTGCTTTTCTTCTCTGTGTTTTTTGTTTCTGCGATTTTTTGAGCACTGAAGGAAGTTACGGCTTGCTATAAAAGTCTTCAGAACTTGTCTGTCTTTCTAAGAATCACTTAATAATCCTGGTTTCTCATTGCACAGAACTTCTGGCCATTTCCTGACCTGAATGCTTCACGCTTAAATTGAGGGCCCCACTGTGGAGCTAAAAATTTGCTCAAAAGTTATTTAAAAAAAAAAGTTTATATTATCTCATAACACTGTTTCTTAGCTAAACTTAATGAAAGTGGTTTTTTCGATTTTGGTGAGTCTTTGCCCACCCCTGCCAAGAATTAGTTCTCTTTTGTTATTGGTTGTAAAGGTATTTCCATTCAAGATTGTTTGTTTTCCATGTCTTTTGGTTACCACAAATTTTCATAATGGACTGAATGGTAAAGACAGCTTATTTGTTACTATCGTGATGTTTTGGAAGGAATAATGATTTTGATTCTGCATATATACACACTTAAATAAGTGGTATACTAGGGGCGCCTGGGTAGCCCAGTCAGTTGAGCATCCAACTTCGGCTCAGGTCATGATCTCGCGGTCTGTGAGTTCGAGCCCCACGTTGGGCTCTGTGCTGACAGCTCAGAGCCTGGAACCTACGTCAGGTTCTGTATCTCCCTGTTTCTCTGCCCCTCCTTTGCTCATGCTCTATCTCTCTCTGTCTCTCAAAAATAAATTAACAAAAAAATAAAAATAAACAAATGTGCTTTTAAGTGGTATACTAAATAAATATATTTTAATTCATAGTTCTGGCAGAATAGAAAGGTATATGCTTAAAAGATCTTATTATCACTTACCTTGACTCTTTCAGAAAATTCCATGAAAGGACTTTTTATTACCTTTCCTTCTGTGACCTGTGTTGCTTTTTTAGCTAATGCTCTGAAAGCCATACCTCTCAAGAATAAAATCAAAACTAGGCTATATAAAGCCATGAGCATGAAATCTACTGAAAACTCAGCTGAACATCTTCCTGCTTAATCTTGAAGTCATCCCCATGTTCTTCACTATCATTCGGGGGAATTATTTAGAACAAAACATCATCAGTAAAAGATCAGTGCTGTGTAAAACCCACTTTCAAAGGGCTTTTAAAGACCCAAGCCTGAACAAGGGATTTCCTGGGCTTGCTAAACAAGCTCCTAGAAACCTGTTAAATGCAGTTTTACAGTTAAAATGCCAAGGAAATGTAAAAAGATTTATTAACTGTGTAAGCTTAAGGTAAGAGTGAGGTATAATACCTGTGGAAAGTATTCAAGAAGTTCTCAGTAAATTCAAGAACCACAAGTTTTCAGCATGAGTTCTGCTTTGTTTTTTTTCCCTTAAGCCTTAATTTCTGTTTTTTATCTCAACAAAGAGAAGTCGAATAAATAGGGAACTTGGATTATAACAAGAATAGAAAGGTAGTACCCTATACTTGAGAGAGAGTGGTAGAAATGGAAGGGTGTGGGCTCTGGCATTAGACTCAAGTTCACATTCTTGTTTTGTGATCCTGGGCATGTCACTTGGCCCCAGCTTCCTCAGCTGTAAAAAACAGGGTCATCATAGATACCTGAGAGGTTGTGGAGAGCTCTCGATGGGACAGCATGTGAGAGTACCTGCCACCTAGAAGGCTTTCCGTTCATGTTTCCTTCATGGTTCCTAAAGCTCATTGAGGAATATTTAGGCAGCTAGTCCTGGTCTCTCTGCTTGTACCAATAAGTTTTGATTATATTGCGCTCATAATGAAGGAGATACCTAATGAAACCTCCTATAGAGGCAAATAGTAATGACTTGATTCCAACACTGCCAGTAGAGCCTCCCATCCGAGAAACGGGTATTTGGTGTTAATAAGTTAAATTTCAGAAACTAATGGACTCTGCTAATTGAATTCATCTTTGTTAATTAATAAGGTTCTAGGAAATTGGCTGCTTTGTTGTGTAATGTCCTGCAAAAGAGCAGTAAGACCTAATGACTACAAGTTCACTAGTTCCATCCCTCTCTTTCCTATACATGGGGTGGTAGTGACCAAAGTATCATCTTACACTTTTCTTTGTCTTGAAATGTTATTGTTTAAACACTTGGAATGATTGACTTAAGAGTGAATGTGGAAAAAACATGGATTGGGGAATACTGTGCTATCTGGCTAGTTTACATTTGAAGAGTTTCTTAAGGGGAAACTTGGGAAATCAGTCCAGTAACTACTATTGCAGTGCTGCAGCATAAGGGTATATTGGTTTTATTTGCCTGGTTGTGCCAAAAGCAACACCAGGGAAGACTTTTTTTTCCCACTTGGGAGATAAAAACAAACAAACAAACAAAAAAAAAAAACTAATTTTTTTTCCCTAGGAGAGGCTAGCTATTGAAGTTAGGATAATTGTGTGGTGATTTCAGACTTGGAAGTGGGGTCACAGTGGTGGTTACCCAAAGGATTGTTCCTATTCCCTGGCCTAAGCTTAGATAAGGAGCATGTATTCTAGGAGCTGCCTTCTAGGTGCTTGACTGCTTCTGTACTTTACTACGTGTTTATCCCCAAAGAGCCATATCTATGAAAGACTGACATATTTTCCCCTTCTTTACCACAGAGAGAATTTCCTAAATTTTTCACGTTCCGAGCAAGGGATAAGGTAAGGACTGATTCCCTCCCACCCTTTTTTTTTTTTTTTTTTAAACCCAAGAGTGGCTTATCTTTGCCATGTGCTCTTCTTGCCATTCTCCTTTCTCTAACTGAATTTGCGCTTCCCTTTGCCTTGCATGTGTCTTAGAACCAAGGAAGGCTCCCTTTGGAAAGAGTTTGGTGTAGGAAATAGTCCAGTGTATTGAGCTACCCAAGGAAAGCGATAACTTTCACAATCATCACTATGCTTTAGGCCGGTCCTAATGATATATTAAAGGACTACTGCCCTTAGTAGTATTATATCTTTTTTAATCTATGGATATTAAATATTCCAAAGCCAAATATCTTTATTTTTAAAAATTACATGATGTTTATTTCTTGAGTATTTACTGTGTCCTTTGTACTGTGCCAGAAATAATAAGAGTATAAAACTGGGCCCTGCCTGTAAGCATTTTAGTTGGGTAAACCCAAAACATCAGTATGTGAAGTAAATATTAATGTGAAGCAGTCTGTGGTTAATTGTCAGAAATGAACTGTATAGACAGTAGTAATGCAGTAGGAGTTCTGAGGGAATTGGTATTTTTTGTTTGCTTGTTTTTAATGGAAATCATCACCATTTGTAAAAGCATAAATGATGAAAGCTTGGAAAGTAAATAGGTATTTTAGTCCCTAATCTTACGTAAGCTATAGCATTATTCTTGTATGTAGCTCATTTTTGTTGCTTATTAGCGCATCATCGTTTATGTTTCTATTTTCAAGCATCTCTTTTATGTATATGTTCATAATATAATTTTGTTAACTGCCTCTTGTGAGCTCTTTTGTTCTCCAATTTTGTGCTCAGTTTGAGGAGGATCGTATCTATCGTCACCTGGAGCCTGCTCTAGCTTTCCAGTTAGAACTGAACCGGATGAGAAATTTTGACCTTACTGCCATTCCATGTGCTAATCATAAGATGCACCTGTATCTTGGGGCAGCCAAGGTGGAAGTGGGCACTGAAGTGACAGACTATAGGTTCTTTGTTCGTGCAATCATCAGACATTCTGATCTGGTCACCAAGGTAAGTACCATACTTGGATGGGAAGTTATTCCTGAGGGAAGGGACAGAGAAACAGGCATCGTTCAAAATCAGGTTTTCATTTTTTGTTTTGTTTTTTAATTTATTTTTTTTTATCTTAAGTAGGCTCCACACCCAACATGGGGATTGAACTCACAACCCTGAGGTGAAGGGTTGCATGCCCTACTGACTGAGCCAGCCAAGTGCCCCTGGGTTTTTATTTTTTGAATCAAGGCTCTTATTCTCATTTATCCCACTCTCCAGTAGCCATTAGAAGTCTGAGAGTCCTTTCTCTCACAGAAATAAATATTCCATATGATAAAGGGCTTTAAAAAAGTTTATTCTTGGTAATGGAAGCATGAAAGCGCTCCTTTGAGAAAAGGAAAAGCATCTTAACAGAAAAATCACAGGGATAGTTCAGTGATGATAGAAGATAAAGAGAAAAGTTAGAGATGGCCCCATTGTAAGCCCACCTAGAGGTAGAGTAGTTTCTGTGTATAGCAAGGCACTTCCTGGTGTCATAATTACTGCATCCTGTACCTATACCCTTTCTTCAACTTTTACTTTCTAAACAGATTTCCTTTCTAAACTCCTCTGTTTGGCATGTGTGAAATGTGATCCTATTGGAGGTATAGCTCTGGGGATGCCCTGCATTTCCACCTATTAGAAGGAAATGTTTCCCTAAGAAGCAGGAGGAAGGGCTGGCAGGAACTCTTTGATAGTTGCCTGCCTCTGCTGCCTATGGTCATTGGGCTGACTCTAGGGAGAAAGGTAGCACCTGTAGCAGGTGCCTTGTGATTCATGACATAGTACTACTTAAGTCATTATAATAGCCATTTCTTTATTGACTCTTTCATTTTTTAATTGTTATTTATTTGTTTATTTTAGAGAGCACGAGTTGGGGATGGGGGGGGAGAGAGAGAGAGAGAGAGAGAGAGAGAGAGAAAGAAAGAAAGAAAGAAAGAAAGAAAGAAAGAAAGAAAGAAAGAAAGAAAGAAAGAATCCTAAGAGAGAGAGAGAGAGAGAGAGAGAGAGAGAGAAAGAAAGAAAGAAAGAAAGAAAGAAAGAAAGAAAGAAAGAAAGAAAGAAAGAGAGAGAAAGAATCCTAAGCAGGCTCCATGATCAGCGTGGAGCCCATTGGTGGCTTGATCCCATGACCCTGGGATCATGACTTGAGCCAAAATCAAGAATTGGATGCTCAACTGACTGAGCCATCCAGGTGCCCCTACTGATTCTTTTAAAACACACTGATGTTGATGGTGATTTTTATTTTGTATAGGAAGCTTCTTTTGAATATCTACAAAATGAAGGGGAGCGGCTGCTCCTGGAGGCTATGGATGAATTGGAAGTTGCTTTTAATAATACAAATGTTCGCACTGACTGCAACCACATCTTCCTCAACTTTGTGCCCACAGTCATTATGGACCCATCAAAGGTACATTTCTCTTTAGCTTCTCTCCCAGCACTACCAAGCACAAGTAGAGAGATTCATCCATATTTATTCTCACTTAAACCTGGAAACAAGTACACTTGGTTAGCTAGTTGAGCCCTTGATCTTTAAAGTTTACAGAATGCTTGTGAGACAGGGTTTCTGGGAGGGAGTCAAAAATTAGAAGCCATTGAAAGCAGACATCAAAACTGAAGGTGGTATAATGTTATCTTGCTGGTCATTTATAAGCAGTATGAAAACATAAAAGTTTCTTTCTGTTATTCCATTGGTACCTGCTTTGGATACTTGTCATCATAATGGTCCTGTTTTTATATAATTCCCTAGGATTTCTCATCTGGAATAACTTTGCTATTTTTGGACATTTTGGCAAAATTACTGCTGTTTTGCACTAAATGTTACTTACCCGTGGCCTCAGGGAGGCAGTACAACTTCCTAAAGTGTCTAACCTATTTCCCTTCAGTATTTTTCCACAGGGAGACAATTTGGTTGTTATAGAATTTTCACATGTATTATATATGTTTTCTATCCTGAGGCTCTATTCTAAAATACATTCCATATAGTTTAAGAAAGGAAAACAGGGTGATTCTATACTTGACCTTTTATCCCAGGTGTAATAAAGACAGACTGCTCTCTATTTGTATTCACTCTAACCTTTTTCTATCTTGGTATTGTGGAATTTGGTTAGGAGAACCAGTATCTCCATTTCTCAAGATCAGTTGTAAGCATGGACTTTAGATTTTTGAACTTAATGTCTAAGACCTAAAAAATCACTTTCTGCTGTTTTTTTCCTTCAAGACTCTAAACTACTGATAGGTTGACAAGGATAGGGCTACTCACTGAGTATCAAGTCTCATCATCTAGCTTAAGTGAAGGTTCTCTTAAGCATTCTGGGACTGCTGAGGCTGGAAGAGTGAAAACATGGCCAGGACACTATTTAACTGTATATATTTTTAGACTTGACCTAACCATTTCTCAGTGAGTTTTTTTAATATCTACCTCTCTACTTCTACTCTAAATACCCATACGTCCTAGCTATGCCTTTCTAATCATAGATAAGATAACTGTCAGCTTCTTGAATGTAGAGATTGTTGACTTTTGTTCTCTCCAGAAAAGAATAGGTAGATACCCTTTGGTTAACAAGCAAGTGTGGGACTAGAGAAGTCAACTCCTTGAAATCCATTAACCTGAGATTCTGTGGTGCTAAAACAAACTGCAAAGGTGGCACATACTTCTAAAGAACCATAAGAGAAGAGTGGTAGAAAATATTTTTGATATTTTCTAAGTTGAGAAAGCAATTTAGAAAGACAATTCATTTAAGAGAATGGGTTAATTTTGAGTAGTATGTCCTGGCTGCCTTTAGCCATATTGGGAAAACAAAATTTCATTTGTCAGTAAGAGAAAATCCCATCTAAGGCCATTTGGTTAAAATAACTTGCCTAACCCTGAAAACTAGGAGCACTAAGATGCCTGGGTATAAGCCTTAGAGAAACTATGAAACATCTGCCCCATCTACTTAAATCCCAATTGGACTTGGCAATGACCGAGCTTCAGAGCTCTGTTTAGAGAGAACATTCTAACACCACCTACAAATTGCCTCTCTTTAATTTGTGCAATTTACCAAGAGGCATATATTATAAAGTTTAATAAAATTGTATAGAAAAAAGCTCATGGTGGTAATTGCTATGATGATTTAAGGTCCTATAAGTGCAATGAAACATAGTTACCATGCATATAAATGCTACTTAATAGCTATTTAACTAGAAATTTTATTCTTATTTGGGGGCTTTCTCTTAAATCCCATGGCTTGTAATTTTAGATATTGCAGATCTTTGATATAGAATATGAATATAATTGGGAAACGGGTAGGGAGTTGTACAGATTTGGGTGTTGTGAGCCAGAGAACCCCACTCAAATGCCAGCCTGGCGTGAAATTGTCCCCAACTTGTTTCTAAGCAAGAGTAGGGTTGGGGAGAAATTATCTTACTTTTTATAAGGAATACATGTAGTGCACATCTCCAGAAACCAGCACCTTTTTCCATTCCTGCTTTCCCAAAGATGGGAAGACCTGAAACAGGTTCTAGGTACAAGGTGTTTTAAGTTTTGTGCTTGGTGACGTGTCTGTGACAGATTGAGGAATCTGTGCGGAGCATGGTAATGCGCTATGGAAGTCGGCTGTGGAAATTACGTGTCCTCCAGGCAGAACTGAAAATCAACATTCGCCTGACACCAACTGGAAAAGCAATTCCCATCCGCCTCTTCCTGACAAATGAGTCCGGCTATTACTTGGACATCAGCTTGTACAAGGAAGTGACTGACTCCAGGACAGCACAGGTACAGTAGTCAAGGGCTCCTTAGACTTTTGATTTTGTCCTTAAAGATAAGCCACTTGGCCTTGTTATGGAAAACCCAAACTCACAAGTCCCATTGGTTCATGTAGCAGAGTTATCCTCTGTCAGGTTCAGTGCTCACATGAATTTGAAAAAACTTCATTTACCTTATAAGATGTGCCTATGTTCTTAATCACGGATGTTATGAAACCCTCAATCTTTGTGACATACTGGTGAGCCCAAACAGATGCCAAGTGAACCTCAATCCAGAGGTAATTCTACAATTTAGCATTCTTTTGTAAAGGGCTCTTGAGCTACCTGAACAATCTTGTCTTCTCTGGGCTGATCTGTCTTTCCTGTTTTCAGCCTTGATAGACCACTCATTGGCAAGTAAAGAAAAGAAAATTGTTGAAATATATCACCACCTTTGATCGTAAGGAAAATTTCAGCATAATGTAATAGCTAGAGCAGTGTCAAGCAGTGACTTTCTCATATTTACCCATTATGTTATTCCATTTACACACATTATTTTCCTTCAAAGAGTTCAGAGTATTAGAGATCTATAGAAGAGCAAAGTAGCAAACTTTAACCCCTTTTTCAGGTAGAAAAATCAAGAATGTGAAAATGGAAGATGACTCTTTCAGTAGATTGATTATGTCATAACAGAATTCCTTTTAATCTGTGTTCCCACCTTCATTTCTAAATATTTGTGCCATTTGCTGTGATACTGGATTTGGGTTGGTTTGCCATTGCTCACATCTTCTTAAGAACTGAGATGTTATTTTAGCTTTTTGGCCAGAACTTGGAAAGTGAATTTCTTCTGTTTAAAGGATGACCTTGCTTCAGTACGTGTACACAAGGGTTTCAGTTTCTTCTATGCAGTTGGTGCCAGGAAGAGATTATATGTCTCTTGTTTTTATCTATGTCCTTTTAAATCCAGGAACAGAGGCAAGAAAAGACATTTTTGCCAGTATTTTGAAGATGAATTTTAAAAATCTGAGTTTGGATAGTTGTCAGAGTGACCTTTCATTTTGTGCTTTGATTCCCAGTTAGATGGCCAGAGGAATCTATCCAGTGAGAAGTGAACAGTTAAAACAGAGAGAGAGAGAGAGAGAGAGAGAGAGAGAGAGAGCACACAAGAGTGCAAGGGGTGAGCAAGAGAAAGAGTATTCAATAATTTTTGCTGCACTTGATGTTTTTCAAGACAGCCTTAAAGACATTTTCAGTCAGAGCTTTCCATGGGCAGGGATATTTTTAATTAACTTCTACAATGGCTTCAAGGCAGTCTATTCTTGTGAAAAATAAGATGGCCACTTGAGATTTTAGTGTTTTTGATAAATATGTTTGTTCTTCATAACTATTTTATTTTTCCTTTCTTTTATTAGAAAGCTCTTAGATTTCCTTCATTCTGGCTAGTGGTGACACAGGGGCATGAAAGGCTCAGATGCCTTCAATCATGATTTAGTACTATGCCTGGCACAAAATAAGTACTCAATAAGTATCTGAAAGAATGAATGAGCTACCTTTTGCCTGAGGGACAGCCCCTATTACCATAGGTCCTACCTATTTAGGAAGCCCTAAAGGAAGAGGTCTCCTTCAGGCTGTTCAGTTGAGGGAGTTCAACAGCCACTGTGGAATGTGAATGAACCCAAGAGCCCCTGGCCGGAGGAGGGAACCAGCAAAAGGAACAGTCTTCAAGTCTGCTCTGGTGCTCCTAATGCCTACCTGATAGTTACTGCCAATTTATTTTTTTCCTTTCTTTGTTCTAGTGAGTCATTATGTGAATTCAAAATAATATAGAACACTGTGTATCATTCATTCGTTAATTGATGTAACATTTACTGACCACCTATATAGTGCATCAGGCACTATGGATTCAAAGTGATCTCTATTCTTAAGAAATTTACATCAGGGTGGAAGAAGACAGATAATTAGTTTGTCTGTAATATGATTATGATTTGTGTTATCAAAAGATAGGTACAAGGTTCTAAGGGAGCAGACTATGGGATCAGAAATTGTTTTCCAAAAGAAGCCTTTCTGATGGCCACTGATGAAAGGTGTATGATATATAAAATATATGCATATTTTCATAAACTTGTAAGACATACACTTTACCAATTTTTAACTACTATGTCCATTATAGTAGAAAATGAAATTAATGGAGGTAGCTGATCATTCAGTGCTATCCATTACCATCAACCTCTTGTTCAGCACATCATTTATTCTTTCTGACAACAAGGAGCAGGGTTGACTAGTTTGAGCTTCCTTTTGTTTCATTTTCTTTGTAAAGTCTTTGTGGTGTTAGCTGTAATTGAACACTGATGCCAGCCATCACAGCGGGGAGAAGAGATTTGGGTAATCTGTTGCATGAGTCACTTGATTCCCAATGTGTAGTATAAGGGAGAAATATATATTTTTTAAGTTACCTTTATTAAGATACAATTTACATATAATGACATGTACTTATTTTATGTGTATACTTCAGTTCATTCTCAAATCATATAAACCTGTGTGACTCCCATCACAGTCATGATAGAGAACATCTTAAAACCCGTAAGAGTTCTCTTATTCTCTTTCGCAGTCAAAGGTAGAGTCACAGTTCTAGGCACCCAGTGGCCTGCTTTCTATTATAGACAAGTTTTGCCTGTCCTAGAATTTCATATAAATGAAATTAGACATTATGTACAGTGTTTATGTGGCTTCTTTTGCTCAGCATAGTATTTTTGAGATTCATCCATGCTGCATAGACATAGACTCTGGGTATGTTCCTCTTCATTGCTGAGTGGTATTCCATTTTATGAATGTAACAAAATGTTTATATTCGTTCACCTATTGATGGACATTTGAAGCTTAATTTTCCAGTTTGGGCTATATGAATAAAGCTGCTATATGAACATTCATATACAAGTCTTTATGTAGAATATGTTTTCATTTTTCTTGGGTGAATATATGAGAATGTAATTACTGGGTCACAGGAAGTGTATATTTTATTATATAATTATATAATTTTATTAAAAAACTGCCAAACTATTCACCAAAGTAGTCCTACCATTTTCAAGTCCCACCAGCAGCGAGAGTACCTAGAGGGCTTTCTCCAGCCCCCTTCTCAGTCCACATGGTTATGTTGCTCAACCACTGACCAGCCTGACTTCATTCTACCTTGGCAAAAGTGAGTCTCAAACTCTTGTACCCACAGCTCTTGTCTTTCCTAATAGACAGGAATGTAGCTCCCAGAATCTGCTGCTTTTACTCCTTTTTCTTATTTTGATTTGGTTTATCTTCTCTCAGGAGTCCAGTTTTTTCATTCTAATACCTTGACCATACTTAACACTTTGAATCTCTTAAAACATTACTGTTTCTACCTAAGACATTGCTAATTCTACCTCCCACCCAGTGACTTTCACCATTAGTCATATAGAATAGGACTGGAAGCTCCATTCCATGGGGTTTAAGCAGCCCAAGACAATTTGTGCCCGGTATAGGACCTGACCTGCCAGTCAGCAGAACATATTTGTTCCTCTGAGCTAGGCAGCTACGGATTCATTTAGCTAAATGGTATCCAGGGTTTGGGAAAGTACTTAATTATGTTGTTAGGCCTATATATCAGGTTCACAAATCTATTTCTTAATGGTAGATTTAAGGTTATACATTTTAGACCAGAATAGATATGTATATATGCCCACATACCCTTATTTCCCAGGCTCCATTTGTATTCACTGTGTTTGGAGTCTATATTTAAGTATTCATGCATAAAGTGCCTAGTTTAGTGTTATACAACCTCTGGGCACTCAATAAATATTAACTGAATTGAAGTAATGGCATCCCTTATAGATATTCATAAGCAAATAAAACTATCTAAATATGTGAAGTATGAAGTACTCTTCTAGCTATATTTGAGTTGAAATGATTAAAAAATGGTGTGTTTTTATTATGTGACAATATAGGTATTGCAGGAGCTATTCGGTAGTTGTAGATGTAGTATACTGGAGGATATAAATAAATGCATATCTGTATTATATTAATATATATATATAATAACACATTTATTTTACTATGGGCTATGTCTAATGAGCTAACCAGAACTGACTAGCTGGATGGATGGATGAATGAAATCCACTTCTGGCAAAAATCTTTGAAACCTTTGTGTGGCTATGAACACTTATGAAGCACCTTCTAATCATAGACTGAAGCACAGATAATAGGGTAGAGCCTTGACCTGACTTCTGTTAGGGAAAGAGCAGAATTCTCTTCAGCACGTAGCTGTTCCTCAACTTAAATGTGCAGACTGCTTAGATTCATTAGTTGACATACTTCATTTCTGAGTATATGGAATTTAAGTCATTTTAGAAGGCAAGCATTGTCAGTCTGTCTCTGAGATGTGAAATTTACGCTGTGCTTTCTTGTTGATTTCAACTAATCCAAAAGTGAGAGCAACCCATGGAGTATCATTGGTTACATACCATTTTTTAGAGTTGGTTAATCTGTAGAGAATTGAGAACACTACCCAATGTGTAAAGGCATGTCTTAGCTACTCAACCCACCAAAAATGTGTGTCCAGAAATAACATTTATGAAAAAAGCCCCTCTAGGCGGCTGATTTTCTTCTCTGTCTCTTAACTCCCCCTTGTCATTCTCTTTCTCCTGTAGATCATGTTTCAGGCATATGGAGACAAACAGGGACCATTGCATGGAATGTTAATCAACACTCCATATGTCACCAAAGACCTACTTCAATCAAAGAGATTCCAGGCACAATCCTTGGGGACAACATACATATATGATATCCCAGAGATGTTTCGGCAGGTAAAGGTGGCTAACTGGGGGGGTTCTGATATGTTCTAAAGAGACAGGGTTTTCCTGAATTTCCATTGGATGCAGCTTAGCCTGGAATGGGTCATTCCCAAAGGGCAAGAAGTATCCTCACACTACTCTCATTTCTGTCTCATTCGGGATTTGGTGACTGCCAACTCCAATATTGGACAGTTCTTTAGGAATTAATAGGAGGAATGGTGAGGATAGAAGCTTCTATTGGGAAGAAAGTAAACTGAGATAGCATACCTGTGATGGTAGTTTACAATGCCCTGTGTGAGGAGTTATGTTCAGGTATATATTTCCTAAGCTATAATCAAATTATGGGTATTAAAAAAGAGGCTTGAAACTCTACTTCTCTTTTTCCTATTTTCCAAGATAACCCAGGCCATTAGCTGATAGGTTAATATGATGAGGATCAATACTGATAATATATACAAATGGATATAGAGTTCATGATACACAGTTTAAAGTATCAATTCTTTCATGGAAGATTTATTATAGCTGAATAAAAACTAATGTGAGAAAATACATTATGATTCTCATCCTTTATTTGAAAATAAATTCCTTTGATCTGTATGGTGAATCCTCTCTATGCTGCAGATTTTTCTTCCATCAATAGAAGGCAAGAAAAGTACATCTACAGCAGAAAATGCAACAGATAGAGTATCAAAAGAATACTGAATTTGTCCTTAAAAAAAAAAAAATCTATGAATACAGGATTTTTCCAAGTCTTCTAGTCAATACTACTAGTATTACCACATTTGAATTTTAATAAAGTAATATATGTGGCCTTGGTAAATAGTCTACCTGTAAATACAAGAGATTTCCTGTAAGTAGTCATTTGTTTACAGGTTCTCTCTCTGGAAACATAGGTATCTTCATTTCGTATTGCCAACATTGTTCCCCTACAAGTTGTGTTGGTTCTGTTCCCCAATGCCAGAACTATAAATAGAAATGACACTCTGTATAATTTTTCCTGTAGAATAGACATAAACACTGTGATTGGAACATGTAGATATGAATATATCATATTGCCTTTAAATGTTGTTTTGAGACAACCAAAGAAACAGCTAGTTCCCTCTTCATGAGGCATTTGTTCTGGTCATATGAAGTTGGAAATGGAAATCAAAATGGTTTTAAAATGGATAGGTGTGTCTATATTCTCAAATTTGACCAGAATTGATCCCGCACATTTACAAATAGTCATGCATCCCTGATGAGCTAATTCCTGCATATGGGCCTATAGATCTGAAAAGACATTAGGAAAGGATGCTTTTCTTGAGCCTCTAGTAGAAACTTTATTCTTGCCGCCTTAGATTTTTTTTGGTATTAGCTGAGTGTCATATCACTTTTCCTGGTTATTTTTCTATTCTTCTGGGATTTTTCTTCCTTTTTTAAAAAAGAGGGATTAATGTTACTTATTTTTTATTTTAATTTCCCTAGGTATTGTTAGGTCTGTTTGTTAGGTCTATTGCATTTGTTAATGCTCTTGTGCTGATTCAGAATCACTCAGTAATTTGACTTTGTTGGAAAAGTGCCTGATTTTGATATGTAAAAAACATTATGTGAAAAATAATTACAAATCTATTTTAACTGAGAATGAGAGCTGCAGAATTGGGTCTGATGCTTTGATGCTCAGCAGAACACTTGGAAAGGAAAGAGTAAAATCAGATTGACTGAAACTTAATATTTATTTTTGTGTATGTTAAAATGCTGATTGTCACTGATTAGTCAAACTTCTCTCCTCCACTAGTCTCTGATCAAACTCTGGGAGTCTATGTCCACTCAAGCATTCCTTCCATCACCCCCCCTGCCTTCTGACATGCTGACGTATACTGAGCTTGTGTTGGATGATCAGGGTCAGCTGGTCCACATGAACAGGCTTCCAGGAGGAAATGAGGCAAGTCATTGATTCCCCTTCCCCCTTTTCTTATATCTGTGCCCACTAGTGGCAACTTTCCATGGGGGTGGTCATTAAGTAGCATTAATTTAGACGCTGCATAGGCACATAGTAGTCTTGTTGGTAGAGTTCTTTAGAGAGAAAACATTGACTGGATATCAAGGAATTATTAATTTTTTATGTGTGATAATGATGTGCTTTTTTAAATGGTATTAAAGTTTTGCTTTCTAAAAAACAGTTATGTTTTCTGTTACACATAACTACTAAAATAGTTACAGATGAAATGATCCAATGTCTAGGATTTGCTTCAGAGTAATAGAGGGGTGAGTGTGGGAGTATAGGGAAAACAAACTGGCCATGAGTTGTTAATGAAACCTAAATGATATATACATAGGAATAGACTATTTTCTCTATTTTTGTATATACCTGAAATTTTGAGATTTTTTTTTAATGTTTATTTTTGAGAAGAGAGAGCACATGCACACGAATATGCAGGTGGGGAAGGGCAGACAGATGGGGAGACTGAGGATCCAAAGTGGGTTCCGTGCTGACAGCAGAGATCCTGATGTGGGGCTGGAACTCACAAACCATGAGATCATGACCTCAGCCAAAGTAGGATACTTAACCGACTGAGTCACCCAGGCGCCCCTGAGATTTTTCTATAATAAAAACATTTAAAGTATTGTTTTGCTTGATGTTCTTTCTTATTTGGATACTTACATACTAGTACACCTTTTTTGGTATATTTTCTGTGCTCAGGTAATTTAATCTAGTGCTGTTATGATCATGGTAAATATATTCTTAAAGGGGCTCAATCAGAACCAGGGGTTTAAACATAAAAGAATGTAGCAGAAGGCACATTTCTGATAGTTATCTAAGAATTCATTTTCTGGCATTGGAATCCTCTCTCGTATGGTGCACTGTTAATAATGATATAAAGTCATAATAACCTATCTCCTCCTCTTCCTGATTTTAACTATGCTTCTAATGTACAATTACAACCAAAAACAATAATAAACTTAAAAAGAGACAGTTTTTATTTCAACCTTAGATAGAATCCCTAGATAAATCTCATTCTTTAGAAAGAGTAATCTTTACCCAAGTGTTCTCCATAAACAGGCTAGGTAGACCTTTGGAGATAATACGTGGTATTTTCCATTTTGTGTATCTTTTTCAAAAAATGTTACTGTATATATAAGGTGTATGCTGTTTCAGCAAGTACACCAGTGGATGCCAAAAGTAGATGAATTGGTATTAAGATGGATGCAGGCATTGGACCAGATGGAGAGTATCAGACTTACAGTTCTTCTAATCTAATGCCTCAACAAATAGCAAAGGCAAGAGGCGAGGAAGAGAAGATGCATAGAATTTTCACAAGAATAGATATGTACTCGTTAACACACCAGGTTGAAGCAGAGGCTTGTCCCACAGTGTGACATCTACATAGTGAGCCCCTCAACAGCAAAGAAAAGCTTCATTGTGCTAGACCTAAATTCTGTTTCATTCAACAGTGTAGTCTTTAGGAATAGAAGGCACCCTTGTGAACATGGGGCTGAGAGAAAAATGGTTTTAACTAATGTAATTAAAACAAAAAATGAGATTTTGGGCCACATGAAAGCTAGCTGCACTGCTGTGTGAAACCTCTTGCCATGATCTTTCTCTCCTGCTTTCTCTCTGCTCTCATTCTGTGTTTGAGCGAATGGAGACTGGGGGAATAGTGAAGTCCCAGGGGGACAGAGCTCTGTTCTTGCTGAAATTACAAGCACAGAGCTGCCTGGGCATGAACATGTAGTGTTTACTCTGCCAGTATGAATACAAATAGTCTTATTATACAGGACTCTGTACCCAAAGACCACACACACACACACACACACACACACACACACACACACACACGAATAAAAAAAAAATTAAAGGTTTTTTTTAACCCCTTTAAGACTCACCAAACCTGGGTGGAAAAGGGATGTCTCAAACAGCCACACAGTACTGTAGTTACAAGCAGTAGAGTCGGGATGGGGACCATATGTTTCCCTTTGCCCAGTGCTTTAATAACCTTGAAATTGAGAAATCTAATTGTATTTAAATTTTTTATTTCTGTTTTTGTCAGTTCTCACTTTCTTGTTCTACCTTTTATCCTCCTTAAAGGGTTGCCTATTTTCTTTGTTCTCTTTTCCTTTTCTTCAAATGATTGACCGGGATTGAGGCTGAGTTGTTAGCTTGCTGTTTCTGAGTCTTTGAGCTCAGGAGAAGTGAGACCAATGTTCTTTTGTGAGCAGTTAGTGACTAATGCCTGGGATGGTTGGTGAAGTCAGTCCATGGCTGTAGCGAGACTATAGGGTATTGCACAACAGGAATGGGATTGGGGTATAAGTATCAAACTCTGTTACCAAATAGCTTGAGCATACAATGGTGTACGTTCACTGAGAAACCGACCAATCTGAAGATGGAGTTTCAGCAGTCAGAATTCTGAGGGACAGCTGTGCCTAAGAGATGACGAGGCATCAGTGGGATGTATTTCCTCATGCTGAGCCCAGTTTTATCAGAGCAAGTTGACTTTCAGCTATCACAGTTTAATTTTCTTTGGCAAAAGAGACAAGTTTGTCATGAGCCTGGCACTCTATGCATTACCCCAAGAGTGATGTGAAGGGAACGAGAAGAGCTCATGCTGATGAGATTTGGAGCAAATCTGTCCTGTCCCAAAGAGAATGGGCATCTGAACAGAGCCTTGAGAAATCGTTTTATTAAAAAAGGAATAAAAAATTGACCTGTTAATGTTCTGAAAGCCAAGGCTTGATGTAAATGTATTGATGCTACATAGACATTAAATCATCATAATGTGGTGTTCTCCAAAGGTGACGGCTCTACCAGGTCATCATTGTGGGTGATACTGCATTACCTTGAAGGATTGGAGTTTCTGGGTTTAAAAGCTAGCACATGGATATAAGGAATAAAGGTAAAACAAGAGATTCCTGCAGAGTTTCCCCATGAATCGAGATGCTTTTCCCCTTTTCCCCATAATCAAAGGCAGAAAACCTGTACTTACCAGAGCATCGGCTATATGGGTGGCCAGGCTTTCTTCCCTGTTTTTTTTCCAGGACAGTAAATAGGTAAAATGGTGATGGGACCAGGACTTGGAACAATTCAGTTCCATTTAGTTTTAGGTAACTTGTTTGCCATTTGAGAAAGAATATTGGCTGTTTCAGCAGAGATGTGACCTGCATTTTGAACACTGTCCCCACGTTAAAAGCAGGAGAAAGAGAGATTTTCTGATGTGGTGTTAGCCACTTTCTCCTTTCTATTTTCCTAGTTGTCCCTTCTCCATCAAGAAAGATGTAACTGAAGGAATGCCACCTTATTCATGATGGAAGTGTAGGAGAACACATTTTTCTCATTGTCAGATTTGAATGGCATTGCATTTAGTATGAATTTAGAGTAGGATTAAAAGAGATGTAGACCAAATCTGTGAACTATGTTACTTGCAAATAGTTCCAAAGATGAGTTGTCTAGGATTTTTTTAATAGTTTTGAGTAAAGATGAAAATTGTGGAAAATGTGATTGCAACATAGACTAAACTTATTTCAATTCTAGCTGCTATGAAGCTACAGTGATGGGCAGTGTATGTAAATACACAGCTAGATGAATGGTGTGCTGCTGAGCCTGGAATCAGAGGAAGTGCAGCCAACTCACAGTTCTACTTTTACTGCTTCTCAATTTTGGAGGAATTGTTTTCATTTTCCTGCCAGTTTGCTAACCTGTTTTGATCATTTGGTGGAAGCTGTAATTGCAGGTGGGAACATTTTGAGTAACAGTTCACAATCCACTGCAGCTACTTTTCACGCTAAATCCTGTTATTAAAAGGCTCAGGCTAAGATCAAGCCAAGGGCGGTAACGGACTTGACAGAGAACAGCTTAACTTTGCTTGGTATAGGACAAAGAAAACCGTAGCCTTCTTGAGACTACATTCTTACTTGTTCTGACATGTTATTAGCATTCTTTTATCATATTTCCTTTAACTCCCGTGAAATAAATCATGAATGTCTAAACTGGGCAGCGATGAAAGATATGATAGGCAAGCAACTTTCATAGCACTTTTAGTGTGGACAGAAAGTAGGACCCTGTTTTCCTCTCTCTGTCAGCACGTGGGATTTTTAACCATGCAAAACCCTTCCCCACATCTCTCCTGTCATAATGGAAAACTGAGATAAGAGGAAGATTCTCTTTAGAAGCAGCTATAATAATCAGGTACAGGGTGTGTATTCCACAAAGGATCAGCAACTAAAGACTGGAATTCTTGTGTGGTATTAAATTTTTTCCTTAAAATTTTTCTGGGAGATAAGCATATTCCAAATGGAATGCAATTTGATGACTGCCTTCACATGCACACTCACTACCACTCTTTTTAAGAATTGCAGTCGCTCCAAGGCTTCATTTCTTCAGATGGGCACTAGGTGTCAGGGTTTTTCCTTCTCAGCAGCTTGGCATTCAGACAAGCCTCTGAATTGCCCGTTTGGTGAGACAGATCCAGTAGTATCCTTCCTCATTTTTCTTCAGTTGGTGTGGTAGGCTTTGCCTGGTGTTCCTCCAGTATGCAATTGCATTTTTAACTCTTTGGGCGGAGATCTGTTGAACCTTATCACATCCTTGCCCTACACATTTTTTACAAGAAACGTCTGTTTAGGAAGAGGATGATTGAGGAGGAAAAAAAAATAGTGGAAATTAAAGTTTAAAGACTGGTTGCCATCATGACTGGTATCTTTTATGTTCTTGAGGTGAAAGGGTAGGGATGGTGGGAATTAGGAATTCAGTCCTAGAACTGCTCAGCCTTGCCAACATTTAATTGTTGGCAGTGTGTTGATGTCTGGTTTCACCAAGGTGTAAGTGTCTGTAATTTTTTAATATAAAATACTTCAAACTTAGAAAAAATTATGGAGAGCGATATATCAAATATCCTTGCATCTACTGACTAGCTTAAACAAATCTTCTCATTTTGACACTCCTCCTCACTTATATGTTGCTATAATCCTTTGAAATCTCTAATTTGAATATAAAAACAAACAAAAATTGGGGATTGGTAAGGAAAGGAAGTTGGTAAGCTTATAGAAGCCTGAAGTATTAGAAGAAATTAATTAGTAGATCCATTTTGACAATTCTTAGGCTCACCCTCTTAGCCCAAAGGACCTCTTATTTTAGAAAAACTACCATAACCCTCTGTCTGAATTTGCTTGGTTGACATTTTCTATTCTCTCAAAGGAATTCCTTGTGTTATCCTGGACTCAGATTCTAGTGGAAGCTATTATGCTTTGAAACTCTGACTGGAGAGAGTTTGTGTATGTTTATGGACTTGAGCTCATGCATATAGAAGCCAAATATGTTTCTGGTTTAACCTTAGACTTTTGTATATTGCTTTACTCAGTTTAGTCTCAGAATAGCTCCATGAATGTGAGGCTAATTTGGATGTATTTTATTGTGGTTTTATTTCATTCTTTTGATATCAGTTTACCTTTTCATGCTGGGTGTGGAAATTGAGTCCATGTCAATCTTTTAGATACGTGTTGGAAAAGAGGCATATTTGTATTGTAGTATGCTGAAGGTGAGCTTTGAAATAGACCTGAAGGAGGCAGATCTGAAAAACAGGACCATGGTCTGTGCACTGATTGTTCAGGTTATAAAAAGAGACTAATGGTCCTTGCCATCAATCTATCCCTGAAGATGGGGAAGTGTTTGTAATAAGTGCTTTGAGATCCTCAGCAGAAAAGTATCACACACCACTGATTACATATAAACATTCATAATTTGCGCTTATCTTGTTTTTCATCAACAGCTTCCCCAAGCCCCAATTTTGAATCTTTTTAGGCCCAACAAGATAGGAATTTCAAGTATAGAAAAAGACATGTTATGAAATATGTGATTAAGATAGTTTTATTTAAAATTACTATGCACTTTTCTTTTATCCTCTGAGTGAGCATGTTTGATTACGAGTCTGTCTAAAATGATCGATCCTCAGAACCAAAGTTGAGCCCCTCTTAGAAAAATATTGAGGCTAATTTTGAAAGATAGGTCTTCCTGCCACAGAATTACTTTTAATGAATTTTAACACTATATTCTTTTGGGATGCATATACTTTTCTCTTTTTTTTTTTTAATTTTTATTTAAATTCCAGTTAACATATAGTGTAATATTAGTTTCAGATGTAGAATTTAGTGATTTGTCACTTACATACAACACACAGTGCTCATTACAACAAGTGCCTTCCTTAATACCTGTCACCTATTTACTTTGCATATACTTTTCTTAGAATTCCTTCTGAATGGCTGTTATTGGTATTGGAGATTTTTCAACAGGTGGATTAGTTCGTTTGACTCATTTCATTATTAGCAAACCAAAGCCCAGTGAGCTTGACTGAAAATCCTAATGCATCCATTGGCCGACCAAAGCAGAACTTGTGGAGGGCTCCTCAGTCCCCTTCAGAAGTCAGTCCTAAAGATAAGATAGCCTTTAAACAAAAGGATATACTCGCCAGCATTTTTATACTCCTTAAGTTTCAAGATTTTGCTGAAAAAGGATGTGATATAGTACCCTATGTCAAGAAACTGTACAGCTCCAACTAAAGGCAATAACGAACATCAGGACAGCAACAGATGACACCCTAGGATGAGGTGTAGCGTGGAGCATCAGAGTTCAACATTCGTTTGTGTGATTAATGGGCAAAGCTTCTTAAACTGCAGTAGGCCAACTTGGTTAATTTCCATATCATCCAATTACTCCTGTGCCCCATTTCTCAAATACCACTGGCTTGTATGTGCTCTTTTGCATGTTTTTTTTTTTTTTTTAAACTGGTATGTTTACTAAAAGCATTGTGTGTGTATATGCATAAAATTACTGTGGTTTCATGTTTATAAATATTGCAGGGAGATAATTCCCCTGTTCAATTAGAAATTATTATTTCTAGTCTTCAGTAATATTTTTCAAAAAATTACCTCTGGGATGAAATTTTTTTGCTCTAAAAATGGTTTTTTTCTTACTCTTTTATCGCTTTTTGGAAAGGGTGAGGTAAGTTTGTTCAGCCATTTTTGAATTATCCAAGCATGAAAAAGAGAGTTTTTCAGCTGTTAAGAAAATTGTTTTCAGCTCTTTTATGTGATCATATAACACTAGGCAACAGAATATGATATCCAGCAGATAATACAATATGGAAAGGCATTGACATTTTTTTCAGCATGGTTTTTCTGAATGGCACAAATTATGTCAAACATTGTATCGCCTTGTGGTTTAAAAAGGCACATTTTAACACCTATACAGTATTTTTCTACTATTTCATCAAGTACATTTTTTTCATGAAATTCTAACATGAGTGAATGTTGTCATTATTTTTTGATAGTATCTAACTAAAAGTGAAGGTGTAACATTTCATACAAGACATAAAAGGGGGGAGGTGACATTTTATTATGCATCTGTAAAGGAACTCAAGTTCAGATTCTTTCTCACTGGGCCTTCATTTTCTCATCTCCACAATGCAGATAATGCTTAGGTCCGTTTCAGCTCGAACGCTCGAGAATTCTTTGTATTGCTGCTCCAGGGCCTTGCAGAATGGTCATCTTCCTGGCATTAGCAATAGTAACACAATAGCTACAGGAGGCTTTGCCAGGAGATTTCAACTATTAGACTTTTAGCATGGAAAATAAAGCTTTAATGTTAAAGCCACAGTGTCACCTCTATTTAAGTCTACATAGAAAAATATTATTACAGCTGAACTCAAAGTGAGGAGATAGAAGAAAGGCAACCATGGCAAAGATATACTTTACCTGCCTCCCACAGCATAGATAGCTACGGTTGATGGATGCTTCTTACATTCTTAAAAACACAGTCCTGTCCTGTTTTGCCTCTTCGCTTTCCCTTCAAATTTATTGGTTGAGCTTAATATTAGTATTTTATTTTGTAGTAACTGCAGCTTTGGGAAGTATCTGTGTGTGTGCACGCGTGTGTGCAATCGCACATTCTATTTAC
Source organism: Neofelis nebulosa (assembly GCF_028018385.1). Lineage (NCBI taxonomy): Eukaryota > Metazoa > Chordata > Mammalia > Carnivora > Felidae > Neofelis > Neofelis nebulosa. The sequence goes on along the minus strand of NC_080797.1, from coordinate 55,100,151 downwards.
ACTGATAGTACAATTAATGTTGATGTCAATTTTGGTGTTAATTTTGGGTCATGATTAGTGTTGACACTTTGTGTCAGACTAATGGCATTTATGGGCACCATCGGAATAAATGTTAATATTGTCATGTTTTTAGTATCTGTTATAGTAACATTAAACCAAGGTCCTCCCAGGAGAAAAAAATACATGTATAGATAGATAGATAGATAGATAGATAGATAGATAGATAGATAGATAATGCCTTTCTGTGTCGCTGGTGTTACTCAGCGAGAAAATGACATCTCAGGGCAGAATCCTAATCACTGTTTGGAGCATCAGAAATAATGATCACCTCTGATCGGGGGTTGTGAATAATTCATTCAGTTTGATTTTCACATCCTGTCCAGTGATACTTTTCAAACCAAATGTGTTTCTACAGGAAAATAATGGTCCCACTTCTTATGGAAATACTGTGGCACAAATCATTTTACCCACATAAAAACAGTTAAATAAGACTGTTCTCTTCTGCTTGCTTTCTCCTCCCCGTTCCCTCCTCCCTCACTTGCGTGTGTTTATTCCAGAATCAGACAGTGACCAAGGAAATATTTTCTTCCTTAGAACTTGTATAAAGCAGACATTTATTTCTGCTCATCCTCAGCTTATTCACAGTAACTCTTTCGATCCTCTTCCCTTTTTCCCTCACCTTAGTTTAGATTGGTAACCCTAAACCTAAGAAGCCTGTATTATCAGAAATAATCTGAAATTACATATTTTTAAACAATTTATGGCTGTATTAATGAACACATAATTGGCAGGAAGTGCCTAAAACTATTTGGTAAGTCAGTGGTCAGAGAGGAAGCTTGTGTACTTCCAGGGCCACGGAGCCTGAGTCTGAACCTCCTTAGACCATAAACCCACCCACACTTGCAAACCCTCTCGGGCTGCTGCCCTTTTGTTGCTTCCTTAGCCCTTAGTCCTGGAATGTCATTTTCACTAGGTTTCACCTGCATGAAAGCACTGGAGGGAGAGAGAAACCGGAACAAGGGGATTCAGTGGTGGAATTTCCTTTGGTTGTTATTTTTCAGTTCATATACTAGGAAACCTGGGCATAGGTGAAATCAGTGAATGTCACATTCCTAATCACATTGTCACACTTGTGTATGCTTTTGTAGTGATTGCAGAATTTTCAATATAAAGTCTCCGTTGTGTGTATTAATATAGATAGACCCATCTATATAAAGTAATTTGACTGAGAAACTTATGGTGTCCTAATTAAATGGGGGGAAAATATGACTGTCTTCTGAAGTAATGACCCAATCCTCTGAGATGAAGCTATTCTTAGATAGAATATTTTGAACCATTTTTCCTGAATGTTGTGACCCTTTCTCTCTCTCCCTCCCTTTCTCTCTCTCTCTCTCTCTCTCTCTCTCAATCTAACAAGGGCAGGGGGAAGCAGTTTTCAACCTACTTCTCATCATCAGAAAGTATTTTGTATTCAGAAACCATTTCCAGTATCAAATTCAATTTTGTCAAGTGATTAGTTGAGTTTGGTAGAGAATAATTTAAAAACATAAAGCTGGAAATGGCCAGGGTGCTTCTACGCTGGAGGAGAGCAGTTGCTCTTCCCAAGTTGCAAGCCCTCTTCCAGTGACTGCACCACAAGGTGGATTATTGTGTTACATGTTTTTGCAGCCGTTACAGAGCTGCATCTGTTGACACTATGTGTCCGTATCCCAGACTGCTGGAAGGAACAGGGGAGTGGTTGAACTGATACCTTGCCTGCCTATCAGTGCGAGCGTCCTTTTATGTACATATGTTTGTAAAGCTCTTTAGCCCCTTCAAGATGAAAGGCTCTGTATAAATATAAGCTTTCGATTTTAGTACATGTTTGTAATACATGTGGTACAGTCCTAAATATGTATTTAGCTGATAGGCACTGTTCTTGTCTATTGTACAAATATTGACTTTAAAAGTATAAATATGTATTTAACCATCAGACCAGAAAAACACTGAAGCAGTTACTTCTCAGGTAGAGATATTAATATTGTATAAACCTATATATACATATGTTTACATTCAGACACATCATTGCAGAACATTTCTTTTTTAAAAATGAAATGATAGCCCCAACAAACTAAGGCAGTTCTTGATATTGTCCCTTCCAGGTGGGTCTTGATTTTTAATTTGCATGTGTTTAGCTCTCTCCTTCTAACTTTATATAAATATGATCTGTTGTAGCAGGACTAAAACCTAGAGTCAGTTTTGTAAAGTATGAAAAATCCTTAGGCTGGTGAGATAGTTTTCCCTTAAAAAATGTTTTTATTATGGAAATGCTCAAATGTACACTAACGTAAAAATAATACAATAAGCTACCATGTGCCTGTCACTCAATAAAGAGCTATTTGGTAGTCTTAGTTATCTTTTAAACTTATATTGCATTGATAATTTTATAAACACATTAAGGAAGATTCAGAAAATGGGAGAAAAAGCACCATCCCATCATTCTAAATAATTATCGTCTCATTTTGCTATGTTCTTTTATTTCATTTCTCCCCCTCGACCCCAGTGTGCCTTTAGATGCAGTATTGTAATACTTACTATGCACTTACTGTGTGCCAAGCACTGTTCTAAGGCTTACCATGAATTTAATCCTCACAACAAACTTAATAGAATAGGGTCCTATTGCCCCATTTTACAGATGAGGAAACTGAAGCACATAGAGGTCAATAGCTTACTTAAAGTGGCTAGAAAACTGTTTTGCCTTTCACAATTATTATGGTATACAGACAATTTTGTTACACTATCTCTTCAAATATAGTATTACCTCATGGGTATTCTTTTTTAAATGTTTATTTATCTTTGAGAGAGAGAGGGAGACAGAGAATCTAAAGCAGGCTCCATGCTGTCAGCGCAAAACCTGACCTGGGGCTTGAACTCAACAAACCATGAGATCATGACCTGAGCCGACGTCAGACACTCAATGACTGAGCCAACCAGGCGCCCCACATCATGGGTATTTTAAAATGCTGCACCTAGTCTTCATAGCCATCATTTTGCAAGGCTGTACAGGACACTAATGATGACCTTATTAGCCAATTTACTTCCCTCCCAGAAAGTTTTTATCATGACTTTATTTTTTTAACAGTTTATCTTAAAATATTTTAGATTTACAGAAAAGTTACAAAGATAGTACAAAGAGTTCCTATATACCTAATATTAGCATCTTACACTATTTCTGTTGCTCAAATAATCTTTATGCCCACTGAAAGAGGTGTATTAAAATAGATCTAACTGAAACTGTTGATATTTCTAATGTTGACGCTTTGTATAACCATGGTATAATTATCAAAACTTAGGCGCGCCTGGGTGGCTCAGTCGGTTAAGTGGCCGACTTTGGCTCAGGTCATGATCTCGCGGTCCGCGAGTTCGAGCCCCGCATTGGGCTCTGTGCTGACAGCTCAGAGCCTGGAGCCTGTTTCCGATTCAGTGTCTCCCTCTCTCTGACCCTCCCCTGTTCATGCTCTGTCTCTCTCTGTCTCAAAAATAAATAAACATTAAAAATAAATAAATAAATAAATAAATAAATAATTTCAAAAACTTAGAACTAATATTGTTATGATACTAATAAGTAAAATACGGACTTCGTTTTGGATTTCACCAGTTTTTCTACAAATGTCCTTTTTCTGTTCCAGAATACCACATTGAATTTAGGGATCAGTGACATTTATGTTTGTGTTATAACTGATGTTCATCTTTCTTTATTGTTTCTGCTAACTGCAGTGGCACTGGTCTAGAACAGACTTCTGTAATTTCTCTGGTAAAGGAAATTATGTGAACCGTATCTTAAAAAATAAACATACTAGCTATAAAACTAGTTATTTAATTTCTCTATACCTTAGTTTTCTCATGGCAATAATAACAGCTGCTTCTGAATTAATACTAATAATTTGAGGACTTTTTATAATTGGAAACATTGAGGCTTTATGAGGTTAATCTTGATTGGTCCAAGATTATACAGCTAGAACAAAGCTGAGATTTGGACCAAGGTAGGCTGACACTCCCCAGCTTAACCTCTTTACTATCAGTACTTGTCAATATGTAGTATAGTACAGCATGTGATAGATGTTCACATAATGGCAACTGTTACTTTTGTTATTTTTTAAAATGTAGAAGAAGGACTCCTGGGTGGCTCAGTCAGTTAAGCATCCACCTTCAGCTCAGGTCATGATCTTGTGGTGCATAGCCATGTGTCCAGCTCTGTGCTGACAGCTCGGAGCCTGGAGGCTGCTTCAGATTCTGTGTTTCCCTCTCTCTCTCTGCCCCTCCCCTGTTTATACTCTGTCTCTCTCTCTTTCTCAAAAATAAATAAACATTAAAAAACTATATTAGAAGGGGCGCCTGGGTGGCTTACTTGGTTAAGTGACTGACTTCAGCTCAGGTCATGATCTCACGGTTCATGAGTTCAAGCCCCGTGTTGGGCTCTGTGCAGACAGCTCAGAGCCTAGAGCCTGCTTCGGATTCTGTGTCTCCCTCTCTCTCTGCCCCTTCCCCCCTCTTTCTCTCTCTCTCTCTCAAAAATAAATATTAAAAAAATATTTTTTTAAACCCTATATTTAAAAATACAAGAGTTGAATGATGTTTAAGACTGTCACTCTGTGATCCCTAGAGATAAGTCATGGATGATGTTCTAAGCCCTTGGTGTTGACAATTTTCTAAGAATCATTTAGAAAATGAAATGACTATGAAACCAGCAAATATTTATTACTCCCATATTACATGTATAGGGATCCTGCTAGGCACTGGAGGCAATGATATAATGGTTTAGGCTGGCAAGCTAGAAACGGTCCTAGGCAATATATGATTAATTATCAAATGAATTCTCCACATGAAGGTCTTAGTAGGAGATGGAGAAGAAGCTTTAGACTAGGCAAAGCTTTACTAAGGAAATGGAATTTGAATGAATCTTTTTGGAATGGGTAAGATTTGGATAGATTGAGAGGAGAGAAAGGGACAAATTTTGTATGTTGAAGATAATATAATTACTGTTTCGAATAGTTTATTCATCAAACCCATAGGGAGTGTTAATTTTGTATGTGGGGACATTGAAGTTCAATAAAATTATTTTTCTAAGGTCATACAGTAGGTAAGTGATAGGGCCTGGATATGGATCCAAGTTAGTTTAACTCCGAAGCCCATCTTTTCCATTATGTGCCCTATTGTTGAATTAGCAATAAAATCTAAATTTCAGGGGCGCCTGGGTGGCTCAGTCAGTTAAGGATCCAACTCTTGATTTTGGCTCAGGTCATGATCTGTTAGCGCAGATCCCGCTTGGGATTCATATTCTCTCTCTCTCTCTCTCTCTCTCTCTCTCTCTCTCTCTCTCTCTCTCTTTCTCTCTGTCTCTCTCATTCGCCTGCCCCTGCCTAGTGTATGCATACATGAACACATTCTCTCTCCCAAAGATAAATAAACTTTTTAAAAAATCTAAATTTCAGTATAAGTTGAGCAGTAGATGCTTTCTTGGATGTTTATTCATTATGCTTGCTCAAAACTTAATCTCTTCTAGTAGGGAATCTCACTATATGAAGATTGGGATAGCGCTCTCCATTCTGTATTGGTACTTTTTAAAGGTGGGGGGAGGTGGTCGATGAGGAACACACTTTGGAAAGACATTGATAAAGAGTAGTGTGTTCTTGGTGCTGCTGTGTTGACACCTAATTAGAAGTCAATATTGCAAACATAATGACCTAGCCAATTGCTGAACTGACTGCCCAAGTGACACAGTTAGAGTCCCCAGGTAGTAACAGAAGATAAGAGTATTATTTGCCTGTCCAGTGCCACACAGACACAATGTTTGCATTAGCATGCAAATGCTGAATAGATTCTTCAAGGCTTGTTTCTAAGCTACTTCTAGCCTAGGTGGCTAAGGTTAATATATCATAAAATTTGGTGTAAAACCAGTCTTCCTAACTACAAATGCATTTAGAGGAAATAGCTTTTCCTTCCTGAAAAACAAAAGAGGTGTTAGGTTAGAGCGCCACGTGAGAAGGCAGGTAAAATATTTCTCCCCACACAGGCATATATTAGCCAGCTTCTTAAAAACCATGACCAAAGTTATCCTGATATTTGCAGTTTCTCCATGCTGTATTTTGGATGATCTGTTTCTCCTTCCTTTCTGTGTCTTTAATGAGCAGATAGAGTAATACCTTATCTCACAAGGTGATTGGATTTTTTTTCTGTGTATTATATCCATTTTGATTTGTATTTGGCCAATGGTATGATATATTAAATAGCTTATATTTGTCTGTAGGTGTTTCATATATATATTTCTTAATGTGGAGAATCACAAATAGCTATGTGGAAAGCTTCAACCAGCCTGATTACAGTGGATGTGCAATTGGATTGAGGAATGTGTACTCAGAGCTTATGATCACTGGCCCGGTTGAGTCTGGGTGATGCATGTGGCTTTCCAGGGATGCTGCTATTTACATCTGTTAATGGCCCTTCTTGATGGCCGGCTCCCCAATGAGGTGATATGCAGCAGCCTGGGGATGAGGGACCAAGGCTGCAGATGTGGCTGGGCTCCATTAGGCAGGACCAGGAATGCTCATCTGGTAGGCTTTGTGTTTGGGAGCAAGTTGGGGGGGTGAGAGTGCAGTGGGGGGCAGGAGGGAGACAGAAAGAAATAGGGGGAAAAAAGGAATGGAAAACATTACTTATCCGGGTATAGGGAAACAGACAGGCAGGCATGAAAAACTGCAGCTGTAACTGGGGTATGAGTGAATAGAAAAGAAATGGAACTAGTGAATAAACAAGTAGAAGGATTGACTAGATTTCATATAGAAGGGGATTAAAAGAAGAGAGGGCTGTGAGGGTTTGGGAAGAGACGTGTCACCCTTGCCTTTGAAGTCAATATCATTTATTTGTGTGGCTGGTCAGATGCTACTGAACAGAGAGTAGAGATTTACATATATCATTCCTTGCATGCTTTGGTTTTGTGGTGCTGGGAGAAAGTGGCAAGAGATGCTCAGAGCGAGGATGCAATGTTGAGCTATAGTGAATTCTTGCAGAGGATACCTGAAGCTAGCCAGTAAAGAATGTTGCTGTTATTCCTATCAAATGCTGTAGAACAGTCAAAGGACCCAGGATCACAGAAGTTGTATAGTCCATGAAAGATGATTCTCCTCTCCTCTCATGTGTAAGAAGTTTCTCAGAAAGAATCTCACTGAAGATGGAACTAGTGTCTTAGTAGATAGGGTAGCAAGCTAGGGAGTTTTGGATGTAATTCCCTGCAGCATGGCATTCTCCCACACATATCTTGAGTGCATTTAGACTTTGGTTTTTCCATCTTTTTAAAGCAGGTCCAAAGAAGGAATTGAAACAACTGTAAAATACATAGTAAGCCAGCTGTTCTCACCATAACCTAGAGAGGTATGCTAGAATGTTTGTTATAGTTTCCCACAGGAAACTTGGCTCCTTAGCAGGGCATATTTTTACATGGAGGCTGTGTCTAAGTATAGTCTGATACCTTCATGGAGCCTGAAAAAAAATTCTACAGGTAAGAGGCTTCTATTTATTTGTTTGTCTGTGCCTTTGCAGATTGGCATGGTAGCTTGGAAAATGACCCTTAAAAGTCCTGAATATCCAGAAGGCCGAGATATCATTGTTATTGGCAATGACATCACATACCTAATTGGGTCCTTTGGGCCCCAGGAGGATTTGCTGTTTCTCAGAGCTTCTGAGCTTGCCAGGGCAGAGGGTATCCCACGCATCTTTGTAGCAGCCAACAGCGGAGCACGAATTGGACTGGCAGAGGAAATTCGTCATATGTTTCACGTGGCCTGGGTAGATCCTGAGGATCCTTACAAGGTACAGACTAAGAAAAGATAAAACTTCAAGACAGTATATCGTGTTGTGTGTGTGTGTGTGTGTGTTGTGTGTCTACACGTGTAAAGAGGTGGGGGAAAGGGAGAGGTTTAAGTTCAAAAGTCCGCACGCACAGTGAGCTATAACCATGTTGGAGACAAATTGTGTCTCAATATATTCACCAGGTTTTTTCTCCAGCTTTGAAACAGATTGCTGTTTCTTGAGTTGAACACCAGAAGAAATAAATATGCATTCATCATGGGACATGTTAAGCCAGAAATGCCTATCTCTAAACTATTCCACTGTGGCTTCCATGACTTAATGGTCATTTACTAAAGCGCTTATATCCTCAGCTTCTTCTCTACTTGAAATCTGCCTGTCCTCTAAAGACTCTGCTTGCCCTAGCTGTCTTACAGAGTGATTGATCTCTGTCTTTCTCTTGTACCACTGAACCTAGAGGGGGAAGAGTGTCTTCTTTGTGCCTCATTGCTACTTTCAGACCCTTTTCCCTTCTTTCTCTCTGAAAACCCCCATATATATATATATTTTTTAGTGTTTATTTATTTTGACAGAGAGCAAGAGAGCGGAAGAGAATCCCAAGTAGGCTGCACACTATCAGCCTACTGTGCTCACAAACCATGAGGTCATGACCCAAACCGAAATCAAGAGTCAGATACTTAACCAGCTGAGCCACCCAGGCTCCCCTGAAACCCCCATCTTTGAATTTCGTGTCATCAGACTGTGCCAAACCACCACTTATTATAGTGGTCCCCAACTCTGGTCACTCCTCATTCTTTGCATCTTTTAGTTGCTGGCACATTGTCATTCTCCAATACAACTAGCCCTGTTATAATTCTTAGTGACTACTGTATCCATATAGATGATCCATTCCATAATCCAGCATCTTAGATCCTTGACTTCCTATCTTTTACTCCAGCTCAGCCTCTTCTTCACCATAATCTTAATTTCAACCATCCCTTTCTTTGCCACCCCTTCATCCTATCTTTCCCACTCATTTTCTGTAGTATACCAAGTCCAGCAATCCTTTGAACCCTCCAGAATCTGCAGCTGTTGATCCTACAACCTTTCTTCTGTCCTTCACTCCCTCTTTACATCCTTATTTCATTCCTGTCTGCTTGCATTCCAAGTTCAATGATAGGTTAATCATATTATAATGACCACATTTTCTTTTTTTTTTTTTCAACTTTTTTTTTTTTTTTTTTTTAATTTATTTTTGGGACAGAGAGAGACAGAGCATGAACGGGGGAGGGGCAGAGAGAGAGGGAGACACAGAATCGGAAGCAGGCTCCAGGCTCTGGGCCATCAGCCCAGAGCCTGACGCGGGGCTCGAAATCACGGACCGCGAGATCGTGACCTGGCTGAAGTCGGACGCTTAACCGACTGCGCCACCCAGGCGCCCCTAATGACCACATTTTCTACACCCTCAACTTTTTTCCCTCTTTCCTCATCCTCGTTCTGCTTACTTTATCTCTTTACAAAAACCTTGTGTAAATCCAGTACTCTCCATGTACTCACATACATGAACCTGCATAGCCGAACACTGATGGAGAAAAATACCCACTGCTGTTGACTGGTCTTACTTTCAATTCAAGTTTATGAACTTGAACAATGGACAGTTTCACATCTTCCCCTCTCTCCTTAAAACTCCAAAACCCTCTTGCTCCATCCTCCTTCTTAGCTAACGACCTTGCTCCCCAGTTCACTGAGCAAATGGAAGCAATGAGAAGAGAGCATCCACAAGCTCTCATGTATCTGCATCTGTGCCTTTATTCTCTGCCATCTCCCTGTACTCTGGATGGACAGTCCCTGCCTCTGTCCAAAGCCAGTCACTCCTCTTGGACATTTACCCTTTCCATCTTAAATCATCACTTTTTCCCTGTACCAAATCTACCCCTTTAGCTTACAAATACTTAGCCCCCAATCACTACCTTTATTAACAGCAAAGCTTCTTAAGAGCATTGTCTCTTCTTGCCATCTCCAGACACTCTCCCCTCACCTCAGGTAGGCTTGCACCCTCACCGGCGCACTGTACTGCTTTTGTCAGGGTCACCATGGATTCCGTATGGTTAAATTCTGTCATGAATCTTAGTCTTCGTTTGAGTTGCTCGATGCCATAGCAGCATTTGACACAGTTGGTCACTCCTTCATCCTCGAAATACTTTGTCCTCTTGGCTTCTAGGGCACAGAGTCTCCTTTTTAGCTTCCTGACTGCTCCTTCTCAGTTTTCTTTGCTAAGACATCTTGTCAATGTAATAGTGTTTCAGAGGATAATGGAAATACTCTAATATTTTGATTGTGGTGGTGATTACACAAGTGTATACATTTGTCAAAACTCACCAAACTGCAGTACATAAAATCAAGGAATGTTATTGCACGTAAATTATACTTAAATAAAATTCCTATTAAAAGTGTATGGAAATTATTGATGACTACTCACAGGTACAGTGTTTCTTTTTGGGGTGATGGAAATGGCCTGGAATCAGAGAGTGGTAATGGTTGCACAACATCAGGATATACTAAAAACCCTTTAAAATGGCCAGTTTTGGGGTGTCTGGCTGGCTCAGTTGATGAAGCACTCAACTCTTGATCTCAGGGTTGTGAGTTCAAGCCCCATGTTTGGTTGTAGAGATTACTTAAAAAAAAAAAAAAAAAGGCCAGTATTGTGTGAATTTTAACCCAAGACCCTATATAGATTGGTCTTCCAATACCACCCTGCCCTCATTTCTTTCAGACAGTCTCACTCCACACTGGCTTCAACGACCTCCTTAAATATTTCTGAGGCACACTCATGTCCCTGCACTTCTGCACCTGCAGTTCCTTCTGCTTCGAATACTTCCTCTCCCAGCGCCCCCATATCCTCATGTCTCATTTCCTCCACTCTTCAGTGAAGCCACTTTCAAGGAAGACTTCCCTGGGCTTTTCTTTCTACAAGTTCACCTCTCACAACGCTCTGTCTCCCTCTCAACTCTGTTTTTTTTACTTAAACAGTATTCTCATTAACATTATATGTTTATTTATTTCTGTCTCTCTCGCTAGAGTATAAGTTCCATAAGGCCAGGAAATTTTGTCTGTTTTGTTCATTCCTGTTTTTCCTTTGCCTAGAACAGTACCTTTCACATAAGAGGCACTCAATAAATACATGCTGACTGACATACTAAGGACCCTCCACACTACAAGGTTCTTGTCATAAGTCATACAAATTCAGTGACAGATTCATGTCTTCCAGGTTGTGCTCACTGTGGGACAAATTCATTGAGTTACGTGGTGGCATAATTTCTCACAGTATTTAAAACATCTTCCTCTGTTTACCTTTTTTTTTTTTTTTTTTTTTGCCTGAATGACTAATTCCTTTAAGTTAAACACATGTATCCTGTAACTCTATTTTGTGAGCATGTGTATGTATTTGTAAAAATAATTACAAAAAGCTACTATAAATTTTTTAATGTAAATGGGAATTATAAGTTGTTTATTTAAAAATGCAAAAGGCAGGGACACCTGAGTGGCTCAGTCAGTTAAGTATATGGCTTTGGCTCAGGTCATGATCTCATGGTTCTTGAGTTTGAGTCCTGCCTTGGGCTCTGTGCCAACAGCTCAGAGCCTGGAGCCTGCCTCAAATTCTGTGTGTGTCTCTCTCTCTCAAAAATAAACAAGCATTAAAAATTTTCTTAATAAAAAATAATAAAAATGCAAAAGGCATGAATTCAGTATTCATTGATGATTATCACTGTATATGATGATTATCACCGTATAGAATTCTGGTTTTAATATTGCCTTCCCATTTTTGTGATCCTCTCAATTATCTCTTACCATTTACTTTCTTTTTTTTTAAATCTGTTTATTTATTTTTTGAGAGAGCATGCACACATGCACATGAGTCGGGGAGGGATAGAGAGGGAGAGACAGAGAATCCCAAGCAAGCTCTGCACTGTCAGCACAGAGCCCAACGTAGGGCTTGATCCCATGAACTGTGAGATCATAACCTTAGCTGAAATCAAGAGCTGGACACTCAACTGACTGAACCACCCAGAAAACCCCATTGGATTTGAAAAAGTAAATAATACTAATCCACACATTTCTTTAATTTTGTGTTGATATCATTAATAGAGGTGGCACAAAAGATCAGAAATTACCCTTTAAAAACCTGATGAAAATGAAATGGTTGGAATATATTCGCAGTTGTAGCTACAAGGTAGCTTAATTCAAAGACAGTCAGTGACTAGAGAAATAGGCACTTCCATCTTTCAAAGGAGAACTGTCTATGCTAGTATTCTGTTAGAGTGATGTGACAATTTAAAGCTAGCTTTGGAACAAGCTGTGTTATGCATGCTTTGCTATGTCCTCTGGTTATGTGATGATGGCAAATAATGAGTTAAAAACTATTTGTACTTCACAGGGATACAAATACTTATATCTGACCCCTCAGGATTATAAGAGGGTCAGTGCTCTCAACTCTGTCCACTGTGAACATGTAGAAGATGAAGGAGAATCCAGGTAGGTGTATATGTATCAGAATTATTTAGCCATGGATTAAAGAAAGGTGAATATGATCATTTCTTCCTCACTGTCCTGCTGATCATGACCTTGAAAGAGCAATGAAGATTGCTTATTATATAATCTGGAGGTCCGAGGTTTGTATCATAGCTCTACCACTAATTAACTGAAAGACCTTATCTTACTGATTAAGGTTTTTAAATTATGTTTATAATATTTATTCATTTTAGAAAAGTTGGAATATCTAAACAATTATGAAGAAATAAAAATTAGCTACAAACCTACTGAGAAAGAACGTTATTAATGTATACTATAGTCTTGCTGTCTTTTCTGTATATATATGACTTTGTTCTACATAATCAGAATCACGATAGAAAAACTCTTGTTATTTGCACTTTTCACTAAAAACTATTTTGGGGAAATTTTGTATATTCTTCAAATATTATTTGAGAATATGTTTAAGGGCTTGATAATATTTTATGATAAAATTTTATTTATTTAATAATAAAATAAATTTTATCTTTTTTGAACATTCAGACTATTCCAACTTTTTACTACTATATTCCTCGGCTGAGTGTTCTTTTAAATAAACTTTTAGGAATATCTATCATTATTCCCTTTGACCTATGTAAAAAGTAGAATTACTGGTCAAAAAATATGTCCATTTTAAAGATATTTTTGATAATTTCAGATTGCCCTCCCAAGATCTGTACTCCACCAGCAGTATATGACAGTGCATTCTTCCCCTTTAATTTTTCTCCACTCTTGCCAATATTGATTATTGTCAATTAATAAAATAGGATAAAAATAGCAATTATTTTAACTGGTATTTTTGAATACTAGTGAGGTTTACCATTTTTACAGTCTGTCTGCAAGTACTTTCAGAATGTTAATCAACTATTACAATACCAATTATTGAGTAATTCATACTTTCCTCACTTTTATAATAATCTTAATTCAGTTACTAGGCTTTGTATCAGTTTTTTGTGCTGTCTATTCTTGGGGTAATGCCACATTATTTTAACTGTTGTAATGGGGCAGATTTCCTCGCATTCTTAATTTTTCCCCATTTTATTGACTCTTTTTGTCTTTTTGTATTAGTTTCATTGTTTTTAATTACCAAAAACTTTCCATAATGATTTTGATTCAAGTTACATTAAGTTTATTAATTAATTTAGGAAATCTGACATCTTCATAATTATTAACTCTTCCCAAGAAAAAACATGGCACGTTTTTCCTTTTTTCAACTGTATTTTTAAAAATTTTGTGGTTTTCTTCATACAGGTTCCCACTCTGTCTTGGTTCATAACACCCTTGCTGTCTCAATAATTTTTTCACAGCAACTTTCAGCTAAAAGATATACCTAATATTTCTGTTTATTAAGTAGCCAGACCCAGAGAACTTCATAAGTATTGATACTCTAATAAATTGTTATTTGAAAATATAATACACATAAATTGAAAGTTTTTTCACTTTTAAGTAATTACAGTTACTTACTAATGGGATATTTGCATCTATATGAACTCTCAAAACTTGGATTTAGCTCGGATGTAGCCACCATTGTTTCTTGTTCTGCATTGATTTTTGTGTAGGACTTGGTTTTTTTGTTTTTGTTTTTATTTTTCCAGAGAAACTGTGAAAACCCAGCATTGCAAAGATAAAACATTGTCAAAAGGAATGTAGCATTATGTAATGTTTAAAAATGAACCGCGTAATGCTGGTAGTTAACATGGGATCCAACAGATATTATATATCATAGTGTTTCTCTAAAATATTTAAAATATCCTGCAGTGCCCCTGGCAGTTGACTGTGTCACCTGAGGTACTGTGGTGCACAGTGTAGGTACAAAATGGAGTTTGCCATTTTTAAAATGTTTATGCCTAAATATTTTGCATTTTTAAAATTTATTTTTTTATTTTTAATTTTTTTATTTTAGAGAGAGAGAGTGGGAGCAGGGGAGAGGAACAGAGGAAGAGAGAGAAAGAATCTTAAGCAGCTCCAGGTTCAGCATGGAGCCTAATGTGGGGCTCAGTCCCACAACCCTGGGATCATGACCTGAGCCAAAATTAAGAGTCAGACGTCTCTTCAACCAACTGAGCCACTCAGGCACCCCTATTTTGTATCTTTTCTTGCTATTCTGATTGGGATTCTCCCTCCCCATTATATTTTTTAACTCTTTATTACTGATATTTTAGAAAGCTATTGATTTTACATATTTTTTTGTTAAAGCAAGTCATTTTTCTTCTCTAAGTTTTAGTTTCCCCATCTGTAAGATGAAGATCAAGTAAATTAATATTTGTAAAGTTGTTGGCACAGCACTGAGTACATAGTAAGCAGTGAAAAATCCTGGCTGCTATTATATGCAATAATGGAGAGGATATTACCTATCACACTGGATTGTTGTGAGGATCAAAAATTTTATATATATATATATATAAAATACTATCTATCTGTATATCTATATATACCCTATACAAAGTGTATGCACTATATATGTATTACACTATACAAAGATTTTTATTACAAATAACATTAAAATTTGGTAGTACTTTAAGGAATGATAGTCTCAATAGTAGAAGACTCAGATCATAGAGCAGAAAATGGGAAATTTGTATTCTTTTTCATGTAATACAAAGGGAGAAGATGCCACTTAACAAGTCATGAATACCTGTGAAGCAATATGTAATCCTTAGGAGGGAAAAGATCTGCTTTGCAGGGACGGCTGACTATGCCCATGAGTGTTTGTGACTATATAGCATGTGAGCCTTCTGGAAAGGACACATTAACCCTCCCTCCAATTATTGTGGCTCATTAACCCCTTAAGGGAGATTAGCTTTACCTGTAACATAACTCTAGAATTTAGAGCCTAGATACAGAGCAAAAGGAAGAATGGAGAATTCCTGGGAGAGGCTAAAAATAGAAAGGCCAGGGAATCTGAGAAGCAGAAATGCAAAGCCAGAGGCCAACAGCATGGGCAAAGCAAAAGAATTGGTGGAAGGTTAGAAGTAAGGAAAGAAGGGAACAGAGAAATATGGGGGCAAAAAAGTAGTTTAAGAGCCACTATGGGATATTTATTATTTCAATTTATAAAACTATGCCTGGTGCCAAGCTTTCTGGGTACACACGGAACTGTAAATAATATATGCCCATCTCTGCTTCCAACTTTATATTTTTCCTCTCTTTTATTAGTTCCATTCCCCATCTCCCACTTCCCATTATCAGCTATCACTCCTAATCCCCTGCCGAGAAGACAGACGAGTGGCTCCCACTGGATCCACAAGATGGTTTCTGGACAACTTGGCCAGCATTTCACTTCCATGCACATTCTACTTGCCCCTCTATTCAAAAGACTAGAGGCAGGATCCCTCTGTGTATGCACTTGATATTCACAAAGAGCAGGAATGGGAGTGCACTGTTTTGATCTTGCCCTTCATCCCTGTCTTGGAAAGAGAAAGGATTTTTTGACTTGAGAAATTGGCCTGAGCATTCTCACTATGCCTCTGGACTTTTTTATTCCTTTGTAACATGTATCAAAAATTATTGATTTAATGGCTGTTGCTGATTATAGAGAGATATACAGTCGCCCTGCTTTTAAGAAACTTGTTCTAGAAAGTAAGAGAGGGCATCTAAAATCAGAGCGCCATCTATGTGTCAAGCCCTCTTTGTTCCTTTAATTTAACTTTCATGTCAACCCTTAGAGGTAGACACCATTATCTCCATCTTATAGAAGTTACTATTATCTCCAGAGTTACATGGCTATATGTGTCAGAGCAGGGTTTTAAACCTGTCTACTTAATTCCAGATTTTTCTCTTTCCACTATACCATATTGCTTCCAGAAGAAAATAGGCACCAAGCTAAGAAGGAAAGATACATGAATGAAAAGTATAAGAAGAGTATAGAGCCCTGGCATTAAATAAGCTTTCAGTATGCTTTTAGCAGCCTTTTAATAGTGATTATTCTTTTAGTGGATTGTTGTTCTTGTGTTTAACCTTTATAATTTGGCATGGCTATATCCAATAGGTACAAGATAACTGATATTATTGGGAAGGAAGAGGGACTTGGAGCAGAGAACCTTCGAGGCTCTGGAATGATTGCTGGAGAATCCTCATTGGCCTATAATGAGATTATCACCATCAGCTTGGTAAATCTTATCAGAATGTGAAATTTTTGAAGAACTGACTGTGTGGCTAGGAGTTTTTTTGGTCCGATCTCTGCCATTCAGTCCCAAATGAGAACATTTCTTAAAAATTATCTACAATATGATTTTAATTGTGCATGATAATGTAAATAATTGAATTTCCTAGAAAAACCTAGCACTTCATTTTAGCCTTTAGTTTAACTTCTTATTTCTCTAAATATTCTACGAGAATTTTAATAGCTTGAATTTCTTCTCTTAACTACTTTTCTTGTTCTTACCTCTAGTATAGATGCCAAGCATCTATGAAATGGGAAGAAGTATAAGAGAAATAAACAGCCTATGAACCTTTGTGTCTAATCCCCTTTGGTCCAATTCAGTGAATTCTGTACCTTCTTTTCTTTGACCAGGAAATTGTGGGGCTTTTTTAACATTGTTATTAATCAAGCAAACTTTCTAAAAAGCAATTTTTTTTTCTATTAATGTAGATTTTATACATTTGTGCCTTAGTTCTTTCAGCTTGGGAGGGGACATAAATCTGTGACATGTAGAATTTATTCTCTCTCTCTCTCTCTCTCTCTCTCTTTAATTTATTCTTTTTTAAGGTTACATGCCGGGCTATTGGGATTGGAGCTTACCTTGTCCGGCTGGGACAGAGAACCATCCAGGTTGAAAATTCTCACTTAATTCTGACCGGAGCTGGAGCTCTCAACAAAGTAAGTTTCTAGAGTCTGAGAGAAGTGTGTGAAGCTGTATAAAGATGATTGTGAATTCTTAATTCAAGATTCTGATTGAGGAGAAGCCTTTCAGTCCATGCCTCCCTGAATCTGTTCCCCTCTATCTCCATCTTTCCTGCCCATTGCCTTGCTTACCTAATCATTCATTCATTCATTGTATTCAACAAGTATTTTGAGTACCTACTCTGTGCCAGGCACTGTTCCAAGTCCTGTGGATATGTTCATGAACAATCCACGTAGAATTCTTGCTCTGAAGGGCTTACGTTCTAGTGTTTCTAGGAAGAGAATTAATTGAATGCTTTTTTTCTACCCTCCTTTCCTTTCTTTTATCTATGAGTAAGTGAAGAGATCTATTCCCAGATGTGGAGCTGTCTCTGAAACATCTTCTGAACATGTTGACAATATCATTTTAATGTTCTGAGAAATTTGTGGATGTAGAGGAAGTAATTGGTAAATATTGAATGGAAAGATGGGTAGATGGATGCATGGATGGATTTCTGGGAAAGGGTATGACAGAGATTTATCATCCCTTCAAAAGAAATTCTTGTGCCTTTTCAATTCAAGCTCACGGGCTTTTCCAAAGGAAAAAAAAAATGGTTGGTGAGGTCACCGCTTGTAAGAGTGAAAACTATCTAAGTATACCTGAATATACAAAAGACAGTGTAGTTCTGACTTCTCTGCAGACATAGGAAAATTATTTTCTCTCCAGAGCCAGGAATGTGTAATAGTCTAGGACTGGTTGGCTGACCTTGTGCAACTCATGTAACCTCTCAGCTCCTCAGCTTTCTTTGTCTGTCAAAGGGGGATAATAACTTACACGCTTAAATGATACAGTGGAGATCAAATGAGAAATCATAAGCAAAAGTACCTAGCACTTGGCACAAAGTGTTGGTCCTCATTACAATTTCAGTTCCCTTTTCTTCTCTCTTATACGATTTGATGATTTATCTTGTGGAGTTATATGCACGCTGAATTGTATCAACTACTGGGTTTACTGGACTTGTGCAAACTTTATCAAGCCTTGACTTTGCAGTGGAAGGATAGGAAGTAAGTGTCCTGTTACCTCATTTTTTAAAAGTGGATATATCCATTGGTCCAGTTAGCTTTTGGAGATGTCAGAAATGAGGAGAATCGTCTGATGCAGTTTGCTCTCTGCATTCCTTAAGAGGTCTGTATCCTTCTCTGGGCTTGCTTTTCCCTCCAAGGAAAGGCAGAGCTGTGCTAACAATGGCAAACTTGCATACCCCACTCCCCTTTAGGAGAGTAGCTTAAAAATAGACATTGTGAACTGCCACTACTGAAGGAGATTATTGCAGTGGGAGAAACTGCTGAGAGTCTTAATTTTTTTTTTAAGTTGCTCTTTTGGATACCTTCTTAGGATGAGATATTGATGAATGTCGCAAAGAATTGTAGGTATGATTATCTGTAAAGATGGAATTTAAAAAAGACACGAGTATTCCCATACCTGGACAGAGAGCTAATTTCTGAAGAGTATTTCATTACATTTTCTTATTTTCTCCCTATGAACATGTTATACACAAAGAATAATACACAAAGCAAAAGTATTGTTACTACTGCTGGGGGGTTTTGTTTGTTTGGTTTTTGTTTTTTGCCTAAAAACTTGCCAGTTGAATTTCATTTGTGTCATAAAGGAAGCATTAGGGAATTTTTCTTAAAATCTAGTTGAATTGTTCTGATGAGATTTATTATGTTCCCCTTCTTCCTAGCCTGCAGGGCTGCTTGTTAAAGGAGAAGTGTGGTTGCAGGGGAAAGGACAAGGAAAGCTGCAGCTGTAACTTACCAAACAATGCTCATTTCCAGAAGGACATGATCATTTGTAGCTAAAGGGAGTGATCAAGTTATAAAGGTTACCTAATCCTGCTCTGCCTGCTTCACTGTCTTCATGTCAGTGCCTCTTAAGTACACAGACATGTTGTTGGAAGACACCCGATTTCATGCAAATTCATTCAGAACGTCCTGTCTGCCCCTTTGCCTATCCAGTATGAAAAAGAAAACTATACGGAAGCTGCAAGCATAGATTGCTCCCTCTGACTCACTCCTTTTGCATGTTTCGTCTTTGTGTGTACTAGTATCTTTCAACATCTCTGTGTGCCTTTCTGTGGGAATGTCTCTTATGGGTGTGTGCAGGTTACTTTGAGTGCGTGTCTCTTCCTGCGTGAGTGCTGGTCTCTCGTCTCTTTGTGTCTGTATCTTGCTTCCAGATCCCTCTCTTTCTCTCCGTGTGCCTCCCTGAGTATCCATATGTGAGAAAGTCTTTGTGTGTGTCTGAAAACACTGTAGAACCTCCTTAAGCCTTGACTATTTTGCTCGAGTATGTGTGTACCTGTGCAAAGTGGAAATGTAGGTGGTATATGCAAGCTTTTAGACTGTAAACATTTGACCCCCGCCTTTTTGAGTCTTCATCCTTTATGTTAAACATTGGGGTGAAGAATAGGGAAGGAGGGGTGTGCAGAGGTTGTAGGAAAAAAGAAATCTGTGTGTGCAAGTGCCGATCCCGTTGACCCCTTTGAAAATTGAAATAATGATAATGCGCGTCTCCTGACTGCATCAAAGTATCAGCACATCAAAAGCCAGGAGGCATGAAATGCAAATGATAAAGTGAAAGCAGATGGATTGTGCATGATCGCCTGATGCCCAATGAATTTTAAAAGGTGCTGGTTTGCAAGGGGGGGTAGGGTGGGGGTGGGGGTTGGGGGTGGGGGGACTGAAATAAACACGTTATCCCTGCATTTTTTTTTTGTTCTTGACGCTCACTCCTGACAATATTTTTTCACACTTGAGTGAACACCCACTCCATCTCTCTCTCCCTTTCTCCCTCTCTCTTTCTCTCTCTTTCTCTCTCCTCTCCAATTCCCCCCCGTCCCCCCCAACCTCTTACACGTCTCAGGTCATGTCGCTGCAGCTCCGGTGGAAATAATAAGATATAAACCACGAGGTTGTTATTTGCATAGAAATAGCATGGAGCCCCAGGCAGCAAGGGAGAAGGACACAGGGATCATTTGTCTAAAATTTTAATGAAAACTTTTGCTGAGGCAGAGATTTTTTTGAAACTTTCTTTCTCCCTGCTTTTCTCCTCCCCTCCCCACCCCCAACCCCCCCATCACTGATTTGACTTAAAATGGTTCAATTTGAAGAGAAAGGGTTGACACACCACATATCATACTTCTGTAATACAGCAACATGTAAATTGTTTGTTCCTTTAATAGATATGAAGCTGGAGAGACACACATTCCCAACTTAATACATTGCATGTATGTGTCAAGCTTTTATGGCTACACTCCATCTCAGTGCACACGTGATGTTGCCTGTCGTTAGCCGACCTGTTTTTAATTAGTTCAGACCTTCCTACCTTTTTGCTTCCAAAGACTCTTACTTTGTAAAGGATTTCTTTTTGTAGCCAACAGTAGTAACCTGCAAATAAAATATAAATGCTCTGGCAGTTTCCTGTTTTTTACTTTCAGTGGTTTTACTGTACATTTACACATTTTATTCACAGGCACTGTCCTTTGCCACTGTGTCTTTTGTTCCAAGTGCTTCCTGCATTCATATTTTTATCCCTTTCCCCCTGTTATCTCAGTATTTGTATATTCTCTTTCCTTGTCTATCTTGTTCTCTGTTGCCTGCAGTTATTTGTAAAACATTCAAAATATTACCAAGTTGAGGAGGGGTGTAGTATCTGGGTTTTCATAAGTGCCGCAGAAGATTTGCTATTTGAACAAAAGGCATTGGGCTGGTGATTAGAAGCAGTCTGGATGACTCTATTTGAAACTTAAAATCAACATCAGTCCAGCCCCTTGCTACCTTCTGGGGTGGGCTAGTGGTGTCAAGGCTGTTTTACAGATCGGAAGACTACAACAGTAAGAGGTAAAGTGACTTGGTTCCATTGGCAAAGACTAAATCTGCATCAGAACATGAACTTCCACGTCCTCAAGTTTTATTCAAGATGGGCTCAGTCCTAGGGTGCGTGGGTGGCTCAGCTGGTTAAGTGTCTGACTCCTGATTTCAGCTCAGGTCATGATCTCACAGTTCATGAGTTCGAGCCCCACACCGGGCACTGCGCTGACAGTGCAGAGCCTGCTTGGGATTCTCTCTCTCCTCTCTCTCTCTCTCTCTCTCTCT